>NC_088171.1:85816411-87251411 GCF_028769735.1 Zonotrichia leucophrys gambelii | reverse complement strand
AAGGCAGAAAAACCAGCTTTTCATGAGAGTATAGTCATGTTTCGTTATGTCTATCTCATAGACAAACAGGTTTATAAATTTCAAATGTGATTGCCTCTGCAACAACAAAGAGACCTTGAATTAGAGACTCTTAGGACTCTCCTTAGCTGAAACCATGTTTCGCTTGTCCTGGAGAGAGCTGAAATTTTCTGTTTCCCATTACATTGAGATTCCACTTTCACTCTTGAATTAAGTTGAAATTCAAGACTGTGGGTTGTTGCAAGTCCAGGAAACACTGTTTTCTGGTCATGGCTTCCGGCAAGGGGAGCAGTTTATTTGCTTGTTTAATCACATTGGGAGTGGATTCACTGGCAAGATTTGTATTAACTCCTAAGTTTTTGATTAATGGATCTTCTAATGTGTTCCTGGAGGACAGCAATTTATATTCAGCTGCATGAGGGACACAGATTTTCTGCTTTAGTCTCCTCTGTCTCAGGTTCACTTTTCTGTGATGTGTCTGGCACTGTTAGTTTCTCATTGTTTGCAAGAGTCAGTTTTTGACAGACCTTTATTTACCAGCCTCTAAAAACCAAATTCAGTCAACAGATCACTCTGGGATCTCATCTTGCATACAACTCGACAAATTACCCTAATGACCCTACTTGTGTGTCTGTAGAACAGGGGTTAAAGGAAGAGCCAAATTAGAAACAGGCTTGAGACTCTGGGGAAGCAGCAGAATCCTAGGATCTCTCTCCTAATGATGTTTCTTTGTTTGACTCTCACTGACTTTAATGAAACATTACTTCTTATCTTTCAGTCTGCAGTTTCTCACCTATCTATGTACTGGGGATATAGGAATTCTATTCTCATGTGAATTTAAATATATTATCTAAAAATTTTAACAGAATTTTTTTTTTCTTAATCCAGTGCAGCTGAGAAATTAAAATCCTCAAGCATTTCACTTTGCATATTTTTCTTACAATTTTTATTTTAACATACCAGCTCTAAGGACCAGGAAAAAAATATTTCTTCTCAATCTGACAACTCTTAATTCTGTTTGGTTTCTTAAAAGTTATTATTTAAAAACCTAATAGTTTGCTTTTCTGTCATTCTGTAATCAAGTGTCTGAAGTCTGACATTAATGAAAAATAATGGTTTCTTTCCTGTATTTGTGTTCAATATTTAATATTGCATTACTTCTAGTAGTAGTAGTAGTAGTAGTAGTAATAATAATTTTAGAGAGTTTAGTCTGGTTTTATCATTTATGAATTACACCAGTTGTATTTTATCACTCGTGAAAAAAGTGAGCTGTATTGGTTTCCCACACATTATTATGAAGCACATAATTTCTCTCATCTCTGATGGCAGCTGGAATGGATGTGTGCATGACCTGAATGGAACGCCACCTGGGCACAGCCCCAGGCAAGCTGCTGCCACTCTGCTAAACTCAGCCTGAAGGCACCAAAGGTGGTTTCCAGCTCTGCTGGGTGATGTCTCTGGGGGGCTGTTTGCACCATGATCTCACAGTGTTGACGTGCTGGGGTCTGTGTCATGCTTAAGAAATAGCCCTTAAACTCAGGTACCTATGGCAGGCCCTCAAGAAGAAAACTAGCTGTGTCATATAAAACACCAAGACTGGTTTTTGTAGCTGCTGATACAGGTGCAGGCTGATCTGCACCTTACCCTTACCAGGGTGATCACAGAAGCTGCCTCGAGACATCCCAGGTGCCAGGAGTACAGGGAGCATTGTGCAAGTGTGGAGTGGGCTGTCACAGCAGGCCATTAGTCACAGAATCACAGAATAAGTTGTGTGGGAAGGGACTCCTTAGGATCACTGAGCCTTATTCTTGGCCCTGCATGGCACCATCCCCAAGAATCACACCATGTGCCTGAGGGCACTGTCCAAATGCTTCTGGGACTCTGCCAGCCTTGGTGCTGTGACCACTTCCCTGTGGAGCCTGTTCCAGTGCCTATCCACTCTGTGTGAGGAATCTTTACCTGGTAATCATTCTAAACCTGCCCTGACACAGCTTCAGGCCATTCCCTCAAGTTCTGCCACTGGTCACCAGAGGAGAGATCAGTGCCTGGCCCTTTGCTTCCCCTCACAAGGCAGCTGCAGACTGCACTGAGGTCTCCTCTCCTCACTCCCCTCCAGGCTGAACATACCTCAGCTGCTCCTCACACGGTTTCCCCTCCAGCCCCTTCACCATCTTTGCTGCCTTCCTTTGGATATAGTCTAATATTTCAATGCCCTTTTTATACTGTGGCACCCAAAACTGCCCCCAGCATTGGAGGTGAGGCCACCCCAGTGCAGAGCAGAGCAGGACAATCCCCTCCCTTGCCTGGCTGGCCATGCTGTGCCTGACACACTCCAGGAAGGGTTGATGGGCTAACCAGAAGCAGGAATTGTGTTTGGCCCACTCTCACAGCAGGCTGTGGTGCCAAAAGCTACTGTTGCTGGCCAGCACTGAGGAGCACCAAGGCAGCAATTCACAAAGATAACACTCAAATATGTGCATAGGGGAAGCTGATCAACTAAGGCTCAGTCTGATGACCCTTCCTGCAGTCTTTTACCAGGTCAGCAGTTTCTAGATGTGTATTTTGTTTGAGGCCTACACCATTTGGCAGTCTTTATTTCTGCTTAATTAGCTTCATGATTTAAAACTACATGTAGCCCCCTAATGAACTGGGAAAAACCCAGCAGTTGTTAGCAGCTGGCTGGGATTTTAGCAGCAGCCATGTGCCTTTAGCAGAACAGCAATAAAATAGTGAGAAGAAAAGTCTGGCAGCACTGGCAGGGGTCAGGACTTGTGAGGGTTATCCTCAGCTCTGTTAATGATCACCATGAGCACAGAACAGAATTTCAGCTAAACAGCCTTGTTAAGTGACAGTGACAGCAAAGGCTTTGACAGAAGGCCCTGCACCCTGTGAGAGGATCTGAACTAAGATGCTGGATGTGCACAAGAGCTGCTGAGGGTGTGTTCCAGTCATATTTTCAACAATTCCCTAGCCCTGACAACATTTTTGAGGGAAAATCTGTCAAAAGCCTTAGGCATTAATTGCCCAGCAATATTATACAGCCCTGTGGAGTTCCTCTGAGAGGTGGACATGACTGCTGCTGGGAGGTAAATCTGCTTGCTCAGGTTGGGCCTGTGCCTCACAGCTCAGCCCTCTGAACATGTTTTGCTCATCACCACTTCAGTGTTTTCCCAGACAAAGTGACTGAGCCCCTATCCTGATTTCCCCTTGTTATGGAGAAGGTGTCTGCCAATCTTTATGAATATGTAGCGATACAGGTGATGATCTCCCACAGCTTTATTCTGTTCCCTTGGATATTCCTCCTTCATATAGTGGTTCTCAGTTATTTCTGTGATAAGGATTTTCACAGAATTATTTTGTCCCTTTCTGAAACACCAGACACAAGTCTGCTCCATCTCTCATGAAGTTTTTTGGCACTAGTCTTGTCAAAAGATAATATATCCTTACAATTAAGACAGGTATATTGAAATGAAGTCTATAAAACTTAATGCTCCATTTTAGCCAATCTGCAATTTAACAAAACTAAACACAGACCACAGCTTCAGCCTGCCTACTTTTTGTAGCCAACTTTCCTGTTTGGATTGTATATGCCTAAGTTTAGAGGTAATGGAAAACAGTTACAATACTGCTGAATTTGTGCTTCAGTGATGACTACTTCAGGAAAAAAAGCACCATGTAGGAAAGAAACTATATGTAGTCTAGTGAAAATGTTGTTTAGATGCATAAAAGACCTGACTAGTTGAGGTATCTGTAGGAAGGCTGATGACAGGGGCTAAGAGCATTCCTGTAGATCATTCTAGCTCTTTAGGAAGCCCACCCCATCTCTGCTCTGGAGAAAGATATTTTCCCATATCACAAACATGAATTATTTTGTGAGAGTCATACATACTTTGGATGTATGATAAAAGTAAAGAGTTGACTTACTGACTGTCAGTGCAACTTTGAGGCCAATATGAAGTACATCTGACTCTAGGTTTAGGTTTTTCAATCTATAAATGATCCTCACTTGTCCTTTTAACCCATATTTGTAGGACATTTTGGTGCCTTTGAACAAAATTGGCTCTGGAGACCTGTGCACGCTTCCTTTTTCTATCTCAGGTGCTAATTATATTATGCAGAGCCTCCTCCCAGGATGCTTTATTTTTGGGGGTAGATAGATTTCTTATGTTTTGTTTTAATCAGGTCAATATGCACATAATACAGTGACTTTTACTTTACTGTAGTTTTGTAATTTTTCATAGCATTTTTTCAAATGCTCTGAAAATTCTCTCTGCAGCCACTATATAATACCCTGGTGTGGTTTTGTTATGAAAATGGTACTTAAAGGAAACAGAAATAGCAAAGAATAACTGCATCACTGTGGGAATTTAAATGTGTCTCTTCTGAGGAGGTTTTCATAGTTCAAGCCAGGGTTTCTTAGGTCTCTTTCCTTGAATAATTTTCTGGGATTTGACAGCAGCAGAGCCCCTTGCTAAGCCAAAGAAAGCATAATAATCAATAATAAAGCAAAAATAAAGCCATGCATAGGGTTTTTAACATGCAAGCTTCTTCAAGAAAAGATTTGAAAATTTAGAACTTATCAGTCCCTTTGGGTTTCCTGCCAATGTGATTGGGGATGCACCTCTCACCCGCAGGAATGGCAGTCTCTCAGGTAAGGGAGATGTAGTGTTCTCTGCAAAACTGAGACTGCTTCTTCTGAGTGCCTTCTCTTTCCAAACACAGTTTGCTGTTCCTGCAGGATGACTGCCCCCATGATCTCCAGGTGTGACAGCAGCTGCTGCTGTTTTGGTGTGGGAATAACAGAGAATTTGCATTTTAATATCAAAATGAAGACACTAGTAACCTGCTTTGTCCTCACTGTAACCAGGAATATCCTTCCCTGATGTTGTCTGTCTGCCAGTCATCAGGGGTCTGTGAGTCTTGAGGAAAGGAAAGCTGACCTGAAACTGAAACTGCCCATTTTGTATTATAAATAACCCTGCTAGAAGGATTGACAAATTTTTCATGCATTTCAGGATTTTTCTCCTCTTCTGCTGCCACAGTTTGTATCCTTCCCCATTTATTTATCTCACTGGTTTGGTAACAGGTTTCTTTAATGAGTGGCAAACTTCACCATCAGAGGACCTCTGCTTTACTTCTCCACCTTTAACTGATTGTGGTTTTGTTTTTCCTTTTTCTGCCTTCTCCCATGCTTGGTATAAAACTTTCTGACAGTTCTTGACATGGATACCTACATTTTGAAAGTAAGTTGAACTTTAAGATTTGTCTTTTGGCTTTCAGTGAGAATACTCTAACCAACCTTGACTGCAGTTTTAGCCACTGTCCCTTCAAGTTAGTTGCGCTGTCTTTATCTTTGTGTTCATGATGCATACTTCTGGTTTTTGCAACCTGTACATCCTCTTCAGAATAGTGGCAACTGCAACCAATTTGACCAAGCTGCTTCTGGGAGAGACAGCATCAATGAAGAGGATATCTTATGGAAGCAGCTTTTCACAACCACTTCTGTTGAAGTTGGATAAACCACCTCCAGAAAAAACTTTGCTTTCTGTCATTTAAGTATCTTCTTCAGCTCTTTCTGGAGCTCTTCCTTTGGGAAATAGTTCTTTGGCCTGTCTTTGGTCAAAGGGGTACCTCAATTCTTCTCCCCCCCCCCCACCGTTTTTTTTTTCCTATTTTTCTTCTAGAGGGAACTAGTATAAAAAGGAAATCTCTGGCAGTATACAAAGTGAAAAGTTCCTCAGCTTTCTGGAATGCAACTTCTTAGTCAGTCTTTGAAGAAACCGAAAGTTTTAAAAGTCCTCCTACAAGCTGTCAAAAATTACTTTACCTTCAAGCAACATTTTGTGTGTGCTTGTATCATTCCTTACAAATCCAACATGTCTGTTTTAAATCCCTATTTCCCCACTCTGAGAGTATTTCAGCTCTGTTGGAGCTTTGAACCACTCTGGGTTTTTTAAGTTCACTTTAGTCTAACTAATTTGTGGCAGTCTGTAATCTCTCAAAGTCTAAAAGAGACCAGTTTCATTTCTGCAAAGTAGAGCAGCTCACTCCGACTGAAAATTATATCAGCCATCAAAAACACACACCCTCACAAATGTTACTTTTTGCTCTTTTATTTTTACTTGCCTGACAGGAAAGTCACAGTAGCAACTCTTCTTTCCTGAAAATTACAGACAGAAGTGGGATTTTAAAACTTGGTTAATATTTATCCTGAAAGTATCTTTCACCTATGGTTGACCCTTCATGTATTGCTGATGTACTTTCATAGCTCTCAAGTCTGGGGGACCATTATGATTCTGGAATGTGACTTAATAATTCCTATATTAGTCTCAGTAATTTATGGTGGGATGCAGAAATATTACTGTAGGTCAGCTTAAGCCTTTTTGTAACTAGTAGGTGAACTGATATCCTTTTGTGATACTCAAAATTGTAATGAATGGTGGGTCTTCCTCACTGAACAAAACTGTTGAAATTGTAACAGCTTTGATTGAAAGCTCAAGCGTGTATCTTTGCTTGCAGAAATGTTTATGTGTGTATAGACTGGGCAATGAGATGCTGGTGAGAAGTGCCATGGAAAGGGACTTGGGGATCCTGGTCTCTGTGTCAAGTTGAACATGAGTCTCCCTGGCAGCCAGGAGGGGCAGCCTGGGGAGCATCAGACGCAGCATCACCAGCCAGGCAAGGGAGGGGATTGTCCCACTCTGCTCTGCACTGGGGAGACTTCACCTCGAGTGCTGGGGGCACTTTTGGGTGCCACAATATAAAAATTAAGGTATTGGAGAGCATCCAAAGAACAGCCAGGAGGATGATGAAGTCTCTGAAGGGAAGCCATGTGAGGAGCAGCTGAGGTCTGTTTAGCCTGAAGGAAACTGAGGCAAGACTCCATCACGGTTACAAATTCCTCGTGAGGAATTTGCTTCCGCAAAGGGCCGGGCACTGATGTCTCCTCTGTGGTGACCAGTGACAGGACCAAAGGGAATGGCCTGAAGCTGTGTCTGGGGAGGTTTAGGTTGGATATTAGGAAAAGGTTCTTCAGCCCAAGGGTGGTTGGGACTACAATGGACTCCCCAGGGAAGTGGTCCCAGCTCCAGCCTGACAGAGTTTAGGAAGTGTTGGGACACTGCCCTCAGGGACATGGTGTGACTCTTGGGGTGTCCTGTGCAGGGCCAGGAGCTGGACTCAATGATCTCGATTGGTTCCTTCCAACTCAGCAGATTCTGTGATTCTATGATTATACTTTTTGTGTTGCCATGAAAAAAGCAATTATAACTGCAGACCAGTGGACAGAGGAGAAGCAAGAAGTCAAGCAAAACAAGCATTAAGTGAAAATCCTGAGGGATGAAAGGGAACTTATAAAGAGAGGGGGTTGAGTTCATTGTCAGCTAGATGGAAGCTGAGCACAGTGAGCAAATAAGCTATCTCCTACTGTGTCCAGGGAAATAGATTTTCTAGTTCTCTCTTAGTAAATAACAAGGCCATGTAAGAGATGCGCGTCCTCTATATCAACTTCTTTTTTAGAATAAAATGACATTTTGACCCTGAATTTCTGCTAACTTCTTGGATAAGAAGCGAGTAACAATATTTATGCCTAAACAATCTGGTCCTGATTTTAAATATATTTACTGCTGGAAAAACTGACACCTTGTGATAAACTGTTTAAATCATTATATGTTCCCACTGTTTAAAAATATGTACTGTAGTTAAAAGAAATTCAAAGAAAATTGAAAATGGCCTGAGGGAAGAATTGATGAGAAATCTGTATTTGCATTTAGAAACAGATGAATATTTGGAAGCCTTTTTTGGTTACTATTTGTCTTTTATGCTTGTATCTTTTTTTTTTTTTCAGGTTGTAATTTTTTTTCTTGGAAAACATCATCCCTTTATTTGACAGGCTGCCACTCACACACCTTCCTCCAAAAAATCAACCACTGACACTTTTTTCTTCATTCTTATTTCCAGCCAAAAATGTTTGGATTAAGCTTTTGACAGTAGTCAAGAAATTCTGAAGATGGTAGACACTCTCTCTGAAAGCAGTTATTTCTGTAAGCCTGTTTATTTCTGTCTGAGCCTTGCTGAATAGTATCAGAATTCATTTTCATCACTGCCAAAATCTGAATTCTGGAGGTGTCACTAAGCAGATCTCTGATTGGAGTTTTATTTCCATGCTATTTGATTTCTGAAGTAATTCCAAACACATTAAGATGGGAAAAGAACAAGTTGAAAGATATAAACAGAGTAAAGAGAGCAAAATTGACTGAGAAAGGAAAAATGGGAAAGAATGCTTCTGTAAAATAGTAGAAACAAAGTGGATCTTTTTATCTGCAGAAGATAGATGGGCTCTGGTTAGTGGTTGGTAAAAGACTGCTCCTATCTCTTTTTTCTTAATAATTTTTGTATTTTTAAGTTATTGAAATTCCCTTTATGTCCTGTTTGCTTACTTTTCAGTCCCTGTGCCTCCTTTTTTGGGCAGGTAATTTTAGACAAAACTCTTCACTGCTCATTTGTCAGACTCTTAGCCTTTTGACAAGTTTTTCAAATTTAAATATATATTTATAGTAGGCATATATATAGATTTATATATAAGTCTATATGCATATAGACATATAAAAATATATAAGTATATATTTATATATACACTAAGACAATGCTGCTTTTTAGGATGGTTATGCTGGCTTTTTTTGAGCTTGTAAATTACAGGTGCAGTTCATGCCTGTACTTTCCAGACTCACATTTGTGGTTATAAATGAGTATTAGTTGATTTGGGCTACTTATTTATCTATTCATGTTCCACTCTCTACAAAATTGAAGTTAGAAATAGCTGCCCCAAGTGTTCACCTTGGCTAGTGGAGTCTCTCATTGTCAATGAGAAGCTGAAGTGTTCCATCAGAACTTTGTTACATGTTTATGACAGGACATGCTGTTATGGTTTAACCTCAGACATCAACTAAGCCCCATGTAGCCACTAGCTCACTCTCCTCCCAGTGGGATGGTGGAGAGAATTGGAAGGGTAAAAGTGAGAAAAAACTTGTAGGTGAATGATATAGGTAAAGGAAAACAAGGTATTCCTTCACCATTACCTATGGGAAGGCCGGTGTTCGGCCATCCACAGGAAAGCAGGGCTCCCTGATTTTGGAGGACATTTGCCATTCCTCTGAATGTTTCCTCTTTCCTCCCTTCTTCCCCCAGTTCTAGAGGCTGAGCATGATGTCATAGAGGCATGGAATGTGCCTTGGGTCAGTTGGGATCAGCCATCCTGGCTGTGCCCCTCCCAACTTCTTGTGCACGTCCAGCCTCTTTGCTGGTGGGATGGGTGAGGAGCTGAAGAGCCCTTGACTCAGCCCCAACCAAATCAGCAATGTGTCATGAGCGCTATTCTCATCCTGAGTCCAAAACATAGCGCTGTACTGGGAAGTGAAATTACTCTATCCCAGCTGAAACCTGGGTATGTGCTGATGCCTTTCTGTGCAGTGGAAGTAGTTCACACATTTCCTAGGCCACACTCACATCAGTACCAGGGGTTTATTTCTTTTGTTGTTTCTCTCAGTTTACTGTCCGTTTCTCACTCATTTTGTCTTTTCCTTGGGCTGTCTGCCATCCCCCAGTTTGTTCCAGAATCTCTCTATTATCATGTCATCATGGTTGCTAATCTTTTTTTCTCAGCCATCTGGAAGATAGGAGTTCTTTTGCTGAGTATCTAAACAAAACAGTCTCCTCCTTCTGCTGTCCCATCAGTGACATCTGAAATGAAATACTTCATTGGTTTATATTGGGCCTCATCCTCCAGAGTAATTTTAGTTAAGAATTAGGCCAATGCACTGAGGTTTGTGTGATAATTTCCTTTATTAAAAGAAAACATAAAACAAAACAAAAAAGGCAGAGTAGCACAAACTCCTTCCAAGGGAGATATGATAGGAGATTACTTGCCCCTTTCCAGTGAGGTCCTGATTGTAGTACTGTGCTTAACCTTTTCCCAGCAGTATGACAAAATTTAGGGTAAATCAGAGAAGGTTCAGAATGCAACAATAGGAATGACAAGAGATTTAGAAGTGACCTATAAGTAAAACATGAGGAACTTTCCTTTTTTTTACTCCTTTCCCATCCAAAAAAGAGAAGTTGAGCATACACTTATGGCTTCCAGTATGGCAAGGTCTGTCATAAAGAGGTCAGCAGCTACTTGTTCTGCAGGTTTGTGATCACAGGGGAAATAAACTCTGAGTTTGCAACAGAGATTAGCTCCTATATTAGAAAAACTGTATTTATATATATATGTAGCAAAGTGGTGAAACAGACCGACTAGGAAGATTGTGAACTTGCCTCAGGAAGAATTGGTGTAAGGCAGTGCTGTCACAGATGCTCTAGGAAGTGTTTTGCTTGCTTTGTGTCAGGGGACCTCCTCCATCTCTGCATTTCTGTGGGGCAAGAGTGGTTATGCTGGAGGCACCACACCAATGGTTGCCATCAGCCAGTTCTTTGACCTGCAGGCAATTCCTCTCCTGGCTGAAGCTGATGGCAATTCAGACAAGTTGCCATGAGCTCAGAGTGGTCTCATTTCCCACACCAACATTAACAAGCTGCTGATCTCTCCTGCCTGGACTATTCCCTTACATTCTGTGCTCTTCAAGGGGTGCTGGGTTACTGCTAGGCAGACAAAAAAGTGCTGCTAGAGCAAAGAGCAGGCTTGATTTTGTTCCCCCATCAGTCATTAGCAGTCATCATCATTACCACAAGGCTGGGTGTCAACATGCAGCTCCAGCTAAAGAAGAGCACTGAAATATGTCCTGGCTCAGATTCAAGTGGAAGAAATCCTACCTTGGTCCCAGAGCCAGCCATTAGGACAGAAGGACAATGGTGGCATTCAGGCTGTCTGACACCGTGTTCCTGTGCCTCTGCCAAAGACATCCTGGTACCATGGCTTTAGCAAACCTTGTCAAGTCCTGGGATCACTGATTGACTAATCTTTCTCTATGAATAAAACTCCCTGTTTCTCCCCAGGATTCATCTCTTTCTTTCTAATTTTTTTTTCCTGTCTCTGGTTGAAGGATAGAAGGATGGTATTGCAGAAAGATTTTCACTGGAGGAGGGGCTAAATCGAGCACCCTTTTGTGGTGGCTGTTGTTTGTGTTTTGTTTTGGTTGTGGGTTTTTTTGTAATAAGCAGTGAGTGCTCAGGAACTCATACCCCACCGCTGTGGTAAATATTAGCTCTCCAGTATTGAACGTTGGCTCTCTACTCAGTAACACTGCTTTGCTTTGGAATGGCACTGTTTGGATCCTGCTCCCCCTTGCTTTGCTACTCTTAAAACTATGCTTCTAATGAAAGCAGGATTTTGTTATCTGCAGGCCTGAGGTGCTAATGTTTTACTTCTCTCTTTTTCTCAGGAGGGGATGAATGTGCATATTTTAGTTCCTAGCATCCATTACAAATTCTGAACCTTTACTTTTCTCTGCTTCTCTGCTACTTATTTGGGCAGGATTGCTTTCCCTCAATGGATTCCATCCTCCAGAATGGGAAAGTGTAGGAAATGATCCATCACCTTACCTAGGTGATGGATCATTTCAGATCAAGAGACAGCCTGCTGGTAACTTACTCAGTGCCTGCATTACTGTGCATGTGATGGATCATACCTTTCTGGCTGGCTTACAGATGGACTGATCCATTTACCTTGTCTGTAGGCATGAGTGAGAGCTTCCTGCCGTCGACTCTCCCAAAAATCCTCCCTGTCACATCATTCAGGGAAGCATTTTTCATTGGGGGAAGCAGTGAAATCACGTGCCCTGCGTGAAGAACCTGCTGCCTGTAGAGCGTGACTTCCATCACTGATGGCATGAGGAGACAGTCCCAGCTCTGCTTTATACGTCAAAAATACAGGCACCAGAGGGAGACAAAGTGAGGGAGAAAGTAAGGTCAACAGCCAGGACAAGCGATTTAGGAGAGTGGAAGTGTTGTAAATGTCTGTGAGAAGGGGAATGTGGCAGAGATGCTTGAAAGAGGAAGAGAACTAAGAGAAGAACATGGGTGAAAGCCAGTGAGATGAGGAGTAAAAAAGCCAAGGGACTGGCTGACACCTAGCAGCTGGATACATGGTATGCTTCCAGCTAAATTTAGATAATAACTTACTATTTAAATCCTGTGTTGCTGTTTTCCCTATCCTGATATTTTCTTGGTGTAAACTCAAATTTTAGGACTCTTCTTCAGGAAAAAGAGTAAAATATAAAACAAATAATTAAGAGATGTTATTAGAAGGAAAAAACTGTCAGAGTTTCAAAGGTTCTTTCACAGGTGAAAATGTTTAGAACGAAGTATATTTTTCATCTGTCACTTAGATGCCTTGTTCACCTTAGGCTACTTCCTTGAAAGTGGATCTCCAGCCAACCATTCATCACCTGCTTTCCTAGCATTCTTTCCAACATTTCTAAGCCTTGGCATTTTTCCATTTCTGTACTCTCATTTTAAAAATTACTTCTGTTGTTACACACCCAGAATAGTAATCTTTCTGATACCAAACAGCAATATATTTTCAGGAATGGCTGTTTAACTTCTTAAAAAGCAACAGTTCATGTTTCACTATTGCTTTAAAAAATGTTTCATTTGCTGGTCTTCAAGATTATTATTTTTGGAACACTCTAGAACATAATATTTTGGGTGTTTGTCTTTTTCTTTGATGATTCTGTGAGTAGTTATAGAGTCTGCAAAACCCACATTAAAAACCAATAATTTAATGGGGAAAAACAAGAGAGAGGGTAAAGAGCAGAGCAGGTGAGCTGAGAGGCCAAGAAACTGGGTGGTTTGGCAAAGCAGCCTTTGGCTGGAAATGTCAAGACAAATTAGGAGGAGGTCTGGGATCTAGACATGCAGTCTGCACTAAATATCTTTGTCTCCTGTTCTCCCACCCTACAGATGAGTAATCTCCAGTGATGTCAGTGGGCGTTACCCTCATGTCCTTAGGGCAATAGATTGGGCCCCCATAGTGTAAGTAATGCCTCATTTTCTCTTAAGCTGGAAAATCATCTGAGTTTCCCCTAAATGTTCCACAAGGGAGCTGAGAGGGAGGAAGAAAGGTTTAATATTCCTTTCTAGTTGCATCATTTGCGTGTTTCGTAGTTGAGCTGCAGAGTACAAACGCAGATTTGGAATTGTTCAAATGACAAGAGTGATTGCTTAGCTTCTCAAATATTTTGGCTGTTTAGATACTCAGCCAAGCCACAGTTCTTCCCCCAACAAATGCACTCATGGGAGAGCAAATGGTAAAGAACACGAACAGCCTGAAGTTGAGTGACTGCGCTTTTGGCAGCGAGGTGCCAGCTGTCAATGGAAACAAGTCCAGAATTTGTTGTGAGGATCTTCCTAAGGAAAGTGGATTGTCAAAAAAGTTATAAAAGGAATGCAGCAATTCAGCAGTGTTTGCTAATGATGTTTATGCTACTTTATATTAGAAAAATGGCTAGTTCATAAACCACTTTTGACAATGAAACTCCTTGTTCTATACAAAAACATACACACACAATATTTAGGGGGGGAAGGTGTCCTGATTCTTTAGGTTCATGAGTCTTGAGTAAATTTAATTTTGAAAAAAGGAAATAAAACCCGAAGTGTGCGCTCAGAGAACATGAAAGCCTACCCATGTGAAATTTTTATGAATTATGAAAATGAGCACTGTGCTGTAGGAAACATCCAAGGAAATTCAGTAGCTTTCTGGAGGAAGCCTAGCAAGGAGCTAGATGATTTTCAGATGTTTAAGGGTCCATCCTTCATGTAAATGCTTAGTTACACTTAACAATGAAGAAAGGGGAGGTTGGGAAAAATGGGAAGAAATTACTAGAACAAATGTTAATTTTGCAGATCCCAAGTGGAAGCAACGCAGAGTGAGAGTAATTTCAGACCTGACCCCTCCAGAAGCTGAAGGTGGCTAAACATCAGTCCTAGCCCATGGAGAGTGACATGCCACATAAAAATGAAATTAGGGAGGGCTCAGAGCAGCACATTGCTCCATTTTTTTCATTGAATGATCTTCTTAGCTGTCCCGCAGTTTTGGCTTGAGTTTACCAGAGCTCACTCAAAGTAAGAGTATTTCTCTTTGATGTGAGTAAAGCAGATCCACAGCCCATGCATACTGCAGTTTAATAAAATATATCCTTTATTCATAACTGCCTTTCCAGCATTGCTGCAGCAATTCAGATTTAATTTGTGGGTAGGAATGATTTACATGCAAAGAACAAGTACTTCAAAGTATGTGAAGATAAGAGACTTATGTAAAAATTAAGCGGTCTATGGTCTGCAGGATAACTGCAGTAGCTTTTGCATCCCAGCCAGAGACCTCAGAGAAGTACCAGACTGAGAGAGCACTCCAACTGGAACAGCACAAAACAGACCTTTAATGAAAGCAATTGAAATAACACTAAATAAACTGTTTTAATGGAGTTCCAAAAAGATGTGTAAAAGCTGCTAGTAAAGTCAATTGAAGGCCTGTCACAGTGCCTCAAAAGTCCCTTCACAGCTCTCCTGCTGGCAGCAGTTCAAGTCTCTTTACAGCACATTAGAGGTAAGTGCAGCAGTATTATACCAGGCCCTTTGAAAAACTAATAAAAATATTCTCCCTGTGAGAGAAACCCACTGCTGCTAGGAGAGGGACTGTGTGCCCTTTGGTCTGGGAGTCATTTGTTTTTTCACCTAGGATAAACAATAGTCTGTGATAATTTGCAAATCTATTGTTAATAGTTGTATTCTCTGAGCTTGCCTCTTAATAGCAAGAGACGTCCATTAAAATGTGCTGCTCCAAATCAGGCCTAAACAGTAAAGTTCAGTGGCCCAAAAGTCCTTTTTCAAATTGTAGCCTGCAATGGATAGGTTAAACTGCAGCTTATGCTGAGTAACACTAACCTGCTGTGAGACCATGCTCAGAAGTTCTCATGCAGAAACCTCCTTTGCTTGGCCAATGATTTGTGCTGTGTGAGGATGTGAACATGGGGGCAGTTTGTGAGGTGAAGTTCTGGGTTCTTTTTTTTGTCAGTACTGACCTGTGCCATAGGGAGGCTTCTGTGGAAACACAATGCAGCGAGATGCAGGGAGCAGTGCCTTTCCCCCGTGGTGATGGCTCACCTGGGAGAGCACAGTTTCTGCAGCATCTGGAATGGGTGCCCACCTTAAAAATTAACACTAGATTGCCTCTGCTATGGAAACTGCTTTTTTCCCTTGCCACGTACCTAGACCTATAAAAAAACTTATCAAATAGGATTTTTTGTCCAAGCCCATAAAACCAACATGGCAGCATTAAATCTTCTGTCTCATGGGAGTGCTGGAAGCAGGTTCTGTGACTGCTGAGAAGATGACCCCACAGTAGGCATGAATGCAAAAGCTGTTGAAGGTGCATCTGTGTTACTGATATTGCGTATGTATTGCTACATTGAATGCAGACAATGTCCATGGTGTCAAATGAAAGATTTTCAACTAACAACTGGAGTTTGAACAGAGGACCAAGAGGCCAATTTGCACAATATTTTAAACAAAAGATTCTGAAAAAGAGTGTTTGTTTTAATTTAATTTCATCATCTGTATTTTAACTTTCATTTTTAAATTTCTATTCTGATATGTGATAGCACAAATTATTTTTACCAATCATAAAACAAATGTTGAATAATTTCATTTCAAAACCAAATAAGCTCATTTTCTGCTAAATGTTTTAATTCTTATCAGGGCAATAATTCTTTTATACATGGAGTAGTTCAGATGGCAAGATTTCAGGTGGCCCTTTTGACAGTAATTTGGAACAGGTCCAAAAAGTGAAAGAGCCTTGGAAAAGCTCTTCTTAAATAAGGGCCAAAAAAATCCTTTCTGCCATAATCACTGCATTCTGTACAATTCATGTATTTTCTAAAGAAATTATTCAAATTGTAGTACAGAAGCATTTTAAAGAATGGCTTTTAAATCTCTCCTTGTGAACCTATGTTCTGCTTAGTACCATAAGCAGGGCTGCATGGCCTTAGCAGGAAGAAAGACATTAAACAATCTAATATTAAGCTTGTCAAAGTTGAACTGTTTTCAGCAGGAAAGAAATTTGAAGCCACTAGACATTAGGCCAAGCTAAAAGAAAGGATAGCTAGATATGTTATGAGATTTGGGGCATGAGAAGAGGATGCTGGTTTGTAGTTTGCACTTTTCAGATGTAACATCTGACCTGTGTCTGGTGGCAGGGGATCAGTGTTTGGGATTGGTAAAAAGGCTTATCTTTTGATGGGGAAAAGAGAGGCAATGTGGTGGCCAAAGGGATGGCAGGCATTGGGGTGTCCAGAGCCCTGCATGGCCACAGAATAACTTCCTCATGGGCACTGGCTTAGCAGGTTTGCACAGAGAAGAGTAAAATAACCAGTGGTTATAGTAAATGCATTCATCTCATGGCTGCTGCTGTTTTAGTTCCAAATTTGTATGCACACATGATTCTGTTTAGATCTAGACAGATGGAGAAAACTTTTAGCTGTCATTTTTGTTGCATTTTAGACAATCAAAGTATTTCCCTGTGGCCTCTTCTGCTGCACCCAGCCTAGGATATGGATCACTAGTGGCACATAAAGATACATGCCTATTCTGTGTGATTCTGTATCTTTGTTTTTACTATCTGCCATAACCAGTAACAAAGAGATTTGTGCAGATGACTATCAACAATCGCTGGAAAGACACTGAAGCCCCAAGGTCCTAGTAAACCTGGTATCTCCCCTAGCAGGCTGGGGGAATTTGAGCTGGTTTTCTCAACTCCAAGGGCACAACACATAAGCTGATTAATGGAGTGGATGGCATTGCCACAGCCTCCCAAGGCCTCCATGTTTTACATACACAACAGCTCCCCTCGATAGAAATAGGGGGTAAGAAAAGACCAACAGACATCTGTTGTTTGTGTTTCGCAATGCCTTAGGTGGGCAAATTGTGTTCCCTTCGCTTTTGCAGTGATGTACAATTGTCCCTTTGATTGTGTTATGATAAACTGCATCAGAGAAAAGAGGCATGAGACATCTGCACATTTGGAAAATGGGGAATTAAATCATGGGAGTAGTTTTAAAACCTCGGTGTATGTACCTGCTGATGCTGTATACTGCTTTTGGGCTGCATGTGGTGTCATCTGGATCTATCATTCATTGTGATCTTAAAAAGGGCAAGGGGATCTTAAAAACAGTATGTGTTGAAGTAAATATCCTCTAGTAGTGATGCAACAGTTCAGAAAAGGCACCAGAAGACTTTTTTGTCTGTTTATCTCCACATTCAAGATGAAAGCGAGAGAGCATTGAGCTAAAAATTGGCAAAGGGACTGGAAGAGAGCAGATTTGGGCAAGGCTTTGGATGTCCTCCTTTGGCTTTTTGCTGCTGGGGTGTAGGATGCCACCACTGTGCAGCCTGGCACCGGGGCGTGGCACGTGTGTGGCAGGTGGGAACAAGCACACTGTTCCCCTGCCCCAGTGAGTGCTCGGTGCCTCTCCCCTGCGCCACTGCAAACGCCCTGTGCTCTGGCAACCACTCTTCTGTGCAAAATGCTCCTGAGCTTCTCAGAATAATTGGATGGGAGGATTACATGTTTAGGATGAACTTGGATTTGTTACATTTGAACTGTAAATGCAGGGTTTATTTAAATGTCCTATGCTGAAAAGACCTATTACCTTGTAGCTATTGTACAAGCAAGTCCATATATTATAAAAACCAAGAAAACTGAAGGAAAGCTGAGATTATTTGTAGGCTCAGGTGATAAATAAGCTGAATAATTAAAAAAAATTTTGGAAACTCATTCTCAAATGCACCCTTTGTATGTCTGTTCCTGGCAAAGTAGGTGAGAGGGTAGTTCTTCCTTCTGTACTTCTTTCTTCCCTTTGAATTTTTTCCAGCCTCCTTTTCCTTGCAAAGTCTTTAAAGGATAAAGGCTGACGTCCTTCCTGCTTGATTCTTTTGATGTAGGTTTCCCTTACACCTTTGCTTTGGTCATTTCAAACTTGAATCGCTCCTAAAGAAATGCCAGATGCCATGGAAACAAACTCAGCCCTCATGTAATGGGCTTGACCATTAGCCTCCTGTCTTACTGGCTTCTCAGCAGAAGAAATTGAGAACTTGAGCCATGGCAAAGCTCCAAAAGCAGAAAAGGACAAATATTGAGGGCATTTTTAAATGCTATGAGGCTGACAACAAACACAGTAAGTAATAGAGGCGAAAGGTCTTCTATGACCTCAATTGAGGAGACACCGGAAATGCCAGGTTAAATGAATCCTGCCTGCTGCTTTCAAAACATTTTTTTACCCTAAGGAAAGGGTTTTTATTCCTCCACAAATGCTCTAAGCTTTTTTTTTCCTTTTTCTTTTCTGTTTACTTTTATTTTATTCTGGGCCCTCTGATATGCATGAGCAACCACAACAGTTTTCATGGAATCCCACTGACTCCTTGTCAACAACTGAGTACATGCTCATTTTGGCCCTACACCAGTACTGAATGAAATCCTCCCAAATAAAGTTTAAAAACTTATTTGTTAGCGTACTGTAGGCAAAAAAAAAATCGTCTGTATGTAGCACACATAGTTAAGCTGTAAGTGCCTGAAAGTTGATAACAAACAATCATTAAAGAATGGGGGGGGGGATGACACTGATGATCTAAGGTTTACAATCCACGATAAAGACCATAGGTGTTGAATGGGAACTTGCACTGTATTTGTATAAACATTATTCTTTTCTTAAACTTCTTGCAAGAATTTTTATCAAGTTGATCAACAAAGACTAGCACCCTTTTGGATTACAAGTTAGATCATGAATCCATCTTTCAGAGACCAAAGTTCTGTTCTTTGTCTCTGCATTGCTTCCCACCATTTGTTTCAGTCTTCACCTAATATTTCTTCCCTTTTTTATGTATTTACTTTGTGAGTGTATTCCAGATGCTCTCATTTTGAGCCCCTGTCTTGTTCTTTGTGCAGGAACATGAATTTAGTTATCTTTTCAGGAAAAAAATTATTTGAAGGCAGAAACATCTTCTGCTTCTGCAGGAGTCAGAAAAATCTTGCAGAAGATAGATTCTGTCCATCCAGTTCAGAAGTGATTTCCTGTCTAAAAACTGATTTAGAAAAAAACCCAAACCCGATGTACTGAATTTTCATTAGAAATGACACACATGTCTTTGTGTAGCTCAAATCAGTAGTGCAGTGGAGTAAGTTGTTTAAATAAACATCTCAAAGGAGAAGAAAGGCAAATGTATTGTCTGCTTTCCCAACTGCTTGAAGTCTGGGGCTTGTGCAGCTAGGTGATTGCTGGATGTGTTCTCTAACTAGACGTACATGAGAGCTTGCTCAGTAGGTCACACAAATCTCTGTGGTGCAACTCCTTTCTCTTGTTTAAAGTGGTTTGATTGGCATCATTGCATGTTTAACACTGGAGACCAGAATGCAAAAAACATCTTTTGGATCATGTTAGGAGACTTCAGCCTCTCCCAGGCTCTTATTTCATCCTACTAATGAAACTGTGAGTTTTGAGGCCACTCTTCTAAATAGCTTTTCCACTTCCCAGAGTAGTATCTGACCTAGTCTACAGCATGGGGCCCTTATCCTGTATTTTCATCAGGGCTTCATGATCACTAAACATTGACTCAACAGAGAGACTGGTAAAAAACAGTTCTTCTATCTCTCGGTTGAATATCTTGATTCAAAAATGATATAAAAGTCTATGTATTTTATTGCCTGATATGGCTTTTCTGGAAATACTTAGATTTCTAGAGAAATGTCATTCAGGGGTATAAAATCTCTAATTTTGATAATTTAGCATTTTGCTCAGTTGTGAGCCACATTTTGATGAAGTGGCTATTGTTTCCCACTGTTGCAACAGAAAGGTAGCTGAGGATTTCTACCAGGTGTCATACAATCAAAATCACTGTCTTGTCTTTTGTCAGCAAGATAAAAAGAATAAACATAGGCAATAAGTTTATTCACTTAAGTAAATCCAATATTAAGCACAAGAACAACATATCATTAAATGGTTCTACTTTATTGAAATGAATACTGGTTAAAAAATTTTTGTGATAGCAAGTACATAAATGTCGCACAAGGAATTACTATTTGGACCTTACAGAGCTTTTTGCACTGGTATCTGACTTCACACCTTCCAACAAATACTGCTTCAACATACAGGTGGGAAACAGAAAGGTAGAATTAAGGCTTATTACACATCCTTTAAAATATGTCCTGAGAAGAGATACTTCCTTAAAAAAACATGTGAACTTTCAGCTTCCTCTAGGAGCAAAAAGAGAAGCACTCTGCCACTTCACTTTGTCTAGTGTTAGATTAGTTTGATGTACACCTTGGTGCTGTCATAACTCACTCTTTCAGACCCCCATCTCATTGCTGTTCATACTGGGAAAAACCCTTGGTTGTTTTCTTGTCCTAGATCTACTCTAATGGAAATAGTGTGATGTGGGAAGATGAGAAGCAGAAGCATCCTCTGCTTTCTGTACAGCATCTTTGAGAGGAAAGAAGAACATGTCTGGAAAGGTACAGAATGAAGAAGTGCTACAAATCTGACAAATAGTGTAAAAACCCAGCATTTAAAAATGCATTTAAAGTAAGTTCTCGTTAATGTAGCATATAATCAACTTTTGGAGTTTTATGTCAGATGTTACTTAGCCAAATAGCAAGATTTTAAAAAATAATAAAATTAGGAACTTCTATAAAAAGTAGGAGCAGTTGAGACTTTATTGGGTAGATCAAAAACTTATATGGGTCCTGGCAAGTCTTTCTTTTCATGGCATAAACTGAAAAGAAAAGCTTTTCTTCAATAGGTTTTAGATTTAGTCAGAGGCTCAGGAATTTGGCCTAGTCCAGAGATCCAGACCCTAAAGCACCAGTAGAGATCACTCTCACAAACTGGTAGGGATAGTTGCTTGTTTAAACGTGTTGTTTCCTATTTTTCCCTAAGTGGTTTTGTGGCAGAGGGCCATGGGATGGATTGAAATTGTAGAAGTTGGTAGAGGATCACTGAGAATTTCTGTCATTCAATGTTTTAAAATTGACTGCAGCTTTTACTGGCTCACTTTTTGTTGGTGACCATCTTAATGCCTACCAAGCCAGCAGCAGTTACTGGGTGAATGAGCTGGGTCAAGATGATCTACTACAAACACATCATGAACTTAAACTCTGTTTTCAATGCCACTTTCTAGATTCCAGAAACTTCCAAAGCCTGATCAGGTTTTAGACAGGCTAATTTCATTCTGAAAATTTATTTTCTGATTCAGAAAATTTATTTTCTGATTTGAGCCAGAGTGTGTACCTATCAGTGGTAAAAAATCTGTGAAGTGGATCTGCTTTTACCTCTTCTCACCAAGGACCAAAAAAGTTAAGTTCATCAAGTTAATCTCACCAAGGACCAAAAACAAAAAAAAAAAAAAGAGAAACAGGCTTTTGTGAGAATGTCTGTTTCAGGAAGAACTTAAAACTTCTCAGAATTTTTCAAACTCAGAGTAACAAAGTCAGTGTAGAAATTAGAAACACAATTTCCAAAGAACATTCTTACCTACTGTGATTTTGCAGCTGGTCTCAGCTCCCAGCATTTATTTTAATCAATACAGTGACTTTTTCTAGTTGCTTCAAATTATGCCAAGATTGTTCTGATGTGTAGGAAGGTTGTACCATTGCTCCTGAGGCCTGTCTTCTTTGCCTCTCCCAGGGGTTTCGCAGTATCCTCTATAACTGCAGGCTCCCAGTTTGATGCTGCAGCTCTCTCCTTCCAAGTCCCCCTGCTATTTGCAGTCTTCTCTCCCCTTTGCACACTCAGTTACTCTCCAAGGAGCAAGTAATCCTATGTCCTTTCAGCAGTCTGCTGCTCTGAAGTGAAAAACATACTCAAAGATGAGGGAAAACCCCCAAAAATTAAGCAGACAATAACTTTCATTAATACGTAGCAGATTCTTAATTTTTTTTTGTTTTTCTCTGAATCTCACTGTAGCATTGGTGGGTTTTGAGAACACATAGGACTTCTAGGTAGTGAGATACAGAAAAGAGATGCCTCATCTGTGTGGTCTTGCCCAGGCTTGGGAGTGGAGACAGAAGAGGCATAAAGAGCTCAGGCCTTTGTCTTGTTAAGGGGCAAAGCTTAGTGCAGCACAGAAGTCATTGCAAGTCATCACAGGTAAGCCTGGGATGTGTCAGCATCACACCCAATGTTCAAACAAACTGATTCAGACAATTTTACTGAGCAGGAGGGTGTCTCTGTATCCCTGCCTTCTGTGGTCTGGATTAAAATAGGAGTGCATGAATCTTAACCCAGGTTGCATTTTCAGACATGTAAAAATAATGTGTATAGCTCATACTTATAGCATTTACAAGGAAGACATGAATTCTTTTTGGTGTAGTAAACTAGGCTAGAAGTAAAAGTAGTGGCTGGATCATGACCAATTAGAATTTTCCGTGGTGTTTCCTGTATTAGCCAACATTTCATAGCAAGATACCTTTAATTTAGACCAGTGTTCACTTATTATATTGCTGTATGTGTTGACTCTAAGATTTACAGAGAGCTTAAAGTGGTCTCTAGAAAATGTCACACATTAACTACCTGATAATAAAAATGAAGATTTTTTTCTTAAGGAGCATATTCAGGCCAGCACAGCTCCTTTTAAATGCATTAATATTGGCATTCCTTTATTTGAGAAGAACAGAAACATGCAACTGGTGAAGTAATGGAGATGAAGTGTTTGGAAACTTTGTGTGATTTGGGGCACACATGAAACAAGGATGGCATGTTGCACCTTAACATAGTCACATCCTTCTATGGCCAAATGAATGGTACCTTCAGCAGAGTCTTTTGCAAAAGATTAGTTTGGCAGTGCCATGACAAATAAATGCAAAGTAACTTTAGATTTATTAAAATAAAAACAAATAGGACAAGCTTTGTGTGCTTGCCTGTAGGACAGAAATTCTGATTTCACTCCTTCATCACCTTGTCTTCATCACTTCTTCAAAGTTAATTTGGAGTTGCTGGATAAAAGGAGGGATGATCCATTCTTTAATTACTCATTTAGTTTGCTATAAATTTGTGCTTATCGATAACTAGAGGATTATATCTAAATATGAACCTGGCTGGTGCACAGCTTTCCTTTGTTTCTCTTTGTAAGCAGAGGTGAGCTTACAGGGTGCCATAGTTGTTCTGAGATAAGGTGCTTGTCTCCTCAGTGCTCTTCCACCTACTTCTAGAAAGATTGAATTGATGAGTATTTGAAGAATTGCTTAACTGAATACTTTAATCTGAATGTCAGGGTCCTTAAGGTATGACAATCATGTCAACTATTCCTGGTAACAGAGAGCCATGATCCTGGTGGGCAGGGGAGAAAAGCTTGGAAAGGTGTCGAGGTACAGCTAAAAGTCACCTCCTCAGACTGCAGGCATAATCTGCTGCAAATGTGTGAAAAAGCAAACATAAATCATTCCTGTTGTTCTTGTCTCAGAGAAACGTGAGTGCTGTACAAAGAATAAAGCACATTCTCTTAAATGAATTCCTTATAGTGTGGATACTCTTATCTAATATACCCACAGTATTCTGTATATAACATTATACAGATGTTTATATAATTATTTGTGAGAAATCTGCATTTTTAGAGAACTGCTATGATTTTATTGTGATGTGTTGTGGTAAATTCAAAAAGAAAATATTATTTATGTCATGGTAATACTAATTTTGTTGTTGTTCATTTGCAACAACTATTCATTATATAGTTCTGTGGACATGTATAAACTGGAACAAACCCATCTGCAAATTCACAGCAAATTTGAATTAAATTAGATGAAAGATTTGCATTTTATGAAAGTTTGAAAATTACATTATTTTTTTCAATGTTTCCCTAACTTTCTATTTGGCTCATTATAACTACGGAATGGCTTGCCCTAGAAATTTTAATTTATTTAATCTGTTAGTTTTGGCAAAGACTGATGTCTTGACTAGTTGCAGAGGCCTTGTTGGCAGAATTAATTAGCACTAATAACATTAATAACATGGTTTCTTGCATGCCTCAAGGGCATCACAGTGCTGATGAATTCCACATGGTCCTAAAAAGGAATAAAGCAGTGGAGCAAATCTAAAGGGGATATACAGACTCATTCTTGCTTATCATTGACATACATTCTTGAAAGCCAAAATCATAAACTATGTATTCTGGAGCATAGCTCATTGGGAAATTTATGCTGACAAAATAGCTTTAGTGCATTCAAGGTGGCTACAGTGTATGGGCTATTTAGTTATGATGAATGGATGAACTGAGGATTAGTGTTAAAGCAGCAGAGTCAAGGATGTGGAAAAAAACTTAATCATGTCTCTTCTTGACTCATAGTATTTGAGTTCATGAGTAAGTGTGCAGATGAATGTTCATTTATAAGATTGCTTCATTTTTCTAAATATTTTTCCCTTCAACAATATTTAAATTGACTGACAATTTTAGTAGTTTTTTTTCTCTGCATTTATTCACATACAGGTGAAACAGAAATGTATTAGCTCTCAGGGTGCAATTCTGTCCCATTCTGTGACCCCGGGCATGCCCACTTGCTTTTCTGTGCATCCGTTTGTTCCTTTTCTATCTTACTTTACAATTTGGTTATGAAGATTTATTCACCCACATCTAGATACCCTGAACACCAGGGAAGTGTAGCAAAGCAGATACATGAGGCATTTTAAATATATTTTGTGAAGTGTTTCTGTGACAGGGCTTTAAGTTAATGCAATGCTATGAAGCCCTTAACAAGGATAATGAATTGGTGGTGGTGCCAGGCAAATCAGGTAGTAAGTCTGAAGTGTGACATGAGCAATTAGATGATGCAAAAACAAGTAGGGTGTCTCTGGTTTACAGAAGGATTATTAAGGGTCTGCTCAAGGTGCCAGTAGAGTTGTATAGATTTGGAACATCTAAGAGCAGTCTTGAAAGGAAAACCTGGGAACTAATTGGTATTGCTAAAGATTGTGTGCTCAGCATGTAGGTAAAGTCTCCTCTCAATTAGAAAGCTCATAGCAGAAGATAACTGCTGCGCAATGTGTGGTGTAAGTAAGCAATGAAATATTTATAAAGGATAGTCAGAGATGGAAATACTGGACTTCTAGTTACAGGACCATTAGACCCTACAGTGTGCAGTTTGGTTGTAGTCATGCATGGCTGATCCAGCGTTGACCCTAGCTGCATGTTGGGGTGAGCTGACTGAGATTGCTTCTTAAAGGCAGGAGGACTGGGAAGAGGCTCTGGAGAAGCCAGTTAGGGTGTGTGGATCAGCTGTACTCTGACATGGGTTATGGAAATCATAATCCTCATATGGGTTAGGGGAAAGGTCAAAGAAAGGCCCTGGAAGATGCAGTGAGTGATAAGGATTGGAAGAACATGTCTAATTTACATGTTTTTGCAGTATCATCCATGTTTGGGTAAGCGTGAGAGAAAGAATCGTCTCCTGATGTGCTTCAATATGTGCTTTGTATTAAAGGAAGAAGAATCACTGCTCTCCTGCAAGTGTCTGGCCAGCTCAGATGTGAACTGGCCTGTGGGCTAGAAGGGCTAACCTTTAAGTTCCAAAAAGAGAGTTCCTAGGTTTAATGAGCTCCAGAGCTTCACTTGTGCAAAATCAGATCTGAAATAAAAATTATTAAATTTCACATGCACAAATATCTTCATTTTTCTGATGCTAATTGAAGCATTTCAGACAGAAGCTTCTAAATGTATATACACAATGTATAATCTGATCTGTGTTCAAGAAAGTTTTGCAAGTGTGGGCTTTGCATCTTATTTTGAGCCCAAATGTAAAACTTAAAATGCCAAGTGTACAGTAACTCACCTTGGCAATAAGCTGTCTTTTAATTATGAGATGTAGTGCTGTCCTGATGAAGCATGGGGAAAAAAATTCATAGAAGGCCTCCAAAATATGATGATTTAGCATGTGGATCACTAAGCTAATGGCTATGCTCAGTGGGAGGAAATTAATAGTCTTCTTTATGAAAAGAACTCAAGTCTGTTTAGGCTATTTATTGGTGCTTTGTGGGGATGCATGTTTATTATCTGGCACTGGTCCTAGCTCTTGCTCAACTCACTCTGCTAATCGTGTTTTTCCTACCTGCCCGTGCGGTGAACTCAGTGCTAGACTCAGTCAGTAGAACTCTTTCTACCCCATGCATCATCCTGAGAAGCAAAGGAGAGGGCTTCTAGCAAAGCCAAGTGCCATCAGCTAGGAGAGTGATATACAAAATATCTCCGCAGTACAGAGTCTATAACTGTCTAACCATCCCTGCATGAGCATCACAGAAAGAGTATTGTGGGAAAGCAATGAGGCAGAGAGTGGCCTTCTCACTCCAGCTGAGAGCTGCGCCCACAGGCTTTCTTTGTCATAACATTGTCAGCCGCACAGTTCAGTGCCTTTCATCATGATTGATTAATCAGGTTCTAAGAAAAATTATATTAAGCCAGAAGTGGTTTTTTTGTTGTTGGTTTTGGTCTTGGCAGGGATTTTTTAATATTATTGTTTTAATCTATGTCCTCTGCAGGCTTTCATTGATGGAAACAGCCTTCATACAGT
Organism: Zonotrichia leucophrys gambelii; assembly: GCF_028769735.1. NCBI lineage: Eukaryota > Metazoa > Chordata > Aves > Passeriformes > Passerellidae > Zonotrichia > Zonotrichia leucophrys. The sequence continues at coordinate 87,224,860 of NC_088171.1, read as the reverse complement.
GGTGAAAATATAAGCACATCATAAGAATATTTGAAAGTATCAAATGAGCAGCACATTTCCTCTGACAGCCTCTTGAGAAGCTCTTAATCCATGCTGCCTGCTGTTCTGCATACCAGCTGTTACCTGGCAGGAGGGACCAGCCCCTGTTCCAAAGCACTGTGAGTGCTGTCCCCAGCCACAGCTGCCACTGGACAGTGCCTGGGCAGCCCTGCTGGGGTGTCAGGTGGGGCTGTATCCTTCCTGTTCAAAATTCATCCCTGCTGAGGGATGTGCCACACCTCTGGAAGGAGTAGAGTCCCCTGGCATTATCTCTGGCTTGGTTCTGTTTAGGATTTTCCCTCTTTGTATGAGCACCTTTGAATGGAATGACTTTTGGCGTATTGGATGGGCCTAGGGATCCATGATTTATGCAAGCATAGCAGACCCATGCCATTGTTCTCAGTAGGATTCTGAGGGAGCTGGTGAGGGAAGAGTCAACAGTGTTCTTTGTTATCCTTGAAATACTCTCTGCTTTTTGGCATTTTTATAAAGATGTGTTTTGCAAGGGTTAATTATCATCTTAAGTCACAGATCTGTCACTAAGGTGGGATCTTCCACTTGTAAAGAAAAGGGATGAGACTGCTGGGAATTAATAAAAAAGCAGAGAAAAATTTCAGACATCTGAATGCAGTCAGACCTCTTACATCTGGTGATGATCTTGAAAATCTTTTATTTCAACAAGATGACATATCCAAAGAAGACAAAGTTATTCTTTTTTTCTAAACAGTTATATCTGTTTTCCTAAGTTTTTTCTTTTTCACCCTATGATTCCTCTCCTTGTCCCCCACCACTGGCATGTATCATTTACCAGGAAATCAGCAAGCCAGGAAATGAGACAATGGTGTAGTTTCTGGAAATAGATTAGAAGTTGAGGATGAGGGTACAATGTTAGCAAGCTTTTGTGAAAACCTACAGCCTTCATGACTGATTTGGTGGTTTTTTTAATTTTCAGAATTATTTCTAAGGAGAAAGTCTAGTAACACTTTATTTTTAAAAAACAGGGGTTATCCTTTAAATTTTGTCTAAAGTAGGCTGACCCATCACCTGCTAGCTCTTGGTGTTTACCTGTCTGTTCCCACAAATCTGTCACCAACAACTCTGAAGGAACACTTTTCCTGCTTGAGGATTCTGGAGGTCTTCCTGCTGCACTTTGGCCTTCAACGCTCTTGCTAAATTATTCACATTGGTCTGAAGCCTACTGGTTTTGTTGTACTTCACATCAAGGGCTGCAAGAAAAATCTAGTACTAAATTTCTACATATTTTTGCTGCATTGCCAGTCTTTGGCATGCTGAGGTTTATGAAAGATTTCTTAGCAAAACCTGTGAGCCTCTCCATGTGCTGAGAGGGAGGTGCAAGTGCTATAAATCCCTTGGGGCAGCTTTGTTGTGAGATCCAGTGTGGTTCTCTTGACCTCTTTACAGATGGATGATGTTCTCTGGTACCAGAGCACAAATCATGTCACTCACAATGATGTCCTTTTGTAGGATCTCCTGCACCAACTCTTATGCTTTAAGTTAAATAGTAGCCATTTATTACTGTGTGGTGCTCTTCCAACAGTTCTGATCCATATGGATAAGAAATCCAGAAGAAAAAGTGCTTTCAGACATGCTATTAATGGCTGTAGCATTTACTCTCCATCAGACCCTTAATTTAGTTTGACAAAACTGCTCTTGGTTTATTGATGACTCAGTTCTGTGCTGGTTTTGTGGCTTCTTGTAGCAGCTGGTGTATCAACTGGTTAAGGCAGGAGAGAGACACAAACTACAAGTGCCAGGTCATGTGGGGGCAGGCTCTAAAGGTTTCCATCTATTTGACTAGGAGCCAGACACCTAAGTACTTATAAAAAAATATCTGGGCTTTGCTTCTTAGTGTACCTATCATGTATAGCAAACACTCATTTTCCCTAAATCTTGAAGGAACAAGACAAAATCTGTGAATAAACAAATACTAATGATGTGCTTGCAACAAAATTAAATTATGACTGGCAATGGTCATCTAATTTAAGGGACCTCATTTGTTACACAAGCCACACAGGAGCTCATTGCAAAAAACTGTAAACTAATTGCTACCCTTGTGTAAAAATTAGGGGAATCATTCAGGCTTTGTTTTATTTGGACAGATGTACTTTTGTGTACCAAATTTGAGAGGAACTACCATGAGAAGGTCAAAATATCAAGGGAGAAGCAGAAACTTGCATGGAGAAATCCATACTCTGAATTATGCATGTGCTGGTGTAAGAAGATCTTGCCAAAGCCTGAAATAATATAAGCAGGATTCCATGGTTGTATGGTCAGATTTTTTTTCTTTTTGTGCTGAGCACTCTCTCTGTTACCTTTAAAGTGTATTATGCCTTTAAAATAATGGTTGGGGATCCCTGCATAAAAGAAGGAAGCGTGGGTGGATGAGCCTTGCAGATTGCGTGTATGGTTAGTTTTTTTGGTTCTTGACCTAGAACTGAAATTCCCTCTCAGGAAGGAAAAGAGTCACAGCCCAAAACCACAGCAAACCAGACCAGACATATTCAAACCAGAGCACAAATAAGTACAAGGTCTCAACTCCCTCTATCTCATGACAGGTGGCTTGATGCAAGTATGTCTTCATGAAGACAGCAATTGCCCCTGCTGCCACATTCACCTGAGTCTCCTGTTTAAATACCTTCTGGACAGTTGTTTTGCCAAGAGGAAATTCTGTTCTTTATACTTGGATAAAATCTTGAAACTTTTCTTCAAGATTCATTTTTTTTACATAAATGGCATGCCTGGCCAAGACAGTTGTTTTACTGAGTAAAAGGGAGGAAGAAGACAACAAACTTGGAGGTACCAGTCACTCTCCAGGAAAAAAAGGTGATCCTGCTGCAGGCTGGATTTTTCATTCAGATTTTCTCCAGCCCCCTCAGAGCTGGAATCACCTCAATTCAGCAGTGCTGCTGTCATTTTAGTTGCTGCTGCTCAGTGCTGAGTTGCATCTCACAAATTTGTACTTTTGCCCCTTGGAAGGTCTGCAAATGCTGATCAAGGTGATGAAAGTTTATATCAAGCCTGGGACAGACCAATTAAATTTTGAAGCCTGTTTCAAATATGTGTTTCTGTTTTTCAATGGAGTTGCTTTGGTACTGAGGAACTGAACTTCCTTTCTGAGTACTTCTCATGGGCACTGCAGTGATCAAATTATATAGCTCTGTCTTTTGATCTGGAATCAAAGTGCTTCACAGCCTCTTAGTGTTCTGGATATGAGAATAGATCGAGGGAGTGTTGCTCTGGTCATTACATAACCAACAGTTGGCAAAGATGGCATTTATTTCTAGTGATTACACAGTAATTGCATTTAGCTGATTCCAAATAAAAAAAAATTTAATAGTTCTTTGCAACACTAATGAAAAAGTTAATAGTAATACTGTGTAATTTGCTTGTGATGAGAGTGTACACTGAGGGTCAGTTAGTGCTGCTGCTCACTTGGGTTTAGGCTCATAAAAATGAAATTATATGACTATATTAAGTTTCATCTGGCTTTTAGGATTCATTGAGCTGGAATCTAGTTTCGTTTCCCTTAAAATAATTACTGAGAATTGCATAGTTTTGTGACATTCGTCAGGACTGATGCTGATGTAACTGAGATCAGTTCCAACCTCAAAGGTTTGCAGTTGCAGTGGGAAAGGATGGAGGAGTATTTGTGGGTGATTACTTACTGCATGGGTTGTTACTGGTCTCTCTTTTTGAGCCGACAGTGACAGATTGCTCTGTCACACCAGCTCGAGACTGAGTAAGTCAAAGAGCCTGGGCTTGCAGTGCTGGATTTCCCAAGGAAAAGGCTGGGTGGCAAGGTTACTGCTCACTATTTCAATATCCATTCCTATCAGGGAGGGGACACAGAGATACACTGTGGTACAAGCCACACTGAACACATGAAGCTTCTTTCACCCTGACTTTGTCTAATTTTGCATACGATGGAACATTTTGAGGACACTTTTTGTTTGCTTTGCAACTAGTGAGAGCCTTGACAGGAATTATATTCTCCTTGTGTATAGTTCTAAACAAAGATGTGGCAGAATGTTAGCATCCCAACAGGATACTATCTGAGCACAACAGAAAAGCAGAGTCTGGAAGGGATTCTGAGGACAAAAAGAGAGTGAATGCAATTAAATTATAATAGGATGGTGATTAAAATTCCCCTGGGTTCTGAAATGAATATATAACGTGGTCCTAACCAAAGGCAAGTGCCCAATTTCTAAGACAATAGTTAAGACAGCTGAGTGGAAATGGGCCATTCATGTCTCTGACTAGCTGTGCAGACATGCATACCTGAGTGCTAGTGAATCTTCCATCACCTTCCATTTTGGAAAAAAAAGTAAAAACAACAAACACAGAATACTAGCCTTATTATTAGTCCAGAATTTCAGTGTTTTCTTTCTTCTTGATGTAAATCCATAAAGTAAAAGTAAGTGGAGATGTCAATGTATAACAAAAGAGAAATCTAACTCCCTGAAGAAGAATTAAACTGTAAGGTATCACAGGAATTTCTAAGTCTTTCAACACAGTAGAGCTGCATTTCTTCTCCAATTCATTATTTTATATTAGTTTTATTGGGAGAACAATTAGTTAAAAATAAGGCATTCTATTCCATGCAGTAAAGCTGGTGAGAAAAGGTTTCACAGTGCTACAGCAATTTCTGATACAAAATCCATAATGCTGTGAGACATCTGGATACTTTTTTCCCTCTAAATAGGTTGACCCTTCTGCAGTTCTCTTGAGTGAAATTCTGGCTTCATTAAAATCAAAAGCAAAATTCTTACTGACTTCTGTGGGCCAGGATTTTGTCTTGGCACACTTTCCTTAAGAACATTTCGTCTTTCAGACCATGGCTCTGTGGAGCACTTAAACATATGGTTACCTCTCAGAATGTCTATTTGTTAGCAGAAAAATGCTCTTGAAAATATGTTCATCATCAAGATAGGTAATACTAGCACCACTCAGAGACATCAGCTGGGAGAAAATACATTTTCAGGGAAATGTTCCTATTTTATTTATTTTATCCTGTGTACATTTAGTCTGCCTGTAAGAATCCAATGGGTGCACTTTTTTTTAAGATTTGCCTGGTAACTTTTCATCCCTGGCTTCCATAGAAGCAGTAGTGCTTTGATGAATATTGCTGTGGAGATAATTAATTCCAGTATTTCATCAGCTGTATATTACAAGTAGTAAAAAGAAGGGAGGCTAAAGAATCAGAAAGTTAAGTAGCCAGATTACACGAATGTGGCTTGTAAAAAGATTATGCTGCTGCTGTAGTTCTTACAAGGAAGAATCTAATTAGTTGCCTGTTCACTATATGCTTTATTATGCTGCTCAGATTTATGAGACTAAAAGGTGAAAATTTATCTATTTTCTGCTTCTTTCCACATTCTGCCAAAAAAAAAGGGAACATTTAGGTCAAAAGTTACTGTTCTGCTGAAGAAAGGGAATTGCAGATTGCTGAGGGCATCTCATTAGCATCAGTATCTGCTTCTCTGCATGAGCTGCAATAAGTGGATGTCACAGCTGAAGAACAAATGAGAACATACTGCACCAAATATCATCTTCCCTGATGCAGCTTTTTACCTCTGGTGAAAGCCCAGTGATTTGTGGAACCTCCTCTCTGGCAGGCTTTGGGCTGTTGCTCTGCAGTCCTTGCAATGGGGTGCTCAGGAGAGCTCAGTGTGACGCAGAGCCAAGGGCAGTGACAGGCCTTGCTGCAAGAGACTCAGAGTGGGACAGTGCTCAGCCTTGCAAGCAGCAGGAGCTGCTCACACAGCCAGGCACTGCAGGTCAGCAATGGTCAGTGACAAGCACTGCCTCAAGAACACAGCCAGAGCTGACCCCAAGGAGCTGCTCTGAAGAAAGCCACATAATGCCACCAAAGGTCCACCACTGGTCCCTAAATTTTTAATTTAAAAATATCTATATGTAAGTATAGCCAAACAGGCAAATTTCAAATTGTGTATCCCTTGTAAGAAATGTGAATATTTTATTTAAATCAGCAAAAACTGTAGTTCTAATTTGGAAACATAGTGCCATGTATTCCTTCTGCACACACAGGCCTTTGCATGGAGCTGTCTGTAGTAGAAGAAATGGCTGCTGTAATTTGCATTCATCTCATTAGTTTGTTTATGGAATGCCCTGAAGAGAGACTTTTTGTGGGAGTCAGTATGAGCAGATGGAAATAAGAGACCTAATAATAAAATGCATGCTTAAGAATGACATAAAATTTTACACTAAGGCAGAGAAAATTGAACATGGATCCCAACTACTTTTAAGACAGAAACAGTTGTACCAGTGTGAAGGGAAGAATTTGGCCCAGTGGATATTGCTAATTTGATTTTATGTACAAATACAGAGATGCTAGGAGCATACAGTATTGATAATTAGGGCTTCAGGGTACTGGAAATACTGCATAACTCCTCTGAGCTATGGAGTGCATACATGCTGGAGCCAAAAGTTAAAACAATACAAGCAGTGAGAGAATTTGGGCAATCTGCTTTTTCCCCAATTCCATGTGAGAACATGCCACTTAAATTCTCAGAAGACACTCCCCTGATATTTCCATTAACTGAAGCCAGTCTCCCAGGAGGAGGTGAATGGGAGGAGAAGGGTGTTCACTTTTCCTGTCTACAGTGAAGCATTTTCTCATACCTATGACTAAGGAGGGAATTTTGCAGCTGAGGCTAGTTTTCCTCTCTGTCTACTGTATTTGTTAATACAGTGGTAGGAGCAAATCCTGCTTAACTTTGGTCATTTGCCCTGGGGAGAGAAAGGGGAAGGGAAGCTGTGCATGTTGGCCCAGTGTCTGGTGCAGGTATGAAGTGGCTCTGCAAAATTTTTACAAAAAGATTCAACCTGGATTTGAGTTTTCTGTATTCACTCTGACTTTTAGCTTCCCCTCAGTTCAGTGATTGTGCAAGGGATTTGTTGTGTCTTGGTCTCCTGGTCATCTTTTTTCTTTAGTCCTGAGTTAATGCAGTCTTTGCCAAGTTGCTGTTGACTATTTCAGTGCCTCCTTGGCTCCTACACTTTTCCTGGACCCTTCCTAGGCTCTTCCCATGCCTTTCTTACTGCCTGTACTCCCTGTACCGGCATGCAGATCCCTGGAGATGGGAAAGTATGGACCCTCTAAATATTCAGAAGCTTTTGAGGCTCTTAGCATTTGTTCAGGGCATCTTTGGTCTCTTTTGATGCCAAAAGTCATGGACCTCAACTGTCTCAATCCAGTGTATAGCTCAGATAGCCTTGGTTTATCCTAACTAAGTGGTAAAGTTACACCAGTAAGCTCCAGATCAGATACAAACTGAACACAAACTTGAAGGATGTATAAGAAGGCAAACAGAAGAAAGCATGTTCTTAAAATGTGTTAAACATCACCATATAATGGCCTCTGGCCATATTTAGATCTTGAGCTTTTGAATCTGAACTGGGGCAGGGTGCCCAGCATGGTGAAGTGCCTGCCCTTTGGCATGAGCAGATTAGCTGATACACAGCCTGACAGAAAAGGGAACACGGTCTATTCTTAGGGGTGGCATTCCCCTGAAGAGTAAGAAAGATCCTTAATGGTTCATAAACAGCCAAACAAGATCTGCTCATGTGTGGCTCTCAGCACAGCTCATATCTTAACGGACAAATTGTCTCCTGGATACTTCACAACCCATTCAAGGGTATTTATATCCTCTCCCACATGAGATTACCACATTTCCCTGATGGCAATGACAGCAAGGGCCTACCTGGAACTGCAGTATGAAAGAGCCTGATCCTTCATTTCACAGGCAGAAGCCAGAGACCAGGAGCAGAGCCAGCTAGCTGGTCTGGGGGATCTGTCTCCCCTTGGTCCCCAGCGCCTGCTTTGAGTGGTTCTGTTTTTCAAAGTGGTTTTCTGACCTGCGCACACAAGCATGAGGGAGGCAAATCTGTCTGCTGCCAGTCCTTGAGAACAGGGAAATGGGAAGACTTTTAAGAAATTGTGCCTCTAATGAATTTAAGTAATATACATATTGCATAAACCTGTTGGCTACCTTAGTTATTTATGAACTCAAAGGAGTTTAATTCCTGAAGCAGGAAGACCTCAAAGCTTTCTGCTCCTGAGCCCTCTGACTCGAGGTCATTGAATAATGGCCTATCAATATTTCCTTTGGCTGCAGAATGTACATGCAAAGATCTGGAAGCCTTACCAGGGAGGACTTGTAGATATAACATATGTGACTGGGTATTAAGCACACCTTTAAGTACAGCTGCTGTCAGGCAAGCTTTATATATATGAATTGTAGTTCAATGTCAGCTACAAATTTTGTCTGAACAACTAGGAATGTCAATCAGTTTCTGACAGTACTTTCTGTAACAGCTAAACTGTAAAAGTACCCTTTAGGCCATTAAAGCTTTGTTTTGAACTTTCCACTTCCTCAGACATCTCAGAGCTGGGAATTTTACATCGTCTGCTCCAGCTATGGTTAGTCTTGAATAAAAATAAAAAGTGTTTAAGATTCTGTAACTCAGAGTCAGTAATGGTGAAGCAGGCAAAGTAAAATTATTTGAAAATCTACCAAGACCCATGTCAGGCATAAAACTGAATCTCAGATTGAAGAACCTTGTTTAACCATAAGACCAGTTCTCCCATATGTTTTAAATAATTCTGAAAGCTGCTTTTTAAAAACTAACTTCAGAGTATTCTGCTTACTCTCTGGAATTCTTTATATGAATTTTGTTTCAAAAATATTGCTGTTTACAGAGAGAACCATATGGAAAGAGTTTCACACATTTTTTTTTTCCTGCATCTTAGCTGGGATTGATTAGTGTGAATTGTGTTTTCAAAAAGAATCCAACAAAAAACAGACAAAACCCCAGCTCCTTTACATTAGTAGCTGCTTCCAAATGAATGGATCTGATTTCCTTTCTAATATTTGCAGGGAAAGAAATGACTGTTCAGTTTGTCTTTCCTTCTGTTGAAGTTTATTAAGTTTAGTCATTCCAAAAGCAGTATTTCTCATTCCTTGAGCTACAAATCCTTACTGAACTTTCCAGTAGGGGTAATAGAATTTTATTCTTCATTCCACACTCTGCTTTCATCAGCTCTCAGTTTGGAGCTGTGACTTCTGTTTGGCAAGGTCTTGCCCTTTTTTAGCCTTCAAGGAGGCACAAGGAGCAGGAGCATGACCACCTAAGCCCTCAGCTTATGTCTCCCAGCATTGTAACCCATGACTCCGTTATTCTTCCACAGCCTCTGCACAGCTGGCATCAGAGCCTGACCTCAGGTTGACTTTCAGGTTTACAATGTTTATATCTAAAGAAGCTGAATCAAAGTAAGATCACAACATAAAAGTAGACAGGCTGCCCTAACCTAGAATAACTTCTAAATATGCTGACTCACCAGGCACCCCATTAAGAACAATGACTGAATGGATTTTTCGTTTTCTTAATTCTGCCTTACAAAACCTTTTCAGAGGTTGTTTTTCTTAAATTCTGTCTTCACAGTCAAGCTCTGTACTGTACTGACTTTAAAAAAGGCCCCACCTCCAAACTTGGCCAAAAGAAAGATAAAGGTATCCTTTTTTTTTCTTTTCTTAAAATAAATACATATCTACAAAGCTTTGGAATATAACAAAGCTAACATTTTAAGCAGCAGGCAATGCCACTTGTAAAATAGTTTAGGCCTTGTTATAAATCTGTTCTTAAAAGAATATTTTTAAAAGTTTAAAAATACATAAACAAACTCAAACACCAAATCACTTTATCATTGTTCTGTGCCCTTTTCCCCCTATCCTGCTTGTCTGTGAAGTGTTTTTGTTGTGCTGTGGGAATTTGATGGGCTGGTACCTGTGCAAGACTGTGATCCTCTCCATCTTTGCTCCAGTGCCATGACTACACAGGCTCTGGTTCAGAACCCTAAGGGAGGTGCCCAGCACTGACTTGTTCACATGCACCAGTGAAGAGATTCAGTTCACTGTTTTGGGTCATTTGTTTTCAGTGCCTTGTTTTTGGGAAGCAAAGGTGTAGGAGGTGAGGCTAAGCTGACTGACAGAGACAATGGAGATCTTAACACAGCCCTGGGATATGGAAAAGGAAGGTGGTTAAACTCCTGAACTACTGCACAAAGTGTGCCTGTGCTTTGTGCCCAGCAAGGCCTGTGTCCCCTGAGATTGTTCACAAGCTTTGATCTATGGCCTAGGCTGAGCTCATCTTAAGAAGCATTTGGAAAATCAATGACTATTCTAACCAAATGATCTGTTGGAATCCACAGGGATACCAGGCTGTATCTTATGAGATCAGCACAGACTCAGAAACCTGGTAATGGCAGCCTTAGTTTAGAAAATGTAGCTATTTATTTCTTGCCACATTCCTGAGATGTCCTCTAAGGAAGAATATTTTTTGACAACAGGTATCAGAACTTCACTGTGGTCAGAGGATCAGTTAGGAATGGGGAAGTCTGAGCTTAATGTAACACTCAGCCTATCTATCTCTATTAGCTGAGCAGTTCTTAACTCATATTACACTGAGCATCTAGACAGATTTCCTGGCTCTTGATGAGATTTCATTCTTCAATTTAGGTGATGCAGGAGATGTCCGAGATGTAACTATTGAACTCATAAGAAAACAATTTTTAAAATTGAAATCATTTAAGTCAAACGGAGTTAGTGATATGAAAAATGTGATAAAAATGATATGAGAAATGAAAGGCAGTATCCTGCCAAAACCATATTGGTGACTGAGGATTTCAACCTCTGCTTAAAAATCATAGTCCTGGTGCTTAGCCTTTAAGTGTATATAGAGTGTGTGTGCATAGAGTAATATATACTTAGAAGCAGGATTTAAGTACTTCAGTAAAGCAGAGTGAAAATGTGCCATTTGAAACTGCTTCACTTGTCCTCCCTGGGTTGATCTATGCTTCTGTAATAGGAAGCACATACAAAGAGGTTCAGCATACAGCTTACCCTGTAGTCCAAGCTTGGATGCTGACTACAGATTATATTTTTCAGAAAAGTAGAAGAAAAGTTGGGGCTTAAGTACAGGAACATCAGGAAATATCTAACTCATGAGTATGACTTAAAACACTTCAGCCAGCAGCGGAGAAGGAAAACAGTTCGGAAGGAAATTCAAAATGAATGAGCTGCCAAAATGGAGAGGGAGGCTAAGGAGGGAAGCAATTTAAATAGATCAGGAGGATTATGCCAGAGTGAGGGAGGTATCTTTTAGACAGCAAAATAGGGTTTTTTCCCTCCATTAGTCTTCTGCATTACAGTATCTCTTGTCAGGTAGTGAGGGAAGGAGGAGGATGAGGAAATGAAAATAGCTATTTTAGATTTCTGTTTTCCCTTTAGGTGTTTGATTCCTGCAGCATTGCCTGGCTCATGGAAATTGGTGTTGACAGGCTGAGCAGCAATGAGAGAACAGGAGTTAATCTCTTGACTGACCTCTTAACTCAGGCGTTGCCAATATAGAAATTAATTAGAGGTCTTTCAAGTAATTGAGATCCATTACTATTACTTAACAGACCAGAGTGCATTGAAATCTTTCATTCTTTCTTGAACTAATAAGATGTGTGTTCTGATAAATCATTTAAATGGCACCATAACTATAGGCTGTGTGTGCCAAATGACGCTGGCTGAGGTGCCAGAGCTGTGCTCCCCGGGAGGCAATGGGAGCCTCCAGGGACCCAGTGTAGGCACAGGCAGCGTGGCACTGGGGCTCTGGGCAGCCTTTTCAGGGGCATGGCTTTCATTAAAGCCTGTGTAGCCATAAAAATGTGGGTTGTTGTGCCCCTGCCTTTGGCTGTGTTAGGTAGCCACCATGGCTGCCCCCATACAAATGCCCTTCAGTTTCGTGTGCTAGAAAACAGGCACTGCAAGCTGCTTCCTCTACTTGTGCTTCCCACCTTGGAGACTTTCGGAATGGTATAAATGACAACATTTAGTAGTTAGACAGCACTTTTTACATTCCAAGCTTCATGTGAACATTAAGTAGTAAACATGTTGCCGTAAATATGACAAATGAAGGTGGAAATAGCATAGCTTGGGTGAAATTCATAAGTGACTTAGCTAGAAACTTTCGTGATCAGAGAGATGATCCAAGTTCATGCTGCACTGAGTGAGAGATATGCAAAATGGAATCCATAAAAAATAGGAGACTGCTCCTCTGCAGCTGGATGGTTTCTAATTCAGTGTCAGACTTTGCTACCAAGTATGCTACTGGTAACTGGGGAGGACAGGACAGGAATTTAGATCTTTCTTGCTCATTCAGTGCTTGCACATCACTCACACTCCTTGTTATGTCAGTGTGGGACTTCCACCACTATGAACCGTGTCCCAGTAGGAAATCTGTGATTCTTTACCAGTTTTAAGCAGGAGTAAGCTGTGGGAGACAAGAGATGTATTTGCAGTCAGTAGAACCGTAGAGTGGAGCCCACAGACCTGAGGAGGTGGACCTGCAAAAACTGACTGGGAAAGCTCTATAAATAATCAAATGGTCAGCTTAGGCTGTGCCTGAATTTCTGTCAGCAGCTACTCTAGGGGGTTTAGAACTGGCTTTACTGTGTTTGCTTTGCATTGCATTTCCCTCTCAGGGAAGTGATTCACAGCAGACCTGGAGAATTTGATGAAGGTTGCAAATGCACGGTTTCCATGTGTTTCAAGTGAACTTGGTGAATATTTGGAAGAGTATTCTACCGTAAACCTTTGGGGTTTGAGAAGCTGGCAGACCACCGGAAATCTTCTGAACTAGCAAGAGCTGAAATTTGGGAAAACACCCAGGAAAATGAATGTGTATGCCTGCTCTGTTCTTTTCCTTCCCTTGATGGTCACTCATGGCCATAAGTGTCAGGGTTAGGGTGCTGATTTATACAAAACTCTTGGCCTGAACTCTTAGGGCCATTCTTTTGTTTTGGCGCCAAGGTATCCCCCTAGCAGTGAAATTACCTGTGAGAGCCTGGCTAGTGCTCAGGCGACAGCAACTGAGCTGTTGGGGGCTTCTCAGCCATTCTCACTTGCCAGAGGTGAGGAATGACCCAAACCTAGCAACTTTCATTCCCCAAGGAGTCCCCTCTGAAAGAGCATTAAAAATGTTGCTTGCAAACAATTTGTAAGGCCTTTGCCTACTGCTGGCTTCTGTACATGTCTGGTACCATTGCTTACATGGCTCTTGAACAATTAAACTGTAATCCACAAGAGTGGGATTCAAAAAGATTTTTTTTTAGAAGATGAACTGGTGCATCTGAGGGACCAGAACTGGGCTGAGTGTAAATTTCAGTTCCAGCTTTCCAGAATTTGACTGAAATATTGATTGTGTCCTTAAAATTATAGAGGGATGGGGATCCAGTAGGTGGTCTTTCTGGAAATGATTTAGTGACTGTTAACAGGTAGTATGCAGCCAGATTCAGGGTTTTGTTGGGATTTTTTTCCTACAGATAACATTCACATGTTTCTCCAGATCATTCATAAAATGTATTAAGAGCCATGCATCCAAGAGGGAAGCTGCACCCCCTCTGACACATCTCTGGCTCATGGTTGTGTTTCCAGCTGGCTCTTGAGAACTTTTCTTACTTGGGCTTTAACTAAAGTAGTGTCTTAATGGTTTTTTCTTTGTCCTTCAGAGAGCTAAGTTCAGCTGAGAAACTTAGTGAGGAAAGACCATTAGGGTTGGATTGATCGGATTTTAAGGTTTGTCACTGGGATCCCGGAGCTCAGGAAGTTTACCTGGTGAAGATAGAAATTTTTGGATCAAAGGCATATTTTGCCACAGGCAAAGTAGATTTATATTTGTCTCCTATGTCTTAATAACAAGTCCTTAATAATCAGGAAATAAGCACTTTGGGACTTCCTTCCTACAATCTCTATTGATGGAGCTGGGCTGTACTATTTTGTTTTGTATGGAATTTCTAAATAGTCATGGAGACAGAAAGCAGCTGAGCAGAGATTATTTTATAGGCTGGAGTTAAGATATTCCCCTGAGAAAGAAAGGATGTGGGTTGAAGTTCTTCACAGCAAAGGGGAATTATTCCCAAACTAGTTGGTATTTTAAAAAAGAGTTAACAACAGCTAATACATTTATATCACCAGAAAAATCTTTTCAAGATTGAAAGCATTTGGCAGTGTCAACCCAAAGACAACTTCAAAACGGCAGGATTTTTTTCCCTCAGCAAATTTTCTAGGTTTATTACTTTTTTACATAGTTCTAATGTGGAAACTGATGTAAGTGCTGAGAGAGTGGGAAATTCTTGTTACTATCCATTCGCATTTGATTTGTACATTTCTAAATAAGTCCTGTACTCTTACAAACGATTCAGACTAATTAGTAGACAGGGAGTTTGAAAAGCAGATGTTATTTACAAAAAGCAATAGACAGGAACTTATGGAGAATAGTTTGGAACCAAAGAATAGAGGCAGAGAGACCAGCAAACAATCTGGTGGGGTTTTTTTCCTCTTCTACTAAATTTAGAAGGGAAAGCTGCATTTTTTTTTCCAGTGCTGTCAAAAGTGAAGTGCCTTATAAAATGGAAGAGATTTAAAGTAACTCACAAATAAATAGCTGCTGTAGCTAGAGGGAAGGAATTGCTTAGAAAAGGAAGAAAAAGAAATCCTGCAGTCTGAAAGAGACTTAGCTGAGTCTAAATATGAACTTTAGGGTCACTGAGACTTTTTGCTGAAATTGAACATCCAAACCTGTGGAAACCAGAAGAGGGAAATATACTTCAAATCCACAATGTAGTTAAGGTGGCATTTTAATGGAGTCTTGATCACCATGAGTAGCAAATCAAAATCAATAAATCATATTTTTGCCATAAACAGAAGCATTGAGTGATAATCCTCACTCTTTCTGATTACAAATTAAAACTTTGAAAGATCTTTGCAGGACAACATGTGGATTGGATTTTGGAGTTGTTCTTTCTTTATCTGTCACAATTATACTTTATTTAGGCATTTTTAATTTTGAATTTTTACATTACAGATTTTATTTCCCACATCTTCTCAAGGTCTCAAAATTAGAAAGATGGAAGGGTAGCAGAATAGTCATTATATGGATGTATCTGTCATAATGAAGCCGCAACAGAACCAAAAATTTGTGAGTCTTTATGAGTAAGGAACTGGGCAGATTCCTGACGAGACAGAGCTTGACTAGCTTAGAATTCACTAGGTAGGAGAAAAAAAACATAGCTATTGCAGTGGACCAAAATTATGGATTTCTTTATATTATGAAAAAAACACTGCTCAAGTCTTACAGAGACATAAAAATCTCCTTGAACCATTAAATTACATTTCCTTCTGTCTTTCTCTCCACATAAGTCAAAGTTTAAACTTATCAAGGTGGAAGCCAGCCTGCATTTTTGCCTCTTGATTGAAATGGAAGCATGAGTGCACCTTCACCTTGAAATTCAGACAAGTCTCAACTAATTGAAGCTACAGACATGTATATTTATAGCAAAGGTCAGAAGCTGAATTGTTAATACTCACCCATAATTAAAGAACCTGAGTTAAATTTGGTGAGGAAATATCATCTCTTGCCTTGCTGCAGCAGCTAAGCTTTGTTGAAATGCCTAATGCATTTCACTGAAAATTGTAGCTTGAAGCTTTGATTCATGTCCCAAGCTTAGCTTGCAATTAGCAGTCGTCAGATAATGTACTGCAAATCTTTAAAAGATTAAAGCCACAGAGCTTGTTTTTTGTGGAAGGCATTGGGTTGATAGAAGGCTGTTTTCCTCACTGCTGGTGCTTTTACAAGCTGCGTATGCCGAAAACATGTTGTTAATGGGACAAAATTGTTTATTTGCTCATTAAGGAGCCTCACACTAATGACTGGGAGAAGCAGCGGTGTTACAGCTGAGTCAATAACAAGGGCTTGGGATGTGAGAGCACTCAGCTTACAGTGCATTGGCCCAGAGACTGGCCACCATGCACATCACCAGACATTGGGAAAGACTTCTTTCATGGATTCCTGTACTAAGTGGCCAGTTAGGACACAAGGAGCATGGCCAAGCACTGCAGGTGCAGGCTTGTGGGTCTATACAAAGCTACTGGAAGGAGAGGTGTCTGGTAATTTTGTGGTTCTTTTACAGGGACGTTGAAGCACAAACAAAGCTGACTTGGAAGACCCAAGATTATTTTTAGGATCTCAGATCCTTCCCTTTATGAGAAGGAAAGCTTGTTTAGGCACTGGTAGCTAACATGGTGGAGATGGCAACTTCTTTTGTCTCCTTAAGAAAACCTGTGCATCTGTCCCACATCTCTGCCTCTCTGTGGCAGGAGAGTTTGCCCTCAGATTGCAGAAGTAGCATTGTGAAATTTGGTTTGATATTAAGGTTGTGCCCTTGAAATCTCACCTCCTATTCTCAACTAAATCACTGTCTAGTAAGGTACTGACTCTCCTTGTAAACCTTCCTTCTGTGAAATCCAGGTCATAGTCATTATCCTAATAAATACTGAAGGGAGAAATGCTCCAGTGAGCAAATTATCAGAAAGATACAGAATCTGATTTGGCAAGTCTTCTTTGAATTTGTGAATTCCTTAAACTGGCCCTGGCAAGTGTATTTGAAGTAAATACTGCCCAATGGGGGGGAAAAAATTACCTCTATTTTATCATTCTGTAATAATTCCAGCCAGCTTCTGTGACAGAATAATACTGAAAGTGATTAACATTTCACAATCTACCACACAAAACCATAAATCCCTCTGTCTGGAAAGAATAGTACCAGAACAGTGGGGAAATGGTTCTGTTGCTTTTGTAGAATTTTAGGTGACCTGAAAAATGACAGTACACACAGTGTTTACTAGGGCATCAATACAAAGCTATCAGAAAAGGATCACTTTGGACAAGGCCAACTACATGAGATTCAACAAGGCCAATTGCCAGGTTCTACACTTGGGTCACAACAACCCTATGTAATGCTACAGGCTGGGGGCAAGAGAGGCTGGAAAGCAGCAGAAAAGGACCTGTGGGTGCTGGTCAAGCAGCTGAAGGTGAGCCAGTGTGTGCCCAGGTGGCCAAGAAGGACAATGGGATCCTGGCTGGTATCAAATACAGTGTGGCCAAAAGGAGTAGGAAAGTGATCATCCCCCTGTGCATGGCACTAGTGAGGGCACATCTCAAACAATGCATCCCTTCTGAGCCTCTCACTTCAAAAAGCTCCCTGAGGTTCTAGGCTGTGTCTAGAGAAGGACAATGGAGCTGGTAAAGCATTTGCAGAGTAGGTCATATGAGTAGCGGCTGAGAGAGCTGGAGTTGTTTAGCTTGAATTAAAGGAGACAGGTTGGACATCAGGAAGAATTTCTTCACTAAAAGGCACTGAAGCATTGGAGCTGACTTCCCAGGGAGGTGGTGGTGTCACTATCCCTGGAAGCGGTCAAGAAATGACTGGTTGTCAGACTCAGTGCCAGGGTCTAGTTCACAAGGGGGTGACTGGTCAAAGACTCGACTTGATTATTTTGGAGATCTTTTTCAACTTAAATCGTTCTGTGATTCTGTGATTTCCTGGGCCCTTGAAAACAAAACAATCTTTTGCAGTCACTGACATTTGGTCAAAGTGCCTCACCATTCTGCTTTCATAGTGTTTCATACTGTTTTTACACTTTTGCAAGTTCTCACTTTAAGGAAGCCCTTTTTTCCAGTGATTTGCCCTACTGATTTTCCCTCAGATCCTACCAGGAAAGAAAGTGGGAGGTTTTCACATGTCCCCCTGGCAGTAGGGGACAGTCACTAACACAATGTCAGTCCCATACAGACACCTGCTCAGGCCACAGGGACATCAGCTGAGCCAGTACTTGGCCTGTGACAGAAGTGCATAGGTTGTAATGCTACAGACAGCACAACCCAGATGTTTGGCCCCTTAACGACACTCAGCTATGCTCTCATAACAGGGGAATGTCAGACACAGCAGTAATCCCTCTTTCTGCTATCTCCACGAAGCTTGACGTCCCATAGATTTGTGTCCTAGGTAATATGTAACCCTCTGCCCTCTGGAGTAACATCTGCTCCCTCTTGGGGCCTCAAGGCCATCTCTCATTTCTAAAATTTGTAACCTTCCGCAGTCCTAAATACCACTTTCCTCAATATGTGATTTTTTTGTCTCTACCCATTAATCTCTCTTTTTCTCCAGACGTTCTGTATAGGTACATGCACAAACAATAACTCTTCCCCATGTTCCCTACATGTTTTATTGCATGTACATGTGTACACTGATTAAGTCTGTAGAGTGCTGGATTTTATCTGTCGTACTGGGGACACAAATTCATCTGGATTTCACAGAACTTGTAGAATTTTCACATCTTTAGGAGCTCACCTGTCTTCCCAATCTGATGGAGATTCACCAGTGGTATAAAAACAGTATCAGAAGCAGGGTTTTACAAACAGTGTGATTGAAGAAACCTTCTTTTTCCTCAAGAAAGCAGGCAAAAAATCAGATACGCAAAAGGCTTTGAGGTGGCTTATGAATAACAAAAACGCACACGCCATTCTGAGATAGACATCAAAAAAGCATAAGGACCATCTGATATATTTCACTATCTAAAAAAATATATTAAATAAATATGAAAAAAATTAGAAAACATTTTCCTTTTCCATTTACCTGTCAGTTTTGTAAGCAAACAGTGCTAGTAAGGCCCCACAGGCCTGAGTGCACCTGCGTGACTCAAATAGTATCAATTACACCCTGGATCTTAAAAATACAAGGTTCTGTGCATTTGTAGATTGATGGACCTGAGAGTAGGGAGTAGTGGAATGTTGGCACTGGGGATTCTTTTTCCTCTCCCATGAGCTTATGATTTGACTTTAAGCTTGAGAATGAAGAGGAAAAGAGCAAAGACAGAAAAGTCAATCCTTTCAAGGCAGTCAAGTCTCAGCTACAATCACAGAATGAATTAATAATCTGTGCTCCTGAGAGGATTTCCCACTCATGGGAATGGATGTAGGGATACCAAAAAAGCTAGGAAAATTTCTGAGACATAAGTATTCCCTGCCAGCAAGACTCCAGGGGTGGTGAGGCCCATTGATTTTGATGTCCATCACAACAAAAAAAAAAATTGTTTCATCCTTTTTGAGGAAGAAGCATAAAACTCCCAGAAAAAAAATAAAGCAACATTAATAGGACTTTATTATGCACTGGATGTGAAAATTTGGCATACCAAATAAGTAGCAAATATTAGACGAGGTAAAGAATGGAGCCACACTTCCAAGAAGTCCCAGGTTATGTGCTCTTTGAAGCTTTTAATATCAAAGAGAGAAAGAATGCTTTTTTTAAAAGTTTTACACTTTTCTGTTTTCATGAAGCCAAATTGAGATAAATCTGGAAATTTATATAACTTTTAAAAAGCACTTATTAAATGTTCCTGCCATTCACAGTAATATGGAGTAAGTCAACTTGTTCCATAAAGTGACCTTAACTTTTCCCACATTCCAGCAGATTCTGTACACTCCCAGGAGTGTAGGTACAGTCCTGTACATCACTGCTATTCTGCCCCAGCACTCTGGTTCCTGGGAAAGCATTACTTGCTGAATACTATGTCTGTTAATTCTTTGTGTAGGAGCTAGAGGCACACACTGTGTAGCCTCTTGTAAAGAACCACTGAAGTATGGGGTTTTTTTATTTGTATTTGCAGAGACAACAAAATCAAAGATAGCAACTCGGTGGCTCCAACTGAGATAGTAATTAAGATAAAATGATGATGTTACTAGCATATCTTAAGAAGCCTGAAGGAATTAGCATATCTTCCAGGAAATGCAAGTGGAAAAGAGACATCCTTTAAGAGTAAACATGAAAATATTGTATTTTTACCAAGTATGGTGGAGAACTGATACATCTCTCCTGTGTTTGGGTAGATAAGTGGGGTGAATGAGTTAAGAGGAGCTGAGAAGAGTGTTTGCAGGGCAACTGGGAAACTAATTAATTCATTTAACCCATTTTCCTAACAAGCTTTTTATAAAAATTGAGTGTTTCTGTTGTTGTCCAAAATTTTTAGTACACCTCTCCATTTTAAGCCATTCTATTTTATGGACAGGAGCTAACTACAAGAAGAAATAATTGTCTGAATTGTCCTTGGACCCAGTAACTGTACCTTTCTGTCTATTCCCTAAGAAGATGTCCTGGATTCAAAGACTATGTATTAGCACAAGTAATAGAAAAAACAGCTTATTTTCTGACACTGACAGTCCTTTCCTTCAACTCATCCAGAAGGCTGACAGCCCATCTCATTCCCATCACTGTTATCCCACCAGCTTCCCTGGGAGTTCAACACTGCATTTGGCCTGGTCTGCCTGTCTTTCTGAGCTGCAACATCACCATCCACAACAATTCAGGTAGGGATTGAAATAATTTGACACTGCTGAAGTTTCAAATTGTGACTTTTAGCCATTTGTCTTCATATGTGTTTTGCTGGATGCTGGTTTAACTTTTGGTTTTGCAACATGGTCTTTGGAGAGTTTATTTTAAGCTTTCAGTGAAATAAAAGAACAGGAGGGAGCAGACCTGCTGAGGAACAGGCACTTTGTAGCTAAGAAGCAATTTCCTTGTTATTTGAAAAAGTCTGCTTGGAATGGCTGTGGGAGAGCTTACAGACAAAATATTTGTGCCCATTTTCTATGTGATAATTGCTGGTGAGGAGGCCTTGGGGTCAGGGATCAGTTTTCCTCCTGTCTACATGGTTGTTTCACAGGTGGTCTGTGAGATGCCCACAGAAACCTGCCCCAGCAGCATTTTAGGCTTTTAGATGTGCTTAACTTTATGACACTGGAAATGCTCTGGAGAGAAGAGCCAGAGGGAACATGCTGCAGGCTCACTAGACGGGAAGAGACCAGAAAGGCACAAGACACCATCAGTGGGTTGATTCCTTTCCTTATCCTACTTCCCACCTCCTTGTCCCAGTCTGATACCAGTTTGACCCAGAGAACACTTCTGTGACTGTAAAAAGCTGACAAAAATGTTTTATTTGGAAAGATTAATATATTCTGAGACTGCGAAAGAAAAACAATACCTCATCAACAGAAGCCAAGGACATGGCATCCTTTGGTGGGTTGAACCTGACTGGATGCCAGGTGCCCATCATTCCCCCTCCAACTGGACAGGGAAGAGAAAATATGGTGAAAGGTTTATGAGTTAAGGGCAGGGAGAGATCACTCATCAAATACCATCACAAGCCAAACAGACTGAACTTAGGGATATCAAGCGAATTTATTACTACTAAAACCAGAGCAGGATAATGAGAAATAAAATAAATCCTAAGATCACCTTGCCCCCATCAGTCCCTCCCTCCTGAACTCTATTTCCTCCCCCTCAGCAGTGCAGGGAGACAGGGAATGTTGGCTGTGGCCAGTTCGTTACAGGTTGTTTTTGATGCTGTTTCCTTCTCAGGCAGAAGAGTCAGTCCCTGCTCTAGCACGGGGTCCCTCTCATGAACTTCATCAATATGAGTCCTTCCCACAGACCACTGCCCTTCACAAACTGCTGAAGCATGGGTCACTCTTCCATGGGCTGCAATCATTTAAGGACAACCTGCTTCTCCACAGGGTGACAAGTCCTACCAGGACACCTGCTCTCTCCATGGGTTTGTCGGTCCTTGACAGGAGCCTGCTCCACCATGGGCCTCCCCCTGTGCAAGAGCCTCCTCTCAGCACCCTCTTGCTCTAGTGTGGGTCTCTTCCATGGGCTGTGGGTGGATCTCTGCATCCCTCCATGGGTTACAGGGGCAGAGCTGCTTCCCCATGGTCTCCACCACGGGTTGCAGGGGCATCTCCTCTCTGGCTCTGAAGCACCTCCTCCCCCTCCTTCTCCACTGATCTTGGTGTCTGCAGAGTTGTCTCTCACATGTTCTCACCCTGCTCTTCTCTGGCTGCAATTACAACTCTGTAATAACTTTTTCCCTCTCCTTAAATATGTTATCACAGAGGTGTTACCACTACCTCTGAGTGGCACAGCCACGGCCAGTGGTGGGTCCATGTTGGAGCTACCAGGGATGGGCTCTGCTAGACATGGAGGAAGCTTTGGCAGCTTCTCACAGAAGTCACCCCTGTAGCTCCCCACTGCCAAAACCTGGCCATGCACACCCAACACACGTCCATTTCTGCTCTAGGTTTGATTCCTGAGTCTCTCACAGATGATTCATTTCCTTTTACTGGCAGTTACACTTTCCAGTCTGAATCATAGATTTGCACCTCTGAGGTCTCACTGGGCAGTCAGATTGAAAAGCACTGATGCCTTAGCAACAATAGAAGATCATGGGACTGAAAAACTCTGACCCATTTAGAGAAAATGAACTGCTTATAGCTCAAATAGGCCACCCTGAAAAAAATAAAAAGTGAAACCAAACTTCAAGAATAAGGGGTATGCTTCAAACTATTTATTCAAACACTCCCAGCAAGTTCTCCAGCTCCCATCCATGTTAACTTGCTTTTAATATGATCCTTTAGCTCTCTACACCTTCCTGAGGAGAAGTACCCTTCCCACATGACCTGTCATTGGGTACTTCTCTCCAGTACCTAATGACAAGTCATGTTGGAATGGATCAAGGCTGTGACAAGACAAGATTTAGATTGGATATTAGGAAGCATTTCTTTACTGAAAGAGTGTTCAAGCACTGGAGCAGTTTTCCAAGAGAGGTTGTCAATGTCCTAAGCCTGTGAATGTTTAAGAGACAGTGAGACTGAATGATGATCTTTAACTCTGGTCAGCCCTGAAGCTGTCAGACAGTTGAACAAGATGATAATTTGAGGTCACTTTCAACTGAAACAGTCTATTCTGGCCTAGTCTACTCTATTCCTTACCAGTTAGCCATAACACAGTTTTACGTGGAAATGGGCACAAAGCAGGAGTTTGGATGTGAGTATTGTTGGGTCATTAGATCATTCAAAAGAGATGTGGAAAACACTTTTCTGCTTGCCCCAGAAGAGAGGGCATCAAGTCCCTTTGGCTCTGAGCACTCTAATGCAAAAGTTGGTGCAGACCTTCAATCTGGACTTTGTGACCTATTCAAGAGCACTCAAGGGTGCAAGAAACTATATCACTCAGAAGAAGGGATCATCCTTTTTTCTACCTATCTAAACTGCAGACAAGAAGTACCATTTATCCACTGAGGAAAGCGTTTTCTGAGCTGATGAAAATCTTTTGCCACCCAGCTTTCCAGCTGAAAATATCCAGTTGCCAGGAAGCTTATAGTGAGGTGTTGAGAGCGTACATAAAGGAGGCAGTTTGTTACCTGTAATCTGCAATAATCCAGAGCCCTGGAACTGGACAGCAGCAATGCTGAAAGAGTTGTGGTAAAGTCTCCTAAGTACTGAGAAGAGGCTAAGTCAGCCAAAGTAACAAATCTCCATGGATTGGAGTGGAGAGGAGTGGCAACAATAAGAAGGTCATGATGACAACCCCTGAAGCATGCTGCAGCACAGAGGAGCTGTGTCAGAGAGGCTGTTGCTATGACATTTCTTTGGATAAACATCTGGAGTCCTTAGGCTCACTGACGTGGTGCTGCTCCAAGAACCAAAAACTCTCTTGCTACTTTAATTGAAACCCTATTGCTTAAAGAGCACTCAGCCTCATCTCAGCTGTGAAACCACTGCCTTGAATGAGTGTAGCATCTCTGAGAGGAGGCATCCTTCAAAGTCACACTTAAAAAAGAAAATTTGTCTTGGGGTTTAATCTGAAATGAGGATCCTTGTCCTCAGCTTCTAGAGACCATAATTTTGTCCTCTGGCAGGTCACTTTGGAACAGTCTGGTTTTGGTGACACATGAGCCAAACAACTGCCTTGGCCCCTAGACTGTGGGTGTGGGTGAGAAGCAGAACATGTTATGCAGCACACAGAGGGAAGGGCACAAGACTGGCTCCATGAACCTGCCTTTTATTTTGCTTTGCACACTAAGTTAAAAACAAAAACAAGAAAACAAGGCATCCATTGATTTCAGCTCCAACCTCCAGAAGTGTACAACCTTTTTTTCTGTGCTGTTTATCTTTTGCAACATCAGCTCTAAAATGACCTGTCCCAACTTTAGAAGTGCAAGATGACTCTGAAAACTGCCTTCTGGGGAGCAGGACTATGACCAGTTTGTTACAGGTTGTACATTACAGCTGTAATTGTTGTACAATGTTACAGTAATGCATATTTTATAGGAGGCACCTAGTCTTGATCTCACATGAGATTATGAGACCAAATTAATAGCTGCTACTTGGAGTCCATTAATGGCCTTAGTGGTGTGTGCTATACTAGTTTTAATAGGGTTTTCTGGGAAGGACATGGCTCTGTCAGTGCCACATGTGAACTGCAATTCAGAGCTGCCTGTAGCTTTGTCCCACTGGTGTTCAAGCAAGAGGGAAGCTTTTAAGTGGATTTAATTCTGGTGTATTGGAAAAAACCTGAAGAGTAGAAAAGACCATCTACCATTAGAAGAGCAGTGCTCCTAAATACTTTCTTTATTCAAAAGTACTTTCACACAGGGAGTTCTGTGTTTCCATTACACCTTTGGTATGTGTGTTTGATTTTATCAGCTTGTGTCTAATTTCTCTGTCAGAGTTTGGTAAGCTGTTGACTGTTCATTTAAGTCAACAGCTTTGAAAACAATTTTATATATTGTGTATGAGTCACTGTATTGAAGGGAAGAGGATGACAAGGAATAAGTGTGGAGAAAAAAGGAGCTGTTAAGTGTGAAAAGGGAGACAGATACACATGCAGCAACCCAGTGGCTTCTCCTGGAATAGTGCTCAGGGGTCTGCACAGACAGAGATCAGTAGAGTGTGCTTTGTCACGTCCATGTCTAACAAGACCATTTATGGGAGCATCTGGATTTGGCAGCAGTCTTCTCGTCATTAAAGAAAATTGGCCTGATGCATGATATAATTTTCAAGAAGAGGAAGAAGACAGATTAACCAATGGTCATCAAGTCTTGCTCACAAATTCTCACAACTGCAGTTTTCCAAAAACTGGGACCCCAGTAGGGCCAAGCTATGAGTATTCATATTCCTGAGAGAAGATAACCTAGAGTACTCCAAATTTCCTTTTGCTAGAGCAAAGTAAGGGTTTCCTCATCTTAGAAGAAGATGTAGTGTATTCTGTGTGAAGGTGGTTAACCACTGGTTGGTTATCTCTCATTCTGATCTATCTGGCCAAAATATGTTTCTGCCTTTCTTCCCTGCTTCACATGTCCTAAGACTAAATCCAGTTCCTAACCCTGCTTCAATTAACCTCCACCACACCAGTTCCTTTCCTTCTGGCTTGGTCACCAAGCTTTTTGTCTTTAATCTTAAGTATATTTTTACATGTATTCATTGGTCAGCCATGTTCTTCTCCTTGCAATGCTGGCTCCCTTCAGAGTCTGCCTCTCCTTCATTCCTTTTCCATTTGCTGTGCTACTAGATGTAGATGAGAAATAGTTATCTTCTGTATTACTGCTTACATTGTTGAAAGCCACCCCTTTATTCTAAGGTGTAAAGTCTGTGGGATAAAAGGGAGCAAACTCTGGGTCAGTTTCCTGGACATTGTTATCACAACAAAAGCATGGATTTAGAAACTTGGGTAGCAGAAAGCAGATCAGGCTTGTGCTGTAATTTAAATCAGCTGATCACAGTGACCCTTTTAAGTTCCTTTAGGCTCTTGGATTTTGTTTATCTGTACAAGCTGCATCAAAGTGTTTTTCCAGTTGCAAAATATCTCCTACCTCCAAACATGATGAAAAATTCCACTGTAACTTCTAAGCTCATAAGTAAAGATTTCTTCCTTAACTGCAGAAGAGGTAAAGAGATGGCTACTGCTACCAAGCAAGAAGTATCAATGTGTGTCAGAGACAGAAGGATTGCGCTGGTTTCCACGGACCTTGAGGGATCAATTGGAAAAAGAAGTTTAAAGACAGATGACAAGCCTGAAAAAAAGCTAGTTGCCTGAAGCAGTTAAACTAGGCTAAAGATGTCCACTGTTGAAATTTTCATCCCAAGGAAATTTCACCCCAGGGAAACCTTAGCCCTTAGTATGTTTTTAAGAAGGGGAGAAACCTCCAGGGAGGAATTCACGGAGCAATTTGGGAATCTTAATTCTAGTGAACTGCTAGGACCAGATGGTGACATCTCAAGCTGTGAGGGATCTCAGCTCCAAAACTGGAAATCTTCTGACAAACACATGCAATATATTCCCTAAAATAGGAGTTCTTCCTGGTTGCTGTGAAAGTGTCACCAGGGAGCATCACTTTCAAAATGCACTGAAGGGTGACCTCAGGATTTGCAGGTGAATGTGCAATAACCTACATAGAGGGGAAGCATTTCAGGTCAGACAAAACGGAAACATATGCTTAGAAAAACAGAATTACATCATCTGAATAACAATATGGTTTCTGGTGAAAGTCCTCAGCTGGTCTTTGAAGTTATTTGAAGATTTTATTTAAAATATTAGGAAGAAAAAATCTGGTGTATATCATCCAGGTTTCTAGGAGGTTTTGGTGATGTTTTTAACATAAAGTCCTTTCTTCTTGTTAGACAGATAATTTTTTTTCTGAATTAAATATTGGCTAGGCATCAAATGTTTTAAGTCCTGGCTGTTTTTTGAAAGGTAGGTCACCTAGCAGCACCATGCAAAGATCTGTGCTGGGATTACTCTTGACCAATTTTGTTGGTGATTTTAAGACTGAGTTGAAGGTGTGGTCATTACATATCACTATCCATGTTAGAAAAACTAGAGGAGCTTAAAAAATGTAGAAAACTTCATACCTGTTTCAAAACTTCATTCCTATTCCATTTTTTCACTTCAGTGAACAAAATAATAGGTAAATTTTAACTTGTACACATACAGAATTAGGTACAATAGGAAGATTTTTTTTTTACAGAAATGGCAATAAAAAACAAGGAAGCTTTTCTTCAGAAGCAGAGATTTAGGAGTGGTTATTGACAGCAGTTCAGTCTGCTACACCCAGGTAAGAAAGAGCAATGAGAAAGTCTTGCTTCAGGTCCCCAGGAAATGAAAGCTATAGTCACAAGGAGCAGCAAGTTGAATATCCTTAAAATGAATGAAAGGAAATAATTCTGCAGAATTCAGTGCTAACAGCATATAATAAAAATTAAGATCTCCAAGACCTAAACTATTAGAGCATTCTGTTACCATTAACAGTTTTGCAGCAGACAAATTATATGACCAATGTCAGATATCAGATCCTGGGTTATAAACTGCACTTCTGTGAAGTGAAATGAAGAAAACTACCTTCCATAGAATTGTACAAAAAGAGAGGCATAATTTTAGTTGGACAGAGGCTATCTTCCTCTGATACAGAAGACTGACCTGAACTGGTGAGTTAATACACAACTTTGCAGTTGAATTCTGATGACCCATCTCAGACTTTTATATTTCTGAGGAAGCAATGCCTGCCTTTGGACGTGCATTGCTTGCATGTGTTTCCTCATTAGACACTGGTATTTTATGGAGAATGGAACTTCAAATAAAGTCAAATGAAATTGATGGCAATTTGAAATGTTGCCTGCCTTCTTTGCCCTTTTTATATTATGTATAATGTAAAAAAAGTAATTGCATTTTATGTTTTATGGCAATGATTTACAAAGTAAATGTAGCCCACTCTGGTAAGTGTTTTCATTGGGATCCCAAAAGTAAGCTGTAGCTACTTCAGAGTCTGAAGGTCAATTTTAGCTTCATAATTTCAAGACATGGAATTATATTTTAATATGTAATAGAAAATGTAAAAGTAAAGAAATTGCTTTTTTAAATGAAGCTTTAAAAAAAGAATAATTTATTTCAAACACAAAAGTCACCAATGTAATTGCTGTTTGCTATTGGGAGTCTAATTGTCCTTTTACTCAGGGTAGTCCTACTTCCCACTAGACTTCAAGAAATAGATCTTTTATTGTTTTTCCTTTATTTCTTGAGAGAGAATTTTCATACCAGAATAGACCATTGATGTAGTAACACATGTAGTGCTTAGTTAACACATGATAACAGACGTGCAACAATTACTATCATTTTTCTGGTATTAAATTATAACTGCTGAGATCAGATAAAGACCTACTGAAACCAAATCTTTACACAGCAGAAATAACTGCTGAAAGCACTTAAGGGGTATGTAAACATGTGATGTATTATTATACAAACATTGTTTGATATTTAGTCTTAAAGTCCTTGAAACCTCTGAAAACTCAGCAACATCTCTGTGTGATTTTATAAACATATATATGATGGAAATAAATTTTATATACACATGTATATGACAAACACACATTGTAAATACCACCACACATGGTTTAAAGAAGGGACTAGCAGGGGGGCTGACCTTTGAGATTTTAGGACTGAAAGAGTCACACTTTGAAGGAGAAATTCAAGCAAAATTCTTTGTGTTGGTGACATGTATAGTCTGAACATATGCACACAGTCTGTTCCTTCTCTCAAGAAGTGCAATTTCTCAAAAAAAAGCAGCTGAGAATAAAAAAACCTTACAAACAATTAGTTACAAATTAGGTGCTTATATGTGAGCAGCTCCTGGATTGTTCTGTCTGGATAGGTAAGAACACAGTGGTCTGAAGCAGCAGGAGTCCCTGATGTGATTGTGCCAGTCTCTTGACATCTGGAAAGAATATCTAAGTAGTGACCAGAGACATAATTGTACCTGATATTATCTTTTTTCCCCAAAAGCTTTACCTTCTAGAAATGAAAATCGCTTTCTCTACTCTGACCTAATGCAGTAAGAAATCTTTAATATTCAGTCTAAGCAACTAACCTGTCTCAGTGGCTAAATTAGAAAGCTCTGGGAATAAATCATGCACTATGTTTAGAGCACTTCTGTCTGTCATGATCAAATGTGTTGTGATAAAGGTAATGGATTGCTCCTCTCCAGTTGCTGTAATCACTGGGAGCATCAGCAGCCACAGGACCTGATGTGACCAGTACAAATGCAAGCCCTGATGCAGTCCTGACTCCACAAGGCTGATTTTCAGGCTTTGAGAAATAATCTGTGTGGAGCAGTTGGTCTGAGGTCTTTGTTTTGTTTTGAAATCCACTCTGAAGTGCTGAGCATAGCTGACAAACAAGCTCACACAAACTGGGTGTGGTTTTCCAGTGTGTTTGGGAAGAACAACTGCAAAGTTCTCAGAGAAAAGTTTTTTGGAGTGCTGAGTATCTACGAGCCAGTAAATTATTTTGGCTAGTTCGTTGGTGCCAAGGGTGCAGTAATGTGCAGCCAGAGTCAAGAAGACCTTACTTGCTATAAATGAAAATGCCATGACAGGTTTTTTTCCCTAAGGTTTGCTCTGGAAGGCAGTGGGGGATTGTTGCTCCACTTTACCCTTTCCTCTTGATCTCAGTCATTTTGGAGGCAGAGAACAAGAAAAATAATGAGAAAGGATAAGCAGAATGCAAGGAACAAGTCAGGTATTTAACACATGGCCAGGTTTATACCAGGAAAAGGGAGAGAGTTAAGTCATACATGTATGGCTCTGGATTCCTTCCAAAGGTTTCTGAAGACCAGGAATGCTGTTGCTCACTGACACAGCTAGGCCTCTGCCAGGGAAGGGGGCAGGCAGAGGAGGGTGTGAGTGTGTTTGTCTTTCCCTCCTCAGTATGAAATATGTCTCCTTTCCTCTGCCATTGGCACTGCTTGCAACCGCGTCTGTTTGCAAAATGACCATCTCCCCTGTGGAATGATGAGGTTGTTTGAATACCAAGTTTGAAGGGATGGGCTGCTGCACAACATTTTGTTTTGCTTGGTGTTTTGATAAGGTTTGGCTTTTTGGTGCCTGTTAGTAAATGTTCTAAAATACGTCTTTTGTTCCTGTAATGACAATGACTGAAATGTTCCCTACTAATTTTCATTTGCATTTGACTGTAGACTATTTTGTACTTCCTTTATTTAGCCTTTAGAATGGTCTGATGTGATCTCAAGCTTTTCAAAAATGTTGTGTCATCCTACAAATAGTCCCTAATAACTCTAGTGACTATTTAAAACATAATAGTTTACAGTACATGTAATAACTTATGAAGAGTCACAGGTTCCTTTTGATTTGCCACTGCTGTGCCCACAGGCAGGTTTTCTAAGGTTAAACATGTGTGTATAAATATATATATAATAGCTACATACAAATACAAATTTCAGCAACAATTTTAGAAAAATGAAACATTCATAGCATTTAAGAAAAAAAAACCCAGGCTTTTTGACACATAAAGCCTTCTTCAGACAAGCTGGTATTTTTGAAAGTACTTTGTCATTGCTTCCCGGGGGTCTTTAAGTCCTCTCAGTGTTGAGGGCATGGGAGTAGGGGTGTTGAAACAGTGGGATAAGGCCAGGAAGTCTTGCATCTGTCACTGTTTCAATGAGCACTTGGGTATCACACTTTATGCCAAATCAGTTGGCAGAGGGACAATTTTTGCTTGCAGCAATTGGCTGTGTGCAGTTCAAACAGCTCATCTGCTGCTGCTGTCCTGTGCTAGATGAGCTCACATGTGCACCATGGCTCACCTTATCTCCAACCCACACATGTGCTCTTCCCAGCCTCCTATGGCCTGGATGAAGCCACTAAAGACAGGCATGGGCAGGCAGCAGTGTGCTGACTGGCTGGGCTCCAGGGGCTGTTCCCCATGGAAAGCAGTGCTTCATCAGGCTCCTCTGTGCCTTTTGGGAGCACACTCATTGTGGTGCTTGTTGAGTCAACGTGTGGCTTCATGGTGAGTCTATTCCTGTCTCCACTCCCAATCCCCTATGTGACTCTGTGGTGAGGAAGGTGACACGCCTTTCCTTCTGCCTTTGCTCAGGTAACAACCCAATGCTCAGAAAATGGGAGCAAATACTCCCATTAATGTCTCTATGGGACTGCATCTTCCCTCAGGCAGAAATGTCTTGCCTTCAGGTATGGGCTAGGACAGCCTGGAGAAATTCAAGGTTGCCTAGATATTAGTCACTTCAGGGAAATCAGAATCTATTAACTATGTTGTCCCTTTAAAATGGACAAAAATATAATTAGGGTCTGTCTGAACAGTGTCTCTTTGTAAGAAAATCAGTCTGGGTGAAGCAGCATCGTTACCCCTGCCCAGACACAATCAGGAGGGCTCAGAGAGGTTGGATTGTTGCTTTTCTATCTGCTTTTACACCCAATAAGAAAATCACTTCCTCTATTAATAGCAGTTTCCAACAAGGCTAGTGTGTACAATGTTCCTGTTCAGTAGTAATGAAGTGGAATAGGCCATATCTGGATGTTCTTAATACATACATGCACACTAAAAGCAAACCCAAACCTAATGTTAATGAGAACACTGTGTTGGAGATCTGAGCTGCTCTAGGCCCTCTGATCAAATGAAAGCTGAACTTAATGTGACGAAATCTGCCCCAAAATCTCTGCAGAAACCCTTGTAGAGTCTTTGTTTTAGCAAATGGGGGAGAGATGGCTGAGATTACTAATGCCACTGTGGCCAGAAAATTTTTTCTGTCCAGACTGCACTGCAGAAACTTTTCTCATTCCTTGCTGCCCAAGTAAGTGATTTGACATTCAACAACTCTTTGGAAGGAGGCAAGCTTAGAAATGGTGATTCCTGACATGAGCTAAGCAGGATGATGAACAGCACTAGCAGATATATGAAAAACAGCAGGAAAATGGTTTTCGTGACTGTTCAGAGTTTTGAGAAGTAATCCCATACCCACGCTCCGTTGCCTGTGTTTACCTTCCTAGATGTAATTTTGGAGGCACACCTGCTCGCATCAGCTCCATGGCATGGGTCCCGCTGTGGCATGGAAGCCGTGCTTCTCTGTGAGCAAGGACAGCTGCTCCTGCCATCAGCCACACCTAGTCATTAGTGAGCAATTTTGCAGCCGTAACCATAAGGCACAGATATTTACTCAGTGACAGCTATGTTTAATTTTAAGTAGGATTGCTTCAGAGTAGGAACTTATGCGATGCTTACTAGAACAGAGGTGATAAATTGTATTCTTATGTTTCCAGAGAGGAACACCTAGTATGACACTGGAGTGTTAAAAGGCATAGAAGAAAGGGGAATTAGGAGAAGAAAGAAGGGGAATGAAGAAAAGCAGTTTGAGTTTATTCCCTGTATTACAGGCAAAGTTCATAAAATATTCAGCACTTGAACTCTGAGTATGTGGTCAGAATTTCCTCTCACTTCTGAATGACCTGCTGCACAAACATTGGCTTGTTGACATATAATAGCTGCCTTCAAACAGGATATTATTCAGCACTCTAAAATAATCTAAAACTCATTTGAAATAGCCAGGTTAATCCCCATCACCTGCAAGCGAGGAATAAAAAATAAATTATTCACAACCCATTACTTCCCAAGTAAAGCACCACAGATTTTTTGCAACTGTTAATGTGGCTGGAATCAATTAAACTGCTGTGCACTCTTTTAGAGTTTTAAAGTATTTTTGAGTTTGGTTTTAAACATGGACAGTGGCATACTTTCCCAAATGTGAATTCACAGCATGTGTTTTAAGGTGTTTTGGACCAATTAAGACTTGTTTAGAAAATAAACCCATTAAAGGCAGAAAGGAGAAATACTTCCATTTAAAGAAGAGGGTTTGGCTACAAGGTGTTTGCTTTTAGCTTAAATCATGCCAAGTGAGCTGGTAGGAATGATGAGATGGGGATAGAATCACAAAGCTTATTGGAAAAAAAAGCAATTGCATCTGGTTAGTTTATATGAGATAAAAGCAACATGGGTCATAGCTGTAGAGTACCAAAATCTTTCTCTTGTGAAGAAATATTGATTGGACATATTTCATTTACATCCTAATTATTTATCCTTAAAGAAATGGCAAACAGAAATGTGCTATGGTACAAACAAGTTATTCCCCTGTATTTTCCCAGCATTGTCATCATGGCTGGATCACCCACAATCAATTTTTCCACCTGCCAACAATTCAGAGCCTCTTCCTGTAACCTACCTGAACCCTTTAAAAGATACGTCCTCCCAACCTGTTTTTCTGTGTTTTTACAGTCTGTTGGAGGTAGAGAGAGCACAGAAGCGTGCTGGAAAAAACATCTTCCTGAATAGGGAAGGCTGAAGGGTCAATTATTTGTGCCCTCTCCCACCCCACCCCCCTCCCAAAAAAAAAAGATGAAGAGATGGTGGTAAACAGCTTGCTTTATAGTGAGGGGCAATAGAAGTTCACATTTTTATTTACTTTGCATTTTCCCCCTATTTACAGAGGTGACCGCACAAGCTAGCTGACCTCTCTGAAGGCCTCAGTTTCAAGCCTTTTTTGGGGGCACATTCCCTAGTAAGGTGGATTTCACAGTTATTGAGGTCTCAGTGAAATCATCCTTTTGTCATGAGGGGAAAGTATTTCCTAGCAGCCCTCTGAGGCTACCAGGACTACTACTGACTTTTCTCCTCCATTCCCAACGTTTCTGCTTCCATCTGTTCTCTGAAATGTGCTTTTGAGAGGTGAAAGGAGATACTTTTGTCTGTGTATTTTGCTGACAGTGATCACAGTAACAGCTAATACCACAGCATTTAAAGCATGATGATTCCAGTTGTACATTTAACAGCCTTCAAAGACAATATTAGAATGTTTCTTTTGCCAATCAAAAGAATATAAATTCTTGTCAGCTTTGGAAGCAGGTGTGTAATATGCTGGATCTGAAAATAAAGCATTTCATTTTCAGCCCAGTCAGCCAACAAAGCTGTGCTGAGCTTTTCCAGCTTCATATCCCAAAAGGATATTACACTGAGCTAGCAATTGGCCTTGGAGAAGAAAGGACTAAAACCCAAGAGCAGACACTGACACTTTTTGCCTGACCCTGACTCAGAGGAGCAGCTAGCATTGGCTAACCAATATCTGCAAATGGGCTCCTCTGGAACCATCTTCTTGTTCCATGTATCTTGTAAGATTATAACCATACCTAACCTAAACATCAGCAACTTAGGGTTTTTGGAAACACTTTTGATCCACTTTTTTATCCTACAAAACCCTCTTGCTGTTAATACTGGAGTGATGTCAGCAGTCATCTGAGTGAGAGGTCTTGCTTATTTTCTTATTTATTCCTAATCATCTTGGCTTCCTTTGGTTTGTTTTGAGAGGGCAGAGGAAAGTAATGCTCACATGCACCAAAGCAGCTCAGTTTGTGGGAGGCCAAATTATTTCCATGACTTGGAGGAGCACAAATGAGGAGGATTGCTATGGGGAGAGAGGTTCTGGCCAGGTTGCCCATGTGCTACCAGAACAGGCTACAGATAGCTAGGAGACAGGAGAGAGCAGTGGTCAGTGCCATGAACATTGGCTTTGATGAGGGAGAGTAGTGAATGGACTGAAAGGGTAAAGCAGAATTTTTTGTGATGGTGGGAGAGGGAGAGTGCGGGTGAGCATAGAGATAGTGGCAAGATGAGACCTTGGGGTAAGGGAAAGAGATGCAAGGCAGAACTGTTTGATCAAGAATAGGTGGCTTTCATAGAAATTCATTGTCTTTTAGATCTGTTAGAGACAAGCCTCCCTAGTGGATTTTATCCTCAAAATTTCAAACCTTTTCCATTAGAATTCCCTAACTAAGCTATCTCACAGAGACACCAAGGCTTCCTGAATAGTGACACTCACCTGCCAGAGCTCCTACCTTCTGCACTTTCCCTCAGTGTGCAGGGAAGCTTATGCCATGGTCCTTACTTCAGAAAGACTTGATCCTTTTAAATGTGCCAGACAAACAATCCTAGATCTGACAATCATTGGTCAATTCAACATCCACAATGTTTTTCTGCAATACATTGTGGTGTTGACCATAATATAGAACTGAAAGTGAGTGTTGGTCTCTCAGTGTCTTGGCTCAGTCGCTTTACCCCAAATAGTCCCTCTTGCATCAGTCTGTGCTGATGGCTTCCATGCAGGTGAAGTCCCTCCAACAGATGCAGCAACTTGGGAAGCTGAGTTTCAGCTCCTGTCTCCTACTAACAGACCATGGCTAGAAGAAAGGCATGGTGTGTTGGGTCTGGGCACAGCTGGATTTAAAAGCAGCATAAATGATAAATTGTACAGATGGATTACAGTGAAGTTTGCCCTCATCTTATGGCACAGTGCTCAAACACAGCTTATCTAGATCTTTTGGTGCCTGTTTGCATTCTCACAGCTTCTGCTTCAGGATTCTCTAGAACCTCAGTGCTGTTTGTGCCTCTTCTGTCTGGGTGTTATAAATAACACTGTGACCTCTTAGGTTTTGGAACGTTTTAGAAATTTTCTTTTAATTTTATATCCTTAACAGATTAGTGTTGCCATTAACAATGTTTCCTGAAGGTAAAAACTGTGCTTTTGTTAGGGCAGCTATCAGGATGACAACATCTTGACAACTTAAAAGCTCTTCTGTTTGTTAAGAGTTCTTCTAGCAGAAACTCATTTTAAAGAGCCAGGACCATGGAGAGAATAGCAGCTGCAGAATTTTCTGTCAGCTGCAGAATCTCATTGCAAAGACATGGTATGAGATAAGGGTAGCAAGGGTGGGAAGTCCTGGATGGAGTTTTAACTCTTTCCAGACACCTTATTAGTGACAATTCCAAATGGCAGCAAATACATTAAGTGACATGTATGATGTGTCTGTGATGAATTAAAGCAGATGAATCTGATCATAAAGCCATGTATCTGCTCCAGGAGGGTGACCAGAAACAGTAGGACTCATTTCTAAGCATGTTAGACTAGAAACAGAGATTTAGTAAGGGTTTGGTGGTTTGGGGCTTTTTTTACTTAATTCAAAGCCTGGCAGCTTTATTATCAGTTATCAGTTGGCAGCTATTTTAAGAGACTTGATTTAGGTGTTCCTTTTTTATTTCAACCTGTTTCTTCTATGCCTATGTAACTTCAGGGAAGGATGCAATGGAATTGACTTTCTAGAATTTTTTAGGCTGAGAAACACAGTGGCTAGAAGAAGCACTTGTGTACTTGCTTATACCAGGACACTAGATAAGCCATTTTTCAGCTGGATCTGAGTAATAATTAAACCTATTGAATGATAGAGACTGGAGTTTATTGTGAACAACCTCCTCCTGACTACAGGTCACTTTCTGTTCTGATGGCACCAAATCTCTACTGTAAGGACACTGGAATTCAAGGAATGAACCAAGGAATGAACCTGTTTAATTTAATAAAATAGGCATGCTTTTAAAACTACACATGACGTGCTTCTGAATGCTGCCACTAAGCCTACAGACTGGGAATCAGGGAACATCTGATAGCTCATTAAAATGTCAGGAAAGGAAGAGGAGGGATGATAAAACAGGAAAAAGCAGGTCCACAGTTGTTTTGGTTAGACCTTGGGTTGCGAACAATTCATTGTGTTGTTCTGAAAAATTTCAAGGGAAGAATTGACCTCATTTGTGAACTCTGTGACCCTCAGTGATAATCACAGGGCTGTTGTATGAGACAAAACTGTTTGGTTTCTTTTTTTACAAAACAACAAAAATGGTGATGTGTTGCTCCCTGAAGGATGAAGTGTTGATAGAAGTACCTACCTACATCACTGGTTAATGGACTGGTGAAGGAATTGATATAATATTGTGTTTAAAACAATTCATGTGTGGATCTAAAACAATTCATGTGTGGATCTAAAACTATACATTTTACCTTCCACGGTTCTTTGGTCTTAAAAGTAAGCATGGCCTGCAATTTATAATTTCTGGCCATGTTCCAATAAACAGTTTGTATTATTTATTCTAAACCCCAGGTATTAAAAAAAGAATATTAAAAGGGAGGAGGAAGGCTCACAATTATTTTTATTTCAGTGTTAACTTTCATTAAAGTAACACAGGTAGAGTTACAGTATTAGTAACAATGAAATAGGGAAGGAATTAAAAAAGAGCTATGCCTTGTCTATCCTGAGGCTATAGAAATATATGTGTGTGTGTGTGTGTATGTATGTGTGTGTATATATATTTCTCTGTGTGTGTGTGTGTGTGTATGCATGCTTTCAGTGGGTTGACCTTAATTCTATTTTTGATTTTAAAATTTGCTCATCCTGATATCCCCCAAAGGCCAGGATTTCCAAAAAGTTAAAGCTACACTTTTTCTGACTGACTGCAGCTGACTCTGCCTGCATTGAGGAGGAGCAAAAGTAATCGATAGCAAGACACCTACAAGCTCCATGTACCTGCTGCACAAAAAGCTCCATGAGCTGGGAGAAGGCCCTGCAGTGTCTTTTTTTGCTCTCACAATCTGGAGGGTGCTCTCAATTTCACAGAGTGAGAGCCATAACCAACACATCTGCTCCTTAGGCTGGCCTCTGTAAAACTAAGTTTTTATAAAGGAAAATTAAAGTGGTCCCATTGTCCTGAATATAGTGCACCCCTCTTTTGCTTCTACTCCATTGCAATTATGTGGGTGAGACTTCTCTACTGTAAACTGCAGCTACTATGCTTCCCATAGTCTGAGGACAATTTAATCATTTATTGGTGTAATGGATCTTAAACAGAGGATTCAGTCTTTTCTTGAAGCTTGTAACACTGAGCACTTTCATTTTCTGCTTTCAAATATATGATTACTGCTCAAGTGCTTTTTTTGTGAGAAATTCTTCATCCTTTTTTATGTGATCATAGTACAAAGATCCTGGCCTATCATCAAGTTAATATATGAGAGATGTGATTTCAGGTATATAATTTGCATGCCTGAAGGAAATAATTTTCCCTGGAGTACCGGAGATAGTTCTAGGCAGCCAGACCTTAAAGCTTACCTGCACTTTCTAATTTAAAGATAAAGAAAGATGGCAATTCACCCCTTAAAGCTGGTACTTCAAAGGACAGGGTGAAACCTTCAGTGTCAAAAGTCTCTCAGGTCTCATCTCTTTGTGTAATATTATGAGTTTTTTCTTGAAATATGCTTTACTTTATATGTATAAATATATGCAAGTTTGTATACATATATTTGCAACAAAAGGTGTTGAGAAGGATGAAAGTCTATGGATTTCAGATAATGAAACTATAAAGAGAACATATCACACAGCAGTCATATCATTATCATTACCTCAAAGTCAAAAATATCTAAAAGAAACCAAAGCAAAATGTTGCTAGTATCTCTTGGTTTTGACTTAAAACCTAGCTCTGGACTTTTTCAAAGGCTCCTATTAATAAAAACTTGTAGCTTTTTATTCATCTAGTAAGTTCTAATCTCTTAATGGTTCATCTCAAGAGGTAACTTTTAGAGAGCCTCCACCATGCTCATCCTCTGGGAAAAGAGATCACTGCAACCTGAGCTTCCAGCCTCGTCCTGTTCCGATCTGCTGAGTGTTGTGAAATGTGATGAGTACATTTATAGTGCTTTTGGAGGGTGTGCAAATGAAAGGAAGAAATAAATGAAGTAGCTGAATGAGTTCAGAGAAGCAGCCTTGCTAAAATGAACCCCTGCCCCAGTCTTGATTCAGTCCTGCTGATGGTTGGGTCAGGGACAGGGGGAGTCTGGGCCAGGCAGGACCCCATCACTGCACGGGGCTGTTGCTGCTCTTCTGGGACAAAAGTGCCCAAGTATGGAGTGGGATAGAATATAAGAAAATAAAGATAGTGTAGAAAGTAATCTCACCCCCAAGGAGTTGCAGTTGGGCCAATTATCAAAGATTAGGAACAGGCCTGACTTTAACAGCCACAGCTATATTCAATGAGGAGAAGAGTGCTATAAAAGAGTGGGGTGGCTGGATGAGAAGTGGTCTGCAGTCAGTTGGCTGCTTTGTGAAGAAGAAAGGGTCAGTGCTCTGAGGAGCTGCTCATGAGAAACACCAAGAAGGTATGAAACTTTAGTGATAAGGAGACAACAGTATGGAACCCCCGCAGTAAAATGACAACACAAGTATCCATTCCCAGAATGCAAAGCACACAGTTTGGGCTTAACCTACCCAGCCTAGGATCTGCAGCAGTCTAGCCATTCAAACTTGGCTGCAGAGGCTCCACAAGGAATTAGCTAGGTTGGGTGTGATGCCTGAGCTGGCCTGCCTGCATATGACCCATATAAACTGCAGTCTCAGCATTCCTGAAGCACACAAAGCTGGAAATCACTGTATCTGCTTCTAATGAATGTAAGCTCTGTCCACACTTGGCAGATTTCTTCAGCTCTGGTGGTTAGACTAATAAAAGATATTATCTCTCTCTGTGAGTTTTACCTCACTTATATCCTGAGATTATCACAGCTCTGCCACTTGGAGGTCAGACAGACTAACTTTTTGAGATTAGGAAAAGCTACAGTGACACCAGAAGAAATAACCTGAGAATTATGTTCTTAAAACAATGCAATGCTGAAGGCCAGGGAGTGGGCAATTGACAGGGCTTTGCTGTCCTTCAGGGTGTTCTGGTTTCATTTAGTGATACAGTGCACTGCCAGAGGCTTTCTACCACTGAGCTCCTTTGGCATCAGGCTAGGCAGTGTTTCTTCCTGAGGTGTGTGCTGTGCCTGGTCTTGGGCAGAAGCTGTTGTTATTTTTATGAAAACCTGCCTATTTTTGCTGGACTTTGAAGCAAGCTGGTCTTAGAACAATACTAGCATGATCTCTTGAAAGAATTTCTGTGGATTGAGGGGAATTTTGAAAGCTCTTGTGTGCATTTGTTGCATGGATTTTACCTCCCTCTGCTTCCTACTTGCTAAATAACAAATAGAGGATTGTGTTTCGTATTCTTCACTGACTCGGTCATATTTTCAAGCGTTATTTATTTTCAATATAAACAAATGCAACAACCTGCCTTGCCTTTTCATATCTACAATCCCCCCTCTTTCCATGTTTGCAAAACACTGCAGCAGCCTAACAAAATACCATGTGTGGTGTTTCCTGCTGTGACCCAAAATTCCCAGTCGTGCTGTAGCCCAGCCATGCAGGTTTGCTGCTTTTGGCCACAAGCAGTGAATGCTTTATGGCACTTAACTATTATATTCCATAGACACACATTATCCTATCCACATTCCCTGCCAAGGCAGTTTCCTCTTGCAAAACTTCCTTTGTCATTTTCCCACATCTTTCCCATAAGTTTTTTTTGTTTCCTCTTATCCAGCACAATTATCTGCTGTTTTGAAATGAAAAACAGTCCATTCCTTGTAAACATTTCTTTCTTTTTCTCCTCTGGTGCACCTCTGTTGGATTTGATATTTGCAAGTTCTCCTTTCACACATTTTATTTGTCTTACTTAATTTCTGACACACCTGTAGTTCTTGTGTCTTCCAGAGCCATGAGCTATTTGTGCTATTGTATTGCAGCCTTGTTCAATACTCCTTTCATTTCTATCTTTGTCCACTTGATCTTTAGTAAAAAACAGTGGTTTGCAAGCATTACAGTAATGATTGGGCTTAAATGCACAGTATTATCTGACTTGGAAATGGCTGCATTTCCAGGCATGGTCTTTTGCCAGGATGTATGTCTCAATATTCTGGTAAAAGTCCTTAGAGTACAATGTGTCATATAAACAGCATCCTGCTTTTCCATCCCATGCCAATATTTGTTGTCTATTAT
Source organism: Zonotrichia leucophrys gambelii (assembly GCF_028769735.1). NCBI lineage: Eukaryota > Metazoa > Chordata > Aves > Passeriformes > Passerellidae > Zonotrichia > Zonotrichia leucophrys. The sequence continues at coordinate 87,184,468 of NC_088171.1, read as the reverse complement.
TTAAAAAAAAAGGAAGAAAAACCAAAATAACAACACAACAACACAAAAAAAAAATACCTCCAAAGAAAATCAAAACCAGCTGTCAGTGCTTGCTTAATGCAAGTTAGCAGTAGTCAAACCTCATACAGAGCAACAACTTGCAATTTCTGCTATAGATAGGAAGGATATGAAGTTTTTAGCAGGCATGATTTCCTTTGAATTGAGTTAGGTAATTGAATGGGAATTGGTGACAAAATAAAGTAATTTTTCCTATTATGGTGAGTTGCAGAGGTCTAAGACATGTTCAGTCCTCTGCCTGGGGAGGAGCGTGGGACGTGGGAGGACTGGCCCTAGACAGGAGAGCTGGAAGTTGTCTATGTGGAGTAGTGACACACTTTCTTGAGGTAGTCAGACAGCAGGTTTCACTGGTTTTTCCCCAGTCCTCTAAATTGTTTTTAATATAAATATATATCTTCAAGTTACTAAAACAAAACCCATGTCTCAAACTTCTTATGTCTTACAAAGCTGCGGCAGTAGAGAGAATACCAAGCATGTGTAGTAAGTAAGGGGAAAGAAGAGTGAGAGAGGCATAATCACAAGTACAATTCCAAGTTTGCATTTTGAATAATATTTTTGTTAATACATTACATATTCTGAAATATTTATAATAAGCATGCAGATTGAAAAGTCAAACCAACTCATTAAAAAATCTGGAATATTTTGTGAAACATGAGGTTGAGTTTGCAAGTGGTGGAAACGTTAATTTCATACCAATTTCATACCAATTCATACCAAGAATCTGAATTGATTGCAGAGCAATGGTGTTACAAAGTCTGTAGATGCAAGTAAAAAAAAATTAAATGGACGTTGCACAGGTCAGAACTGTTTTACTCCTGAATTCTGAGCAGAAAACTGATCAGATTGTAACACAAAAGCCCTCCACAGCTTCAGTGAGGCAGTAAAACCAGAGATCAACAACAGGAATGCCTGAGTCCTGGCTATCTTACATCCTGTGTCATTTGCACTGGTGCTAAATCAGAATGAAAATGTGTCAGTTTGGATTATTCTGTCCATTTCTCTGAGCTGCAGCAAGTAACACCTTGGTCTTACACACCAGCAGTTTCTACACCAGACTTTCAGATTCAGTGCACCTTGCCTGTGAATTGTGCTTAATCTTAGAAATGGGATGGATCCTGGATTCTGGATCCCTGTTTCCAGAGTGGTGAAGTGCCCAAGGAAATAAAAATTAGAACTCCCTGCTCATCAGTTTTGTCCCATTCAGTTACAGAGGCCAAGAGCAGGCAAAGTGAAGTGGGGTTTTTTTGGTGGGGGTTGCAAAGCCCAACCAGACATGCAAGGAAATCCAAGCCCTGAACTAGCAAAATCCTTGCTGATTTTACTGGCGGGAGAAGCACGCCAGCCATGCCACGCCAGCAACATTGTGCTGTAGGACCTCAGCAAGATCTGGGGTCACTGAGAAATTTGCAGAACTGAAAGTCAGCACGTCTTCCCTCCCGCACTGTGGTGTTTATGTGTGGTGGGAATGACAGTGTCTGTACATACAGGCTGATATACTGAGTATGCTTGCCAGATATCTCAAGATTTTGTGCTTCAAGACTTTAAGGGTTTCATTCCAAATTACCATCCATGTACCTCAGGTCACAATTTGCATTTATTGACAGACTTCTTGGGAGAGCTGAGTAGAAACTGTAGGAGTCTTGTGAGGACAAGAGTAGTTTCTCCTCACCAGACCTCAGGTCACGGGCAAGGCACAGGAGCAGATGCAGGCAGGTGCAGCCTGATCAGCCCTGCCTGCTCCTGAGTGACCAGACAACCAGCCTCCAGCTCCCTCCACTTATTCCTTTCATCACCCTGTGCTTCCATGGAAAAATAATTTCATACAAATTTTAGAGGAACATCCAGTTAATCAAAACACAGCAGGCTGCCAGTGCAGCCTGAGCAGAATGGTGCTATCACACACCACGGCACTTTCAATTCTGCTGCTTCATTCACTTGACAGAGATATTAACAAAAAGAGGAAACAGGCTATTACCGTGACAAAGGCTTTGACAGCACAGGGAAAATGGCATGTTAACTCAGCATCAGGCAGGCTGAAGCTGCCTGGTAATAACCATGCTCCACTCATGCACTCAAATCCTTTCTCACCGCTGTGTGGGTGGGTTTGTCTGTTGTGGAGTAGGGCACGTATTTCCATGCACTTTTGCCCACATTTTACCCACCTGAGTAATCAGACATTGTATCCAAGATCCCCACTTCCAATAGAATGGGATATTAAAAGATCATCTTTAGCCTCTTTTGTTTCAGATCTCAAACCCTCCAAGTTACATCCACTGGTATCTGGAGGAAGCAAGTCAGAAGTTACACTCTATTTAATGGATGGGAGGGCTCCTATTTAAAGGAGTGGGCATCTTCCGCTGAATGTGTAGAAGCACTGTCATCTGATTTTATTGCAAGCAGATGTTGCAGTGTGCTTGACTTGGAAAAACCCATGAGGCTCAGAATTAGCTACACTAATTGAGGTCATTTGGTAAACTGGGTGTACTTTAGTTGCTTCAAGATCTAATTCAAGGTTGCAACAAAAAAGGATCAGTTTTTTCTGGGTCTCTAAGAAAGCTCTGGCCATTGCTCCACTAATTTCTCCCAGTTTGAGACCCATTAATGATCAGTGTTGGGGAGACTGCTTTCTTTGGGTTAGGATTAGGTTTAGGGTGCTTTCTCTCTGCCAGTCCCATGCCATGGGTCACTGCAGCAGCAGTAGCAAACCTTAGGTAGCCCTGACATAGTGATCTTCTGTCAAACTAAACGACATTAAATTTAATGACATCTCCCTGTCTTTAAATTGGTTAAAAGATGATCCATTACAGTTTTGGATGGTACTCTGGCAATTTTTGGGCTATGACTTCAATTGCAGTTGCTGTTCTCTGGAATCTGATATTCAAAATAATTTTCCTGACCTCCTCCCTAAGAGTTTGTTTAGGTCCTGAATTCCTTAAGCCAGGAACTGCCACTCTGCCTACAGAAATAAGTGGGCTCATTGTGTTCTTGATCAGTGTGAATACTAACACAGAGACCAGCTTTGCATAAAGGTATAGCCTCTTCTTTTACATCCAGTAAAATAAAAGGGAAAGATAGGCAAGCCTTGGGATGTTTATCAGGTCTGACAAAGCGACAGTAAAAAAAAAAAGAAAAGATTTACAAGGTCATGATCATTGGAGGGTGTCCAGCTACCCAATTTTTTAAGTGATTTTCCTAGAAAATAGAATAAATGTAAGCAACTGGTCTCTTCTTTTTCTTTTCCCTTAGTAATTGAAGTTGGTTTAATTAAATCAATCCAAGACCAAGTTCCTGCCAGACTCCTCTTCCTCTGCCCCTTATTCCTGCTTCTTCCACTGGGCAGGCACTGATGCAGGGATATACATCTTGAGATCTGGTTAAAGGAGCTGATCTGTCTTGAAACATATCCCTGACCCCCAGCTGCTTGCTCCTGACCCCATAGTAGCCCTATGCTCAGGCTAGAAGAAGTATTTCTGTGTCCATCCAGTGGACCACATTGGGAAACGGATCCAGCTGGAGAATAAACAGGGGAACATAATGCATTTTTCTCCCAGGTGAACCAGATTCTGAATTTGATCTGCTGAGCTGCTGAGAAAGTACAGTTAGAGGCAGAGCACAGGGCAGGGGCAAGAATGAGATCATTAGAGAAGAGGACAAAGTGAACCTGAAGACATGTGGGTTGAGCTGATGTAGGCTGCAGGGGAAAGTAGGGCATTGTGACATCTCTAGCTCATCCCAGGACGAGCGAGGACCCTCCTGCAGCAGCTCTGTGAGCAGACACAGATCTCTTTGAGAGACCAATAATAAATAGTTACGTGCTCAGACACCAGGTCTTCAGAGCAGCTCTGGATGCAAACAGGGAGGTGGTGATGTCAATTAAGAGCTCTAAATACCCTCTCCTTGTCTCCCTGTTACGTCATGGGAATTGCAGCTGTGGGATTGGGGAATTGGGTGTATTAGGACTCCTGCAAGGGGGGAGGCCACACTGTGGCTCCCAGCTGTGTTCACACAGTGGCTTTCCTGCTGTCCCCAGGATGTGATGGGCAGCTGCTATTTCTTGCTTGAGCACACAGCTGTTGGTTTCAGTGTGATTTCTTATGCTGCAAAACAGATGGGAAAGAGAAAGAAGGTGATCAGATAAAGGTTTAGAAAACATATGGAGGGTATAGGAAGAATCCTTACTAGAGACGGGAGCAAATGGTTTGACTGAAAGAGGAGTTTGTATCTGGCATGAAGGTCTGATGTGGTTCCACAACCTCCCCTCTGCCCCCGGGCTCTGTGGGGCAGCACTGGACTGCAGTGTGGGTCTCCTCACAGTCTTGATTCCCCAAGGACATTCCAAGGTTTCCATCGGCCCTAGCTTAGAACTTGGGCTTGCAGAATTTTTGAAAAAGGAACCAATTGTCTTCTTTTGATAGCTGTGCTGGGTGCTGGTGTTGTCCTTTTAGTATCAGCCTACTCCACCCCAGCACAACATCCACCCTAACAATCAGGAAGCTCCAGCTCCATGTTTTGTAAAAAACCAAACCCACCAACCAAACGAAACTTTTGAAGTTTTTTTTGAATGTCACTCCTAAGAAAAAGAAGTTTACCTCAGAGGTAGATAATGTTAATGACTGTAAAATGACAAGAATAAAAATGTAGGAGTCCATAAGAGGTATTTTAATGTGAATGTTTACCTGGAAAGTGAGTCAGGGTATTTTGCCAGACTGGTAAATTCAAGAGAAAACTAATAGCATTTTCATTTTATCTAGTGTTTACCACAAAAATAAAAAATAGCACAGGCAATATTGACTGTTCAGAAATATAGATGCAGCCATCAATGTAAGAAGAAAGATGGGTAGGACACTTCTCCTCTCTTGAAAGTAAACTTTAGGCGGCTGCAAAATTTTTAATGATGTTGACACTTAGATGGTCACAGTGAAGCTTCAGCACAAATGTCTTCTGGAGATGAATGAAGCTGCTTATGATTCAGAAATACTATTTCAGCATATGATAGGTGCTGTTTGCAGACACCACATCAATTACACCTTTTTTCATGATAAAGATTTTCCTCACTAGCAAAGCAGAAAGGTTATACAAACCATCAACCAAAAAAAGTCTTTATATTCTGAAAAAGAAATCATAGTGTCAAATGAAGGGAAAAAAAAGGTTACTGAGGAATTTTGTTTTACTCTGGATGAAAGTTTTGGTTAGCTATAATAATTTCTCTGCTAGCAAATATATTCTTTCTGCTTTACTGCTGACATAGCCTCCCTTCTTTTACTTCTTTGACCTTCAATTTCAGACTTTGTCTGTATAGTTTTGCTTTCTTCTGCTCAAGGTTGTTGCAGAAATTGTGTGTCTGCTTTTTTCTGGTTAGTAATCTTGTGCCATCTGGAGCATGTTTCATTTTTTGTTTTATGTCGCTTATTTTCTGTTTCTTTATAAAAAAGACAATTTTCAAATTATTCATACAAAACATAAACTCTGAATGAGTCCAGAGGAGGGCCAAGATGATGATCATAGTGAGGGAACTCGTGTCCTATGCAGACAGGCTGAGAGAGCTGAGGTTGTTTAGGCAGGAGAAAAGAAGGTTCTGTCAAGACCCCATGGCATCTTCAGTACCTAGAGGGAGTATAAAGAGAGATGGAGAGGAATTTTTAGCAAGGTCATGCAGTGCTAGGACAAGGGAGAATGGCTTCAAACTGAAAGAGATTTGGTTTAGATTGGATGTTAGGAAGAAATTCTTTACTGTGAGCATGGTTAGACACTAGAACAGGTTTCCTAGACAAGCTGTTGATGCACCATCCCTGAAAGTGCTCAAGGCCAAGCTGGGTGGGACTTTGAGAAACCTGCTCCGTTGGGTGGCATCCCTACCTTTGGCAGAGGGGTTGGAACTAGTTAATCTTTAAGGTCCTTTCTATGATTCTGTGACTGTGATTTTAAAGTTGTTGAAAGGAATTGCTCTGACAGCAGCAAGTATCCATTGTCCTGCACTGCTGACTCAGGGTTACCAGTGCAGGAGGCTCCCAGAAGAAAAGGGGACACGCTGCCTGCAGCCTCCACCCCAGACAGAGGGTTTTGAGATGCTCACTGGAGATGTGTGCAGTAAAGCCAGTCTGACCTGATTTCTCCTCACCTCCAAGAAACGCCGTGCATGTAACATGTGTCAATATGGCCATGTTACAGTGGGAAAATGTCTCTCCTTAGGATACTTTGCCAAGATGCAAAGAGGGGGACAAAATTGCCAGAGCTGGCATCCATGAGAAATCTCACTTTGAGATATGCCATGAAAACCTGCACTGAGCAGCCAGCCTATATGCATTCCAGAGAATAAGCAATCAGGGTGCATTTTGGTTTAATTTGTCTTTTTCTGGATATTCTGTTTGGGACTTTTTTACACAATCAGAGCATCTAAAACAGGGATTGTAAGCTGATGGTTAGGGAAGCCATCATTTACATGATTACTGAAATGATTTATTCAACAGTTACTTATCTCACCAATTCATCATTGTTTAAATTTTAATTCAGTGACAATGTAACCTCTGGAAAACACTACTTGCATCTATAATTAATAGATTGTTATGCTCTGCAGTTTAAAATTTGATATACTCCCCTCAAACTCCATGAAGAAATGTTTCATGTGATCTCTTTCTGAATTCACAACAGATGAAAATGGCCTGCTAGGTTTCATACAAGGAGGTTCATTTGTAGGGAGATGCAGATCCAGTTTGCTGTTTGCTGTCTAACACAATTTAGTGGGAACAGCACAGCCCTCCCCTTTTCTCCTGACAGCAATTCTCCCTCCAAAATGAGGTTCTGGCAGTCTGCTTTTGTACAAAGTAGACTCAAATGTAATTATGCTGCTATGACAACTTAGTCTTAAAGCAACTCACAGTCCTTTTTCTTCTCATCTTTGTAGTGCTGCTACGAGAAGAGAGTGATTCTGTTTTTTCTTCTTCCAGTATAAATAGAGATACACATCAGTAAAGTCCAAGTTGTACCTGGTGTAAGGTCAGGGTCAGTCCCAGTACATTAAACACTTGTCTATTAAAAATAATGTAATGAAAAGAGGGAGAAAATGTAAACTTTTCAGTCCTCCAGCCCTGTCTAAATGAAAGCCGTGTTAACCACCCTGTCTGCACATCTGCATAGGGAAGGAAACTTTCTCTATTTGAATATCCACATGGAAAGAGAGCAGCCATGGCCACATCTCTCCCTGCCTCACCTTTCCTCAGGAATAAGCCACATGAATTCTTCAGAGCCCTTGGCTGCAGCGTTTAGTCTTGGCTGTGCTTCCATGTGGGCGCTGGGATGGCTTTCACCCTGAGTCACTGCCAGTGGGGGTGCCAGCAAGGGAAGAAAACTTCCCAAAGAACTTCTCTGAAGGAAGGCAGATGAAGGAGCTGGGCTCTTCATGGGAAGAGCCAATGAGGAGAAACTGGCTGGAAGGACCACACTGGTCACCCAGCTTACTGGAGGGATTGGCTGTTGTGGTGGGAGGACATCAAGGGAAGTGTTAGATAGCTGAGGAGTGTTTTATAGAGAGCGGGCACACACTTTCTGTTCCCTCCTGCCTGTGTCCTTGTAGGGCTCTGGACCTGACATCTGCTCTGAAAGCAGAATCTCAGCTGTAACAGGTTTCAGCCTCCCCTTAGACCTTCTCATCCAGCCTTTGAGGCAGGCAGTAGAAGACGTCTTTCAAGGGTCACCTCAAAATTTGGAGCAAGGTGCAGGCACACTAAGGCAGAATGCCTCAGGCCAGGCCTGAGGGAAGAACATGTGGTTTTGCCATCAAGATGTCTCCATTAATTACTACCAAAGTCAGAGGTTTTTTCCATGTGTTTACCTTTGATGAGTTATGTCCTGCAAAAAATTGTAGGTGTAGCCAACATAACTTAATTCACAGTGACACCCAGGGAGCTGTGGAGAGGTGCCAGAGGTGTGATGGAGAGCATTTTAGTTTCATGTGGCTTCCTGAAGCTCCCTAGAGCACTCTGAAAACAGTCCAGCCATTTTTTTCTTTTTATTTAAGGTAAAAAAATATTCCCTTTCCAGCTGTGAAAGCAACTGCAAAGGCCAGAACAGAAGGTGTTTGCGGTAAAAAGACACACAGGCTTAGCCAGACTATTTTGATCTTTTTTTCTCTCCCTGAATTCTCCAGGGAGGAGAGGTGCCAGCATCAGAGGACAGAAGAGACACCCAGGGATTCTAATTTCTTTTTTCTTTCTGAGCCAAACTCTGGAAGAAATAGAAACTTCTATCACTTGTTCTCTCTGTCACACAGGCTGAGACCTGTGGTCAGAAAAAGAGAGTTCCCAGCAGGTGTGGCTGAGAGAGTGCCCAGAGCCAGTGAAGGGCAGGAGGGAGGTCATGTCACTGCTTCTGAAACAGGCTCTTCTCTAGAAGCAGTGACCCAAACCATACAAGCTTCAGAGTCCCTGAAGTCCCATGACTCTCACCCCCATGTGCTTCTTCCTCTCCACCATGCAGTCACCTTGCAGTGGAGATGGAATTCCCCAGCCTCTCCCTCCCCAAAGCTCCCACCCAGAAGCTGCCATGTCAGAACTGGGGTTAGACAGGGTGAGCACCAGGGCCTTAGAGGAAGTCACCCCTCCAGCCACTTAGGGTGCCGCAATACAGCCTCATTACAGGCTAAGGAATAGCAAGTGTTAATTTTTAGCCCTATATAAACTGTGGCTTGTCCCCCTGCCTGTGCAGGACTGCGACCCTCCATAGCCCTGGAGCACAGGTGGGACCCAATTCCCTAGACAAGGGATCTCTGACAGTCACAGTGGGTCTGGACTTCTGTCATGCTCACCCACCCTGAGCGATTCATTCTGGGTGATTCTGGGTGCTGCAGAGCCTGTGCCTCCATCCCTGGCTTCACCCTTGGGCAATGTCTGTCAGCATCACCTACACCCATGGGTGGCCTGGTAACTCAGACACAGAAAAGCTGCTTTCAAAATGGCATCATCTGTCAGCCCTCTCTCCTCTCTCTCCTGCCTCAGAAACAGAGAACAGACACCACTGCAGGTGTTTTCCCTGTCTCATTCTGACATCTTTGTGAAGTGACACTGTCAGAGTGATATCTTTCCTATGAAGGAACTTCATCTTTTCCACTTGCTCCTTGACATTTCAGTGGGTGAACTAAGAAGATTCTGGCCTGTATTTTAATCAAGTAAGACAGATTTCATGTATAGGCTGGTCGCCCTAGAGCTAGCTACAGCATATGAGAGGTGTCTTGTCTGAAACACAGACCTAAATCCAGCACTCACAGTACAAACACTGTTTCTGTCTCAAGCCCCATGTTTGCTTCTGCAGGTTTTCTGACCTGTCATGAAGTTCCCTGCTAAGCACCTCCTGTGAAGCCCAGACCTCACACTTGCTCTGGTGGGTGGCTCTTTCTCTGTCTTGCTGCCTAGACTTCCTGTGTTTTGCAGAGTAAGAATTTGTCTGAGACACTCATGAAAGCCAAGACTGATCCTTGACAAAGTCATGCTGATCATGGCTGAGTGAGGTGAATCTGGGAGGAGAACTTCTGTGATTCCATTGACCTGCTGGTCAGATGGTTGACTGCTGCAGCCTGTCTGTTGCTGGGATTCCTGGAGAATCTTTCCTAGGGGAAATCTTAATGCATCTCCATATGCATGGCAGCTGTTCTTCTCTAGGCAATCAGTGTTCCCAGGCTGAATTTACATGTCCATTTTACTCCCAACCTCCCTTTCCTCTGGCACATACTGCTCCCTACATCTTGCTGTTGCCAAAGGGACACCACCACCCCACGTCACCTCTCATCCACTTTGTTCTCAGCTCTGAGGGTACTTTCCACACAATCCCTGTGTAGTTCCACTCTCTGCAGCAGTTCTGCTGTGCTGCAGGTGCAGAGCTGCACCTCAGCCCCACACATTGGCTGCTTCATCCTGTTCGCATGAATGATTCCTCAGAAGTAAAACTCCTGGTTTTGTCTGAGATTAGAAAACCCGAGCATGTTCATTACTAAAGTGCACCACATTCACAAGAGAAAGGGGCATATGAAAGCTTTATCTGCTCACAGTCTTGATTCTTCCACAGTCTTGTACCATCAATCATATCCCTGCAGAGTACAAAACAATGCCCAATGCTGTCTCGTGTATTTACTTTCTGAAGATGTTAATGACTGTGGGAGCAAAATGAAGTGGTCCTTCCCTGAGGAGATAATACCATTTTGTTCTGAGAGGCAGGTCATAACAGATGGGATGTACGTGCACTTACTTTCTTGTGTGCACTTCTCATTTCTCCTTCCCTGTGTTTTTTCAGAAGAAAAGTTAGGAGTGACTCATAACAATTGATGGTCGACAGCAAGACAAATATTCTCTGTTTTGAGGGGTTTTTAAGAGAAGAAATGGGAATCACACTCTTCCCTCCTTCTCTGTAAAATGAGGTCTCACTAAATGGTGACTTTCTTCCAGATGATTCTTATACCTAATCTTAACAATAGCAATTTGTGATCAATGAAGTAAAAGTCAACTGATCCAGCATCATAAAAAGAGCTCAGAGCTCATTGGAATTCTAGTTGAGTTTCCTTTGTTGACTTATATAGTAGTTGGACAAACAATGTTTCCTGGTTCTGATTCCATAATAGATTCTATGGCTCTGTATTTCACAGCTAACATAAAAGCAGGTGCTGCAGTGATGGGAGCCATATAAGAACCTGGATAGATGATAAAAATATTGTTGCTGAGCACTTCAGGGTGTCCTTTGTGTGAGGAGACACTTAATCTAAAGAATAAGGGATTGTTAAATTTTACTATATAGCACATGCAATACTAGAATTTATTAGTCTATTGTTCAATACAGGAACTGATGTGCTGTTTCAAGTATTTTTTTAATCTGTGACACAAAAGAAGTTCCCAAACTTCCTGACTCAATTTTCCTGTTTGCAATAAGTGAACAGTGTTGATACTAAGTGAAAGTGCAGTAAATTAAACAGTAGGACAGGTATACGGCCCACAGGTGGAACATGATTCATGTGTGTCCATGAAAAGATTTGGGCTTTCCCCAGACTAATAAAGGACTGATTTCTAGTAAGGCACTGCTTACTCCCCACATGTTTGAGAGTGTGCAGGAAAGCTGGCCAGGGTTATCTGTACTGTGGCACTCTTCCAGCTGCCTGTAACCAATGGTGAATAACACACTGTTGTGTGGATGTCCAAAGTTGAGACAATTCAGTAACTCAGTCTCAGAGGGCTGAGCACTCATTACCTTCCATGTACAATAATAATTAGTAGAAATTATTGACAACATTTTTTAATATATGCATGCCATCCAACAAATTTTTGGATTCTTGCATTTACATTCAGTTTCTGTTTTAAATTGACAGGTTTAGCCCATAGCTGCTTTCAGCACACTAGGAGAGGAGAGTGCCATTTCTTTACCTCCCTGCTGTTTGAGGGAAAAGCAGTTGTTCTTTACACAAAATCTCTATCAGTGGCAGCTTTTAAAGACTTCCTTGTGTGATGTCTGAATTTTTAAAATTTAAAAGTGCCAGGTTTTTCTGCATAAAAGCTGCTTATCCCTCAATAGCAAGAACTTCAAACAGTTTGCTGACAGCACGTAGACAGCCCCTACTTAAATAACTTGAGTTGGTTGTAGCTTCTCTTGGCAAGGGGGGGAGATTAAGGGCAAAATCCTACAATGAGGAAGATCATTATGCAGAAGTCCCTCTCTGCTCTTGATCTCGCCTCATCTCCAGGTCTGATCAGCATTTCCCTGCCTTGCAATGAGTGTGCACCTCCATTGTGCAGATCCATCTGCAGCAGCAGCCTGTCCCTCTGTGCTCTCTGCATGCTGGAATTTGACTCAGGCAGGAGCCAGTGATGGGTGCTTACACATGGCTGGTGGTTGTCTCACACTGCTTTGTGCTGCAGAGCTGAAGTGGCTACTTCACCCATTTTGGTGTCTGGCACTACTTCATCCCTCCTCCATGGCCTCAGAGTAGTAGAAGAGCACAGTCCATTTATGCTTTGTTAAATTTGCACAGGAGGCAGAGACATGCATTTTAAATATTTTCATCTGGGTATGTGCAGCACAGAGGGAAAGTGTATTGATCTTTCTGTTTATTTTTTCTATCTCAAAATGAATAAAGCTTTTTTTTCCCAGCAGCTGTATGCTTATAATCTCAGGGTCACAATTATTTGTAATTTCAATTGACTCTTCCCTCCAATTTTCACCACCCTGTTCATACCTTGAGAACCTACCTTTACTGTAAATGATACTCAGGGTAAGATACACATTGATATCCACTCCCTGAGTTTTGGGATCTGAAAGGACAAAGCCCCTATGGGAATAGGGACATGTAGCAGATGGGAAGCTGACCCCAGTGGCTGTGGTGTGTACAAGATGCCTGAGTACCTTAGGGAATACAGACCCTGATGTCTGTGTTTATAGTCTGCTGTAAAACCAGCACCAAGGTCTGTGGCATCTCTGTCTGTCTATCCACACCCAGTTTGTACCAGAATAAGCAGAGACAACACAGGTCAGTAGTTATGGGAGAGGAATTTCTTACTGAGAGCTTTTTGGATGCTGTTCTAACACAATTCCCAGCAGCAGGTGCTGGTAAGACACAAGTGATCCTCCTGTGTCTTACCATTCTGCCAGCATCAAGTCTGGATGCACACCCAGCCAGTGGGTGTCAAGCAAGCACTGTGGCCTCACAGCAAGCTGTTTGTATCTTGTTTTAGCTAGTGCAAACTCTGGATGTCCAAGGAAATGGAAAATCCTCTCAACAACAGGCTTAGTCTCAAAATGCTCTTCGTATGGATCCGCATTTTAGAAACCATATTTTCACCTGACTCACAGGGAAGTCTGCTGCATTTTTTTTACTGTAGATGGAATCAAGATAGGCAGCTTCACAAACCTCATGGAAGTTTTACTTAGCAGGCAGACCAAGGCTATCACTGAACACAGAAAGCACTTTTGGAAAGGAGTAAAAACCCTGTGAGGCACAGCACTAGAACAGGTTGCCCAGAGGAGCTGTAGATGTCCCGTCTTTGGAAGTGTTCAAGGCCAGGCTGATGAAGCCCTGAACAACCTGATCTAATGGAAGGTGTTTCTGCCTGGGGTTAGGGAGTTGGAACTAGATGATGTTTAAGGTCCTTTCTGACCCAAACCGTTCTATATCTTCTGGCTTTTTTGCTTGTGCTGATATTTCACACTGAAAATAGCTGATGATCCCTGCCTGGCTCTTTGGCCCCCTGCAAAGCTCCAGCAGCCTTCCTGCAAGCTGTTGCTTTAAACCTAGAGAAAAATGAGCAGCTGCAGCCTTTTGGGCTTATTTGGTAACAGCTGTTGCTTGCCAGTGTGCTCTCTCTCTCATCTTGCAAGTATTCCTGTCCTTTTTTTACCTTTGAGCTCCTTTCTTCTTTCCTTTTAATGCCCTCTGTGATTTAAGATAATTGGTCACGAGAAAAATTTGGTAGAGGACACAGAAACTTTCTTTCTGGTACCCATATGTGGCAGTATGCTGGGAAACCTTCATGAAGCCCTTCAGCCCTGTGGAAATTTGTAAAGAACCAAGTTCCACAGTGCTTCTCTGCTTTATCTTTCTCCACCCTGTGCGTGCATGGAATCACTGGTATGAAGGTGATGAGCAAAACCTTCCTCCCTCTGAACAGCCTGGTCCAGTGGAAGGCGTCTCTGTCCATGGCAAGGGAATGGAACTAGATAATCCTTAAGGTCCTTTCCTTCTATGATTTCTCCCCTCTTTCCTGGCAGCCCCATGTGTAGACAACCCCCAGCACAGTCATGCCAGTGCCAGCTCAGGGGAAATCTCTGCACTGGCAGAAGGTTGTTCAATAGTTCCTTTCTTTGCCAAGCCCCTAAGTGTGCCAGTCACTGGTGGAAGCTAAGATTTGAAATGCTTTTCCTCTCTTTCTGCCAACACAACATATGAGATGGTTGTACTCTTTGTGATATTTTAGTAGTTAACAAACATGTGCATGCTGTAAGAAAAATCCTGCATGGAAATGAGATGGTGTGCCTCCCTTTACAACAACTTTTAAATTATTTTTCTTTTCTTTATTATTTTTAAGAAGTCTGTAGAACTGGAGCATAACAGAGAAAGACAGGACAAGCTGAGAAGAACCAACTGAAAGGAAAATCTTCAAGTTTGTGGCTATCAGAGCAAAAGGCAAAAAGGTAGGATTGCATCCATGTGGTTGTTTGTCTTTCACCCACTCCCATTGACTGTAATGGGATTGCTGGCTCTGTACCCCTGCCTGTGGGACCCTCACTTTATAAAGGAGGAAGGGGACATTAAAACTCCAGAAGTTCAGGGAGATGGAAGCCAGACCAAGGCAGACTTTAGCAGGCTTGTGCTCCAGATGGTTTGGCTCCAGGAAAGCAAGGGAGGGATTGTAGGCTCTGCATACGAGTTGGCCCTCTCCCACCCTGTGTCACTGTCTCTTTAAAAGCAGCCCAACCTCACCACCACCTCACACACAAATACATGGAAAAGAGCAAACCCTGCATTTTTTTGCTGAAGCAGCTACCTGCTTAGTGTTCAAAAGAGTGGCTTTATTTCCATGGTGTTAGATGGCAGCATCATAACCTCTAACAGCACATGAATCAAAAGTTGTCAGCTTTTCCTCTTCTGCCTGAGCCTTGTGATTCTTGCCATGTACTTTATTTTCTTGTGGTTAGTCCAAGCCTGCATGCAAATTTTTCCGGTTTAGAAATGTCCATCATTTCCTGTGGTCTTTAACAAGGCAGGAATGGCAGCCAAGGCAGGCAGCCTCTCCACACAGCTCAGTTGCTCATACGCACTGAGGTTGCTCTCGGTAAACAAGGTCACTGCCTCTCCCTCTCTAGAAGCAAATTGCAACAAGACTCTGCTTTGTGCCCTTGTCCTGGCAGGAGCGGGGAACTGGGAGGCTGGAGGGAAAAACCTGCTTGAAAACGTCAAAAAACAAACCAACCCCAATCCCCAAACAACCAAAAAGAATCCACAACCTTTTTCACCAGTCATTGAAAAAAAAGTCTTGTATACTTATGTGGAAATTTTCCTATTACTGTTATTATTTCAGCTTGTAGCTGGCCATGGGAACATTTCCAAAGAAACCAGTACTCTGGGAAACCTTTTGTTATCCAGAAAGGCTGTTATTCAAAAGCAATTAACAAAAAACATTAAAATTGTCTAACTTCAGAGAGAGAAAAATGGAGGAAGGAAATGTGAGAGTGTGTGTGTGCATGCAGGAGGGGATACCGCAGTCTGGGGTAATGTAAGAGGCAGAAGGAGGAGACAAGAGCACTTGGGCCAGCATGGGATCAGTGCAATTGCCAAGGAGGCTTGGGATGGTGAGACCCCACACATATGGGGTGATGCAGGAGCTGTGAGGTCAGCTGGGGGCTGCTGTGGCCTTGGAGGGCAGCACAAGGCAAGGAGAGATGTGGGGCCTGGGCCAGCAGAGGTACCAGGAGTGACAGTAGAGATGCTCAAATGTCTCTCCATTCTTCAGGCCTGGTATGAAATGCGTATTGTGTGTTTTGGCAGCTCTGAGTGCCTGCTGTCATGAGGTGCGAGCTGTGGCTTTGATACCAGGCTTGTGCTCAGCAGCTCAGGACAGTGCTCCCAAATCCCCTCGCTCCCCACTGCCAATGCTTGGTGAAGGCACTGACAGCAGCAGTGTTGAGGGTTTTATTTTACATTTGTACTGTGCAAGTTTTCTCCACCATTTCTCCAGCAGGTTTTGAACCAGCTGGCTGATTTCAGCCTCACTTGAGAGGGCAGAGGGTCACCAGATATTAAAGTACTGTCTGCTTGTGTGGAAATGGAGTTCGATCAGAGGGAGGTTCCAGATGCCCCAAGGCAGATCTCCCTGCCTTTTTCAAAAGAGCACAACTATTTTAAAGTGTGAACTGTGCCATATGCAACCTGAAGGTGTTTTCTCTTACAAGGGGGTGCCATAGCTGTAAATGTATAGGTCATCTTTTTAGGCCTTTTGATGTTTCTATCAATTTTCCTCCTCCTGTGTTATCTCATCCCTGACCCTGCTCATGTCCACATGTGTTGGTCTCAGCCAGACTGAAATGTGAGATCTCAGTCCTCCTCAAGGGGGACCCAGGGGACTTGGGAGACAGCCAGAGGTAACAGATCAGGGAGGAGACCCATGGAAAGGAGAAGTGGCAGTATTGTTGGGAAGGTTGAGTTCACCGTGACTGGGAAACATGAACTGGAGTTGCAGGAGTAGATGAAATATCCCAGACTAGCGAGGATTCCCGAGATCAGTGACGCTCAGAGGAGCCTACCTGCATCCCAGAAGCACATTTGAAACAGAAATCTACAAAGACCTTTGATAAATAAAAGTCTGAAATGCAAAAGCTTGTTCTAAACTAGACAATGGTCTCACACTCTGAAAAACCCAGGGAAGTGGATAAAAAGGCAAAAAAAGGCAAAAGGCATGTGAACAACAGGGCCTGCAGAGCAAAAGCTTGTTTCAAAAAAGGCTCAGGGTAGCATGTAGTGCCAGTGGAAATGGTCGATGCAACTGGGACTGTCCTTCTGTCACAGAGGGAGGTTTTGCAGGTTTTCAGGGCAGTGTTTTAGTGCTGGTGTGTTCCTGTAAGCCTTCCATTCAAATGGCAGAAAAAACTTTTAATAGATCATCAGTAGCTGCTACAACAGTGTCCCCCTACTTCCATCCTTCTGTCTGTTTCAAGATCAAATTTTAATTGAAACAAGATGTTGTAGACAGGATGAGTGTCTATAAACAGGCTCTAAACTGTCACCTTAAGAGGAATGTATGTGACCCAGTTCAAACACCAATATGAAGAAAGAAAAATTGTTAAACACATAGTCCCATTAGACACAGGAAGGTCCTCTTGTAGATTGTTTTAATCTTTGGAAGATATTTATTTACACTGCTTCCAGCAAATGATAACACATTTTCTGCTTTGGTGCCCAGGAAATGCATTTTGATAATAGATTCCATTCATACCACATGTTGTATTGTCACTGAATTTATGGCACAGATAATATGCATGCTTCCTAGTTTCTCCTTCTTTCATGATTTTCAAAGAGTTTAATTTATGTGCTCTGTTATCTGATATACAGAAGAGATTTTGTTTGGGTTTTTAACCAAATCTTTGTTTGGAATATGTAATTTTTGATGATATAATATTCTAGCTTGACCAAATGATTTATCTGAGAAAGCATTAAAAATATTGTAGAGGTTGTGAAAGTCATGTAGGGCGTTTAAACTTCCAGTTTCATTTATATAACACAGTATTTAAGTAGACTGAGCTCCCCAGAAGATTACCTGTATAAGTAGCAAAGGCAGACAGGATTCAGGTTTTGTTATTCAATCTCTTTTCAACATATGATATGCTTTCCCAACAGCTGGTTATGTAAAGCAAGGTTTATTGAGGTTATTTTTCAGTACTTGACTCTCAGCACTGCATATTTCTCATTTGTTATTTGCTTCACTTTTTGAGGGCTTGTATGTATAATCCTTACAGCTGATGTTCTGCAGCAGCCTGTGTATCTTGAGGAAAATATTTATTTGAAGCCTAAATATGCTTCAAGATAAAAAATACAAAGCTAGGGATGGCTTATATTTTAAGTATGCTTATGCAAGTTTAAATAAATGAAACATGGACTTTTAAACTTTATCCATATTCACTGAGCTTGATGCAGTGTTGCTATAGATAGTCAGCACTCAGAGCCAGCTACCATTTAAAGACCAGTAACGACAATACCATGTTTCTAGAGGCTTTATCAAAATGAACTGCTCCTTATCTGTTCTGTGAAGCTACAGAAAACTATCCAATACAGCAATGCTGGCTGCTGCACACACACTGCAGAAATTTGCAAATCTTTTTATACCACACAATGGTCTGGTTGGAGAAAATTTCCTCACTGAAAGAGTGGCTAAGTATTGGAACAGGCTCCCCAGGGAAATGGTGGAGTCCCTGGAGGTATTCAGGAAACAAGGAGATGTGGCACTTTGTGATATAGTTTATGTGGTGCTCAGTCAAAGGTTGGACTTTATCATCTTGGAGATCTTTTCCAGCCTTAATGATTTTATGAAATTGCTTGAAAGCAAAGTAGTTACTGCTTTGAGCTTAATAAACAACATATTCACCAGTCATAGATCCAGACTACAGGCTTTAACAATCAAAATATAGGTGTATTTTTGTTTTCCTTTGGATTTATTTGTTTTTTCATTTGTTTTTTGGGATTGTTTTTTGTTTTGTTTTGCCTTTGTTAATTGACTGGTAGATTTAGAAATAACACCCGACTGGAAGCGGGGAGTTATCCAGGCAGTCTCTAGAAGAAGTCACAGAGCTTGCATTACAAGATTAAATATAAAGTTGCCTCCAGCCACAGACAGCAAACAGTTTGTTTTGATAAGGTTTTTGGGACAGGCTGACAGCTTAGTTCATTGACTTTGCTACTGCTTGAATTTGGGTGTTAATCTTGTTATCTAATGGATACATCTTAGGATGTGTTTTAAAACTTGTTAGCCTGAGTATCAGGGTGCACAAAAGCAGGATAAAGAGATGGGTGATAGAGGAGAAAGAGAGGTTCTCTGCCTACAAGCTTTAAACACACATTCTTTGGCAGAAAAACACAGAAGACAGAAACCTCTGACAGGACACAACAGTCTGCCCCTGTTTGACTTTTTTCACCAGTTTGGAGACTTCTGTCTGGACACCACATCAAAGGGGCTCAGTTGCTTCCATCTCATCGTTGTTCTTTGTGGTAGCAAAAAGTCAAGGAGAGAACTTTGAGCTAGGTGAGGTCTGAAGTTCCCAGCAACCAAGAAGGCTCCTGGACCCTCTTGTGCCCCTTACACACCTGAAATGCTGTACTTAGCCAGCCACACCATGATATAAAGCAGACAACCCCATTCAGAGAACCAGTAAATGTGTAAAGCAGTTTGAAGTATGTGCCATATGAAAGTAAGCATCTCTGTGAACCTTCAAGTTGGCATTTATATCTCAAAGCAGTAAATTCACCTGTTTGCACATTTTGCAATAAAAAATTCAAGGTATACATGTACAAGGAAGGACTTGGAGTAGATGTCTTTAATAAAACATCATCTTGGAAGGTGTATCTGCAAGCACAGGAAGAAGGTGGGTATTTTCAAGTCTGAACTGCACATGTCCAGGTTTATATGAGGCACTTTTTTTTGCAAGAGGAGGGAAGCGTGCTGAATTTTCTAAAGTTTACTCTCTCCCTCCTTTCAGAGGCTTTTAATATTTTCCAGATAGTCCTGGCCTCTGTAAGAATCTGGGTAGGGAATAGAAACCATATTGTTTAACAGCAGCGACCAGTCACACAGCATTTTTGAATCCTGAACAAAAACTCTTGGAGATGTTGGTACCATTCAGCAAGCCGTAGGCAAAAAAATTATTTTATTGAACCTCTTCACCACATGGTCATCAGAAAAGACTGTAAGAAATGTTATCCATTTGTGGTCAGAAGTATCAAGCACAACAAATTACCCGTACTGAAGACTTCAGTTACTGTACTTGGCAGTGGATTTGCTTTAACTCCAGGAGGGCATTACAAATGAAATATTTAGAAAATATGTGAACCAATTGTGCAATACTGGATTTTTTGTTCCTCAGGCCATAATCCTCTCCCAGTCTCAGATTCACTGTGCCTATCAAGAGATGTATTCCACTAAGAAAACAGAAAATGAGAGCAGTTCCTAGCTACAGAAGGTAGCATAGCAGCTAAGATACTTGGGATGAAACCACCATGAGACAACTGCAGTTCCAGCAGGATTTGGCTCAAGGATCATGTGGGAAGCCTTTCCCCTGCCAGACCAGTGATGAAAAAGAGGCAGGGGGTGAGGGGACACAAGCTCCAAGTTGTGAATCACCCTCGTGTTGGCCAAAGAGCCTGCAGATGGAAACAGGAGGGAAACGACCACTGAGGCTGAGCTCTGCAGCCTTGCTTCACTTGGTCCCCACTTGGAAGAACTGTGCTTTATTTCCCTGTCTGAAATTTGCCTTTTCATACAGCATTTGCCACCATTAATTGGAGCACCTCCTTCCTGCATCTTAACCAAAAAGTGCTGGCAAAGAAGAATCATTATTACGAGCGGTGTCAGACATGTGGTGGCCAATTCAAGCCATGAATTGCTTGCCTCAGGCCTGGCAGGTAGGGGTCTCCATTTAATTTTATTCAGAATAAAATTACTAAAAGCAATGAAGCATGTGTAGACCATCCAGAAAAGGAAAGAGCCCCTGTTACTGAGAGAGCTCAGTTTCTGTTTTCCCTCAAGTATTTTTAAAACATTGATACTTTCTCCCACAGGTGGAAAATACCAGCAAGTAAAAGATGGCAGCAAACACGTTAAAAATGGTGCCACACCAAAAATCAAGACATAAAAACAGCTGGGAAACAGTTCACAGTCAAAACTGCACACATCCAGAGGTGCCCTACATCTTGGCAAGCATATCTTTCAGTCAGGGAGCTCCTACTTCAGGGCACAGGTACTCTGTTAGCCACAAAGTGACTTCCAAGTCTGGGCTGTAATGTACCCCAAATGTAGTACAGAAATGGAATTTTGCTACCAGAAAATGTTTAGGGGGGCCTGGGGTGGTTTATCAAGAAACACCAGGGAGCTGCACCCACAGAGTGAACTTCACGAGAATGCAATTCCAACAAGGAGTGTGCTTTTCACCCCGTTTCCTGATCCCTAGAGGAACAACTGCGGAAAGCAGGAGCCTTTGCAGCAAGCCTGACCCTGTGTCGCAAGAGATGGAGCCACCTGCGTGTATGTGTGTGCGTGTGTGTGTGTCACTGTGCCCGTGTCCAAAACAGCTCGCTTCCTGGAGTGCCCTGCCGGCGGGGAATGTCGCGGTGTGTCAGTGCCTGGAGCGGGAAGCGGGGCGCTCGCTGTGCCAGGCCGGGATGCGGGCAATGCCCGGGGGCTCGGTGCTGTGCGGACAATGCTGCTCCGGGGCTCGGGGCTGTGCGGGCAATGCCCTGGGGCTCGGCGCTGCCGAGGGCTCCGAACTGCGCTCCACGGCAGCCGGGAAGCACGGAAGCGGGGGGAAGGGACGGGTTTTCCCCGGAAACTTATCTGTGTGGCAGATAGCAAGCCCAGCATCCGTGTGTTCTGGGAGGTTCCGATAGACGCGTTGCAGCACTGAATCAGCCCCGCAGCCTCTTGGCTCGGGGTGGGTTTGGCGGGCAGTCCTGCGTGAGCCTGCTGGAAAAGTTCAAAGGGTATTTTCTCGGTTCTTCCCCCTTCCACTGCCCCTGCCAAGGCAGCAAACCTCTGCTTCCTTTCTCAGAAACGAACTAAAGCTTTGCTCCACTAAACTTAGCCACCATGAAGAAAATAAAGAAGGAAAGAAGGAAATCAAATATAATGGTTAATATATTTTAAAAATGGCTTTTCTCTAGAGAAATATGTTGCAGATTGGATGACAGTCATGTTTCTTTCCTTTTTCTGCTTCTCTCCCTCTTAGCCATGCACATACATTTTTTCTGTGGTAGGGTTCCTGTCACTGAAGTTTTGGGCAACTTCCATCACACATTGCTGTAGTGGGACTGGGCTAGGACAGCAGGCATCAGGCCAGCTTTCTGCAATAGAAGCATTCCCCCTGTATGGAGAAGGAGGAGAGGGGGACAACATGCCTCTCTACTTTTCTTGTCAGCATATGGTGGTTTAGATAATGATAAGGCACGCTGAAGAGGAGTGTATGGCTTTTAATCTAAGCTCATCAGTATGGTGTGTGTGAAACACTGGCTTCAGTGAGCTGCTGTGCTGGCTCTGGATGGAGGGGAGAAGATTTTGCAGCGCTTCTGTCTAGCCTCAGTTCACCCAGCCTGGCTCCCTGCAGGAAAACTTATTTTAAGGTGGATTTATGAACCAAGATGCCACCCCCTTCTTGCAAAGCTCGGTGGCTGCTTGATTGCTTTTTAGCGTGAGAGTTCAGAAAAACATTCTTAAACTATGATGTCTCCAGAGGTTTGTGGTAAGAAAACAATGTTAATTTGCCCAGTCTAGAAGCAGAAAGATTAAAAAAGAGTAAAGTACACTGTGTTCTTTGTTCCAATTACCTGAAATTAGTGTCTTTGTTGGAGATAAGTGCCATAAATGGCTTTAACATTTCCAGGTTTTTCTCTCATTTTGGAGCAGTGTTGTATTGCTGCCACAGCACTGCTGCACCCCACAGCACAATCCACCTATTTGCACTTTTTAATGAGCAGTGACTCTACTGTAGCTATTGCATTAGTTGTGCATCCATGATTTGATTTCCAAAGGAGAGTGTGTTGTAATAAGCTTCTAGAAAAGTTCAAGACAGCTGCCTGTGTCATGGAAAAAATAAGACTTGATTAACAGAGGATGTAGGAAGCCAAAGTAAATAGTAGAAATGTGTAAAGCAGTTATGGTGGTGTAGATTAGTACATATGAAGGGATGTGTAAATCTGAGTGCTTGACATGATTGATTCTTACGTCGAAAGGGAAGTCATTGTGTTATTATGTCTTTATTGGAAGTCCCTGCTGACAGCGTTGGAGCTGTTTCAATGTCCCACTCAATTAAAAATCTCAAATATTGTGAAGAGTTGGGCCTGCTTTCCCATTTTTCCTGAATTTCAAATGTAGAAGGACAAGTAACAAGAGAGGAAATGCTAAACTTTGAAGACTGTGCCCGACAGCAAAAACCATCAGGTACTGGTGTGTACATGCAGCACCTCTTTGTTGAACCACATAACTCGTGTTTAAAAAGTATCCCACCATGAGAGGTAGATGTGATGGTAGCTGGGTGACAGGAGCATCTAGAAGGCAGGAGGAGAGCTTTGTGAGCCCGTGAGTCTTGCAAAGCCTTTCAGATATTCTCCCCTCTCTCACACATTGCAGGCAAGTGGGCAGAAAGCTGAAAGTTACTTAAATCACTGTGACACATCCAGTTAGCTTGGTTATGAAGAGAGCATGAATTATGATATTCTGCTCTGTCATTTAAAGACAAATGTTTTACAGCACAAATCCCATTATTATGTGTACATTTTTAAAAGAAAAATTGTGTTTTGTTTTGGGTCTTTTAGTTTGCTTGGTTGGGGTTATTTGGTGGGATATTTTGTTGGTGGTGTTTTTTAATAGCAGTTTTAAGACTTCTAGTCTTGCTAAGAGGTAGGTCCAAGTTGTGGTTAAATCCTGCAGACGATAGTCTTGCTGATCTCAGGATTTTCCAAATATTAAAATACATGTCTGGATTTCTCAAAACCCCACAAAGCTTCAAGAACATTAGACCCGTTTCACCTTTCAGCAGATTAATGAGATGGCCATAAACTGCTTGAGTGTCCTGGTCCTAGCAACATTTCTTGTAATAGGCAGTCTCTTGAATAGCTCTTAGTGACTTATTAGCAACTTCAGGTATTATATTTTAGCAAACAAAATCAAAGTTTGTCCCCTAGCTTTTGCTTAACTACAATAAATTATTTATAAGGTGCAACCCTATGTCATGCAGATGCTTTTTCCAGTCGTGTTGTTTTATATGACACATACCATTAAAAATGTCATTTGGTGGAGGGGCGGGTTCTGTATGGAGATGTGAATGAAGTTGGAGCAAAGAAAAATTAATCTTCCAGTAAACCCTGTCACTCTTGTGACTATGATCACAGTGCCACCCCCAGAACTGCCTCCTACAGGAGCCTGAGGCCAAGGCTGGAGGTTGGTGCGTGCACGGCTCCGGATGTGGGCTGGTCTAGATGAGAAGTAGTTTTAGCAGATCAAATGGAAGTCCTTACGTAGAGATAAGCTGAAGTGCTCATGCACTATTAAGTTCCTGGCAAAGTCTTTACAATGTATGTATTTACACTCAAGATTTGTACATACATTTACACTCAGGCTTTGTAGATATAGTTACAGTGTGACAAATATCCCTATCTAGACAAGTTGGCAGGAAAATAATAGAATAAGTACAGGAACACTAAAAGAACAGAATAAGTGTCCATGTGCCTTCTTGAGTGAAGCCTGGAGGGTTTTAGTGAGCCTGGAGTGTGTGCATGTGTCTTTTTCTTCATTTACTTAAGAAGGTTTAAGTTTCTCAAGTGGTAACTGCAAGCCTTGGGCAGGAGAATTACACTTGCTGAAGTGTGCTTGTCCTGCATTAGGACAGCTGGCTGGCCCCATGGCAAACCACTTTTTATTTTCAGGTGGAGCTTCTGGCTTTGTCCCACCATTTTGTTTATCCTCTGTAGAAGTCTGTATTTTTTGGCAACATGGGCCATTAGCTTTCCCCTTGTGGTTTCAGCTTTTCTTCTTGCTTTTCACTTGGGAGTTTTCTTCTTCCAGTGGTTCTTTTCTCTTTTCAGCAAGCAGTTTCTGCAGATCTGCAGGTGAATTCAAGGCACTCTGTATAAACTCTTTCCTTTTTTGAAATCAGTAATGTATTTTTCAGTCCTCATTCTCAAGATGAACATCACAGAGTTGTGGTTTGTGAAGAGTTTTGGTTGATTGCTTATTGGGTTTGTTGGTGCAGGGAGGGGAAGTGAGATATAGAAGGAATCACATCTCCCAGGGAAGGTGCTGTTACTAATTATGCCTTGGAGATTATTACTTCATGGCCTCGGATATAATTAGTACTTGATCAAACTCCTATGTGCTATTTAGGACAAAAGAAAGCCTCTCTTTCTGTATGACCCAAAAAGCCAGCTGTTACTTCAAAAATTCATTTTTAGGGGTACAGGGAACTGCAATTCTGTAATTCTTATGAGTCCTAACAGCCCCTGAGCCCCTCCCAACATCTGCCATGCCTGCAGCCCTCCTCTTGCCAAAACTTTGCCACCTATAGTGGTACAGAGGTGCAGAGGAATTCTTTTAGGACACCTCTTACTGCTGGATTCTGGTTGTCTTTTGAGAACTCCTTAGAAATGTATGTTGTAGGACAGGATTTTTAAACTTGTCCATGTCTTATCTTGGCAAAGGCTGGAGGTAGAGGGTAGTGCAGCACAGATCATGAAGGTAATGGGGATGTGGCCTCAGAGGCAAAGAAGTTCTGGGAGAATGATAAGAGGACCCTTGTCTGACCTCATTTATTTTCTTGGTTTCTCTAATGCTCATGTTTCACCACTTCAGATTCAGTGCTGGGAGCAACACTATGTGCCTTCTGGTGACCAGAAGTGTGTGTTGTGTGAGCTGGTCAGATGATAAAGGTGTTGAGTCAAAATTCACTGACTTGGTAAGACTCATTCCCAAATCTTCAGAGAGCTGCAGATCCCAAAAAGAATCCGGGCTGGAGTTTATACAGCCTATGCCCAGATCTGCATTCCTCTATGCTCACAGCGCTGCTGACTGGATGAATTGGTGTTACCAGGCTAGCTGAAGCTCCTGCCTTTGAGCATGCCCAGAGGCATGTCAGCCTCAGCAGAACTGAGCAGCTCAGTGCCAGGTCTGTCCCACAGCAGCAGAGACAACTCTTCCAGACTGCATCTGCAAAAAAGGCTGTTGTAGGCTACTGCCTTTGTTAGAAGTACAGCAGGGATGCTGCTGCAGCTCCTGTTCTCCTTACCCCACCACCCAGGGTGAGGATGCTTCCCTGCACCCAGCCTGGTCCTCTCATCTTTCAGCTTCTTTCTTTCAGTTAACAGATTCAAAGAAGCTCTCCCATTCTCTGGGGCATGTCTGAACTTCCAGGGTTGTGTATAACTGTTTTGCAGTCAGTGCAATCCTGGTTTGTAGAGTTGGAAGGATTAATCAAGAATCTGTGAAGTGCAGGGAGCAAGGCATGTGTGTGAAAGGTGGAAGAGCAGGATTCCACTGCTTCTGCCAGAAATCATCCCTGTTGCTTATGCCTACTTTTCGTGAAGGATATAAACAGACCTTGGGGTGACAGTTACTGCCTAAAGGCTCTGGAGAAGTCTGTGTGTCCCAGTGGCATTGTATACAGGAAATGTACAGGAAGAATGGCATTTGCACTCCCTGTCCCAGTGTGATGCTTCAGAAGGACATTTCAAGGTCCACAGAGAATTTGGCTTCCAATTCATTATTAGGTAAATTACACCCATGTGCAGAAGGCTGTTTCTTTATTATCATTATTAGGTAAATTATACCCATGTGTTTCAGGGCTGTTTCACAGTGGGGGTTAATGTGCTATTTCCCAAGGGTTCAGGAGGCATGGGCCAAACCCATGGACACAGAACACCTTGTACCTCACGAAAATGGTGATGGTAATTCTCAGTTTGCATAGGTCATGGGAAGGGCTCACATAACATGGGAAAGGAGTTGCTGGTATTTATTTCTTAGCTTTCTGATTTTGTACAGCCTGGTAGAAGAGATGAAGCATAACAAATTAATTCTTGGTTGTTAGAGGCCAGAAATGTTTGGTTGATTGTGCTTTACCACCATTTCAGTAACACAAGCCACTTTATTTGGAGGAGAATAAGGTTTGTGCCTATTAGCTGCTGCCACTTGTGCACATGAGACTGATGTCAGCCATCGACTTCACATCACCAGCTATGACATATATAGACCTTCTTGAAAGGCACAGTTTGAAGTGGTCATTTAAGCTCTATTTATATTCTTTATTTCAAATATTAAGGCCACCATAATGCTGTATGTATTACTTCAGAGGATTACAGATCACACCACAGAGTGTTTTATAAATGATTTCTCTTCAACACAGCTTTATATTGTCAGGGCAATTGCTTCTACAGTCTTACTTCCAGTCCTTCCACCTTAGTCTATGTCCAAATCTTGCTGAAATTCCTGAGATTCTTCTTTATTAAGGTTATTATCAGATTCCACACTGCCTCTGCTGCAAGAACAAAATTTGGGCCCACAGACAATTTATTTAAAGATCCTTAATTCTGTCCCCTTTGCATTGTCTTTATCCATAAGTCATGGAACTAATGACCAGACATACAGTATGTAGGCAATGTATGTGTATTTATGGTGTCCTTTTAAAGGCATTTCTTCCTCCTGGGAGAAGAGAATTGAGAGAAGCTGCTGTTCCCCAGGATATAAGTGGGATTTCAGCAAAAGTTCAAAACCTCCCTATTACCCTTGCTTGCTCAGTGCCCAACTCACACCAGGCATCAGCCAAGCAGACCAGGCCTGCCTCTCTCAATAAACCCTCTCTCACAAGGGTTTATTGCTGTACATTTATCAGCTCTGTACAGCAGCACTGAATGCACACAAACCCCATCCATTTCAATATGATGAGGCAGGAAACACTTTCTTCCCATGCACGAGTAGGCAGCTGTCTTCTCCTTTACCAAACTGTGTTTTGGATTCAAGACTTGCTGAGAAAAGGGACACTGTTCACATGGGCTCTGACTTGTAAATGATTTCTGCACTTGAGAGATGGGCAGTGTTTGCATCCCAGACTGGGGACATTGGAGAAGGCATCAGGCAGGCCGTGAGGCAGATGCAGTTTCCTGGGCTGCAATGCTGGCTGCAATGCTGCAGTCAAGTAGCAGAGCCACAGCAGTCAGCATGCAATAGCTGCTTGCACACAGGAGAACATACTGGTAAACAGAAACCACAGCCAGCCCCAGCTTACTGTCTAGGCCATTAGTTCTATGCTTTTTGTGTAGAGATTATTGATTTTAGACTACAGTGTCAAGAGACAGCAGTGGTCTGTACAAGTGACCTCATAAATCATAAACCATGTGCAATTACACAGGCAGCACTAAACTACTACAGTAGTTCAAACAGTGTTTGTTAGTTGTTGTTATTACCTCTCCCAAGAGCTTAGTGCTATTGCTGTCTGTAGGCTGTGATTTACAGTAGTGTAATCACCTGAAAATACTGGGTTTGTTAAGCTTCTCAGGTAATACAAAAACCAGCCAAGCAATACTTACAGATACCAAATGGACATAAAATGTTTTTCTTGCCTGAAGATGTATTATTTTATTATGTTCCACCCATCCACTCGCCAACAGACAAAATGGTCTTTCATTGGGGAACACTTATATAAAAAGAGAATTATGAAGGAATTTCTTGACTTGTAATATTAGTGGTATGACCACCATAGTGTGACTGAGTGTTCAGTAACAATACAGATACCACTTGACTCTTATTTAAATGAGCACTAAGTCAGGGTCTTCCTCCTGAAACATGACATCAAGTCTGTGAAACTCTCCTTTCTTGAAGTGATTCAGGAAGAAAAACTATGTGCTATTTGAGAATGTAAGCCACACACATTGTTAGAGATTATGAGACCTTAAAATCCATTGGTTAGTTTTCTAGTAATAAATTACTGTTGCATGAATTTATTAAAGATTACTTAGCCCTTCAGGAAAATGATTGCAATTACTTTTCAAGCTTTTTCTCTGAACAGGGTGGACTTGGAAAAACCTTTTTAAGCTTACACTGGTTAATTTTCAGTTTGATATTTTGTATTAGTAAAAAGCCCTCCCCTTTGCTTACTTTCATTTTCCTTTGTAGAGGAGATTAAGGCACATCTTGAGTGTGACTGCTCCTCCTGTCCTCCATGGAAGCCCATATATAGCAATTCCATAGGGATCTAGAACACTATGATGGGAGAAAGCCAAGAAATACAGGACAGTGAAATGGAGGGGCTCCAAAATGAGCTGGCCCAAGGCCTCTCTCAATTGAATTTTGCAGCTTTCTAGGATGTGAGGCCAAGGTCATTCTTACTTCAGATGCAGCAGAGGGAAGTGCTGGGGCAGGAAGTTTCCATGGGCACACACCTGCTGTTTGAAACAGCAGTGAATAATCAAGGGAAGAGCTGTGGAGCTCCAGCACCCTGTTTTCCCTTCCTCTGAAGAGCCCGGAGGCAGCAGCTGTGGCTGTGATTGCTTCATTCCTGTCACAGCTCCCAGCAGATCCCTTCCCTTGGGAGCAGCTGGCTCTGCAGTCCCTGGCCCCACTGGCCCAGCCCCTGCCCCAGCTCAGCACCGGGGCCACACCAGGCAGTTCAGCTACGGTGGTTCTGCTGCCCTGGGGCAACAGCTGCCTGCTTTGTCTTGGCCTTGGGGCAAGCACATCCACTCAAAGCTACTGCAGTCCTGAACAAAAGCAGAAAACCCCACAGCAGGCTGGAGACAACTCCCATCTCCAGTGCTTACTGGGCCAGTGGTGTGTGCTGGGCAGGAAGCTGCACAGGAAAACAGGAGCTTGGCTCTGGGATAGGGTAAATGAGGCATGGAAAACGTGTCTTCCACCTGCCAAAAAGACTGAGGCTAAAGCTCTGCCAGTTGGACTGCACCTTGAGAGGTGCTGGACAAGCTCACCTCTCATTAATGGCAGTGGGATTTCTGTGGGCACCTAGCAACTGGTGTGCTGCAGGCCCTTACAGGGGGATGACAGGGAACATCACCATGCAGATGTGTGTGAGGCTGAACCATCCAGGGTCTGTGTGAAGTAATGCACTCAGGTGATACTTCCCACTCAGTAATGGTTGTACTCTAACAGATTGCTCCTCACCCTGACTGCTGGCTTTTGCTTCAGTGATATGGCAGTGCTATTAGCCAAAACACATTCTCCCCAAGTCTCAAATGGTATTCATTGCTGTTTCTCTTTTAAAAGCTTCCCTTTTGTCCTCTTCTCAATTTTAATTCAACTCATGTATGATTATCTAGATAATATCCTGTAAGTACTTTTACACATAAATGTATTTCTCCCATTTTTACTTCTTCTAAAACTGTCAATAAAACACTTTAAAACTGCTCTGTGGCACAGATAAGCTTTTCACTCGTACATATTTTCTCTTAAATAAAGCAAGGGAGGTACTGCTCAGTTCTCTCATAGAAGGCACTGATGAGAGCAGCATTCAAAAGGAACCCAGCAGGACTGAATGCCATTACACATGTTGGCCACGAGATCTGTTGTGTCCTCAGTTTCCTGCTAAATGAAACCTGGTTTGATTGTCCCACATAGTAAGCTGTTGTTGATTGATGTAATGCTGAATGGTGCTGGTGGCTGACTCATCACTCTTGGCTTGAGCATTGCACAACCTAACGAGTAAAAGGGAGGTACTACTGACTAGGAACAAAAAGCCAACAAGGGAAGAAATCTGGGAGGGAAGAAAAGGGAATCTCATAGCCATCATATGGACACAGAGCACTGAGAGAAGAGTCACTAAGTTTTTTGCCAAATGTAAGACGTATTTGATTTTCTGATGCTGATTCATTCAGCGAGACACAGATTTTGAAAACAGAATGTATAAACACTGCATGGGAGAAATTAGCTGAGAAGCAACATCTGAATATAGAGTACAGGAGTGCAAGGAACACTTCTGACAGTGGAGGAGCCTGGGCTCCTACACAGTCATTCCCAAAGAATGTTAAAAATATTTGTGGGAGAGAACAAGCTTGTGAAATCGATTTTCTGAGCTGCTGTCTGCTTATTTAAAACAAAAATGATCTTACAGCAGTTCTATGTGTTTCCTTTTCATATCAGTGTTAAGCTTATCATATGAACACATGTTCGGTATGTAATGTAAGTTTAAAATATGCATTATAAAACTCAATGCAAAGAGAATGTGGCTTGGATGCTTGTTGGCATGCAGAGAGATATCCTGTCTTATTCTTTTTTGTACTGCAATGCACTTGTAGCATTATAGATATCTAGGCTTTGAAGGATCTATTGTAAGCATGTCAAAGACTTCTAGAATTTGGTTTTGGCAATATTAGATCACAAAAACTGAGGAATGAGTCCCACAAGCTTTCATTAAACAATGAAAGTTATTGGTTTTCCTGTTTTGGAGTTGAAATTAATACACTCTCCATATTTATTCTTTCAATCAGAAAAAAAAAATAACTATTATCATGTCTATAGAAAAATGCATTCAAGACACAGCTTAGACACTGAAAGGTCACCACTGTGTGCTGCTTGTGCAGGCAAAGAGAAGAGTGTGCCTTGCACATGATGTCCATGGTGGAGTTTGCTGAGTCAGGAGTGCTGTGTCCTGACCAGCACCTCACCTCCCCAGGGACCTGGGGAGTCCAGCACTAACTATGGCACCGGTGTTCCACTGGGCAGTTTTGCACATGGGAAAAGAGCATTCCCACAGCAAGTGGGAACTTGTGTAGCAGCCAGTTCTAGTGCCCCCACTCCAGGACTGTTGATGGAGTGTGGGAGTGAAGGCTGTGTAACTGGGGGCTGGGAATAGCTGAGACTGAAGGCTGGGACAAAGACTCAGAAGTGGGAAGACAGTACTTGTCATAAGAAAGAGGACAGAAAGAAAGAATGGGCAGAAAACCCTCTGCCCCTTTGCCCCCAGACTTAGTTTCAGGAGGTCATGGTCATTCTTATGCTGGTGTGTTGGCATGTACCTGTCAGCCATCCCCCCAGCAAGAGTCCAAACTTTCTTTTAGTCTCCTTCTTCTAAAGTATGACAATGTTCTTTTGCTCTCAAGTATTCTTTTGGTGTCTCATGGTGCTAAGTTCAGTGTTCTAATGTAGAACACTGTTGAAGGCCCTCTGGGTGTTGGAATGCCAATGGAGACTGGAACTCCTGCTTCTTACCTTTTTTTTTTAAACACTGGGAAATTAGTACTTTCTTCATACTGATTAATATAAATACTGTAATCACTAGGAAAGGTAGAAGAATATTTAGGCTGTGAAATGAAGCATTCAAAAACTGCAAAGTGTCATGATTAAGAGTTACACAGTGATTTGACTGAATCCTGTTACACATGTTCACAGATGAACATGTAACAAGCAATGTATTTTACAAGCAAGTTTGAGTCCAACTTTATTTATGTTGGCAGTTAATTAAATACAAACATTTGTGTCTTCATTTCCACAGTGCCACAGAACCCTGAAAAGTCATCACAACAGCAGCACTTGCTGGGTATTTCAGCTTCATTTTACAGATGGGACAACTTTATAGCCAAGTGGCAAACACATCTGGTAAGGCAGGTTTAGACATTTGGATATCTTGTTACCTTTTCCTTAAATCAAATGACAGTTTCTTCTGTGCCAAGGTAGTACATAAAATATACAGGGTGGAGATGAAATCCTGTCTTTACAGAAATTAATATAAATTATAGTACATGAGACATTTTAGTACAGATACATATCCTTATGGTCTAAGCTATTCTGTTCACCAAACTAAATTGCTAACAAATTGGCAAACTAACAAATATCAGCATTTGTGCAAATTAAGTCCATATGTTCTTCAAATGCCTGTATCATCAACTACTTCCAGATGTAAAAATCCATGGGTAGTTTTAAAGAATCTCAGTCCTACGGTCAGTTTCCACCAAATGAGCACTGTTCACAAGCAATATACAAGAATATTTAGTCTGTTCAGGAAACAATACTTGTTGCTTTCCTTAGAGCCAGGTATCCTGTAACCACATCTGAAGGGAGCATCCGAATATAGGCAAATTCTTCGATAGTACTAAATCTCAGCTTGCTCTGTGGGTCTGTGTAATTTGCCTGAAAAATAAACAATGGTGGAGATATGATTCAAATAAAATTTCTAATCATAATAGCAAAATAAGTATCTTAATTACAATACCACAAAGCAGTGAGTTTCTCTTCCTAACAACAGCACTGCTGTTCTACCATGTGGCCACAAGTCTGTGTTTTTTTCTTTCTTCTCATGTGAGGACTTATGAGAAGTTAACAGACCCCCTATAAAATCAGATTAGAAATGCATTAAACATAACAGAGGGCTGAAGTAAGCTTCCTATAAAACACAGTGCAAAAAAAATTCCTCAACTCTCTAAACTCACCCTAGCAACTCTGTGCCTTGTGCAGTCTCTCTCAAGGCAGCTCTCCAAAGAGTCAGGCTGTTGCCAATAAATTACCCACAAAGAGGCTGAATTATGGGTGCTCTGATAGCTTTGGACTGCCTTTCTCTTGCTGCATACAACTTAGCTTTTAATTTACTTTAAAGTGGTTGTTAAAGCTAGGGAGTCTCAGCTTATGGTTCTGTGACTGAACTGATAAGAGATTTGAACCCAGCACTGTGGTTTGCTCCAGATGCCTGCTTTCAGGAGAGCAGCCTGGCCAGCTCACCCTGGGCTACGCTCCTATCCTCTGCTATATTTGGAGCCTGGGTGCCTGGGAGCGGTGCCAGTTTCCTTCTATCCCCTCCCCTTCCTTGTTGCTACAGAAACCTGGAGCTTGGCTGAGCTCAGGGTAGGCCAGGAGGCTGCACTGGGGGAAGGCAGGCATCAGGGCATTGCCTCTGCACACTCAGCCTCCAGGACAATCCCTGCCCCTTCAGCATTGAATTACCAAGTTCCTGCCAAGGCTCTAAAAGTGTCTTCTGTGCCTTTCTTTAGCACGAGAGGGTGGCAGGCTGCAAGGCAAAGGCAGTTGAGATCCCTCGAGGCATTGATACTAAAAACAGGAAAGGCCAGGAAGAGCTGGAGTAGTCCCCCATGCCATACAGTTATAGTGCAGAGCTCTCCACATTTTTATGTTGAAAAGCACCTGTTGACCATGGTAACAATCCAGCCAATCATTTGGTTTGATATGACTTGGAAAATTTAGTGTTATTTGTAGCTTTGTTTTCTTTACAAAGAAATGCTGCCAGGTTAATTAAATGTAGTCAGCTAACAGTTCAAGCCATCAATTAAGTTTCAAACAAATGGCAAAGTTAGAACATTAGGAGGTATAAATTTATACAGCAGTTATAAATTTACTTTTATTTCACTCTTTACACCTGGCCTCATGTAAGAAAAAGCTAAGCAATTAGACTGCTTTTCAAGTGTGCATAATTCTGTAATAGAGTAACCAAGCAATATCTGCAATTTGTATTGTGCACTGATCTAGGTTAAAAATATTATGGCAGCTCTTGACTGTTCTGGTATTATGTATTGGGCTGTACTGTTTGCAGACACTCATGTATCATAACCAGCCATTCATGCCATGGCTTCAGCTTGAAAACAAACTTTACCAATACTCCAGCAATAATTAGAGATTAGAATATTAAATTAAGATGAATTTGCAAAGAAAAAACTCTGTCATGTTTAAAAACTAAATCAAAGGCCATGGAGACATGCTCTTAAAATACAATAAACTAGGTATCTCAATCTGTTTCTATAGTAACAGGTCTGATCCATTTTCAGAAAAGGAAGAGAAATGGTAACATTTGAAGGTTTGGGTTTCTTATTTGTTGTTTTTTTTTAATCTGCTTTACAATAAATTACTCTGGTTTGAATGTTAAAATATCTAAATATTCATTTTGCAAGTTGGAAATAATAGGTTTATTTTGCAGTGTCAATACAGTATATAATAGCTTTAGAATTCTAGGCTGCCTTACAAATATAAATTGGCTGCTCTGCTGAGACCATTGGTAAATTTAATTCTATTTGTGCTACACACAGAAAGAGAAGGGGATCAGTAGAATTTAATTGTGGCATCTAATATGAGAGCAAGTATGCTGATTGAGAATGTTTTAATATACTTCTCTTTTTGTACCTAGTAGACAATTTAATTCTTCCCTAAATGGGTAATGCTAAGGAATACTTTTCCCCCCCACAAGGGGAATCTAGCATTCCCACAGAAAATATATTCTTACACAAATGCTTTTATATTTTACACAGAAAATACAGGGGCATTTTTATAATACTACATTTCTACAATATTCTATTGTCCCACATATGCTCCTACTAGGACATGATCTTGAAAGCATATTTAGTGCTTCTTATGAAACATTTCTAGCCTAGCAATTTAAAGGGCACACTGTCTCAGCTATTTTAATAACAAAGGGGTTTTTTAAATGTGGCAATTTTATCATAGTCTGGAGAAACCTTGCAGGCCAGGTAAAATAGGAAACTCGACTCACAATCAATTAGAGGACAGAAAATTAAGGGGGAAAAAGTGGAAAGAGAAGAAAAGAAAACAAAAGCAGCCCTGAATGGATTTGTATAGAGAGTATCTGTACTAAGCTAGAATAGTTACAGTACTTAAAACACTGATGGAAAAAAGGTGCTGGTAAAGAGAAGCTGAGGAACTGAGAGAATTTCCTAAGGTTTAACTGACCTTTAACTGGTAGGGATGTGGTCTCCACTCCCATCTATACCCTGCACCATCAGCTCACTATAGGTGCAATGACTGATTAGTTTTGAAGTACATCAAAGGTTAGTGCTGGAAAGCATTATCTGGTTCCTTGGAGATGGGGCAGGAGTCTGCCTGGCTGGAGGGAATTACCTTCCCTGGGTTTGTGAGCATTCTCTTCCATTTTCTGTCTGCCAGTTCATCTGTGAGGGAGATGTTGCTTTTCCACTGCCTCTTGAACACCAAGGGCTACCAGCCTTTATCTGAGCAACCCACTCCCTTTCCAAACCACATGCAGAGGCACAGGCTGAACACATGCCACCTCATAGGTGCCTCATCTAAATGTGTTACTTAAAAAATAAAGTCTAAGAAAATATATGCTACCAAATCAAGATCAAATGCTTGGATGTGCAGGATTACAGTTGGAGCTAAAGCTAATTTTTGATGCCTTACACTATGTATTCACTATAAGGCAGCCCTTAGTTAAGTGCTCACCCATTTTCTGTCCTAATGAGGACTTTTTGCCTAATTCAGTGCACAGAATGCAAGGTGGTATGCTAACCTGCATAACAAATATGTACCTTTAAGGACATCTCCAGGAGGTGATATTATGTCTGTGAATGTGTGCTAGTGTCCTATGAGTGAGAAGCAGTTTAAACTTAAAGGGAAGCAGTTAAACTTAAAGGGAAGTGACACAGAAATTCTGTGCAAGGCTCTTTGATATTACAAAGTTTTCATGAGTGTATCTATTTAGTGTAGCATTTTTTTCCAAAATACAAGCATTTTTTTCCAAAATACAACATTCCCATTAATTTCAATTGTAAGAAATGAACAGACTTCTGCAAAATAAATCACTGGCATTTTAAGGTGAAAAGTGAAAAGATATGCTGTTACTAATACCTGTTTTGTTGTAAGTAAAATTATTCATGTAACACAGGAACAGTTTCAACAGGAGATAGAAAATTTTTGTTGGGCAGAATTCAATGACTTTACTCCTGTTTTGTGTCAACAGCAACTTCGGGGAATTCAGGCACCAAATTGTAACTACCAAGACTTTCTGGAGCATGTGCAAACTGTATCTAAGTCAATTGTGGTTTGTTGTTTTTTTTTTCCCTTCTCTTTCTTTAACAGAAACATGTAAAAGAGCCTATCTGTGACACACAGGCTATACACCTGCCAAACTCCAACTTCCAGCTCTGAAGCATAGGGGTATCCGAAATTCTAAACACTTTATTCCAAGTGTGTTTCAGGCTGATTAGTTTGAGGCAAAGTTTGAGAGCAATGATAACAAGGCTGGGGTTTTTTTTAACCTGGTGGAAAAGAGAAAAAACAATAAAATTTTGCCTAATCACATTACTGAAAATTGCTGAGCCATCTTTTTAAAACTTCCTCTACAAGATACAATGAAATAAATCCACATCAGGTAAACAGCATGGATAGTTTCAGTCAGTGTGGGTACACCTTGGCAAAGTCAACAGTAATGGAGACTGTGGACTACCAGCTTTCCCTGCAGCTATCTTAAGAATTAGAAATCATGGGCACCAATGTAGATTCTACAGGTGAGAAAGAGGTGTCATAGGAGTTACTTGACAGGACAAGGTATTTAGTCTGTCCTGACATCTATTACCAAACTAAGGATTTTGTGATGTAGTGACAAGTATTTGGGGTTTGGTCACAAATCACTGGGTAATTATTAAGCCCAATTCTGAATAGGAACTTCAGCATATACATCTTTTACAAAACAAGGCACCAGCACTATTTCATTGCGGAAGGTGAGATATCATTTTTGAGGGGAAAAAAATACTTACCGGAAGTCCTGAGATGTCTGAGTATTTCTTAGCAGGTTTAAAAGAAGGAGGAGCATCAATATTAAAATCTAGAGAGAAACAAAGGCATAAACTCAGTATCTCACATATATATATATTCTATAACATAAACCTACTGTCTGAGGTCTCTATTAACTAGCAAAGAAATATGAAGCAGAACCACCTCTAAAACATTTACCCTGCTAGTATGTAAATCACAGTCTGATCCTGCTCATCTGTTAATAGAGTTCAGCAAGCAGAACTGCCCTCCCCAGAAGGAAAATGCCAGACATTTGAAATGTGTCCATTTCTTCCAAGCCTTAATGAATTCCCTTGCAGTCAGTCACATGCAAAGAATAACCATTATCAAATGCATACTGTATGTTAAGACCGTGAAACGTTGCTCAAGATTGCAGCTCTGAAATACTATAATCCAGAAAAGCAAAGTAATCTTTTAAATCAGTTAAATCTTTGAGCATGTACCACTTTAAGCCCAGTCAATGACCTAGAAAATTGTCTGAATGTTTAAACTGAGGGTTGGAAATTGCTGTTCTTTGGTGCCCTTTAGATAGCAATTATCATTCATAAACATTTTAAAGATACAGTTGGTATGCTTAAGTAGTTAAATCCTCAATTTTGGATGTTTACAAAAATACCTTGTACCTGAATGATTTCTGTCCTCTTTCCCGATCCCCCTTGCAATTCATTCAGATGCTATGCTCAATTCAAACACTCCATCCATATCAAATTTCTAACCCATTATCTCATAATTCAAAAGACCCTAATGCCACAGACAACTGGTTTTAAATAGGAAACTGAATTTCTTTTCCCTCCTTCCTATAGAAAATACTGCAAATTTCTGGTTGCAAACAGAGCACAGTAGAAATAGCAACATCAGCAGATTGTCAGTTACAATGCCCAGGAACGCACAGTAGTCTGCATTTTTCTGTAACAGTTGCGTCTAAAACACTTCAGAAAACGGCAAGCTATTTTTGGATAAAGCACCAAGTCTGACAAAAAGTGAATGCATATTCTCAGTTTTGAAATGTCTCTACTTGCCCAAATAAAATCTGAGGATTGCATTCTGCTGGTAGCTACATTCAATAGTATCCTGCTTTACAAGCAGACTTGAAGAGTATCTAGATTAAGACCACTGCTGTAACTCTGTGGATGTAACCAGCTAGGACTGCTAATCAGCACTGCTAATAGTGGAGTTTCAGCTGTGATGCACTAAAGAGAGGATGTAGAATTTAAATCTCCCAAGAATCTAGGATAAGGAGCTAGATAGGAAGCTTGGGCTGAGGTCTAAGCTACTGCAGGTATGTGGTTTAGCAGAAACTATTTGAAAAGTACTCAAATATAGCTAATCAAGTAGCAGCCACCCACCAAAAGACCTCTGGACTGTACAGAGGAAGAGGTGCCCAACCAGTGAAAAGGTGACAAAAATCTCTTGGGAATAAGAGTTTCTGACTTGGTTTGGATAAATATTTTTTCCTTATTAAACTCTCCCCTCAGATGTATTTGAACTTTGCCGTGATACTCCAAATTATTTGCTTCCCCCCACTTTCCACTTAGGGCTGATGAGTGCAATTGGAGAAATCTTAAATGTACCACTGGACCCTGTCCAAGCAGGATACTGCATGCACTGATGAAATAATTTAGGTTAGTTTTAAAGAAAGTTATTTGTGTGGATTCTATTATTTATAAATACATGCAAAGCGTCTAAGCAGCTTACAGCTAGGATCATTTAGTTGCCATGGCAATGCCCTTTCAGAAGCAAGAATTTGTTTTAGGTTCTTCCATGTTCTGTTCTTCTTGCCAGCTGCTGCTCCACCAATGCCGGAGTGCTAGAATTAAAAATATGGTGTTTAGAGAAAAAAATAAATAAAGAATACTCTTTCAGAGCATGACACTTCTATTTCATAGTCTTTCTGATATGTCTCATCTTGTTGTGAACCATTTGTTATTCTCACTTATTTCATCAGCAGACTACTATAGTGTACACTCTAATCTTGGTTGCAAGCAAAAACAAAGCTTTTTGGACTGTGTCAAAGCTTCTATGTTTCCCATTAACTGAAGGAAATTAAAATCTGTTTTTTACATGGAAATAGAAAATCAATGTGGTTTGGCTTAGCCTGAGATTACAGGATTCTGTATGTACTTCCTATCGTATTAGAAGTTATTACTATGAAGTTGTTTCTAAAATTGTGATTATACAGCTAAATTTTCTCTCTCCTTTTTATGGCATATTACAGGTGCAGCTCTTTTACAAATTATCCATGACTGCAGAAAACACAACTGATCTTGCAAAATGTAATGAATACTGAGAAACTTTCTGGAAATTTTATTTTTCTTTCAAAGGCTAGAAGACAGAATAATAGAAAAAGAATAATAAACAAAATGTTGGCTGCCAAGACAATTTTGCATTTTGAAAGGAGCACTAATGGAAGGCTTACCACAGGTACTATAATGGCAGCTGCAGTTATCAAATGCGATTGCTACAGAGTAATTTATTTATGTCCCTCCAGAGACAGAAGCTGCACAACATACTGTACTACTTCTAAATGATCAAAGGACACAGATTTACAGCTCAACTTCAGAAAAAGAAAATGTTCTTACAACTGAGAAGTTGCTATTTCTGTTAATAATTACTACTTGCCCCATGAGTCTCATTGAAACTCAGCGAAGTTCCGTAAACACACTTTTGCTTTGAATTTTTATAAATTAACCACTTAAATTGATGAGGATGACAGGAGGAAGAACTCAATGAGAAAGCTTTTTTTTTTTTTTGTAGACATAAGATATATTCAGAAAAGAAGCTCACAAGCTGATGATATACTGAGTTTTGGTGATAGATATCTGATTTAAAAGACAGAAGCAAATATTTGCTCTTAGGGTAACACCTTAGTCATCTAAAGATCATTGCCTAATAGAGACTGCTACAGCATGAGATGAAACTACATGTACTTCCACACCACTGATTCAAATTCAATGCATGAATTTTCCCCCAAATCACTGCAAAATGATTTTTTTGTTCAGTACTCTCAAAACCAACCTATTTTTATATGAACTTATGCCACATAAAAATGGGGCTGAGCATCACCTCACACACCTACAATGAAAAGGCAACAACTGCCAAGCACATATGAACCAAATAAAGTTCAGAGAAAGCTGGAGCTAGGACAGGTGGAGCTACTGCTTTACAGCAGCTATTGCTCTACACAAGTGTCAGAAAGTCTTTTTCCCCTCACCAATTGCCAATGGATGTAAATTCCAATCAGAAAGTTAAGGAAAAAGTAATTTCTCCCTCCTTCTCTTCTCTTAAGTCTGTCCTCTGCAGCGAGCTAATGGTTCAAACTTGGGCATACATATGAGAGAGAGAGACACTGTTTGATTTATTTTCTTCCTTTTAAGGCAAATTAGGCTGGAAAGATGCAAAAATCCATCCAAATTGTTACTGCCAGGTCATACCAATGAAATGCTGATTAACACGCAATGCATTTCTTCTCAAATTAGTTACTGTATTGGAGGGGACAATTTCATGGTTTTTATTATAACTGCCTATTATTTCTGCAGCAGCTGCCAAAGACCCTGTACATTCATCATTATTTCAAGCATGCAGACATTAGTATTGCCTCTTTGGAAATGGTGACATCCCTCTAAGAACTGAAGGATCAGCTCAGGGCTTCACAGATATTTAAATCCTATGTGGAAGCTACATGGGATGCCTCTGGGCACAAAAGGAGCTTTTGCAGTAAGCCCCATTTCTCAAAGATGCTGGTGCTTGCTGGAGGATTAGTGAGCAAAGTATAGGGTCGTTTGAACGCCCCTCTCATGACTGAAGTTGTCTGCAAAGCAGATGTAGAGCAACTCACATGTCAGAGATTAATTTCATAGCCCCTGCCAAACCTGTGCTTAGCGAGCTGTGCGTTGCCCGATTACTCGTTATGTGCTGGGGGATATCGTATCTTGTTCATGCAGAGTGAAATCTGGGATAAAATCCTTCTTTCTAAGTACTGGCTTAGGACCAGAAGTCTGAGAGGTTTGCTTGTCTAGAAAGCATTTGTACAGTGTGCCAATGAGTTGGCCTTGGCACAGCAAGATAAAAAGATATCAAAAACAAACCCAGCATTACTAATTTAATCTCCTTCACCTTCTCTCCTAGTTTAACCTCAGAGTGATATGAGCCTGCATTTCATCAGCTGTCAGTGTTTACATGACTGAATGCTGGCAGGCCAGATTTCTAGGGGGCACAGAGCATTTTGCTTCTAAATCTAGCCATGATTGGAAGAAGACACCACAAATCTGTTAAGAGTTTCAGGGACCAGAAGAAGAGCAAAATGCCATTTGCTAATGACTCTCTGGCTAATTTCTAGCTCAACTGCTTTGCAGCCTGCCTTGAGTTGGAACTGGAACATGGGATTCATACATTCGTAGTATTAATTGTTCCTCTCTAGCTGTGGTAGTTTGTGAGATACTATATCATAAAACTTCCATACTTACCTGCACCTAACAGGTTTCCTCACCTTGTTCCAGAATTTAATAGAACAGTTCTGCCTCTGGACCAATGCCATTCTCATGCTATAATACAGTGTACACTTTAGACCATGGTGTTACATGGATTGAGGTGAATTTCTTAAAAATTGTCAACCTTTTATTTGGCTATTAAGCTTATTTTCTTAATATTTACACTAGGAAATAGAATCCTAGTAAGCCTTTTATGGGAAAAGTTTGAAATTTCAAATTGTTCAAATAATATACTTACAACAAAGTTTGGGTCTTTGAATGGTAATGGCTTGGCAGTAGTTTCCACTGATCCTGTGCTGGAGTCTGTGTTCAGAAGTTTATTTTCACTCACAGCCTCTCCACCTGCACTCTGCAGAAAAAATACAGTCTTAGTGCTTGTTACTCTGAGCAAGTTTATCTGGAGATGTAGGCATCTGCTGTACTACCT
Source organism: Zonotrichia leucophrys gambelii (assembly GCF_028769735.1). Taxonomy (NCBI): domain Eukaryota; kingdom Metazoa; phylum Chordata; class Aves; order Passeriformes; family Passerellidae; genus Zonotrichia; species Zonotrichia leucophrys. The sequence continues at coordinate 87,142,739 of NC_088171.1, read as the reverse complement.
ACCTGTTGCCTTTTTGCTCTCCTATCTCTTTTGCATCTAAAGATGTTGTACGCCAAGAGTGGGGAAGCATGAAACAGAGTATTTCTCAATCAATTTACAACTGACACACAAAAGGGAGGACAGGAATAGAGTGGCCAAAGCCCACTGAGTAAAAACTGCATGGGGTTTACTGCAGTATTAATAAAAGCCACCTCATCTCACTTGATAAAGTGCAAGACAGTATGTGCAACCCAAAACAGCAGAAATGTACACTCTTTTACAATGTTCTGTATAAAGTATTAACAGGAATATATAAAATTTATGAAAAGGTTTTTCATCAACTTTCTAAAGAAAAATGGATTGATCATTTTATTCTTCATCCTTGGTGCCAGCTGCGCTTGAATGAGGACTGAGAAAAAGTATTTTATTATATATTATTTTTATATGCAAGCTTCACAAAATCTACATGGGTGCTAGTTAGTATTTCTAGGTTTTCTTCATGGTTTGTTTATTTATTTAGCAGGAAGAGCAATCAGAAAAGATGTGTGTGACTGGAAAGCTAAAAAAGTTGTGTGGCAGTCTAAGCAATTTCTGATAATTCTGCATGGCTGAGTTTATGGGTTTTTAAAAATTTGTTAGTGACCTATAAGGCTCCACATTACCAGAACTAGCCCACGCTACACACATAAATATTTATTTGAAATCCTCATCTACCCCAAAGTCAGTGCAAATTTTGCCACTGAGTTTGGTAGTTTAGTCAATAGGAACCATATCTTGATTTTTATTTTTTTTTTACTTGGAGTAAAAGCTTGGCTAAAAGCTAAGTCAGTATTTACTGCGTGGATGGTTAAAATGTTTTTTCATGTTATGTTCAGAGAGATAATACTTAGGGGGAAAAGTGTTTTCCTGTAAAAACCTTTTGTGTTGATACAACACTCATTTAAATATGGAAAAAAAAGCACTGCTATTATTTGTGGCTTATTGGGAGTACCTCTACAAACTGGGCTATAGAGCAAAGGCCATGATTCAGCATATCTTTCTCCATGTGACTACAGGGGAAGTGTTTTTACTCTTAATACATGCAAAAGTAATTACAGGATTAGGGACTAGGCAAGTTGAACTCTTCTTAGGGGAAATACTCCAGTCATTCTACAGTGCCTGTTTTCAACATAGCAAAAAGAGGTCTCAAATATTGGAAGTATAAAGTAAAAAAAGCAATGTTTCTAGTGCCTTACTAAAATAAAAATATGAATAGAAATAATCTGTTTTCAAAACAAGACAGTTCTCTGTAAGTTCATGTTACAGGAGATAAGGCAATAATAACATCAGCAGAAGCAACACTGAAGCCTGTAGCTTAAACTTGATTCTTCCATTGAGGACAGAAAACATTAAAAGGCAGTGACTGTCAGTGAAACAGAACAAATGCAGATGGATGTTTAGAAACATGTACATTATGTGGCAGTGAGCAGAGAAAATATCTTCATCAATCCTGAGTAAAGTGGCTTTATACACTGAGTTCCTAGGTTTCAAAGTATATTCTTGTACATGCATGCTTCCAGCACTTCAGATTTCAGCAGCAAACATTAGTCAGCCTTGAGAAAGACAAAACTTGAAATACAAGATTATTTTTCATGAATTCATTATCTCTGATACTGCTCATTATCAGTGTAAATTCTCTTAAGTAGAAGAATCAGCACTCAGATTTATTCTTCAAAGCATTCTTGCCTTTTCTTTGGTACCATCTGGTTGGTTTTAAACCCAGTTCTACAGATAATTACTTTATCGCTTTTGCCCCTTCAGTGATCTTCTCATAAGTATTCTGGTTTCTATGAAACAGGCTTTGAGTAGTATTTCAACAATAACTCAAAATAGTAACTAGTACTTTGAGACTCAGCAAATAAAAATAGTTAAATAGTAAAGGGGAAGAAACTTCCTTATACATATAGTCTGTAATTTCTGCAGCTGGATATACTTACATACTACCCTCACCGTCTTCAGTGGTTTCTTCTGTGCGGATTCAGTGCTAATCTTGCTGTTGCAGTGGGAAAGAAGGTAAGGAATTGCTCCTGGCAGGACAATTCCTGAATGTAAATATTATATGTAATTTCTTTTCCATACCAGCTCCTAAGGGATTTCAGGTGTTAGAGCTGCTAAGAGTCAGGCTAGTTTTCATTCAGGACAAATGTTGATTTTGTTGGTGCCAGTATCCCTTGCATGGTGGCAGAGGCAGCATGATCTAGAGCAGCAACTGCTGCTCTTTGGGTTTGCTGCCCATCAAGGCATCAGGTTCATGGGATCACCCAAGTGATCCTCCAGTGCCAGTGAGACACAATGCCAGCAGTTGCCTCTGGATCTGTCATGGACAGTTTGAGAGCAGCCGTTTCCTGTCCAAGGCAAAGGGTGCAGGGCTGTAAAGCAGTTTTCATATCACTGAGGCATGCAGCTGATACCATGATCTCAGAGCCCTGTCACAGACTGGGAAGCAAATAAGACTGAGCATTATGATTCCAGTTAAATGCTGGGAACTGAGATAAAGACATAGTGCAGAGGCATGCCAGTTCCCTCACTCAGCACTGCTTGTATAAAAACTCTGATTTTTAGCAACGGGACCATGGCAGAGAGATGCTCAGCTAATGTGCTTCTCTTTCTGGAAAAACATTAAAGAGTTGAGCAGAAGCACTGCTTCCTGAATAATGTGCTATTGCACAGAGGCATGAACTCTGGCAGTACAGAGCTTTGAAAAGCTCTTCCCGTGCAGCCTGCAGAAGTCTCAGCTGATATCCTTTGCAGCTTTATAGCCACAAACTGCAAGTGCCAATAAAATCTACAAATCTCTCTGGCCTATGTTTTAAACATTAGGATTTAAAGCACAGGAAACTTCATGTAATTTTTCAGGTTTGTTTTGTGAAAGTTTTTTAATGGCAGGGGATATGGATCTACCTTTGTTCTGCAAAACACATATTTCCTGAAAGTGAATAATACAGTGATAATACAAACTGTTATTTACAGCCTGAAAAGAGACTCCTCAGTGAACAATTACTGCACAGTAAAGGTAATATTTAACTTTTAATATCAGTTGAACAAATCTCTCCCAAATGTGCTTGTTCGCTTGGTCGTTTAGATTGGAAGACAGTTCATCCTTCACTGTCATGTGCTGGGACAAACAAACAGGAAGAATTCAAATGCCCTTTGTAGTCCTGCAGAGTGACGGTGGTGGCGTGAGCACAGTGAGGAAGTGTCTGTCACCAGGGAACACGCTCTGCTCAATGTGTGCTGTAACCCCCAGTCACGTGTGGGGCAGCTTCCCCTTCCTGCCCAGTCCACAGCACATCCCCAGCACATTTTCCCTACCGAGCCACTCTCAGCTAACTCCCTCACCACCAGACTCCTGGGATAATCTCAAATGCTTTGCTGTGGGGCTGAAAAGGTGAAACCATGGGCTGAAATGCTCAAAAGCTTCTTTAAAGTTTCTTTTTAACTGATCTTGTAAACAATCTTTATGGGAAATTCAATATACACTTCAAGGAGAGAGCAGCTTTTACCGTGCACTTTATAACTAAATTGTGTCTTTTAAATGGTAGTTTATGTAACTAGGGCTACAGGGAATTTGTGCTACATTAGTCACTAAGCAGTATGTTTTTCTCCATAGTCTGTTGAAGATCATAGCAACAAAGATTCTGGGGTGGCTTTACATTTACAGGCTACACCTGCATGGAAAAATGAAAATGTGATGTCAGTACAGCTGAACATGCTTATGCTAGTTTTACCTCAAATAAGGATAAAACCACTGCAGTAAAGACTGCAGCTAAGTCATCAGTAACTATCAGTAACTCATCCTCTCCCAGCACCTCCTTCTGTGGCTATTAATCCCCACTGAAGTCCATGTTGCCTCTTCTCATGTTATCCCTCTCTGTTCTTCTCCTCCTCCTCCCAGTATCCCCAGGCATTGAACAACCTTGACTGGAATGGCATGTATTAAAAGTCATAAGCAGCAGGTCAAATACTTCTTACAGGAGCACTTGTGCAATTTTATTCCCTCTGTAAAGTTGTGTTTATGTGCTGCAGCTGAATTTTAACTACAACCACAGTATGGCAAGTTGGCAATCTCTATCCTTCCTGGGATAGATGAGAGAAATAGTGAGGGGATGAGCTTCTAGTTTGCAGTTCTTTTCACAGGACCATCTATTGAGAATTCAGAGCATCCCTGCTAGGTGGGACAATGCCCTCCCTGTTATGTCCCAAGACTGGGTGACAGCTGCCCAAGGGACGAAGATGGCACAGGACTTGGTAGCAAAAATTTGAGAGAGACTGAAAACCTGCAGCAAACACTTGGGAGTGTTAATAAGTTTGTTTTATGAGCAGCCAAGTCTGGGGAAGAGACCTGAGCTAAGCTTTACTACCTTTCCACTGGTTTCTTTAGAGTGCAGCCAAACCCCAGGAATGAGCCTAGCCTGGACCCTGCTGTATACACTGTCTGTACTGGGAGGAAACACACTGGGAGGCTGCCTATTCACACACTACTTTCAGTATTAGGCTTTGGTAGATCTATTAATGTTTTGTATATATTTTGCTCCAAATTCCCTACCGCAGATGTTTTCACATGATTTCCAAAGACTGAGCCATCTGTCTGGTTTTATTTAGAGAGGACAAGCAAAGCTTGTAGACCATGGAAGCTGATTTCTTTGTTTTGGCTATTTCTAGGTGGAATCAGCATTGTGGGGTTTGGGATGGGTGTCTGCAATGACACTAAATACCAGGTGAAATTAGCTTATTATGAAAGTTCTTGTTTCACACATAATTTCTTTTTTTTTTTTAATTCCCCCAGCAAGGATTAAAATTGCACAACATCAGTATATATCAGAATAGCTGATGTATACTGAAGTAAAATTTCTTACCTATTTACTTTCAGATTATATTCTGTAACATATTTTTATTACTTTAGACTAATAGGGTTTTACTATGTATTAAAAACCCCATGAAAATATGAAACATAAAGTCAAGATGTAAATACATGCATTTCTGGCATCCTGTCACTGCATACCATGCATGTCATGGCTTAGAAAAAAAAAATGGATTTGTACATCACTGAAGGTACACTATGACCATCAGTTGCCAGTTTCACTAGGTGCTAACAGTTTTACATGCTAAAAAAAAATTAAAACCAGAAGGTAACTGAACAATGTGTTGGTAAATCAAAACTTTAATGCACAACTAAATTCTGTGAGAACTGGAAAGGAAGTTACTAATTTAAGGATGCAAAAACAATACTGAAAACATTGATTCTTTCTGTTTTCTGCAAATCATTAATTTGTTAGCTTTGACAATATATTGAGTACATGAATTGTAGATGAAGGTGATTGCAGAGGTTGGATTTTGGTTTGGTTTTTTTTCCGCATTCACTATTTCTGAAATGCTGCCTTTGTCTCATAGTGATGATGAGAGTGTTGCATGTCACCATTGAAAATGAAGTAATTAGAGGGGTCTGGCCCCAAGCACCCAGTTTACTGAGGAGCCCACTTGTCTTCAACCTTTCTATGTGAAATTCAATAGTTTCAATTACCTTCACCTTCTTTTGGCAGCTGATTTTCATAATCACAATACTACTACAATGTTTCTTTAACTCAGCTTCAAAAGTGGTGCATGTCTAATTACTCCTCTAGTAGGTTACTTCCAAAGCAGCGATATCCAGCTTGTGGCAACTTACTTGGCTTTTAGTTGTGTGTAAGTTCTGTGATATCCTGACAAGAGCTGTGGCATGCAGCCAGGGAAGAAAATGGTAATTTATAAAATCGATGGATAATACCTGTATTTTCACTAGCAGACAATTACAGTGAGTGAGAATGCCATGTGGAAACAGAGCACGAATGTCACTAGATGACAGCAGCAATGATATGAGCAGACTTTTTAAAATTGGGAGTAGAACCTGAATGTCAGCTATTTAACGGAGTGCCAGCTAATACTGCTCATACTGGAACATATATTAAGCTGTTTGATTAATATATTAGCTCTCACTATAACAAGGCTGGCCCGGGCTCTTGCACATTCTGAATATTTAAATCATTTAACTTTGCATGATGACATGACAGGGGCCATTAAAACTGGAACACGTACCCTCTGGCAGACAAAAATGCAGCTCTTTACATTGCTGGGAATAATTCACTGAGAAAGGTGTCAGAATTAGATGTGTTTAAGCTCAAGTTAAAATGATGGTTAAAAAATTTCTCATTGCCAACATTATAACCATGCTACATTTTCTGAAGCAGACTTACTGAAGACTCAGTAACAATGCAGGACTGTCTAGAACAAGATTAACTCTATCCACATCTGTGACAGAAGGGTTTGCTGCAAAGACCTTTTCAGTAAGACGTATAAACATGTCTTCCTCATCTGGTTGCATTTTACTAGTTCTTGGATTCAGCAGGAAAAACTTTTTCCCTCTTCCTTTCTACTCACTAAAATGAAGCCCAGTGCAACATCCCCATCCTTTTCTCTCTCAGCATTCGGGTACATGGTAGTATTTTAGCAACGTTCTCCCTTCACAGAAGGTCCTACCTTATTTTGGACATAGGACAAAAACCAGTTGAGCTCGAAAATGTTAAAATGCCAAGAAAAAAAAAAAAACAACAAACCCTAATCTTGCACATTCACAGCAAATTCTGTTCCACGGGCCACTGAAAAACTGAATTTACTTAAAAAACCCTGAAATTCTGAGTGGTATCCAGCTAATAAGTACTGTGCAGATCCTTGTCCTCGATTTCAAGCAGCTACTATGGTTGGCAAGTCATTTGTGTATCCAGTTTAAATTGGGAGTAAATCCATATAAGTCAGTGGGTTTCATCAGTGTCAACTCATCTTAAAAGACAAAGGTCCTGGCATAGGTTTTTGCTTCCACTGACATCACAAGTAAATATCCCAAAGGCCTGACAACAAAAATATTTTTGCTTAAATTACCACATTGTCCTCAGATGCTACTGCTGTTTTCACTTATAAAGAAAGCTGAAAGAGGGCTGTTAAAAACAAACACAACAGCACAAAGTTTGAAATGAGATTGTTGGACTATTATAATAGTTTACAATTCCAAGTACATGTATCACTAAATGCACTTCTTCTAACCATTTCCCAGAGGATTTTTGAATCACATACTACTTACCTGTACAAGACTTACAAAACCTGCCTTTCCTAAAGCAGTGGTTCTTTCCCTCTGACTTGCTGAGTATTTCCACTGAGCATCAAGAGTTAATCAACTGTGCAAATTAACTCAAATATGTGACTAAAATTTAGATATAATCTCTGCTGATATAAGAGTATGGGGGAAGGTGTTTAAAGCAGGACATGGAAAACACTTCAACTGCAATTTAAATAAATAAAGATAATACACAAAGCCACATAAGCTGCCCAGATAGCAATCTCGACATTATGCTTTTGAACTTCTGCTGTTCAGAGGCGAGTTAAACATCTCACATTCCAACTGCCTCAGAAAGGCTGAATAAAATTTTACTCATGCACTAAAAGATTGGACTGTCACAAAGTGATGGATGGCTTTTCTATGCTCTCTGTAGGGCATTTCAATACCATAGGCTCCAAGTGCTCTTGATTAAAAGGCGACATTCTCATTTAGGGTGCTGTCAGTGCCTGAGCATAAAACCATTATCATTCACCTGCACTGGTGGTTCCAGTGACAAAATACTTACCAAAATGTATAAAATACTAATTACTTTAGTCACTTTGATAGAGGTATAAAACACCCTAATGCAAAGCTCTATTATTATGTGCGAGGGTTAGAATTCAAAATTAAAAATGCAACCAAAGGGAGAATAAGATTTTAATTACATCCCCCACCTCTCAAGCATTTCTTAAAAACCTGGGGGAAAAAGACATAGCAATTTCATGACACAAGATCTCCTTTCATAATGGTACTGCTCACTTAAAAAAAACCCAAACAAACAACAAACAAACCTAGAAAAACTCAAGTTCAATTTCTTCTCTTCAAAATTATTAAGCAGTCAAACACAGAATAAGATGACAAGCCTCAGTAAAAAGCTTGGATTTAGTCTCAAGAGATTTCAAATGCCAAATATGTTTTCCTATTTAAAGACATTTAAGTACCGTGATAGGCAAATTTTTATAACTTACAGATATTTAAAGGAAAAAAATTACTATTTCCTGTGGGGAAAAGTCTCAAATAAAATGTAATTGGGACACAACTGTGAATAGCTTCACGCTATCCCAGAAAAACTTGGTTTAATTTGCATTTGCCACAAAGCTCCCTTTGGCTTAAATAATAGCAAGAGATCTCTCACTTTTAGATTTGGTGGATTGGGACTACTCCTTGTTTATAAAGTTTGACAGTTTTCTTTATTAAGAAAATTATAGCTTGGACAAATTCATAATCATAAGCTGAATGGCATTGCCAAAGTGGCCCTAGAGCTAAAACCTTCAGTGTATGTAGAATCCAAAAGCACGTGTTGAGTCATACTTGTATCAAGGGTAAAAGTGAGCTCAGCTAACAGAATATTTTGATCCCTCTAAATAGAAAAAGTCTCCTAAATTGATGGACTTTAAGACTGAAAATGGATGGAAGCATACTAGCAAAAAAGACTACACTAAATCACAATTGAATTTTTATAAAAAAACTGCCAGTATGTTCCTTTCTCTATGAGAAAAAATCAGTCAAGGACTTTCTCTAAACTGCATCTTAAAGTTTAAAACACATCATTTGATATGGAACAGCTAAGGTCAAAGTACTTCTGGAGAAAAGAGTGGAAGATTACAATGTTCCAATATGCTCATGTGCCATTAACATTGTAATGCTGCTCAGGGAGCATCCCAGAATCCCTGTGCCGAGTAACAGCTTTCAGCCAAGGTAGGAGAAGGATCCAAGTCCATTCATCTACACGTGACTGAATCAAGGACAAGGAAAGTGAAAAGTTATCTGCTCCTATGATTGATGGGAGACTAATTTCATTCTGAAAAAAACAACAACAAAAAAAACACCCTTCAGTTTCCACACTGTAGTTTATTCTGTAGAACATCATCCATTCTGATGGGAAATAACACTTGAGTAACAAAGAAAAACAAAACAACATTTCTTCAAGGAAAGGCAATTAAATAGTTTCAACTGAAAACAGGGGGTATCTTGCAGAGCTCCTACTCTATCTATTTTGCTAAGGAAAAAACACACCCGGATTAGAACAGTTAAATTTTACCTTTAAAATGTTATGGACTATTGGATAAACCAGTACAGGAAACAAATATTCACATTTGCATTTTCCCTATTTTTTGCACATTTTAGCACTTGATTCTGTTTTTCTTGTCACTTTAGGGATATTAAAATTGTAGTTTTATTTCACTTCTGCTAACCACACTACTTCTGCCATGGTGCATTGCAGTCTAAAGTTACTTAGGAGAAGGTTTTTCCATTTGTGCACAGGTATTTAAGATTGCCACACTGAAACACCATGTCAGAAACACAAAGCTTAGGTACGCTGATCTGTGAAACATTGCAATGCTACAGGAACAGAGAACAAATACATACTTTCTAAAGACCTTCAAAAAGTTATCAAAGGTATAATGTATGAGAGAGCAGTAATTTTATCAGATGCTCCAAAGGTCTTTTAAAGAAAACAAGAAAATAAACTATACCTCAGACTTTAAACTTCTTCAAGCTAAATCTGTCATCTTTATTGTTTGCCTCATATTATGGGACAAAAAAAATCTGGTTGCACATGCCCTGGATACTCCATTCACTTTCCTTTCTCTAGTAAACTTACTACCCACCATTCCAACTTTGAATAGTGCACCAGTTTCCTGTACTCAGCAGAACTGCATTATCCAATGGATACCTACATTTAACTGGATAATGAAAAAAAAACCAACCTGACAACTGAACTAAAATAAACATATGGCAAATTCTAATTTAGATGAAAATAAGGTGATATAAGTATCTCTTGTAGACTATTTTGAGGCAGCTCAGGAGAAAAAAGGAAGACAGAGTTGTATGGTAGAGCTAATTTGAAAGCAAATTTCTGACATATTTCTGCAGAAACATTTGTACAAGTAGGTGGTTGTTTACTCAGCTATGCAAGTTCTGTGGCACTTCACCCTGATACCATATATTGAAGTTGAGGAACTGCAGCAAATCTCAAAAGTGCCAGACAGTTCATGTTTTCAAATAAACTTCTATCCCAACTGCCTTTTTTGCTTGAAATAAAACAGAACTATTAAAAGACTTGACTTGCCACTACATTAGAGTCAGTGAAGTTTTGGTATCACATCCACAATTGTAGGTGAGAGGGGAAGCATAGTATTTAACATTTTGTGCTGCGTTTAACAGGATCCGGTTTTAAGACATTTCCCACAATGAATTATTCAGCAAATAAAAAAAATACCTTTTCGTCAGATAAAAAAAGGACAAGCATAAAAATGGCAAGTCTGTATCTGTAAAAAAGGGCAATTCTGGCTGCAACAAGTAGGTTTAACAAAAAGTCAGATGAAAGCAGAATTTCTGACTGGAGGAAATTCAAGGTCATTAATGTGAGACCTAAACTAACACTTCTAGTTCTAGACTATGTAAATATAGATAATCAACTTAAAGAATAAGACCTTTCCAGATTACTACTTTGGTTTGAGAAGCCTGAGTACACTGTGCATACATCAAGGAAAAATGGCCTTTATTAAAGTTTGCTGACTTTACCAGCTAATTTTGCTGTCAGAACATTGTCCTGTCCTTTCAAGGGAAGAGCAGTTCTACTGAAACATAACCATTGTTACATTATAGAGAAACTTTACTCTGTCTAAACGGAGTAGTTGATTTTTGTGGTAGCTTTCACGTTTGAATGTGCCCATGACAGGAGCGCAGGACTGTTTGTTCAGGGAGAGGACACACCCATCTCAGTCACACAGCCAGACAGCTGCAAGGGGGCACAGCAACACTGAATCACCGGGGCTGGAAGGGGTCTCAGGAGGTCACCAGCTCACCTCCTGCTCAAAGCAGGGTCAAAACGGACCTTTGACTAGATTCTTGGGGCTGTGCCCCAGCAGGCCCCAAACACTTCCAAGAGCAGGGATTGCACAACTCTCCGTGCAGCTCTCAGTCTCCCTGGCTAGAAATCAATTTCTTCTAAAATAGAAAACACTGGTTTTACTAACAAAAAGCTCTTTTGGTCTTAAGCAGTCACATAATTCACATCAATTACTGCTCTAATTTCTGCATGGTCCAATTCAGCAGTATTTTGCTGTAGTCCTGATGGTTTCAGGGCATAAATGTAACAAAGTTTTTAAGCAGAGGAGTCATCTTTTATTAAAGGTACCAGTTTATCTGGAAAATTAGGACAAGTTTTTGGATGGACTGCATACCAATACACCACAGATTCAAGAGAAAGACTTTTTATGGCACATAACTTTCACACAGCTTCCTAGAAGGTTTTAACTCCCTCCACCTTTATCCTAAATAATGAGTGCTTTCACAATACTTTCTCCCTTACCTGATGAACATCGCTTATACTCCTGAGATGCCAACAACCTTTGCTGCAAATACGGTCTCCCTGATTCATATCTAACCAAACTCTAAGCAGTACTTCTGTATTTAGCTTGGGAAATTGCTGTTTCACTTTCAAATATGAGAAAAAACTTAAATGCCTGAAATTTGATTTGAGCTTTCCATCTGTACTGCTTAAGTGACACTAGCCACACTTGTAAACCTTGTCTAATTTATGCAGAAACTATCAGGTGTCTCAGCCTTTCCTGCCCTTCTTCTTGTTCTTTCATTAACTCAGAAAAGTAAAAGTCTGAGGAAGCAATAAATAAGGCCATCATTAAAATTACACTACATCCTTATGACCATTAGGGTAAGTAAAGCTAAAAGCATGTCAACACTCCAAGGGCACGAACTCAAAAACCTAAAAGTTGCTTAAAACTGTGTAGGTTTTACCTCTAGGCCTGTGGATGACTGCAAAATCAGCTATCTTTTTTAATTACATCAGGTTTTATGTAGCACACATATTAGGTAGGTTGTACACAGAAACATGGAATTTTGTATGTTTATTGAGAATTGATTAATTACACAACAAATCATACTTCTCTGTTTAATAAATGATAAAAAGGCAAATATGATACTAAGAGTCTCTTTTCATGTGGTATCTGAGCAATGGCCTAAAATGCTTTATAAAAGGAATTTCATGTTTTAATTCTCAAAAACACTCCTTATCCACATCAGGGTCTTTTAATCAGCAAGGTCAGGTTTTCTTCCTGAGTCAGCCAGTACTTATATCATGGGACAGGACAATTACAAGACCTGTAGCCACAGATACTAACCCCTTCCAAAATGATGGCTCTGCCACAGTGTAAGTATGTATTACTCACAAAACAGTTTCCTTCTATCCATTTCAAATTTGTTTCTTGAATTAACAGTATTGTATTTTACTACAGCATAAACATATCTTATTAAATGGCATGACTATTTCCCTTTTTTAGTAGAGTTTAGAAAGGAAATTAGTTCTGATATTTGCAGAACTGTGTTTTTTGTATTACAATTATCTTAAGACAAAATATGAAACAGAAATAAAGACCTAAAATGCATAAGCAGGCTATAAATACATAAGCAGACCATTCTGATAACCATGTTCATTACCAAACTACGGATTTGTTCTCTTTGGAACAGAGAGAAAACCTCCATCCTTGGCTGTAGAGGAGAACATCTTTCCACACTCCCACACCAGACCTGCTTTTAGCCCAGTGGTTAGGGTGTGCTTGGGAACAAAGGGTTTGGATCCCTTCAGGGAGTGGCAGGTCACATCAAGTGGAGGGCAGATTAGGGAGTTGTAAGGACAGATGATATAAAAAGCAAGTATCAGTGCATAAGTGTGCTTCTACTTTTGAAAGAAAGGATATAATACCTGCTTTCAAAAAGGCAGATGTTCATGGTTCTGAATCCCAAGTAGAATGAGTTTCCTAAATCTTCAGGGAGAAGTATAATTAGGACCAGTACATATTTCTTGATAACTTATTTTGGTGGCATCTCACAGTTAGCAGAATCAGCTGAGGGACTTAGGGGCTGACAGACAAGCAGTATGACAGCTGAAGCTGTTACTTTCCAGGCCTTCCTGCAGGCAGGGACACAGGATCAAGCATTTCATTTAGTCTGTTACACTCAACTCATGAAATCTGGGATTAAGAGTATACAAGCTCATGAAGTAGGTTGCTTGTAGTGGACAAGTGTCTTCCTTGCCCCTCGGTCGTGCCTCTTCCTTGTGCTACAACCCCACAGCTGATAGAGTTCCCTGTGAATCAGTCCAGTTCACCAGGGCAGCGGCAATGCAGCTTCCAGGGGAGCGGGAATGATTGGCAAATCCTGACAGCAGACCTCTGTCAGTGGGAACAGGTCTGGGGAGAGCCAACGCTGGCATGATGCACACAGCTGGAGCATGCAGCTGAGACTTGTGGAGGTGGATAAGAGGGAAGATAGGAGGAGACTGGGGCTCCAGTAATGAGAAACTGATCCATTAGCCTAATTGAGCCTCCTAAAGTTGCAGGTGTGCTTTGCAGTGAGGCAACACACGCTGTTTATGGATATGAATTCTTGTGTCAGGGCCAGGCATACTTCCCAACAGTGTGTCACAGCTTTTATGGCTTTCTGCAGGTTTAAATAAACAGCCAATCTCTCCATTCTGTTTTCTTGGAATGTCTGAAAAATGTGTTCACAACCCTCCCTGGCTAATAAATTAATACTAGCCTTTCTAAACCAAAATGAACACATTGAATAAACAGATATAATATATAATTGATATAACTACAAACGCTTTGCTACAGCAAGAATTGAAGTTACTACCAAACACAATTATTGCACTTTAGAAAAATGTGAAAAATAGTCTAACACCACATCAAATCTGCAATATCTAGGCAGTTAAGTTACTCCAAATTTTCTTTTGGTAATCTGAATATTTTACAGCACTAACTGGATTCTGAGATCACTTTTTAGGGGTACTACATCTCCAGAGAAAATTTCATGCTAAATTAAATGTATGAGGTGTTTTAGATTACACTTTCTCCTTCAAAAAAATAACCTATCCTATTTTGTCTCCTTATGATAGAAGCAGTGAACCATCTTTATTAAGTCTCCCAAATTTCCTGCATGTTTATTGTGAATCCTGAAACTAAGTGTGATCATAGTAAGACTCCATTTTTATGTTAGCTAAAGGAGAGATGAAAACTGTCTGCTAGGACAAGTGAAGAAGGGTAAAATACCCATGACACCAGCATACTGATGCTCATAGTAAAAGGCAACACACATATGCTTTTGCCTTTCTACAACATAACACATCTGTGTTTACTGTAAAACTAAAACCTATTCACATTTGGTTGGGGGAGGTAGGTAATTCTTTGAGATTGGCATTGTCTGGTTTAGAAATTCACATACTTTTATTATTATAGATCATCTGAAGCCTTCAAAATGTGATAAATGTCAAGCAAAGTTAATTCTTAGCTCTGTTTTGACAGTTTCCATTTTAACCTAGATTGCTCTGGAAAAGCAATTCCCTTTTTAAAATACAGCTAAGCTTAAAACACACATAAATTTTGCCAGATTTCTGTAGAAAATCTGCTTTTTGTCTTTTAATTACCATTTTTCCTCATCAGGGACTGGAGGGATTCTCGTTCTTTAACAGATTTAACTTTAAATGCGCAAGTGACAAAAAATGGTGCTTTGGGATAATCCCATTTCTCCTTAGCGAACTGCCTGAAAATAAGATGTATTTTGGGAAGAGTATTGCAGCTACTCACTATCAGCTTTGTTGCAGCAAGTATCTTTGTGGTGCAGACTCTGAAAGGATTAGATATAAGCAGTGACCCTCTGAGAGCTGCAAGTCTGGGGGGTTCTCTGTGGTCTGGTGACATGCACTGTGAGGCCAGGGCACGTTAATACGTGTGGGATGGCTCTGCCAATTGAAATGCTACCTGCTAAATCTCTTGTTAAGACACAGCAATTTGTTTTGGATTGGCTGCCAGTTCTGTAAGAGCCAAAACCCTTGGGTAGGGTTTGGTACAATTGTGCAAGTGGCTGAACTCGAAGAGCTCACCTTAGCAGTTTTTATCAGTAACTAGCAATCACCTGCAATCTATCATGGTATCTGTATTTTATCCAATGGAAGCGTCATTTAAATCAATTTCATTAGCTTTGAATTAACATCCCATGGGAACACATTGTATCTTTTAAAGATGCCATTCCAGGCAAGCAGTAGCCTCAGACTGGAACTGCTTCACTGGTTAAATTCGTGTATTTTTGGTTACTGTTACAATCTTACAGGATGAGAGAGGTTTTAAAACAAAAAGTGTAGTCTAGAGCATAATGACATGATAGCTTTTTCATAAACTAGCAAATAATATGTACTTATATCTCCTACTAGTATGCTGTGTCAGGTTCCTTCTGTCTTTTAGGGCAGGTGGATTGGTGAGAAATGCTACTTGTTTATTAAACTCCCAACTCTAAAGAAGAATCATGCTTTTCTGTAGCAGAAAGTTAATATGGTCTAGCAGAAAGTCTGTAAGTCTAATAAGCCTAATAGTAAAATAATTAGAATAAGTTTGCTATCACACTGATTGCAGTAAGCAAGGTCTGAAGTGGTAAGTAGGTGATTTTTAATTTTCACTCAGAAAGTTGTCATACTGTGCACACTGAAGGAGGCCCCTAGGAGATTGTCCCAGAACATGGTGACAGCAGCAGCTCAGCTCAGTAGCTCTAGTGGTATTTGCCAATTCTGTTAATGAGTTAAACTCATTCACTCTAACCTTGATTTTCAGGAACTAACAGCCAAATCAAATGGGCTCTTTAAAAAAAAGTTATTTTAAAATTTATTTGATGGTTTCCTACTAAGAGTGCTAGGCTTGGTAAAACAGCATGGCAGGAAAATTGATTAAATTTACTGAAATTTAGGGTCAAATTCTGTGCTGTTTATGTACTAGGATAAATTCCCTGCCTTTGGTGGGCAGCTTTTGAGTACATAACAGTAACCATGTTAATATGTATATATTTAAGTCCACTTATTGAACTTACAGCTGTCTGTCTATCAGAACTGTGAAATCTGATGATCTTCAGTTTACGAGATAAAAGCATCATAATCCAGATACATCTAAAATAAAAATAGAGTTCTAATTGTGTCAGAGTCACTCCATTTATTTTTGTGTGGTGCGTTAGATGAGCTTATTTAACAGGACAGTAACAAAACCATTTTGATTTTATTTTCTAACATTGTTGTTGCTTTTGCTTTTAAGCACAGAATGAGAAATACAGAAAGCATTAAGCAGACATATCAGTAGTACTGCTCCAATAATAATAATTATAGATAAAATCAATATAAATACCTCACCAGTTTAAGTCTGAAGTTATTTCACAAATAATGTAAGCAAATTTAATTTACCACATTATTTAGCATAATTTCTCTCTTTAATTTTTCCTATGATAAAATCAGAAACTTTTTTTTCATTCTCCTATCTTACTGCAAATTCTATCTTTAAAGATTGTCAGCTGTCACAGAAAAGCATTTTTCTTTATTACTTACATCTTGATCTAGAATATACTCTTTTAAAAGCTTCCTGTTGCAGTATAATTTATAAAAATAATGGTGTGAACATTAAGGTAGAGCAACTGGTGGCATTTTAAGATCAGTATCAAAGTTTCTATCCCAGGTTAAGTGATAGTAATTGATGAGACAGGAGACCTAGAAACAAGTCTGAACAAGAGCCAGGGATGGAGGTGAATCAGCAGTTACTGGGAACAACTGGGCAGGGATATCTAAGGGAATGGTGCTGTATAAATCACTACACAGCACTGGTTTTGACACATTAATGTTACCATTTAATATACATAATAATCCTCAACAGGGCTGCAGCAAAGACTGAGGTATTTTGAAGTGGCACAACAACATGGGAGGAATAATTGTGTAATGCTGATGAAAGTGAAGTAATCAATTTGCAATCATGCTTTCCTGTAAACTTACTTTTAATATTACATTTGGTAAATACAGGCATTATGTCCAAAAAGCATGTGTCTCCTTCTGCAGACATGACTGACAAGCCCTATGAGCAATGTGCTTCCAAAACAAATATGACTCAATACCTTTGGGTCGGTAACTCACACAAATCACACAGAATGTTCTGAGTTGGAAGGGACCAACAAGGATCATCAATTCCAGCTCTCAAGTGAATGGCCCATATGGGAATTGAACCCAGAACCTTGGTGTTACTAGCACAACACTCTAAAACAAAGATGAAGGATGTTTTTTGGTAATGTTCCTAAGGTGTATCTTAGAGAAAGTAGCAATTCACATGTTGGAGAAACAAAATCAAAATGTGGTTTATAAAAATCTGCATGCTGTGTGATAATTGTGCCTTCTTGTAGGATACACACAGTCACTCAAACTAGTTGATTACACTGCTCTTCTTAAGTAAATTTGTTATATTAAAAAATGAACACATTCTTAAAATGTGCAGTTTTACCAGACCTGAGTGTCTTTCAGGGTGAGCATTGTGACAGCTGCTTGTGACAGAGAGCACATGAGAAAAAATCTAAGTATACAATTTGCAGAACTAACAAAAATCCCTTTTTGTTTAATTTCACAAAGAATCAGAGACACGGGGATGTTCACAGTTGGCACAATGGGAAGTGAAGGTTCTCAGCAGAAGCTGTTACTTGATAAAACAGGGGGTCCCCAGATCTAAGTTGATCCCTGCAGGTAGTTTTAAAGCTTCCAGTAGGGATTATCTTACCTGCAGTCTGCTAGCTAACCAAGGAAATAATGTCAGTTTACTTAAAAAACAAACCATTTAATGCTGAGCTATGGCATCACATATTTTGGTGAGCTATGGCATAATCAACATTTTTAACTCAAAACATGCAGAGCCCCCATTTCATTTCTGTTTGGAGCTAGCCAGCAACATTGAATGAGGTTGCTAGAATGAGCTGTTTCTTGTCCCATTCCTGAGGTTACACATTTTCTGTGGCATTTTTTTATTTTCCTTGTGGGATTGATCTGCACTGCTGAAGTCAATGAATGCGTACGATGACTTGGATGTTGTGTTGAGAAATTACTTCTTTCTCCACTGAAATGACTTGTGAGAAGAATTACAAAAACTGTTTGTCACACAGTATTGAAACCCAGCATGAGTAAGAAATCATGGATTGTCTCATAACACAGGAAGCTGTCCACAAGATTAAGTTTGGTGTGAACTTTGGAAAACAGTTTTGGAGGCTGAAGGGTGTGGGGAAGTCTTAAGCACAAATTCCTTTATACACATTTAAGTTATATATCAGTATATAATGCTTTATATCTGCATACACACACACATGCACAGAACAGACTGCTCCACATTGGAAAATTCAGATCATCATCTCTATCACACCTTGAAAAAGTTGTCAAACGTGATCATGTCAGGCAGTAATTTTTCACAGTTGTGGTGCAGTTTGTTAGTGACATTAAGCACTGTGGTGTGTACTCCCTGTCCAAGGATAAGCCCACCAGAAAAGAAACCATGTAACTGCCAGGGGGTGAAAACAAGAGCATCATTCCAAGGAGGAAGAGTTTGTGTCTGTGCTCTCGTGCATGCACAATGGCTTCTATTTGCCTGGAGAGAAGATTGCTGAAAAATGCATGAACATTTTTCCTGATGTGAAAACAAGCAACCTAACTGGCAGTAGGGCAGACTTTGTAACTATGCTACTGTTATAGCTCATGAAATATTACTGACAAGAATAATTTCTTGGGGGAAGAAAGGAGTCTGCCATTTTTTCCAACCCTCTTTTGACCACTGTGGCTACCAAAATCTTTCTGGAAGTAATCCAAGACATAACAGCATCTCAAGTCTGTAGAGATGTCATATACATGCTGACTCTGAACATCTTCTAGGACTTCATTTTGGAGCATGAGATGCCACCTCACCATCAAAAGGTAGATGAAGAACAGACTTTTTTGAGTGACTGCTTATTTCTATAATGGTGTGATCTACACCTCATCATCAAGAGGCAGATGACGTCAGCTGGGGATAGGTGCTGGTGTGACACAATGCAGAAAATGAGGCTGCACCACACGCTGGGGATTGAGGTTTGGAGTTTAGGACAAACTGACATTAATATCCCTTCTCCCTCCCTGACTGACCCTGTTCCCCAAAACTCAGGCTCTGAGGTTACAGATTCATTTCACATGTAGATAAATCTTCTACCCACTCAGTCCAACTGAGAGAAGGCCATGTGCGCTGCACACAGCAGACCCAGCGGCTCCTGGATTGTGCTCTGTCCAGCGCTACTCCCTCCTCCGCCACAGCCCGGCTGCCTCACACTCAAATCAGCATCACGCAGGGTCAGAGATCTGTGAATCTGGGGTACGCAGGGAGCTCGGGCACGGCACAACCCCGCGTACGGAGCCGGCACAGCCCCGCGTACAGAGCTGGCACAGCCCCGCGTACGGAGCCGGCACAGCCCCGCGTACAGAGCCGGCATAGCCCCGCGTACAGAGCCGGCACAACCCCGCGTACGGAGCCGGCACAGCCCCGCGTACGGAGCCGGCACAGCCCCGCGTACGGAGCTGCTGCTGCTGGAGGCGAGCGCAGGGAGGGAACAGCGAGCTGCGGGGCGGCTGCTCGGGACGTGTCACCCACCACACGTGTGTGTCACCACACGCGGTATCTCGCTGCTCACACACGCAGCCTCCTTCCACGGCATCCCGCTTAAGCTTTGCCTCATCGGGCCGCACACCCGCCCGGGAAAGAGGGGACCGCCGCCACCGGCCCAGCTGCGCCCATGGCGGGGAGGGGACACAACCTGCACGCTACGGCGGCACGAAGGAAGGCCCGGCACTCGGCGTCCCGACCTCGCAAGGGACCCGCCGGCCCGGGGGGACGGGACGAGAGAGGAGGAGGCAGGGGTGCAGGGAAGGCGGGCGTGTCCCGGGATACCCGCGGCACTGGGAGCGGGGACAGCCGGGGGGGGAAGGGGCTGCGGGACTCGCTCCCAGCACGGCGGGAAAGGGCGGGGAAAGGCAGCTCGCTACCGCGCATGCGCGCCGGCCGCCCCCCTCTCACCATTACCTGTGAGCTGCCAGGCGCTGTCGGCTTCTTCTTCTTAGCGGGGCCGCCGCCGGTACCCGGGCTCGCCGGGCGCTTCTTGCTGCGGGACGCGGCTCCGGCGGGAGAGGAGGCGGCGGCGGGGACCAGGCTCGCCATGCCGCTCCGCTCCGCGCCCGGGTCGGGAGCGCTGCCGTTCCCCGGCAGCTGTGGCCGTGCTGCCGCCGCGCATGCGCAGTGATGGCGCGTCTCCGCCGCTCCGGGCCGGGCCTGGTCGGGGAGGCCGATGGCGAACGGGCTTGGCCGGCGTTTGTGAGGCGTAGCGCTTTGAAGGAAGCAGCTCTGCCGCCTCCTCGTTGCCCTGCAGTGTCACGGGCCCCTTCTCAGAGACCTGGCTGCGGTGGCAGCCTCGGGCCGGGGTAGCCCGTGTGCGTGGGAGGTAGCAAAGTGAGCTGAGGTGAGGGGTTCCTCCCCGTAAAGCGTGAGCGGGACTGCGAAAGGCTCTGGGTCTGAGTCAGTTATAGCACAGAGGCCTTTGCAGATGGACTTAAAGATATTAAAGATCTCTTCTGACCTTGACAATTCTATGGTTCTAACTGTGTAACCTTTGAAAATGCCAGTTATTACAGTTAACATTAAAAATGTCTGCAGCTGGCTGATACTGATTGCCTGTGGGTAATTCATACTGCATAAGATTTGGTTGCTTCTACAATGTTTTGGCGTGGTCAGTGGCCTGGTCTATAGGTTTTTCTTCTTCTTGGAATCTGGAATAGTTTTGCACTGGAGAAGCATAGCAGAATAGATTTGAGGGGATTTGGACTGTGCTCTAAAGAGTTTTCATGGTCCTCTTATTGTCTGTGTTGTTTTACGCCATGCCCAGAGAACTGGTTGGTGGCGAGGTGATGTTGCACAGTTCTTAAACTGCTCAGTGACTGAGACAACTTGTGAGCTTTGTGCTTGCATGCACCTGCATTCAACATGCTGGTCAGCTTACTGCCATGCCTGTTTGAGCTGCTTCTCTGCAGTGCCAGTCTGCCAGGTTTCCAGCTGCACGCGATCCTGTCCCAGCACATGCCTTGCGGAGAGGCAGAGGTCCAGGAAGTTGATATTCAGGCATAAAAATTAGGTCACGTTTATAGACGGTGCTGTAATGAGGGCTGAGCTTGGGCACAGTAGGGGTGCCAGGCAGTGCTGTGTAAAACAAAAACTTTGAAGGTGGCCTGAAAAAGAGTTGGAAGACAAAAGCTTGGACTTCCAGGCTGTGTTCCAGGCACCTGTGTATGTAGCAGAAAAGCAGGACAAGATTTGCTTTCCAGGGGCATAAGCAGGTCCTTGTACAAACATCCAAGTCCCATATTCTCCTTTCTAACTGTACTTGCTGTCTTTCTGTCAGAGGACACAGGCTGCCAGCAGCACCACAAAGCCAACTGGTAAACTGGATTGCATTTGCCCTTAGTGAGTGTTTCAGGCTTGTGTGTGCTCTACAGTTCATCTTTCTTCTCGCTTCAGTGAACAGCACACTCAAAAGGGTGACCTGAGTGTGGAACTAGCAGGGGCACTGGGAATCACAGAGGAGTTGTGTCCCTTGGTAAAGCCAGATCTGCTTTGCTGTGTGCTCAAAACGTTGATCTTGTCTCAGTCAGCCTTTTCTTGTTCCCAGGGCTGGGTCCCATCCCTTTCCCACGCACATGCTGTCTGCTCAGCTCCCAGGCATGCCCAATTAAATTGGAAGCATACCTTATCACAGGGATGTTTTCACTGAGAGGAGAATCTTTCATGCAAGTGAATCATGCAGAGACTTAACGTGCTGCATCAGTGAAAGTTTTTAAATAGTGCTTAGCCAGGCATTTTCTTACCTGTACCCGTTTTTATCAATTGGTTCATTAAAAAAATCACAAGGCCCATGTGTATTGCAGCATTGTTAAGTACAACAGCATTTTGCACAGTACCAAGTGCTTTGCAGGATCACAGAATGGGTCAGGCTGAAGGGACCACAGTGGATCATCTGGTCGAACCTCTGCTCAAGCAGGGTCATCCCAGAAACATGACACAGGATTGTGTCCTGAGACTTCTTGAGTATCTCTGGTGAGGCAGACCCCACACCCTCTCTGAGCACCCTGTTCCAGTGCTCGGTCACCTGCACAGTAAAGAAGTTCTTCCTCATATTCAAGTGGAATTTCCTTCGCCTCAGTTTCTCTCTGTTACCCCTTGTCCAATTGCTCAGCACCACCGAGCAGAGCCTGGATCCATCTTCTTGGCATCCTCCCTTCAGATACTGAAGACATTCATGAGGTCTCCTCTCAGTTGTCTCTTGTCAAGGCTGGACAGGTCAAGTTCACTCAGCTTTTCCTCATAAGAGAGATGCTGACCCACTCCAGGAGCTCCTGTTTCCCTTGTACTGAGGAGCCAAGAGCTGGACACAGCACTCCAGAGGCAGCTTCAGTAGATCTGAGTACAAGGGCAGGGTCACCTCCCTCCACCTGCTAGCAATTCTCTTGCTAATGTGCACCTCAGGATCTTATTGGCCTTCTCAGCCATGGCTCCTGGAGAGCTCACTCATGGACAGCTTGTGTCCACCAGGACTCCCAGGTCCTTCTCCACAGAGCTGCTTTCCAGCAGCTCAGCCCCCAGCCTGTGCTGGTGCAGGGGATGCCTCCCCATGTGCAGGACCCTGCATTTGCCCCTGTTGAATTTCAGACAGCTCCCCTCTGCCCATCTCCACCCTGTCGAGGTCCCTCTGAAGGGCTGCCCAGCCCTCTGGGGTGTCACCCTCTCCTCCCAGCTCTGTGTCATCAGGGAACTTGCTGAGCAGCCCTCTGCCCCTTCCTCTGAGTCACTGATGAACACGTTAACACTGGCTCCAGTGCTGAACCTTGGGGAACACCACAAGTGACAGGCCTCCAACAGGACCCTGTGCCACTGATTATGACCCTGTGAGATCTGCTGTTCAGCCAGTTCTCAATCCACATCACAATCCTGGAACACCCATAGCTCATTGAGTAATAGGAACAATGACAATGTAAACAGTGATGGTGTCTGTGGGGGATGAGTAATAGAATCAGGGATGAGAGAAGGGCTGGGGAGTTGCATGGTGCATTCTCCCTGCTCCTTTGAGTGGCTGTCTATAACCAGCTCTGCTGAAAATGAAGAGGTTATTCTGCTGAATAAGTGTCATATATATCTTGCTGGGTTCCTGTTACACACTTAAGTAAGCAGCTGCTTTGTGATACAGCTCATTTGAACAAGTGCAAATTGCAATTCCTAACCTGGCTTGGTGCAACAAGGCTCTTCCTGCTGTTAATTTTGAACCTGGCTTGAGTTGAATACCTTTCCCTTAGTGGTGTTGCAAGGTGTGTTTTTATGTGCTACGTTGCTGATATGAAAATTAAATACAGCTAAGCAACAGCTCTGCATGCTTTCTGATGTGAATAGTCTCCAACATGCCTGTTTGTGATAGTCTTAGGGAGCTGGAAAAGCCCCTGGTACTTTTTTTATTAATAGCTGGGGCAAAATGCAGGAATTTCCTGAATTAGGGAAGAAGATTTTAGGCTCCTATCCGAGATTTCTGATGTGGGGTGTTGTTTGTGTTTTTTTTTTTTTTTTTGTTTGTTTTTTTTTGGTTTTTTTTTTTTTGGTTTGGGTTTTTGGCTTTTTTTACCCTTTGGCTGGATGAAAATTGACCATGATAATTTTCTCATCATGCACAGAGGATTAGTACAGTGTGAAGCTTTTTGAGGCTTGTGAGGGGTGATGGGTGCTTCACAATTTAAGATTCCTTTTTTTTACATGGAGGAAGAATGTGCTGGGAGACAAAAAAAGTTTGTAAAGCCAGCAGAAATATCTTTAGTGTGAGTTAGGATAAGCAGAGTGGAGAGAACAAGGTCCCCAGGAGCCGTGTGAGTCAGAGCTGCTCCCTGCCCCAGCCCCAAGCGCAGCTTCCCAGCCGGGGCAGAGCTGTGCCAGCTCCCTTCCCGCCGCTGAGCTGGCCCAGTGGGGTGGCTGCTGGGGGGGAGGCCTCTGACTGACACATTCAGGCTGCCTGCGAGGAAATGTGCTCCATGCCTTCAGTTCAAGTGCATGGCAACTCTTCTGCTCCATCAAAAGGAAAAGGCTAGTAGGTGTAACTGTGTATTTATTTTATTTCAAGCTTTGAACTTATATCTCTCTCAGTGCCCAGCTTACATCCTTCCTTGCTGTTTAACTATCAATACTCCTATTATTCTTACTTCTGTGCTACAGGAAACTGTGTGTATTAAAAGTGAAATTGTGCCTTTACTCATTAGCTGTATTGCAGTTGTAAGTTTATCAGGTACCTAAAATGAAGCAAGAGAATATGTATAACCCCTCTGTATATCACTGAATTAGAATGAAGAGTTTAGACTTCTTAAATAACCTCTTCCTTGTTTTTTGGGTGGTGTTTTTTGTACCTACAAAGTGGGGATAACCTTTTCTTGGACAGTAGGTTGAAATGAAGATAGGACGCTGTGGTAGTTAAGAAATAGCTCATAGTGATGGTTACATAGTGATTTGTACTATTACAATGTCCTGGCAACAGTATCCAACACGTTCAGACAAGTTTTTTGTTAATTTTGCCATTTTTAGCAGCATTGCACAGGTGCAATTTGTGCTCTAATTTGTAAGGTTTTAAC
The DNA here is from genome assembly GCF_028769735.1 of Zonotrichia leucophrys gambelii. Lineage (NCBI taxonomy): Eukaryota > Metazoa > Chordata > Aves > Passeriformes > Passerellidae > Zonotrichia > Zonotrichia leucophrys. The sequence goes on along the minus strand of NC_088171.1, from coordinate 87,118,065 downwards.
TCTTCAAAACGACTCAAGTTGTATTAAAACCAAAACCAACAGTTTTTTCCCATTTTGGTTGTGTATGGTATCTGGTATCATGTGAATTTTCATAGAGGCTCTGGAAAAAGGAAGGATTCCTCTGTTCACTGCTCTGTCAGGTATAAAGAAATGGATTCCTGCAGGGTAGCTTGTGGGGGCTTGGTGGTGTTTGTACCTTATTCTTTAAAAGTACTTGGAGGCTTTGATGACATTTCAGAGCCTGCAGTGTGAACTCTTGTGATTTGCATTTGTTCCCTGCAATTTGCAGCTGCAGGCACTGCACTAGCTTTGTTTAAATATAATGCCAAATGCCTTTAAAATGGGTATTTGAACTGTGGCTTAAGGAGACTACTTTGGTAATATTAAAGGCCTTTTTACTGCACACATCAAACATCTAACATGCAATGCAATCTTCCTGAAGCCATTTCTGTATTCTTAGTAACACATAAAGAGAAGTAGCGTGTTTAGGAATGCCTTTTGTAATTTTCCTAGTTGTCTCCCCTTCTCCAGGTTTATTTGAAAATATGACAAATTTGATACATCAGAAATGGGCAATAAGAGTCAAAGTGCTGTTCTGTTTGCAGTTTAGTTGTACTTTACTTGAATTTTTGGTGCTAACTTAAGTAAACTTATGTTATTTATCAGTGTTGTTACTTGAAGTGTGGACTACTGACCAAAAATTATATTTATACTATGCCTGACAGGTTTTACCAAAATACTGTGAAGCAAGGAAATCCAACCCAAAAGGTTTTGTTAAATACAGATTTCACTATGATAAAATGGAGTTTTATGCTGGGGAAAAAACAATTTCATGTAGTATTTGACTTTAATTTTAAACATGATTCTGTTTGCATACAGTATAAAAGGAAGAAACTGGCCATTGTGCAAGTTAATGGAATCCTGTATTCTGTATATCCCAAATAATTAATTATTAAGCAATATTTTGTATATTTAGGTCCTGTCTCAAAAGATTTATGAAATTAGCTTATCATATTAAATTTAATCTTTTCTTTTTGAAAGTGAAAATGGGTTAAGAATTTCCCTATTTAGTTTGCATTCAGAGTCTGATGAATGTTTTCTGCAGTTATTCATGTGAACAAGTTCTTGATTTCCAAAAGGCTCAGCTGAGAAAGATAAAAATGTCATGATACTAATTTGCATAATCTTTAATGTAGTAACCACCTTTAAAATGCCGAGGGTTTGTAGACTGAAAAATATGTGGATTAGCTGAATAAGTAATCTGATTTATGAACATAAAATCTTGGTAGGATGGCTATTAGTTTGCAAGCAATCTGGAGACTGAGCATGGTTATATAATTAATTTATTAATAATTCTAAGGAATAAATTCACAGAAATAAAACTGTCCCATTGAATTCATTACCAGAACAGGGGTTGAAGTCACTGAATAAATTGCTCAGAGGGATTAACTCATACATCTCTGCTTGTTGCAGCAAGTCTTCTGGTGCTATAGCACTCTCGATTCTGTAGTAACTTTGCATTTGCCTGTACATTAAGCCTGTGATATTTTTATTGCAATTGGGATACAAATTTGAGTAAGTCAGTAGTGCCAACAGTGTCTCTAACTGTTAGTGGGCAATCTGTGGGTGTTACTTGCTTTTCTCACTATTAATTCTCAACACAAGAAAAAAACTCGAAATGTGAAGGTGCAGAATTCAACCAAGGTCGGGCATCTGCTTGAGGACATCTTGACTTTGGTGGTTGTTTGTCAGTCTCACTTTTTTTTTCCTAAATGCTAGCTAGGACTTCAAGTGCTAGATGAACTGCTCTGGTGTGTGCAGAACTAGTCAGACTGCACCCCATGTCTGCTCTGAGTTGCTACTGTGCAAACCAGATGATTGGATGGACAAAAAAGCCCTGATTAAATGTGCAGATACTCAAGAAGAGCCCAGTTGGAGCATAAGATAAAAACTTTGAGAAAATGTTTCTCAGCTTCTCTTTTTTTTTTGGTCTTAAAAAAAAATTGTAAATGGATCAGCACAGACAAGCACAGATTCACACTTAAATTTCTACATCCAGTAATTTTAAAAGCCTCACCTGTTGATCCTGGGAAATCCTTACATTTCATGTGTAGTGACCAGAAGAAGTAAATTGATAGTGCTTAGTGTCAGCACAAAGCTAAAATTCCTAAAAAGATTGTCTCTTCTTTAGTAGAAACTGTTCTGTGTGAAGGAAAAAAAAATGAAAATGATTGGAACTCCATAAATCATGGGCTGGGGTAAAAAGGAGTGGATAACAATTGCAGTAGAAGGCATTGCAGAGCCTGGCTGATTGATGAGCTGGCTATGAATCAGCGGGATTGCAGAGCCCTGAAACACACACATCACACGAGCAGGAAGCCTGCAAGGCACACACAGTATTCCCTTTCCTTGTCAAAGCTTTGCTTAGGCTCAATTTGAATGCTATGTCTGGCTTTGGGCATTACAACTCTGGGCTCTCTCCAAATCTCTCCTGTCTTGAAGAGAAGAAGATCCTCTGAGGTCTAGGGAGTGCAGTCTGTGAAAAGTGGTTGAGAATCTGGGTTGTCTATGTAACATAAGGATAAGGAGGAGAAGGGGACTGGAGGAGGTTCCAGCAGGAAAGGAAGAGCAGTTCTTTGTGCCTGCTGTAGATGAACTCAATTTATTATGTGCTATAGGCCATTCTTTATATACTAAACAGACTTCACACATTTTTGTGTTTGTGGGTTTTATTTGTGTTTATGTGGATTTTGGTTTTGTTTTGTGTTTTGTTTCTTGTTTGTTTGTTTTAATAATAATGTCCCTACTAGAAGAATCTCTTTTGTTACTTTCTGTGATGCACTCAAGTGGGAATATATAGAGGAATTTTAATATTTGCAAAGAACAATGCTTGGTTTCTTCTTTCAATGATGAGGTGACAACAGTTTGAGAGGGCTTCAGTTTTCTTTCTAGGTTTTGGTAGAGAAGTCCAAGGATATAAAAGGCTACTGCAAAAGGGAAGGGACCATCTCTCTCTGTGTCTGTAACAATGAAGGGATTAACTTTGCAGCAAGGAAGATTCAGGTTGTATTACAAAGAGCTTTTTTTCAGAGAAGGCCTGCTTCACACTAGAATAGCTTGCTTTTGAAGGTTTTCAAAAACAGGTTAGACATCTGCCACAAAAGATCATGCACAACTGATTCTACCCAGAGACAGGAGAGTAGATTAGATGACCTCTCAAGAATTTTTGCAGTTCTGTTTTCTGTGATTGTGTCAGTTCCATGGTTATTCTTTAAGGGCATGTGCTTTCACACGGAGCAGTGAGAATGTGAGCCTGGCTGGATGGGGTCAGAGTGTTTAACCCAGTGCACCATCCCAGTGGGAGCTGAAAGCAGATGTGCAGGGAATACTGTACAAACAGGGCAACTACACAGGGTGGTACTTTTTCTGTAGATGGTTCCTGTGTATTTAGTAGCTTTTGTTAGATTCCAGTCCCTTGAATTTATCTGGTGGCCCTTGAACAAGTCTGAGCTTTTGGTGTTCATGGTATTCCACAACCAGAAGCTCTTGCAGCTCCATCACCTACGTCAAAACCTTTCTCTTGGTTTTGAACTTGACCCTCTTTTAGCTTCACTTGGTGCTTCTTGGCTCTCGTTTTTTTAGACAGACATTATAGACCCATCCTCTTTGTTGCAGGTGAAGACTTTATCAACCTCTACCTCATTCATTCTTAAACATTTTTGTGTCTTGATTCAAAAGTTCTAGCTTGCATAGCTATTTATTATATGGCAGATGATGTTTGGATTTTCCTTGTTGCTTTCTTTGGAACATGTTGAGCACTACATCCTTTCAGATGGAGGACACAAAAGTCATATAGAAGTTAAGATGCAGTCACTATATAGGTAGTAAAAATATGTTCTTTGTTTTATTCTCAATTCCTCTTCAAGTAAGTGATTTCTTTATTTTTGTGATGCTGTTGTTGAGCACTAAGCTTATGTTTCCATAATCTGCTGTCCTAACCTCAAGGTCCCTTTTCCTGAGTAATACTGGTCAGCTCATTTTTTATTTGAAATTTGGAAAGCTTTATTCTCCTGCTCCTTTTCTGGCTTTCTTATAAATACAACGAGCAGCATGAGTCCCAGGACTGTGAGGACTGTTAAAGTAAAGTTCCCTAACTCTTGTAGGTGATTTTATTCTATTTTTGAAAAATTCTTCATCTGTGCAAGAACCTTCATTATTTTTTGGTAGGTCCTTAGCTTCCTTAAGCCTTCTGGATATCCTGATAGACTGTATCATCTGGATTTCCACTGCCCGTGTGCCTTTGGGAATAAAATTAAGACAGTAGTAGCAAACAATGTGATTATCTTGGACATGAGAAGCTTTTCTACTCACCAAATGCAAATTTGTTGGTTTAGTCACACTGTCATGTTCCAAGTTCTGACACATGGCCTTTCTGTGCTTTTTAATGCTCAGATACAATGATTTAATAATTTCTGTCTTGATTTTTTTAAATACTAGCTTTATAAATGGATGCATTTTACTGCTTGAAGAAAGATTTTGATGAAGATCATTGTTAACTGAGTGCTGTTGAATGTGTCATGTTGTACAATAAAAAATTTGCAAAACAATTTCCAATCTTTTCAGTACTAATCATGCCTATTGAAACAAACTACATTTTTTTTCTCAGTACTGTTTGGTGGTGTGTTATTGCTGACATTATTGACAAAAATAGGTGTATTGTCTTTTATATTTTCTAATTTGTTGTTGAATATCACACAGCAAACTGAAGGAGGCAAAAGGAAAAGTAGCTTCAAATCAGAGTTATGTCCATTGCTGGTCATGTCCATTGCTCTGAATTTGGTAAAAAGGCTGAATTTACTTGCCTGTATTAGGTGCATGTATACAGCCCTTTGCCAGCAGGAAATGTTGCTGATTGTGTCATTATATGAGCAAACTAAGATCTCTGCCCCTTTAATGGAAAAGAGCCCATCATTAAAAATGTAATGCATATTTTCAGGTAATTAAAAATTATGCATCTGAGTACTGTTCAAGGTTTTTCCCTTCCCCCAATTCCTTCCTTCCTCCAGCACACTTCTGGCATGGGAATGTGTTGTTTCCTGTAGCAAATACTGAGGGCTGATATAAACAGAAGATATTGTCTTGATCACCTTTCATCTTTTCTGATTGAAAATGTTATCTGCATGGCTTTTTATTAAAAAAAAATTAAAAGTAAACCCTACAAATATTTAAATTCCTCTCTTGAAGTGTTTTAAGGAATTTGTCTTCTCCAGCTAAGGATCTGAGAATGCATATAATTATACATAATAATTTCACCACTGTCAGATTAGATTGATTTTTAGTCACTTTTGTGCAGATTAGATTCAACTCAGGTGCTCATACTGAAAGGAGGTGCATTAATCTGCAGTGACATTCAGTCTCTCCCAATTAGTAAGTTCTAAGAGATGTTAGATAATGCGAGTTTGGTGATATGAAGCATTTGTGTTCTGCCACAGATTTAGTAAATTTAAGGAGGTTTAGGCCTTCAAAGGCAACTATCAGCAACTTAAGTGTCTGGCTAAAAAAAAAAAAGAATGAAAAATTAATAGGAGAATATTTCTGACAGATTTAAAGCTTGGAGACAAATTATGGTGGTTCAGCTGAGACTTTGAGGGACACTTAGAAAAACCCCCAACAAAACGTTTCTGCAATGTAAGGATGTAACACATACATCTTTGTGCAATCAAGAGGTGTCTTAAAATTTTGGTTGGTGTATTGACTTTTAAAATGTGCATAAGTTTGCATAGTGGTTTCCCTAATGCTACATAACCTTGTTTTCTAGCATGTATGTGTTTCTGTGTAGTGTTGAAGGTCACACATTAATTTCTTCAAACTGCATGTGGTCAGACCATAATTTTAATTATTTGCAAGGCAATGGTACATTAGCATTACAGAAGAGAACAGTGAAGGACAAAGTAGTGAAAAATGAAGTGCGAATAAATGACATTGCAATGTGTGCATGTCTTCTGATTTTGCAGAATTAATGCTGTCAAGGCTGTGCTGTAGCTCGGAGTATATATGTGTTGCTTAATTATCTCAGTTACTGAATATGCTTATTGCATAATCTAGGGTAGGAGTAATTGAGTCCATTACTGTACATAAACAATTGCCAATTTATAGTACTTCAGGAAAAAATCTTCGCTGTAAACAGATGTTACAGAATCTAAAATATTGATGCTATCCTGCTTTTGCCATGATGAAATCTTAAGTGATTTTCTAAATGTGTGCTTTGCCAATGCTTGTTGAAAATTGATGATATTTTCTTTATGTTTCTTGGAGAAAAGAGTCTACTCCAATTATTTTTTTCCTTCCCACTCTTGCTTTAATTTTTGAATGAGCTATTAGTTTATTTTTATTTTTTTAAGGTTGGTGTTAGCTAATGCCAATAAGCCATTTCTTTCTTCTAACTTAAGAAGACTGGCTTTTGATTAAGTGAGAGCAATATAGGATGTGATTTTACTGATGAAGCAATGATGATTTTGTAGGCAGGTAGGCAGTTTTCAATCTCCTGATTAAAAAGATACAAGTTCATTGTATTTCAGAAATGTTACCGTGTAGGAGCTTAGTATGAATACCAGAAACTAGTTTGAACAGCCTGGCAAGATGTAAGGGTTTTCCTGAAGATCAAAATCCCTTGTAGTTTTAAGGTTTAAATTCTTAAATTTTGTTATATAATATAATAATGTTAACCTGCCTAGTCCCAAAGCAGTGGTCAATATCCACTTTTCCACTTTCACATGATTGTTTGTTTCAAATTGCACATGAGGTTAAAAAGAGGGAATTTTTTCTACATCTGAAACTACATAGAAGAAATAAACTTGGCTGGTGGGGGGTTGGGTTTTGGGTTGTTTGAAGTGTCTTTCCTTTATTGATGATCATGAAATATCTACTGCTTTAAAATATGTAACTCCTGCATCAGAAGGAACACCATAGCCTTGTCTGTGTGTTTCTGTTTGGGTGGAGCAGGCCTGGTCTAATTCCTCTTGGAAGCAGAGGAAAACTCTCCATTGACCATAGCAGGAGCTAGAATTCCTGCAGAAAGAGGAGTTACTTCATGTACTTAATGAGATGATATTTCTCTATAACTGGAGTGGGAGCTCTGATGTCTTATGAGAATGAAGTTGCAACCTGTATGAAAGACTGTTTCTAACTGCCCCCTTGCTTTCTTAGCTTACAAATTCTTATTACACTGTATGCTATACAGCAGTGATAGATTGGAGTTTTATAAATATAGAAATATAAATATAGATATAAACAAAGATATATATTGACATAAATATAGATATAGATGTAAGTATAAATATACTTCAATATTATGTGATTGGACGTCACATACCCAGACACAACTATGTTTTTAAAAAAGATAAAACATCTAGATAAACACATATGTAGAGGTATGCGTGAGTGTGTATAAGAAGATGACAGAGGGCTCCCCTATTATCATTAAACTTTGCTGTACAGTACAGTAAGTGAGTACATGCCTCCTGTTATGCATAATTATTCTCAGTCTCAGGGGAAGTTTTGTATCTTACGTCTGCAGTATGAAACTGATCTCACAAATACTCAGCCCAGAAGGGTTCATTTAATCTTGGAAGTAGTCCCACTGAATTTAATGAGCCCTTAGATGGTAAATTCTTTGGGGCTCTTATTTTCCTTTGTGCCTTATTCAATGGTAAGAACAATCTCCATTAGCTTTCACATTAGCTTCTACTGTTACTTACAGCAAAATGCTTTTAGGTTTTGGCTTGAAAATGTTAATTGAAACACATAGGCACAAAAACTCTGAGGCAAAACACAACAATTAAATTAGAATTATTCCAAAATCACGTTTAAAGAATTTGAGTTGGCTTTCTGAAATTTCAAAAGCTATGTTTTTGAGTGCTGCTCCAGGCCTCATCTCATTTTTGCCATCTTTGTGGCTTTTGAGAGAGGAAGGATTGTAGACCTTGGACGGTAAGATTCCAACCTACTGATGAATCTTGATAGTCAAGGTAACTTTGGCTTCTCTTCAGCTGGGTGTAAGTGAAGAAGATCCCAGCTTTTGTTAACTCTGATGCTGGCAGCCAAAGATATCTGCTTTTACCCATCAGAGTTCTTTGAACTCCATTCCAGCTAACAATATTCTTCCAAATGACTGCAGAGGCCCTGGATGAGCCTTCTTCTCTTCATGCTTCCCAAATCACATGCCTAAAATAAGTTTTCTACAGGCTGGATTGGCTCAGTAGAATTGCTGTGGCTGTATGTAAAGCACAAGCTCATTCTAGATAATTGACACCTCATTTTTTTTTCTTCACAGATGGTTTCAATCATTGCTTTCAGAGCAGGGGGTAATTTAACCTTGACAGCAGAGAATTTCTAAAATTTTGCAAGTTTATGAACTTTGTAAACTTTTTCATACAGTTAGAACAGCATTTCTATTCTAGCAGTGTAAAACTATGTCCCACACTGACCAGAGCTCGGTTATGAGGCTGCAGTTCATGAGCATATTCCTTTAGGACCATGCTTTTAAAGAATTAATGGGAAATTGTGCATGGTTTCTTAGGTGTTTTTATCTTGAGTGTTACTCTGCTAGCATCTGTTTTCTTCTCTTCCGAGAAAAAAGAGTGGAGTAGAAAATGGGAGGAAGAGGGAGCAGTAATAAATACAAATATAGGCAATAAAGCCATTATGTTATGAGAAAATCAGGTGAGATGATTTGGTTTGTGTATCGGTTTTTACTTTAAATCTGTATTTGAAAGGCACATTATTTACTGCATTGGTTTTCATGTTAAAAGATGATATTCTGGCTCAGCAGTACTGTCAAGAAGTACAATATGTCCCACCTCATTAAGTACTATATTTTTTCCTCTCCATCTGTCTAGAACAGCAGGAAAACTTGTTTTCAAATAGAAAAATAATCAGTTGTGTCCATTTCCATTCTTTACCTCTGTATCTGTATATGTCCAAAAATTTGTTTGAATTTGAGTAGGGAAGAGTCTCTAGCACAACAATCCTGATAAAGGCACTAGTCAGAAGATCAGGGTGTGTTGTTTGGTAGCAAGTGATCAACTATGAGAGCCCAAACAAAAAAAATAGAGTCACAAACTGGTTTGGGTTGGAAGAGACCTTAAAGAACCGCTTGTTCCAATCCCTGTACCATGGGCAGAGACACCTTCCACTAGAGCACTGGACACATGAGGGAAGGCAAATCTGCCCATTTAATAAAAATAAAAACTCTGGTTGACTGACAGCATAGGGGAAAGAAATTTAGAAAGAGAGGTATTTCCTGCTCTGTTTGAATATGTGACCAGGAGTTTATCACCGTTTGGATATTAGAAGCAGCACAGCATTTGTGACTAAAAAGCATGTTTTACATGGGAGCAAATAGCTGTGCCATACACAGGAGAATGCCCTGGAGATTTTTTGATTCATTACAGACAGAACTGTTCAGATTAAGGGCCTGATCCACCATAACAAAAGGGTAATACTGGACACTTGCTTAGCTGATAGACAACAGCAAGCTTCAGGGCTGGCTTGACTACTGGAACTAGGAGAAAAATAGCTCTAAAAGCCATGAAGAAAACCCAATAGCAAAAATATCTAAACACTGTCTATATTTTCAGATAATTGCTTTCATCACCACTCAGCTTTTGGGAATTCCAGTGTTCTTTAGGTTAAAGTGGTTTTCCTCATGGGACTCCTATCTGTGTTATCTCCTTATTCTCTGCAGCAGCCACTCACAGGTCCTGCAAGAAATCAATTTTAAGCCTGTATTGTCTTTCTGAAGAATACTTCCAAAGACTGAATGAAGGGCTCTGATTAAACCTTTTGCTTTCAGAGGCCTCAGATCATCCTGATAATGTTCAGCTAGTTGGAGTAGTGATACTGAATGAACAAAACAGGGTTAACTTCAAAAGGTCACTCCTTTGCAATGTCAGGGAGAGTAGCCATGGGCAGAAGTTGGCTGCAGATGAGGCAGAAGTCCTACATCAAAGGTTGGGTAGAAAATAGTATTTTGCATCTGAGGTAATACCCGAGGATGTGTAACTGTGTGAAAGAGTATTGTTTGTCTGAAAAGAAGTCATTTTTAAGAAGTAAATAAATACAGGTTTAGAAAATGGCAAATAGGCTAGAATAATTTATTCTCCCAATCCTAAAATATTTACATCCTTTGTTCTGTTATAGACACAAAAGGTAAGAGACCCCAGTGAGTTAACAGAAGAAACAAGCATGCAAATCAATTTCAGACAAGAGACATCAGTCACAAATTTGCCACTGGGTGATGTTTAACAATCTGAGAGGAATGAAAGGAATTTTCAGGAAGAATAATTTACGTGTTCTGGGCTATGCATGTGCTGAAGATGATGTCATACCCTGAAAGAATAACTATGCAGACCATAAATAGTCTTTCAGCTACAGATTTAACACTTACATTTCAAGACGGGAGTGTGTTTTAGAAGAAAATGCTTTTCTCTTTATCCAAAGAAGGATACTTAAAATCATAAAGTAAGTTTTATTGTTAAAACTCTGCTACCCAGTGATACATTGTAATGAAAAGTGAGATGCATGTAATAAAACAGAGGCATGACTTAATAAGGGAGCCCAGGAATGGGAGGCAGGGGGAGACCTTGAATCGTTTTGGCACTATGTCATTGACTTGCTTTGCAGCCTGAGGCAAGAGCCCAGTTTGCCTCCCAAGAAGCAGGGAGGGAGGTCACAGGGTTGCACCCTGCATTACAGGGTCACCTGCAGTGCAGCTGGGATTCCGTGCGGCGCCTCCTGGCCTTGGCGCAAGTGTAGCTGTCTGTCTGAAGGGAATGGGGCTGAGGCAGCTGCAAAAGCTGTGAGAACCTCAGGTTAAAAGCATGGGGGAGGTGCATGTTTACTCACCTAGTGCCTGCGCTGACCAGTGCCAATGCTTCAGTATTTAATAAAACTAAGATCTTGTGTGCGTTCAGATGAGTAGCAAAAAGCTAGACTTTGCTTAGATGCAAAGGTACAACTTTAAAACCATACTTCAGAAATTATAAAATTGTGCTTGCTCCCGGCTCTGATGGTTACCCCAGAATTAGTACAGGACAGTTGGAATGCAGTTAATAACCCTGAGCAGGAACTATTTTACCTTCCATGGCCACAGCCTGTGCTGCACCATTCTGTTGACTGCATCAGACTGACAAGTTCACACAAAGGCTGTTGGATTTTGAAACGGTTCAAAAAGGTCATATTCCTGCACTGTCTTTGACTTTCTTCTATTGTCTCCTTTCCATAGCAAGCTTCACTATCCCACTGGGACTTGTGGTCTTTGGGCATCATATTAAGCACTTTATCTAAGCTCTCTGGAAATACCTACTTACTGAGCTGTACTCACACACATCTGCTACTCGCCTATTATACTGGAAAGCTCATAGACTTTTCCCTCTTGCATTATGGGAAGCTGTCTCAGAAATGGCACTCTGGAGAGTTAAACCTTTTTCTGGAAAAGACTGGAGGAAAAGAAAGCTATGATAATAGATTCATATAGAATTAAATACATTAATGCTGCTGTGTTGGTTCTAGACTATATGCTCAATCTTTTCCTCACCATTTCCTAAAAGTATAGTTCATTGTTTGCACAGTCTCCATGTTTGTTACATTTGAGGAAAGGATCTTTCTTACTGTCCTCCTCTAGGATTTCTGATATATAATTTTAATGAGACATATAATTTCTGAAAATATTGTGGTTTATTTTTAAGTTAGCATAATATTTACCTGAGGGAATATAGGAGAGGTTTCTGTGGCTGTATTGTGTGATAGGGATGAAAACACAGCCTTTTTCTTGGATGCACAAGTTTACTCTCCAGGTAGAACTGTTTGCATCATGTAAAGGATGAGTTAAAAAAATGAAGGCAAGCCACAAGGTTTTTGCCTGCCTTCCTTTCTTCCACAAGGGAAGAAGCACATCAGGCAAACCTCCCTTATTTTGCCTGTGCCAAGCACTGCTGTTTTGGCTGTGGCAGCTGCTCTAGCTCTAAGGCTGAAACAGCAGCTGCCAAGTACTGCCTTGAGGTGCTGGATTTTTTTTTCTCTAATCCCTCCATCCTGGGCTTGTGCTCAGCCACAGTGCACTCTGTTCCTGTACAGGATTTAAGAATTGGGCAGTAAGCATTAAAATAGCTCCAGGTGGAGGGATTTTCATCCACCTTGTCTAAAATCAGTGCAAGCCTGGAAGGGAGGCAGTGAATGTACTAAGATCAAAGATCATTGCTACACAACAAGACAGAAGGAAACATGTTAGAATGCTCTTATCACTTAAACATATCCTGAGCCAAATATTTTATACTTGTATATACCTTGATATTGTGAGGTAGGAGGATTTAATAAGAAGAATGGAACAGTAAAAATTTAGACATCTTCCTAATTCTTGAAAATTGATTACAGGGAAATCTGATGGGTTATTTCTTGGTTATACAGAAAAACATCTTTATACTTTGGATAAATTATTTGACCCACATTGTTATCATCCACTATTTCCAGAAATCAAACCCCTAGGGAAGGTGTGTGAATTCCCATGTTCTAGGAATGATCACAATGGAGAAACTGAATTAACACATGGAGGTGGTGTTTGCCTTTTGCTAGCAGCTTGCTTGTCTACAAAGCTCACCTGCAGCAATTGCATACTGTTGGTACATTTCAATTAGGCATGTACTTCAGAGGAGGCCTAACTAAGGATTGTCTTCAGGGTTATTTCCTCTGCAGACTCCTACAAGTTGTAGAAAACAAGTGAACAGCAAGTCACCTTTGTGTTGAAAAGAGGAAGGAAACCCAAGTTCAGCTGGAAGCTAGGGAGGTGTCACCACGTGTTTGTAGTGGCCTTCCTAATCTTTTCCAGGGTACTCATTTTGGGAGATGTCAGAGATGATACAAAGTTAGACACACCTTTGGTCTGTCCCAAACCATCCATTGGTGCTGGTGTAGCTCACTTACAATGCCATTTAGGTAAATGATAAATGTAATGAAATTATTGAATTGCTGAGGGTATTAATCATTTTAAAAACCCAGTTGAGACATCAAACTGGAATCTAGATTAGGGGTGGAGCACTTTACTGAAAATAACATGTTGGAATGCTACTTAATGCACACTTTAGGAACACCAGACTAATGGAAGACTTACCAAATACTTCTTAAAGGCTTATTCTACCTGAAAATTGAGTGGTAAGTAGTGTATTTTTATCACATCAGTCCAGTTCCTTTATCTGCCAGTAATTTCTTCTGGGGCTTGTAACAAAAAAAAAAAAAAACACCAAACAATGTTCCTGCTTTCTTCTGCTGCTTGTGTTTAACAAGCCATATATATAACAAATAGTGTTTTTCTAACACAACTGTTTATTAAGTTCCAATCATTGCCTTCACTAGAAAGCTGCTGAAGGCAAATGGACTATTCAGTTGTCACTGAAGGCATAGTTTAATGATGCAGTGTATCTCTACACTGATGAATTCAGCCTTTTTATTCTGCTTAATCTATGATGTGTGAAGCAGACGGTAACTTCGCCTTGCAGACCTGTCTGTGGGAAGCCCATTTCCTCTCCTTTGCTCTTCTGTATGTGATAAACAGAGCCTGTTTATTAAAGGAGCCATCAAGGTACAAAGTTGAAGCCTCAGGTGCTGCTTTAACAGTCCCTTTTCAGAAGGTACCTTCTCCTTCAAGCAATCAGTTTTCAAGTGGCCTCAAGCATTCCCTACAAAAGTATATTGTTTCACTTTTGGCAAAAATATTATATTGCTGACCCACTGTGTGAACAGCAATGGTAAATAGTGAAGGATAGATGGAAGCATTTGGGTGAGAAATCTGTGACAGGCTTTTATGTGAAAACATTTAGTGTCTGCTCTCACTTTAATTGCTTATTATTTTTAAGTCAATGACAAAAACATCCTGCTGAAATAGGAACACTGGGATCCCATCTGCAGGGAGAATGGTGGTGTTGACAGACCTTACTATCCTCTAGATGAGACAGTGTATCAGGCAAACTTACTTGTTGCTAGTTTTACTGTTGTTTTTAAAGGCTGCTCCTGAAAAGCTTCAGCCAGGCTTATGAACTTTCAAATGGCTGCATAAAATTATATCTTGTCTTTGTTTATCCATAATATAAAGTTATTGTGGTAAAAAATAAAATAGAGACTTCATCTTTTTTAGAAGTTTACTATACCTTTATGTTGCCTCTATTTTTCTTAGGAGAAAGCTCATTCATATTTCTTCCAGAATGGGACCACTTTGTATAGGCTGGAGCTGTTTGTGATAAATCTTCAGTCCTTTTGGTTGCATGTGTATTTGAATGAAACCTAATAGGTTGTTGTTTTTTTTTGTCTTTTGAACATCCACATTTTGTAGCTGTGGATCAAGTGTTTTGTAATATATTGAAACATTGCTGTGACAGAAATGTGCTAGAAAAACAGGACTCACCTTTTTTTCCTGTTACAGAACTTAAAAATAAGTATCAAAACAACTTACCACATATGGAATAACAACAGGCTGTGTAAGAATGGTGAATATGTTCCAGGTTTAATGTAGATGGAAATGGAAACACTTTCATACCTGCCAAAACCTTTTAATAATGTTTTGAAAACTAGTATTTACATTCTTTGAATTGTTTATACCTAGAAGCAACCTCCTACTATGGCAAACTTGGTTTAAATCCTCTTGGACCTCTGACAACCAAACTGATGAATATACTGATATGCTCTGATGTTATCTTACGTGAAAGCTCATTTTCATCACAGAATGGGTTTTTTGGAAGGGATCACAGTGAGTCATCTGGTTTAACCCCCCTGCTCAAGCAGGGTCATTCTAGAGGACAGTGTGGGAGTTTGTCCAGATGGTTCTTGAATATCTCCAGTTAGGAAGACTCCGCAACCTCTCTGGGCAACTTGCTCAATAGGAGAGTTAAAAAGAAAATAAATTAAGGACTGGGGTGTGAGAAACTATCTCCCAGTGAGAAACTAACAGTCTGGTGATGTTATCCTCTGGTGTATTCCTCCAGTAGGCCCAATAGGAAAGGTACAGTATCAGTCAGGATGAGTTTTAGAAATATTTAAAAAAAATGCTGTGCCCTTTTATCAAAAGCTTTCTTTAATGATCCATGGTCTCCTGCAACTCCTGACTCTTCCGTGGTAAAATATTGCCACATAGATGTCAGGAGTGCCTTGTGGCTGCTATGCAGCTTGCACATGGCACCAAATGATTTAATAATTATTAGGTTGTCAATCCCACATGATATCTTTAGGGCTAGGCTTACTCAGTCCAGTTTTGCAGGTCCAGTCTCACTGTTTTTCTGTCCTGAATTTTCTCACTTACAGGACAGTATGCTAGTTCCAGTCCAATAGAGGGGAAGGAATTCTGTGAAGGAGACCTGTTCTCTCTCTAGTCCTTCCCAGCAAAGGATCAAAGCAGACAAGGGCTGTGCATTGATAGGAAGTGAGAGTGCTGGGATCATTGTACTCCTCACCTTGGGAGGTGAGACACCGTTCTTACCCTCCCTCTGGGTGTCAGCACAGATCCCAGCTGCGCCCTCCTTCCATTCTTCAAAGTCAAGTGAAATCAGCTCCAGCTGGGAGGTAGGACTGGGTTCATGAAAGACTGACAAGTTTTTGTGGTGCTCTCTCTTTCTTTTTCCATTTGCCCCAAAGGATGTTTTAATTGATATCAAGGAAAATCCACTCAGTATAGTCACAGTTCTTTTGGAGCAAATCAATGGTCTGAGTGAGGAGTATAGATATTACCTCCTCCTGTTGTTTGATTTTGAGCAGAGGAGATTTACCCACCTTTATTCACTGCATGTCATGGGAACAAATGGAGGGCATAAAGAACTTTTTTCTTGCTCAGGCTCAAGGGAAAAAAAAAAAAAAGGAAAAAAGGTTCCATTTAGAAGACAGGAGCCTGGGATTCTGGAGTAGAAGTCGTGTATGACTGCCTCTCAGATGGTGCTCCATTTCAAGAGAAGTGGTGAAAGGACATCTGTTGGCAAATTGCCCTTTTTTGGGTTATTGAAAGCAGCAAGTTGAAAAACAGAGCAGATGAGGATGTGCGGGATCCCAACTGACCATAAGAAATCAGATTGCACTCTTTAAAAGAAAACTGATTACCAGACATATTAAACTTTAATCTTATTTGCAGTTAGTGGCCCCAAAGAGAATGCTTTGTTGGAGACCTTCCAAGAAAAGCTATTTCAGACAGCTTGTAAAGCAAAGACAATGCAGTAGAAATAATGCAAATACAGTTCAACTTTTGCTATAATGAAGTTAGTTTATGACAACCTTTGTAACAACCTCAACAATAAATGCCAATATCCTCATTGGTAATTAGCTCTGCTGAGACAAACACTTCCCCAAATTTTATGTGAAGACACTATTTACATATATCTTCCCTTTGAAAAAGCAGACTGTATCTGGCACATAAGTATACATTTTACTTCTAAGGTTTCTAAGCACCATCTAAATACCGAATGAGTGCAAAATGACCTCCACTAAGGTACTGCCTGTTTGCATTCAGTTCAAATGGGATGCAGCCTCAGATGCAGCAAGCTGCTAAACCCTGGCACTGTAACCTCCTTCAGCTAGGGAGTATTTTAATCCCAGTTCTGTGAGGATTCTTTGGCAAGGCTACTCCTGGCTGTTGTCCTCAGGACACTAAGTCATGCTGCTGATGTGTATTATAGTTACATGTGCCTTGCCTGTGGAATCTGGTCACTGATGCTTCCCTTTACCTTGTAGGTAGCCTGAACTTCAGCTCCTCATTTGGCAGCTTTGGCATTTGTCATGGTCAATTCACCCCCCTGCAGCTGTAGGTGGGCTGCAGACAGGATGGAGATCTGTGCAGGGAACTGTGCCCATTAGTGCCTGGTGTAGTACCAATTACATGGGGCAGGGAGGGGCTTGTCTCCTCTTCTGTTTTCCTTACCCGGTGTTTTGGGGGGTTCTGGGCACATGAAAGGAGTGCCACAGCTTGGGCAAACATGTAACCAAAGTAAGAAAAAATACTTAAAGCTTTTTCTTGCTTCCCTCCAGGCAATTCTGCAGTATGTATGTTAGAGGAATTTGAGAGTCTTATGAAATCAAAAGGCTAGCATAGACTATAATTACAAACCATCACAAAGATTTTTAAAAAGTATTTATTCATTCTCATGACCTAAAGATATGCATGTTGTAAAAGATTCCTCCAATAGTAATTTTACAAAGTTGACTCAGTAGTGCTCCACAATCCATAAACCTGAATCTCAGTATAATTCTCTAAATACAACTGCAATAAAGATAGCCCTTAAATTATAGACTACATTTTTGAATGTTCACTTCAAAATTACATCTTTTTATTTACAGAGTTTAGTGAATTCATGTCACTTCTTAAAGTGTCTCTGGCTGTATCTAGACATCTCACATTGACTTTTTCTTTTCATGAAATTAATTGCATTTTTGCTAAGTGAGTTTCCTGGACTTGGCAGCAACGCAATAGAATAGTTAATTGAGGTGTCATAAAGGCATTCCACCATTCTACTTGGGATACATCCTATGGCACCATCAATCATAACAGAACAAGTGTTAATCTGCTTGCATACAATAGATCATAAAAAAAAATAGTGTGAATTTAACACTTTTTTTGACAGGAAAGCCTGACACTTCTTGTATTATCTGCCTGTGTATAAGTACACACATATTTAGTGCCCAGGCTATAAATGCTAAATGAAGGCAGCTCGACAGCTCCTGTGTGCATTGCCTCTCACAGGGAAGCTGCCTGTCAGTGCACACACTCCCTGCTGGATGTATCAGCTGAGCAATGCAGCAAAGCTCAAACATTTAAGTTGTTTAAGCACACAAGGAATCCCATTCAGCTCACGGAAGGTGAACACATGTGAGAGCCCTCCACTGGGCAAAGAATGCCTCCTTGTCCTACTGTTTATGCATTGGCTACCTTGGTATTTTCACAGGAATGTTTACTCTGTCACCTGACTACACCTTCAGGCATTTTCCAAATTTTTTTTTTTTATATTCAAACTGTTTCAGTCAATATTAGTCAAATCCTCTTTTAGTCAAATTCTCAGTGCACCCTGGTCTTCTCAGGAATCCATGCTGCACTTTTGACTCTTCCCCAGCGAGGGGAGAAAAGGCAGATGGACTTCAAATGCAACAACCGTGCTGCTGCCTGCAGTGTACTGTTTTAAGAGACTGGGCCTGAAATAGCTTCAAAATATACATCAAAATATATGGAGAAACAGAGTCCTGTATGCTACCTCACAAATTAAATGCTCATCCTCAACAGATCTGTGGGTACATGAGGATTCTGAACTCACTGGTTTTGTCTGAAGAAAAAGCATCCCAAATGAATGGCTGGAAAACCTAAATGCCTTTAAAAAGGTCTAAGTTACTTTGGAGGGCAGCAAGAGCAAGTACCACAATAAAAATTAACTCTTAGGGTTAAATAAAATGAAAACACCACAACTTCAAGTATGTTGTGGGTAAAGGGCTAGAACCAGACAGTGACCGAACTTAAAGGTCTTTAAAGAGTGAAATAAATGGACACACCAGCAATATCCCCCTAAAAATGATGAGGCATCAGTATGACGTGCCTTCAGTATTCACCTAACTTCGTCTGCACACTTTTTTTCCCCCTTTCTCTGTTTAAGTTCTATTTTGCATATAGGGTTTCTGCCAAGAAACTTGTTAAAAATGTTTATAATGAGCACAGCATGATTATTGGATTCTGTAAACAAATACCTCTTTAAAGTTATATATCATTTCAGAGACTTAAGATTCACTCGTCAGGGAAACCCAGCGTTTTCTTCACTAAAACTTTGTGAGTTAGACTTTCTAAAAGGGACATATAAACTTTGATCTATAAAATTTAAAAAGCTGAATTTAAGATTAGGGAGAAGATAAAACACTTCACAGAATTTAGGTGGCAGAATATATCTTGTTCTTTGTGTGTGAAGCTGTTTCTAGTTGTATGGAATAACCTTAGAACAAATGTAGTCTTAGGGCACGTAGGTAACATTTTGATGCTTCCTTGCCCAGGGGCCACTGCTATGAAGAGGCTTATTGCAGCCTAATGATGCAATGCAACATTTGTTTCAGCTATTCGTCCCAACGTCGCTGCTGGGGCACCACGTTGGCGGCACACAAGCTATGCCAAAGCAGCGGCCCAGCAAGGATCTGGGAGCTGCTGCTGACCCCCAGCACAAGGCGTAGCAAAGACGAGCCGGTGCCACGCGGTTCCCGCTCATCCCCGCCGACCAGAGCTGCTTTAAAAGCACACGTTAAGCGCGGGTGCAGCAGGTGCCCGGGCAGCAGGATGACACAGGGAAACACCACACCTGCTCCCCGGTACAAAGCCTGCACGCCGCGGAGAGCCGCCACCCGGCTGGCAGCCACGCACCCGCAGGGCCGCGCTCGAAGCGCCGCTCGGCCCCCTCGGCCGGGAGCCCCGGGTCGGTGCGTGTTGCACTGGAGCCCGCCAGAGCCGGCAGCCGCCCTCGCCCGGGGCAGGCTGGCACCGGGGCACCGGAGCCCGCCGGCTTTGCTGCACCGGGCTGGGCGGCAGTTCCCGCCCGCGCCGGGCCCCCGCACGGCCGCGACAGCGACCCCCGCCCCGGCTAGCGACATCCCCGCCGCGGCGACCCCCGCACATCCGGGGCAGCGGCGGGGCGGAGCGGGGCCGCGAGGGGCGGTCACCGCCCCTTCCCTGATCCCGCCTCTCCGCGCCGCCGCCGCCGCTGCCGCCGGCGATGGAGACGCGGCGCTGAGCGGGCTCGGGCGGCAGCGGTGGTGCGCGGGAGAGCGGGCGGGGGCGCCGCCGCCGGCGGCAGCAGCGGGAGCGGCGGAGCGCGGGGCATGCGGAGCGGGCGCCGCCGGGAGGCTGCAGCTGCGGGCTCCGAGGCGCCCAGGGAGGCGGCGGCTCCTCCGCGGGGCTCCGTGTGACCGCGCTGCTGCGCCCGGAGCGCGGCTCCCGGCAGCCGCAGGAAGAGGGGGGCCGAGGCGGCGGCGGTGCAGCGCCGCTTCCCCGGCCGCGGAGCGAGGCGGCGAGCGGAGGCGCCCGCTCCCCGGGGCCGTAGCGGCGGCCGCCGGCAGCCCGGCAGTGCAGCGGCAGCGGCGGCCGCGCCTCAAGTTGGTGCGAGGCAGCGGCCGCCGCGACGAGCGGCGTGTGCGCCCGTCCCCGCCGCCGCCCGGAGGATTTACCCTGCGGGACTCTTGTGCTCGGGCGCCCGGTGACCGGGGCGGCAGCGGCGGGGCTGGCGGCGCCCCTCGCCTCGCCCCGACGTCCGCCCCGCAGCGACGGAGAGGAGGGCCGAGGTGAGTGTGGGCTCCGGGCGCCTCGGGTTCCGCTTCCCCCCGCCTCACTCCCGGCCGCGCTGGGGCTCGGGGGAAGGGAAGCTCCAAGTTCAGCAGCGCCGGGTTTCTTCCCTCTCCGGCCGCCTGCGGGCCAGCCGCCGCCTCGGCCGGCCGCCGCTTCCTCCGAGCAGGGTGACCCCGCCGCGGTGCCCGCTCGGAGGCAGCCGGCGCCGGGGACGGGCACACACAGCCTGCGGCTGCCTTCCGGCGGCTCGGCTCGGTGCTCTTGCCGCGGAGAGGGTCGTGGGGCTGGGGACGTCCTGTTGCTGCTGCCAGGGGTCGGAGCTGCCGTGTGTCAGCAGCCTCCGGCAGCGTGGCTGTTTGTGCGTGTGTGTGCAGGGGGAGTACCAGGGCACCATCGTCGGCTCTACCTCTTCGCCGCTGTCACATCAAGTTCGTTCAGTTGATGGTTATTATGTAACATGTGACCAATATTTTAGAGTTTCTCTTATCTGCTGGGCTCCGGATCAGCCTTATTTTGTTGCATTTTAATTCATAAAGCTGAAGAGGCTCGGCAAAGCTCTCATTCTAACTGGTTGCCTAATGGAACTTGCTTTTCATGTGACTTTGGCCGTGTTAACAGATGGTTACTACCTCCTTCCACTCTAGGAAAGCAGAAGTGCGTGTCTTCTGCCCCCTCTACCTCCGCCCCCCTCTTATACTATTAAGCATGGGCAAGTTTCTTTAGGTCCCGCTTGTTTTTAGTAGATTCTGGAACCTGCCACTTCGTGAACTTAGAGCCTGAGATACTGAAATAGAAACTGATTTTTGTGCAGCAGCTGCTGAGAGAAATAACTTTTATGGCGATGAACAGGAGTAAAACAGCCTAACAGCCTCCTCGGTTTATATAAATGATGTTGGCACTACATGAACTGTAAATGAACATAGCCAACAGCTGTGCAAACCAAAACTATGTAACTAACCATGTATTATTATAGCTTGCTGCTCTCAACTTCATTCCTTCGCAAAGACATTGAAGATCATGCTACCCTGAGCACTTGGAGCACCACAGCACTCGTTTTTCTTGTAAATACCAAGAATTACTTATCTTGAAGATAGCACTTGACTTTCTAGTGTGAGCTTCATCATTTTCTGTGACTTGGAATTGTGTCTGTGTCCTCCTGTGATGCTGGCCTTTTTTAAAGTGGTATTACTAGCACTTTGAATTTGTTTGCTGCATTTTCTCAGGCTTACTTGTGAAACAAGAATGTAAACCTGAGATAGTTATTGTCAGTAGGGAAATTGTGGCACTATGGTCATCCTCAGAAAAATGATAAAAACATTACCTGGCAAGGACACCACACACGATTCACCCTTGAGATCAAGGTGGTAAGGACAGCACATGGACTATTACTGGATGATGTCTGTCTGCTCAGAATCGTAAGCTACGTGAATGAGTATACCTTATTCCTCATGTACCTTGTTCTTATAGGAATAGGGGAATTCAAAGACACTAATGTAAGTCATGAAAATGCTTTGAAAACACCATGTGACAGTCATTTCTTAGCCTAGTGGTGAGGTGGTACTGTTTCACTTTTATACGAAGATTTATTCCTCCCCACTCTTCATCTCAAAGTGAATTTGTTTGAATGAGTTCAGGAATAAGCTGTACAGAAAAAGAATGGAGGTAATTTAGAATAAATTTCAATACTGTATGGCTGCTTTAGGAAAATAGTATTCTGCTGTCCTTTCATTGTTGCATATGTGTTGATAACCCATATGTTAGCTGTGAACTTTTAAAATATTTTTTCTTTATTCTTTCACAAAAGGAGTGTAATCTTTGGTCGGAGGACAAAAAGTAGCTTCAGAGACACGCATCTAAAAATAAAGTACTTCCAAATATTTAAATCCTTTGAATGCAATTTGCATCATGTTTTGTTCAAGAGACAAGAAATTCTTGACAGATTTTTTATTTCTAGTAGTTTTTTTTTTTTTTTTTTTTCATTTTAGGGCATATGGTGTCAGACTGTCCACATAGCACAAAAGTTTGATTCACAGGACCAAAATGGTATGGTCTTTGGCTCTGATGTCTCCTCATGGAAGTGCAGGGGCCATCTCTAGAGTTAAGCTGAGCTGTATCAGGAGCTGTCACTGCGTATAAAGAAAATAAATCACTCACAAATTCACATAAATTGATTTTTTTTGTGTGTAAGGTACATTAAAATACCTTTTAATAATTGTGGTAGTGCTATTTAAAATGGTGCTGTTTCATACCTAACCAATCAACTCATTAAGAACTTTGGAGTTCTTTTATCTGTCTTAAATTATAACCAAAATCTGGAAGCATGTTTTGCTCTCCTTCAGGCCAAGTTATAGTGCATCATTTACTTTCCTGTGTTGCTCTTTGATTTTTAAAGTTTGTTTAGAAGGAGGTGGTTTTGATGCCCCCCACCCTCTTTGAAGGGTCAACATGCTGAGTTTAGTATTGAAATTGTGACACTGGAGTTTATCTGGGCTTCATCTGGTTGAATAACTCATGACAGATACAAGAAGTGTTAAAGAAGGTAAATGTTTAATACTTCTGTCGTAGTATGTGTCTTGTACCAATACTTAATAGAGGTAGGCTTGGATCATTACATGGGATGTTCTTATCCCAGTCAATTTTTTCTGTCCTCCTTTGAATAGTGACAGATTTTTTATTATAAAGATGCACTAGACAGAAGTGAATATTCAATTATGCATTGTATCAAAAAAAGAGTATCTCTGGTCTGTGTACTTCCTGCTTTCACTGAGCAGCATCTTAATTTTTGAGGTGTAAATTATTTCCCTTCTGTTTATATTTAGTCTTCTTACAACTATGTTTTTTTATTCTTTGTCTTCTTAACCTTTCTGTTGGATTTCTAATTCTTTACCTAGTCTAATGCTGCAGCAGCCTCTTTCAGGTCATCATTAAGAATGAAGCAGTAGTTTTATATGAAGGCAGTTGAGCTAGTGCTTGTCACTGCTGCTTTTGAATCTTGATACTTTTAATTATCAGCAATGATGTTCTCATATTGAGCAGAGATCTTCTGAGTTCCACAGGGATGCTTGTAATCCTCTTGTTTGTACTAGGCCTTCTTAATTTAGAAGGTTGCTGACCATACTAGTAATTATTTAACTTTCAGTGACACTTCTTCTGCATTTATTAACATTGACTTTTATCTGCCAGTGCATTACCTGTACATCATGGTTGATTAGCTTCCAGCTGGTTACATTTTTGGACTTATGTACTTGACCAACCTATATAATTGTTAACTGTTCTGCTTTCTTTTTCAGCTCATTAATTAGTGCCTTTAAATGTTGCTAGCTTTATGGATCCTTGAGGCATCCTGCTGTTAACCTTTTGTTGTGTTGCAAGTTTGATTACATACTCCTAGTTCAAACTTCCTGTTTCTTAGCTAGGAATAAAATACTTGAAGAGAATATGACAGGAATATTGAAAATATATCTGCAGTGTTGAAATCATGGCTTTTACTCAACTGTTAGCACCAGGTCTATTCCTGACAGAAGTACTCTAAATTTAGCATCCCCAAATAAAATGTTTTAACTGCATGCTTGTCATAAAAGCACTTTGACACCATCTTCTGCTAATTCTGGCAAAACATTTTTTCCCCTTTACAGTCTTTCTAGAGAGCTTAATCCATTATGTGAAATCAGCCCATTGTAAAAATCAATGGAATTGATATACTTTTAGCTAATGTATTAAAGAGCTGGCTAACTGCTCTATTATTCACTTTTTGATTACTTAAATACAGTTTTGCAGTATGAAATATGAAGGTTCTTTAGGGGCATTTACTTTCGGCTAAATTGGAAGCTTGTGACTTTGAGCACTGCATGAATTATCTCATACATGGGCTGTTGTAGGAATTCCCAACTCATGGAAGCATTCTTACCATTGGGTTCACATTAAGGTCTTTTTATAACCCACAAAAGAGAATTAGCTTGAATTCTAAAGCCCTTCACTATGCATCTTACTGAGTGCAGGTTTGTAGTCCCTTACAGGAGAAGGGATTTTGATTCCTCCTGTCTTTGACCAATGGAGCTGAACAGTCAGCATGGAAAAGGTGTGTTTAGCTCATAACCTCAGTTGTCGCTGAAAGCAAATGTGCTTGGAGACTTGGTTAATTAAGAAAAGGTACCCTTTGCAAATTAGTCTTCCTAAGCTGGCTTTTGATACCATTTGCCAACCTTGTTTTCGTGATCCAGAGTTTTATTTTCAGTTATTGAAAAGCTCTACCACAACATGTGTTTGTTTTGATTTTTTTTTTCATTCTCCTCTCTTTAAATGATAAACTGTGGTATGGAAATTGACTATGAAGATACTTTATGAAAAAGAAAAAAAAAAACTGTTTTGAAGTATTTCATTTTGGCATTAGAGTGGTCAGTTTCATTTCTTTGGAATTAAAAAGTTATCCTTGAGAGTAGGAGCTTTGTAATGGTGCCTTTTCTCATGGGAATCACTGTTTAGTGACCACAGCAACTCTCATTGATAGTTTCAGCTCTATTGTCAGACTACCATTTAAGAGAAATATACAGATAGGAATTTCAGCACTGCTTGTCTTGTGTTGCTGTTCTGTGTAATTTGATGGTCCTCAAGACATTTGTGTTTGTTCTCCTGTGAGGAGGTACCACTAGAGAAAAACAGTGTAAAGCAGCAGCAGCTTGCTGCTGTGACATTCAGACTCATGTAAAGCTGCTGTGAAATTCACTCTTAGTTAGGGAGGGAAGTGTTTTCATACTTTTTTTTTTTCTTGTGCTGTGCTGGTATCAACTTTTAGAAACTTTACTCTTTTAGAAAATTTATCCAACAGATAATCCAGTTCAGTGTTTTGCTGTCTAGCTGAAAGAGCTTTAGCATCCTTTGGAGGCAGAATGTGTGAACTGCTCTTTTGTTCCTTAATTCTCATCTTGCTTTATAAGACTTTGTCCTGTAAATTGCAAGCCAGTGTAATATTGTAAATGTTTTGGAAAATTTTACTTTGCTTTCACTAGTACTAATATTGGTTAAACAGTGCAAATGATAGAATCTCTAGGAATTATATATTTTTTAAATGAGATTTCTTACTGTAGGTAAACTCTTAGTATTTTTTGTGCAAATATTTCTTTGTAATGGAATGCAGTACTATTTTCATGTTGAGTTCCAATATATCTTCCTGTAACAGGGTTCTTGATGTGTAGATGGAGTCATAAGACAAAATTTGTCATCCTGGTTATATGGAACAATTGAGTCAGAATAATATTCAACATCTAAGTTGCTTGTGAAAACTTGTTACAGGCAAGGGAGAGGGTATGTCATGTTCTTTGACTTTTTATTTTTACAATGCATTAGAATAGACTCCAGAATTTCAGCTGGTGCTTCCTGTCAGCCACAGGAATGATGAAAATAACAGAGCACATACATAACTCTCAATAAGTAGTTTGACAGGAGGCAGGAATACTGGTCTGGTTTTACAGGCACCACATGACAAAGGCCAACAGAACCTGAAGAACTTGAATCCCAATCTGTTTACTTTTCCATAGCCACAGGTTATTGTTATCTTATCTCTTTTTCATGCCTTTTAAAACCTGCACTCAGTATGCTAGCAGTGCTTTAGTGCAAATTGTGAATGAGAACCAGAATTATGCTGACAATTAAAGAGAAGGCAATTCTTCCAGGGAGAAGGAAACAAATTTTGGGATTGGGCTTTTGAACTTTGCCCTTTTTCTTTTCTTTTTTTTTTTTAAGGGGTTTGTTTGTTTGTTTTGTTTTGGTGGTTTTTATTTGTTTTTCAGATGTCCGTGAGAAACAAACCAGGGGAAGATGGGAGTACTGGTAACAGGTTGGAATCAATTGTCAGTATATATATAGAGAGATTTGAAAATTCCTATTAGATATGGTGAAGCTGACTAAAAAAACAGAATGAAAAATTGATCAAATGACCATGTATGTCTATAAAGACAAAGAGGTATTTAGTATTGGTTTGAATTACAGAATATGCTGAATTGGAAAGGACCCACAAAGGTCTTTGAGTCTGACTCCTGTCTCTGCAGAGCACCTTCCCCAGGGATCGCACCATGTGCCTGAGGGCATTGTTCAAACGCTTCCAGAACCTTGTCAGGCTGGTTGACCTCTCCTCTGGGAAGCCCAGGCGCTTCCAGTGCCTGACCACTCTCTGTGTGAAGAGTGTTTTCCTCTTGTCCAACCCAGACCTTCCCAGACACAGCTTCAGGCCACTCCCTCAGGTTCTGTCACTGTCACCACGGAGAAGAGATCAGTGCCTGCCCCTCCTCTTCTCCCCATGAGGAATTTGTGACCATGATGAGGTCTCCCCTCAGTCTCCTACAGGTTGAACAGACCAAGTGACTTCAGCTGCTTCTCATTCAGCTTTCCTCAAGCCCTTCACCATCTTTGTTGTCCTCCTTTGGACATTCTCTGTCTTTCTTGTATTGTGGTGCTCAAAACTGAACACAGTGATCAAGGTGAGGCTGCCCAAAAGCAGGACAACCCCCTCCCTTGACCAGATGTCTCCGCAACAGCATTCAAAAATGAGTTTACCATGGCCAGGGTGAGCAAGGACTAAGATCAAGCATAAAGCTGCCTCTCACCCCAACCCAAAGTGGGTAACAAGTAGATGTCATTTCATGAGCTCAGTTCTTAACTTTGCTAGGTGTTAATTTTTTAAAAAACAGAGTAAACAAGCCCCATGTACAGTAGGCTTCCAAATCTTCTGATGGCCCAAAAGCTTATTAGTTGTGGGCAAAACTTAAGATTGATCAGAGTTGTCTTTTCACTCAGTGACATTCATCAGTTTGATTACCTCTATGAATAATTTAGCATTAAGAGCAGCCCAGGCTCTTATGTGCATATCCTGTTCATTATGTTTCTGCCTTAAATATATTCAATTGAGAACATTCACTGATGGAGCACTTTTAAAGTATCTTTAAGGACTCATTTAGGTTAAAATTAAACTAATGGATTTATTTAATTTTCAGTTCATTACATACTTAGGGTAATTAGGATTGATACACTTTTCAAACAGAGAAGCTGAAACCTAATTTTAGGTGCAAACCCCAGCTTTAACTACTGTTTCCAGACAATACTTCTGTTAGGAATTATTTCTCTCTGTCCTGATTGGAATATTAATTTGAATGTCCAGTTTGTGAGTTTGCCATTAAGAAGTTAAGTATGCATTTTCACATAACTTGTTTTTTTAGATGACTTTGTGGTTTTAAAGGCTGCAGTCTGTAGTGTCATGTGAATGAATCAAGTATCTGCTATCTTTATCTTTGAAAAATGGTTGAAGAGGGCACACCAGAGCAGTCTCAAAGAGATACTTGAATAACAACTCTACTTAGAATAGCAAAGAAAACCCCCACTCCTGCTAGTAGTCTGTAACTTTGTTCACCCCTTTTCCAATATACTCTTCCAATTTTTTTTTCAGGGCTTGCTGATCACAAGTTTTAGAAAGCTGGGTACTTAAATTAGTAATAGTTTAGTAAACTTGTTTTTTTTTCAAATTCTGAAGATAGTGTGGATGTGTACACATCATGCAACAAATATTGAGCTTTCTAAGGTGCAGCAGAGGTGCTTTGATTTATTTGAAATACATATTTCAAGAAAAAAGAAAGTCATCTCTTAAGGCCCTCTGTCTGCAAAGAATGGTTATGTAGTTGAAGAACTTCTTCAGGCTGATGTTTCTAAATATTTGATTTTGAGGCTTATTTTTGTGAACTGAAAGTCTCAGGAATGGTGTGAAAAATACAAAGTTGTTCAATAACTTTAGGAAGTAGAAGAGCACAGGACCACCTCCATGAGCCGTAATGCAGGTCAAAAATACACTCTGTACCTTCTTAGAGCCTTGATAGGCCTTTAGATTCTTACTGGGACTTGTTCCTTGCTCTAGTGCTGTGTGTGTATAAGCAGAGTTACAGATAGGACAGTCCAGTAAGTTCAACATACGTTTGCTTCAGACTTAGCTTTAATCTAATTAGCTGTCCTCTTGGAAGAACAGCCTGGCAACTTTTTGGAAATGTGGTCTGAGATAGCTGTGAGAAAACAACTCCAAGCTGCTCAGTGGTTCCTTTCCTGCAGCTTCTGCTGTGGTTTAACTGGGCACTGAAGTGAGCAGGGAGAGCCATGTGACATGAGGGATGCTCAGGAATTCTTCATTCTTTGTCAAAGTTCCCTGATAGAATAGAACAGAGTGGGGCAGCTGCTGCTATGTTAGATTGCATACTCATCAAAAATGTTTTATTTGGTTGTTTTTTGGGTTACTTTGAGCATCAAATTGGTTTTATGTATGATCTCACAGGTTTTATGGACACTGGAATGAAAGAATTTGAAATTGTGTAGCCTAAGCTGCCCTTAAGGATGATGTTGATCTATACAGAGTTCCAGAAGTAAATGGCTGATAATCTAGCCTTCAAAACAACTGATGTTATGAGGGCTTAAAATTGTTCTTAGTATAGCTTCAGAAAAAAATAGTCTTCATTATAGGTTTTTGTGTGCTCTGAAATTTATATTTGATGTTTGGCTGTGAATAGATTCATTGAATTGCTGGAAGCTGCATTAATGTTTTATCAAGTCTAAAGTTGTGTGTTGGTAGTTAAAATACTGCTTGTATTTTAACTTTGTTGTTGTACAAAATGTTAAAGAAGAGAAAAGCATTAGTACCATGACTGCCCAGTGACACTAACAGAATCCTACAGAAAATATTAAGCAATCTATCAACTCTTGCTGGAGTGCAGTTGGAAGATATTTAAATGTGGTACATCAGAGCATCTGAAGAAAATCTGAACTTGGATAATTGAAAGGCATGTGGTACAGCCTTTTTTATTTTTTGTTATTACATATTCAAATGTTATTTCATGATATTATTCACATTATTCTGCTATGGTGTCATGTCATCAAATGAAAAAGAGTGTTCAGAAAGCATGAAGAATTCAAGGAGTCTAGTGAGCAACCTGAGCTGGATAAAACATTTTAAAGTAATTAATACATTATGTATGCAGACTCAGCACAAAACTTTTTTCTCGAGCAAGATACACTTGCCAGATTCTATATCTAATTTTGTGCTGCAGTTCTAAATCATAAAATCTTTATACCTGCAGTAGTTAATTAAAAAAAAATTATGGTAACCAATGCCCGCAGGAAACAAAGTAATCTTGTGTATTGAATTTGTTAAATCTTTAAAAAAAGAAACCCTATAAAAACCATTAAACCAACCCCCTTGTTACTAGACATTATTTATCTTCTTTCCTTTCCTCCTCGTGTTTCTTTCTTTTAGTTGCTTTTGGATCTTGCAGCACTGTCAAATCACATCTTTTATTCTGTCTTTCCATGTCCAGGAAAACTAATCACTCTTCTGCAGGCAGTTAATGCTTGAATCTGCTGTGTGCAAGAAACCAATTGACCCAATCTCAGCTGGGATCTGATTCATGAAAGTACAACAATATGTAATTTTCTTGCTTTGGATCATATCAAAGCTTTCTTATGCAGTTTTAGACTATTATGACTATTCATTCTTCCCCCCAAATTGTTCTTTCCCAAACACAGCAGGAGCTTCTAAGAGCTTGAAACAATGGTTTCTCTCTATTTTGCATGTGTTATGTATATTTGAGAGGCATCTAAGGACTCCTTTTTTAACCACATTTTCCTCTGTATGGAAAACTTCATAAAACATCTTGCTTTCTGCCAGTAAAACAATGCCTTTTATTTGTTTTTTTTTAATAGTATACCTCATGTTATTTGCAGTAGAGTTGGATAGCAGTGAGTTGTGGTCAGTAGTTTGCACTAATGTGCTAGTTTGGATCACGAGCATTTTTAATCAAAAAATCCACAATGGAATGATTTTTAAGGTGAGCAAACCTTCTTTATGACCACTTCTGTGCAGAAGTGTCAAATACTATGCACATCAGGCACTTATTTCCAAATCAAATGTTTGACCTTGCAATCTTCATAGCTACATTTTCAACTCTGTGGCTGCAAAAATATTTGTAACCAACTTTCTTACAGCCAAACCATCTTTTACTGCTGTGATTCACTACCGCTTCCGTCGGCAGGGATGAGCTGTGTGGGATATTTCTGGGGAGCAAACCCAAGAGGAATTTCTCATTATTCTAAGAGACTGTTTGCTTCTTTATCTGTCACTTGTAAAATGCTGGCTAATTGTTAGTTTAAAACAGCTTATATCAATTGCTGTTGTAGCAGACCACCTTAGGTTTTCATGATTTGTGATTTCTCCATTTCTTCCATTTCTCTGGGTATGTGATGAGTGGTTGGGTGAATCATTAATTTTATTCAGAAGAACGTGGTAATGATTCAAGAACGAGAGTGGAGAAATGAATCCAAAGGAAGTCAAAATAATAGAGTAATTTGGGGGTTTTGATACATGGTTTCACATTTCTTAGAGATCTGGCTGTCTGAAAGTGAAGCTCAGTGTTTTCCAGAAAATCATCACTTTTAGTGTAACTCAAGAATTTAAATTTAAAAAAAAGGGAAATTACCTCAAAGTCAGCTAACTGAGAATGTTCATTTTACTGTACTTGTGCTTGGAGAGTATCCAGAAAAGATGTAAGGTCTTTTATTTTTCTTCACATGTGAGTTATTATTGACATAATTTAATTTACTAAAGATATTTCAATGTAGTTTGAATAGCTTAATGAGTTTTGTTATGTTTTAACAATTTATTACGCTGTTACATAAAAGGTAAAACTGGGATATGCTAGGGAAGTGAGACAAGGCTTTAAGAGCAAAATGAAGACTGGTATATTTGAAGTAGATTGAAGTCCAGTTATGGTCAGGTTTATTGAAGAGGAAATCATCACGATGGCCCAACTGACAAACACTGTGTTGAAGATTTCCATATCCAATTCTTAGGTTTTGAGGAAAAGAGTTTAGCTCTTTTGGTGGTGGCTGGAACTGGAGAAGTTTAGCCAGTCTTATGCATACTTGTTGAAGAATTATCTTCCTTTTCCAGAAGGGATTTGTTTCAGATGGATGGGTAAAAAGCCAAAAAAAATCGTTAAAGCTTGAATGTTTATGGAGGAACATAAATGAAAAGTCTCCAAGCTTATGAAGTCAACTGTGTGTAGACTAGGGAAATTTTAAAACACTTCTGTGTTAAAACTGTGTATATGTCTGAAAATCTTTGTGTCCACTGTAAATGAAGGTTTACGGAGGAAATACTGTTTTCTGTTCAGCTTCAAAAAGAAAGCTTAAGATGTATAAATAATTTTTTTTGTATTGCTCTTTCCAGAGAGAGGAAAGTTAAGGACAAAACTTTAATACACAAAAAGTAAATACGCAAAACTTGAAAACTTCTGGCTTTGCCTGCATATGTATGGATCAAATGTCCAGACTGAAGTGATGGGAGGGGCATTTCCCTGGGTGTACCCCCATTGGCTGTTCCCTTTTCAAGACAGTTTCATCTCCTGCTCTGTTCACCCTCAGCCCTCTCTCATTGTTACCCTGTGCCCCCACCACCCTCCTGCTCCAATTTGGAGATTGCTTGATGGGCAAAAATCCCCAAAATATTAAATTGACACAATTTGGGAGAAAATTGAAAAAAAAGGCAACTCAACATTTACCTGTTGTTTTCTAGCCTGCCAATTCAGCAGTGAGCCTTGCTTTTGACTGGCCAGATGGGATACCTGAACCTTGGAACAAACCCTAGCATCTGATACCCATTGATGATTTGGTAATTAAGAGGCATAGGGAAGATGTCTTAGAATTGTGAGGGGAATGGACATTTTGGAGGTGGAGGAATAAAGGAGAGCTTGTAAGAGGCGGCAGCAGCAGCAAGGTGCTGAGGTTATTGTTGTCTGTGGGAGACAAACCCGAAAGTTCTGCTGTCCATAAGGCAGGATAAATTGTTTTAACAAGATCTGTTTGCAGATAGACCACAATTTATTTCTAAGCATCAACATTCTGTCGGTCTTTTTTTATTTTTTTTTTTTTTCCAGTGTGCTGTGGCTGGTACTGCAGCTGGTCCTTTTAAATTATAAAAAAAGTTTCCAGATGCTGCTACAGGGCAGTTTATTAGAACAGCATAGTGGTAAAAGTTAAACTGGCCTACTTACTTACATTAATGGATGGTTGATCATGTTTCTTCTCCCTGAAACAAAATTTCCACAGTTTGCTTAGGAACTGTTTGGTCTGAATTTATAGAAAGACTTATTTTTGTATCTTTTATTCTTAATGGGAATAGTTGAAAGCTGCTTGTAGAAGAAACAATTAGCTGATAAAGTGACTATTTAAGTCAGTATGACATCTCCTGTTCCTCTGTTGGAAAACCAAAGAGGAGCACGGGAGAGCAGACTAGATGAGAAGATTAATGTATTGTTCATACATATAAAGTGTGTAAGCTGATGTAATTAAGGAGAGTGATAACCCAGGTTATTTGCTTTCTGAATTGCATGAGGAAAAGGGAGGAAAGAATCATAATTCACTGTCTTTGTGCTAATATTTCCTGCACTAAAATCAAACTGGGTACCTTATTCTTATGGGGTTACCTTACTCTTATAAGCTCTTATAAACCTTGCTTGAATAAACAATATTCTTGACTTTTCTGAATGAATGCTAGTAGCTGATATGATTTTAAAGACTTGACTGTTGCTAAAGTGAAATGTTAGTGTGAGAATGGACAGATTTTTAATATTGCTGTTACCTATACTTTCATTCCAGTTTTTACCTGAATTATCTGCTTTTTATACATGTAATAAATAATAACTTTCTTGGCATAAACCATTGTAATCATGAAAGGAGTTGGTTACATCAAGCCTTGAAATTACTAAATCCTAAGAAAAAGTATAGGTTGTCTTAAGGTGCATTGTATCTATTTTTTAATCTCTTAGTAATGATATCTGAATTATATGTTTATCTTGGTCTTTCTGACAGGGATCACTCTGCATATTAGCAAAAAAACTCCAAATTGCATGTAATATAAAACATCCTACTACACTCAAATTTCCTGCCATTCTCGTGATGTTCATGGGACACTGATATACTTTTCAAAGCATTATAAGGAAATCATTGGGTCACAATACTGAAAAAGTGCACTGTTGGCTCCTCAGCTTGGAATTATAGCAGTAAGTGTGTGCCTCATAAGTAGTTAGAGGCTAGGCCTCCTGCTTTAAAAAAAAAATAAAATCTGATCATGAGACATTGCTTTGTGGAGAACTATTGCAGAAGTAGATTGCCCCAAAGAGCAAATATTCGAGATTGAGGAGAATTGGGATTGGATGGCAAGAGTGATGCTTCCAAGCATCTTTTAGCAGGTAAAAGTAGTTTGCAGTGTGTCAGTATCAGAGGCTTTGGCAGGTTCATCAGGAGCTCCAAATAGTCAGACAGATACTGGGCAACATAAAACCTGTAGGAAAAAGGAACAGAAAAGTTGACAAGAGAGAATAAAATGTGTTCCTCTAGAAGATAACAAGAAGTTTCAATGGCTAAATAATATTTCACTATTCTTCTGTCAAATAGTGGTGTTACAAAGGTTTAGCAAGGTAATGAGTAAAAGAGATGGCAAATCCAGAACTATGAAGGAAATGTGGAAGTGTTGATTGGGAACAATTTGCCTATTGACAGATAAAAGTTCTGACTAGCATGGTTTGCGTGTTCAGCCAATTTCACATGGGAAAAACATCAGTTTGACTTCCTTCCTTCCTGTCCCTCTGGACTCTGAAAAGGGCAAAATTTATTCTGACATAGGATTTAGTTTCCAGGAAAATAGCAGCGGGATCTTTGCAAGTTCTGGGATGGGTTTATATGCCCCAGTAAAATATAGAATCATCACATTCTCTGCTTTCATTTACAGCATGGGGTACACCAGTATAGTCCTGGGATATGCTGGAATAATTGTTGGGGAAGTGGGAAAGACAGTGTCTGTATATGGATAAGACAAATACAAAAAGTTGGGCAAAAAGTTACATGGTATTCCAAACCGTGGACCATGCATAAGAAGTTAGATGTGCATGTTCTTTGAATACTTGTAATTTTCTTTTACATTCATGTGCTGAAGATAACATTGAACTGTAAGTCTTGTACAGATCTTTTTGCTATATTCATTCTTGATGAATTAGCGGAATGTCATTATGGTTTGGAAAATCAAATTTAATTTTCCATTCTGCATGTAATTTTTCCATTAATATGGAAGGCTGATAAGGCTTTTGCTGAAAGGATCGTATTTAAGTCATCATATTTTTATTTAGAGTTTATTTAGAGCTTGCTTTCTGAAAGTGTGCAACACTTTTTGCTAGAAATGTAAGAGCAATGCTGACAAATCAGTGGTTTGAGCATTCTTGGTCTGTAGAACACTTCAGCTTGCAAAGCAAACATCCATTCTCAGCATTTGCTTTTCTTTCAAAGCTGATGAAACACTTGAACTACTACTTATAAGTTGATTCTTAATTTTATATCAAAGTATTTTGAAGCTAAATTTTCATCTATCATCATGTAAACCCAGCTCAGTTATTTTGACAACTGGATGGTCTTCTTTGGTGGGAGCCTCACAGGGAGGAATTTGCAAGCCGGAGGTTTTCAGTTGCAGAGGAAGGTTTTAGAAATGCTGTTTTAGCTGGCACTGCTTTCTCTAGTTTAGTTACTAGTGATGAGTTGAATTTGAGTCTTTAAATAGCACAGTAGATTTCCTAACCTATACAGAAAAGTTAGTTGATCCTTTCCACCTGAGCCAATGTTGAGGAGTCATCTGCAAAGCATAGAACACTGTCAGTGTTATAACAGTGTTATAACAGTTGAGCTGAGAGCTGAATGAGTGGGGAGGCTTTGCTTTGGTCTGTCATGAGGTTGGCAAAAGTATTGAGAGCTCCCTGCTTGCTTTGCTGCATGAAAGTTAATCATTTTGGGATAAGTAGTTTAAGACAGTGTAGTGCTTCCAAAATTTTTTCCCATGTGTGCAAAGAAATTCAGTGTTGCCTGAACAAAAGTAGTACGATAATTTTTTATTGCTTTTCATTTAATTGTATTTTTAAAAGGTGCCTTCTTTCATTTTGATGCATGCTGAAATGTTCTCTAGCATAGCAGATCCACTCATAAAATAAAAAGTTCTGATTTTATTCTTTTCTAAGTGATATTTCTCAATATCCTGACTCTCCTTCAGCATAGTGGGTGCCTAGCCTGCTTGTTCCACTAATCTGTCTTAAGTAATTTTGTTTTTAGGGGCTGATTAGAAACTTCAACATTCTGCTTGTTTTCATATTGCTACCTAGATTATGATGTATACTAGGATGAGCCTCTATATACAAGATTCCTGTTTCATCTCTTTTTGGAATATTCAAGCAAGAATTATTCCTCAATCTTGAATCAGGTGTTAAGGGAAGCAAGTCATGTCTTTCCAGTTATTGAAAATGCTAAATGGTCAAATTCATATCTGAATAACTGGTGGAGATTTCCAGTAATGAAAGTTTCTCATTCCCTGAAGCATTCTGCCAAATATCAGATTAGTAATCCTTTCCTCATGATGTTCTGATGTAATTAACAATGTTTGTGGCCCAGCTGCTCAGGAGCTGGTAAAATTGAGGTGGAAAACTGATAAAGAATAACTGAAAAACACCACAGAGTTGGACAAAATAGAATTACCACATAATAGACATGTTGAGATTTAGAGTAAGGAAAGTGGCAACTCTTAAAATTTAAAAATTACATTGTTAGCATCATGTGTCTGCCTCTGCTGCTAAAGTCTTTTCCTGGGCATTCCTTCCCTTGCTTAGGCAGGTATTGTGAAATAGATTGCAAAAGTTTCTCGATTGCAGTTTATTTCTGTGCTGAATTAGCTCTGAATCTGTGACTGTGATGTTGTCAGAAAGGAGTGTGGGGATAGAGCAAATGCTTAGGGACTAGGGGTGTCATTATGCAGTCCTTGAGCTGCAGTGCTGATTTTCAGCTTTCTTGACATTTTTTTTTCCAGTTCTTTTAAGCATGATGTGTATTAAACTGCATACCTTGTTTCCTGCATACTGAAATATCTTTTGGGTTTGTGTTTGTAAAAAGAAAGATGCTGCAAACAGCTGACTGACTCAGCAATTAGTAAATCAAATGAAATGGAATATTTCTAGGAAGAAACCTGAAGGTTTGCAGCATGATTTGGAAACTGTGGGCTGGATTGCTGCATTGCCAAAGGCTGCATTAAAACAGCAGTGCTTTTTTTAGAAGAGCTAATTCATTGGGTTATTGTCGCAGTTTCCTCATCCTTGTTTTGACAGTGTTAATGGCTCTTAGAATGCTGTTTCAACTACCTGAAAGTAGTTACTGTCTTTACAAAAAAAGGGACAAGAAAAAAATTGGGATCTGTATTACTAACTGAATCCATTGTTTTGGAAACTTGATAACGTAATGCTTCCTGTGTTCCTCCATGGTAAACAAAACTTCCTGAATTAGGGACCATTATCTCACCTGAAGCCAGAAAAAGTTTGCCTGCTTTATTTTCCTTAGAAAAATGGAATATTTTGTTGCTGCTGTTGTTTAAAATGATCTTGCTAGTCTTGCAAGTGAGAAATGATAGTCATTTGTCAGCTCAGCCAAATTTCAGATACTGTTGCAAGCAGCAGAGCTTTGCCTGGAGGCAGATGCATATATCCGAAACTAGAATTTCTGTGGGAGGGTTCGTATTTGTGCATGAAGACATATGCTCAGCCAAGCAGTTTGTTGGTTTGGGTATGTTTTCTCCTGTTGACACTGACAGACAGTCTTACTGAAAAGCTTTAAATCTGGCAGAAGGCAGAAAACCATTCCCTCTTCACTATTTATTTCCCTCACCACAAAATTTTGTTTTTAAATAGAACATTAATATTTTCAAAGGACTGAGTCCCTAGGCCAGACTTTTTTCTTTTTTTTTTTTTTCCTAGGGGAAGTTGTCAGTACCACTTCTGTGCCCTAGGGTAACTTTTTTTCTAAAGGTTTACTCTTGTGTACTGTAAACTTATCTGTTCCCTGAGTTAAAGTCCTCCTAATAAGCAATGTGTTATTTTGGACTTTGGAGTTATGATGTGCTTGTTCACCTCTTAAACAGCTGTCTCTAAGATTTCAATTACTTACTGGGGGCTAATATTGTAATGTGTGATGATTTAAGACTTAGTAAAAGCTTGTGGACAAGAATACAATTTTCTCATTTTCCTCTTTGATTAACAAGTGCTAATTACATAGTGCAAGAAACTACTTCCTGTTAGATTTGTGAGGGATTTTTTATAGTTTCATTTGGTTCCTAAGTTGGTAAATATATAAACAGCCTTTTTTAGCTTTGTGTACAGCCGCAAATGATCTAATTTAGAACTCCAGTATTTATATTTCTTTTGCAATGAAGCTATAGAGCTGAATAGACAGCGGCCGTCTCATGCCAGAGAGCTGCAAGAAATGATTTCTCAGTGTCCAAAGAGACATAATTAGTTGTGTGGAGCAGTGGTTTTACTTTGGGGATTTTCTACCACTTAGCACTTTGTTTATTATCTTTGTGAAAAAATATTAATATCATCGATGCCCTTTGTAAATGTTGAGAAGCATTGTGTAAATGTGACATTTGCTTTTGCAAATTTACTGGATGATTTATTTCAAGTACTGCCTCTTGTGAATGGCAAGTCTTAGGATCTTGCTCGGTTACCTCCCCCTCCCACTTTTCTCGCTCTTAAGTAATGTGCTATCATTCCTGCTATAATACTCTGTGTGTGTGAACTCAAAAAATCTAAGCCTTTGATTAGAAGTAGAACAATTCAGTTCTCTTTCTCTGCATATAGGATAGAGTTGCTGTAACTTTATTATCCTGCAGTTGTTAACACTTGAGAACTGATTTCTTGGCCCATGGAAGGCAGAGGTTGTAGTCCTTTAAGCACCATTAAGGCTGTATATTTGTATATATACCTGTACCTTTGGATCCCTCTGATCATCTCTGAGGTAATGGGAAGTATTTGTAGTTATTTCACTCTGTAGTTCCATTAGTAATTATCAGTGGAAATTAATAAAATGGGTATGGGAAAAACTCATATACATTTTTTTCCCCTAAACTGTTCTCCTGTGCCATCTACACCTGTAAGCTTTACTACTGTCTGGGTGTTTGCATCAGGTCCGAGAAAGGGAGGTTACAGATTATTTGTTTGAATATTAAATCTAGAATAAAGCAGGCAGCTCTCCTGAAGCCCTCTGCATGCTGTTGAAAAAGACATTGATCATAGGGCATGCAATTTTACAGAATGTAAAATTTATGAGGGCAGCTGTCATTGATTTCAATGTAGTTATGTATTTAGCTGTTTTGCATTCACTATTAAATAAGATGTTTTTACTCAGTAGGTCTGGAAACATTTGGTCTTTTCTCATGAGTTGGGGAAGACTAGAAAATGTTAAAGCCCCATCTTTCTCAGCTAAAGAGGCCCTTGTTAATGCATTTGCCAGGGTTAATATTATGTACACTTTTTCTAGCAAAGAGCAGTATTCTGAAAATGGAAACTGAGCTACATTTGTAAGAGCTAAGTGAAGAAATTCACGTTGTGTACATGGCTATGCACACAGATATGTGTAGCTGGGGTTATTGCTGGTTTGAGCCCTGGATGGGCTGGTGATCCTGCCTGGCTGCTGCTGCTGGCTCTGAGGCTGCTGCCATGCTGGTGTTTTTTGGGGAGATGACTTATCTGTTAGAGTGAGTGATAACCATCTGATGTCTCCTGAGCTTCAGGAGTAATTTGTGGTGACGAGTTGCGTGTGAGGTCCAAAGTCAGCGCTCTTTGCACAGGAAATGTCTTGTCTGCAGTGGCAGGGATGTGCATCTGCTTCTGGGCCCACCTGAGCTCTTCCCAGCAAGGGTGAGAGGACAAGACTGCATTTGAAATTGGATAGGAAAGTGGAATTTTTAGAGCAAAGTACAGCTCAGTCTTTGTTTTCATAGCCTATTACAATGGAAACATTACTGGGAAACTACGCTACCCACTCTTTATAAACAAACAAATGCAAACAAAACACTTTAGTTGACACAAACATTAAATTTTTTTTTGGCTTCTGGATTTCTGCATAGTGAATGTTTTGTCAGCTGAAGGGGCTGAGAGGTGTCTAATGCATTTTTCACTGTGGCTCACATCCTCCATACACACCAGTGCTGGTGGCTTTGCATACTTGTGGAACAATGAGGGTAGTGTTTCCTGGTGGCTGAAGAGAAGGTGCAGAGGGTGTCTGCCAGCTCGAAGCAGTCAACACACAACTCTTTGTTGATAGTCCCACTGGAGGCAAGCATGTCTGGATTGATGCTCTGTGCTCCTACTTAAAGCTGATGTAAGTTCATGCTATCAAAATAAACTGGTTTTGCTGATTGCCTTACTAATGTTTATGAATCATTATAGTTTAGAAAGATTTATATCATCTTTACAAACCTGCGGTGCTTCTCCTGATTTTTGCATAATTTGGGGTTTTGTCTTTTTGGAGAGCAGTTGGGAGGTTATGAAAGATAGCTTTTTCTGTATTATTTTATTTTGATTTTTTTGAGTGAATTGAACAATTCTGTGTAGGTAGTTTATATTATGAAAAAGCTATTTTTTACAGTCCAAAAGAATTTAGTAGTGATGCAGAATATGACAGTATACACTTCACTGCTGAGACCCATAGACTGTCCTGTATTTTTGTTTTTTTTCTGGTGCTTTCCAGCAATGTTGTGCTCTCAAGCAACATGAAATAGAGCTTTTCAGTAGTCTTGATTTGGTTGGGGTGTATTTTACAGTTGGGGGGTTATTTACAGTTGACTTCTAAAAATCATATTTACTTCACAATACCTCTGTGGGTTCAATCACTTTTGCTCCCTTTCACACACTGCTTGTGTTGGCTTGTGCTGCTTTGAGTCCCTGTCCCCATGGGCAGCAGGAGACCTGTGAGAAGAAGGTGCTGCTGCACTGTTTGCATGGCTGTGTGTGCCAGAATCATTGCTTGGGTGCTGAACAACTTGTTAGTGAAGGCCAAGAAAAGCAGTGTCATGCATTTTAGATGTCAGTCTGATCAAAGCCACTCTTACCTTGACAGTTTTCCCCTAAGTTTTGGCGGGGTAATATGATAGCCGTGTGTACTTAACAGCTGTTCAACATAATACCTGTCTTTATGGTTTTGCTGCTTCTGTTATAAATGATGCCTATGAATCTTTTTTTTTTTTTGAAACAAAGTGCATGCAGAAAAAAAATCTTTGAATTGTCTCCCTTAAGAAAGATTTACTCAAATGATTTTTTTGCCCTTGCTGTCTTTCTGTATCAGATAAAACCATGGAGACTTATGAAACAAAATTGTGGTTGTTTTGTTGTACTCTGGGTTTTTTATGTATTTTTGGTCACTTCAGGAATAACAGGAAGATGATGTGGTTTTCTCAGTGTTACAAATCTGTTTCCTTCAGAGTTTAATGCCACCCTAATAATGTAATGCTTTTCTGTTCAGTCTCTAGC
Source organism: Zonotrichia leucophrys gambelii (assembly GCF_028769735.1). Classification (NCBI taxonomy): domain Eukaryota; kingdom Metazoa; phylum Chordata; class Aves; order Passeriformes; family Passerellidae; genus Zonotrichia; species Zonotrichia leucophrys. The sequence goes on along the minus strand of NC_088171.1, from coordinate 87,077,328 downwards.
ACTGATTTTTCTGACCTTGTGTGGGATCATACCATTGTAATGAGTTTGTAGAAAAAAAAGTTGATGCAATGGAGTTGGCTCCATATTTTATGGCACATGCATGATTTTGAATGTGTGGGGAAGTGTTTTACTGAATACAAAAGAATTTGACTGCACAAACTAGAAAGGTAATGCATGGCTAAAAAAATCATATGGTCAATCTGTATTATTTAGGAAGAGGTGAAAGTGCTAAGTGGAGCTTAGGGATAGCTATTTCATTGGGCATAGATAGCCCTGCATGATTGTTGCTGTTTTAAACATTAAATGTATCAGAAGAAAGTTCTCTGCATAATAGGAGTGCAAATATTGAGACTATTCAGTTTAGCCACTTGCTTGAATATGAGTTATATTTTGCACTCTGCAAGCATTGTGGCTGTGAATCTGGTCAGCATTTTACCTAAAATTTGTTTAGGTTTAAATAAGTTTCAAATAAACCTTTCTTCATTTTTAAGTGATGTCCTGGTTTTTGGCTGTGATAGAATTAATTTTCTTCTTAGTAGCTGGTACAGAGTTGTGTTTTGGATTCAGTATGAGAAAATTATGTTGATAACACACTGATGTTTTAGTTGCTAAGTAGGACTTACTCCAAGGCCAGGAATTTTTAGTGCCTCATGCTCTTCATGGTGAGGGGGTGTGCAAAAAGCTGGGAGGGAGCACGGCTGGTTCAGCTGAGCCAAACTGGCCAAAGGGATGTTCCCTACCACAGAACATCCTGCCCTGTATGTGAGCAGGAGGTGGGGGGATGGGGAATTGGCCTGGGCTACAAATGCAGGTTGGGTGGGGAGTGGTTTTTTTAGTGGATGAGAAGCTCAAGATGACCCAGCAATGTGCACTCACAGCCCAGAAGGGTGAGCATGCCCTGGGCTGCGTCCAGACAGCGTGGGCAGCAGGGCAAGGGGTGGGGACTGTGCTCTGCTCTGTGAGAGCCCAGCTGCAGTGCAGTGCAGTGCCCAGCTCTGGGCCTCCAGCAAAGAAACCATGGGCACCTGCTGGAGCGTCCAGAGCAGGGACACCAAGATGGTCAGAGGGCTGGAGCACATCTCCTGTGCAGACAGACTGAGAGATTTCTGCCTGGAGGAGAGAGGGCTTCAGGGAGACCTTAGACCTTCCACTACCTAAAGCGGGCTAAAAGAGAGTTGAGGAGGGGATTTTTACAAGGACACATAATTATAGGACAATGGGTAACTGCTTTAAACTGAAAGAGGCTAGATACAGATTAGGTATAAAAAGAACTTTATTGTGAGGATGGTGAGGCATGAGAATAGGTTGCCCAGAGATGTTATGGATTCTCAGTCTCTGGAATTATTCACGGCCAGATTGGATGGGGCTTCAGCAACCTGTTCTGGTGGAAGTGTCCCTTCCTGTGCTGGGGGGCTGGAACTGGATGGTCTTTAAGTTTCCTTCCAATCCAGACCATGTTATGATTCTGTGAAGATCAGAAATGCATAATCAAGGCAATGTAATATCCTCTCTAACAGGAAGCTTGTGGACTGGAGAAAGCCACAAGCTTTCTGATACTGTGGTACTGTTACAGAGCAAACTAAGGAAATACGGCCTAGATAAAAAAAGCTATTTTAGGATATGTGTAAACTCATTAGGTTAACAGTAGCCAGAGGTTTTTCAGTAGTTCTCTTTAGTAGTAAGGAAAGCATATTGTATGGGATTTTGTAAAATTGTTTCAGTTAACTGTTCTTGTTCATACTGGCTAATTAGTGTATGGTTATGAAATCTAAAGATGTGTTTGGGAATAAATGCAGTTACACAAAGATAGGATGGCAATTCAGAAAAATCTTAAATATTGGAAAGATGGCCTGGGAGAAGAGGATTTGATTTAGAAGAATAAGTTGAATGCTATATATTTAGGTCAAAATAAAATATGGAGAACATCTGTTAAGTTTCTCCTGCCACTCCATTCCTCACCATGGATTATAAAATGAAAGCTGACACTGAGGTATGGTTGACAAAGAACAAGTGTGTGTATGTATTGACATGACTAATTGGTGGTATAATCTGGAGGATGTGGAGTTGAACCTTTTGCTTTGTTCTATATTATGAAATTCAAGTACTGTATCTGTTTTGGCCAGTGTACTTCAACAAAGATGTAGGCACACTTAATTTGTCTCAGGAGTGTAATGACTGATGATTTAGAAAAGGTGCTGCGTGCAGAAGGCATGATTGAATTGGCATTTTTGTAACCCAAAGAAAAGATCAAGGGAAATAATAAACTTTTAAGTTTGTGGAAGCTCACTACAAATAAGTGAACATCTGCCCTTGGTAGCTGTGCCTTGCTTACTAATGGCAACATGGACCATTCCCTGTGTGTCTTCCTCTTACTGTTTGGCTTCTGGTTTTGTGTTTTGTAGGGACTACTTCAGGGGCTGGACAGCACTGAGCAAAGAATCTTAGGATCCTTTGAAAAAAATATATAAATTAGCAAAATCACTAAAGTAAGGCTCTTCATCCAACCAGGCAGGTGTAGAGAGAGATACTTCAGTTTAAACTTTAGAGCAGGTAGAAGAAAATTAGCTCCCAGACTTGCCAGCCACTTGGCCAGGAGCAGACCTGTTTCCTCATCAGTAAAAATGGATCATGTTCTCCACCCACCTCTGTAAGACACCTGTGTTTTAGTGAAGAAAAGTGCTACACAAAAGGCTAATTTAACATAAGCAACATTCTTTTTTTTTTTGTGTGTGGGTGTATTGCATGCTACGCTGCAGCGTGTAGAGCCTAGTCAGATATATCATGGGAATCTGTTTAACCTCTTGAAGGCAACAGCTAATTGGCTTTGATAAAGGAGGCTGGGTCTCTTCAGAATGATGTCACAATCTATTATATTAACATGTTCAGAAAATAAACAAACATTATTTATGTTAGGTTTCCTGCTGGATGTATCTTGGATCATTTTTTTCTGGCCCTTGAAACTTCCCTGTTTTTTTCAGATTTGGTACAAATTGGTATCATTTCAAGGAGCTCTTTAGCCAGTTCTATTAATATTCAGACTTTAAGCCAAGACATTTTCCCCTTCTACTTTGGTATGCAAAAAAAAAAAAAAAGAGAGAAACTACCAAGTATTACACTAATTTTATCTTCTTCAGTATTGGGGTAATAATTAATAATTAAGTGGTTGACAAACACCTTTTCTATCACTGCCAATCTTAACCTTCTTTACACTTTCTCCATACTGTTGTGTTACCATAGTATCAGCAATTTTTTTTCTCCCTCCTTTGTACAAAGTTTTTCACCTGGATAGATACCTAGAGGTAACAGTTTAAACATGGAGAGCAAGAAACTTGACTAGCTCAATAGGTTCAGATATAATATGGCAAATTCAAGATACAAGCTTGAATAATGTATGGTAAATGTTACCCAAGTGTAGACAAACTTCAATTGCATTAAAAATTGAACAAATCTCTCTTGAATGTTAAGACATATTCTTTAGTTTTCAGCTGTTTAGAATTATCTTCAGACATTGCTGTGTTAACTGGGCAAAGGCATAGATTTGAAGGAATTCATTCAGTATTGCTAAAGTTTTAATGGAAAAGACTTGGAAAGGCTCAGGCATCATTTTTCAGGTGTCACTTTTTTTTTCTAGAAGTGAAAAAACGTTGCTTCTTAAGTGTCAAGTCTGTGTTACTGTAATAACGCCTTTTTTTCTCAAAAGCTGTCATTATAAATGCTAATGTTTAACTTGTGGGCGAGAGATGAAAGAATGTAAAAACCCCTACATCTATAAAATAGAATTTGTATATGAAGATTCAGTCCAAAAGAGTGATCATCTGGGGAGCTGCTCATGTGAATGTGTGCTGTTTTTGAGGAGGCTGTTTTCTTGCCTTATTGAGAACAATTCATAGTTTGTTGTGCTAAGTATTCATGATTGGATAGAGAACGACATATATAGAACTCAAAAATAGATAACAGCTTATTTGGGAGGACAGGCAGTCCTCCCACTTAAATCATATCATCTGGAAGGCTAAAAAATGTTGATGACTTGTTCCACCTCTCCACTCTTCCCTGCATATGTTGTTTTCCTCACAAGCACAGTTCACTGCCTCTTTTTAGATACAGTCTTTGACTCCTTCTCCCTTGCATGGGATTTTAGATTTTGAAATCTTAAATGGGAAACTTTCTTCCCCTTGCACCTCAAGCTCTGCCAGAACTGAGCTAGGAACTTATGTGAATTTCTGTTTTTCCTCTAGGACAGCCTTAAGACCTTTCTGGTGGAATACCTCTTTTGCTTCTACGTTCACGTTGGAATGGCCTAGGCCAGTCTGTTGCTGTACGGTTCCTGCTACAGGTGCTCTGCAGCAATGGGTCAGGATTTTGCCACCAGTGCTGCTGGACCATCCAGATGGCTGTAAACCTGCAGAGGAGGTGAGTACAAAATGTGTTCCAGGAATTTTTGGTGCTTTGGTCAGGTCTGTCTGCTTTGGGTGTGTTTCAGAGCAAAGGGACCACTTAGCCTGCATGTGTGCTTTGTCACTGGATTGCACTGGGATTGTGTGGCAGGGTTTTGCTAGTGACTTACTTAGAGGCACCTTCTCTGGGAAGCTGCTAGAAACTTCCCCTGTGTCCAGTGGAACCAATGGCAGTTATCTTCCAGAGGGACCTACCCCTGGCCAAGGCTGAGCCCATCACTGACAGAGGTGGAGTCTCTGGGGTACTGCATAATAAACCCGTGCTGGAGCAGTGTTCCTGAAGGACTGCACCTATGGAAGCAGTTCATGGAGAACTGCAGGCTCATGGGAAGGACTCAGGTTGGAGAAGTTTGTCAAGGGCTGCTTCCTGTGGGAGCAGGGGAGAAGTGTGAGTAATCCTCCCTCTGTGGAGGAAGGAGAGGCAGAGCCAGGATGTGATGAACTGATTTTAACCCTCATTCCCTGTTCCCCTGTGCTGCTAGGGGGAGGAGAAGGTTAAGAAGACTGGGAGAGAAGTTGAGCCTGGGAAGCTGGGAGGGGCATGAGGAAAGTTTTTTAAAGATTTGGTTTTATTTCTTATCCTAGTCTGATTTGATTGGTAATAAACTGAACTGATTTCCCCATCTGGAATCTGTTTGGCCTGTGATAGTGAGAGATTTCTCCCTGCCCTTATCTTCACTCACAAACCCTGTGTTATATTTTCTTTCCCTTGTTCAGCTGAGGAGGGATGGGACAGTGACTTTGGTGGGCACCTGGAATCTAGCCAGGGTCAATAGTCTGCATGCATATTCCATATTTTGCTGTTCCTTCTGTATCCTGTTGGACCAGTTCAGTTGTCTGCAGCTATTAAACAAGTTTCCTTAAGAATCCCTTTAGATGCTAGTGCAGACCTAATTAAACTGTTCCTGTGGTTTTCTCTGAGTATTGGGAAGCACAGTGTCCAAGTGGATAAAGGACCTCATTATTAGTTTTTCTAAATTCACCTTTACCCTCTCAGAATATCTTGAAAAGAGTTATTTAGTCCAGTGAACTGAAATTCAGATCCACTTTCCATCCAGATGACCTAAGAAATCCTGAGTTTTATTTTCTGTGTTTCTACAACAAACACAGTCCCCTTAAAGCATCCTTGTCAGACAAGAGATGATTTATTAAACCACCACTGTGTAGTCATTGGCTGTGCAGTGAGGTGTTTAACAACTGAGCACTCCTGAAGCCTCCTCTCTGTGTGCCTCTCCTACGCTTTTTTAAAGCTTGATTGAAGCAAGATGGAAAGCCAAAGTTTAGTGGGATGGACAGGCAAAGATGTGCTGTGACAGGTCCACTTCCTTTGGCAGAAAAGTTGAACCAGTGCAGTTGTATTTAGTGTGTTAAATGGTGTCCTGCGCTTGGAGTCATTGGTATTGACATTTCATGCTAATTTTTCATCCTGATTTTTTTCTTTCCTGAAACCTATTAGTAGTTTTCATAGATTAGTTTTTACAGATTGAGTTCTGAAGGACTCTTTGGGTCCAATTCTGGGGTTCAGGTTCAGCATTGTAAAATGGGAAAATGTGTTTCATGTTTGAGTGGGTCCTTTTCCAGTCAACTTCAAAAGATCTAACATGTAGTCTTAAATTCAGTCCTTCAGAATATATATATATATGTATGAGTATAACTGGAACAAGTATCAGTTTAGAGGAGAGGAAAAAGTATATCCAAAATTACTACCTAATAGTCTTTAATAGTAGAGGCTGATAAGAAAAAAAATCTAGGGTAAAAAACAGTAGAGCGATTTTTTACTTCTGGGTTTACTTCTTTTGGCCACTCAAGTGGTATCTTCACTATTTTTTTTCATGATGGCCCAATCACCTCTTCTGTGGTTGCTGACTAATGTTGAGTTTAGTGAGAACACAGATTTAAGTAGAAATAACTTCTTTTGGAGAGAATACCCGATTGGTCTGAGTCTGCACTGAGAGACTAATGTGGCTGAATAAACACAATTGTTCCTGGTTCTTTTTCAGCTGTGTCAGTTCTCTGATTAAGTTTCTTTGTTGCTGTGTAGATTTTTGCTGGCAGAGCAGAAGGCTAGTGTGTTGGAGTAGCAGCTACTTACACAGTAATAGTGTGCTGATAAATCTTTAACCATGGGCTGGCTTCTAAGGCATCTCTACTATCTCTCCTTGTAAAAATTCTAGAGCTTTCAGAGAAGGTGAAAATATTTCAGGAAAGGTATTGAAGAGTAATTTCAATTGTCTTGGAGCACAGAATTTTAGAAGATGTTTTAAAAAATATCTGATCTCCTATTTAATTTAAATTGTAGGAGGGATTTTATTTCTCAAATTCTATGAATTTCCAAAACAGCTCCATCACATTTCTTTCTTTAATATTGTCTGACAGATTGACCTTTTTTTTGGTGACCTGTTTGTCTCTTGGCTTCTAGTCGGGAATTAATTTTGAATTGTAAAACAGCTCAAGTTGCTACAAGTTTTATACCTTCAAAAATCATTTGATGTCAAATTAAATACACTAACTGTTTTTTCATGAAGTGCCTGACAGTTTCTGGGGAAAAAAAAAAAGCAAAGTAATAAGCACCAAAGTATTGAAGAAATTTAAGTACTTCACTGAAGTCTGATGCATACCTGCCTTCCTGAATGTTCTGCTGATTTTTTTCCCTATGCAACTATGCAGAAAATTGTTATCATCACACTTATAGGTAACTGGGGAAACAAGTGAACTCTTCCACAAAATAATCTTTCTGCCTTAAATTGCATATCCCACTCTTCAGACTTCTCTGGGCTGCTGTACAGCGCAACAAATAAAAAATTCTAAATTTTATTTGCTCCTTTACCGTACTGATGTATTCTTCATATCATGAGATGACTATTTTATTTAAATTTGTCAAACTAGGATGAAAATGTACAAGCTAGGCTAGATGAAAAACATGTTTTGGAATCACTAGCTTTAAGAGTATAGTCTTGAATTTTAATGTCTGAGAGAATCTGCCTTTTTTTTTTTATATTTAAGAAAGAAAAAGAAATATTCAATAAATAAAATGCAGCAACATTTGAAAAGCATTTCTTACAGAATAATGAAACTTTAGCATTTTCTTTTGAAAATGACCTTGTTTAAATAATTTCCATGGCCTAAGTGAAAACTATTTTTTTAAAGTTTTATTGATTTTTACTTTTTTAGTGTTTTCTCCCATAAATGAACTCAAAGCATGATCAGTTTGTTCTTTTTTTAAAAAAAAAGTGCAGATTTTTGAAGCTGTTAACAAAATAAGATTTTTATTTCTGTGGAATTCAGTTTATCTTTTCCATAGTGCTGCTTTTGACCAAATGTAACCTTGAATGTAAAGTTTATTTTTATTTTTCAATTAAGTTGAAAGCTGGGAAGAGGTGTGTGCATGATCAATTAAAATCTCTGTGATTTAGCCCATATTTATCCACTTCTACAATTACAAATACAGATTTATGGGATGGGTGGATACTGTGTGCCCCTGACTTTTTGAATCATATGTGCTGAATTATATTTCTGAGGTAGGTGGGTTCTTCTGTCACTTTCTCCTCCTCTTCTTTTAGAGTGTTGAGTCCAGCAGTAGCAGATCATTTTCCATCCTGTCTCTACATTACTTGTTATCTTGATTTTTTGTTAGCAAACTAGGAGATGCAGTGTAAGAGCAATGGGGTAGGAGGAGGCATCTGCTTGCAGGGACCTGAATTGGTCATGGCTGCTCCCTGCCAGAGTTAGGGATACTTTGCTTGCTTGAACAGCAAAGGGAAAGAGGCACTGAAAAGGAAAGGGAGGGTAGAACTCTGTGGTGAGAATGTCTCAGTGTGAAACCAGCCCCTGTGCAAGGCTTTGCTCAAAATGGGCAGTACTGATACCTCTGTGAATTCTCTTGTGATGTCAGCATATGAACCTCTGAAGCTCACCTGAAGTCTGAATTCAAGAGTTTAGGCTCAGTTCCTGTGGAGATACCAGTACCAGTGCTTAAGACCAAGATTACACATGGACAAAGATCCAGGACTTCAGTCCTGAAGAAGAGCCACTGCCATAACAGTCTGCTTGAAAGCTATTCTAGCAACTTCTCCCTATCAGTTTCTTCTTGTCTTGTCCAGTCCTGAAAGTGTTCTCAAGTTCTAAAGGATTTCCTGAACTCTGCATTTATTACTCTGCCTTTTTAGCTTTTTATCTGAGAGTTCTTTTGTTCTTATTTTTCTCTTCAGTATAGAACCCAAAATTTGGATATTGCCTATTTTAGAAATAAACTTTACATGGAAAAATTGATGAGTCTCATGGTTGAAGAAAATCTCATAGTTATTTTTTTTATACCATGTGTACATTTGCATGGATTAACAATTAAAACAAAGGACATAAAAGTGCGGTATTTCTCAAATTTTTGTTGTCAGTGATCTCTGAAAAGACAGAATTAAGCAAAACTGCCTCTAAAACAAGTGAGTCTAAGAGGGAGAGGGAAGAATGGATGTGAAGAATCTATTGTTTAGTGCAGTGCTGTGTGTTAATTAAGCACAGAACAGTTGTTAGCAGCAGAAGCTACCTGCTGAGCACACAGCCTTGTGATGTGAGAACAGGCTTAGCTGGGATTGTGTGCTTAAAAGATACATTGCCTTTCTCTATAAATACTGCCTTTTTGCTCTCTAGGTAGACTTTTTATTTGCCTATGGATTTAAACCAAAGGAGCACAAGTTTTTGGGGGAAGCTTTGCAAAACTTTATTGTATCCCAAAATTTGACAGAGATAGCTTTTCTTTTTTTTCTCCATATCTAATCTGTCATTTCTTTCTAGAGAAAGAGAAACACGCACATGGGGTTTTTTTTGTTTGTTTTGTTTGGGTTTTTGTTGCTAGACTTTTGTTGATGGAGATCTGATGTTTTCTCTGTATTTCAAAAAGTGTTTAGCCCTGCAAAAGTGCAGGCTTATTTTGGTTAGAATTTGGATGTTTCCTTAGACATGGCAAGGTGTGGTACTTTTTGATTTTTATTTTAAACCATCTGCAGTGGCACTTTTAAAGGAATGGGAGATAAAACTTGTTAACTTGTTTGAATTCTTTGCCTTTCTTCATTCTACTTGCAATATCATTCTTCATTTTACTTGTGGTGGTAGAACCCACCGTGTGTTAAGGGATTGTCACCCATGTTTTCAAATTATATATCCTAATTCTTCAAGTCTTCACCATTTGTCACACATGTTATCCTTTCAGCAGTTTTTAACTTGATATCTGCATTTGATTTTTCAGCAAGTTCTGCTGTTACTCTAGGAAGAATTCAGCCACCTTCTCTATGATAAACACCCTAAAGCCCCAGCATGTATGATGATTTTTTTCTTTACCTGTGCTTATTTCAAAGCTTTTCTTCTAAAACTCTATTTTAAATATTTTTCACATATGCTGAAGGCAGAGAAAAAAATGTTCTTCAAAGTTATTTGGTATTTTTTTCAATTTTCCCTGCTGGATTTTTCATCTACAGTAGAAAGTTTTCAGGATTAGAGTTTTCTGCACTTACTCACAAAAGGATGATTGAATCTATTGACTGCAATTTACCCAATGTTTCTAGAAGTCTCCTCTATAATATTTTTTTTCTCTAATTAGCTTACTCTGCTTTTCTTTAAATCAAATTCTTGCCCATTGGTGATTCATCCCTAATGATGACTATTTTCCTATGTCGTTTTCTGCCATCTTTAAAAGTGTTTGAAGAATTAATGAACACTTTTATTCCACTCTAGCTTGTGGCTTTGATACATACCTAAAAAATAATCAGAAGCTTTATGGAGATTTGATATCTTTGAACATTTGAGACTTAGCCTGAAAGATTTAATAATTTCTTACAACATACAAGGAAGGTGTCATGGATATCTTGTATAAGATTTATTCATTTGATTGTTCAGAGCCTGCGTAAGTTTTTGTCTATGAAAAATATGCAGTTAGTTTTGTGAAGGTGAATTCACCAGACCTTCAAGTAGTGAAGGATTTCTCATTGAAGTTTGTAATTCTTTCATACTGACACCTGAGTTTCTAGTTTTCTTCTCTTCTAACTTAATAGCAGAATAGAGAGTGAATTTAAGACCCTTTTGTCTGTGCTTATCGCTGTTTTTGAGAAGAATTTGCTTATTTCCTCAAAATACTTCAAAAGCAAATTCTGTCTGACATTTTTGAGTGTTGACATGTGCAGACTGAATATCATAAAATCTGCAGAAAATTCTATTATTTGACACATTTGTTTGAAGAGCAACCTGTTGATAAGTATAGTATCCATTTTAGCTCTGTCTCAGCTGGTAAATTCTGAGTTTGTTGGACATTTTAAGGTTGAACTTTTAAAACATTTTGGAAGCCACTTTGATTTTCTGAATTGTGCAAAGCAATGTAAAGGAAGATGGAAAATATGAGCATTGAGAATATGAAACAGCTTACTGTGGTTTTAGTTCCACATAGTCTAATCTAGTGCAAAAGAAGCTTGCTCACAATACTAAATGAAATTTTTTTCAGAAAGAAATTTAACTTTAAAAAAGTCCTATCAAGTACTCTATTCTACTTACAGCTCAACTGACACTTGCCAAGTTATTTAAAATAGTTTTTGGAAATGTATGAATTTTTGATTATTAGAAATCCTTGACTGCTTACATGCTTTGTTTCTTAGGGAACCCATGCCTTGTAAGGCCAGGTGATGCTGCTTTTGTCTAGAAGCCTTCACGCTGTGTTACATCCTGTCACAAGACTGAGAGCCTAAAACATGTGGAGGTGTTTACAGCTTTTCCTTGCAGACAGCGAATAGTGTACTAATAGCCCAGTCTCTGCTACTGTGACACTACTCCACTGCAATATAAATTTTCGGTAGCTCAGCTTTTAATTTCTTAAAAGTCCATTTAGATCCAACAGGGAGCCTAAAATGACTTCGTTTTAAGCTGTTTCTTCTGACTAATGGTAAACTTGCACAGTCTGTACCTCACATGGCATTGTTTTTCTTGAGGAAATGGAGGTCCTCACCTAGAACACCTGTGTTGATGTGACCTCAATTTTTCTCTAAAAGTCCTGTAGTGTTAGGGTTGAAAGTCCAGCTAACACAGCTCTTCAGGGAGTTATTAAAAACTGGAGTCAGTTTATAGCTCTGGGATGCTGATTGGCAGGAGTGTTGCTGTGCTGAAAAAGCTAAGTGCTGGGTCGCCATCTGTGAGTCTTCCAAAAAGAAAAACTATTCCAGTGGTTCTAGTTCACTTCAGCCTTCCAGGCTGCTGTGAAGGGGAGCAGAAGGCTCAAATAGGTCTTACTGATGCATCTTCAGCCATTAATTATTGCATGTCAAGGCTTTTTGAGCTCAGTGCTTAAATCATCTCTTGCTGCTGGTAACAACAAAAGCTTTTCACTCATGAATTGCTCATTGTCTTTGTGCTGCCTCTGATACTCAGTGATGAAAATACTGCCTGTATTCTCAAGCTGAGTGTTTCTCTTAGTCAAGCACCTTCAGTAGCCCTCCCAGAGTGTGCATGCATTGTAGCTATGGTTTGGAAGAGGAATGTTTGCTCTCTGTCAGCATTTGAGGTGTCAGTAACTCAATTTAAGATGCAGTTGTTTCAGGAGAAGAAATAACTGTCTTTTGGCTTATAAATCTGCTTTCCAAAAAGGATTGCCTGTTCTGCATCTCTCATGAGAGGCAATTCTGTGGTTCAGTCTGAGGGAAAAGATTTGAATAGCAGTGATTTGAACTTACCTGCCAGGACTGTAACAACAGGCAATAACTTAATGGCCATGCAAACACCTACTTCTGTTTGCTTCAAGGTGTTATATATCTGTCTTTTCATTTTCTTATATGTTGCAGTTAACCTGGGCTAATGATGGGCTCCAAATATTTGAAGCAGTTCTGTAAAAAGATGTATAGTTGTTTTTTTGTTATCAGATTTGCAATATTAAGTAGTGTATTTTGATTTCTCACTGGACATAATAGGAGTATATATTAAATTTTAGAGCAGTTGAGAAAATAGGAATGTGTGAAGAATCCCTGAATGAGATGTCTGGTTTTAGATAATTTTTATGCAACCTGTGGAACAAAAGAGAAATGGAGTTGTTGCCTCAGACATTTGAAATCTACTTCAAAGTCATAGAATAGACATCTAGTGAATCTCAGCTGGTTATATGACAGGAGTAGTCTTTGTACTTTTATTGTGTTCTTAATTTCCAAATTTTAGCTATCCTCTTGAGTTCTTGCAATATTTACAGTGATATTCTGATAGGGAATATTTCATCTCCCTCCTGGATCAATTTATTCCTTTTCTTGCATAGCAAAAATTGCTGTGAATAAAAGAATGTAAATCCAAAATCTGTGCATTGAATTGGTTTGATTTTTTATTATTTGATTAAAATATTGTTCTTCTGGTCCTTTGAAACCTTGCCCACTGCAGTTTCTTCCTGCAAGCAAGACAGGGCTTTCATAAAGTCAATCTAAATGGGTCTGTTTATGACTGGGAAAATGTGATTTAAGTGTTTTCAAAGGTTTTCATTTGAGCAGTTGTGTAAATAATCTTTTGTTCCATTCTTAAAAATGCTGTATTGAGGGAATTTGGCATTTTTACAAACTCATTTGAGAAACCATTAAGCACCGATTTGTGAAATTATAAACTGTTTTCAGAAGTTCAGTGACTGTAGTTGTTTCTGAAAACTATAGGTACCAAAATAACATTGCATTTTCAATTAACTTGCTTGCATTAACTGTAAGAACTTATTTTAAAAGCCAAACTTTACAAAAGCCTTTTTTTCAATTCAGAAACGTTATTTCCTTACTATGTAGAAGTATTTAGAGCTAATCTTTAAAGGTTAAGTAAAGACTGCTTGAGTAAGAAGGTCCCTTCCTACCTGAAGTATTCTATGATTCTGTGATTCTGAATAGGGAGAATCAGAGGTTCAAGTACACAATCACGTAGTTCCATACAGTTGTAAGCAGTTTGACAGAGTTGTAGTTGGAGTGCATCACTGTTGTTCCATTTTTGGTGTTGCTTTTCTATGTAATGAGAGATTTTAACCTCACAAGAGCTTCTACTTTTGTAAGTATAATGCATTCTGTTAATTTGTTGGAAAGGAAGCATGAACCAATAGCTTCTGCCTTTGTGTATGAAGTTCTTCATCCTTGTTTTTCAGCTGTAGTCAGCCACTTCAACGTTTGTTATTCTGCCTTTATTCCAAGGCCCACCATTTTTAGAAACACAATTGATTTTTTTTTCAAATGGTCAATTAAAAAATTGACTTATGAATTAAAAAATTGCTTCTGATGAATTAAAAGTGTAGTCTTCCTACTTAGAGAGAGAAGAATAGAAATTTATTGTGCTGACCTACATTTCTCAGATTTTTCTGAAGTGCAGGTTTGCTTTTAATGAATTGTTTTCAGACTAGTATGATCTGCTTTCTCTCATCACCTCCTCAGAACTTTCTTGCTCAATTTTACTGAACAGATGAATAATAAAACCTTTCAAAATCCATCAAATGAGCATAGCCCCATGAAATGTTCTTCTCTTATATTAACTTCTGAGAAGAAGACTGCTGGCATCCTAATACTCTTTAGCCTGTTGAAATTTACCCCATGCATTTGTGTTACTGTGAAAAAGATGAAGAATAATCTGTTTTCCACAGGTGATGGGCTGACCTATTTAAATGGTTTTTTATCACTTGCTTTCATAGCATTGAAAGGTAGGGCTTTGTTTATCCTCAAATCAGCCTGTTTACTGATGTTCTGATGGTAATGAGCTCTCTGCAAACATGCACCACATCCAATTTAGAGCATGGGCCAGTAAAAACGAAAAAAAAACAAAAAACAAACCAAAACAAAACACATCAGCACAGCAGCAAAAGTAATTCTGGAACCTGATTGTAGTGCTGGCATCACTTCTGGTTTCAAATATGAATGTAACCAATGGGATTGGACTCTCTAATAGTTCAGAGATACAGAGCTGTAGACAGTGCTCACTACAATTTGTGTTGGCTCCATTTTTTGGAAATTTGCTCAAAAATCCATACGCATGCCTGATATTACCTTACCAGTATGCCAGTTTTTCTCCTTTGCTATTAAGTAGACTGAGAAGCTGAAAATTCAGTTTTGTGTAGGCCATCAATCTTTCCTTAGATGCTATTCAGTTATTCATTTTCCATTTGGTATAAATTGATATTAATAGCTTAAACATAGTAAATGTTGTGTCAGGATTTTGATAAGCCCTTATTTTGTGCCAGCTTCTGTTTGTTCATATCTGAAATTGCAGAAAACAAACTTTACATCAGCTTTGTCTGGTTACGTGCTGCATCCAGTGTAGAATCCTGATTTAGCTGAATAACAGCAATGAAATCCTTTGTCAAGTCTGCCACAAAGTCTTATTGAAGACTGATCACTGGTATAAACACAGATAAAGTTGATCCAAAGACAAAAATGACTGAGTATTTGTGTGCTATACTGAAAAAGAGTAGGTTTTCTTTTCCATGCCAACTGTGTTTGTAAAAGAGGTTGTTAAGTGCAACAATGTTCTTTATATGAGCAGTAATTTTAAAGATGACCTTTTCCTGTAGTGTCAAATATATCATGGATTTTGTCACAGGGAAGAAAAATTCACTTGACCTTCAGAAATAACAAGACTTGAATGTACCCATTTTTCCTCTTTTCGCTTTATTCTTGATAAAGTACAGCCTTTTTTCCTACCTTTTCCAAGGTGCTTTTAATACTCTTTTTTCTTCTATAGTATAAGGGCTTTGTAATCTATAATCCAGTATTTTGAAGGAATGAAAAGTACTTGGTTTTGCAGAAATCTTCAATTCTATTTCATTACTCTGTAGGTAAATGCAATTATTAAGTCTATGCATTTGAGGATTTATTTCTGTGGTTGCTAGGCTGGTTTTTAGATGCAGTTGACTTTCTTTGCCATAAGAACACACTACTGATTAATTTTGAATTTGCTCTCAGGCTCCAAAGGTTTCTTCCTGCAGAGCAGCTTCTTAGCATGGTAGTACCCAGCCTATATAGATAATACTCGTAGAATCACAAGATGGTTTGAGTTGGAAGGAACTTAAAAGGTCATATTCTAGTTCCAAGCCCCTGCCATGGGCAGAGATGCCACCAGCTAGATCAAGTTGCTCAGGGCCTTATCCAACTTGACCTTTAAGAACAGGAATTTGTGCTTTTTAGTTACTGAATATCTGAGGTTTTAACCTGCCTGTTTTTCTAGCCTTTGAATGTCCCTTGAATTGGCCACCCAGATTCATTCCTGCATGTTGTTTCAGGGTATTGCCTGCATGCTCCAGCCCAGCTGGGTGTCACCAGCAACCTTGCTGAGCGTGTTTTCAGTGCTGTCCCTCAGCTTCTCAGTAAAGGCACCAGCAAGTGTGAGCTCCAGCTTTGGCCTCAGAGAGCTGTCACCAGTGGTTGTCTGTCAGCTAACTTTGCATGGCTGGACAGAACCCAGAAAGCCTGGTGCTCCAGCTAGCTGTCCCCTGATAACCCACTTCTTTAGATTAAATCTCACTAAGTTCTGAAAAGGGACTCTGGAAGACTATCACAGTCCCTGCTGAAGTTAATGCAAACACCATTCACTGCTCTTCCCTTGTTCACCAAACCAATGTTCTCCTTGAAGTGAGTTGCCAAATTGTTAAAGTATGGTATGGCTTTGATGTATCTGTACTGCCTATTTCCCTTTTAGTTTTTGTGTTGTGGTGATCTGGTAGGGATTGGATTTACTTTATTTTGTTATTTGTTTTTTGGTTTGGTGTTTTGTGTGTTTGTATGTAAGATTTCTCACATAATCTTTGCAAGGACTGAAGTGAGACTGACTTAGCAGATGGTTCTCCAGAATCTCCTTTCCTACTTGATGTTAACTTTTTTCCTAATCTTGAGGATTGGGAATCTCTGGATCACCATTTCAGATGTTTCACAGATGACAGAGAATGGCCCTGCAGTAAGATCAACCTGCTCCTTCAGCACCTTCCATGCCACCTTTCTGGTGCCATGGAATTGCACATATCCAAGTGGTTTAAGAGATCCCTGACCCAGTCTGTGTACTGCCTGTGAAGTTTCACTCTTGCAGACTCTGCCTCCAATAACAAAGGGACTGAAAAAGGCATTGAGTATCTTAGCCTTTGCATGCTGAGCAGTGGATCTGCAGTATTCTCAGCCTTTAAATTTTTCTTTTTCTTGCTATCCTTTAAGTGCCATTCTTGTTGCTGCTTTTGTTTTGTTCCAACTTGTACTCTTAGATTATATGAGAACCTCGTCATGTGCTCAGGAAATGTAACTCAGGCTTATTCATCAGTCTTTCAACAGCATCCCTGGCAGTATAATTGTTGTGGAAGGGCACATCTGCAGACTTTCCTTCTGTTGCCACAATTTCCTGGGTTTGTCTCTCTCAGCCTCCATTTTTGGGAGTTTCCATCCACTTATCCTTTGAGTGCAATGCTTAGCTGTCTCTTCTCTTTTTTTGCATCGTGGGGCACAGACTCTCATGGCACTTCAAGGTCTCTGTGGAGATGCACCCACCTGCTGTTCATCCTTGCTCACTTTGCTCCTTAGCCTCTTCCACTGAAGAAGCAGCAGAGCGTTCCTCCCGTGGTTGAGGCCACCACCACCTTCCAGCAGCAGAAGGAGGAACCAAGCCCTGAGCTCTGGGGCAAGGCTCTGGTATGCTAAGAGCAGTTGCTTCATCTGAGTTTCTGGGCCCCTCTGCTGCACTGCTCTACTGGAGAAGCAGATGGGGGAGTGCTGTCATAAAAGCAGTGGTAAAAATGCAGTGTAATTCATGAGATGATAGACTGCCCAAGGGAATGAGAGCCTTCATCAAAAGGTACAGGGAAGGACCTTATCAATGGAAAACTGCGTGTTGAACTTTTGCATCACTGTCTTTTCATCACTTCCCCAAACCCTCAAAGGGTTCAAAGGGGTCACAAAGTATCTTTTTGACATTTCACTGAACTGACAATGGAATTTTCTTTTGTTAGAGGCAGATATACTGCCAGGCTATACATTCCAAAGCACTTGATATAGAGCAGCAAGTCTAGATTGTGGTTCTCCTGTGTCTTCCTAATCTGAGGACCCCAAAGCTCTGTGCTCCTGTGGGTTTTACACTGTTTTACAGCCTTATGCCTCATGTCTCACAAGTCTGAACTTCAAGAAGTGTGAAATTAAAAGAATTGGTAGAGTTTTCTTTCAAAACACGTATTTTATTAGCATTTGTACTCTTTAAGAACAAGCAGGGTGGTGGTGTGACTTCCTTCTTTGCCAAATAATTTCTATGGTATCCGGATTGGACCAGAAGAAACCTATTGTATGAAGAATTTAAGGGCAGTCATGCACTTTGTCAGACAAATTTTTTCTGTATACAGTATTTGTCTCTGCCAGTGGTTGATGTGCATATCTAGGGCAGAGAATAGTGGAAACTGGAATGATACCTCCTTGCTGTACTCTCCTGGGATGCGGTGACTTAAAGTTCACAGTCAGGGACTGGCCAAAGTAGGGGTGAGGACTTGGTATTTATTAGTTGATGAAGAGGCTTGCAGTGCTGGCAGGGGATGGTGGCAGGCAGCTCCCCTGGATGACTGCACACTGTACGGAATAAATTCCTTTTCTGGATTTTAACCTCTTTGCTGCTAAATTCACTTGATTTCTGCCAATATATGAAGTAAGAGTAAAAGGCAACTGTTGATCTCTATTTACCATCTCTGTACAGATTTTGATTATATAGACC
The DNA here is from genome assembly GCF_028769735.1 of Zonotrichia leucophrys gambelii. Classification (NCBI taxonomy): domain Eukaryota; kingdom Metazoa; phylum Chordata; class Aves; order Passeriformes; family Passerellidae; genus Zonotrichia; species Zonotrichia leucophrys. The sequence goes on along the minus strand of NC_088171.1, from coordinate 87,059,176 downwards.
TGCCACTTGATTTAGGTTACATCTTTTCCAGCCAGGAAAAGTGCTTCTTTTGTCTTATAATAAAGCTGCTTTTTGTTGTATTCATCCTTTTGCACTTCTCACTTGTTCCTTCTAATCCTCCTATATCCTTTTTGAAATTATAAGACTGGATGTTCACACAGCACTCAAGATGAGAGAGCAGGTACTGTGTAATGGAGTAGTGATGGTTTGGTTTCTGTTTTCTACGTAGTAGTCTGTAACAAATTTATTTTTCTTTCACTGCTGCTGATGGTTTTACAGAATTTCATAGTACAGCTCCCAATATTTTTTTAATAGATAGGAGGATAGAGTTCAGGTCTATCCTTCTATCTATTAAAAAAAAAAAACACTGAAAAAACAACCAAAAAACTTCCAACCGAACCCTGGGATTTTTTCATAATGTATGCCACTTAATGTTTCCTTGTGGCAATTTCATCTGTTACTTTATCATCAGGTTGTTAGTTACAGATCCTTTTGCAGTTCCTAATTTTTTAACAGTCATCCCTGTACACCAAAACTATATAGATGCAAGCTGAGATCCCAAAAATAATTCATTCTTGTCATTTGATATGCACCTCTGCAGGAAGCAGAGGGTTGTACACCCTTCTGGCCTTGTACAAGTGGAAGGCCACAGGCTCCTATGCTGGTGTGCCACCCAGAGCTGTGTGACTTCAGTGTAAAGGAGTGCAGGGAGATAGCAATGTGTCTGCTGCCAATTAGAAGAAATAAGCTGTATTTAGAAAAGGGATGTCATATTTTCCCTTAAGAAGGGTGGGGGGAGGCAGGGGTCAAATTATGGCAATGAAATAGTAAAGGAAATGCAGTCTTAGCAATGCAGGCCTCTAATGAGGTTTTTGTGTAGTCACAACTGATGTGCTTTAACCCCAGCTGGCATCCAAGCCCCATGCAGCAGCCACTCACTCACTGCCCACCACCCCAGTGGAATGGAGGAGAGAATGGAAGGAATAAAAATGAAAAATGAGTTGAGTTAAAGCAAGAGCTGCACAAACAAGTAAAACAAAACAAGGAGTTTATTCACCATTTCCCATGGACAAGCAGATGTTCAGCCATCCCCAGGAGAGCAGGGCTCCATCACATGCAGCGATTGCTTGGGAAAGCAAAAGCCATCACTCCAAACATCCTCGCTTCCATTTTTCTTACCCCACCTTTATATACTGAGCTTTATATGATATGGAATATCTTTTGAGTCAGTTGAGGTCAGCTGTCCCTGCTGTGTTCCCTTCCAGTTTCTTGTGCACCCCCAGCCTCCTCACTGGTGGGGTGGGGTGAAAAGCACAAAAGGCCTCCACAGTGTGTAAGCACTGATTAGCAGTGACAGAAACATCCCTGAATTATCAATGCTGTTTCCAGCACAAATACAAAACATGGCCTCTACTGGTCACAGTGAAGGAAATTACACCAGTCCAAACCAGCACAAACACTTGAGATTAAAGTTCCCTTTTCAATAAATTCTTCAGTTTTCACTGAAAGCATGTAAGAAAAATTTAATGTATGTAATTCGTAAAATCCTAGCATGTCTTTAAAGTCTCCTTATTTTATTCCCTTCATTTTCTATGTCAAGAGTCTTTGCAATTCTGGTTTTAACTGGTATTCTGTTCCCACTGGTAAACATTTCAGGAGTACTTTGAGTTGAAATATGTCAGTAGTGGTTAAAAAAAAATTAAAAATGAAACCCTCTGTATTTTAGTGTGAGGAAGCTCAAAGCTGTTCTTGATTCTGCCCTACTAGTCATGGAAATATGCAGTCTTTGTAACAAAGTCTGTAATTTGAGTAGGGCAAAAGAGAATTTCAAAGATTAGCATTCTAAAATTGTAATGTATACACGTTGAAAAAATATAGAGAGGTTTGCTCTGTAATCAAACATTAAGCTAATAAAGGCATAAAGTGTCAGACTTGCTAACTTTAGCTTTGAATACCTAGTAAATGATCCTGGTGGCTTATGGGTACTTTGTTAACCATGCCTACTGTTTTATTTTACCAAAAGGGGTGTTTGGTTTTGGTTTGCTGGAAGTGCAAAGCATTTGTCTTTGTGATGCTTTTGTAATAGGCAATTAGACCCTGTGTAAAATCCTGGCATTTGTAGGCCAGCATTCCGAGTGATGGACCCAGAATCTCAGTGTGTGCTGCATGGGAGAAGCATGAGAAATATTAGCCATGGGATTCATGCAGTAGAGAGTGATACCCTGCTTCCCCAGATGTTCCTGGTTTTCATTCATTGGGGTTATCCTGGTTTCCAGAGGATCCAGAGAGTTTCTTCTGATGTTATTAGATGTGCCTACCTTCTTTTCCAGTGGCTCAGCAGAGGACTCTGTTTTGGTCACTCATTTTGATGTTTCAGGTGATGAATGTTAACATTATAAAGGATTGGAATAATGCTGCTAAAACTGACCCTATTCCCTTATCTCACTGAAATGCATAGGATATTAATTTTCTTGCATACATCAGAACATAACTAAATTGTTACCTTTAAAATGGAGTTAAAATTTCTGCTTTTAGCATCTCAGGTAAATGTTGTGACTTCTTTTTCTTTTTCTTTTTTTTTTCCAGATATAGAACGTTGTCTCTCAAACTGGATTAAAAAAGCCCTGTTGATATTTTTATTTATACTTTTTTATTTTTGTATTTGACTTAAAGTGCCATGAAAAAATTTGCATATTGCAAGGTGGTCCTTGCCACCTCTTTGGTTTGGGTCCTTCTGGATATGTTTCTATTGCTGTACTTCAGTGAATGCAATAAATGTGACGAGAAAAAGGAACGAGGCCTGCCAGCTGGAGATGGTAAGTTTTCTGCCTAAGTATTCTTTAAACTAATGCTCCTTTAAAATTGCACTCTTTTTAAAGATTTGGGATTTTTTTTTTTCAACAATCTAGCATTGTGGCAGCATTTAGGGGTCACAGAATGTTCTGTGTTTCTTTGAATGATTAGAGAATAACCACGTTGCTTAAGATATACGTTGCAGACTCAAAGCACAAAAGATGTAGAATTTTAAGCACTAATGTATATGAAATAACCCTAAAAAACTGTGCAATAAGAAATGCAGAAATCTAAGCCATGTTAATGCAGTCTAAAGCATATTTTAAATTTCCATGAGTGAGGAAGCAAAGGTGCTATTAACTTCATTAGACCTGCTAATAAAACAAACCAAGCCAACAACCAAGCTCACTTGTCTGCCTCTCCCTGCAAAAAAAAGACTTCAACCAGCCAAATTGAAAAAGACTCCCTGCCCTACAACCCACCTAACCCAAAATTTGGACAAAGACTGTAGCAATAAGACACAGTAAATATTGTAAGATTTATGATAATAGAATGAACTTGGATGTAAAATGACAAATATGAGTGCATGCTTATCTAGATAACTTTTAAGTGAGAGCTGTATTTTTCAATACTGAAGGTTTTCAGATAAGCTTTCAATTTTGTTATTGCCATCTTAGGGTTTTGAGCACCAATTAGATGAGCTGAGTGTGGGGTTGTTTTGTTTTGGGCTCTTTTGACAGCACTACTATTGATCTTGCCAACCTTATTTTTAAGAAGTTAGCATAGTTGATCGCATGGGAGAAAGGATTGGTGCAGGGAGATTTTTCATCCCTGCAATGTCTCAGTGTGTGCATTTAGAACTGCAGGCAGCTGCCACCTCCAGTTTGTGAAGCGTCTAATTCTGTAGTTTGGAGTCTCTCTCTCTGAAAAGGCTGTGTCTGTGTTTCACTGCTGATGTTGGAAACCTTTTGAGTGATGCTAATTGTTAAGTCCAATTGGTTAATTGCACTCAAGGTTATTGCTTTCTATCACAAGAAACTTTTTCGCCTGTTGACGTCTGGTGTGAGCCTTGACCTTCCTGGGAAATTTTCAGAAGTATTTTAAGAATAATGTTGCTCTGTTACAGAGTAACACTGGGCAGATATTTAAGAAGTGTCAGATTTGGTTTACTTGTTTTCTTTCCCTGTGATGAAAACAAGCCAATAAATCTCCACAGAGAGCGCTGTATGGAATGTAGAATTTCTGTGCTCAGCACCTCTGGACTCCCGGTTTCACAACTGCATGTGAACATTTCAAAGGGGTTCTAGTCCACCTGAATTTTGCAGAACTAACTTAAATTTTTCATTGCTGGCATTGCATTTTTTGAGTTTCTTTTTCAGTAAGAGGAGAGCAAAGTGGCAAGAATATTAATGAGGCTCATGTAGTTCTACAGGAACTCAGTCTTTTTTTGTCCTTTTTTTTTTCCCAGAAATTTGGAAATTCTTATGTGGTAAGACAATGACTGATGTGTTGGTATTTTGGAATAGATCAAATTTTTGGCTTCCCATAAAGCAGATAACTTATGCCAGAAAATAGCTGGTGAAGTCAATATCTATCAACTTACTGTGATATACTGATAATGTTGAAATTTCAGATGACTTTATATATGAAATTATTGAGGGAACCTTCAGGTGAGGGAAAGTCTTCAGTTTTGACATATTAGTATTATGATTTTCCCTATGCAACAGTAATTTTACTTAGTTGAGTACAGCCTTCATTCTGACCTTTACCCAAACCCGTGTGTGTTAAAATTCTTGATATATTTTTAAGATCTTATAGTTGACTGGTAAACAAACAAAACCTTGTATGTAGCTTTGTACATTTTCTTGTTTGGGGGGTGGAGTTTTTTTCTGGGTTTTTTTTTTTTTGTTGTTGTTTTTGTTTTTTGTTTTTTTTTTATGGCTGATTTGTAGTAAGATGCAGGAATAGGTCTGCTAGAAACCTTGGTTGACCCTGTGACATTTCCTTTTAACCAAGCTGCATGCCTGATTATAGATATTTTTACTTGTTCCAGTAGTTTGCTGATTTGGAATCTCTAGTGGGTTTACTCCTGCTCAGAGTGCCTGGAGTCATCTCAGATAACATTGAGGCTATTTTGTCTGTGAAGCTTTTATCAAAATCTGCTTTTTCACTTCACTTTTTCCTCTGTTTTTAATTTCCATAATTGAATTTGTTTCCTTGATTCAGCATAAATTATGCTAGTGTTCTGAATTTAATATCCTCTTGTCCTCGTCACTCTGCTTTATCTCTGCAATTCATGGAAGAATTCCATGGCATTTGATGAACTTACTCAACATAGGAGCAAGTTTTTCTGAAGAGTTAATGTTTATTTCACCTTGTGCTTGTTCAGTTGGAAAAATCATTCTTTAGCTATTTCAGCAGGAGCAAAGGATTTTGAGGACAACTTGGGACAGTTTGGGCTTTCATGAAGTTTGAAGGACGTTTTCCATGGGTCTTTAATACAGAAAATGGAAGGATTTTCTTTTTATAGAATTAGGCAAGAGCCATAACCAAAATTGTCTTTGGGCCCTTTCTCATTGGTATTGGTGGCATAAGATACCATCATCTTAAATCAGTAATAGTAAAGGAATGTGCAACTGTGGAAAACTCAGCGTACATGGTTATAGAGAGCTGTAAGGTGCATGAGATAGAAGCTTTGGTGTCTACTCTGACAGAGATTAAAGGGTGGGAGGTGAAATAACACAAGTGTGGAGTTGAGGGCACAAAAGGTGAGGAAGAAAAGGGACAGGCCACTAGGCAGGTAGGAAGGCAGCTGAGGTGGAGGTGCCTTGGGAAAAGGGGACCTGGCTTGGGGTCTGGAGAGTACAAGACTGAGTAACTGAGGTTGTACCAGAGGGGGGGATAGTTGGAATCCAGTGACTGTAGTTGTGTGGAATGATCTATTTGTCTGTGGACTTAACCTTTGCTGCTACCCCTGCCATGGTGGCCCACCCCCTCCACCATGGCAGAAGGCATCTGCAGTGGCTTCCCCAGGTAACCTGGGGAGCTGGGATCAGAACAACAATCCCTGAGCTGGGAGGAGCCTGTGCTGTGCTGGCTGATACTGCTGCTCTTTCTTCTCCCTGCCATGACCACCCCAGAGGGGTTGGGAGAAAACTGGGGGAAGCCCTCTCCCAGTGCTCAGCTCTGAGGCTGTCTCACCTCCACTGATGTGGATGGTGCACACCCTTATCCAAAACACCACACGTGTTCTTCCTATTGCCACATCTTCTGGGTGGTGGCTCCCTGTTTGTAATTCCTGAGGATTACTCAGTAAAACCCACAAAGAGTAATTAATTGTTATCTAAGGAAGGTGGCTGATGTAAGTTTAAATGTTGCTGTGAATTGGAAAGAAAATCACTTAACTTTAGTAAGCATCATCCACGTAGTATTTTTTTCCAAATCTAATATTCATAGGATAGTTACTTGAGCCTTATTGTTTTCATTTGGGGATTGGCATTGCAATTTAGATTTCACAGCCTGGAATAGAGCTTACTTAAAAAATGTAAACAAGTTCCAGACTTAAAGACGGGGCTCAAGCTGTTCTCTAACAGTACAATTAGGGATCATTCTTGTAAACAAAATATACCTAGGTGGTAGTGTGGTTTTACTAATAAAATAATAAAGGGTTTTTTTGTGTAGTTCTGTCTTATTTCTGTAAGAACCCTGAACGTCATCCCTCAGGTCTTGACTTAAATGGAGATGGAATGAGTCATTCTTTACCCCCAGTTATAGGCTTCCTAAAGGTCTGATTGCAAAAAAAAAAAAAAACAACTTCCAGCTTTGGCACTTGATGTGGTTTCTAAATAAGCTTTCAGATTCATCCTCTTTCTCTTTTTCTTTTTTTTTTTTCTGACCTGAAGGTGCATTCCCCTTATGTGATGATTAGAAGCCCTGAATGCTGGGGAATCTTTCAAAATTAGGACTGGTGAATTGCAAGAGTCATGGAATCTCAACTCCTTGCTATTTACACTCTTTTCCTGGAGCAATGACAAAGTTAAACTAGGACCAGCCATTTTTGTCAATTGCCAATCAAGACCTTGCATTCTGAATTTGTTGCTCTGGTAAAGATGGAGTCTCTGAATTGTGTCTTGGTTCTAAATAATCTCATCTGCATGAAAAAATCCTAAGAAGAAAAGGGAGAAATTTCAAGATTTAATTATTGAAAATGTGAACCATTTGTCATAAATCAGTCTTGTTGTATTAAGGTTGAGGTGTGTGTAAGAGGCAGAACTGCTCTGAACTTTTACATGTCCGGACAGCTTCTTGTAATTATGGTCATGCACCCAAAGGTGATTGGACACTTTGCATTGGTTTATGTGGGTTCTAAAAACATCTCACCAGAAGAATCCACCCCTTTTTCCTGGCTTTAGATGGTCTTAGATTTTGAATTATCTGGTTTTCATCAGGCAAATTGCCTGGTAAAAAGAAATTTCTAGTCCACAGAAATAAAGAGTTCCTGATTTTTAAATGAAGTTCTGGAAGAGATCAAGCCTTCTTTGAAACTAATGGTTTACTGATACAAATAAGAAATATCTGGAAATACATTACTAGATCTCTTATTTAATCAGATGGTGATTCAGTCATTCATTTAGTTCTGAAACCTGTAGCTATAAATTTCATTTCCGTTTGTTAGAAGAATGCCATCAGTACATAGAGTCCTTCAAAGGAAATTTTTTTCTGTATTTAACTGACAAAAGAACACTGTGGTCTGAATTCTTAATGATGCATTTATTAGTAATTTTGGGAGACCGTGGTTGGTTGGTGTTTGTGTGAAACCTACATGCTTCTGTGGGAAAACAGATAAACATAAAAAAACCCAAGAGAAGATGGTTCTCAGAAACTTGAGAGAACATATTCTGATGGTTAACTTTTCTTGGAAAGTCATTGCCCTGCCTCAGCTTGACTGTCTGCATTTAGTGAGTTGCACAAAATATCTGGATCTAGTTAGTTGTTGCTGGATTTTTCTGCAAGGAGAATGAAGTACTGAGGTAAAATGTGTAATCAAGCAGTATGAATTTACTAATGAAATTTTAAAATTCAACTGATGAATTTGTGGAATTTGTACACCAGTATGCAAGTCACTGATGTGCTAAACTCTCATCTTAACAGGAAGATCTGCAAATGTGAGAGATGAGCTTTTGGCTGATTTAGCTATTCAGTTTAACTGGTTTAGTGAAAGTTAAGAAAGAACTGGAAGTGTAAATGAAACAGGAAATTATTTTTTTCTTTTAAATAGGTCCTTTGGTATTAAGACACTTGCTCTTCAGAACTCAGAAAAACATGCTGCACACAACTATATTCTGATAGGGTTTTTAAAATTGTTTTAGTTATGTGGAACACCCATTGTTAAATCACTTTCTGTCTAAGTGAACCTGTGTACTCATTGCTACACACTTAACAAAAGTTGCTGTAATAGCCCAGATAATAATAGCACGCTGAATGTATAAAATTAAGCCCAAATAATTACTTTATTGTATACCATAATTTTAAGTTAATTACCCCCTGGAAGGCACAAATTCTAGTTGAAAAGGTTATGCAATTGCAAGTCAGCAGTTTGATGCAGGTTCCAGCCATACCTTCTGAAGAGGCAGAGATGCAAAGCAGACTGCTTGCTCAGCTTAGCCTGTGGCCCATCTGCTCATGATCTGCTGGAACATACTTACTCCATCAATTTTCACTGGATGAATGGCTGGCTGGCAACTTCTAGGGTTTTATAGCTCAACTGGCCATCAAGGAGAGTTTGGTTAAAAGAAAGCACCCCTGTGATGGCAGGAGGATGGGAGGATTTTCTCTGCTAAATGCTCCTGTGTGAATGCAACTACTGCAATCGCTTCAGGTACTTGAAAATGAAAGTTTCTCAAGGAGGATGTGGTGCTTGTTCCCTGTTAGCACTAAATGCAGATCAGCAAAAAGCCTCATTTATTAGTAATACATATTTAAGTCATAGTGCTTCAGCAAGGATGGAAGGCTCAGGACGTTTTTTTTTAATTTTCATTTTATTCTTTACATGTCTGTTTACTCTCTGCCTAAGGTTTAATTACGCTGCGCTATCCTAGATGCAAATTAAAGATAATTTGAAGCTAGGCTTGTTTCTTGGGGATTTGGTGTCTTTATTTTAAAATACTTTCTATTCCTCTGTTTAGATCTTAAATTGCTATTATTTAAATTAAAACTTTTGCTGAATTTGTAAAGCAGTAATATATTTAAATTCAGTATTTGAGCATTTCTGCTTGGGAGAAAAGTGAATGGTACTTGTAAAGAGAAGTGTAACTTTTTAAAAACTGTTCTGATTTTTTAATGTATTTGATTTAAAACCCTAAATAATTCAAGGGTCTGAATTCCTTTTCTCCCATTTTTCCTCTTCAGTTTTATCATTTTTTTGATATTTAAATTTCTTTGGGTTTAGGATGTGTAGTGTTACTGTTTTGAGTACTAATGTTAAACTTCAAAGTGTAATTTTGTTGCATAAAAATAACATTAGTACAAACAAGAGAAATTGTTTCTAAACTGTTGCTGCCAATGTCATTCTGTCAAAATAAAAATGTGGAAATAGATGTAAAGCTACACTTTTACTTTAATTGAACCTTTGCTGCTCTGGGACATTATTTATCACAGAATCACAGAATAAGCTGAGTTGGAAGGGTCCCATCAGGGTAATTGAGCCCACCTCTGGCCCTGCATAGGACACCCTAAGAGTCTCCCCGTGTGCTTGGCACTCTTGTTCAGTGACTTCTTGAACTCTGTCAGGCTGCTGCTGTGACCGCTTCCCTGGGGAGCCTGTCCCAGTGCCCCAACACTCTCTGGATGGAAAACCTTTTCTAATATCAAACCTAAACCTCCTCAGACACAGCTTCAGGCCATTCCTTTGGGCCCTGTCACTGTCACCACAGAGAAGAGATCAGTGCCTGCCCCTCCTCTTCCCCTCGTGAAGAAGTTGCAAACTGCAATGAGGTCTGCCCTCATTATATCCCAGATTTTTTTGCACATGCAGGCTTTCCCGGAAAAGTTGAATTTTCCTTTTACAGGAACTTTATAAAGTCAATTATGATGTAATGGTGGATAGAAATAAATCCTTATTGGTTTTTTACATGAATTCTGGTGTGTAAGAGAAGCACTTAACTATTTCTGTTAAACTCCCAAATGTGAAGATTTGTTTTCACTTTCAAAACCTGGTGGGTTTAGGACTGTTCTAAATGATTGCACTCCTACAGTGCAAATTAATTTATAAACAAACAAAAACAAGCTTAAAAGGAGTTAGTAACATTTTATTTTTTCAAAGTTCCAGAACCCATGCAAAAACCACATGAAGGACCTGGAGAGATGGGGAAGCCTGTGGTCATTCCAAAAGAGGAGCAAGAGAAAATGAAAGAAATGTTTAAAATAAATCAATTTAATTTAATGGCAAGTGAAATGATTGCACTCAACAGATCTTTACCTGATGTCAGGTTAGAAGGGTAAGTACTTTCTCTTGTATTTAAAAATGTACTCTCTTTAAATGACGAATGTGTGAAGACTAAGCCAAAAGAACAGTACAGGTCTCTAAGATATTACCGTTCGAGGAAACAGTTGGAGGATTTCCTGTTTATAAGATACTTATTAGTAAAATAAGATGGACCTACAGGAACCAGTTTTCTTCAGTGTTATTTAACTTTGAATCTGATTACAAGTATGAAGCCTATTCAGGGAATGGAAATTAATTTGGCTGAAGGAAAGTTAACTTAAGCATTGGCATTTCAGGAGAAAATCACTTGTTTGAAAAATTCATGCATTGCTTGTAATAAGGCAGACTAAAATCCTGCATTATATAAAATAAAAGAGATTGGGTGATGAGAGAAATACTTCAAAAATTTTCTTACCTAATGAAATGTGCAAAGGCTCATTTAGATTGCATTACAATGTTTTCTAATATCCATCTGGTTTGGTTTTGATCTTGCCTCTAGAATATTGATCCTTTCAGAGCTATTTGAGTCATAAGTAATTAAAAAGAAAATTGTAGCCTTGTTTTAACAAAAAATAAGATTGCTTTACTCTCCTGGGACTATGACAGGATAGATGATGACCCCCCCCACCTCAACCCCTCTTCTTTATGAAAGGGGCATTCGGGTTGAATAAAACTTATGAAACAAAATTTTCCTAATTATCTACATTATCTTCTTGCAAGAACAATTTCTTTAGAAGCTCTGCTTTGCTGCTGTATATACAAGGCCTAGCTCCTGGATGAATTGTTTTCATCTCTTCTGTCAGAAGATAATATTAGCAGAATGAGATGAAGCTCTTGCTGCTTTTCATTTTTAATGAGTGATAAAGAACTGGTTTGTAGGTGCCTTCATTTGTTGTGATGAAAGTGATTCTATGAGTTCCTGGTAGGGCTGGTGTTCTTGATGCATTGCTGGTGTTCCTAATAATGAAGGCATATTTTTCAAAATATGATTTCACTAGATTGAAATAATGTATTTTAATTTTTAATAGATTTTCAAATATGAAAACGTACTTTTGTGGCTCTAAAAAGTTGACTTAATTGTAACCTTTGTGAGGTCTAGACTTTGAATTAGACAAAAATGTAAAAAAAAATTGTTATAAATTATTAAAAAATTATTACCTAGGCATAACTCAAGTTTGCAGGCAATTGAAATTGCTATTTCAAAATCCAGTTTAGTGAAATAGAAATTTTTGTCTTTCACATTTGGCTATGCTCTGCAGTTATTGTGTTTCACAGTGAGACATGTGCTATAAGTTTTGTAGTGTTGCATTTGCTTCTCTTTTCCATTTTTTTTCTGTGTACAATACTCTCACTATACTCAGTGTGTGAAAGTGGAATCTTAGTATAAAATTTTAGGTATAGCCTCAGGACAGAGTTGGTCTTTTCTGTTCTTGTAAGTTCCTGCCAAAAATTTAACATTTATGTGTGTGTGCATTTTTAGTATTTTTGAGAGAAAAATGCTTCCCAAAAATCTCTTCCATTTGTCATCTTTTCAACGTGTACTTTATAAGGTCATGGTAATTGAGAAGTCATGGAGAATGCTAACCTTTCTCTGTCAAATTTGAGAACAATACTGTGTTTACAATGCAAGGGTGTCTTAATCTGTATGTGTGGCTCAGTATTACGCTTTGAGAACGCTGTAACCATTTTCAGAATTGTGAACACTATAAATACACTCTGGTGTTGTGTGTATGTCTGATGAAACTATTTATCTGATTAGTCAAAATACTCCAAAGTCAGAAACACTCTGTGCTGCATTAGTGGAATTTCTTCTGTTATAATTTGTTCTATCTATGTCCCTGGTAATATGGAAATAGTTTGTGGAGAAGGAGAATGGATAATTTTTAATCATTCCTTACCACATTTATGTGCCTACAGCACAGCTGCCAGTAGCACTTTCAATCAAGGTTTTGAAAAAGCAGGATATGTTCAAAGGCACGCTTAGCTGTTCAAGCATGTAATTATTTTCTTCACAAGTTTTGTGGGTTGCTTCCTTTAATGTGGTGTGGCGGGAAGAAGTGATTATTTCAAGTCCTCTAATTCTCCAGCATGTCAGTTTTTCTGAAGTACAGAAGCCTGCAGAGGTTTTGCCTAGCAGTTAATCATTGGAAAGTTGGTGGAATTAAGAGTGCCAGGACCAATTTGCCACACATATTTAATGGGAATGGCATGACATGTCAGCTCGAGAGCAGTTTTTGAAGTAGAGTGCTTCATCCTTCAATTAGTTTCTAGTTCTGCCAAACCCCTATCACCTGTGCAAAAACAAGTGTTTTGGTCCTAGGAGTGCTCCTAGGATTATCTCCGCAGTTGGTCCACTCTGGGCACCCTGTTTCTGTTTTGGCCAAGAAATTTTGTTGCTTTACTAGAAGAACAAAAATGTGAGCTTCTTTAATAACTTCTAGGCACTTCTCCAGCTAAGGGAACTCCTCAGTACAAGACGTCTACAGAAATTGGCATCTCTGCTCTGCCAAGTGTGCCCCAGCTGTATTTACAGGTTTATATCTATTTTTATTATTTGGCACAAAATTACTGCACACAGACACCTATAAAACCATTGATATGTGCCTGAATTGCTGGTCACTTTGTGTCTGTAACCAGGAACATTGCTCTACTTCTCTTTATCCCAGCTGAGTGTGATTTGCTCAACAGAAAAAGCTAAACCAGAACAATTTTTTTTAGCCTGGATACTTCCCTGAATCTGGACTGGGACACGTTAGTATAACAAACTAATATGATGGACAAGGCTGCAACCTCTGGAGGAAAGCTGTTGCAGGTGAAGAAGCAGCTGTGCATACCAGATTGGTTTGAAGTTGTTAATAGAATTATTCTTGCAAGCATGTCTTATTTCTAGCCTGTGAATCAATCATCAAAGTGGGAGTTGGTTCACAGTTGCCAGGAAAATATGCAGCTGTAGGTTTGACATGACAGCAGAGAGTAGAAGATGGATGATCAGGAACACTGGTGTCTTGCCTTGATTTTGCTGAAGATGAGGGAGGCAATGAATAAAATAGGTGCCAGTGAGTAAAGTACATGTTCAGCTGTGGCTGTGTGCCTTAGATTGATGTTCAGGCAGGAAAGTGGGGAGGTTGAAAGTATGAAATTTGCACATGTTGTATGACTTGGTTTGGCTCTCAGTGCTGTTGGAGGTAAATTCAGAAACTGCTTTGCAAAATGAAGAATAAGTATTGTGTTCTAAGGCTGAGCTTTCCAGCCTGAACTCATTAGTTAGCAATTTGTGGAATATATAAAACTTTTAAGTAGATATTTGTTCCCTGTTGTGAGAGTTTAAACCAAATTCTGAGATTTTTTTTCTCTTGGAAAGAGCCGCTTCAAACACTTTTTTTCCAGGCACAAGCAATCAAGTCTTCAAACAATGAAGGCATAGCTGCAGCAGAATGATTTTGTGTTCATGTGGGCTCTGGTCCCCTCTGGAGCTTGTGATGCAGTGCTAGCAGGATGTCATATTTGCAGGTTGATATTTCTTGGATTGGTGATGGGCTTCCCCAAGCAGACCTGCAGCAAGCAGGAATATCCACGCTCCTAGCTGATCCCTCAGCAATCCTTTTTCCAAGGCTGCATGTTCTATACAATATGTCATAAAAGCTTTTCCTTTTTTCCAATTGGTATAATTTTGCCAGAATTAAGGGTATCAGGCATTTTATTATACTTCATTTAGTTCTGCAGAGTGCTTGGATCTTTTAACTATCATTTTCTCAAACTGTTTGTACTTAGGAAGGTAGGTATGCTGATATTTTGAGTGCTATAAGTCATGTTAAGGTGTAATTAGAGTTTTTAGCTAGATGACCCTACATATTTTGAGTCAACTGCATTTAAATCCATACAAATTACAACTTCAGCCACTTCATGGAAAAAAGAAAGGTGCATATCTCTGAGATCTTCATGTTTTACTGGTACATTAATGTTGTCAGATTGTTATTATTGAAGGGTTTTTTTCTGGATCAAACTACCCTTCTCAGTTCCTGCTGGCAAGCTTGCTTCCACAACTGGGAGGAAGTAGACAATTTTCCAAGTTAAAAGCCATTCTTCTCTGTTACGTGTAGGTTGTGGAGTTCATGACCATTATGCTGGTCCTCTCGAGTAAATCTAGTAAAATAGTAATTCTGACTGATTCTGTCATATCTTTGGTTGGAAAGAACAGAATTTAGATTTCAGCACTGTTAATTAGATGATACAATATAATTTTTTTCAGTTACCACAATGTGGATTTCATATCTGTGCTTTAAAAATGTAATGTTAATTTTAAGTATGACATGTGCATGTGAGAATATACTGGAATTCAAAATTTTAGCTTCTCAAAGCAAATTTATTTGCTCTATACTTTAGGTTGCTATAGTTGAATCAAAATATAACACATCCATAAAATTAACACAGTCTTAATGAGAGGAAAATAGCTTGAGTAGAAGTATTCATAGTAAAACAAATGAAGGCACACATGCAAGAGTGTAGTCTTGGGACTCAAGTGTGATATTTCAGGGTTTTTTAAAAGACAGCACTCAAGGTATTTGCTTCTATATCAGGCTTGTGTAAGTGTGCTTTCTACTTAGTTATTTAATAGCTAAGGGGTAGCTAAGAGAATAGCTAAGGGGTAGTTTTATACTACATATAATTTAGTATAAATGTGGACTGCAGATGAAAGATGTTTTCTCATCACTTCTGTTGATACTAATCTGATGATTATGTGGCCTGGGTGTTCACTGACTGGATGGACACCAAAAAGTGGAAGAAAGTATAGTTTGTTGATTCAGCAAACTGAATCCATACACAGCAGCCATATGACTTACTAGATCTGGTGGAAAGGAGGGGATGGGACAAAACTGTAATGGCAAAAGGTAGGTTTATTGCTTTTGGCAGCAGCCCACAGTTGCACTGGATTATGTGGAATGTGGTGGGAAGAAAAGCTTTCTTATAGAACCTGAGCATTAAAATCCCCATAAGGCCATGGGGATTTAAGCTCCATAAATTGTGATATACTTTGTGAACTTTTGGTAATCATTTAGCTCAGGTCATAGTAATGTAAAGACGATAAAAAAAGAGTAAAGTTGTCAGCATAAGTGGTGGGAGACTCAGGAGCTTTTGACTTAAGCTAGAAATCCAGGCTGTTAATTAACCCGGCACCTGTAAAGAAATCTGCTGACCTCATCACCAGCAGTGTAACTTTCAGCAATGTCATGGAAGTCTGAAAGCATGTGAGGTATTAAAGACTTTACCATTCTTTCAAGCAGGAATGTTTTTTCATCAAGCTTTTGTGGTGCCTATAGCTTGTTACTGGCCCCTTGCAGAATCAATGTTTGGAATTGTTCTTGCTCACATTGATTTAGTGAGTTAGCTGAAAGAATTCCCTATAAGCCTTTTCCCTAGAGAAAGCTTAGAGGGGAAAAAAATAGCACTAAAAATCAGCTTACTTCCTGTAAACCATTTTGGTTTTATTTTGGTGGTGGGATGGGGTTGCGCAGTACACACACAGATATATATATATATATATACCCAGATGTATATGTGCACAAACACTTGGCAGTCTCACAGTCTCATTCTTAATTGCAATCTTCTTATTCATGCTCATCCATTTTGGATGAGCTACCGTATCCTGAAATTTATTCAGATTGTTAGGTCAGGTATGGAAAATAATTGGTCTAGAGATCTAGGTTCAATTTCAGTCTCTGAGGACAGAATTGGTTTTGCTTCTGTCAAGAGATGCTTTTCTGTGATCGCTTTCAGGCTAAGGAAAATAGTATTATTTTTGTGAAGTTCTGCTTGAATTCTGTAACCACAATGGTTTTAAGAACCATTTTGGATTTTGTTTTCAGGGTTTAAGAAGATTTCTACTTGACTCATGAGATAATGCGACCTTTCTTATATCCAAATCTTTGAGATCAGAAGAAAGGAAAATTTCATACTCTTGATGTCAGGTAAATTATGTAATACTATTGAAGGCAGATATTAAGCAGGCTGTGTTAAAATGTTTAAATAAGGATAAGGGATTTGCCTGCATCCAGGGCACCTGTTCAGAAAGAATAATTGAAGTTGTGATATGAATTACAGAAAAGAATTCTGAACTACAGAAAAGAATTCTCTTCCTAAAAGGAATTGTTCTTATTTGATTGGAAGAACCAAATTCAGGGTAGTGTGAAGTTTTGTTGCAGCGTTATCTGCAGTGCTTTCTCTTTGTTCAGTTGCAAGTTAAAAGTGTGGTGGTGTGCAAAATCTGAGTAGTGAAATGTGGTTTGGCATGTTTTAACAGCTAGTGATCCCCTATGTCTCAGAAGACTTGCTTTTAGTCCTTTTAGCTGTAGTGCTTCTGTATGAAAATCAGATCTTTATTCAGCTTGATTGCCTTCAATTTAGGAGCTTGGAGTGTCCTTAAAATTTATGGAAAAAGCAGATTTATTAGCACCCCCTCTTATATGTTGTTATGAGGCTGCTGCTTATACTCAATGATCTTTGTGGGTCCCTTCCAACTCAGCACATTCTGTGATTCTGTGATCCAGGAAAGACTAAGTCAGTGTTTACCAGAAAAACACCACATGACTTGAGTCCTGGTGGTTCTTGATGTGTTGTTTTTACATTTTCTCTGACACCCTGCTACAGGGCGTTCTCCCTTGATGGAAATATAGGTCAGTCTCAGCAGCTTCAGGGTGACTCTCAGAGTCTTATTTCAAAACTTGTTTTCACCTGGATTTAAGTAGAGAGGTGGTTTCTTGTTGGGCATAGCTGTGCCTCAGCTCTGTGGTGTTAACTTTATTGCAGGCTATAACTTAAAGCATATGAACAGGTAGGCAATGGAATACTGACATTTTATAGCTCTGCAGTGATATTCATCAGATATCAGTAATTAAACCTGAAGTTTCATGAGGGGAGTTCAGATTTTCTGATTTTGTTTTCTATCGATCTGGAATTAACTTTTGTAACCTCAAAGTAAAATAAATGTGTGGTTTCAAGTCAAAGGATACTGATGCTTACTTTCCAGAGACTCTCAATGTATTTTAATACTGAAATGTGAGTTGTTTGTACTGCATCAGTAATATTAAACAAATTTATTACAGAGGCTGTGCTGTGTAGTATTTCCTCAATACTTCAGCTCTAACCTGATTTTCAGCAAGACTTGGATTATTCCTATGTGTCATTGTCAAATTTAAGTCCTGAGATGCAGTTTATTTATAACTGCAGTTTTTATTTATAACTGTTGTTTGTAGTATCCGAGATGAAAGACTGTATTAAATTTGTAAGATGACTAAACATGCTTCCCTTCCTGCCCCAGTCTGTTGCTGGTTCAGCTTTCAGAAATGCATTGGCACTGTGTTATCGTGCTGCACGTACAAGCACCAATCTGAGCTCCACTGGGATTTCCCAGCTGAGCTGCTCAGTGCACAGGAGACACTTCTACTTGTGTTCCATCTCTGTCCTTTATCAGAGTGCTTTGGGCTCTGTGCACTGGGTTAGAAAACAAGGATTGCATACATGTTTTACTGCTGTTAATGTTTTTGAGCCATTGTAAATTATTGCTCATGGCTTGTTCCTTTGAAAGGCTGGTGGAATAGGGAATAGAACTGGAAAGAAGCAGAGCAAATCATAGCTCAGGTAGTGTCTGACTCTATTAATTTTCATGATTATTGTTTTGAAGAATCCATATTAAAAAAAGTTCCAATGTGTATCTTGTTCTCTTATTTCTCCTCTGTGGAGATTAACAAGTTGGCAACATCAGAAGGGGTAGAAATCTGCCCTGTTGTACTTTAGAAATTTAGCATTTATTTCTAATGCAGACTATAATTATGGCCTCATCTTCCTAGAAAATTATCTGAAATTTATTTCATATTTTGCCTCAGTGAATTAGGTTTTCCTCATTGTGTCTTGCTGCATAAGCATTATGGTAGTGTGTAACTGATTTCCTATAAGATCTCTTCCCTGCTTGTAGCTTTGATTGGGATGTGATTTTATTTTTCAGTCTATGAAAAGGTATTTAAGAACTATCCAAATAGTAAATCCTTATTTTTCTCTTTCAGAAATTATTTAGTATGCCTTTGAAGGGTGTGCAGAGATCACTACTAACATTGTAAATATCTGTCTTTCAAGACTTGCTAACATTAGACACGTAGCACTCAATCTTGGGTTTCAGGAATAATTTCTAAGTAAATTGATCCATGAATGCAATTTTAAAATATTGATAAAATGCCAAGTGCTATTCTGTAATAAGATGGCTGCACAGTTGCAGACTTTTTCTAATGTCATATTTGGAATACTTGTCAAAGACCCAACAGTAAAATGAGAGAGACAGCATGAGGACAGCACAGGTGTTGTCCCAAGTTTCTGGAGTCTCTGCATGCCTGGCTGTGGCCAGAGTGAGTAGTGTTTTTATCTCTGATCGGACACTGAGGGATCAGATAGGGATCAGAAGAATTTCACCTTCTAATGAATTCAATTGGAGCATCTTGTAGGATCATCTCCTAGATTTCTTCTGCCTTTGCAGTAGTGAAGTACATTTGTTCCCTTAGTCCCTCACTGTATGAGAGAAGAGAAGCTTCCAGTTCTGTCAGATGTGGAGAGGGATTGAGTGTTTATGGTTGTGATGTTGTAGAAAGTGCAAAATGAAAAGTTGTCTTCTTTGCCTGCAAGTTTGTGCTGAAGCAACTATTAAACTCTGAGATTTAATGGCTTAATTTTATTTGGACATAATTGCCATACTTGTTGTCTCTTCTGGTTATTTTTGTAATGTCTCCTGTGGACTATTTGTACTCTGGGTTGAAAGAGAATGTAGGAAAGCAGTTTATTCAGAGGCTCTTCAGATGCATTTGAAGTAGCATCAGGTAGTTTTCAAGTGGTTATACTTAGTCCACTGAATAAAATACTCTCTGGTTTTTTGTCTGAACATTTTCCCATGTAAAACCTGCAAAGCTTCTCTATGAAAGATTCAAATTACCTTCACAAAGAGTCACAATAATGAACAAGGCAAACAAAATTCATAGTAGCTTTTAGCCTTTCATTTAAAAAGCTTTTGTAATGGACTTAAAACTTTGGATTCTCGCTGCAGGTGGTCAGGGACAACATGTGTTTATTTTACTGTGATTGGTCTTCTTTAGCAGTGTTACAGATCAATGCTAGGATCTGTCGACCTTTCTTTGCTTTTAGTCCATTAAATTTGATTTCAAGTTATAAAGTATTCTGGCTTCTAACACTGCCCTGTGTTCTTGGGGAGGTGTGGACTAAGTGTGTAATTGTAATGAACTGGGCCAATCTATTCTCATAGAATCATGGAACAGTATGGTTTGGATTGAAAGGAATCTTAAAGATCACCTAGTTCCAGCCCCTCTGCTGTGGACACTTTCTCCTAGACTGGATTGCTGAAAGTCCCATCCAGCCTGGCTGTGAACACTTCCCAGGGTCCACAACCTGGGCAACTTGTTCCAGTGTCTCGTCACCCTCAGAGTAAAGGATTTATTCCTAATACCTAATCTAAACTGGCTCTATTTCAGTTTAAAACCATTCTCCCTTGTCATGTCATTACAGACTCTTGTAAGAAGTCCCTCTCGAGTTCATTTATACCTGCTCTAGGTTCTGGAAGGTGCTATAAGGTCTCTCCAGAACCTTCTCTTCTCCAGGCTGAACAACCCCAGCTCTCTCTGCCTGTCTGCATAGGAGAGGTGCCCTCAGACATCTTTGTGGCTTTCCTCTGGACTTGCTTCAACAAGTGCATGTCCTTCTTATGTTGAGGACCCCAGACCAGAATGCAGTACTCAATATTCTGAATGTGTGATGCAAGATTGCAAAAAGATAAAATTCTGTGAAGAGTAATTATGAGCACCTTACAAAGGCCTGCAGATGCAGAGTCATGTCTTTATAGTGGTGTTTTTGTAAAACAGCTTTAAAAAGCCTGGTACTAAACTTAATTTTTTTTTCTCGCCTCTGATTTTGATGGGGCATTAAAAATCTTTGATAATTTTAATTCTATTTCTTATGTAATTTTCGCCTTCATTTCTGTTGTGGTTTGACCCCGACTGGCAACTAAGCGCCATGCAGCCCCTTGCTCACTGCCCCCACAGTGTGCTGACAGAGAGAATCAGAAGAGTAGAAGTGAAAAAACTCATGGGTTGAGATATTCAGTTTAATCAGGAAAGCAAAAGTCACATGTATGGAAAGGAAGGTGGTACAAGGAACTCCTGCACCACTGACCATGGGCAGGCAGGTGTGCACCCATCTCCAGGGAAGCAGGGCTCCATCACCTGTAACAGAGACTTGGGAATACAAATGCCATTACTCTGTATTTTAACAATCTGAGCTTTTTTTTTTTTTTCTGTCTCTGTATTTAAAATATATGATGTTTTTGGGGAGTTTCCACAATCTAAATAATATATGGAGTCATATTAGTTGAGAGTTTGCATAATCTACAGTGAATGCTGTAGATTAAAGGAAGGATGATGCATTCCATGAGGAGTAGACATTCTCAGCTGCTGTTTGGAGTCTTCATTAAATTGCTGGGGATGGTATGCCTTCCTGATGTTATGCACTCAATTTTAAAACAGTTTGAGGCATGATCCAACAAAAGGAACATAATGTATTAGTAGCTCATTAAAATTCAAATTGTCCTTAATTCATAGCCTGTGTGTCATACCCCTCATGGTTTTATTCTGCTTCTAATGTTGCATAACTTGGTTGAAACTAATGCTTTATTTTAAATTCTATAGTACTCCTTTCTGGGGTAATTTGTTTTCAAATGAAAGACAAAAGAATTCTTAATTTAAATGTTTGTTAATAGAATAAAACATGAGGTTTCCTTAGAACACTAATGTCTAATCATGGGCATCAAGTGTTCTATTTTGTCTTATGTTCTGCAGCAATGTATTCCTGGGGAGGAAGGAGTTACCAATGTTTTTCAAATTCAAAACAGGAGGCTTTATTTGTATGCATTGATAGCAATTTGTACAGATATAGCTAAAAGGTGTATATATATAGAAGGGCAGGTAAAGGGAATATTAAAAACCAGGTCTCATACTTTCAACCCTTTCATTTGTCTTGCCTGCATCAATGAATCCAGAATCATTTCATGCCAAACACTTTGTTTAGAATAACATTCAAAAATGCCCAGCCAGTTTTGGTTTGAAACCACCCTTGTGTTACTCTTGGCAGCCTTTTACACTTTGTTAAACACATGCCATGGGTTAAACCCAGCTAGCAGCCAGTGCAGGGTCACTCCTAAACTCTTACCCCAGGAAGGGCTGAGCAAACTGGAGCAAAATTTCTCTCTCTATTGTCTGGAGGGTGAGAATAGACACACTCCATTTTGGCAAGGTGGAGATTCACCTTCTGCAGGACAGAGCAGGAGGAATGCCGTGCAGCTGGGGAGGAGGGTCCCCAAAAACTCCTGTAAGCCTTCCTGTTAGTGCTAGAAAGCTTCCCCTCAACGACAGATTTCAAATGTTTTGATTTATTTGTGCTTCAGACAGTGCAATGCTGTATAAACATTGTAGGCCCTGATCACTTGGCTCAAGTTTATACCAGCTCATTGATTTGAGCTCAGTAAAATAAAATCTTCTGTAAAACCATGATAAAAGGTAAGGCTGAAGATGAGAGATTTCATACTACAATAGTAGATCCTGTGGCTGTCCCAGCATGATATTCCTGGAGAATGACACATTGTTACTGTTTTTCATAGAGAACTGCTAACAGGCTTCTCTCAACTTTTTTACAAATATTCTTCCAAAAAAGAAGAGGAGCAATTGGTAGATTTGTGTTACTATTGTAGCTGAAGGTCTACAATCAGAAACTTATTTTCTGGTCTAGGGAGCAGTGCAGCAGAAGGAATAAAACATTTTGGGTTTAAAGTAGCAAAGTAGACTGAACAAATGGCAAACATGGCAATAAAATTATTTGGCTTATGATTGAATTTTTCATCTGAAATTCGTAGAGTTTTTGTGAAAAGCTGTTTTATTTTTCAAGGTATACCAAAGAAGTAGCTTTTTCAGTTGGCATGCTTTGCAAGTTTGTTTTTTTTTTTAACATGTGAAATAAATCAGGATAACGTAGGGATATATGGGAACTTTCCATAAAGATTTTATAATGTTCAGTTCAGTGTGATGAATAATTAAATTTGGCATAGTTGTATAATAAGTAGGCATGATATTGAAGGCAGATAGTGCCTGATCCGACTGCTTCAGTTCTCAGAAATGGTTTCACAGAAGCCCTTCCAGGTATTTCTTCATTTGCACCTGGACTTACTGATCGTTTCTGAGATGTCTGTGCATGCTGTGCTTTTGTCACCACCTCAGAGCTGAAATGCTGGTTTGCTGTGAGAGCTGCTCTGAGAAGAACTCTGGCTAAATAAGTTATCCAGCTAATAAAATATTGAGGTTGGGAGCCTAGTTCTGGCTGACATTCCTCGTGTCACTGTTTGGCATGGTACTGGATGCTGACACCGTGATCTGTTGTGTTGGCAGGCTGCTCCTTAAGCACTGCTTTTGGATATTTAGGGTAGAGGATATGCACTCTGTGTTTCTCAAGCTCTTGGACAGTGCTGCTGTTGGGGTGATAGTCATGAATACGTGTTAATGTATTGTAGCATTTAGATCAGGTTACATTACAGTGAACTGACTCAACAATTTGGGATCTAATAAAAGCTTTTTTGTTGGAATGGAGCTCTGTTGAATATATTTCTTTTTCCACCTCGGTGTTTACCTGTCGTTTGAGATCTGCATATATCTCTTTAATTTGGATTCTTAAAGAATTAATAACATCAAAGCTTACATAAGTAACTGTAATTTTTAAATGTACAGGAGGAGCAGATCTGTTCAGAGAACACTTGTAGTTGTGTGGTTATTTTTTAGAGCAGAATTGGAATTTTTTCAGAATTGTGATCAGTACTTTGTGTACAGGGTATTGATTTTGCTAGAAGATAATGAAAACATCATTTGTTTTAAAATAGTATTGCAGAATGTAAAAATTTGGGGTGTGTGGTGGCCGTGTGGGGTTACTTGAAATGTATGTCATGCTTTACATAAATGCCTTATATATGCTGTTAGGAGAGGTAAACCTATGATTTTCCATGCTAACTTTGGAAAGTGAATATAATTCTCTTTTAATTTGGTGAACTTTATAGCATTTTGAGTAAGTATAAAAACGTGCACTGTGTGCTCCTTTGTCACACTCTGCATAAAATTGATATATCCGGGATGTTAGTAGCGATCCTCAAGAGGGAACCTCAGACTCGCAGCTCTAACTGGAGCCTTGACCTTTACAAATAGCTGCTTTACCTTGGTTTGCAGGTGTAAGACGAAGGTGTACGCAGACAACCTTCCCACGACGAGCGTGGTGATCGTGTTCCACAACGAGGCGTGGAGCACGCTGCTGCGCACGGTGCACAGCGTCATCAACCGCTCCCCGCGGCACATGCTCGAGGAGATCGTGCTCGTCGACGACGCCAGCGAGAGAGGTAAGGACGTCACCCGCGCCCGACCTGCTGCTCCTTGCGCTTCCAACAGTGAAGCTGGCTTCTCTTGCGATCTCTGCTACAAGTTTCTTTTTCCAGCCATTGAAAAAGGAGTCAGGATTCTTTTGTTCTCGTTCTCAAGGTTCTTTATTTACGCAGCCTCCTGCTGGGATCAAGTTTGCTCCCAAGCAGGCTGCACGGGTCCAGATAACTCAGTCCCCTTACTTACGGGACAGACTGCCTGAATACCCAAGCAGTTCTCAGCCTCTGGCAACCTAGCATGCTTCAGTGATATCAGCTCTTTAGTGATGATCAGCTCATTGTGATTTCAGCTCTTAGCTTGCTGGGTGCCCAGGCAGGCAGATGCAGGGGAGAGAGGAGAAGGCAGTTCTGATGTTCCACACCGATCTCTTTGTTGGGTGGTCTGTGAAGGTTCCAGTGACAGCTCTTCCAACCAGAAGAGGCTAAACCAGCCCATTATATAGGATACAGGGGGTTCAGAAATTGTTCAATAGCAGGGCCTAAAGGAGAGAGACCTATAGGGTTACAGAGAGCTAAGCAGGGGTCTGAAGGTGGAAGAGAGGGGCTTCTAGCTATTCACCATGACTGGACATTTCCTATCTTTAGGCCTCTGTTTGCCCCTTGCAGGGCCTGTGCTTGCTACAGTTTATTCTTTCTTATCTGTTTCTTTCTCTGACCCACCGCAGGTCTGTCTGGCAGGTCAGGTTGAGGCACACTGGCTGCCCTTGGGGTAGTGTTATCTTTTTATACTAATAACTATGTGTATATTATTTACCATAACTTCCCAATACCTATCACCTATGTTAGACAGTCTATCTCTATGCTAAACCAATCCAAAAGTGCCACCATCACAGCAGAATATGGAGGCCAAGAAGAAGGAGAAAGACTGGACACATCCAGATTCCTCCATCTTGCCTCCTGAACCCTCATTCTAAAAACCCCAAAATTCTACATTCTCACCCTGTGATAAATTCGCTATCATTCTACTTAAACTTTCGTGGCTTGTAATTCCTCATATAAGGGTGGTAATTTTTTCTCCATGGTCAAGATCAAAGGCTCAGGGATTTTGGGCTCTGTGTCAAGGTCTCCAAGCCCCCTGTCAGGGTCTCGAGTCCTCCAGGGCAGTCAGAGGAATTTCCTGGGTGCCGACATCCTTGATGTGGGCTTAGCCCTCCTCAGCAAAACACAGCACCTGGGGCAGGGGAAGGCAGAGGGAACAATGCCCGTTTTGAAATACAGATGGATCATTCTACGCTGAAAGGTGGTGTAACTTCATCTGTCTGCTTGCTTTTCTGTTGGCAGCATGGAATTTGTGTTTTGCTACAGTTTTAGTGTTTTGCGTTTAGAATTTGATCACATTCATAGAGCTTGAGGGCGTTTAATACCTGAATCACCTGGTGAATAATAGCAAAGGCAGCTCTGTTTGTTGCACACATTTAAATTTACTGTCACTGCCACCGTAGGCTCGCTGTTCAGAGGGATCAATTTTGGTTATTCCATTCATGGGAAGTTAAAATTCAGTTTCTGTGCTGCAGGAGGTTCCATTTCTTAATAAATAGTGCTCCAGATGAAAACTCCATGCTACCCAATGACACTTGCAATGACACAATAAGCAAAACTTGAAGCTGATTTTTTTGTAAAATATAATAATATTATTTAGATTTTAATCTTCATAGTATTTTTAATTGCAGTATATTCTTAATAAAAATAATATTCTATATAATACTTAACATTTAATTTTGGTTAATAGTTGATATTTGGCTTATTCTTTACTTAATATTCTTCATGGTATGGATTATGAAGTACTTTTTTTCGTTGTGTTGGCAAATGAAGGTGAGAGGGTAGTACAGGTTTGCTAAATAAAACATGTTTATAATTTTTATATTTATCCACCTTTTTTTAAATTCTATTTTTATTTTGAAAGTTTTCTACTGGAACCAATGTGGTAGGCCACTAGAGAAAAAGTCTTGACAGTCACCAGTTGTAGGCAGAAGGAATTCCCATGTGTAAGACATAGAAGGGTTTTACAGCATGCTGACATCTCAGCCTGTTGCTTCTCATTCTAGTGATGCAAAATTCATGTTTTGTTACCTATGGTAATTCCAGCTTCAGAGTAAGATGTCTGACTGTTGTCCGGGTGACAAGATCTGCCCAAGATCTGTGCATATGAAGAGAGGAGCTGGATTTGCCCCAAGTAGCCCCATGATACACCGGTCACAGTGTAAGGGAAGGTTTTAGGGTATTTACCGTGGTTAAGGGGAGCTTTTGTAGCTGAAGAGCATTAGAAAGGGATGTTTGCTCTGCCACTAAGACAGTAACAAACACACTGAGCTGCCTCTCCAGGTTCTGTGTGTGTGCTGATGCCTGGCTGGTTGGCTGGGTCGGTGTGGGGCACAGCTGCCTGTGGAGCATGGACAGATCCCATCAGCCTGCTGAGCTCCCACCGCTCTGCTTTCCTGGGGAACAACAGCGCACACACTCGGGTTGTGTTTGCACTTGTCTCTGCTCCTTTCCTCTCTTGGGCACCCTCACTTGCTTTTCTTTTCCTTTTTTACCCAACTCTAAGTGCTTCAGCTAATTCCAGTGCAATTTGGAAGAAAGAACAGAAGCATTAAATACAATTACATTCTGGCAGCAGAGGAGAAATGCCTATGCAAAGTGCCACAGAAACGTGTTCCTGATTAAGTGAGAGGCATGATCAAATTTTGCCTTTTCAAAGGCACAACATCAAGTTTTTGCTTTTTGCATTGTGGGTAATTTGTAATTATACTTCTTGATTTGTTGTTAAAAACCTTCATGTACAAAATTCTATATTTTATTTATCAAAACAGTTCTTAGCACTAATTCAAATCAGTGCTAATTATTATTTGTGACAGGTCAGCTTTCAGTATGACCTAAAAATAAAGAGCAAGCTAATATTTGAATATGTAGACATCATATTACTTATGTTTTGCCTCTTCAGTTCCTGTTTTAGAAAAAAATCAATTTCAATGAGCAATAAGCAATAAGAAATAAGATGTCCTCAGTATGAATCACAGGATTTTAGTCCACTTAAAAAAGCATGTGGTTTTCTCTAGATAAATTTTCTCTTTCTGGGTTTGGTAGTAAAAATACATTAACTGAATTCCAGGCTGAAAGATAGAGTATTTCATACTTCCTTTGGTGCTGTTACTGAACCTGTTCCAGTATTTCTTTTTGAAGCCTGTGATCTTCATTTCAGATCACTTAGGCGTCTTCTATTTGTTGTTATTTTCAACAATTACTGAGGGGGTTATTTTTGTTCTGTTTTCCAAGAGCTTGTTATGGTTCCATCAAGCATGCTTTTACATTAAACAAAACAGAAGGGTACGATGCCTGAAGATGTGAAGGGTTTGTGTTTGCTACTTAAGCATTCTGTTTGTGTTGAATTAAACCAACGTATTTTTCCAGAAAAATACAATGTTCAGCCTGAGTATTGTATATTGAATTCTAACATCAGAGTCATTTTAATTGGAATAAAGTAAGCATTCAGTCTGCCTGAAGCACACTTTGTACCTGCTAGTGTCATGCTCTTAGAAGAATGAATTTGCATAACAGCATGCATTTATTTACACCCCAAAGAAAAGCTTTGGAGAAACAAGATGTATCTGTAAAATTGTTCTCTAGTTACTGATCACAACTGCAACTTTACCAAAGATCAATACTTCAAAATTAAATAGTTTGTCACAGTTAACAGAAGAAATCACAATTAGCTGGTACCTCAGACTAGGTCAGCACCCAGTAGCCAAGTGTGGCATCATGATAGACCACATCCACAGAACTTAGCTACAGAGATGCAGGTCAAAGCAATGTGACTGCAACTAAATCCTACCACCAATACTTACAAAAATATTCATACTTCTTAAGAAAACATGTTTGCATGCTTATGAAAATGATAAACCTGTGGTTTATTGTAGTTTAATAATAAAAAAAGGGTTGAAATATAATTTTTCATTTATATTCATATCAGTGTGACTTGGTAATAGAATTGGCAAGGTATTTTTCAACTAATGCACTTAGTTGACTTGAACTGAATATATTTGCTCTTTTGTCTTCCTTTGTTCTGCTACTTCCACAGAAGGTTCTCAGTCCTAGGTGAAACTATGCACCCTTTTGACAGAGAAAAGGCTTGAAAAGAATATCCACCACAAAGAGTTATAGTTATACCTGTGAAACTACATGAATTCTTAATGTTCCAAATTAAAAGTATTGTGGAGATGTTTGGGGGTTTTTTAAACATTATCAAACCTTCCTCTGTTGTGAAGTGTCTGAAGCAATGCTAAAAAATTAGTCAGCTCTAATCCTGGATCATTTATAAGCAACTGACTCTGTAATGCATGAAACTTCTCATCTCAGTGTTCAATATAGAATTTAGTATCCTCAACAGATTTGAATAAAAAGTCATCTTCATGGCTCTATCCTGATGTTTCTTGTAGGCTAAAGTGTATTACATTCATTAAAAGATTATGCAAATATTTGGGGTTTTTTTTTCTCTAAGGGAAAAAATCAAGTTTTCCTTAAAAAAACTATTCCTAGTTTCTGGATGCATGACTAATCACAAAAGCTAGTTTCCTGCTACTTAAACAAAGGCAGCAATTTGTAAGGGATGTGTATTGCTCTTAGAGTGTTCTGGAGGGAAAATAGCTGCTTAGATTTGAACATTTTACCCTAACTGCTGGTAGCAGAGGAACTTCAGAAATCTGGATGCCTGAATTATTTACTATGCTTTTATAGGGATGAGAGATCAAGCTTTATCTTTTTTGCATATTTTGCTGGAGCTCTAGTGATATTTTAAGGACAAAGTTACTGGAGGTCTGTCACAATGTTTTGTTTCTGGGAATAGTCCATTCTGCAGTTTTGAACAAGGTGATAGTTCGTAAGAATGTTCTTATGGGCATGGTTAAACATGAGAGAAGGACTGTTCTTAACCTTTTTCCCTCTGTAGTGAAAACACTGCACACATCTCTGATTCTTTCATAGAGAAAAAGAAATTAAAAGTACTTGACAAATTGAAATTTTAAATACTTTACCGATAAAATGTAGGTAGGACTCAAGATTTTCATATGCAATACATTGAGCATGACTTTCTGTATGTAAGTTTGTGTTTTATGCAACTTCTTGATTGGCTGCAGTTGTATTATTGCAATCTTTCTCTCTTCCCTCTGCCAGAATTTTACCATTCTGTTAATGTAACTACATTCAAGAACCAATGTCATAGTAATTCATTCTAAGTTTAAAGTGGATGGAACTACTTTGAAAGCTTATCAGTATTACACCTGAGATGTGCAGAGAAACATATTGATTTGTGTAACTTGCTCATCAGATGGTGAGCATAGAGACAAATGCTGCACACTCACTCTATGTACATCATGTGTACATTAAAGCTATAAACATAGCCCTGATAATAGTTCTTTTAAAACAGTGGCTTTGGAAAGCTACACTGTAAAGAAATGAGGCTCTATTTGCTACAGACTCAGTTATGATCTCTGTGCTCCACCCCAAAAGCCTTGCAAAATGTTCTGACGTGTACACTTGGTTGGTACTGAGAAACATGTAATAATTTGAGTCTCTGTTCATATGCAAAGTAAGAATTAAGATGTTTTGAGTTTTTCTGGAGACAAATATTTAGATGTATCAAACGCTTATGTACTTTTAGCACAGTTTAGCTTTCAAGACACGTCAGAACTTATTTCTGTGGGTTTTAGTGGCAGTCCAACAATGCACAGAAAAACACGAGAAGGCAATTAGAACTCATTCATCTGGAGAAGTGGTAAGGATTGGTAATCACCTTTAAGTCAACCCTCCCTCTTGAGGTTTACAAAAGTGTCACTAAGAGTTCATGCTGAGCTTCCCCCCCACCCCTCCAGTGTCACACTTATTTTTGTATGAGGTTCTGAAATCCTGATACAGGCCATGCACTGTTGTGGTACAACTTTCTACTCCCATGTGCTTTGACTGTACAATCTAATATTCCATAGATGAGCAATAAGAATATTTTGCGTTTTTTACACATTTTGAAACTGTAAGTTATTGCAGAAGTCTGTTTCTGTGACCATCCATTGCGTTCTCCCTCACTTCTTTGTTCTTCCTTTGGCATCAATCATCACAACCTAATAGCTCTTTGCAGTGCAAGTAATTTTGAGTCTCTGGATGTATGGTAACTGACTATTGCATTTTGAATAACTAGTTCTTCATAATTCATGCTACATTGAGATTTGTTGGTGTTAGAGATTCTCATTTATGTATAGATTATTATATATTTTTTTTTTAGCTCTTATAGTGATAATCTAATAGAAAAATATTACCCAGAAGGCCCTAGAGAAAGCACAATTGAAAAATCAGCTTGATTGTGTTTTAAACTTCTCACAAAGAAATTATCTGTAAGTTGCATTACTGTAGGAGGCAATTCATTATATTCAGCTAGTCAAAACATTTCTGTATTTCCTTGGTAGAGAAGTCCAAGAGCACTTATGCATGTTTTTGAAAATAAGTGTCACATCATCTCTGCTGTAAATACTTGTGAATTCCATCTTGGTTTTGTCTAAGTGTCCAACCCTCTCTTCCTTTTTGGGTTTTCCATAATGAAGAAATAAAGAGGAGGAAGAACTTTCTGTGCTATCGAGTGAAACACTTGGGAGATGTGGAAAGGAGCATTGTGAAGTGTAGAGGAAACTATCTGAGAAAGTCGAAAAAGGATATACAAGAACAGGGGAAATGTATCTTGATTCAAGTCTCTCCATTAAAAAAAAAGCTGAACTACATAACTAACAGTTTTGATAATTCTTTACAGACTTCTTGAAAAGACCACTGGAGAGTTATGTGAAAAAATTAAAAGTACCTGTTCATGTGATTCGAATGGAACAGCGTTCTGGATTGATCAGAGCAAGATTAAAGGGGGCTGCTGCTTCTAAAGGCCAGGTCATCACCTTCCTAGATGCTCATTGTGAATGTACAGTAGGCTGGCTTGAACCTCTGCTGGCAAGGATCAAAGCTGACAGGTAATTATCCATCTCTTCACCCATCTTCAGTTTTTTCACTTATTAAGAAATTTTCCAAGTATTACAAAATAGCCTACAAGCAAATATCTACTTTCTGAAGAGCTGAATAAATTGTCATTGGTGTAAGGATAAAAGGCTAATTCAGCTAAACTTTTAAAAGTAAAACTCTGTTTCAAGTGAAGTCTATATTGGGATGCATGGAATAATGTGTTAAATAGCAGGAGCAATGAATGAAATTGAGGTGTTCAGTATGCAGCTTGGCCTATTCCTTCATGAATTTGGGTAGATATTCTTGAGAAAGGAATCAAGCCCTGATTTCATGTAACACTACCATTGTGAACAAGAACTGTTTTCAGGCTCTCATTGTGATTTCTCTATTACGTAATGGTTTTGATTGTGGAAATTTGGGCTGTGTCTTGGTCTTCTGGGGTGTATATTCTAAAGTTAGAATAATTACTGGAATCATGCTGATCTGCACTTATATACACAATGGAAATTGTATTGGGGATGAAGGTGAGAGAATTGTCTGCTTTATAAAATATCCCTACCTCTGAACAGTAGCTGTAGTTGTGCACTAGACTGTTAGTCTACATATTAAATAGAATACAACATGGTGCTAAAGATCCCTAGTTTTTTATTTTTATATATAAAAATCACGCTTAAAATTTGATGCTACAAAATGTAGCATTACATGATGAGGGAGCTACAAATAGCAAAGAATCCTTGTTCAGCACTGTGCAAAGACAAAGTTAACTTTGTTATCATTAATCAGGTTTGTGAGACTACAATACATACTTTGTTACAATTTGTGCAAATATCTCCATTTAAGTCCTTTGAATTGAGTTGTAAGCAGTGTCTGAATCTTTACAGTGCTTTCCATGAGAAGAAGCCTGCTTTGAGCATGGTTACTTAAGTGTCTTAAGATGATTAGAATTGGTTTCTGTGAATATGTGTGTTAATAATGTCAGGACAGCGGACAATGAGGCCGCTTTCTGTTAATTGTGATGCAGTAGTTGTACGTTGTTAACAATTACTCTCATATCTTAGTCCTGAGGATGTATAAAAATAATTACCCAGAGTTAATATCCAAGTTTTAATTTCAAAACATGCAAGTTATTTTAACCACCCAACTAGAAACAAGAACCTCTTGTTTTCTATCTAATCACTCTGTAGCAATGAGAAAGTTGAGATCATTATTTCTGTCTGCGGAGGGATGAATATTTATTACTGGTGATAATGAAAATATGATTTAAAAAAAGATCTGGCATGGCCAAAATTGTATCAGATTTATAATTAGCAAGATAGAATTTTAGTATGCTTCCTGTTAATTTATTTAATAATGTTGTTAAGAGACGGTATAAAAATTTCAACTATATGTGTAAAAGCAATAATTTAAAAAAAAACCCCAAACATCTTTTTTACCCTTTTGATTAATAGATTTTATTAGTTCAAAATTTAATAATTTTACTTCTTTCCTTTTCCTAGGAGGACAGTAGTGTGTCCCATCATTGATGTAATCAGTGATGACACCTTCGAATATATGGCAGGTTCTGACATGACCTATGGTGGATTCAACTGGAAGCTGAATTTTCGTTGGTACCCTGTTCCTCAGAGAGAGATGGACCGACGGAAAGGAGACCGAACCCTCCCTGTTAGGTAATGAGAAATTATTTAATGGCTTAAAATCTTTGTCTGAAATCTGCTTTTTATGATAAACTCAAAAATAAGTACTTAAGGTTGTTAAGTACTTAGTCAAATGTTGTAGCATCTTTTTTGCCTGATGGAAGGAACAACATAACAACATAGTTCTTGCATGGAGTGGTTGTCAGTAACTTTTGGTAGAAGTAACGGAATCTATCACTTTGTCACTTTGAAAATATTTTTCAGTTCTATGCTAATTACTGCAGAATTACTAGTTTTCAGGTAACAATTGTAATGATCCACAAGATTTTAATACAACTTTTTTTCTTTTTTCTAATTGAACCTTGTTTTTATCTTTTATTATAACAAAGTAAACTGTATTTTGTAAAGATGCATTGATTTTTTGGTATATGCATGTGTATATATATATTGGTGTGTGTGCATTTATATGAAAACTTTAAGTCTTAAAAGGGGGTAGGGGAGGTAAATTTATACTTGGATGTCATGTAGGTTTATAAGAAAAGTAATGAGGAAGATAGCCTGTGTGTAATGTGTACCTTTTAACAATTACAAACTTACATTTTCTGTCCTTACTTTTCTGAAAACTGGGCATTATTTACTTACATTAAAGCTCAGTAAGCATTATTTACTTACATTAAAGCAAAGTAAGCCTTTGCTGGTTTTTGTTTGTCTTTAGTTTAAGAAATTAAGAGGTCTGCTGAGGATATTGCTCTCTTCCCTCTGTTTCCTTTTAGCAGGGGTAAAGACACAAGTTTTTAGTTAGGTTGTGACCTAGCTTGTATTTAATGTGTCTTTCAGAAAAAGCCCTAAACATTTCAGGAAAATAGCTAATGATATAAAATCATTTATGCTAAAAGTGTAAATAACTGAAATATAAAGTTATGTCATTGGTTTAACATGTAATTTACTTATTATATGTTTGTTGTCTAAAAAAGTTGAAATTTGGGTGATGTTTCTAAAGCTCTGAGAAACTACTAGCAGAGTTGTAGTTTTTGTACCAATAAGGAATCTGTAAGGAAAATCTGGATGCAACCTTGACTGTACAATTTTCTTGTATGAAGCAATAAAAGTGAAAGCAACCAGGTTGCTTAATGGCCACCCAAAATGTTTCAGGAACAGTAGCCTGAAGTACATTTTCCTGTGTGGAGCTGGTTTCCTTTTTATGAGTTACCAGCATTGGAGACAGAAGTCCTTCTGAGGAATGGCAGCAGCTTTCTAGGGACTGTTTCTCTATCCAGACATCAGTTTGAAGTGAGAAGATAAGGAGAACTGCCACTACCTAATTCCATCTCTGAAAAATTTTGAGCTAGCAACTACACCAACAGTAACAGAGTTTGAAGGAAAGCTTACTGAGAAGGAATATGCTAGGAACTTGGGAAATAAACAGCTATTTTGTCAGTGTAAGTGTGAAATGTATCTCAGCATGTTTTTACAGTGACCAATGTGATTTTTTTTTTTCTCCCTCCAGGACACCTACAATGGCAGGAGGCCTTTTTTCAATAGACAGAGATTACTTTCAGGAAATTGGAACATATGATGCTGGAATGGATATTTGGGGTGGAGAAAACTTAGAAATTTCCTTCAGGGTAGGTAAAACTCTGCTGGGCTTTATTAATCATTTGTTTATTAATCAGGACAGTGCATCTGGAGTTCTGTAAAACACAGATCTGCTACCTGCACCAGTGTCCTTTTCTGTTGCAGCTGACACTTCCCTTCCCTGTTAAGTTCCTTCAGCAGAGATACACAAAGACTGTATCTGCCAGTAAAAAATGCATGATGAATTGTTGGTATAGCTTTGTGATTAAAAGATTAGGATGGTTATTCTGAAGAATGAGTGTTTGTGTGTTGAAAGTAATTCAGGTAGAAAAGCTGTTGTGGGAGCAGCAGTTAAGGGTGATGTCATCAGTGCATTGTTTCATGTGCCAGTGACATGTGAGCACCTCTGTTACAAACCCTCTCTTCTTGCTCTTTACTAACTTCATAGGTTCATTTGGTTGTGGATCTAACCAGTGGTATTCTCATTTTTGTTCCTACCAAATGGCACCATTGCCTTTCATTTTACTTGTCAGCAGAAAGTACATAGGTGGGGATTCTTCTGAAGTACTTCAGCTTTCTGAATCTGCTATTTTTCAAGATCCAAGATAAAACTGAAAGTATTTTCAGAGACTTGGGAAGTGTGTGGGTTCTTTTACGTGGAGATTCTGTTTTATAATGGACTAGTTTAGACACCTGTTAGTTCCTGTGATTCATGTGAGCCTTTTCCTTCCTTTGTGGTCAGCTTGCCCTGTTCTTTAAAGTAATCTCTGGCTGATGTGGTATTGCTTCAGGGGCTGAAGTACTTTCATATGCTGCCTTGCTTGGGCTTGTGAGCATCTTTAGCTGTTGAGCAGGAAAAAACATGCAGTTCTCTTCCAAGCAGCATGCATTTGTTCTAGACCTCAGCTAATGTTGTTTCCCCACCTTGAGCAGAAGCAAGTGATTAATGTTTTGGAACTTTTTTTAGTAACTTGTAACTATGCAATAATTGTTCTGTTGCTTCCAGATCTGGCAGTGTGGTGGCACTTTGGAAATTGTAACTTGTTCACATGTTGGGCACGTGTTCAGGAAAGCAACACCATACACTTTCCCAGGAGGTACAGGGCAGATAATCAACAAAAATAACAGGCGGCTCGCAGAAGTCTGGATGGATGAATTCAAAAACTTTTTCTACATTATTTCCCCAGGTGAGCAGGTCTTTGGTTATGAGAAATACTTATTAAGAATTAAAATACTGCTACTACTGGGAAATAAAGTGAGTATTTGTATAAGAATGTTATTGCTTTGAAGTTTGTTAAGACAGAACTCACTTAAGGTGTACAAAAAGTAAGGTCTTAATTGAAAAATAATTTTGTTAGCCAGAGACATGCCCTGAAGGGGTTTTTGTTTGTTTGCTTTTTAACATGAATATAATTTATGAATGAGCTTCCTATGCAATAGAATTGAAGCTCAGTGGAACATCAAAGAGCTCAGTTGTAGTGCTTAAAATTAGCCATCCAAAGTCATATTGCAATGTGCTGAATTTTGGGCTCTGGCTCCCATGTTGTAGGCATTCCATGTTGAATGCATCCCAAGTGACTTAAGTGAAACACAGAAGGAGGAGTGGCAAAAGTGAATATCTTCTGTTTTGACAGAATTTGTGTTTCACTATCTAGAGTATAGGGGCAAGTTGTCAATATAATTGACTGTGATGATTATTATTATTTTTTCTTTATGTGGCTGTTAGCAAAACAAGAGGATGTAAAATATGTGGGAAAATTTCCTGTAAAATCAGATTTTCTGCAAAAAATTCAGGAGAAGAAAGGAAGCCTGGGAAATATTGAATTATTACTTTCAACTACAGGTTATTCTTGTTGTTGTATAAAAAGACAAGCTTCAGGTAGCAAAAGCCAAACGTTCTAAATACTTGAGCCATTAGACTTTATGTACTAAGTGGTAGTTTTATATACCACATCTGTTTTTCCAAAGAAATTTCTTTAAAACTAGTATTTCCTTATGACCTGCTTATTAAACCTGCATTACTGTTGACATTTAAAAGCTGTAATACAATGTAATATGAGTCTGAAAAGTGTCAAATTTTAGATTTTGGATTTTACAGACACTTCTGAAAGCAACTGACATTGTGGATTCACAGTGGTTTTGTCTTAAAAGAATGCTTTACTCAAATGAGACTGTGTAAGACTTTTAATTAAAAAAATTCTGGCTACTATTCAAAGCTTTTTTAGGTGCAAATCAGAAGCTAACAGCTTATTGTTATTGCCCTGTTATGTAATTAATACAGCATTATGAATTCAAACATGAACATGTAGAAACATTTAGAAAAGTTGGATATAAATAGGTGCAGTCTTTTTTGGTAAAGATTGCTCTTATGCATCCATGTCAAGCTAGATTTTAAAAGGTACGAAGTTACAGGAAGACTTAATTATAAAAAATAACCAAGTTCTTCTAAAAATGTAAGTTACTGATAAGATGTGATGAGGCTCTGTTACTTTATATGTCACTCCTATATTCCTTCCATTTTGTGAGGTAAGTGTAAGCTAGAAAAGCAGTGACACTCTTTGAATTTTGTAGGATTGGGGGTTTTTGATATGACTTTCATAGCATTGCAGTACTGTAGAACATGCATGCATTTCCCAAAGACAGGAAAAATTCTGAAACAGTGAAAGTAAGTTCAGCAGTTATCTGTAACTGCACTGTATATTTTCTTTCCTTTCAAAAGATGCATGTCTACATAATTTGTATGCTAATGGCCTTAGTGATTGTTGGGTAGGGCTTTGCTATGGCCAAGCTGCTCTGAGAGCATCTGCCCCCTGTCACATGCTCCCGTTTGTGTCTCTGTGACTGTATTGGCCAGGCACTGAAGTTTGATGCCAAAAATTTCAAGTGTCTGGAGAACAGGATAATATTGTATCTGAATAAGTTGGGTTATTCTGAAATTGATTTGTTGCCTGGGGCTGTGAGGAGGATGCCCAGTACTGTGGGTCATTCTTTAGCTCTGATGAAAACCTGTTGTTCAGAGAATGAACACACAAATGTACTCCGAGCCACTCGTGCCTGTCACCCTCCCAAATCCACATAAGTTGTGAGAGCCAGTAGGTATCAACTAACAAGGATTACCATTTTGGGAAGTTCACAAACAGCTTATTCTTGTAATTCTGGTATCTCCAATTTTAGCTGAGTGTTGCAGACTGTGACTTTGCCCATTGACAGCAAATAGCATCAGTACAGGTTTCAGTAAGTCCCTTACTTGTTTAGGAACTCTGCAAGTTGTTTAGTGAATCTCTGCTAGCTTGGCTCACTTAGCTTTTGCAGATATCCTTCTAATATAAAAATTTAAATGTATCGTTCTTACAGAGTGCTGGTGTAGTAATCTTCAGGCAGAACACAGTGTGCAGCCTGTGAAACTTTGCTGGTACAAATGTGTACTTTCAATATTACTGTGACAGTGTCACAAGCCCTTGCAAGGAGAGAGGTGAGGATTCTTAGGCTGATGCTGGTTTGCAAGCCTTTGGTGCAGATGAATGAGGAAAACAAGCAATCCTCTGTGCACTTAGGACTTTTCTCACTGGTTGATATGGATACAAAAAATTGCATTTTGGAGGAGAGAATATACTGACAAGCATCACTGAGCCTAGCTAATAAGACACACTTGTTTCCTCCTTTACATTTTTTTTCCTCTTCCCCTAAGATAGTGAATCATAGAGGGATTCATCCAGGAAAACAAATGTAAGATTCTCAGGTAGCTTTCGCACTTCACGTGATCTGTGTTGTCTGGGAAAAAAAGTCTTGCTGCTTGAATGATAGGAACTCAAGAGACTTTTTACTATTGATGCAATGTAGTTAAATGGAAAACTGCCCACTTGAAAAGTAAGCCTGAAATCCTTTCCTTCTTTTATAAGTATAACCCAATAGAAACTGCTACTTGTCTCTACTAAGCTTGTGTGAATTTTAGAAGCCACCTGTCTGTTTAGGAGTGGTTAGGTACAGATGGAGGCTGGGCAGGAGCTTGTTGCAGCTGCTGCTTGGCCAGAATGGAGCCTGTCTCTTTGCAGGCAGCAGCTCCTCTCCCCAGCAGTGCAGGCACTGGCTGCAGGTCCTGCTCATGAGCTGCTGCCTTTCCTTGCAGTCATGTCTTACACCAGGGCCCTGTTTCCCAGACCATTTTCACTTCAGCTTTCAAAAAATAAATCCAGCCTTTGAATAATCTGTTTCCTGGCTCCAGTCATTCTTTCTGTGGACTCTGCCACTTTATTTCTAGTGCTGGTGATTCATCACTTTTTCCAGGCTAAAAGCTTAGGACTGTATTGTCCAGGGTGAGGAGGCTTCACGAGATGCTGATGTCTGTCTCACAGCTTGCTGTGATTGGACTGCCTTGCTTTTCCTGGCAGGTGTAGGGAAGGTAAGAGGGCTTCATCTCCCCTCACCTGCTGATCCTTCATCTGCATCAGCTGCTTCTAGGACTTTGTGGATTTCTCAGGGCTGTTCCTGCTGTGGACTGGCTCCCTGGGGCAGAGTTAGAATCTGTCGGCACAGGAGGTACAGCAGGAGTCTGAAGGTGAGCAAGGCAAAGCTGCCCCTTTGGCAGCAGCAGCTGCAATGCATTAGACTGGACAGCTTTGCCCTAAAGGTGTATTCTGAGATATATTTTGGGATGTAGTCAGGAGGTATATTGTGCTGGGCAGGCAGAAAGCCTGGATAGACAGCAGTGTGGAATTACCTAAGCAAGAGTCACCCAGACAGAGACAGGGTGCATCATCCTGAAAACTGGGTCTGTAGGCCTTGTATCTCATCACTGCATGCCATGGTCTCTAGTCAGGCACAGCAGGTCAGGGTTCAGTATGTAGAGACTGGAAATGGAAAATTTTAATTATGGTTGATAGGGAGGACAGAGGAGGGACTGAGTCCACATCTTGCAGTGTAGCTAAGCCTGTGTTCAAAGTATATAACAAATGTTTCCATGTGGTTTTGTGTTCAGATACCAGTCCCTACTAGCATTAATTGAGAATGCAAAGGATGTAGCTATTCAAATTGGTTTTAAATAATTATTGCTTATAGAGTTTCATAATACTAAATAAAAACAAGTTATATTATTTTTATCAGAAGGCTAGATTTAGATGAAATAGTTTTCATACTCTGCTTTTGCAAATGACTGAGCAATTTATAATCATGATGATAACAACATGCTATTTTTTTCAAAGGATTTTAGCATAAATATATTGACACACATTAAACTTGAGCAAGGAAATCTTTAGCTCTTGAAAATTTGAGGATGGCACAACTGTTGCAACATGGCTGGTGTGGCTGGATGATTTGAAGATGTTTTTTGCATTACCAATATTTTATGTATTATATTTTTAAAAATATTTTATATTTTTTGATTATGTCTTTAAACAGGTGTGCGAAAAAAAAGCATGTGATTATCTCACAGCTAACAGCAAGCTGTGTGACAAATAGAATCATCAGGGAGGCTCAAACTTTTAAATGTATTTAGGGGTAGGGGCAGGGAGGTTGAGGAAAAATATAGTTATGGTCAAATAAAGACAACAATAGCAAGGTTTTTTGAATACTGTTTCTGATGTGTGTGATATGGATACTCCATCCCTGAAAATGTACAAGGTCAGGTTAGATGCATCTTTGAGCAGCCTGGTGTAGACAAAGGTGTCCCTGCCCATGGCAGAGGGGTTGGAATGAGATCATCCTGAAGTCCCTTACAACCCAAACTATTCTGTAATTATATGAGCCTTTCCTATATATATATTTTTTTAATGGACAAAAAGTTTGAAAAAAACAAGTGGATGTTTTTTCTGTATTCCTCATGATCCCTTTGGAATCTGGCATAATTGTCTCCTCAGAGGAAATCTGATATAATTTACATTTTGCTGTTTGGTTTTTGTTTTTAGCTGAGCCTTTGAACAAATGCCCAAAGCCCCTAGAAGCTTATATGTCCCTCTTGTTGGTATACATATAAATTTTACTGGTATGTGGAGGAAATAATGATTTAAACCTGTACCTAATTTTTGGTATGCTTTATACTTTGCTGCAGTTTTCCTTGTTTTCTTCCATTCTTTTTTCCCCCCAAAAGAAATTCCCTATAAGTAACTGGCACTGCACTGGAGAGAAATACTCAAGCTGGTTTACAGTAATATTGATAAGGTACCAAATATCTTGGAAACAGAAAAATTCAGCCTCACTAGAGGACACCCCAAGGGCAACTCTAACTGTTCTGCTCTTCAGTCCTTCTGCTAACCTGCTGCTAACTGCATTCTTTGTGTATGGTTTGGGGCAGACCTGACTTCAGAGAGGATTTTTTGAAAACCTTTCTGAATAAAAATGGTTTAATGGAATACAATGTAAGAGAAAAATCAGCTGGCACTTTTTTTGTGTGTGGTGACATTTAAAATGACTTAAGAAACAGCTTGCTTGTATGCTATTAAGTCTCACTTTACATTTAATTATTTATAGATGTGACTTTAATTCTTATTGCCATTCAGTGATGTGACAAAGCCGTAACAGTGCGGTTTTGGGAAGTCAATGTAGCAACCTGAGTATGTTTTGAGTCTTGTTGGATGTTGTTTGTAAAGTTGTTGTGAGAGGGGCATAACTCCTTCATCCATCAGCTGCTTTTTCATCACTGGAAAATGAAGAATCCAGTCCTTAGCTGTGGTCGGGACCTTTCTGTTCTCGCATTAGCTTTTGAGAGAGTATTGCTTTCTTGTAGAGCAAATATTTGCTTTCATGAAGATGGAGCAGCATTCTGTGGCTTGTTTTTTTGTTTTTTTAAAATTTGTCTTGTATTTCTCAGTTCTGGGTTTTCTTCTGTGACTTGAAAGCCCAGACAGAAGTTTTCTGGGATTCTATACAAACAAGATTTTCTTTGCTTTCATTCCTTTACCAGTATAGCTTTCCAATATATTGATGAAAATAAAGTCTTTCATTAAAAAATAAAATCCTAAAAACCTGGCTAACATTTTTTTCTTTCTGAAATATTATGTTTTTCACTGGCATTTACAGACAGTTAGCTAAAGTTTGATCCAATTATCTGTTTCAATTGAGTAGAAAGACACCATCTGCTGGCAAGTCCATTTAACACACAGTATGCCAGCTTAGAAATGTCTCAAACTCTTTCCAAGGTCAAGAATTTTCAAGGTAACTTGCAGTCCTCCAAGTGGAGAGATTTCTGAAAAATGTGTGCAGCTGGAGGTCTGTAGTGTGGTGGCCAGCTGAGCCATATTTGTAGTTTGTTAGAGGAATTTAAATTGCTGGGGCCAGTTTTTGTCCTTTTTTTTAATTTGAGTTTTTTGGTAGTGTGCTGCATTTGACCTGTGTGATATGGAGTGTGGTGTGGGAAACAGAAAAAAGGACATGATGCTTGAAAAGTAGAAATTATCCTACTATTATTTATTATTGGTATTGTTATTAATAATAATAATATAATAATAATAATAATAATAGAATATTAATTACAATAGTGCTGAATTCAGGTGAAGCAAAAATATCTACTGTTCA
This sequence comes from Zonotrichia leucophrys gambelii, assembly GCF_028769735.1. Classification (NCBI taxonomy): domain Eukaryota; kingdom Metazoa; phylum Chordata; class Aves; order Passeriformes; family Passerellidae; genus Zonotrichia; species Zonotrichia leucophrys. Next base: position 87,017,688 of record NC_088171.1, on the reverse strand, counting down.
TGCACACTATCCTCAACCCATCTGCAGATGGGACTTGCACAAATTAATTTTCAGAGGGAATTAAAGCAACCATAAAGGAGTGGGAAGGTACAGGAAGAAGGAGCACTTTGATAAATGAGGAGCAAAGGAATAAAAAGGCAAGCAAACTACCACAAAAAATGATAACAGTCATAATGGTGAGCATACTTCCTGCAAATGCTGCGGTTATATTGAACAAATGCTGAATTATTTAAGGTTTAGTGCTCTGTATGAAGGCTGCTTTCTGCCTGCTTCTTTGTGCAGTTAGATAGATGATGAAGAGTCCAGCAGGTGGTACCTGGCTTACAGAAATAAATTAAATTGAAATTCTGCTTGCTCCACAGAAGGAGACTGCTGTGTTATGCTGCATAGATACGCTCTCCAGTTTCCACTGGGGATAGAATGGCATTAGTTACTAAAAAGGTTTCAGCCTTGCTCCTCTATTAACTTAGTAAGCAACTACACTCAAATTGTTCCACAAACCACAGGTAAGAAATTGTCATGCACAGCCCAGATGGAGTGATTCTATCTGTTGTGGAAAGAGAAGTCACAGGTCTTGTCAGACATGTTCATAATGCTATATTAAGCAAAACTCCCTTTGAATAGAGATGACTTTTTAAAGAGAAAGTCTGTCATGGAAGTAGTAAATGATACTGATGGATTTTCTTATGGTTAAATGGTATTTATTGGCAGACATTGAATACAACTTCTTTTTTTTTTCAGGAGTTACTAAAGTTGATTATGGGGACATATCGTCACGACTTGGGCTGAGGCGCAAGCTCCAGTGCAAGCCTTTCTCCTGGTACCTGGAGAATGTTTATCCTGATTCCCAAATCCCACGCCATTACTTTTCTCTGGGAGAGGTGAGATTTCATCTTTCATACTCATCTTCCCTAAGTGAAATACATTGTGCAATAAGTTGTATTTTGAACTGAGTAGTGCATGCAAGTTGTCTCCAGCAAAGTTCGAGTATCTTGCACCTGTGTTTCTGTCCCATGTAGAATGACAAAGCTGGCTTCTCAGTGGGGCAGACTACTGAACTTTGGTATGCAGTACTGTAATTTGAATGTTTTCCTTTTTTTCTACTACAATACAAAATGTCATATAAATGGCTTTAGAAATAATCCTTCAGAAATGTAGTTGTGCATAACATTCTGTATAATGTTCTCTACAGTGAGTATGAGTGAAGTTTTGCTTGAAAGCTGTACTAGGTCAAGCAAGGTCTTTGCCGAAAAGCTGTCCTGAACTTTACCCCCAGAACCTTCACCAATGACCAACAAATTCTAGTGACCCCTAAGCCTTGCTGAGCATTTCTCTCTTTTCTTTAACCTTTTTAACAGATGATGCTGTCCTAAATAAGTAGGCACCCTCTCCTCTGCAAGTCATGTTGAACTAAATATCAAGTTTTCTGTAGAGTGATTTTGTACTATTGATTTTAAAAGAAACACTTTCAGCAGAATGTGCTTCTTCATGACTATCAAGAGACTTGGTATTCATGCCTGCTTACTATATAGTGATATAGGGACTGGTACTTTTGAAGGTTTTGGGCTGCAGACTCAATTGTCTCCATTCTGTTGTAGCTGAATCTTTGAGCAAAAAGCGCCCCCAAAGTGGAAGGATCCCCCAAAGAAAGCAAAGAAACAATCATGGTTCTGTAACTTGGTAGCTTGAACATTTGCTTGAGAGTTTAGACAGTGATGCCTCTTTGCTAATATGGGTCATTTATTTCACGTAACCTCTGGTGCATGGAAAGAATTGGTGCCCACTGTGGTTTGATAAGGACCTAATTTTCTTCTAAAAATATCAGCCTTTAGTGATGTGCTCTTTTTTCCCTCCTAGATAAGAAACGTGGAGACAAATCAATGTCTGGATAACATGGCAAGAAAAGAAAATGAGAAAGTTGGAATCTTTAACTGCCATGGAATGGGTGGCAATCAGGTGACAATTTTTAAAAAGGAATTTTCTTAATGTATTGAATTATTTGAGGCCCTACTGCTTATTGTGACAATTCTTGGATGTTTTCAGTAGTTATCTTCAAAGTATACTTAGAAAACCCTCATGAAAGAAAATACCTGTAAGAGGAAATGCATGAGAAGATTTGGTGTTGGTTTCTGCTTGTATGTTTTTCAGGCCTGATTGCAATACATTTTAGATCAACTTTAAAGTAAAAAAAAAAAACATGGGAGGAAAATACTTCTATGAGCTAGACTTCACCCCCTGTAGGTTCTTTGGAAATGCATTCTGGTTAGAACTCCTGATTGGCATTGTTACTTAAAAAAACAAAAACAGGCCTGTGCCTGAAATATATTCCAATATATCTTTTTCTGGGTGTCAGTTGTGGGAATTATGTTTCATCTGGTTTTTCTGTTCTACTTTCTTAATGATTCTTGATGAATTGTTTTCACATAAACAGAGATTACGTCTGTTTGGGGAGTCTCCTGTTCCTTCACAGCAAGCAATCTTCAACTCAAAAAAAAGTCTGTTTTGACTGAACAGCTTGTGATTGTGTTAATACTTGTTCCTCCCCAAAAAAATTTAAAAAAATCTTTCCATGCCTTGCTATTATGAAGGGAACAGAAAGCAAAAGAAAAAAAATAGTGGGAATAAATGAAGTAATGCACAAATGCTCCCCTTTCCCCTCACTCCAGGAATCTTTTGGTTGAAGCAGTTCTTTTTCAGTTCCTCTCATTCTTTTTCTCTCTAGGTTTTCTCATATACTGCCAACAAAGAAATTCGAACAGATGATTTGTGTTTAGATGTATCCAAACTTAACGGCCCAGTCACAATGCTCAAGTGCCACCATCTAAAAGGAAACCAGCTTTGGGAATATGATCCAGTGGTAAGTCTTCTAAGGACTTTTGACTGTAAAATGAGGCTTTGGCTTTTACGTGAGCCTGCAGAGCAACATATTCCAGTGTGGACCACTGTTGGACAGACAAAATTGGAAACAAAGTCAGGATTATGGTCCCTCTGTTACTAATTCACTATGTAGTCACACAGTGGGCATCTGTGTTAATTACCTGGTGCGTTTGAGGGAACTTTTGGAAGAACATTTTGCATGTGCTTTGGGACCCTGTGGAGAAATGCTATCTGACAGTGTAGTGTCATGTTACAATCAGATCAAAAATTGAGAAGTATTCCAGGTATCCATTGGAGAAATAAGAGTAATGATAATAATAAAGTGGTGACAAATTTAGCACTCAGTATTTTGTCTTTCACAAAGTTAAAAGGAAATACATTTCCAAGTGAAAAATGAGCATTGCAAACTGATAAAGGTGATTTTACATTTCTAATCATGTTATGTCTAAGATATATCTATACCTTAGATATACCTTAAAACACCTTTACTTAAATCATGTTCTTTCTTCTACATAGTGCTCAAATTTACTTTTGAAGTTCATATGTTGAAGTGCCAGATCTAGAAATCATTGTCCAGTGATCAATTCATCTTTAATTTGATAGCTCTAGAAATGATTTTGTAATTGAGTAACGCGTCACAAACTCTGACTTGATGGATAATTAGAAAAAAAGTAGCTCTCGTGCTTTTTAATTTAATATCAGTCATTCCAAACGACAGTTTTGAGACAATTTGTATGAAGAATCTTGCCAGTATTTGCAGTGACTGTTTTTAAAAAGAACTTTCAGATATTTAGCTACTAAAAAGTCATAATTACTACTAATTAAAAAGCAAGGTGGAGGTTATTTCTGACTAAATACACTTGCTGTAGATTTCAGTAGCTGAGATGTTACCAAAGCCTGCAGCCTTTTAGACCAAGAGCAAATAAGTGTGAATGATGATTTTGTGATTAGGATGGCAGTTAATGTGGAAGACAATGGATCTCTGCTAGGATTTCTGCACATTGCTGGCAGTTGTTGATGGGACACTGAAGAAAGCCGAAGGTTTGCAGGATTAAGTTAGTCTTGGGAACCATTCATTTTTGGTTTTAATGTAGTTAATTTACCTGACTTCAGCAGATAATATAAATAATACTACCACCTACAGTGATTTACCAAAGAGCAAGTGCTTTTCATTCGGTTTCTACCTTATCAGTGATAATAAAAATGCATCTTTAAACATGTAAATGCAATAATCTGTCTTGCAGTGATTGTCACAGACTTCCCCTTTGTTGATCCTCAGCCATAAATTTGGTTATATGTGTTTATTCTCTTTCTTTTGTCAGTAGAAAATCTAGGCATAATCTTCAGAACATAATCGAAAGCTGGCTAATAAAGCACAAAAAAAAGTTATAGGGCACTTAAAAAGAACTCCCGCCCACATAGCTGAGTGATTTTTTTTTCCTGTAGTTTTTTTTTCTTTCTTCCTCTGTTCAACTCCCTCCTTCATTCTTCAGCACCTCTGTGAGTGCAGGAAATTGATATGCTCAGGTTTTTGAATTTGATTTTTTTATTACCCTTTGCTACTTGTGCACATAAGGCCACAACTTTTCAGTCATTCCCATGTCCTGGCTGAGCTGCTGAATGAGAGAGGAAATACAAGTAGAAATGCCTGTGGTGCTGTAGGCAAATTGGTGCACTGGGGAGTAACTGTAGAAGGAGTATCTGTGGCAGGGAATGCAGCTTCTGAGGATCTCTTCTCCATGAGGATGGTGCTGAGGTGTAGATGGAGTGGTTTACCAAAGATTGCATAAGTGGGATTAGTAGGTATTGCAGAAGATATACACTTACAAGAAGTTGCGGGTACTTTTCATTAAAGAACATACTTTTAAAAAAGAGCCCAAAAAGTGCTGAAAGAATGTAGTTTAAGGTCAGTATTGTGTCCCCAGCTGAGGGAAAAAAGTAGTTTTGAGAACATATTCAATATGGTCATTCTGACCTGATAAAAGCTATCATTATAACCAACAACTGAAGTTGTATATCTTACCTACTTGTAATTTCTAACTCTTCAAATATCTGTAGCCCTGTTTATAGAATGGTGGGTGTTGACAAAGAACAGAATTTACAAATTCAGACTGTTTTGTTTTTCATAAAGCACTGCTTTTAGTGTCTACAATGCCATATAGCATGTTTAAGTGTTTTTAGGATAGGCATCTGCAGTCAATAACTACAGTCTTGTCTAGTTCCTACTTGCCTATGGAAAAGTTTTGATGCCAAATAGAAATTTTTTGGTTACCTTATGCCTGGTGATTTTTATCAAGCTAATTTCTTTTTATTTTCTCTTTAAGAAACTAACCCTGTTGCATGTGAACAGTAACCAGTGCCTGGACAAAGCCACGGAAGAGGACAGCCAGGTACCCAGCATCAGAGACTGCACCGGCAGCCGCTCGCAGCAGTGGCTGCTCCGCAACGTCACCCTTCCAGAAATATTCTGAGAGGTTCTAGAGAAGAGCAAGGATTGACTGGGCTACCTCGGCTGATACTTTGGCTACGCTGTCAAGTAGCAACAGGAGAAACTTCTGCTCGGCAGAATCCACAGCTCCTCAGCTGTTAGAACTCCTGCAGCTTCTCAGTATCTGTGAACCAGCCTTCCTGTATAAGGATGTGAAACTACCACACATAGCAGTGAAACTGTGCCCACTGATGTTTACAAGATCGAAAGAGTTTCTTCCAGCAAATAATTTAGAGAACATTTGGACAGTGGAAACATAATCAATGAAATAGTCTCTCTGAAGAGCTGCATATCGTTTTAGTTTGCTTGCACATCAGTAACCTCTGCTGAAAGTGCTGTTGTAATGAAGAAAGTTTCAAGAATTCTTTTTTTCCTGGTTAGCAGTGGTAACCAGACTACTAAGTATAGATCCACAAATAAATGAAAGAGAGAGCTGCAAACCAGATTCAGTATCATGACATAAGAATTCTGTGGTTTAAAAGCAAAAAGTAAACAGGGTTTAATGAAGCTAAATCAGAACTATGAAAAGTACAATTTGTTATAGTGAAGTATCAAATTTATATGTAGATTTTATACCTCAGTGGGGGAAAATAACCAAGTCAAAAGGCAATTGTTTCTCTTTTTCAATTGTGTGATAGTCCATAAATACTTTTTTTTTGTCCTGGTGAGTCTAAAATTATTTCGGGCGCAAACAAAATTAGCATAAGAATAAATTGAGCTCTTGAATGTCAGATCCACTTTCCTTTTAATTTTAATTTCTTGGCTGTTGGAATTGTATCTTTTTATTACTGTCTGAAAACTGGAGGTTAACATGCTGTCTAACTCTTTTTTTTTTCCAGACCTGACATTTCAATTTATACTTGGGTCAGTCAGCTTATGGACTTTCATGGCCAAACAAAAGATTTAAGTACACTTTGAGATTAAGTTAACTTCAGTATGCTTTAGCGCCCAAGACTTCTACTACTGTACTACAGTTTTGTTTTCATAGCAATAAATCTTTTGTTCCTCGTTTGATTTCAGTCATCAGAAAGCCAGAAGATACATGATTTGGGTAGAAGATTGGCAAAACTGAAGGTTTTCTGGAATCCTTTTTCACTTCATATTCAGATGTGCTTCATTGTCAAGTGCATATTTAGATTAGACTCTGAATTGTAATGTTGATCTGCTGCTTTTTTCTAATAAAACCTAAAGAAAAATAGTGAAATTGGCATGGTTTTTAAAGTTAACATAGCCAAAAGCAATATGACTATGTCATTACATTGGTCTGCATTTTTTAACTGAACTGCTTTGTTTTGTTAAGAAAAATCTGTGTGGGCTGATCTTGAAAATGAGCCACTGACTGCTCAGAGTATACATTGAATTTTCTTTTGGAAAGAAGAATGAGATTTGCTTAATGGAGAGGATATTTTTATGATAAATGTCATTCTTTGGCCAACTGTCCTGTAAATCAAATTAAACCTAGACTCATGCAAAAGTTGTGTGAAATTATATTTGGCTGTTAAGGCCATTTTAGATTTACTATCTCAAGTTTCTCTTGTCAGTGTTATCTCCATTATTTCTGCTGCAGTACACAAGAGTTTCATACAGAATACAGGAGAAAAGTTAAAAATTTATACTATTACATTGCTACTTTAAAAATACATAGGATGAGACAATGTGGGTTTAATATTAGATAAAACATCCAAATAGCTAACTATCTTTTATTGACCCCTTTGTCTGGATAGCCCTGCAAATCTTATGAGATTGAAGGGGATTTATGAAAGTAATTTATGGGAAATATATTGAAGTATGCCAAGAAGACTTAAAAAAAAGGGGAAAAGTTCATCTTTATGGTTATGTGGAAGATATTATTCCTTTCTTAGGGTCAATGAAGAGGACAAGGTGGGTGACAGTGCCAACTTTTTTTTTATCTTAACAAACAAGCAATTTTTAGGGTGTGTGTGTAGTGGTGCCTAAGAATGCGGTATCTTTTACTTCAGAAACAATTTCCCAAACACAAAACATTATTTTAAAAACATTTCCAGCAAAGAGGCTCTAAATCAGAGTTGGGTAAGTTTTCATGGAGTGAGAAGCAGGAGCATCAGAAATGCAGTGGAAAATTCTTGTAAGTTTTAAAAATTTCTTAATTTGTCTCGGATTGCATATGCACACAGCACATCACTGAACACACAAAACAAATTTTCACTTTGTATTTTCAACTTTTATGATCCCCGCTGTGATCTCCTGTTAACAAAACTGAAATACCACAGCTTGGGAGGTAACTAAACTTGTAGGTGGGCCTCAGTGTTACTGTGATTCTGCCTTTCTTAGTTCAACAAGTCATTTTACATGTTGGTCACACAGAGCTGCAGTACAAATAATTGCACAACTTAAAATGCATGCATCAAGTTGTCAGCAAGCTGAAGGAGCAGTCAGATTTCCAGCCTATAGGTTGCCAGTTCCTTCCTGGTGAGCATGGGGAGGGGAAGCAGCAGTCCCAGGAGTGGCTGCAGCCCTGAGGTGTTTGGCTCCAAACCCCTCAGCTCAGCCAGTCCCATGGTGGGTACCTGGGGCTGCTTGGGGACACTGGGCTGTGCTCAGCCTGTCCATGTCTCCATGGCACGTGCCCAGGAGCTGTGCTGTGTTTGTGGGCAGCACAGGACTTCTGCAAAAAATCCCTGCACCAATGGGCATTTCAAATGTTCTGTCATATTAAGCTCTTTTCATAGCCATAGAACACACGGAGTTATCCTAGAGCTTCTCTTGCCACCGAAGCTCATGTCACCAGAGCTCCCAGAGCTGCTGAAAAGTGACCTTCCTTAGAACTCTGCCCAGCTGTAGTCACCCAGCAGTGGTCCTCCACTTACAGGCACAGTGCTTCTGTATAGCAGCTTTGAGTAGGAGTATTAGTTGGCTCTATCAGTTACAGACATACTTAATTCCTTCCCATCTAGTCTGTCTTCTTGTACTTGAGTCTTCAGATAGAATTTTAAGAACCTCTGTATGTATTTTTATTTAACCTGTTCTGAAAACAACCCAAAGCATTGCCTTTTCCATATTGTGTAATGAGATTTATGAATTGTTTCCAGTAGATATCTCACTTTAGTTCCTTTAGCTTTTATTGCTGTTCAGATCAGATGTAGGAGGAGAAAAAGACCCCACTGCTGTCTTATTTAACCTTGACAGCAAATAGTTGCATGGTAGTGAAAAAAAAAAATCAGTAGCTACGTTTTGAAGAGAATTGGTAAGCTCTCTTATTGTCCTTTGTCTGTCCTGTGCTCAGTGTATTTAGCATAAATTTCCTATGCATGCTCTAAAGGCAGTGTTCTGTTCTCCATCTCTTTTCATTTGCTTGTCTGAAGACATTTATTGAGAAATACCAGTGCCTTTTAACTGAGTTCAAGTAAATTACACATTATGATACAAACTTTAGATAACCACACTGTGCCAGGTCTGATTAGGTCATCTTGAGTCTCTTCAGATACTGAAAGTCACAAAAGTTATCTGTGTGTACAAATGACTGTGGCTGTTGTCTCAAATTGTCAGTTTGTTATATCAGTATTAAGTTGTATTTTAATAGTGTTATTTTTATGATAGTTCCATTCAAAGGGGCTCAGCAGTTGCTTTTCATTTTATCACAGTAATGGTTCTCATCTGAGATATGTACTGTAAGCAAAAGAAAGAATCTGTGTTACAAGTTAGAAACAAAATTAGGATGATACTTTCTAATTCTTTCTTGTATTTGTTCAAGCAATGTAGCACATTCAGAGAGATGAGCAGAACACTGGCAGATTTATTCTGCTATATTTCCCCTTCAAGGTAAGTGAGGAGATGCAAATGTGCTTCAGAAGATTAACTAAGAAATAGTAACTCAAAGCTTTCCTTCACTATGTTAACTGTTCCTTCATGCTTTCAAATGAAGAAATGTAGGAAAGCAAGTGCTACAGAATAAATTTTGGTAGCTTTAGGAGCCCTGTATCTGATTTGAACTAAATTGTAAACAGTAGAGATTTAGGGTAAGAGAGGAATGTGCAAAGTTTAAAACTTGCAGAGTGTCAGAGTGCTGTTTGCTCGCAGTTGTATTACAGCATTTCTTACAGTAATTTTAAAGTGAATAGTTCTCAGGTTTGCATCTTACTCTAACCGCTGATGATTGAGAATTGTTCAGCTAGCCATAGTTGTGATATGTGAAGGTGGTGTTTAGTGTTTTGAACAAAAATATAGTACTTATATAAGTAAGTTATATAGTAAGTTTCAAATGCAGAAAACAAAATTGACACATAACTAATAGGTTATCTAAAGACTAGAAATTGTGACATTGAGATGAAAATTAAGTCACTACATTGTTCACTTATTTTCTTTATGAATCTTGGAGGATGTTTTCGTAGCATTTTGCTTGTAAGTCATGGAGGCCAAGCTGAATGGCCTTACCTTGCTAGGCCATTCAGCTTGGTGATGCTGCTCCTTATCAGAATTGAATACTGAGATGAAAGCAAACTGCTCCTTCTAACAACAAGCCAAGTAATTGTCATAGCACTGGTTCAGGGCGTAGACAGTAACCTGCCTCTGAAACAATCATGACTGGTTTCCTTGCCTCTGGAGTAAATAGTGAGAAACAGAACTTCCTACAGTTTTAAATGCATCTTATTTCTTTTTTTCAGTGGATGGATATCATTAGGAGGTCTGATAACTCTGATGTTTTTCATTGTTGTATTCTTTAGAAAAGCCTTTTGGCCTCACCTCTTGTTGTGTCTCATTTTCATCACCTTTCTCTGAGTCTTATTTTTTATTTTATTTTTTTATTTTCAAAGGCTGGATTGGGGTTTTTAGGATAGTGATGAGGACATATATATATTGCCTTAGAGATGTGTGTTATTTCTGTGTTATTTGTTAGGCATTCCAATAGTGCATTAAGTAAATGTTTTCAGGAAGTGATCCTCAGAGGCATTTTAGTCTTCTGAATATTTATCTTGTTATACAGGACTATAGAAGTAATTATTTTTCCACTTTGCATTAAGTCAGATTTATAGATTTTTGCTTTCTCTCCATGTATGCTGTTTAGTCACCTAGGATTGGTTATTTTGCTGTCTTAAATAACTTGGGACTTCTTCCTCAGTAAAAATGATACTGATTCAGACACATTTCGAATGTTCCCATTTTTGTTTTTCTCTTGGGTTGGAACAGACCTTGGCAGGTCACCTGGTCTAAACCTTTGCAAAAGCAGGGGTGACTTCAAAGTTAGATCAATTTGCTCAGGACCTCACCCAGTCAGCTCCTCTGTGTCTTGAAGGATAGAACCTTCTGGCCAGCCTGTCTGGGTGTGATACCTCTTGTGGTGAAGAATCCCCCACCTCCCACCAGTACCTAGTCAAAACCCTTTCCTGCAACTTTTATGTGCCTTTCACTGCGCATTTCAAAGTTAATCATAAATCTTTACTTTGCAGATACTGTCTGCTCTGTCATTCTCCTGCCTCTGGGACTATAATCAATTGGCTCTGTATAGTTAAAATACTGAGAGTGAACTTGCAATAGAACAGAGGTTAAACCCGTGTTTCAAGAGACTTCACCACTACTTCCTCTAAATTCTAGAAATATGTATTTCATACAAGCTTAATTTTGGCAAAGAGAGGCACCTATCTTGTGAAGCGGTCCAAGAAAAACTGTTGGGTCCATGTCCAGTCCACGGGAAGTGGGAAAGAAGCCCAGCCTTTATTGCTGTGGCGACTTGAGCATTGGAAATATTCAGACCGAAGAACTTGAGAGTAAGTTTTGTATTGCCTTGGCTGCCCAATGAGATCTGGATTGCATCAGAACAAAAACCTGGTTTCAAGTTCAGTGAAAACAGGAAGAATTTTCTAGCTGCTGTTTTCTCTCCTGGTTTGAATTGATTAATTGGGGTATCTGAGTCTCTAGTGGATCTTTTTGGTCTGAAAATGTTTTCAGGTAGCTAACCAGATTAGCAAAATAGCATTTTCAATCTAGGCCAGTTGGATAGACATGGCTCAAATGACCACTTCTGGTGGTAAGTATTCCAGGGTCTTGGGATATCACAGCTGTCACTGCAGATGATGGCTGTGATATGGTAAGTGATGGCTTGTTGAACAGCAATGACCCTTTGCTTGTGCTTTCCCGTGTACTCTTTTGAGCCAGGGAAGTGCTGGGAGGGGGAGTGTCATTTCCATTACCCAGAGTAAAGAACCTCTCCCTGTGTGAAATGATGAAAGAAATGTATGCTTGAGGCAGTGAGATCAAGTTGCACATATAGTTCCGTTTAAATGTGGCTGTACTTACATGGTGAATGAACTGGAAACAAATCTCAAACCCCAAAATCCTCTCTCACATTCCCAGATGCTGAAAACCACAGGAACTGACTGTATTACCCATACTTAGGTCATGCTTGAATGTAGTAGCTCTCAGAATTACCCTTTGTAGTCAAAGCCAATCATTATTCTGATCTGGTCTGGTTTTTTGTGATCTTGAATGTGAATTACTGAATGAAAACAGAGAATTATTCAATTACAGATTATGCATATGTGTGTATTTATGTGAAGTAGTTCAGACAAAGCACATGAAACTACTTCAATCAGAACTGAAGGTGAACCCAGCAGCAGGGGCAGGTACACCCAACCTCCATCAAGAGGCTGTTGTACAACTTTGTTAAATGTTGTAGGCATGCTTAGCCCTGCCTGTCTAGTTTGGCACAGAAATTTGTCAGTGCCACCTCAACCCTGCTCAGTCAGGTCCCTGTGTGAGGAAACACTTCGTGGTTCTCATTCCTTTCCACAGCTCTGGGCTGCCACAAGGCATCATGTGCCATTTCCACTATTCTGCCTTGTACTTTTACCTTGAAAAAAATGCATTTCAACCCTGTGCAACAGTGCTGGAATGTAACTTGGAGGGAATTGTATCTTCTGAGTCATGACTTTTGTAGAAACCAGCTCCATATGGTCTGGGTTTTTCCTGGCTATGGACTTGCCAGGGCTGGGTCTCCTGGGTAGAGTGGTAGAATGGGTAGAGAACAGTCTCCTTAGAAATGCTTTGTTCCTGGACACTTCAATCCAATTGGATCTTCCAGCCTTCTGCAGGATTCAGAAACCATTTAAGTATAATCCATTAACCCTGTAATGGTTCCTGAAGTCAGATTTGTAACAAAAAATCTGGAGTGATCTTAAATAATCACTGACATTGTTAAATTGTTTTCTTTGGGTTTCCAAAATCCCCACCGTCACCCCTCAGCACTTGGTCAGCATAGAAGAGGTTTTTTGCCTTTGCCAGTAACTGGAGATGACTCTTCAATAATGCTCAGGCATTGGCATTTTAGAGCTCCTGGTTCACTGCAGTTGAACCAGACCAGCACACCTGGTCTGCTCTGTGGTTGTTTTTGGAAACCACCAAAACCAAGAGACTTTGGTTTTTGTGGTTTTTAAAACCAAGACCAAGACTCTCAAGTTTGCTTGAGAGCACTTCTCTGCCTCTGCCAGCGTGGGGTTACCACTGTGGAATGTGGATATCATGGACAGGTCAGATTATTCTGCATGGCTAACAGGCAGTGCCTTTGGCATGGTGCAGCTGACAGCCCAACATAACCAGCTGGTGTAATATCCATAACACAGGGAGCCCTTGGGTTTTGGTGTAGAAGCAATTGACCATTGCTGTCCTGGTGCTCTGAGCCTCAGATTTGCTTCTGGCTCATTTACTGCATACTCTGAATATTCTGGTTCAAGTCTTAGTATCTTGTGTGGGAAATATCAGAGGAATATGTAATGGACTTCCTTCCAGACATGGGGTTATTTGAGTCTGCCTGTTAATTGAGTGTTTGACTTGGACATCAACAAGACACAATAATTGTTCTCATCCTGTCAGTGATGCATGGGAAATTAAAAAAGACATCCATTAGATGTGATCCTGGCTGTAGGACTGGAAAGACTGATGTACAAGGCTCCTTCATTTTTCAAAGGGATGACAGAACTAGAGCCATAGTAATGATGGCAATGTGGCTTGATAGGGAGTCTGATGATAGTGGGAATGCCTTTATCACTTTCCCAAAGCTGTTCAGTGCTGTTGCCCCTTCTCTCAGATCTCTTTTTGGAGAACTGTGGAGCACTGTGCCAAAGAGTTCTCCAGTGCTTTATCCCAGGCATGGATATGAGATAACTCTCGGGATCAAACATCTCTTCTGCCCTGCAAAATACTCTCTCAACAGCAGAAACAATTGTACCACCTATAGGTATTTATTATTTTTTTAGTGGGCTGCTCTAACAGTCCTTAATATTGCAGTGGTTTGCCCTGTTTTGCAGACATCATTAATGTAAGGAGTTTTTGGTTTTGTTTTGTGGGTTTTGGGTTTTTTGTATATTGCCACACTTTGATGTGTTAACATTCCATGATATTACATCTCCATAAGGAAGTTACATGAGTCTTAAGCATCCTCTGATAGAACTTGTCTATCAGAAGCACAGAGAAGGTAATAGCACTCAGAGATAACAACTCTCCTGCCCTGCACCAACCTTCACCCAAATTTTTCTTGAGACATGCAGTGAGGTAGTTCATTGTAGATTTCTTCCTGTAGTCATCTGAGGCCCATCCACTCCAATTGTTTCATAAAGGTACCTGGTTTTTTTCATTAAACCCTGCACCACAAAAGCCTTACTTCAAAGTATTACCACAGAGAGTTTTGCTTTAGCTAATGTGTGAAGCTCTTTAGTTTCATTAGTCCACCTGATGTTGTCTGTAGTATCAGCTGTCAAAACCAGGGCCCAGCCACCTCAGTGTCCTGCACTTCTTCACTGCAGTTGTGTGACCACTGGGTTTTACTGTGTTCTTCCGGCCCTTTCTGAAGCAGGTGATGTCACCTAGGGCTGACATGTCAGTGAGGTGTTTGTGAGAAGAGACCCCTGGCAAGCAGCTATCGATGTGCTGGGCACTTCACATTAGCACCATAGGTGCTCCCATACCTATTTATTTTGAAAATAGAGCAGTTTAAAACCCACAAGTGGAATTAATCCACATGTCTTTGATCAATTTCCTCTCTCCTTGCCCATTCTGTGAGAATCCTTACAATTTGTGGCTAAGAAAAGAACTTAGATGGTTCTACACATCCTCACTGAATATGAGGAGAGGAAGAGTTACATTTCCCACCATGGATACTAGAAATAAAGAATTTGGTATTTGTGCAACCAAGATGCAAACTGCAGCCTGAAGAAACCCAGTTAGAGGTAATCTCACTGTATGCAAACTTTTGTATGTTTTTGTTTTAAACTGATGAAGTGAGCTTTGACTTCTGACTGTCTTGATTATTCAGAGCATGAAGCTTATTGAAAGCTAAGCTGTTGCAAAAGGCTAATGAAGTGATTGTTCCTGCATCCTGTGGATGTAGCTTGATGACTGGAAAGTTCAGCTCGATTTTTTTAGGACGTGCCTGGACTAGGAATGTTAACTAGCTAAGATAGATTTAATACAGCTGCATATGATCAAGGAGAGAGTATAAGCAGAAGCTCATATTCTACCTGGTGGTGTTCAGGTTAAAAGGTAATAGGGTAAATGTGATATTGCTTGCTGGCTCATAAAAATGGAAGGAAAAAACAACACAGAAAAGTGGCAGCCCTGCTAGTTGCAATACGGTGTTCAAGTTTTGGCAGTTATGGGGATAGTAAAAAAAAAACCCTCAATGAACAATTCCTTCTCTGATTTCCTGAAAGATTAATGTCCAGTGCTTCCCTACTTATTGAAAGCAGGAATTTTCTCTTATAAAGTCCAAGTTGCTGTATCTTCTTAACCAGTTTTTGCTGTCTCTGCAACCACTGCAAATGAGAAATGTTTTGGGTCAGCACAGGGGCAAGCTGTGCTTTCCCAGGAGTCATTCTGTTGGTTTAAGTAACTTACAATAGATACATATAGCTGAGTCCTAGGAAAAAACAAATTATTTTTCTTAAAGTTAGGAGAGTCAAAAAGTGTGTCTGATACCTAGTGGAAAAAAAAGATGTCTTCACAAGTTTGAGCCAAACTTAAGCCATTATTTTACAATGCTTTCTCTGAAACAAGTGACTGGGCTCAAGCTCATGTGCTTCTTACAGACAGGCTACTAATGCCTGTCACCACTGTGAGGAACTACCAGCTCAGTGACATGTTCTATATGTCTGGTATATGCAGATGCATAGGGAGCTTTTGCTTTGGGCTGCAGAGCACAGCCCAGAGACCTGGACTCTCCAGTTTTGTGGCAGACACAGAGACAGGTTATTGAGAGACAAGATAAGAGGGCCATTAAAATGTGATGACAACTGGAAACGAACATGAAACATTGTGAACTGAAGAGGCTCCCTCTGAAGATTTTCTCATCCTGACTCCTTGTCACTTGCATGGCATCACTTGTGTCTGCTTCACAGGAAGGATTTCTGAATATCCTGAAAGAGGTAGGCATGCTGAGGCTGGGGCAGTGCATTTCTAAGGGTCAAAGCAGCACCAATTCCAGGAGTGGAATTTTGGTGACAGGGCACAACAGTGAGACAATAGTGCAGTTGCTCCATGCCCTGTTCAGTTTTCATTCACAAAAGGGATAGCCCATAAATGCCATCCTTCTCATCCCATTGAAAAGATTGTGCTCATCTTCCTGTCCCTTTTCCTGTGCATGTGTAGAACAGGGTTATTTTTAAAGAAAAGGAAGCCATGCTTAACATTCAAAGGATGTTTTTAGATTCCCTTTTCATGAAAAGGGAGGGTGCAGGTATGGGGAAGCAGAAAGTCTTAAGATAATGTGTTTAGACTTACATGTCTCTGGTGAATCACATGGAAAGTCCTGTTAGTCAGGATTCTGCACTGTCAGCATGAGTATCTAGTTCACAAGAAAAAAAAAATACATAAAGCAATTTTTTAGAGAAAAAACCCCAAAACTACACTGACACTTCGGGTGTTGAGATGGCTGAGTATTTTGAAATCTTTACCCTAAAGGAAGAATACATAACACACAATTTTGCAAAAGAATTGGCAAAATATTTTGATGATGACAGCTAAATGAGCTCACTTCTGCCTTTTGGAGGGGGTCTATTCTCATTCTGTTAACACTGCACCATATATTTTCACTTTGTTTTTCCCCTTCTCCCTTGTAAAAATGTAACTCTGTGGTTACATCCC
This sequence comes from Zonotrichia leucophrys gambelii, assembly GCF_028769735.1. Classification (NCBI taxonomy): domain Eukaryota; kingdom Metazoa; phylum Chordata; class Aves; order Passeriformes; family Passerellidae; genus Zonotrichia; species Zonotrichia leucophrys. Next base: position 87,001,217 of record NC_088171.1, on the reverse strand, counting down.
AGGTGTAATGTTGGAGCAGAGCAGGAGAAGGGCGGGTGTGGGGTCTTGCTGCTCTTGGGTTGCTCTGTGCTTTCCTGGGTTATAATTTTTCTTGCAGTCATGACTCCTGCCATTTCACTGTTACAGTCACTTCATGAGCCTTTTCCCTCACCAAACTAGAGCAACCACCCACCTTCTCTTTCTGACCTCAAACCAGGTACAAAAGACCGCACCACATTTCAGAAGCTTCCCTACACCATCTCACTGACTTTATTGCCTCTCCACTTTTCCTTCCTGTTGCAAAAGCGTTTTCTGTCTGCAGTCTGAGCCCTGATGATCGACACCCGTGGCCTCACTTGGCTTCCTCTCTGAGTGAATCACAGTGGCAGGCACAGCCAAAGCGTGGGCTGCCGTGACTGCCAGCGCCCATTCAGCTCCTGCCCTCCTTGCCACCCTCCCCAGGTGACACACATTGCCTCAGATCACTCGACTGCTCGTGGCATGAATGGGTTTGGTGTTGCACCTACCTGTAAGGCACAAGCCTTTGCAAAGTGGCAGCTGAAAGCCATGGCAAAGGCAAGGTTGTTTGGTACCAGGATTGGTTCCACATGGCACGTGAATTCCACATTGTGTTTTGACAATGTTTTAAAGGTGTAAAAACAAAAATCCCAACTGCTGCTTCTTTGGTTTTGTGCTATGAAGGGTACCAGGAATCTGGAGAGATCAGCAAGGCTTTTGTCAAGCTAGAAGTACCTATGAAAATCTGACTTAAAATCAGGGAACACTGACCAGGCAAAACTCTTTCTACAGCAACTTCCTCACTCTGGAGCTGAATTTTGAGTTTCTCCCAAGATGTTCAGTCTTTTATTTTCCCACTCAGTGTAATGAAAACCTTTCAGAAAACTTCTGGGCACTGCAAGCAAAATCTTTTGTGTAGCAGCAAGGGATTAGGTCTTAGAGAAAACCATTAAACAATTGTTTTATACAGAATTGAAGTGTTTGTATTGGACCACTTTTTGGCACTCTCTTTATTTCTTCTAAAAGCCAGAAGCATCAGTTACCATGAGTACAACTGTGCAAGGCCACAAGCAGCTGCTAAATCATATGGAAGAAATGGAAACTTCTTTTCTGGGCCTAATAGTGCTGTAAATTCTGTGATCTTTTAGGAACTTGTAGGGTTAGCAGTAATAATCAGCAGTCCTGTCAAACTTTGTCATAGCTGGCTTAAAATGCAGGGGGAAGCATGGAATTACACCTATCCAAAGCAGTCTGCTTTGGGGCCTTTCCAAAAGCTGAGGAATACAAAGAATGAGAAAGCAAATCTTGCATGCTTATATCAAAAGGCTTTCTAGCTGTCACTGAAATATTTGCAGCTGCCCAAGTAAACCCAGCCCGCCATGGCACTACATTTTGATTCAGTGCACAATAGTTAAATTTTTTAGTACAGTTATGCATGATTTTTATTTCATTTGTAGATTTTGCTTTGATAGACACCACGTGCCCAAATTTAAAGAGCAGAGGTGGCTTCAGGTTTTAATTTGCACTGCTGATAAATGATCTCTCCTGCGCTTGACTGGGTAAGTAAATGGAAAGTAGCTGTGGTGATTTTTCTTTTTCCTCTCTTCTTTCCTTTTCCTTTTCCTTTTCCTTTTCCTTTTCCTTTTCCTTTTCCTTTTCCTTTTCCTTTTCCTTTTCCTTTTCCTTTTCCTTTTCCTTTTCCTTTTCCTTTTCCTTTTCCTTTTCCTTTTCTTCTCTCTTTGCACTTAAAACAAATACTAATCTGCTTCTTTGGTTTTCAGCTTAGCTATACAGTATTGTGCACATAACACTAATACCAAGTATTGTGTTTTAACTCCCAGTCTTGTTTGTTTTAAAACCAAATAAGAAATTTGTGGAATCTTATGTCATTTTCACCCTGTTTTTAAGTATGAAAATAATGCTGGTTCTTAGGAATTTTTTTTCTGTGCTTGCAGCTTACTGTGCTTTAAAAATGAGCCTAGAATTGACTTGAACTTTAATATCACTCAGCTGAAGTAGGCAAGTAAGTTTTCAGTTATTTCCAATAAACTGAGAATGCTGAAAGGAGAGAGGAGACGATTTGAGTAAAATATCATGGCCTGCTTTTAACTTAGAAATAACAGTGCTGCTCTGAACCTGTAAGTGAGGGTTAAAGAAAAACCTCTGAAAAGGACTGTGGTTTTCTACTATGACACAACAGGACTCGTTTCCTGGTACACAGAAAAGCTTCTCTGGGCTATAAATGTCATCCTCTGCAACTGTGCCATGTGCTGAAGACTTAAGATTGAGAAACTTTCAGATGACAAGTTTGACTTTTTTTAAACTGAGATCAGGCATTTGAAGGAAGTTCCTGAGCTGAGTTTGGATCACAGCAGAGTTCAAAACAGAAAAGTGAGGGGGAAGGTGCTGAGCATGTGGCTGTGCCATCAGCCTCGAGTGCATTCAGGGCCATGCAAGTAGCACAAGTATTTCTTCTCTCTGCTTCCACTTTCTTAACTGTGGACATGTGGATTTAGCGTGTTAGCTGTGGTTAAAGTAGGCTGTTTAAATAATTACATTTCAGAGACCATTACTCAGCATTTTTTACTCTTGTTCATGTCACACAATGGTCATCATCTGTTTGAAATTCAAGTTTGTATGGAAATAATCCAGAGTGCAATAGCTGTGTTCTTATTTCGATGTGTTCCTGTTATTTTTTGATACATCTAGTTCTGTCAAAAAAGAAAAAAAGGGAGATTACAGTAGTATTTGGGGTATTTCATTCTCAGAAGCCACCCACAGTATAGCTAACTTCAGTGAAAGCCTGACCCACAGCTACCAAATAAACTTGCATTATTGTTCCTCTGTTTAAGCAGCACTTCCAGTGGACTTTTCCTTCATTTATCTGCATTGTGCTGATACCAGCAGTTTGCTCCCTGTCAGGCAATGTTTCCATCACACTGCAGATGGTTTTGCATGAGGGGTTTGGCAAGGGAGTGTGTCAGTGCTGCCTCTGAGTAGGCAGGATGTATTAGCCAGCTCTTTTCTCCCTCCTTGCCCTTTTAATAATCTCCTGTCTTTTCTCACAAGGAAGAAAACATTGCACAATATGAAGGTGAAGTGTAAACAAAATTGTTATCTTGGGGCTTTGAAGGCTGGATAGTAGGCTCCTGAGGGAGGCGGTCCCCACAACACATCCATCTTTTCCCAGCTAAACCAAATTTTGCAGGCTGCTGCAATACAGCATGAGCTCCCAAGATTGCACTTGGTTTTACTATTGGTGTTCACATAATTTGCAAGTTGCTTCAGGTGGCTGCCTGGGCTTGCAACTGAAACAGCCGTATCTGTTTATTGTAGCACTCTCAAGGCACGTTTTAAATCTGCTCTGGTTGTTCCCAGAGGCTTTTGGGGGAGCAGGAGTTCTGTCCTCATCCTCTCTTGGCATCCTCCTGCCCTGAAACTGAGGGTGGCTGTTATCTCCTAATGCACACTTCTCTGAGTGGGGAGCTGGTGGGATGACTGCTGTCTGAAGGCCCTGGTGTCCCCAGAGGATGTAGGCTTGTGTTGCAGAAAGTGGAGGTGGGACCTAGAACCAAAAGTTTTGATAGAGCTTGCTATGAAGATGTATCTGTCTCTTATATATCCATAAAAAGCCAACTGCTCTGATACCAGCTTTCAGCATCACAGCCACCCTCTTGACATTCAAACAACTTTTTTACCAGAAATCTGATATATTGTAGATCAGTTCTAAATTTAGATCTGTCTCAAACACACTTTAGCCTAACATCCATTATCAGTTGCTTCTTCATTATTTAATACAGTTCCCATGTTATGAAACTTGCCTTGGTTTGTGTTTGTGCTGGCTTTTTTGTGCTTCCTTATACTTTACCCAAATGAAGGAAATTGGAGGAACACATTCTAGAAGGAAAGTGTTTGGAAGGTGAAGCTTTGTAAGATGTAATTTTGTAGTGTCATAACCAGATCTTCAGAGTTTATATATTTAAAGAGTTGAATTTTTTCTTCCATGCTGCTGCAATAAGAAGGCATTCCCATCCTTTATCCTGTAAAGGTAAGGCGCTGTGTTTCCTGAGCACTGGTACAAGTATTCTCTTCTTCATTAATATTGATGGTGGCTCAATCATCAGCATCACGTTTCCCTTCTCCTATTACAGGACAGACTCTTCACAATAAACCCCAGCTCCCTGACAAATTTTCAGAGCTTGGAACTTCTTTTTCCATTCAATACTGTTGTTTCTGGCAACTGACTTGTAACTGTGTGATGGTGTCCAGTTGAAAGTTAATAATCTCATTTGCTTTTCAGAGTGCTTTGCAGCAGGCTGTGGACAGATTGTCAATTCCCCTTAGTTAGCAGGGCTTGAGATGATCATTTTTGTCCACTGTGTGTTTGCCAAAAATGAAGAAATCCATTGCATGCCTCTTATTCTTTTTCTTTTCCCCTCTATGTAGTAATATTGTCTTGACTTGTGGAGAGGACCACACCTTGCTTGACTGGTTTTAAGCTCAGCATGGCTTCCTGCTGCAGGATTTTGGAGACAGATGGTCCTGACTGCAGCATCAGACCTGTGCTCCAGGTTGTGTGCAATCCTCAGAAACGAAATTGATTTATCCAGGGATAAGTACAGGTCTCCCCTAGGGCTGCTGCTTTGGGCTCCCACTGCAGTCTGATTTCTTTTCAGGCACTGGCAGTGTCAGAGAGGCTGGTCAAGAGCCTGGATCTGTCACAAACTCAAAGCTGCATTGTTTTCTCATGTCATCCCAGACCCTTCTTATTGCCTTCCTCTGCCTGCCTCATCTGGCAGTAGCTAAGGTACCACGTGCATCACTTTGCCAAACGACTGAGCTCCTCCTCATTGCTGCTGGCGAGTTTTCACCTCATTTGCTGCTTAAATATTTCCATTCCAGTGGGTCTCCATGTGCTCAATACCATAACATTCAACTCCTTCAGTCTTCCTGGTGTGTGTAACCCCAACCTATCCTTTCCATCAGTTCTTCTTAGGGGGGCCTGATGTTTGAGAACTGCACAGGGCAGAAAAGGCTTGGACACACGGCTTTGGTGCCTGGTGAGCTGGTCCCAGGGCACACAAATGGCTGGAAATGCATTTCTGCCTTGCTCAAATCAGGCCTCTAGCAGCCAAACCACCTGCTTGTGGCCTCACCCCTGCCTTCTGGCCGCTGTACGTGCATGGATTCAGCTGCTGCTCTTTGAGAGGAATGTGGTGGGAACAGAATTTATTTTGCAAGCACCAAAACCATTTTTGTGTGCAATAAAGTGTAACAAGTAGTTGCAGCAGAAAATAGCCGTAGGACCCTTTTTAAGTAGAAGCCTCTGTGTGCATATTGAATATGCTTAAATACATGTAAAACAGTCACAGTATATTAATATGTGTCTATATGGTATTTTTGGTAGGGTATTTTGCAGAGGGGTTATGGTCTGTGGATGATATTTTGCAGCTAGAAAAAGACAATTAAGTCACTGTCCTTACTTATTGATGAAAATTGTTTGCAGGTAGGGGAAGGTATTTTTCAGGTTATTGACAAATGGGCCACAAAATGAGGTATATCCAAGCAGGCAAACTGCTGTGTAGGGACATGTTGAGGTGCAATCTTTGTTAGTCCACTTGTGTGTGTTGATGTCATTAAATGGGCACTTTCGTGTTCAGTTGCTGCTGCACACAGAGGCATAGAAGCAGATTGAGCGTAATCTCTTTGTCATTTACTTTGCTAATTGGCTGTTAATCAGCGCTCTGTGTGTATTTGGTTCATCTGTGGAGTTTAGCAGTGACATTTCATGTGCTTGGCAAAGCAAGGTGCATTGTTTTGGAGAGGCAGCTGTCCTCTGTGGCCTGTTGGCCCAGCAGTGACCCACACTGGGTGCTGCAGGGTCCAGCTGGGCACCAAGGCAGCAGCTGAATCTCACCCATCACAGACCTTTTCCTCTAGGAGTGTCTTTATCCACCAAACTTGATAGGGGATTTTTGTCTGTCCAGGCAGATACGGTTTTTTTCAAGATAACAGATTTATAAATTTTGGGTTATCATACCTGAGGAATACAAGGCAGGAACTTCATTTCTCAAAGTTTGGGTTAGGACAGTGTGATATCAGTGGGGAGCTGTGAATGATTATCATTCTTTGGAGAGGAAAGATGCTCCTGTATTTTGCATATTGACTGAGGGGGGAAAAAAGAGGAAGGAGCCTCTTGGGTTCTCTGGGAACTAGCAACAATAAAGGACTCTCTAGATGAACAGACTTATTTGCAGCATTGCAGCCCTGTTTGTGTACCCTGAGCTTCACTTGAGGTTGTGTGCAACTTACAGCAAAGGAGCTGCCTTACCAAGGGATAAATATGGTCTCTTGGCAATCTGTCTAGGTAGTTCTGTCAGCAAAGGTTTCAAGGCACCTCTGTGCTCCATTTCCCTTCTTTCTGCCTTGCTCTGCTTCTCCACACTCTGGCATTTGCAGCTGATTTGTTGGTGGGGTATAATGGTCAGGAACTGGGAGTGCCCTGAAGTGAGGACAGAGGGATGGCCAACAGGTTTAACACTTTGCTTGTCTTGGGCCTGAGAATGTTTTTTGTTTTCTCTATTTCTGTAGAAAATATGGGGAGTCAGGAGTGGTGTTATAACTTCTGGATTACAAATGCTTCTTAAAAAAAGACAGAAAAGCAAAATCCTGGCTTAAATCAGGTTTGTTTTGACATTAGCTTCCCAGTGTTTGTTCTCTTTTCTGCACATTTAAAAAATCAGATGTTTGCTGGTTTGAACTGAAATCACATCTTCCCTTTGCTGCCCTTCTTGGCTGATTAGGGGCTTGGAAGCCCATTCTGATCCCTCTGCTTTGGCTTAGCCAGGAGGAGCTGGCTGATAAATGAGAAATGGGAGTGATGGATCTAGCCTGGAAAATTAAAAGCTTTAATAAAAAAAATAACAAATGTGATGCAGGGTACAGAGGCTGGATTCCAAAGACCCCTTGGGTGGGGCAAACACAGACAGGTATGGAGGCACAAGGTCCAGTCACAAACGTAAACTCAGAGCATGACCTTATAAGAAAAAGGCCCTGACCAAAGGAAAGCAAGAACTTTGGGATAGGAAAGCAAGAAATATGGGATAGGATATAGGTTCTATTAGCAAACTGCTGATTCCCATGACCCCACTCTTCCCACTGTGGCCTGGTCAGGTGTCCCCTCCCCTCAGTATCCTGCTTGCCATGGTTTATGGCCAAAGCCCTCTGCAAATGCACCTGAAGCAGGAATCCCAGTTGGATGAGATTCCACAGATGACATCAGTAGCACATCCCCTGAAGAGACACTGTCTCCTGGAGGGAGGAGTTGGGCCTGGGTGGTGCTGTCCTCCTTGCTATGCCCCGAAGCCCTGGAACTGCATTTCCTTCTGGTTGTGTGCCAGAGTGAGTGCATGTGTCACACACCACCCTGCTCTGACCTGGGCATTGCTGCCAGGGCTCAGCAGAGACTTCCAGCTCAAGGAGCAGATACTGAAACCCATTGGGGACAAAATCAAAATGAGGAAATCACCTGGTGTCTTCAATATTGTGTGATTGCAGGGATTTGTGAAGGGGAAAGATCCTTAACTAAAAGCTTTCAGAAGTCTTAATGAAATCAGGTGTCTAAACCTAGAGGTAGAGCTGCTTTTGACTAAATAAGGCATACTGGCCTCACATGAAGAGAAGGAACTCAGCTGAAAATCAGCTCTGGTTTCACATTGGATGAAAGTCTCCAGAGATGGAAAGGGGTTTGAATAATAATAACATTCAGAAATAGCCTTTTTTTTTGAAAGTGCAGGTATATTATGGAAGCATAGTTTGGATTATATTGCCTCTATCAATGCAAGGTCTGGATGTAGAAGTCAGAACCTGTCAGCAGGTGAAGCAGATGGTTGTCTCAAGTGGCTGTCTCAAATTGTCTGTTTTGTGCAGGGATGGATGGATGGATGGATGGATGGATGGATGGATGGATGGATGGATAAATGGCTGTGCTCATCAGTCCACATTTCTCTTTAGTTATTGTGCAGGCCCCACATTTTCTCTCCTTTCCTCCTCCCCAAACAATCTCCATGAATCTGATTTTTGTTCTTTGAATGCTGGCAACGTAAGTTAGAGGTGGAAAACCAAAAATAGTAATTTCTTTGTCCATTTTACTTGATGTTCTGCTCTCTCAGGCCTTAATCTGCACTTTGCAAGTTCTTCACCCTGCCTGGGTGTTCCTTCACTTGCCTGGAAGGGCATGTTCATATAACCTGCCAAGAATTAGCACAAGTCCTTCAGAAGGCAAGAAGAAGCTTAGCAAACTGGGAAAAAGTATGTGTAGGAATAGGAAAAAAAAAGGCAGACATCTTAGGAGCAGGTATCGTGCCATACTTTTAGTTCAGTTTTGTTTAAACCAGCCAGATTTTAAGTTTCTTCTAAACCAGTGTGTGCAGCACAGCAGCAGTGTGTGCAGCACACTGAGACTAACATAATATCCATGTATCACACAGATTTCTGCAGCAGCCAATATTGCACTCATGTTTATGGATGACATAAAATTGACTGTTGTCATATATAGGTGGAATTAGTCCATAGAGGCTTTTTTTCTCTTTTTCTTGTCTTTTTTTTTTTTTGGTTGAAGTAGTCCGGAACTTAGTGTGGAGCAAACCCATTTCTCCAGAAGTGGTGGGTGGTGGCAGAGCACAGGAGATCACGGAGAAGTAGTGACACACTGTGCATCCTTCATATCTGCATTCTACTGAGTAGCTGTTGTTAAAAAACAAACCAAAACAAAAAAACTCCAGAGATCAGGAGCAGTGTTGACTTGTGTGTGAAGGGCATATGGGATCTCTTCTCTCATCCAGATAGGAGCAAAGGTTAGAAGCAGGCACCAGACATGACTCATATTTTTGTAGATGAAGTGGAGAGGAATATCCAAAAAAATCTGGGAGGAGCTGGCATTACAACAGAGGCTTCTAAAAGTAGTTGTTAATCAGAGTTAATCTCTTTAAGGAAGTAAAATGGTGAAAATACCCTTGGCTTGGGGATGGAAAATGTCTGTTATCACAGATGTAACTCTCTTTCTTAATTTAGCAATTCACACTCTTTCACCTCCACCCCTCACCCCCAACAAAGTCAGTGGATCAAAGGAGCAGAAAGTTGTGGCTCAGCCTCGCTGCTGCTGAAGCTCTGAAAGAGCAAATGAGCTGTCAGGATGTTGCAGTGCACAACCACATCAAGAAGCTGTGATGATATTAACAGATCCTTTCTATCTAGGTTTCTAGGTAAGTATTTTCCAGGGTTTATCTAGGATGGCACTGGGCACCAGCCTGTTTTGACCTGTTCTTTCATTCACCTCCTAAGAAATTCCTCAGAAAGTATCTTGGCTGCTGAGTAAAGGGGAGTTTGTGTAACTCCTCAAAGGGGAGTGATGATATTGCTCCCACATAAATGCATCATTGTGGTGAGGAGGTGCAGTGGGTTTTAGGTAATCATTAACCTATGAAAAAAGTTATTGTTGGAGTGAAACAAACAGACTCAGTGGGGGTTGGTTGGTTTGTTATTTGTTTGTTTGTGGGGTTTTTTTGCTGTTTTTATGTCTCCTCCTCCCACCTCCACACCCCCCACCTCCCAAAAGTCACAAGTTCATATGGAGTAAAAGGCGTCCTTGTCTTGGTGAAAGGTTAGTGCTTCTGGAACTAAGTATCAATACAATTTTGTGTAGGCAGTGCCTGTGATTACTATTTCAGATGGCTGAGGAGTCACTGCTGCTATCTCTGACTCTCTGTACTAAAGTCAATCTATAGGAATCTAAACAGACCTAGAGGTGCAAGGCATGAACTGGGACACAGCAGTCAATTTATCAGAATCACAAGAGTGGTTACTTGTGTTGCAATGAGTAACAGGCTTTGTAAATGGATGATGTGGGTAATTCTAGCTCTGACTCTTGAGATTTAATGCTTGTGTGCTTTCTTGCCAGCCTCTCCTCAAAATTCCTTACTGATATATGTTGGTAGCAAATTGTAGGTTGGCATACATAAATTACACCTAGAAAATTTCTGCAACCTTCACAGTCTCTGGGATAGCAAAACCAAAGCCACTAATTTCCAGCTTACCTATGTGAATTATAGAAGCCTGAGCTGCCTGCCAGGTGTCTGAGAATGAGATGCATTAGTGAGCAGAGTGTAATGTAGCATGATCCTTAGGTGTGGAGTTACCAAGAAGCTCTTGGAGGTTTTTACCAGCAGTGTTAGTGTCTTCTTAGTGCCAGACATTCCTTTTCCCATCAGCAGCCTGGGACTGCTGCCTTCCAGTACTTGCAAGGGTCACTGTTTCCCTCATTGTTCTATTTGACGTTATCAGCTGACATACAGGGCATGGCTTGAGTTCTTTACTGTGACTAAAATTACCTTTCCAACTGAGAACTGGCATAGGAGAGATTTAATAAACCCCTGCAAATAGCCTTTCCCTTCAGTTCTGTTCATTCTGTTCATACAGACTCAATGTAAACCAGATGAACAAGTTACTGTGTTGTTTTGGCATTTTGCTGGAAGAGTTGAATATGCAGGGGTTTTTATTGTAGCCTGCACTTCCTGCTGTTTTAAAATATCTGATATAAAAGCAGGGAGCTTAGGAAATATTTTACAAATACTTGTAAGAGGGAACATTGTTCTAGAGAGTGTCTCTGTCCTGCTCTCCCAAACAATTCTCTAAATCAAGAAAACTAAAAGCTCAGTTAAACCTTGATATGGCCCAGTGAATTGAATCCCAGTCTGTTGATGGCTCTCTCCCAAATGATGTGTTATTTTTCTTGTCTCTGTCCTAAAATGTGAAGGTCAAGATGCTGTATTTTTAGGATGTTGACAGAAATAAGTGTGGGTCCACATCATTCAATTAGGATGAAATGTACTGTGCAGTGTTAACAGCATATTCCTTGTATTCCTTTTGGCAAGCAGCATGTGGTAAAGTTTGCATTCAGATTTTTCTCATGAGTTCAACTCCACTGTGCCATGTATGATGGAATTAGATTATCCAGTCAAAATTGTAGAAGTTCTCTGCAGTCTTTGAGGCCAGAGAGTGAACCTCCTTACCAAGCAGATTTTAATCCATCACAGCCTTCAGCTACTGCATTACCAACATGCTGCATTCATGATGTGTGGGAATTTGTGCTGATTGTGGGGCATAGTGGCCTCATCTGAAGATGACAGCAAAACTCACAGAGTTTAATGGTAACAGGAGGGAATGTTTAAGGAGACTATGTAAGCCTTTCCCCTGGTGTTGGTCCATGCTCTTTGTAGTTCTCCATTATCCAAAATCTCCATGATAAAATTATGCATAACACAGCTTCACAGCTTTGCCCAGTCCTTTCAGAAACCACTCATATATTGTCTTGAATTTGCTTAATTACTTTTTCAGCTGGCTGATACTATTGATATCCACAATCTCCTGTGGCAGCAAGTCACAGAAGCTCACTACCTTCTGTGTAAAGAATAATCTTTCAGCTTTTTAAAGATATTTTCCAGACAGTTCCCTTGAGTGTCATGTAGTTCCTGCAGTATGGGATTTGGTGAGCAATGGTTTGGCAGTCAGCAGGGCCACCAGCTGTCAAATTATGTCATGATATGGATATTGCACTGTTATGATATACCCCAGCTTTTCACTTTGCAAGTTGAAGAGTCCCAGTCTCTCACAATCTCTATTTTTTGGAACCTAAGAGCTGTCAATGATCTCCCTAAGATGTCTTTTCTCAGTTGTATCTGCCTTTTCCAAACTTCACATCCTGTAGGCACAGGTAAGCTATTTTCCTTTAGGTGTATTTCCTTGTTTTCCTTGACACCAAATCTGACCTGCCACCTTTCTGCCTGCTCAGCTCTCCTGAGCTGATAAAGTTCAGAATGGCATGTGGATCAGAGTCTGTAAACAGGAGAAACTGACAGTGAAGTGTGCAGATAAAGGAATTGCAAAATGTTAGTTCTGAGTGTTGACAAACATGCCAGTAGAGTCTGTGCATCAGCTGTGCTGGAGAAACACTGATGGTTGGGCAGCACACCTGTGTTTGTCACAGAGGTCAAGCATAGATAGCCCTGCCCTGTAGGTAGGGAGAGCTGGGATCCAGAGCCAAGTAGTATGAGAGGTCCCAAGCCACATGTAGCTGCCAGCCCTAAGATTAACTGGCTTTATAATGTACCTTCTGGAAATTAAAATAATTTTTAAAATAATTGACCTAAATGCACTTGCAGTAAATCTGCAAATCTACCTTAACTTCTTAAGCTCAGGCTGTTATGGCTGCACCATTAATTTCAGAGCTAGCAGTGAACTAATGAGGTAAATTACCCAGCTGGTCTCATGTGACTGCAGGGACCACCCTGGCACAGCAGCCAGCTTCCTTACTTTCCCTGAGTCTGTACAACAGCAGAGCTGAAAGTCTGGCTTCGGTATCTCTGCATTGCACACAGTCTGCAGTGTGATGCTGTGTGTATTAATGAGTCCTCAGAAAGCTGGTTGTGATTGGGACAAATCAAACAAAATCCAGCTATTGCAAATATGTCAGAAAACATTTACTTTTTAAAGCAAAATGTTTGGTTGATATTGTAGACCAGTGTTAGGGGATTATGGAGATGTGTACGTGCCGTCTCTACTTATTCTATGTCAGGTGCTACAATGTGCTAGTGTATGAGATTTACTTTAAATTGTGTCTTCATAAAGAGCAGGTGATTAGGCAAGACTTGTGATATGTAAAGAAGAATCAAGCTTTTTGCAGTTGCTGCAATGCTGAGAATCTCAGGCTTGCCTGTGGATAGAAGAACATACAGACACCAAACTCAGATTTGCATTGCCTAAACCCAGTATCACAGCACATAAAGAGCTCATTTCTTTAGAGGCATGTTGAAATCCCCAGTTGCAAACTCCCCTTCTAAATGAAGCTTTAGAGGGCAACTGAGGAAGCACAGGGCAGTGAGTCTGACTGCCAGCAGGGGCAAGAAAACAGAGCTCATAGTAAGGCGCACAGCACTGGACAGGTAGATACAAACACAGCCTGTGGGAAGCAGCACAGCTACTTTAAAGGGCAGCCCGACCAGTGCAGCCTCCTGGTGGTGGTGGTGTCATTAAGTGTGTCGGTAAGTGGGGCCCAGGAGGAGGTTGTACCTGGATTTCCAAACAGCATTACACAATGGTTCACACCAGAGGTTAGTGAAAAACGAAGTTGCTGTGGGACTGAAGAAAAAACTTGATAATCTTTTTTTAATAGACAAAAAGCTGTTTAGAGGATGGGATGCTCTCCATTCAAATTTCAGGTGCTTTGAAAATGAAGTAGAGTCTACTCCAAGGCTACAATTAAAATTCACATTTTAGTTTCCCTGTGAGAAAAAATGCTTATTGAACATTGTGTAAGACGAGTTTTTGGGTGAACAACCACTGGGTACAATGTCATCAGGGGTGAGTGTGTGGCCTGTTCCTTCCAGGACTTTAAGGGCATATGTAGTCAGAAGGAAATTGATGGCACATGGACACACAGAAGGCAAGCACATAAAATGAATGGTTTTAGGCTGTTGGCCCCTCACAGCTGATGCTGATCATGCCACCCAGCCCATCTGTGAAACAGGGGGATGAGACACTGAAACTGAGCTATCAATTAAAAAAATGTAAGGAGGACACAATTTCCTTTCTGTTATTTCTCCTTCCACTATATCCTAAAAGAACCCCCTTCCTGGTCATTATTCAGACTCTCATTCCTCCAAATAGCATTAATACAAATATTTCAGAGGTAGGAAAAGGTGTGTATGAAACTTCAGCCCTGAGGAAAGATGTTCTGTGCAGTGGAAATTACCTTTTGCATTGGAAATGTTTGTTCAGCTTTAATGGTATTCACCAATCCCACAAAACAAAGCAGGGAGAAAGAGCAAAGCTGAGTGAATCCAATGCAAGTTTTGCCTGTAGGGTTTTTCCCCCCTCTTTTATTCTGAGCTGAATTTGATCCATTTTCTTTTATTTGCTGTAGAATAACAATGATCCTCTGCTCCCCCAACAGTAAACATTGCAGCCTGTGAACATCAGGGTTCAGCAAGCAAACTTTGAAAACCCCTTTGCAGGGTAAATGTCAGGCTGTTGTTCAATTAATTATTTTTTAAAAGTGAATTCACATGCAGCAGTGACCTTTAGCTGTGCTCCACACACACTGCTGCTTTTTATGATCTCATTTGGTGTTTCATCTCTTGGGCTGGTAAGAGGGACTGCTGGTCTGCCCAGCAGCAGGAGAGACACCTGCAGTGCTGGGGTGGGGGCAGAGATGCTGCCTTCACCCTGCTGGATTGGGGGAAGGGGATCAGCGAGAGCCCCAAATCTCACAAGGAATCTGAATCTACTCTCCCTCTCCACCTGAGACATGCTGGGACCACCTTGGTCTTGGTCAGAGTCACCTGGGCTTGGGGAGGGGTGAAATGACTGATCCCACCTGGTGTCTTGTCCCCTTCTCACTGGTGGTATCTTCTGTCACTAACAAATTATTTGCAGCTGGGGCTCATACGCTGAAAGAGACAAAAAACTGATGGGGTTTGGAGTCTTGTAAATGAGACTGGGCTGTCTTGACCTCTCCATCTGGCACGGTTTGTTGTCTCACCTGGTATCACTTCAACATTCAAGTGAGAAAATAACAATTCCTCTTTGCAGGTGGGCTGAGAATGGCCTTCTTGACAGGAGGACTACATGTGCATCCCAAGGAAGCAAGCAACCAGCTGGGAGTGAGTGCTTTGGTTTTGCAAGTTTTCTCACAAAGGTCTAGATTTGCCAGCCCTGAGAAAATATACCCAGAAGCAATAAGAACAATCACCTGAAAAAAAAATCTGCTTGAATGAAATTAATGGGAAACACCAGTGAGGGTCTAAAGTAATTCCAGGGAGGTTTAGGGCTCTTACCTGCTCTGCAAGAAAATAATCAATCATCCCCACCTTGCACTACAGCTGCTCTCCTGAACTCAGAAGCTTAAAGAAAATCACACCTTGCTGGAAGCAAATTTTATTTTTTTTTTTTAACTCCTGAAGTTACTTCAGCAGGTGATCATGTTAAAGACATTTTGATATCCTCTCACAGATGCATAGCAGATCACCAGCCATGGTGAGAATGATGGCAGGAACCTGGATTGCCCTGTTGCACAGGTGGGGACCTGCTGGAGCTCCCAGGCACTGCCTGGAGACACAATAGACTTGTGTCTATTTAAGTCCATTGGAATTTTACACATCTGACACCCTTCCTTGGCTGTATGAATTTCCCAGACTCTACCAGCTTCATATTTTGGTTCTCTTTTGCTATGAGGCAGAGATTTTTTTGGTCTAGGCACCACTCTTCAGCAAATAGGGTTTAATGCTATGGAAACCCTCTGCCTTTTGTTTTCTGAAGCATTATTATGTTTTCTAAGACAAACTGAAATGTGAGGTTCTGTAGCAAGCAATTTCTGTTTTGTCTTTCCCTCTTTGCTCTCTATAATTCTCTTGCCCTATATTGTTTATATTATGGACCCTGTGGAAGCAAAAAACAGAGGAAGCACATCCAGATGCATATATGCCCTTTCATCATATTTAGCCCTAGTTCTCAGCTGTTCCTTGCTTGTGGCATGTATATTCTGATATTCCTTAATCCACTTTAAAAACTCCAACCAAAACAGTGTAAATACTCAAAAATGTAATTGCCCTATTCCTTGCCGTTTGCACTGAAGACAAAAAGGAAAACAAAATAGTAGTAAAAAAAGGCAAAACTTGCAGAAGCAGAAGAGTTGGAAAAGGTCTTCCTGTTGATGATGAGCTAGACATTGCACATATGCATATGTATATTCCAGATAGAGTAACTCTATATGTGATTTTTGAAGGACCCTCAGTATAGAACCATTCAATGTTCACTTATTATTTATTCTCTTTTAAGGCTGGGATAATGAAATTCAGATTCAGATTTACTGTTGTGTTTAATGATATGCTAAAAGGAAATTTTTCGCATTCATATTAGACTTGTGCCTAAATTTGCGTGTGATGGCTCAGGACCTGAGTTTGCCCTCCTGTGAAGAGGACATCTGTATATATTAGTGACATGATCATAATTTTGGCTCCCAAGTTGGGTTCTCTTTAGTAAAACCACTGCTGGGTTTCTGGCAGGTGAATATGATGAGGTACCAGAGTTCAGCTGGGGTGGGTGGGAGCTAAGGGCCTCAAAGCAGACGTCTGTGAGAAAAGTTCTACCTCACGTGTGCAGTCCTGTCTGACTTACTGGGCCTGATGAGAGCATTCCCTCTCCCACTGCTTTTGTGGTCATGCAGCATCATCAAGGGGTCAAAGTAACTATTTTACCAGCTATTAAGGATGGTAGTGGAAAAGGTTCGTGACCAATGCTTCCTTCGAATATTACTTAATTGAAGAGCAGAGAAGATCCTTGCAGTAAGAGACACTTAGTATGCAGAGCATCAGTGCCTGGGTCCATTTTCTTTCATTAGTCTTCCTGGAAGCACTTTTTGTGACTAATGTGACCCTTTTATACAGAGTGGGGTCATGCAGTTTGTACCCCCTGGCAGCACCTGGTTTCTGAAGCAGTGCCACAGCCACTGGTGCCAGCAGGATGAAGGGGACTGGGATGGCAAGGCTGAAGGAATTGGGGCTCATCTCCCCTGGGGTCTGGCAAGAGGGGGAAAAAAGCAGCTCATAGGTAACAACAGCAAGCTGAATAGCTTAGGGAAAATGTCCAGTTTATATCCGTCTTTGTGGAAACGGGACCCATTTCCTAGAAGGTGGTGCTAAGAGGCAGCCAAACATCTCTGCTGCAAAGGGGAGATCTGGGTCCCCCCACACCATCCCTGCAGATGTGCTCCTCTGGGTGTCGGGCTGATGAAGTGTGTTAGCAAGAAAAAACAAACTCTTATTGTTTGCCACAAATTTACCCTGGAGATCAATACAATACCTTGATTTTCTGTGCTTTCAATGTGGCATTCAGAACCTACGTTGCAGACCCTGAGCTAGAGCTCCAATGCATATTTTCCTGGTATTGTTGTAGAGCCTCAAACACATTACAGTGCATACTCAGCCTGAGTTTTCTCCTGAATTGGGCTGGTCCTTGGTCTCCCTTCAGACATGCCATTAAGGTAATTCATTTAAATGCATTTTAAATGACCATTCTCCCTTTCTGCTTGTTGAAGCTGTCAGAAAACCATGTCTCTGCTACTGATACGTAGGTTTGAGAGGCAAAGGTCTTGTCTCAGGGTTACTGCTCTTGGGTGCTACAGGTACAGTGCTGAAGTGCTGCCCTTCACAGAGGTTTTTCAGTCAGTGCCAGGAATAGCACTTTTCTTCAGGTCAGAGCACATTTTAAAATTAAAATTCAGCCTCATTAGTTGGTCACTGGGGTTATGATCGTGCACAAAGACTAACTACTGACGGGGATATGGAAAAAAAAGAAGCTTCTGGACAGATTAAAGCTGGTTGTAGAGCAAACACTGAAAGTCTAACTCAGTGATTTCCTTGTCCTGTGATGTTTTTCCTAAAAACCATCTTCAACAAAGAGAGTCTGAGAATGCCCACTCAGTCTGGAAGCAGAGAGGGATATGGCTCTAGGTTAACCATGCAGACTTGGAGAAGACAGACAAGAAGCCAGACATGACATCATGATAAACTGAATGTAACAAGGGTTTCCAGTGGTATTAATATTACATGATAATGTCGGAGTGCAGCTGGTAATTAGACAGGACAGCTGCCAAGGCCAGTCATTAGCAATGTTGATCTACTCACTTGAAAACCAGAGGAAAGGTATTGCAGATGTTTCTGTGTCACTTTTGTTTTGGCTGTAATGGACACGATAGCTCACTGCAGGTAAAAAGTTCACCTTCCTGCGTAAGAGTCCTGGATTGTTTGAGTTGCCACAGGATGTTCTTATTTCTTACTTGTTGTGTTTGGCCCAGAACTGTAAATCACAAACACCAGGCTGTGTAATTCTGACTTTTATTACATTAATGTATTTTAAGAGCAGGAAATCTATAGACTCTTGGCTCAGCACAGCAGAAGCAGAGCATGGTGAGTACTCTGTGGTCAGGAATGTTCTCAGAAATATGCCTCTTGCTGAAAAGGTGACCTTAAGATAATCTTTGCTTGGCTTCTAGGCTGGGGAAGGAAGGACATCTCAACCTCTCAGTACAGGTGTGAGCTGGGAATGGGTTCTGGGTAGAGGAGGAATTTGCTCCCTAGGCATAAGAAGGGAGGAAAGGAAGGGTGAAAAAAATGATGTTACTTCAGTGCTGAGACCAGCCTGTGGATGCAGGATTCTCCTTGCACAGGGTCATTGCAATACTCTTAATTGCATAACATCAGCAGCACAGCTGAGATACCAGTGGAAGGCCCCTGATTCCCCATCCTGGTGCTTTTTCTACTGAGCCCCAGCAGCAGCTTAAGCTCTACCTGCAACCTCTCCAGGAAAAAATAAATCCCCAAAGTGCACACATTGGTAGTTGCACTGAAGTGTTTCCTCAGTCTCTTTCCAGGCTATAATGGCTATATAAGCCATTTTAAATAAACCTCATGTATTTTGGGAAGCTCCGCTCCAGCCCCACTGAGTGTCCATTGTGTCACAGCGTGCAAAAGAGACCTGCATGTTGTCAGAGACTGGAAAAAGAGATTGATCTGTTTTGAGACATCTTGGGGGCTTGGAATGAGTGGCAGAAGGTGGATCAGGCCTTGCTCTGATGAGGTGGTGCCCTGCCCCAGACCCCCCAGCCCCACAGTGTCTGTCGGTCATGGCACACTGGAGGCAGCACCAGTGTCACCCACCTCAGTCCCCAAGAGGCTGAAAGACAAGAAATCCCTCCTGGAAAGAAGGCCCAGGATGGGCCAAGGCTTTAGGAAGCCTGACCACAAGGCAAGCACATTGTTCTTTTACCCTACCTTCATCCTGGAGTTTCACATTGCTGCAACCCAGGAGCTGGTAGCTATGTGTCTGGTTTTTTACATCTTTCCTGTCTTTCTGGTTTTCTCCCTTTCTTCTTTTAACCCTCTTCTAATGGAACGGAGCATCAAATGGCTTTAAAGGTTTTCTGTGTTCAATGGACTAAGTCTATGCTGTGATAAATGATTTTATTTTGTATTTAGTTTTTTACCAATGCTCATTAATTTTCTATCATTTGCCATTAAAAAAAACTTTTTTGTGTTTTTACCTCTTGAGACTATTTGGTTGGAATTTTCTCCTTTGCATCTACCCAGAGCAAAAGAACCTTGGTTTAGCCCTAGGTTTGAGTGATCAGCATGTAGCACATGTGCAGCAGAAAAATCCCTCAGATTTGAGGCTGGTTACCACCAGAATCCATATTACATGTGTAAGTGAACTCACTGGCGACCATGATCTTCTCCCTGAGCATGTCATTTTCCACTCTGCTTTTGCACAGCTATTTTAATATGGGGAGAGGGAAATCAGAGAAACCAGATTGCTAAACACTTGGTCTGCAAGGCCAGGATTGCTCTATGCATTTAGGCCTGACTTTATACTGCTGTGTCTGGAGAAAAAATTCCTGCCTGTGTAAGCTGAGAGAGCCCTGTCAGAGGCATTCAACAGGCTGTGCTATATCTGTGGAGTTGCCAGTGAATACAAATATTTGCAGGAGAGAGGTTCAACAAGCATCCATCTTTTCAAAGGCGTAAAAAGTGGATTGCTCCTTTATTTTAGTGCTTCTGAATATCCTACCCTGAATGCGCTGCTTTCCTTCAACTGTGAAAGTGTGCTGGAGAGTCTTGAACATAAGAGTCCTGCTACAGCTCTTGATCCTTCTCATCCATGAGTTCCCTGCCTGCCCAGGAATGCCTCAGGTAAGTAGTGCTGAGCTGCTGGGGCAATTATACCACTGGGATGCCTTTTAACCTTTCTTTTAGCTACCATGCACTGGGGGAATTACACTAAACCAGGTCATAATAGAAATGTTGTGAAATGGAACTCGAGATGAGAGAGACGTGCTTCAGTGAAAGTGAAAGTGAAGAGGGAGCGATGCGAGGGGGAGATTTGAACCACATCTCCAGGTTCAGCCTCTGAAGAGGAGAGGCAGTGGAAGCTAATGCAGTGAAATGAGCTGTAACAAAGCCACACCAGGAGTTATTCAGCTGTTCACAGGAATTTTAGAAGAACTGTAATTGGGAAATGATGTGAATATCAAACAAAATGTCACTTGACTGGAAGCCTTGAAAAGAAGGGGAAATAAAAGAAAATGAAGAAAAAACCTGAATTACATGTCACCCTCTTAGACACACTCTGAAAGAGTTCCCTGCTCTCCTCTCAGACCTTTTGACACACTATTGTGTAGTATTGTGTATTTCCGTGTGGGGTGCTTCTCCTTGAAAGAAATTAAAATGATGGGAAAGCTGGCATGCCACATTAAATAACATCACATGTTTTTCTACTGGGGAGGAAAAAAAAGGAAGAAGTACTATGCTGAGTTCCAAGAAAATAACTACTGAGGAAATGAGAGCAGCAACCAGCTCGGATCCTGTCCCTGGAAAACAGCAGCCATGCCAGCACAGGGAAACATGGTCTGTATCCTGGCAGGGTTCAGAAGTAGGCTTGAATTTCTTCTGTGTGCTGTTTGCTGGTGACCTCCAGGCCCGATTGTCCACATCTCTCATCTCTCCCAGCTGTCTATAATGATTTTCAAGTTTTAATGTTACAGGTTTTTTTCTAAAATTTGAAATATGTGTAAAAATATCAGGATTTTTGAACATCATTTCTGCTCTTGTTAACTAATATTCACTTTTTCCTTCTGAATTCATTGTCTGCCATTCTTCTCTGGGAACAAGTAATCTTGAAAGCACTTTGGCCCTTTCTTCTTCCCCATCATTATCCTTCACAGGCAGAGAGTACTGCTGGGTTGGGTCTTCTGAGCCCCTTGATGTTCTCCTCAGCACTCACAGAAGCATTGTCATTTGGATGGCCTGCAGCTCCTCTCTCTTTAATTTAGTGTGTATTTGTCTGGAAACTCAAAGAAACCACCTGCATGTAGAAACATGAGGACCCTGTGGGCCATTGAGCCCACTGCATGCCTGGAGAGGGAAAGAGGACCAGGACAAGATTTGCTTTGAGGTTCACCTGAGTGAAAAAATCCTCTTTTCTCCTGAAAGGAGATGGTGACAGCGCTGTGGAGAAATTATCCATCAAGAAGATAAGAAAGGCACTCTGATTTTGATTAGACAGAATTTCTCATTGGCTTCACAGTGCTCCTTCTCATCTCAGATCTTCTGCAATGAGGAGCTTTAAAAAGAGGTTAATATGGGTTTTGCATGCTTTACTTGCTGGGTCTATATGGAGAAAAAAGGGGTGATACAAGGCACTGCAGTAAGACAGTTGTCTGATAATAGATACAGTATAATATTATGTACATAATATTATATACATTAAATGCATTAGTAACAGATACTACATTTTTAGTAATGTTGTTATGCATCTGCCATAATTTGATAGGAAACCCTTCAGGCAAATATTCCTAAGGGTCCAATAAAACAAATCTGCTGATTTCTATCTGTAAATTGTGGTGATTTTGTTGGAAATTTCCCAACTTGTTTTTTAAAATAATGCTTCATGTACAGTAAGCATAAGAAAAGTCCTGCCTTGGAGCATCACAGGAAAGCAAAAAAACACTAATCCCTGTTGTGTTTTTTCCTCACCTTCATGTCTTCACTATAGAGCTGGGAGACACTTGCCAGCTTCAAAAGGAGGAAAAAAAAGTAAATTCACTCTTTTGCTGTGAATATCAGAAAATGAGGTCTGATTTTAAGTTTCCAGTCAATACCTTCTTATTCTGTCTTTGTATATTTTGCTTTTTTGAAATTTGGGTTTTCTTAATGCTTTTTTGTCTGGTGCTGTTTCTAGTCAAGTCTAGTGAAGCATCATCTCTAAAGGCAACCCCCCTGCCCCCTTCTCCCATCAGGCTGCATTGGGGAAGAGTTACAATAAAATACTCGTGCAAGAATAGGTCCACAGGCAAGTGAGTGATGGTATAGCCTTGAGGCAAGGCTGGAAGAGAGCGCTAGGTTGAGCCTGAGCAGTAGTGACCAGCTGCCCTGTCAGAGGGTGGCTGAGCAGGGCTCCCTGTGCCCCACCATGTGCCCCTCAAGCACAGAGAGTGACAGGAGGTGACTGGGCTGTCATCACTGTGGGCACTCTACTCCCAAACAGAGAAGCCCACTCAAATGGTGCTGAAGAACCATTTTCAGGTTCTCTGGGCCTTTTAAACCATAAATTCAGGTTTAAAAGGTCCAGAACCATAATTTATTTGGTGAAGCTCCTGCTGCAAAAAGAAAGCAATAGAGCAGCTCAGCACTAAAAGCCAGCCTCATGCAACCTCTCAGCAGATGATTTTGTTATCTGCATGTTTCTCCCTGCCTTCTTTCCCATTCAGAAGGATACATGAAGCAATGAAGGTGATTTGTGGCCTATTCTTATTCCTGCTACAGAGAATAAGTGTTGTTTTCAAGTCTGAGCAGGAGCAGGTCTTGTATCTCTCTCAGCTGTACAGCTCTCAATTGTTTTTCTCCCCTCACTTAAGGATCTCACAGAGGCACACCTCAGGTGTACTTGTGCTTTTATCTTTGCCCTCTGTTATTAACGGGTCTAATAGCTAACATTCTTTTGGATGAGACCTTATTAATCAAAGACTGTCTGCTCTAGTAAAGGTCTAATGGTATTTTAAAGCTTTTCTTCCAAAGGCAGAGATTTGCCTGTGAATCATTAACTAGAGGTTCCCCCAGGGCTCTCTTGTGTGTGGTCAAGCACTGCCCCTTCCCCTTGCAGGGATGGCTGCTTTTTGGTGGGTCTGAGATGCAAAGGGCAAAATCAAACTGAAATATTAGCTCTGTGTTTAAGTTAAATAACAGCGCTGCTGCTATTCTGAATTCAGTAGCGTTCCCTGAAATAATTTCCTGGGAAAGGGTTTGGCAGACTTTACTTTCCGACTCACACAAATATGAGCTGTTCTTGCTGCTTTGGAGTGACTGAATGGAGGAGGTTTGCACACTGTGGTGTGCTTTTGATTTCCTTTTTTACTTTATTCCTGCATTTATTTTTCCCCATTTTAAAAAACATTATAAAACACTATTAATTCACTTGAAAAGCACTGTGGTTTCTTTTTCTCTGTTATGCTATACAAAGTTATACCATCAAATATTACCCTTCTGTGGGACTCTTTTCTAGCTGGCTGCGCAGCAATGCAATTGAGGGCTTGGCAAATACCAGCAAGTAACTCTTGATGTTACCGCAATGTTCTGAAAAGCTTGTATCAGGATAAAGTGGTTTTCAGCTATGTTTAACTGCAATGCAAAGTGAAAAAGAAATACTGGAGTGTGACCAAACAATTCCTGATGGTTTTGTTCTTGTGCATCAAATGTGCTGGGGACAGAAACTGTTCAGTTTTCAGTGCTACTGTAATGGCTCCCTCTAGTAATGCATTGGGCGTTATTACAAATGGAATGGCAGCACTTGCACTTGGGAATTGAAGCTATGCACAGCCTGGTAGCAAATTCAGCTGCTTCATATTCCTGTTCAAAAGCCTGATGTGGTGGTGGGGGACCCAGACCAGCAGATTTCACCTGCAGAGGAGGGCAAGGATCCAGTTTTTGGAGAAAGCAGGGGAGCTGGTCTGGGCGCTGGGGTGGTGGGGAGCAGCAAGGGACTGATGGAGAATGCAGCAGGCTGCCTTTTGTCATCTGGGTGGCTTCACCCAGCTGCTACCTTGGAGAAGGAGACCTGAAAAGAGGAAGTGAAAGAGTGGCTCTTTTAGCAGCTTGTTTCCCATCTTCTGCAGTGGGGCACTTAGGAGGAGAGAAAGGGACCTGCAGTTATTTTATGGTGACTCCTCCTGCCCCCTGCTCTCTCTGGCAATCCCAAAAGCTGCCACTTCCCAGACCGGTGCAGCTGGACACTGCTCAGCATTACACCAAGCATCTTGCTGTAGGAGACAAAGACCTGCCTTTGAATGCCCACAGAAAGACACTGAAAATAGCTGGAAGCATCCCAGGACAAACAGATGAGGTGAATGTGCAGACATGGGGGTAACATTATAAGAGGATTGACCGTGTTTGTCCAAGGTATGAAAAGTGCTATTATTCCCAAACAAAGAGGTAACCTGAGGAAGCTGCAGCTGTCAAGGAGGAGCAAATCAAATGGGTTCTCCTCTTATTTATGCCATGACAAACTGTGCCAGGGGCTTTGTGAGCAAATAGAAGGTAGGGCCCTGAGGCAAACAGCTAACAGTTTAAGGCTAGACCAAACAGTGTGTGTTTGCAGGTAGCAGTCTGCAGGTTAGGGAAAGGGGAGAGGAGATTAGACAGGAGATAATCTGCACTCCCTAGGGGATAGCACACAGGCTAGCCAGATCAGAGGGTTCAGCTATCACAATAAATCTGTTTGCTGTCTATCTGGATTACTGTGTGCACTTTTGGGATGGGCACTGCCTTTGCTTCTGGAGCAGTGTGACCCTCTAACATCCCTGCTTTACAATGTGCTTGGAGGTGGGGCAGCTGTGTGTGCTTCTCTCAGCTTCCTGAAGAGAAAATCCCTCAGACTCTGACCTTGAGGGAGCCTGAAGCAGTACAGAAAACATTAAGCCCTGAGTATCTGATCTAGATATGCTTCCTATCACCTTATTTTTGGAGTAACATTTGCACATTTAGAAAATTTTTTTTGACTGGAATGTTTGATTTGGTAGCTGAGACCAATCTTGTGGTGTTTTTTGCTGGGCTCTCAAGTCACCCTTGGAGCTGGGTCATTCAGGCAGATCACAGGTAGGACAATGTTGCCTGTGTTCAGCTAACCTGGTGTAATGATACAAGCTCTAACCTGTAATGCAATGCAATATCCTGCAGCCCAGAGATTTTATGCTGGTGCAGTTGAATCAATAAGCTTGGTAAGTTAGGTTGGTACAGATATTTTTAATTGCACTCCCTACGGACAGCCTCACAGTTCCAATGCCTAATCAGAACTGCAAACTATTCAGAGAAGTTTTCTTTGCAAATAGGGTTATGAGTAATCAATAGCTCAGTGTATGTGTGTGTGCACAAATACTCATTTAGTAATTCTGGCCTGTGAGTGCATTCATTAACCTGACTGCCTGATGTTACCCCAGCCTCCCTCTCCTCTTCACAGACAGGAAAAAGGAATGCATTCATTGATTACACTGCTTTAATTTATTTGCCTAGTTCTAATCTCTGCACAAGATAAGACTGCTGAGAATTGTCAAATTGCATGCTTTGGAGAATTGAAAAGGCCATTTCCTCTCTATTTCCTACATTGTATGATAATGTTAGTATTTTTGCTCTCCATGAAAACCATAGGTTAGTGCTTTTAAGTGTCACTGTTTTGTGCTAGTATGTCCCATCATTTATGCACAGAAAAATTAAATAAATAGTTAATACCAATGGAATACAACTGGACTTTGAGTAAACAAACAGAATTACCTACCAGCCCTTGTCTTTGGGAAAGGCTGGTCCCAATTAAATAAAAACAGATTGGTCCTGTTTGATGTATGTAATTTTGATGTTGAAGGTTTATTTAATTACAATTGTTTTAATTCTGTCTCCTGTGAGTTATTGCTGTGTTCCTCCCCCCAAGCTCCTTATTCCAATGTTGCCTTTCAGTGACAGATTGCTCTCTGCTTGATGTGCCTGTTGCTTACTTGTGAGAGTAGGAGAAGCTGTGCAGCAAAACTGCCCTTCCTTCAGTGGATGTTGGAGGTGTCTTTGTTCTCAGTCCTGCAGGATTGCTGTAAGCAGCTGCTGGCTTTCAGGTGGAGCAGGTTCTGTTTTCATTCCAGCAGAGGGAAAGGGAGGCAGCCCTGTCAGTGCTGCAGGTGCAGAGCTGCAGGCGAGCGTGGATCTAATAACTTGCTGGAGTGTGGCATGATGCCCTCTCCAGGAGCCACGGCACTGACAGGCCAGCCAAAGCCTTACACTGCAGAGGATAAATTACAGGGAAAGAGACAAATTGCAAGAGGGAAAGAGAAATGAGAGCAAGGAGAAGGAGATGAAGTGGTGGAAATTTGCAGACGGGGAGAGGAAGGAGCAGCAGTAAAGGCAGTTAGTAGGGAAGAAGGAGTAACCTTCCATGACCTCAATATTCCCAACAACATGGAGTAACCCAGGCCCCAGCCTTGGCACCCACATGGCTCCAGGCACCTGGTAATGAAGGTGTGGCATTCACTTCACTGTGGGGAAATGAATGTGTGTGGCTGGAGAGCTTCCCCCTTCCACCCTGCCTGCACCATGTAACAGCTACAAATTGTCCATGAGGGCACTGATGTTGTGCCTCAGATTATTCCTCAAAACCTTTTCCTGACTTGGCCATGAGCAGGCCCTGTTCCTAACCTTCTCTGATGCTGAGGTTTTCCTAAAGCCCAGGGGATGCTAGTCTGGGTCAGGGGGAAAGGAAGGGGGGCTTAGTGCATGGTGGAGTCATAAAAGTATCCCATAGCTTGCTTTTCTGTCTTCCTATTGTGAGTGCCTTGTCTTTCCCCACACGGATCTGAAATGCAGTTGTGTTTCCTCTCTGGAAATGATGAGGGCTGGCTGTTTCTCAAGGGGTAGAACAGTGCTGCACATTGTGCTGGGGGGACCTGGGAGCCTCCCATCAGCTTGGATCCATGTGGAGAGTTATTGGGAGGTCCTGCTTAACCTTACAGCCTGGGGAAGAGACTTTCTGCACTGAGCTGGTGAGGAAGCGGAATATCCACAGAACCTCTTGCCTTATCCCCCAGGTCATGAACTGCACAGGGCTCAGACAATAAGAGCATTTCATTTCTGGTTGACTTCAGTGTTCAGATAAGAGTATCTGCATGCAGAGAAGTGCTACACTACTGTGACATGGGAGATTTATTTGTCAAAAGTGTCCTGGGTATTTCTCATCAACTCTAAAGTCACGTCAACAGCCCTAACGTTATTTGTGGGTTTTGGGTTTTTTTTCTAAGCGGGAGTAAAATAAAAATCAAAGCAGAAATGATGTCTCCCTGCCAACACTTGCTGTGGTCAGCCCAGGTGCACGATTTTGAATGTACTGATGGCTATGGTATGTGACAACCCCTCGTAGCCTCAGAATGGCTGTGTGCTCTGGGGAAACACAGCTTCCTCCTGCAGGCCATCAGAAAGGAAAGGGGAAAGAGGGGGGGGAGTGTTGCAAACACCATTTACATATCTGGGAGATGAGCTCATCCTCTTCTGTGCAAATGGGAATTGAGAGGATCCATGAAAAAAAATAAATTCAATTAGTCTTTTCTGAAAGGTAAAGAAAGCACTGCTTGCCTCTGCTAATGGACTTAGAGGAGGAGGAAGCTGCATTGCTAATGTGCTGCAAGTGTGTAAACATCTCTCTGGATTGTAAATGCCCTTTCTTTAAAGCAAAACTGGAAAAATTCCCATATTTCTGAGTTTCCAGCCTCCTGATCAAGGGGTGTTACTTCTGCTCATCAATTTCCCCTGCCAGCTGAATGACAGATACCCCCTATATTTGAGAACATTCACCACCCACCACCAGCTAGACACTTACCTAAGGAAGGAAATTGTTTAGTCTATGGAGTAGCTCCTCTATTTCCCTCTAATTGCAGCAACTCTGTGTTGGACAGATGGCCAGGTCTCTGCACCATGTCAGGGAAGTTCTGCTTATTTGTCTGTGCACCAAACTTTATTACAGCTCTTCCAGACACATTTATTTTAAGTTAACTTCGACCACTCTGGTGCTGCATCAGAATAAGGCACATCTCCACAGCAGCACCTCCTCCTTACTCGCTCCTTCTGTAAAAACCTTCCTGCTGCTCCTCAAGCAGACTTTGCTTGATGTTTTACTCCCATCTAGTGCTTTTTATTAAAACTGCTGGTGCTCTGTTTGTGACATGGGACTAGTCTGAGCTGAACAAACATCATCTTATTTCTAACCTAGATGTTCATCAAATTTCTTTCCATCTGGCAATGAAAATCCACAGCTCTTTGATACTCTCTGGCGTAGTGGACGTACAGGAAGGAGGGAGATCCCTGCAGACTTTTACTTCTGTAAAAGTCTTTTGTGCGTTTCATTTACCAAGACACTTTCATGATTGCTTTCTTGTCAGAGGAATCTTGACACTTATGATTGTTTGAAATAGGTTTCTTGAATGCATTTTTGTTGATATTGATGGGAATGGGAAGGCTGCTATATGAAATAAGAGAGGTGTACTTCAGTGGTCCCTATTGGGACTAGTGTTATTTAATAGCTTCATTAGTGACACAAGCAGAGGGATCAAGTGCTCCCTCAATAAACTTGCAGATCACACTAAGCTGAGTGGTGCAGTGTGCCACCTGAAGGATGGGATGCCATCCAGAGGGACCTAGACAGGTACAAGAAGAGAGAGGTCCATGGGAATCTCAGGAGGTTTAACAGGACCAAATTCAAGGTGCTGTACCTGGGACAGGGAAATGCCCAGTACCAGCCCAGGCTGGGATTCATCAGATGGAGAGCAGCCCTGCCCAGAAGGGCTTGGGGGTGCTGGTGGGTGAGAGGCCAGCAATGAGCACTCAGCCCAGAAAGCCAGACATGTCCTGGGCTGCATCCAAAGCAGCGTGGCCAGCAGGTGAGGGAGGTGACAGATATCCCACGTGCCTGCATCATTACAGGCAGTGGGAGAGCCCCAGGCTGAATGAGCTGCTGGGCCCAGAGGAAGCCAGTCTGTCTGTCTGTGCATTCAGTGTGAGACTTATATACATAAAAAACACGAAACTCTTCCAGGGAGTAGCTGATGACCAAAGATTCACCCTCTTCAGGTTGGTGTGTCAGGGTAGAACCCCCATGTGGGAGGGAGGTGAGCATCCAGGGCAGCAAGGTGCTGGCATGGTCCCAGTTGTGCGCTATTTGCGTGCTGTTAGTTCTTTGTTGTGACTGTGGTTTGTTCTTGTACAATGGTTAGCACATAATTGAGAACAACATTAGAGGAGGTGATCATGTGGTGGGGAAGCTGGCAGTAAAGCCAGACCCCTGAGGTGGAGGGTGCTGTGTTTTGAAGCAAAGCAGCTTCATGTGGGTTAGTGCTGACCTGGTGGGGATCCTGCACAAACCCCATCTTGGCTGTGCTGCCCGAGTACTGACATCCTTCCAGCCTGGATTTCTCTCTACTCTGCTCTCTCCCACTGTTTGTTCTCTTCCCCATCAGGGCTTCATGGAGGAGGCTGAACATGGAGTAACCTGGTGTCTCCACATATCTCTGATGTGGCTCCTGATAATTCTGCTGGTCTCCTTGCTGTTGAAATTTCAGTCCCACCGAAAATAAATGGTTCCTTATTTTGCACCCATTGCTGAACTGCACTGAGAGGTTTTGCTTTTCCTGCTGAATTTCTGTTGCTCACTTTCTGTCCCTTGTGCTGCTTGTATCACCAGTTGTTCCAGCTTGGATTGATCCAATCTCTGGTTTTGCTTAGCTTGCAGCTGTTTTCTGCTGAGGTGCTTTGTTCCCCTCTGCCACCCTCAGAGACCCCTTCTGCTAACAAAACTTCCACCTCTGGGTGCTGCCACTGCACTGAACCTAAATTTTCTCCTCATCTTTCTTTTTCCTTCTCCACATTCCCATTGCATTTGTCTGCCAGCAGGATGCACCCTGCTCTGTTTTCATTCCCCTATTCTTCCAATGAATATCAAGCCAAAGCTATTTTGCTCTCTCTGATGTGGTCTGCTCTCTTTTTTTCTACCCTTCCTTCCCTCTCTTCATGGTCAGTTAAACCACATCAATGAAACTTCAACCCTATTCCATCTAGGAGCAGGGACCATATTGCTTAAAGCTATAAAGCTCTGTGTTTATTTAGCATAGCAAAGATAATTTTTGCAAGTAGGTGGTGAGACTGCAGAATAAGAATACCTCCAGCAGCAAAAAATGCACAAAGGCAGGAAAAATATTAAGGAATGTTTATAGGCAGATAAATATCAAATACAATGCACTGATTAATATTCCAGTGGGATGGACTTTGATAAACTGGCATGCCATTTTGTAGGTTTTATTTTTAACAGATGGGAGAGAAAAACAACATTTGGTCTAGAGCCTCTGTCTGTCTGAGTGAGGTTTTGCTCATTTTGGGGGCTGCAGCTATTCTAAACATGGCAACTTGATTTAATTAGCTGACTAGGATCCTGCTTTGTCAGGGTTTTTTTGTTATTGTTGCTTTGTTGATTTTTTCTTGTTGATTTTTATTTTTTTTTGCCTAAACGCACTTTCACGAAACTGACAGTACCCAGAGCTCCCAGACTTCTCTGGCCAAGTTTCTGTCTGAAATGTGCAAACAGAATAGCTGATGAAATAATACACATGTCCATGCTGGAAACCTCTCTCTTCCCTTTTTTAGGGAAAACTGAATATCTATTGATTCATTGTTTCTACCAGATGGGGAGCACAGCAGTAATTCCTTTGTGTTTTTGAAAGCAGTAGCTTTCACAGAGTTTGCTTCAGTTGACAAGTTATTTTCCCTCTGATTTGAATCTGTCTTTAATGTGTTCTGTTGGGGTATTGACTACACGAACAGACAAGCTCTGATTACAGCTCTTGCATGGCTGCCAAGGTCCTGCAACGAGCAGAGAGCTGATTTAGTCTGTTCCCCTTGAAAGCTCAAGATTTCCTAAGGATGGAATAAAAAGCTCTAGGTCCATTAAGCAGAGAAGCTGATTGTGATGCCTAGGAGAGATGCAAAGGCAGTCAGGCTAGACAACAATGCTATGTCCTTTGAGCATATTTAAGTTTGGCACCATAAAAGGGCTCATGCCAA
Source organism: Zonotrichia leucophrys gambelii (assembly GCF_028769735.1). Classification (NCBI taxonomy): domain Eukaryota; kingdom Metazoa; phylum Chordata; class Aves; order Passeriformes; family Passerellidae; genus Zonotrichia; species Zonotrichia leucophrys. The sequence goes on along the minus strand of NC_088171.1, from coordinate 86,970,483 downwards.
GTCCATCTGAAATGTTTGAGGACACATTTATTGAAAATAGTCCGTTGTCCTAAACAGGAGTTTCAATTACAGCACAAATCCAGCATTATGGGTCTTCTTTTTCTAGCATGCTGTGCTGAGCTTATGGGGGAGAAGACAGTGGAAATAACCTGGGCTTACTAAATTTTATTCCATTAATGATGCAATATCAAGTTGCAATATCAGCATCTCCCTAACTATGGGGAGTAGATACCCACCTGGATTGTTGAACAAAGGAGTGGTTTTGGGAACCTGTCTGGCCAGTTCTCCCAAGCCTTGTGTGGCACATGTCCCTGAGTGTCCCTGTCCTTTCTGTTGGCTGGTTTCAGTCTCATTTGAAATGGACATCAAAGTCCCCAGATAGCAAAGTCCCTGTTGATGGTCTGGGACCAACCAATGAAAAAAAAAAAAAATCAAGATTTCAGCAGTGTCTCAGTGTGTGTGATTCCTGGCCAACAGATGTTTTCAAACTGGCTGCCACTGATGTTTCACTTTGTTAGTGCCATCAAAGGCAGATAGAGCAGGCAGAAGCAGTTACTGCTCCTAGAAGGAGAAGAAACTTTATGGGATATGTCACAAATCCACGGGAAAGAAAGTTTGATGATTTTTGCTGTTCACAGATCAGATAGGTACTTGGGTGCTTTTTCCTTTTGTGAAAATTCTGAATTGTTACATTCGTTTGTTTTTTGGTTTTCTGGTTAATTTATTTAAGGTTTAAAGTCATTAGAAAAGACAAGCAAGGAAGAATTTTTGTCCAGGGGTTTTTCCCTCTGCTTATTCTAGATAGCCCCCTTCTCCTCTGAAATGTTCCCAATATAGAAACCAGGGAACAGGCTGCTGGCTGAAGAGCAGCTTTTCTGCAGGGACTGAAGCCATGTGTGTGAACAGTGAGAGCTGCAACAGTGCTGGCCTGGGGAGAAGGCCACAGCAGCCCCACAACTCTATATTGCTCATTTAGTAGCTTCAGACACAGCCATCCTGCCTACACTGCAGTTTTTCAATGCACTTGAAGACTATCATTGCATATATTTGCATATATTTACACATGTATACCAGCATATGCCTTGTTTTCTGAACATGGGGGCATTTATTTCCTGGACTTATATGCTTGGTGGCAAAAGCATCTGAAATCCACTGCCAACATCTGGCTGGTACCAGGAGCTAAGTACTCCCTGTCAAGTGTGGGCAGTGCCCCCTTAGCTCCAGCAGGAAACACTCTTTGGCCACAGCAGCTTCGTGCAGGCAGAGGGGCCATGCATGTTCCAGTTTTCTGCTTAGCCACACTCTGGGTGACCCTTTTTAGAAACCCAAGGATCTCCTCCTAACTGCACACAAATGAGGATGGGAAGAATGTTTTGGGCTCAAACACAGCCTCCTGGCAGTTAGGTCAGAGAAATACAATATAAATGTAGCTTGGCCTTTTGTATGCACAGTAATTAGATTTTAATTAAAATATCATGTTCTGCTATTTTTTTCCACAGATGGTTGCCTCAGTGGGTGCCCAAGAGAAGAGCAGAAGAAACTAATGAAAAGGAGCAGGGCTGTGTAGTGAAAGCACTTTCTGTCTGGAGAACTCTGGCTTTGCTCGCTGGAGAGGGCTGCAAATGCATAATGAATGAGGCAGGATGCTGCAGAAAGACATAAAATGGTCTCAGAGGGGATGCTTGACGCCTTCGTGGAGAACTAGGTTCTACAGCTTGCTCAGCCACAAACTTTGTCTCTCTCCTATAAACAGAAAAATTGACCACAAAGTGCACAATTCTCATTTTTTTTTATATCCAAGGTAAGACATACAGGAGTTTTGGAGGTTTTTTAAGAAGAGATAACTGCAGAGGCAGTTGCTGGGACTTTTGTCTGGTTGCTGAAAGAAAGCTCAGTACTCTGGAAAATAGGGGTCTTAATCTCATTATTCAAAATTTTCAGGTGCTGTTGTTAGGCCTATACTTCAGTTTTCCCTTCTCTTAGTCTTCTGTTAGTGAACTGAGGAAAGTAATTCTTAGATATCCTCAGCTAACTACAAAGAATTCTTAGAATTTGTGGAGCACACGATGCTGCAGTGAGAATAATTGGAAGGAAAGCATAATTTTTTTCCTGAGGCAGGGTTTAGATGATGTAAAGTAAATAAGGATAAGGGATGTGCATTATAGTAGCAGAGCAGAAATAAACAAAAATATTTAGCTGCTCACTGAGGAAGACAGGGGCTTTGTATAAAAATATCATCTACAATCACGTAATTAAAGACTGCATTTTAACTCAAAGCTGAAGTAAGAAAGCTGTGTGGGTGGTTTTAGCTTTTACATTTCTTAGTCACCGAGTTTCTGCTTTAATAGGTAGCTCTTCAGATGTAGTTGTGTTTGTAATGGCACGGTAATAACTTCCATAACACAAGCTTTACATCACATTAAAAGCACACATCTTACTTTATGCAGCCCAGTAAACAAAATAATCCACTTCCCTTATTGTCACTCATCTCCTTCCTACATCCATCTCTGCTTGTCACCCCTGTGCTCTCTGGGACAGGACACGAAGGTCAGTGTCATGGATTTCCTGCAGGTTTTCCAACACCAGTTTATCCAACTGGCACTTGAGCCTTTGGACCTGCAGAGCCTCTCACAACAAATGCCAGCTGACAGTGACAGAGCTGGTGCTTCAGTTGCCAGCCCTGCTCTCTCCCTTTGAAGCCTCCATGGCATCCAAGGGTTGCACTGGCATGTCTTTGCTGAACTTGACATCTATCAAGTTGGTACTGAGTACTGGCACTGCTTATTTTATTTTTTTTTTTATTTTTGCTTTGCATCAAATGCTCCTGAATTCTCCCATTTAATCCCACTTTATTGGAGCTCTGTAATTTTCTTGGCGTGCATTGCCTTTGTCCAGCTGTGGTTTGTTCTGATACATGATTTCTCTTTACTTCCCTTGCAGGGAATAACAGGTGATGAGGAAATTCTGCTGGCCACTCACTGCCACCCCACTGTTGTACTTTTCAAGGCCATGGAGTTGTGTGCACCTGCAGAAAGGAGTGGTGCTAAATGCAGGAAACCTGCAGCCAGGATATGTTTTACAGCATGGCACTTAAAATGCAGGATCGTAAGAAATGTTTGCATTTTAAAATGTTTTATCTTATGTTTAAAGGACAGTGTTTCTGGCAGGGGAAAAATATATAAGGGCATTAAATTGCTTTCTTTGCAGGCAATTAAACAATGAAGCCAGTATGAGGCATTTAAATAATTGTAACAGATGTTTATTGCCTTGTGCTGTTTACTGCATCCTATTATTCCCTTTACATACAGGAGAGAAGAACACATGACAAACTATACCATAAAAGAAATTCTTTACTGCTTTGTGAGCAATGTGGCTGTTTCTCTGACTTCTTAATTGAATCACCTTGGGAACGGGCTGGTAATAAATAGTATTTGGAGAGCAGGCAAGTGACTAACTGCCTGAAGCAGCAGCAGCAGCAACTGGTGTGCAAAGACCTGGGCTGGAGGTAAATACCTCTGAGTAAACAAACTGCAGTGGATTGCTCCAAGAGGGATGCTTGGCTCACTCTCCTTAAGGATTTCAGTGCCTCCCAAGGCTGTGTGTTTTCTGGAGACTCTCCTTGCCTGAAATCCATTTTGTGTGCTCTATTGAGAGAGGAAAGATAAGATTCTAGGTTCTTGGATGGACTTTTGATAGGGCATTTGTAATCTCATGGTACTAGAAACGTGCTGTGTGGCTTTATTGCCTGCACCCCATCCCAATGAGGCAGGGAAACATTTCAGTCTGCCCAAGATGCCACATCCAGTGTAGGGGTGGATGTCCTCAGCCAGACCAAAGGTGCACAGAGCCCCACTGCTTGTGATGACCTCTGGCCTCTGGGGTATGACTAGGAAATGATGAAGGACAGGTCTGTGTGTGTTGCTTCCCCCAGACACTCTCCAAATATTTATTTTGCAGAGCCAGATATTTTTTCTATGTGTTTAATAATGTATTCATTCAACCAGGTAATGAATTTGTGTATTTATCAGTGATTATTTTCATCCATTCTTCCCTTGAAGAATGTCCTGCAGACATTTAGTGTTCAGAGCACTCCGTGAAGGGCTGTAGGAGAGTAAATGCTCTAGATAAACTCATAAGCTTCCCCGGCTAGTAAAAAAAAGGCTCTACCTTCTCAAAACAAAGAAAAAAATCTTCATCAATTCCCCTCCCAATCCCATACCCCCAAAGTCCTGTAGACATTTTAACTCTTGCCTAGTATTCCTCCTGTTGTCTTATCCCTGGCTTTGACTAAAATTTGAGGGGTTTTTCACTGAGTATTTCTTTTCAACTTTCTGGCTTAGTTCAGCCAAAGCTGTTTTGTGACTTCAGGTCAAATTTGGCAAAATTTGAGAATTTTCAAGAGTCTAAAGACATTTATTTTTTGTTTCCAGTGGAAAATTTCATTGTTTCTAGCTTACATAATATTCGGACACCAAGTTTTGATACTGTAAATCATGAAAGAAAGAAAACCTTTGTTTGCCTAGTGGCCTTTGCAGGGAGGAAAGTGGTGCCAACATTTTCTTCCTCACTCCTTTTTTCTCTCTCCACCATGTTTGATTTGCCATTTTGACTGTAACAGCCTTTTAGACCTTGCTCATTTCTCACTGTCTGCAGCTCCATGTTATGCTAAAACTTACTATATATGTTGCCTTTTATGTATGTTGTAGCCTGTGTCTTGTTCTCTTACCCCTAAGATGAGTTTTCTCCAGCCCCAGGTCTTCACTCCTTTAACTGGCTAATAGTGAGTTGTTTATAGCTGTGGGATCTCCAGGCCCAGTCTGTGTCCCTTGTGCCATCACCCCATGCCAGCACACTCCAGTGTGTGCCCCTCTCACACCTCTGTCCCCTCCAGTGCATCTTCACCTTAGAGTGGCGCATATCTCGTTCTTTTCAGAAAACCTGCTTGTTGCTGTGATCCACCGAAAATTACTCTGGTATCGTGGCAAGGTAAACAGAAGCAAAGCAAATTATCATCAGAGAAGCTGCTGTTACAGATGAGCTGAGCTTTGATGATGTTTCTGAATTGCTCAGGTCGGCTGGTGCCTGCCCTTTCCCGCCCAGCGTTTCATCCCGAGGCACGCGGCTGCGGCACGCGTGACCTTCACGGGCTCTGCAGCAGAGACACGGCTGCCTGCGAGGAGGAGGGGAGCACGGGAGGAGCAGCCCCAGCTGCAGGATGTGGATCAGTGCCTCTGCTTCTCAGGGTAATCAGGAGCTTTTATGAAAAGTCCTGTCAGTTTGTCAGAAGCCCTTCAGCGGGTTTTGATCTGCAGCTTGTCCTGGCAATGTGAGTGGGTAGCAGATGATAGCTGAACTGGGAGTTCTTAAAGTTTCTTTCCTCTCTTTCTCTTTTGATTATTGAAAGAAGGATTCACTGGAAAAGCTGAATCACTTGCCAGATGTCTGTGGAAAGACCATATTATTTTCACAAAGCTAAAGAAACCCCAGTGTAATATCTCAGTGCTGATTTGGGGTCACTCCTGGGTGAGGCACTGGGCTTCCTTTTGAAACAGAAACCAATCCGCACGAATAGCGATGACAGGAAAAGGACTGATGGAGACTGACAGAATAATTTAGAGAAGAATCATCTATTTAAGGATGAGGACAAGCTGAAAGGCCTCCATTTGGAGGTTGCCTGTACCTGCCTGTGCAGCTCTGAAGGGGATTCTTTTCATTGGAGACTCTTGCCCATAGCTTTGGATACATCAAGCAAGAGCCTTACCTGCCTCTGTCTCTCTGGGTCATCCCCACAAACAGCATGACACCTCAGGGAGAGGTGAATGGTGTGTGCAGGTCCCAGCTGTGCTGAAATCAGAGCAACTATTCAAGCAGTGGTGGAACCTGGAGTCCAGTTCAGAGCAATTAGGTGAGCGCTGGTCTCAGCTTGTCTGACCAAGCTCAGTGGTGGCACCTGGGGACCAAAGGGTGAAAGAGCCATCTTAACCCTTGTCTTTCTCATCTTTACCTTTCCCATAACTTGCTAAAACCAGCCTTCTGTCATTTCTCTCCTAAGTGGGACTCTTAGCAACAGCCTTTTGGTATGTCAGAAAGCAATAATCAAATCAGTCTGCCTTCTCGCTGGAGCAGAACAAATCCATGGCTGTGTTCCCAGCTGTAAACAAAGGTAAACAGATGTGGGACTGTGGTCATCTCCTTCCCAGCAGGAGGGATTATCAGAAAAACTCCATAAATAATGAAAATGTAAATGGGGCATAAAAATCATTTTTAGATGAAACTAGGAGCCCTTTGAATACCCCCTATCCAGTTTAGGTAGAGAACAATCCCTGGCTCACCTTATAAAATTAATTTTCTTCTTGATGAATATTTTAAAACTTTAAATTCTCAAGAAATCCCCTGTCATATTTGAGTGTTTGTTTTCCCCTTGTTTTGTTTGTTGGCTACTTAAAATGAAGAGGTTTTCTTACCAGTGATTACCTTTTTCCTTTTTCTTTTGTTTAATATTTTTTCCTATTTAGAATGCTTCTTACTCTGCCAGATTTCTCAGCTGTGCACTATCCCCTTTCCCAGATTGTATCCGAACCTTTTAGGCACCAACTCATGCTTGTATTTGTGTTTTCACAAGCAGTATCAGACTAGCAGCCAAGAGGGAAATAGAAAATAATATAAATTTGAGGCCAATACAGCTGCATTCTCAGTTCATGTCTCACCACTGGACATAGAAAATGGTATGTGTTATTATTTCTTATGTACATTGTTATAATCATTGCCATTTGCAGGTTATTTTAGAAATTCAACCTCTCTTCAGGGAAAAAAGAACCAACAAAGCAGAACAACCCACCCTCCTCCTATATCTTCTTCAGTCCTGACACAAAATCTGTTGTGGTGGATTTTATATTGAAGTAATGACAGCCTTGAAGTCAAGGAGGGGCTGTGCTGTGGCTGAAGTGCTGCTGGGCGCCTCCAGAGAGTGTCTACAGAGAGGCACTGTGGGTCCCCTCTGGAGTTAGGTGATCTGGGAGCTAACTGGATTTCCCTCCCCTGCACAAATGCAGTGCCTCTTGTTTGGATGGGGAGACTGCCTGAGCTCCTGTTCCTGAGCTTTAGATGAAAATCATGTCAGACTGGGGGTGCTTCTGCCACATGTAAACATAGCGGTAGATTTTGTTGTTGTTGTTGTTGTTTTTCTTTACTGAAAATGGTATTGGGAACTCCTGATGAGTGAAGGCAGATCCCAGAAGATCTCAGGCTAGCCTTTAGGAGGAACATCTGCTGGAAGCCAAGCACTGGACAAGTAGTTAATGTGCTTTAAAAGCAAGTCCTTGAAAAGCATTTAGGCTGCATTCAGTGTTGCCATAGAATGAGGTCCTAGCTTTTTGTGAAAGGAGAAAATGTAACTGCACAGAAAAGCTTGCTAAAGGCACCTAGACCCAAGGCTGCTGTTGTGACCTTATTGAAATTTGTTGGGGAATGATGAAATAGCAGCCAAGAGACAACCCCATCATATGGCTCTTCTTAAAAATAAGTCTGTAGAGTGAGGTTTCCTCTTTCCCATGAGCCATGTGGGTTTCCACTTGCTTGGAGGGTCAGCAGTGGGGTGTGCTGCTCCCAGGTGTCATTCCCATGGGCCCAGGTAGCTCCGTCCTTGCGCCACCAGGACAGCAGACATCACAGGAATCCGCAGCCAGGGTCTGTGTGTGCCTGGGGGTGCCTCCTCCCTGTCACAGCCACGGGTCTGTGCCTGCACAGCGCTCTGCTGTGGCCACAAATTTCGGTGCTGGCCACCAGTCTGCCCCAGGAGCATTGCCCACAGCTCCAGCAGCTAGAACTATCATAATCCACTAGATGAGCAGCATTGCTGCCACATTTCTACTGCAGCATTATGGATTATAACAATCCTATCCCTTAGGAAATAGTTCCAGATTTATTTTCTTTCAAAACGGACAGAAAAGTAGAAAATTGTGACTATTTCTGCAGAATACAAATTAAAGAAAAAGCAGTTTGGAAATACCCCTGAGTTTTGACAATATCAAGTTGTTCGATTTTTGTTCCTTTTTTTGGTCATGTCCAAATACTAAATGACAAAATGTATTATAAAATGGGTATGCACAATTTTAAAATATGACAGCAGGCAGAGTGTAGCCCAATAATCTGATTAACCCAAATTATATATTCAAATATTACTGAAACAAGCTGTGGTACTTGAAAGTGCACTCCAGTCCCCATCCAAGCTGCCTCTTAAACTTATTTGAAGGTAATGCTCCTGTAAGAAGAAAAAAAAAAAAGGCATTTTTCTATTTTTTTGAGAAATCTTGTCTGATTTGCTTAAGCATCCATAGTACACTGTATTTTACATTTCATCTTTATAAAAACTGGTAAGGATGCTGCCGCTGTAGGAGATGCTCCCTCTCATGAGTGAGTGGGGAAACTTTTTCTTTGGAATGGGGAGAAAATAAAAACTAGTTTGATCCAGACCAAAATGACAAAGTTCTATTTTATTCCTAATGAACTGAGTGGTGTTGATTGAAGCTTGGAACAAAAGAAGTGCTCTTTCAAATAATTTAATTTTATTTCTATTCTGAGCATCCCTTGGCAAAAACAAGACAAATGCAGCAAATGCTGTGTTCAGACACATCTTGCAGGTTGTTGTGGGTTATGATTGCCTCTTCGTGCATAAAACTGAATGTGAAATCACCTCTTCTGCTGCTCAGAGCACTTGGAGAACCCCTCATGAGTTTAACCTCCTCTTTCATGGGAGATCACTTGCACCCTCAGGAGACTGCCCTAGCAAACACCATGGATCAGACAGTATCCTGGGATGGAGAAATGCCATCTCTCCAGCTAATGGTTTCCAGTGTCTGTAAAGCTGTTTAATGTTTATTGGAACAAAGTCTGGAACATAAGGGTTTCTCCTCTGAGCCGAGTGCCCTCACCAGATGACAACTGATCTGGCTCATTGAATGTTTTAGTCTTTGTGGAAATTATATCAATTCCAGCAGGAGGGGAAGATGAAGCAAATTTACCCCTTAGTGCCCAGAGCTGTGCTGGTAATGCTGCTCTCTTGAAAAGCTCTGGTCCAGGTCCCCTCCTCTACTCTGGCAGACTTGGGGTTATGCAGTTATTTGATTTCACTTTTTTGGATTCATAGGGGCAGTATGGCAGGGACAAAAAGGACTCCCTGATATTTTTAAGGGAGAAGCAGGAGATTTAAAATATTGCAATGTTGGCAAGCGTTTGGTCTACATGCAGTCCACAGGGGTTTCTCCTTCCCTTGGATGCAGAGACACAGTGGAGCTCCCATCATGGTATGCCAGTCCTGGACCCTTTTCTGTCCGGTTTTCGGCTGTTTGAAGGGCCTGGAAAGGCCCGGGGTGGCCTTGGGGCAGCCCGCGTATCAAAGGACGAGAAGAGGCTTCAGTTCTTCTTTCGGTCTCTGTGTTTATTAATTGTTTATCTAAAAGATTTTCTTTCGGCCCGACAGAGGTCTGCTCAGCAGCCAGCCATGAGCACACTCCCCTGCCCTCCGGGCGGTCACCTATCTTTATACCCAAAGTTACGTGTACAATATTTATCATTTTTCCCCAATACCTTTCACCCTTATTGCCCAGTGCACTTTTAGTAATGACCAATCCCAAAGTGCCACCATCACCACAGAAGATGGAGGAGAAGAAGAAGAAGAAGAAGGACAGGACACACCCCAATTCCTCCATCTTACTTCTCTAAACCCCCCTGTACAGAAATCCTAAACCCTGTGTTTCACCCTCTAATTAACTAATCCCTTCACCATTCACCCCGGTGAAATCCTCCTATCCTCATACAGGTGTCGTCTCCTGTGTAGGATCAAAGTCCAGCCACCAGACACTTCTGGCAACATTCCAGGACTCCCGAGCCCCCCAAGGGTGGTCTCGGTGGCTCGGCACCTCAGTCCTGAGGTGCTGAGATCCCACAATTTCCTTCTGCATTTCTGCCTTGGCTGATGCCTGCATAAGTCAATCTCTGCAGTCTCTTTAAGTGATGATAAAGTAAGGTTTGGTGCCAGAAAGAAAAACAGGTAAGTGCTGATTTAATGTCCCAGCCCCTCTCATTTTGAGTCACAGGAAGAGAAAGTGGAGAGGAGAATTGCATCCCGGGGATGAAGAGCCGTGGTGCTGATGCTGGTGCTGGAGGGGAGTTGCTCACTGGAGTGAGACTGATGGCTAATGACTGGCACAAGGGGCTGAATAGATCAGTATTCAGTGTTCAGTACACACTGATAAAATTCCAGGGAGCTGACCTGCATTGTCCTGTGCCATTTCTTTAGTTTGTGTCTTAGGAGATCTGGAGGGAGAGAGACAATTTATTTGTTTGTATTAATAAAAGTTTATTATAGCACAGTGGATTTACACACTGCTTTGCAAACTTAGCTGTGTTCCTTACCCTCTAAGTCTTTCATAGAAAATCCATTGAATAAACTCAATTAATTATTTGGAGTGGAACAGCAGTGAGATGGGAACCATCTAACCCTGTCCTTAAAAGTGATTTTACAGCTACATGAGGTGAATTTGAAGGATTATGCTTATTTGCTTGCATGCCTAAAAAGCTGAGTTTTTTGTTTGCTTTCTTAACTTTGTCATGATCTTTTTGTGCCAGAAACTGTGCTGCTGTCAGGAGCTGACCCCTGCTCTGTCTGACCAGTAGGTCAAGTAATTAATTTCTTTCCTGCACATAAAAAATGCCTTTTCTTGTCTGCATGCTTCTTGTTAGTACCTCATCTGAGAGAAACATCGGCTGCTTGCTCAGTTTCCTGCTTGAACTCAGACCTCCTTCTTATTCTGATTCAGATTAAGAGGAACACCTCCAACACCTCTGTGTGCCCAACCCCAGGATGTTGCCTGCATGAGGATTTGAAGGTGGTGGAGCAAAGATCAGGGATGTGAGGTGGGCCTCACCTTTTCCCTAAGGCAATCCTGGATGTGCAGAGGCTGCTGGATGGGAAGTTTGGCACAGAGGAGCTTTTGCAGTCTCCAGCCCTCATCCTCTGCCCTCCCATCTGCTGTTCAGCTGTGAAACCTTGCCTTCCAGCTATAAGAAAGGGCTGATCATCCTCTCTCCTCCCTGCTTGGCAGCGCTGGAGTGCAAATTTTGGCTAAGCACCATGACAAACCTTTGCTGGGGCCAAGCAGGGAGGAGAGGACCTAGCAGATGTACTCTACAAGATTCAATTTTGCCATCCCCAAGAACATGGGATAACAAAGATCTGGCACTGAACTTTAGGTAGTGATTTTTATTTTAGCCTTTGTAAGGCTGTTGTCTTACAAGGCCGTGTCCTGCTTGGATGGTGCCAAGGAAGGGTCTTGGAAGGGCACTGCTCAGAGACCATGGTTGATACTGAGGCCCTCAGCAGCATTAAGGTAGCAATCCCCAGATGTGACCACAGGGAAGTCATGCTGCTATGAACCTGGACTTGGCTTCCCTGCTTACAGAGGCCTTTCCTCTGCCTTAAATAAAGAGGAAGGGATTTGTGTCCACTTATGGGAAAGGCATGTTAGCTTGGGCCCACCTTTGTAACCAGCTGCTCCCAAATTTGGGTCATGTTCAGATACAGCAGCTAACTTTGTATTTGGAGCCCACCTGTAGCATTGGTGGAAGTGTTTCATTTAAACCAGCATGGAACTGGCTAGCAATGCTTGGGAGAAACATCTCGTGCTGCTAGCAGGCACTGGGATTCATTCTGCTGGCTCTGGGAGGCAGGGAGCTCATTGCTTTCCTGGAGGAGGGAAGTAACAGGGGAGGGGAGTTGACAGCCAGAGGGAGACAAAAGTCTTCTGTGTGAGCTCATCTGTCCTCTTGGGTTAGCAGTGTGGTTGCAGGGATGGGAGGACTGGGGTACATGCTGACTGGGGCTGGCCACAAACAGGAATTTAGAGCCACCACCACCCAGAGCCAGTATTTGAGCTCTGTGTCCAGACCAAAGGTGCTCCAAAGACCCCTCGAGCCCAGAGTCTGCCCAGTTGGCAGAAATAGCCCTCCATGTGTGGGTGAGCTCTGTGGGACCCCTGGGCTGCACTTGTGTCTGCCCACCTGATGCACTTTTTTCCCTGGCTTGCTGGTCGTGATGCTGGTGTGAGCTGAGACATGGTGCTGTGAGCAGCAACAGCAGCAAATGTTCCATTCTTGTCTTCTCCTCCTGGTATGGTGGCCCTTGAGTTTGAACCAAAACTTCTGCAAAGATATCTACTTTTTTTTTTTAATTCTGTCACTCTAAAAGATTTTATATCACTGTGATTTATATAAATTGGGATGTATATCTTTCTGGTGATCTTTCTTTTCTGTCTTTAGGGCTTTTAGAGCTACATTACAGCCAAAAAGAAAGAAAAGGAGAGAGACAAACATTAATTTACAGGAAAAAGAGGTCACCAAAAACATGACCCTACATCTACTGGGTGCTTTTTCTGTGTCCAGGGAATCTCTGCAACAAACAGAATGGCTAAAGCAAATTCGCCCTTAATTGCTGCTTGTTTGCTTGTAAAACCAGGAGCCAACTCCAGAACTGTGCAGCAAGAGATCCAAAATGCATTTTCTTGAAGTGGGCTCTCTCCCCCGGGTACGTGGTATTCAGTGAGTTTTCACTCCTGGTTTCAGCATGCATGATCCCCAAACACTGCCCACTTGCAAGGGGGGCTGATGGACCAAACAATGCCTGTGTGCTGGGGCTGAGATTTGTGCTGGGACAGTTGGGGCTGGCACATGCCATGTTTGAAACCTCTGAGTTCAAACCCTTGAATGTGTGAGAGCAAAGAGAGACTGTGCTCCCTAAATTATTGAAGAGGCTCCCCATAGTCAAATGCTGGACTTTCTGTCTCTCTCGTTGGCAAAGAGGTTACCTTTGCTATGCAGTTAAAAATTGATCCAGAGGGAAGCATTTACCCTCCTTTGACTGTTCAGTATTTGGTCCCTGGATGATCTGATTGATATACACTGTGCTGTATATTTTATTAGGTGAAAAAGTACCCACTGAGGCATAGTATCATTTCCAAGGGTGACCTTGTGACAGCGGGTGGCAGCAGTGCACATAAAAATGATAAAAGCCTGGCCAAAATCCCTGGCTGCATAGGTTGAAAAGGTGGCTCAGAAACTGTTGATAGATGGGTTAGATTAACCGATATGCCTTGGCTCAGAGGTTCACTTTTTTTTTTTAGAAAAAAAAGGCAAATAGGGGAGAGAAATGAATGCAGATGAGCACACAGAAAATCAAGGGAAAGGCAAATGCAGCAGAGACAGAAGGCAGAGTGTAGAAAGGTTTAGTTTTTTTGAAATAAAGCATTCTTCATGAGGAAATATGGCCAGACTGAGGTGGCATGTTGCTTTGTGCTGCAGAGGGAAACTGGAGTGTAGACTGTACTAAATTGCACATGAGTTTCTTTGTCACTATTAAGTTCTCTCTCTCTATTTCACTTGGTTATTTGTGATGTGTGTTTGTAGTGAGTTTTCAGGCAGTGTAGATAAATTATCACATTGATTTTTCTTTCTCACCTTTTTTTTTGATGAGGGGTGGCCGGAGGGGGCGATGGGAAAGGTTTCTGTGTATTATATAGAAAGCAGAGTGGCTGTTAACAACCTGCTGGGTTTAGTATCCACTGTGCAAGAGAGGCACTTGAACCAGAACTTGGAAACAAAATATCTTAAACTGCAGGGCAGCTGAGGGTCTGCATCCGAATTTGCCATTCAGGACCATTTCTACTAGCCAATACAGAAATAAAAAATTGAATGCTAGCTTCCCAGGACTGTATATATCACAGCTCAAGACAAGGAATATCATAACTTGATGTATTCAGTGATTGATGTGATCATGGTCAATGTAACAGAACTGATTGTTTTTGCAGCTATCATTGCAGTGGGAGTATAGAAGTAACATTTTTTGTTCAGCACCACTTCGGATTTCATGCCCTGCTCTGCCAAGACAGAGATATTAAAGGTGAAGAGTGGAGAAAAGGGTTTTAAGCAGTCAAGGGAAGAGAGAAGAGATTAATATTTCTGCTCAGAAGCTGGAGATGAAAAGGGAGAGTTGTGCCCATGACAAACATTACCTTGAGTCACTCACCATTGACAAATGGCTCTGTGGACCAGAAAGTGTCATTTCTCTCCAGGGAAGCGTGGCTTGGATGGGAGACTGGTGGCAAGGAGTTTAAGTGGATTTGCTTTAGCTAAATTTCAAGAGGGTGGGATCTGCTAGGAAGTTGGGAAATGCAGAAACTTGACCTTCCATTCTGCAGGCTGTAAGATATCCCTTAGAGTGTGCAGGAAATAATGGAAAAGAAGTGAACCTCACTGGAAGTGTTTATTTATTGTCAGCATTTGGCAAACTTCCGCATCTAATAATTCTCTCTGACTTTGTTGCTGGCAATGATGTGACTTCTATGAAATCTTTGTTGCCTTATCATTCCCTAGTGCACCCTGAAAAACAAAAGTGCTGTCCCTAGCCAAAGTGTTCATCCAAAAGGTAGTCTCAGTGCACTGTCAGTTACATTGGAGCTGTGCCACTTTGGTTCAGTGTGATTTTGGTGGTTTCAGCTTGCGTTGCACTCCTGAGTGTACTTTTTCACTTCTCTGCTCTGGGGTGTTGGATATCCATATTCATCATCTTTATAACTTGGGTTTTGCATGCCAGTGTTTAGGGCCAATCTTTATAGTGTCCTCTGCCACCATGAAGCAGGTGTGCTCTGGGGCAAGCCATCCTTACCTGATTTTGTGGGCAGTGAAATGATGATGATGAAGAAGGGGCACAAGTGTGAAAGGTAGAAGGACAACAGCAGCAAGCAGAGGAGGTTGTTCCAGCACCCTGGGCAAAGTGGCACATGAGGAGCCTATGGCTAAAGCCAGCTCTGTTCCTGAGAGCCAGCAGTGCTGCTGGCTCTGAGGCTGTTGTGCTGGAGAGTGAAGTTGGAATTTCAGGGGGCCGGGAAAGGAAATGTCTGGGGGTGGCATGGCAGCAAGCACAGCTGTCAGGTTAGCCAGAGTAATGACACGATCCTATGAATATTTACTTTCAACTATTTATAAGGCCATGTGTTAGATTTTCTTTATGGTTATTTTAGTAGAATTAATGCTTAGGGGATATTCTCCATGAAAAATATTTCCCTTGAGTGAGTCAAATCAAATAAATAAATTTGCTGCTTGCCATAAAATAGCAAAGGTACACTTAATTTTCCTGCTAGGATGGCATCATTTCTGTGGAGATGCTAACAAAATATTCCTAGTGCGTACAGTGCTTTGAAATGAGAATAAGTAGGATATAAGGTATTTTGAGTGCAATGGGAAAACTACTGTGAAGGCTGAAAAGAAACATGTACCTTTTGACTTTGAATTTTATTTCATATATATATTTATATTGGAATTGTCTGGATTATGTACAGCCGCCTCGATCAAAACTGTTGCAGAATAATTAACATTTCTATGTACATATGCCAAGGAGGTTGAGGACAATAGAAATTCAGATACTGAAATGAAAGCCATCCCTTAAGAAAACATGGGTTCATTACTTGGTACAATTGGCACTACTACAGAAAAAAAATGAACTGCTAAATGAATATTCATTATGGATAAGGGAAGGTGCTTTGTCACACATTTGGGAGACACAGTGAGAATGAAATTCTGTTTTGAAAGTAGCTAATGAAAATGCTGGGGAGGCATTGCTAACAGTAAGCATCTTAAAATTTACATGACCAAATAAGTTTCACCCAGGAGTCCAGAAAATATTTACACAATAAGATCACACACTGTTTGTGAGCAAACTGTGAAGAGCACATCAGAGAAGGGTGTGCTCAGACATGAACTTGATTTCATAAGATTGTACCAATTTTTTTAAAAAGATACTTTGAAACTACAGGTGAATAAAGTTTGATTTGCCTAGCGATAAATATGGTCTAAAAAGAAAAAGACTTAAAAGGGGAAGAGAAACAGGAAGACAGCTGATGCCTTTCAATTTTTTTTAATGGAAAACATGTCCTGTGGAACTTAACTTTTTGTTGTGATTATAATATATAGTATATATAACGGATGCCCACATGATGAGAAACACATTATGTGGGCATCATCACTGATGATGCCCACATGATGTGTTTCTCATAATGTGTTGGATATCAGTGTCACAGAAGATTCTAATTAAAACTTAGCAGAGAATAAACTTAAAGTAGCACATTTTAAATGGATTAAGCCATCTCACTAATAAATTTTAAGTAGTAAGCCCCAAGGGTTCCCCAGGGGTCATTTCTTGGCTCAGTTCCTTTTGTATTCCCCTAGATTTTTGTAAGGATATGTAAAGTCATTGTTAATAAAGTTTGTGGATAGCATAAAGGTGAAAAATAACGACAGTCTATTTCTACGGACTGAACTGAATTACTTGATAAGGCTGGACTTTGCTGAGCTAAATCCTTTTCAATACCTGTAGATTCATTCAAGGTCATGCATCCAGTACTGGACAATTTAGATCATGTTTACTGTAGTAGTGGCTGCTTCCTGATAAATAGCAAGTGTGAAGAAGACACATGGTAGATAACCCACCAGCCCCTGTTGGGATCATCCTGCTGAAAGAAAATTAAGATACCTATTCCCTATTTATAGTGTCATGTGCAGGACCAGCAAGACAGCTGGTGGAAATCTGCAAATAATTCCTGGAAAATTCTGTTGAAGCAGGAGTGATTTATAAGCAAAAGGACAAGGACTGGGTTAAAACTTGAATTGTTCTCAGTTATTGTTTTTCTTTTGTTAGTTCATACTTTTCCCCCACTTTATTTAATGTACCTGTTGTGCAGAGGAGAGGAGGAAATTAGTCTCAGGTTTAGCATTGTTATCTTCTTTGATGTTCAGTAATGGAGAAATACTATTCCTATATCTAAGTCTCCATGACTGTACACACAATTATTCCTTTTCTCTCCAGCCTCTCTCTGTAATACTTTGCTCCTCTTTTCCAAGACTGGGCCCAGATGTCGCTATCTGCTATAGAGTAGCTGCAAGTCCAAACCCTCCCAAAAACCAGCAGGAGTTTCGATGCCTGTTATAACCTGCTGAGGAGGTTTGCTTCACAAAGTCTGCTGGATCATAAGAACTAGAGACAGGACAGAAAGAGAAAGGATGCAACATCCTGCTGAGTTGCAGAGACCTCCACAGGTGTAGCTACCTTCTACAGTGCCGTGGAAACTAGACAATTATTGTCACTTCAGTGCTTTTGTTATATATGGCCTGAAACCAGAGCAGCCTAGGAATAAGCACGAAAAATCAGAGCTGCAGCTAGACCTGAGTGCCCTTACAACCCACTGGTGACTTGTGATGCTCTCTGGATGAGGAGAGGTCTGGCACAGCAGCGATGCACCCAGCATGGCACCAGTACAGCTGGTGGTGCTGAGTCCCAGAGGAGTTGGGTCCGTATGCTTTGCTCACGTGCACAGAAGGAGAAAGAACAGCTGCTGTGGGCATTAAAGGGCACGAGGGAATTGGCACAAATGAGACAGGGTCTGTATGTCCCTAAGAAAGAGGGTTAAATAAAAGTGGTTTTCATTAAGAGTTATGAAGAATAAAAATAATATACTGAAGAATAGCAGAGATGTAAGACAGGATAGCACTTCTATTTTCCCTGTTTTGTGAAGTGACAATGATAAGACTAAGGAGGTGGAATTCAGTACTGAAAAAGTGGAATACTTACTTTCTTTGCCTGCTTATAAGTGAACTATAAAGCAGATTGCCATAGTATGAATACTGAAAAACTTTATTAAGCCTTTAGTTTGAATTATTATGCTAATTACTGTAATTTGTGCCACATTCTCTTGATATCCTTATGTCTGCCTATGAAGAACACTCGGAGCAATCATAATGACCATTGTTAAAAACATTGAGGCGTGGACAGATCTCTTAAGCCTCCTATTTCAGAGCTTAAACTAGTCTTCAGCTACCAGAGATGGTGTGGGACAGAACATGGCTCACAAGAAAACTGTGGTGCAATAACATGCAGGCCATGGCTGGAGCCAAGGTATGGGACCATTTCACCTTGGTTCTGCTTTTGTGACTTGAGTTCTTAGTTTTGGACTTGCCTTGCTAATTTCTGATTCCTTGTGACCGTGGTCACAGGGGTTTTCAGGTGAAGGTAGAGACGAGAATGTTGCCTCCATGTTAAGAAAGCTTGATTTATTATTTTATGATATGTATATATTACATTACAACTATACTAAAAAGAAATAGAAGGAAAGGGTTTCCTCAGAAGCTAGCTAAGCTAAGAATAGAAAAGAAAAGAATGATAACAAAGCCAGCTCTCTCAGACTCTGTCTGAGATAGCTCAGTCCTTGATTGGCCATTAATTATAAACATTCAAGATGGCCCAATCAAGAATCCACCTGTTGCATTCCACAGCAGCAGATAACCATTGTTTACACTCTTTTCCTGAGGCCTCAGCTCCCCAGAAGGGAAAATCCTAAAGAAAGGATTTTTAGTGAAAAAGATGTCTGCAACAATTCCTTGTGTGGTCTAAAGTGTCACAGGGCTCTTGGTTTCAGCAGTATGTTGCTGATTCACCCCATACTTTGCCTAGGCATAAATGCATTAATATAGTAATTATCCCTGCTGCATTAGTCAAACATACAGTCCTTTTTCCTGATACCCTGAGAGAGTTTGCACTTAGAGGGAATCTCTCATTTTATCCATCCGAGAAGAAAATAAAGTCTTCCACCTGAGGGCTAGGGAAAAGATGTTTCTTTCTAGTTGGGTTTCCTTTTTCAACTGAAATTGAAGAGGCATCCTGCAAGCAACCCAGCAGAGAATTTGGTCCTGCTGTGCAAGTTTTACTCTTCAGGTCTTCACTGGCAATCTGCAAGCACTTCTGAATATCTTCTGGCATGTGAGCTCTCTCTTCTCTGGATGATGGGTTTTTTTGAATCCTTGTATTGTGAAAATGCTCTTGCAGGTGGCAGGCATGCTGCAGATAAACCTTTTGATCCTTCAGAATTACCAAACTCTTGTAATCATGTTTTCCAGCTTTGTAAATGTTGCCCCAAACACATACAGCATCTTGTTACTCTCAGATCTTCACCCTTACTTCTTCTTTTCAAACAGCATCATTGTCCCTGTTTCTCAATGTGCTGTATCACATTTCCCTTTCAGGAAAAAGAGTCTTCTTGAAATGATCACTAGATGGCTACACTACCGCACAGGATTCCTCAGCTCTGCTTTTCCAGACCTTCAGACCGTTTCTCTCAGCTCTCTAGCTCACAATATCTTTGGTCTGAATTGCATTTCAGCCACAAAATGCTATTTCCATATCTTCAATTTTCTTCTCAGCAGGTTGCAATATAACTCCATACCGTTCAAATTTATTGTACAAAGAAGTCGCTGGGGCTTAAACGGCATCTAACCTCTGAAGCATCAGGTATTGTCCAGGATTGGAAACAGGATCCTGGACTGCCTGCCCCTTTAGCTTGATCCAATAGAGCAACTCCCGTCTTTCTGGAGTCTGTGCAGAAAGCCTTTGGAGTCAATTTGGCGCAACCTAGTGTGTCTATTGACCTGGCTATGGCTGAGCAGCTTCAAAAGCCCAGAGATTTGGGATGAGCATCAGTCCATGACTCAAACGTTAAGCAGTCACCACTACAGTTTCAGAGGATTGAAGGGAGTTTCAGAAGGAGGGAAAAAAATTGTGCTTAGTTTTCAGTTGCAAGCAAGAGCAGACTTTAGGAACAAGAAGTAGCAAATACTAGAGAAGTGTTCATAGAGAAGTGTTTGCCTTCCTTACTGCCTTTTTTCTGTCTTTCATTTAAATCAAAGACTAACGCAAATGTTAAACTTTCCAACAGAAATAATTTCTTGCAATAGTTGCCAGGAGGGACCTAAAAAAGACACAGTAGTATTAATTTTTGTCATATGTATTTGTGTTCAGATTCATGCAGAATAGAAACGCATTCCTCCTCCGCTAAAAGTCCCTGTTTGTGCCTTTACACAAATCCTCCCACGTTCCTGCGAGTGGTTAGACTAATGACATTTATGTAATATCACTGGCTGTTTACAGCTGCGTAGTCTGAACGTGAGCCTGGATATAAATAATGTGATCATCGTCTCCTGCAAGCTGGATAAATGTTATCTGTGTTTTACAAATGGGGGAATTGAGGTAAGTGGGGGTAAGTGAAGTGAAGTGAATAACTGCTCTTGCCTGCAAGCCGTGGCACCTGCTACGTTCATGAGGGATGCAGGATGTGGACGGACAGACAGACAGCCCTGGGATTCCAGCAGGTGCTCGATGGTGCCAGCAGCTGGCCTGTCACAGGGGCAGGAAAACAGGGCAGGGGAGCGTTTTGCAGAGAGGGGTCTGCTGAAAAGGCTCGTTTGGAGAGAAACAGCTTGCTGAGGAATAAGGTGTGTGGGGTGCAGTGGCACCCACATCTAGAAGGGACTAGAATTTTTCACGTTAGTTTTGTGCTGGCTGCTCTGGAAACATGACTTGAAAACCAGGGGTGTCGATACATTTATCTTAGCATATTTTCAATGGGAGTCCACGAAGGAGGAGAAGCATCAGAAGAGAATAAACAGAGCTCGAGTTGGGTCTCCCCTGCTGCATGGCTGTTTGGAGCTTGGGGAAAGTGGCCTGTCCTCCCTGCCAGGCTGCTCTGGCATGGAAGTGATTGCTGCTCACCAGTAGCCCTGGAGGCACCCAGTGTCTTAAAAGGAACAAAGTAAACCTGGATGGTTTGCCTGTGAGTTCCCCATAGAAAATAAAGCTCCCCATTTAGCAAACATTCAGCCTGTTGTAAAAGGTAAATTGAAAATGCAAAACCCCTTCATAAGTGCAGATGAGCTCTAATCTGTATATCCAGAGAAGAGCATCACAGCTGTTTTCTCTGAGTATGCTGGAGACAGGGATGCCTTTGGCTCTAGAGGGTGTCTCAGCCATTTCAGAGATGAAACAATTTGGAAGATGAACTTCAAGTTGGCATGGGCTGATTTGCTCCCAGATTTTCTGAAAAATACTAAAAAACACTATGGCTGGTGTAATTATCAGAAATATAAATGTGTGCATGAGAGCTCCTGGGAAACACTGTGAGTTTGTGAGGGAAAAGCCAGTACTAATTTCAGATAGTAATCTATAGTAACAACAGTCTGTTTTCAGGGAGCTGCTTTGCAGTCTGTGCTATTGAAGTTCAGAAGCAAAGAAAGGTATTGATGGGAACCAATATCTGTAATACAACCATCTCAGCAAAATTCCAGATATGGTGATCAACATTGCAGCAATCATTTTATTTTGTCAGCACAAAGCCATGAATCAAAGAGTGGCTAATGAGACACCAGTTAATAACAGGACTGTGGCAGAACTGTATGGACTGCTTTAGACAGCAGCATGTAATTTTGGAAATGGAGCTGGCAGTTGTTTGAAGGGAAAAGGTTTAAAGGCAAAATGGTTCCTTCTGAATCCTCTACTTAGCTGTTGTAAAAATACTGAGGTGTTGGCAGCAAGGGTGGCTGCTTGGCTTTTGTTTTTTTCTGTAATTACTGTCTCTGACCCCAGATCAGCTGTCAGGAAACCCAGTGAATAGATTACACTAAAACTCTACTCACCATTTTGCAAGTAACAAGAATCCCCAGAGACTTGATGGGTCCTGTGTGGTTCTTCTACGAGGCCGATGGCTACGAGGGCTCCCCCTTCTTGCCCCAAGGAGATTGCAAACACAAGCAAAGTTCTAACATTGCTAAGGCAGCTTGTGCAGCACTCTTCTCGGCTCCACAGCTTTTCTTAGGGATTTCTTTTCCACAAGAAGCCAAATAGTTTTGGCTTTTCTTTATGCAAGAGCAGAGGAGAAAATGCTCTGGGCTAGGAGCATGGCCCAAGGCTCTAATAACCCCTTGTTGCCTCTGGGGCTGCTCTAAACTGAGATTTTCCCAGCAACTCTGCCCTTTCACAATTCACAGGCTACACCCCAGCTCACAAACCATTTTGTGGAGAGGTTAAAGCCAGTTCTGGACCACAAAAGTTGTGAGCAATCATCTATGCATGAATGTGGTGTCCCTGAGGCCCTAAAACTGACCTTCTCTGCTGCAGCAAACAGCTCCAAGGAGCAGGATGTGTACCCGTGCCCCTGCAGTGGGAAAAAACCTATCCCAGCACAGGGGCTGGGCAGTACTCCAAATATCTCAGGGAACAAAAATTTAGTTTTTAGTCTTTATTCCACCCCAGAGCCGCCTGTGGATTTCTTACAGCAGCAACTTGGCCTCAAAAACTGCCAATGCGTAACACAGCATTCCATGCACTGCACACTGGACAATTACTGTGGGAAGGCTGCTCTGTATAAGCAGAGCTGCTTATACAGATGTTACCACACTGCTCAGCTTTCTGGTCAGAAACAGCTCCTTCCTTGTCCTGTGTTAGACTTTTCCATCCAAATCTCAGGCCCTTGTTTCACTGGGGTTTGACTTTATTCAGCCTCTGTTTTGAGATTAACAAGAAAGTTAATGACAAGATTAAATAATTTTCCTTCAGTTTTTTTAACTCCCCAAACTAGAGATAAAAGAGGCACTGAATGTTCACAAACATATGATGCAGCCTTTCCCATGATTGTGCTTAAACCCCACTTGAAAGAGAGACTTTTGGAACCATAAAATACTTTTATCTGTAGGATTGAAATTGGGTTAGCAATTTCCTCAAAGAACAGAAGAAAACTGACTGCTCTGGGTCATGCAGTGTGCTTGCATGCCTTTGAAGTAGTCTTTTTAAAATTAATGTCCCAATGCACAGTTAAACTTGCTGCTATGTTTTTTTTTTCCTTTTCTGACACTAAGAGGTCATTGGAGTCAGCAAGGTTATTTTTCATCTTGCTGGATAACCAGAGGATGGTGGTGGGGAGCAGGGAGGTGCACAGGTCCCCAGCAGCACCCAACAGGGAGTTTCAGAGGAGCAATCCCGTGTGCTCACCCAGACTTTGGTTTGGTGTGAGCTGCTCCTGATTCTGGCCACAGTCACTGTCACTGCTGCAGATTTATGTTGTTGTGCTTTCTCTGCTCATTACAATTTTCCAAGAGGAAAAGGCATTCATCAGCTCTGACATCAGACACAATCTTGTGAGGGCTGTTACCCAAGTCTGTTCGGCAATGAGAGCCCCCAGAAAAGTATTGCAGCTCACTCTGCCCGCACGGGCCATGGTGATGTGTAAAAAAGCATGAGGCTTGAAGTAATTACAGGCAGGAAATAATTAGCTAGCTCCAGTTTCCACAAGGCAATGTGGTCTAATGATTTAACTCTGAACTGGTGGGCAGGACTCCTAGATCAGAACTTGGTCCTGCTAATAGCTGTGGGTAAGTGATTTGAATCTATATTTTGATCTCTTTGAAAAGGGCATGTAACATTTGATTTCTGGAGTGAATGGGCACCGGGTTCTGATCTCTCTCTCTTATTGAAAGGATACACTAGTGAAAGACAGCAGAAGATGAGCCTTTGAGTATTGCAAACAGTTTCTGAGGGAGCCTAGGAGTGAAAAATACTGAAAATCAAACGAATTCAGCAAAACTTGGAGATAATGTTTTTTGGCAGATATACATCATTTTGACCAGAGTAACTTCTTTTTTGTGTTCACCTGTTGTTTGTCCTCTAATCTTTGTATTTCAAACCCTCTGTGTCAAAGTCAGCTCGTGATACGCCCATGTGCATTACCTGCTACTGTGTATGGAGCTTGTACTGTACTGACATGTGTTTAATAATTGGTTTTCTTGTCCATGCTCTGGCAGAATGACTCTGGACTGCCTGGTTTCATTTGGGCTGCCACTGCTCTGATGTGGCGTTCCTTTGCTTTTTCTCATTTTCACCTGCACTACAGTCCAAGTAAGCTGTTACACATAACTGAGATAGGGCAGGGGTTATCATTGTCTTCCTCTGAATACATAGATGCATCCTGACACCTCCTAACTCTCAAGGCCAGAATGTCAATAAAAATTGGAAACACTGTGGCATCATCATATCTCACCTTCAATATAATCCTAGCGCACAGCCTGTGGCCTTGGGTACATGGTAGAGGAGTTTTTATGACTGTGCTCGGTGGCTTTATAATGGTATATGATGATTGTGCTGTCAATACCTAGCTATAACCTCTGCCTGCTGTACAGATTGTTCTGCTCCCTTAACTGCTGCTCTCCAGCCCTGAGCCCTAAATTTTAAATCTGTGTGAGAAATAATGTGCGTTTGCAGAATTAAGTCTTATATTCCTCTCATTATTAATCATCCCTTCCCTGGCAGCTCCTGATTGTGGCTTCATGTTGCATTAGCATAAATGCAGTGCTTGAGATACACCCCCACCTCGTCCTTTTCTTTCTCTGATTCCTTTTCTACCTTGTAGGCTAAGAAGGGCCATTCAGTCAGAAGGTGTCAGGCGTGAAGTGGTGGAGTTTAGCAGGAAAAAAACAACAGAAAAGGCTCCATGAACAATGCGTTTATTAGACTGTTTCATGTTAAGAGGGAAGAAAACGCTTTTCAGAGAATGGAGAAGAAAGATTACAGAGCTGTGTGACTAGAGCTGAATTCAGATCGAGGTTAGGTACCTTCACGGTGCTTCTGGGGTGTTTTTCCTTCCCTGACTCAGGACAGCACTTGAAGGAAAGTCAACAGATAAGAGAGAAATAGGCCTAAACGTAAATCCTGGTCATTATTTACTGAAGCCCTGGGGAGTTCAGATCTTGCTCCATGCCCAAACTTTGCATGTCACGGCCAGAGCAGAGATAGTTTGGATTTCTCATCCACAGTTTTATCCAGCAAAAACAGCAAAGGGAAACATGATGAGTCATGGTGATGAGCTGGATGACAACATCATTCCACCATCTCAGGTGGGATGGCAGGCGCCCCTGGGGGCACTAAAGTTCATGGTGGCCCTTGCAGCCTTGCTGGGGACACCCCCAGCGCCCTGGGGGCTCCAGCTCACTCAGGACATCCCATCCAAAATGCCCTACATCAGTCTCTCTCTGTGGGCAGCTTGTCTCCAGCCTGGTCTAGGGCCTTTTCCCCTGGATGGATCTAAGACACACAGTGCTCTAGGGTCCAACTCCAGCCCTGCCTCCAGCCCAGGCTGCAGCTGCTCCTGGTTGGACCTGGACCAGATCTTGTTTCACAAGTATATTTATCACAAGTTTACAAGGAAAAACTTCAACAACTTTTTACTGATTTCCTTATTCTTTGTTTCATTTTCCTGGGGGAAAAATACCAAAAAACCCCACAAAAAACAAAACAAAATAGCCTCCCCTCCAAAAAAAAAGAAAAAAAAAGCATCAAAAAACAAACAACCCAAGGAAAGGGGGAATTATGATGAAAAGAAAACTGATTGGAGTTGGGAAGAGAAAGGGGGAGCATAACTATTACTCTTGTTTTGCTGTATCTTTTCTAAAGAAAAAAAAAACCTGAAAAACAGCCAAACTCTACACCTGCCCAGAAAAGAATCTATATTACTTTAAAATGTACATTTGGCAAAAGCTTTAGTTTTCATCAGCTCCTTTATTGAAAGATGTAGTCTGCTGGTATAAGCCTATTTTCTGGTATGATAGGCTTGAAATAGGGATGGAAAGTCATATTACCATTTGATAAATTAAAATCTTAGAGATGGAATAATGATGTATGTGTAGAAGTCATGAGGGTCTTAGAAAATATTAGGAGTTTAGCTATTCTAGCCTGCAGCTTGGAACAGTTTTTGTTAGTCCAAAGCTGGGAATAAAAATGCTTTTTTCAAGGGTGGTTTGTTTGCTGCATGCTTGATGGCTAGTTCTGTCTTTTTGGTTTATTAGACTTTATGGAGTCTATTGCAATTTTTTAGACTTTCATTTTCCTTGGGATCTTTCTTCCTTTTATTTCTGTTAGCAGTGGTACATTATCTTTAGTGTGATGTATTGCTTTTTATTAGATGGCCATATTATCCTTTGTATGACAATATTATTTACGTGGCATTAGCTGCTCTAAGACTTGGGTCTGAGGTCTCCTAGCTCAACTCCTGCAAGTGTAAACAGATAGAGGATGGGCTGGTTTTGTAAAGAGTCCATGATCCAGGCACAAAGCTCTGGGGACAGCCAGCCCAGGCCTCCATACTGAGACAGGAACATTTCACTGCACTATGGGCACAGTCCATGTGTCTTCAAGGGCTTGTGGAGGGTTTAACCAAACTATCCAAGCCCTGTGCAGGTAAAAATTGCCTTCTATCAAGGAGTATCAGTTAAACTCTCAGTGGCTTCTTGCTCATCACTTTGTTATTTTCAGAGATGAGGTCAAGAGGAACAATGAAGTGTGATGAGAGAATAATCCATTTGCTCCTGCTAAAATATGCCTAACGGAGCAAAAGGGAAATGGGCTATTCTAAAGATAGGGAAATAACCTAGCAAAAGAAAGATGGTTTCATAAATACTACTGCTGAGGAAGCAGAAACTGTATTATTAAAAGAATTATTCTTTTGACCTCTAAATAATTCCAAGTCTATAAAAGGAAGAATTTTGTCAATAAATGAGTGTCATTAAGACAGATCCATACATAAAAAAAGATCATAAATCAAAAGGAGGAGGTCTGCTGTATTACAGCACAGCTACAAATTGCTGTTCTGCTCATTTCCGCATTGTTAGCAACCTGCTGATAAATATGAAATGGGCACGAAATGTCTGCAGCTATTTCATCAGCAAAATGGTTCCAGCTTTTGAAAATAGATGGAGCAGGTGGCATTAGCTGAACACAGGCCTGGAAGAAAAAACAGTTTAGGTTTCATCTTTCACAAGGGTCCCCATAGAACACTGAATTATTTCCATTGAACTTGTTTTCATTGCACCTTGCTTCTAGGAGCACTCCAGTGTGGGCTCATTAGAGTTGAGTGGTAAAGCATGCTGGTGGTGATATCCTTTAAATATTCTACCTGACTAACTCCAGGATTTCCAGGGACAAACTGGGTCCTTAGGGGCAGAACTAGAATGTTCAGGGGTGATAAGCCACTAAGTGGGAAAAAAGGAAATAGACTAAACCTCAGTACACACACTGTTTCAAGCCTCTTGAGTATTTTCCAGAGGTTAAAAAACAAGGCAGAAGGTGGGAAGATACCCTAGTGAACACTCTCAGACTGCTACCCCTGTCTTATCTAACATCTGTTGAAAAGTATATAACATAGCATGCTAGCTCAGTGGGTGAAATAAAATAATTTTGCTGAAGGAAAGTGGGAGACGAGGCAGGAAAATGGTATGCAAAACTCATGGAATAGAAAGGAAGGAGGGAGATTAGAAAATCTCTGACATGTGATTGAATTCAAGTTCCAGCTAGGCTCAGGGACACACTGAGGGCACCTGACCTTACAAGCAGGCATTTTTCTGCAGCTGACAGCAACAGAGGGGCAGATGTCTTGCAGTGTGCCTGCTTCCCTCTGGAGCTCAAACCCAGGTAGCACTGCAGTGAACGAGGCTGTGGCTAGTGCTGGATGATGTTCTGGGCCTCCCAGCCTGCGCATCCTGACCTCTCTCCTGTCCTGGTTCTCCTGCTGGCCTTGTGTGGAAGAGGTGCCCCAGTTATGCTTGCATGGGCAGAGGGAAGCAGGACGCAGCCAGCAGCAGGGTGCTGCCACGCTCATGGGCAGAGGGCAAGAGAAGAGGTGAGGTTGAGGGCAGAAAGGGACATGTGATGCAAGCCCCGGGAGTTACAGTGGGAAGTGGCTGAGAGGTTCTGAAGTGGCAGGGAATGAGGACAGAGAAAAATGTGCCTTAAGAAGAACCGATGTACTTTGTTTTGCAAAGAGCTTGGCCTAGAGAAAAGTGCGGCTTTCCCCTCGCCTGCCTGACTGCCAGATAACATTTGTCCAATGATTTGGGACCAGAGCACAGCAGCAAGATAGAGATGATATCATCTTCCATTATTAAACCCTGATGGAGGATTTCTTAAATGCAGTCGGTTCAGACAAATGTGTTATTTTTTCTCCTGACGTGTGAGATAGTGAAAAAGTAGGACTTTCTCCTCCGAGTTTAGATTGTGGTTTGTCACTGATTAGAGGAAACAGAACTTCTCTGCACTCAGTGGCTCTGAGCCATCTTCAGGAAGCTGGTGCAGTAAACACACTCTGACAGTAGGAATTAATGTTATAATCATATCAGGACTGTGAACCATAACTTGTTGATGAAGTTGTGAGAAGTGCTCTTACCAGATATAGAATGTATGCAGAGCATTTGATGCATTAAATGTCAGATCCCCACAGCCTACATTCCAGAAATAAAAAAGGATAATTAATTTCCATACGTCTTGGCACACTCCATTAGAACAGTGACAGCAGAAGCAAATGTTTTACAAGTAGTTGCTGAAAAATTCTATTGAATTTTGGGAATAAGAGCAGCAATTCAGGGTCAGTCTAAAAGTTCATCTCACTCAGTATTTTCTCTCTATAATGACTAGTGGCAGAGATTTAAGGAAAACATGAGAAATGAGGGAGCACACGGTGATTTTTCCTTGATCTTGTCCTACCTTCTAGCAGTCTGTAGTTCATGGATTTCATGTATTTTCATCACATATTTAAGAGCCCGTGTTGAACCTATTTTGTTATTTGTCTAACCATTTTATTTTTAACCTAGTTTTATTTTTGGTGTCAGCAATGTCTCAGATCAGTGATTTTCACACTTATGTATACATGTGTGAAAGAGAAATTCCTTGTGTCTCTTTTTAAACCTGCCACCTGATAATTTCCCCAGTTCCCTCCTACTCCTTCCATGGCGATTATATTATGAAACTGAATAACAGTCCCTTGTTCACCTTCTCCAGACTGCTCGTTAAGACCCTGAACAAGAGTATTTCCAAGCTGAAATGTTGTACTTCATGTACCATGTCCTCTCCTCTGGCTGATCACAACATAGTTTTTCAGTACTTCTTGTAGCAAGCAAGGAAGAGCTGAATTTCAGGCCCGTTTCTTCCCAGAGCTGTTTCCATCTGATAGATAGCAGTCACTCCCATTTGCACCAGCAGCTGGTTCCCTTCCTACAACCTCCACCTGCAGATGGTTGTCTTGATCTTACCCAGCAGCACATCTTCCTTTCTGGAAAAGCCTTTTCACTTAGGAATTTCTTATTCTTTACTTGAGTTCTTCTAGAGCAGAGGAGGTTTCTCCCCCCCACCCCCCAACCCCATTTTAGAGACTCCTGGAACATCTTTTTTTGAGCATCAGCAAACCTAGAGCAGTATTGGGTAAGCAAGGAATTTATTCTACTTTCTCATTTCAGCCTCTGGAGAATGACTGAAGTCAGTCAGCACAGCTGTGCTAACCTGCCTCAGGAAAGGGCAGAGAACATGCAGGAATGCCAAAAAGACACAGAGGTATTGGTAAGATTCAATGAACATATAAAAATCTAGAAATATGCCTGGCTCAGGAAATTCCTGAAGCATGTATAGTGCATGGGAGAGTGCTTGGGGAAAGTTTAGAGGCAGCTCCTAAACTCTTCTCTAGATGGAATCTTTTGAAAACTCATGGGATATAAAGTACTAGGCTAAATAGAGTTTTGATCCCACCTACTGCAGCTGCTTTTACTCTTAAAACATGGACAGATCACTGAAGTCATGTTGAGCAGATGGGCCATTGCACTGGGTGGGTGCAGCCCTGCTGGGTACAGATGGGGTTGGGGTGGCGTTAGGGGGTGAGTGAGGGTGCTGGGGCCTTTCCCTCCTCTAGGAAAGCTGTGTTAGCATGGTAAAACACCTGTCTACATTTGACATATTCCCTGCTGAGATTTTCACTGAGATGGTGTTTGGCCTCAGCGGTCCCCAACAACAGTTGGATTCTTCCCTTTGAGGTTTGAGCAGTTCCTTCTGCTGCATCTGTGCACCACCTAAGGGAGAGGAGGACTGGCTGAACCTCAGGGTGGTGATGCAGGACTCACTGCTGATCTGCTCCTCAAGAGTCTTGCCCCAGTTCTCACTTGTAAATGTGGATTAGCCTGTCTGAGCTGGAAAATCTGAAGAACTCCCACTAAGGGGTATGAAATCTGTATTCTCTGATGTAATCAGTTTCAAAAACTTCTATTCTTACAGAAAATGGCAATGCCCAAAATATGGTTAATGATTCTTCTGGAACTTAAAGACAGATTTTCAGGAACATAGAGACATTCTTTGGGCTCTTATAACAAATACCTCTGACACCTTTCCAAGTGTTTTTCTCACTGTAGCCCTTGTGATTTTAAGAACTTTGACAAATAGCCTCTGTGTCTCAGGGCTCATTCAAGTGTTGCTCGATCATGGCATTCATTAATCTTTTACAGACAGAATCAAAATATAAAGCCACAGTCTACTCTTACTATTCCAGGTTTTGTGTTGTGTTACTGAATGCATGGTAGCAGGAACCATTTTAGTGCATAGGGATAGGTAAGTGTCTCATTTGAATTGAATGACAATGAAAAGTTCTGTGATGAAGACTCTTCACATGTATCAACATTACATCTGTGTTTGTTCAAATATTACATTTGTAGCATAACAAAGATAAAGCATTAAAAATAAGCAGGGAAAAATCTGTGCTTACATACTGAATACAGGATGTATAGGCAAAAAAAAAGCTAGAAAGGGTGATTATTATTTCAGGGTCAGACTTCTCTGTTCTGCAAGGGTTAATTACTAGTGACAAAATTAATTGCTGTTATAAGAATTTTTATAAACTATGGGACGTGGTGTAAGTGAGGGGCAGAGAAGCAGGAAGGGAGGAGTGTGTAGTTGCATTGCAGCTAAAACTCTTTTCCAAGTATCAGCATTTCAGTGAGCAATCAAACCTCTGAATTGGGTCCTGAACTTTGGAGGCTTTTGAACCTGTGTAGGTTTCTGTCAGTAGAGCAAATATACCCGAGGTTGTGTTGTACTGTAAATTACCTTTAGGAATGATGTTCCTCTCTGTGCACATTACAGCCTGAGCAGAAGTAACCTTTCAGGTGTGTTTCACAGCATAAAACATGTCAAGGCCTGCCTCATGCACCTTGTCAGGGGGTTTCCTTGATGACTGCTGGTGGAGGCCTTTGTTCTGGTGTCAAAAATCGTTGTCTATCTTCTTATCACGCCTCTGTGGTACAGAATTGAAAGCCATCAACAGGACAAACTGGCAACTTTGCTAGATTCTACCTTGTAACACACTTTGCTTAGAAATGTTAAATTGATCTGCTTAAATGTTCCCATTTGAGCTGTACGTTCTGCAGGAGCCTCATTGAATTGCAGAAGTTGAAGCAGCACCTTGCTTTTCTGACCTTCAGACTCTATTTTGGAAAGCTCCCTTTTCTGTGAATTTACTCCTCTAGTCTTCTCTGTTTAGCTGTGGGATATTTTTAAGCTTACAGGTAGTTTACTCTTACACTATAGACGTATTTGGGGCACTAGAGAAAATGTCAAGTTGTTTGAGATACAGTATGTGTCATTGTGAACTCCTTGGACTGGTTGTTAGAGCTGTTTCTTGCCTTCTCAGAGAAAAGGGACAGCTATGCTAAGATTCAGCTTCAAAACAAATTAACTGGCACTGGAAATGACATTTCCTTTGTGTTCAATTACATCCCTTTTTGTTTATGTACATGGTGCCGCGGAAGTTGCTAAGGTATCTTTTGTGCCAGAAATGAATGCAGAGAGTGGCTTATCCTGGTGTAGCTTGACTGCTGTCAGTTCAGTTGAGCTAGAAATTAATATGATGCACTATATTCCTTTCTGTACGTGGTGGAGCAAGGGTTTAAAGGGTTTGCTCCAGACATGTTTAAGTGATGGAGTAAATATCTCAGCTGCGCTCTACTGAGTGTTGTTCATGCTGGGGTAGGAAGGGATGGTGCTCACACCCAGGGCCTTGGCTCTGTGCTGTGCAGAACCATCACACAGTGCTCGCTCTCTGGGTCTCCATAGCATTTCCCTGAAGCCAGGATTATTTGCTGTTTGCATCTTTCTAGCTCATGGAAGGTGCCTTGCAGCCATTCCTGTGCACCTGGGCCTGGAGCCAGGAGAAAGCCATTCAGGTTGATTTCTTCTTAAATGAACTATTGTGCGTACTTACCTTGGTGGCAGCTCATGTCAATAGTGGGTCTGAGCAGTGCATTAGAGGGCACAGGGCACATAAAGACTCTCCCTCTCAAATGGCTTCTCAGCAGATGATTGATGAAGTATGAGAGACTGATTGGAAAGCCTGTAAACTGCCTTTTTCTTTTAGTCCTTTCCTACCTCCCTCTGCTGCCAGCATGTTTTCATGCCTTTCTTACTGAAAGATTAGTTATTCATGACCTGCAGGTTTTTCAGAAACATTTGGCAGAAAGATGAGCACCCATAAGGAGCAGCTGTGGGACAAACTCAACCATCAGGAAAGAAGCATTGAGAGGACTGCTGCAGGATTTTTCTTTTTTTTTTTTTCCTTTTCTTACAGTTTTTCTTCTCCCAGCATGTTTGTGCAATGGCTTTCTGCACCTAAGGCATCACATATTAAATTTTGGCTGATGATTTTTTAATGCCCATATGGGGCACTGGCAGAAAGCCATTTATTGCTCCAAGGTGCTGAATAACTTGGGCTCCTTTCTGTTCTTTGGCCACTGAGGGAAACTGCCCCCCATCCATGGTCTCAGCTGTGAGTTTATAGGTGGATGGCCTCATATTACTCCATGTTTACATGTGGATAAAAATTTCTGAACACTTCGGTTTTTGGTCTGAAAGAGTCAATACATATAGCCTGATATTAAAACGTGTTTAATGATTTTTCACACAGGTACCTGCAGAAAAATATTGAACATCTATACTCCAAAAAGTTGTCTTTTAGATATTTAAAGCAAAAACCAGCTGAACTATTAATTAGGAGACTCCATGAAAAATTAGTGCCTCAGTTGGACTCTGTATAGGTCCTGTACCTGGGTTAGGGCAATTCCAGGTAAATATACAGGCTGGGCAGAGAATGGACTGAGAACAGTCCTGAGGAGAAAGATTTGGAGGTGGTGCTGGATGAGCTCTTTAGAGCATCTGGCAATGTGCATTTTTAGCCCAAAAGGCCAACGGTGTCCTGGGCTGCATCCAAAGCAGTGTGACCAGCAGGGCCAGGGAGGGGGATCTGCCCCTCTGCTCTGCTCTGGCGAGACCCACCTGGAGTGCTGTGTCTGGGGTCACCAGAATAAGGACATAGACCTGTTAGAACAAGTCCAAATGAGGCCTCAAAGATGATGAGAGGGATGGAGAATCTCTCTTTTGAAGCCAGACTGAGAGAGTTTTGTTTGCTCAGCTTGGTGAAGAGCAGACTGCCTCTGAGAGACTTTACAGCCACCTTCCAGAACTTAAAGGGAGCCTGCAAGAAAGCTGGAGAGGGACTTTTCACAAGGGCATGAAGTGGTAGGACAGGGAGGAATGTCTGTAAATTGAAAGAGGGTGGGTTTGATATTAGGAAGAAACTCCTTACTGGGAGGGAGGTAAAACACTGGAAAAGGTTGCCCAGAGAAGTTATGGGATGAATACATCCCTGGAAGTATTCAAGGTCAGGTTGTATGGGCCTTCGAGTAACCTGGTCTAGTGAAAGTTGTCCCTGCCTATAGTGGGGATTTTGGATCTAGATGATTTCCAAGGTCTCTTCTGACCCAAACCATTTTATGGTTCAATGGGACATTGACTTACTTTTGGAAAGTCTGAGAGGGGACAGCAAATTCTGTCTGTCCCTCCAGAGCAAGCCCTCTCACAGATCAAGACCCCGATTCCTCCAGCCAGAAAATGCTGTCTGAAATGCTGCAGGACTTCTTTCTGTGAGAGCCGCATTACAAATGATAAAGCACCTGACTGTCACTGGACACTGTTGCAAACAGGGAGAGCGGCCGACTGGCAGAATCTGGCTTCCCCTCCCCACTACCCCCCCAAATTGTACAACTTACATTTACACTTACGTTTGCTTTGGACAGAGTTTGTTTATCCATCCAGGAAACACAAATAATTCCTCTGTTGTAGATACGCCTTCACCAGGCAGTTTTCCCTGTTTTCTGGATAAGTGGAAGGCTGGCTAAGCTCATGGAAATCCAGGTATCCCACTAGCACTGGCTTGTACCTTGGAATGCTCTACCTGTTGGTGTTGATACTCTTCGTGTTTTGATCCACGTGTATGGTCTACGTGATCAACTGCACAGCTCCACTCTCTGTCAGGAGGATTTTTTTTTACTAATTAACTCATTTATAGTCCAAGTAATCCCAAGCCTACAGTGAAGACATTTCACCATTAGAATATTTCTAAAAACACTTT
This sequence comes from Zonotrichia leucophrys gambelii, assembly GCF_028769735.1. Taxonomy (NCBI): domain Eukaryota; kingdom Metazoa; phylum Chordata; class Aves; order Passeriformes; family Passerellidae; genus Zonotrichia; species Zonotrichia leucophrys. The sequence goes on along the minus strand of NC_088171.1, from coordinate 86,936,299 downwards.
TTCAATTATTAGGGATATTTAACTTTATTTGAACAGCTGTAGTACTGACATGACTGGGGTTCAAAAGTGTATATTTGGCATAAAGTCATCTTTCCTTTAATTGCAAATTAGTGTAAATCTAGCCTTCATAAAGCCACAAAGCAGGAAGATGTCAAAGACTATTACACTGCGGTGTGTTAGATTGGTGTGTGAAACATTTGGTAAAGGTTCATCTCAATTATACAGGGCAATAGACAGCTTGTGTTTTTTTAAATGGCTGGAGGGGGATTGGGGATGGCAATTAACACCCTATTCACTATCTTCCTATAGCATAGTCCAAATCATTGATGGAAAATGTATGTGCATGTTTGCTCTGATTCAAACAACGTAAGGAACAAAGCCATGGAGTGGCTGGAAAAGTAAATGAAACTGAGAGTGGGGGATAAATACAGACAAGCAAGTGAAATTGTGTCTGCATTTATGTGTGTCCCACGTTCACTTTGTGTTACTACTGCCCTAAAAGAAATACCAAGGTGCTTTACAAATGTGAGCAGAGCTACCTAGCTATGTCATTATTTTTCTCTGGAAAAACTTTGCCACAATAGTGAGCTGAAATCAGGCCAGCTAGATGTTTGCCACCTTGAGAAACCTGGTAGAGGTGAGATGGATGAAAGGATGAAAAAGAGTGAGGGCTGGAGGCCATGTAGTGTTAAAAATGAACTTAAAGATGTGGCAGATATTTCAGATATTTTTTTCCCTCTGATTTGGCAAAGCTGTGTATTTGGTCTTTCAGAACATACACTTCTTTCTCAACAAAGCTTGGACATTTTGGTGTTACAAAAGAGTGTATCCCTTTTCCTTAATAAGTATGATTTTTTTTTTTATAACATGCTTGTAAAAGTTTGAAAATTTTTTAGTCTCTTCCCCACCTCTTTGAAGGTGGTGTGTTTATACAAAGAATTAGTGTCCTCCCTTGGTGAATGTGATGTGGAAATTTAATTGAAAATTCAAAGTCTGAATACTTTTAATTCTTACCTTCATAACCAGCTTGCAGGTCTCCATGTTAACTTGCCTGACTGAAATTACTTTGTCCAAGTAGTTAAATGTAGGCCTACTTGAATTGTTTTTGAAACTTTTCCTAGGTATGTTTTATTTCAAAACAGGATGAAAATTTATCAAGACCAAAATTTTCCCTGGATTTTAATGAGCCTCCCCTCAAAAGCTGCAAATTTCAACAAAGACACTCTTTCTACACCTCATTTCAAAATTTCCTTTTGAATTTTTCTGTGCAAAAGCATGGTTTTTTATTTGCAAGTCAGCTTTACTTCAAAGGCTGTAGGAAAACATCTCAGAAGCCACTGCCCTGTGCATTGGTCAGCAGATTTGCATAACAGGAACTTTTCCATCCTGGAAGGAAGATTTTTCTTCTTTAGACCTATGAAGCACATTAGATACTCATGGGGGTTTTTTCTCTAAAAAGTGTGTGTATGTCTAAGAAAAAGACTAGAATTGAATGTCAGAGACTGGATCAGGTTATGTTAGTTCTAGTCTTGCCATGTGAAGTCAGAAAATTACACCCCTAAACAGCAGAAAGGTGTGAAGGATGGAAGGCAAGAGTTATGTCAAAGGAAAACACACAGCTATGCCCCACCTGCAAACACACAGCCATGTCCCACCTGCCCTTGCCCCTCAGTGGCTTCATTAGGGAAGAGCTCTTCCACATTTTCCTTCAGCTTGTTACCTCAGCTCCCATTTCTGGGCACGGTGTCCTCAGAGTGACATGAAACCAGAGAGGAAAATGGTAAGTGAAGAACACTCAATGCTTCTAAATTACCTTTGTTACTGTACTGTTAACTTGGCAACAAAATGAGTTTGGAATAGATCCTGGAGTTTTTAATTGCTTGAGGCAATCACCTTGGTTATTAAGTCATTGGGGAGGATTTGGCTGAGGGAATCATACAGCAATGAGGGGATGCAAATCCATCACTGGTAGGTGTGAAATAATCCTGCTGCATAAAACATTCATTACTTTCCTTTGGGTGTTACTGCCAAAGTCATCACCATAAACTCGGTGGACACAGGGTAATCTTTCTGATGTGTTGCTGCTTGTTATAAAGAGGTGTAGGAGGGTCAACAAAGTCTCAGCATGATAAAGTATATGCCCTTAAGGGTTGGCACTCCATATAGGAAGGGAAATTAGCGACTGATTAATGAGCTGACAGTGTACCTGTCAATAAGGGAAACAGGGCTCAGGTGTCTGCATTCACTATATGATGCCATTTCTGAAAGTATGAGCAATTTCACCAATACCTGTGTGAGTAAGATAGGGTCTGGTGTCTTGTGTTACAGAGCTTGTACAGCTGTAGAGCACATTTAGAGCAAAATCCCTCCACAAGAGCTAGACAAGACATTTCAAGGACTGCATTAGACAGAGGACAATGCTTGATACAAAATTTGAGAGCTATCACGCAAGCCATAAAAATAAATGAATAAATACATTTACAGAAAGACATCCTAAGCATTATCACTTTGAACTGTCTGCCACTTGGCAAGATATTGGTCTCTATTTTCCTTTTCTTTTGTGAAAAGCATGGAAACTCATCTCAGTTTTCACTTGCTATAGACTGGGGTTGTTCTGTGAAAGCCAGAGGATCTCAAGCAATTTACAATAGCTGAGAAACTGTGTTTTAAATAAGAAGACAACCTCAGAGAACCTCTGGGGCAAGAATAAAAACTGTCAGCAGTCTCCACCTCTTCCTGCAAGGGCTGTGAGTTTGTGGAAGACACCAGAGTATTGGTAACTCTGACCCACACCTCCTTTGGCTAGTCTGGATGTGAGCTGGATGAGGTATTCCAGCTTTTCGAATTTTTCAGTGCCCTAGGCATTTCACAAGAGACATCTCAGTAAATGAGATTGTCCCAAGGCAATAGTGCAACCAGGTGAGCCCTGCCCTGTGTGGTCTGTCTGAACTAGTGTACCAGGCTCACTTCTCATGAAAGTCAGTCGTGAAGTAGTCATGGTTGAAAATTATAAGGGCATTGCCAAGACATGCAGAGATGCAATTAGAAAAGCAAAAGCTCTTCGCTTGAAATTGGCCAGAAATGTTAGAAACTACAAGAATGAGTTCTTAAGGTATGAAAACAACAAGGAGAAGTAGAAAGAATTATTGGTCTGCTGTCAAACAAGAGAGGTAAATTCCCAAAACTGCTGAAAACGTTCTCAGCACATTTTCCATCTCTGGCTTTACCAGCACTATTGTTTTGATAACAAAAATCCAGGTTGATGCAAACACAGACATACCATCAGCTAAAGAAGATATGGTGTGTGAACAGGAACATGATGGGCCCTGATGTTATCCATCCAAGGGTGTTATCCAACCAGAGGGCTGGCTGACATCATTGTGATGTCACTCTGCATAGTCCTTGAGAAATCCAGAGACTTGAGGTTATCCTAGAAGACGGGAAGAAGGCTGATATTGCCCTCACCTACCAGATAGTTGTAAAGAAGAATTTAGGCATTTATAGGTACATCAGTCTTATTTGAGCCCCTGGAAAAGTTATGGAATGAGTCACTAAATCACAGAATCGTTATGGGTGGAAGGAACCTCTGGAGATCATCCAGTCCAGGGTCAGATAGAGCAGGTTACACAGGAATGTGTCCAGGTGAGTTTTAAATGGCTCCAGAAAGGAAGATTCCACAACCTCCCTGGGCAGCCTGTTGCGGTGCTCTGTAGCACTCAACAGAAAGTTTTAATTTATGGCCATTGTTCCTCATCCTGGATTCTGCATTGCTGATCACAACCCTCTGAGCTCTGCTGTTCAGCTATTCTTGATCCACCTCACTGTCTGTTCATCTAACAGATCTTTCCTGAGCTTACCTAAGGGGATGTTTTAGGAGAAAGTGTCAAAAGCCTTGCTGGAGTTGAGATAGATAACATCCTCTGCTCTCCCCTCATTAACCCTTCCTGCCATGCCATCATAGAGGGCTATCAAATTGGTCAAGCATGATTTCCCCATGGTGAACCCATGCTGACAACTTCTGATTACTTTCTTTTACATGCTTGGTGACAACCTCCAGAGTAATCTGTTCCATCACCTTTCCAAGGGTAGAGGTGAGTCTGACTGACCAATAGTTTCCTGGGTCATCCATTTTTTTGAAGGTGTGAGTAACGCTGTCTTTCCTCAAGTCATCAGGTATCTCTCTTGTGCTCATGTTTTTCAAAGAGGATAGAGAGTGATTTAGCAAAATCTTCCTCAGGTCCCATGGATTTATGATTGTTAACTCTGTCTAGCCAATCTTTGGCCCTCTACGACCAAGGGTAAGTCTTCTTTTCTTCAGTTTCTTTTCCTCCAAAGGTCTGCAATTCTTGAGGGCTGACACCAGATGTAAAACTGATGAAAACAAGGCATTTGGTAATTCTGCCTTATCTGTGTCTTCCATCCCCAGGATACACATCTGATTCAGCAGTGGCCTCATATTTTCCCAATCTTCCTTTTGCTATTCATGCACTTGTAGAAGCCCCTTTCGTTGTCCTTGATATCCCTTGCCAAGCTCAGTTCCAAGTGGGCTGTGGCCTTCCACATCTTATCCTCTCACACTCTGATGGTCTTCTAGTCCTCCCATTTGTCTTTTCCCTTTTTCCACATTCCATAAACTTCTTTCTTCCATTTGAGATTCACTAGAAGCTCCCTGCTCATCCATGCAATTGTCCTGCCCCCTTTACTTGATTTCTTGCACATAGGGATACACTGGTCTTGAGCCTGGAGGAAGTGATGCTTGAATATTGACCATCTCTCTTTGACCCCTTTCTCTTCTAGAGCCCTAAGCCATGGGATTCTTATAAGCAGGTCTTTGAACTTCTGAACCTCTTCAGAAGTTGGCTTTCCTCTTCAGAAAGTTGGCTTTCTGGAAGTTGTGGATTCTAGTCCTGCTTACTACTTGGCTTCCTCCTTGCAGGATCCTGATTTCCACCATCTCATGGTCCCTGCAGCCAAGGTTGCCCCCAGCCTTCACATCTTCAACCAGTTCCTCCTGGTTTTTTAGTACGAGGTCCACAAGTACACACCCTTCTTTGTTGGCTCCTCCACAACTTACATCAAAATGTTTCATCAATGATCTGCAGGAACCTCCTGGACTGTCTGTGCCACGCCATTTTGTTCTTCCAGCAAATATCAGTGTGGTTGAAGTCCCTCAGGGGAACAAGGGCCTGTGACCCTGAGGATACTTTCAGTTGTCCATAGAAAGCTTTATCAGCTTCTTTCTCCTGATCAGGTCACCTACAGTGAACACCCACAGCAGCATCACCCATATTAGCCTCTCTCTTAATTCTTACTTGTAAACCCTCAGCTCATTTGTCTGGCTCTGGGTAGAGCTCAGTACATTCCTCTTGTTCTCACATAGGAAAAAGCTGCCTCTCACTGACCTGTCGTCATATAAAAAAGCTGCCTCTCACTGCCTCTCACTGACCTGTCCTTTCTGAAAAATACATAGCCACCCATGATAGCATTCCAGCCATGTGAGCTGTCTCACCGTGTCTCTGTAATTGCAATGAGATCATGGCCCTGCAACCACAGACAGATTTCTATTTCTGTTTGTTCCTCATGCTGTGTGTGTTTGTGTACAAGTACTGTAGAGTGGTGACTGAGCAAATGGATTCCCTAGACAGGGTGTAAGAGGAAAAATCACAAACATGAGGCAGATAGAGGGGAGCCTGACATATGAGAAAAGGCTGAGAGGACTGGGTTTGTTCAGTCTAGAGAAAAGAAGACTTAGGGAGACCTTGTCACTATGTTTCAGCATATAAAGGCTACAAAGAGGATGGACAATCTCTTTTTGCAAGAAGCCACACAGAAGAGGAACAGGGTAATGGTTATAAGTAACTTCTGGGGATGTTATGATTGGACACATGAGGAATACGTTTCACAATGAAAACAATCAGCCAACAATAACCTCCCCAGGGAAGTGGTAGATTCCTGAGCGGTGGATACTTTTTAAGATTTGGCTGGACAGGATGCTGAGCTATCTTATCTACATCGTGCTGCTGCCATCATTTTGCCAAGAAAGGTTGGACCAGATAATCCTTGAGGTCCCTTTTCAACTTGGTATTCTACGAATAACAGCAGTTTATTTTTAGAAAATTAAGTGGGTGTTCCAGGCAGCAATCCTGGTATCCTCAGGGGTTAGCTTCCAATTTAATGTGAATAGTCCCAGCTGTAGAGCCCTCGCTTAGAAAAGTCCCTTCTGTGTAGGCAACTTGACATACACAGGCAACTTTTTGTACCTTTTTTAGGGCAAGTGACTTATAAAATGCAATATGCATGAGAAAGGGAGAGAGATGAAAGCTGAATTGTAAAGAAGGAGGAGGTCCTCAAGGCCCCTGTGGTGACGTAGAGGGGGATTTACAAGGTCATATTGGACCTACTTTAAAATGTGCTGATGTGGAGAGGATGATGGGAACTCTTGGGGCCAGCTGGGAATTGACTCACTTGTCCCTGCCTGCTGCTGCCTCCGCCTGTGAGTAATATTTGCAGAGCACCTTTTTCTTCTTTAGGCAGCTGGAACGCCTGATGCTGACTCAACTCCAGGGGATGGAAATGTAAGCCAGATTGAAGCCAGAGGTGATTCTGCTTCCGTGCATGGGGTTTTATTTTTTATTGTTTGATTAGGATCACAGCCACATCAAAAGAATTGGAGGAAAAGGAAGGTATGGAATTTGCCCTTCATGAAAGATCTTTGGGAATTTTAGCTTTACCTGTGGCAGGCAGGAGGTGGTAAAGTTTACAACCGGATGAGCCAATTCATTTCTTCCCCCCTCAGCTCCCCCCCTTGCCATTCCCACACTTGTCTGAGCTCTTTTTGTAAGGAAAAGATAGGGGAAGGTGACTGCGACAGATGAAAGTGATGTTAGTTATGTCAGCTGCTCTTGGGAATGGAGCAGAGGAATCCGCCTACTAAGAAATACAGCCAGAAAATAATCTGTCCCAAAGAGTTACTGCAGTCTCTGCACAGGGCACCTGAAGAAGCTTTTGAAGGACATCTTTTTTCTTATTACAGTAATATTTTTCAGGTTCACAAGGTGAGCACTGTATATGGGATGCAGCTGGCTACAGTGATTAATGGCTCTTTCTGCCAAGAGTTCCTCTGCAGATCCTTTGGCATTTCATGTATTCAGCAAAGCTTATTTCCACTTAACTGCAGTCTCTCTTCGTGGCTCAACATCCATTTGGACCCTTATAAAGTATATCTGCATGCTAGTTAATCTCTGCTGTTGGCAAAAGGTCTGCCTATGCAGCATGCTGCTGCTTCCTCTTCCCTTGCCCCAGGCTTAAGATGGTATCTTCTTATGAACTCAGTCGAGCTACATCAGCCTATAAAATCTACTTTTGAAAATTATATATTGAAAGTCATTTCCTCTGAAGCACTTGTTTGTTTTCATCTTAGAAAGGAAGTGTCATTTTGCCAATTTGATACCATTTTATTCAGGTGCCTTAAAGAGATGTATATTTTCTTCCTACAGACACCTAACAGGCTTTGCACAAGGCAGTGAAGTTACACAGTTTAATATAATGGTATCCTAAATGTGGATCCATTGTGCAGCAAAATCAGATTGTAAAGTGGAGACAGACAAGCAAGTGCAAGAATCTGCTTTGGAGGCAGAGCCTGCTGCCAAGCAAGAGATGAGGAGAATTTCTCTGCCATGTGAATTTTTCTGGCAGTGACTGTTAGAAACCTGCAGAACTTGATAGGAGAGGCTTTGAAAGCACAAAAGATGTCCTTTATCTGTTTTTCCTCTCTTGAATGCTCCTCTTGTAGTGCTTTTTGTCCCTGCTGCTCTGACTGCCATTCAAGGTGTGAGACCTGTGGAAGAGGGGCTGTTCAGGACATTAGCCTCAAGGTGCCTTTTAAAGAAAAAAACAGTTCCTGGAACTGTGGGTACAGGAAAATATCTTGTTGCTGAAAAAGAGGGTGATCCTCTCTGGTGGTAGGTGGGTGGTAGAGATGGCAGCTTGAACAACTGGGTCAGCACCCTGAGTTAGAACAGAGAGTCTCTGTAGCACGCAGTGATCAAGAGGTAGCTGAAACAGTCAGTCATCCTTTGGATTCACATCATTTTTATCCCCACCCTGTCATGGATTTTTTCTTGCTTAGTGGCACAGGCAGGGTCACAGAAAATCAGAGTTACAGATTTCCTTCCTGTCCTGGGTACAACTCTGCCACTCCATCTCATAGGAATGGTTTCCAATAGTCATTCATCTCTGACTGTTCCTGCTGCCTGCTCTGCAGCTCCTGAAAGATGTACCAAACAGTGATGTTCTCCATTTTGTGCCATTTTTGCCAGTATCATTTCAAGGCATGATTATACTTCTCCATGCTGAGTTCTCTGTTAATTTGGGATTGACCACAACAGCACTGCCCGCTCAGGCTGCGTTTTGCTTATAAGTTACTCTCCTTTTCAAAACTCTCTATGGATTGCTCCAGGCTAACTTCTCTTTTTTGCGCTACCTCTCACTGCCATACAGCTAAATTTGGCTGGTGGGAGATCTGTCTTCTCTCAACTCTACGCCAACTTGTGCCATGTGCATTCAAACTCCAGCTGAAATATTTCCTCACTTCTGCTTCCTAATTCACCACTTCTTCCCTTGGTGGTTATTATTACTATTATTACTATTACTATTACTATGACTATTACTATTACTATTGTTGTCGTTGTTGTTGTTGTTGTGACTAATGTATTGCATCTCTTTCATCTCTGCTGTCTTCCCAGCCTTCCTCTATGGGTAATTCAAGTGAAAGTGAGCAATGCAGAGGCAGTGAGCATGGTGGCTATTTGGAGATGGAAGACAGCATATTCCAGAAGCATTAGTACTTGCTAAACACAGGACTGAAGTGCTAAGGTACAGCTCTGAACACTTGCAGGCATTAAAGATGGCTAAGGGTTGAGTTTGGAGTCAGATAATTAGGATGAAGATGACACTTAATGCTGACAATGACATACAAGCTCACCCCAGATGCAGAATCCTTTGACCTAGGGTTTAATTCACAGAATTTGTTGGGGCTTTGGTGATACTTCAGAAATCTCTCGTGGAAATTACCTTTGTCACCATTTGCACTAGCATGTGTATCTTTTGCACAAACACGGCAGAAATGCTCCTATGTTGGATATCTGTGTTATGGGGAGCCAGAGGAAGGTAACAGAGCTGTCAGATCTGACAAAATTTGTGGCAGAATAGGCCAACACATCCTTCAAATCACACCTTACAGACTGCAGTGCCTTTGTGTATGTTGTTGCTGAGAGGAGCATGGCTGGGGAGATGAAGTGGGGAGGAAGGTTTCCTCCTACTATTTTCACTTCTGTATAGAGAAGGTTGAGAGTGAACCAGACAAAAATGAGATGTGTTTGCAAACACTTGGCAGACTTTGAAACCAGAGATGCCTTTTTTGTGTGCGTGCACCTTTCCATACATGGTTGTTGTGTGAAGGGGAGGCATTGCTCATTCGAATCAGGGTGGAAATTTCAGTCCAATGGCTGGAATTCACATAACTGTCAAACTAAATGAGGCTGGAGCAAAAGCAAAGGGGGCTTCAGAAGGTTAAATCTGGAAACAAACACCACTATGTGTTTCAGGCTTTAAATTGTGAGTCATGAATGCTAAAGACTTGAAGGTATCAGCATAACATGCTCTTTATCCCAAAACAAACAACTTAACTCACTGAGCTCATTTATGGAGGTCTGGTTCTTCTCCCACGCTCGGCTTCCAGGCAGATGCAGAACTACTTGTGTAAGGAAGAACTCCTTGTATAGGACACAGAGACATGAAATGGCTAACACTGAAAGCAGATATTCTTGCAGAGGTGCTCTACCATGAATCCACAATTATTCTCCACAGCCACCTCTTGAGAGTGCATTTACTCCCACAGTGTGCTTGAGAGCCAAGCAAAGAAAAGTGTATTAAGGTGAAAAGGAGCCCCATTGTGCATACAGCAGGGCACCTTCGTGCATGTTGTCTTCTGTAGCACAGAGCGAGGATGAGAGGAGCAGAAATAGGTCCCAGCACTTCTGTGCCTGCACACACCTCCCAAAATCTCATACCATAAGGTCCCCAGGGCTTCCAAGCATGAGGCATGGCTTGCAGATTCAGCTGCTTGTATGTATTCTGAGGCAGCTATTCTGTAATTGGGTTAAGCATTTTCCAGCTGACCCCCTCCAGTTTACCACAAAGCAAGATTTACCACATCCAGAACCCTGGGTAGTAATGTTAAAAATAACAGGAGTGGCAACCACTGGTCTGGGTTAGCTCCTGAGTGGCACAGATTGCATTTGGGGGTTCTGCTGGAGTCTCCCAAGACTTTCTGCTTATAGGATGGAGGGAACTGTGCCACCCTTTGAGTGCGCTAGAAGCCAGGAGGAGCTGTGGGAAATCTAAGTTTCAGCAAGAAGCACTGTCAGTCCTCCCACTGCAGGGGCTGTGCTGCTTGTCAGTCCTGCAGGAGACACCTGGATCCCCCCAGGGCCCCACTGCTCCTGGAGGCTGGCGTTAAACACCTGCTCAGGTCCCTGTCTTCCCTACAGCATCCCTTGTGTTGTGATTTGAAAGTCAGCTCCAAAGATAAGGCTGTGTGATTAGTGTGTCTTTTAAACCAAAGTGTATCTTAATCAGTCTGATTTACTGTCTGATTCAGTACATTAGCTGCAGCTTCCTAAGCTCCGTGGTGTAATGAATATGCATACATTCAACAGTTGCAATTAGCAGGCAGTCACTGCTGGGGAAAACAAACTACCCAGGGCCTAATTCTACCCTTCCCATAGCGACTTCAGTGGGACATTAGCTTAAACACAAGCCCCCAGATCCAGCCTACAAAGCAATGGTTAATAGGCCCCCGTGTTTCAAAAACCTATTTAAATAGCAAGGTTTGTGTCAATTCTAATTTTACCTGAATGAGTTTGCCTATTCCTCAGTGACCCAGGCAGGCAAATTGAAAGTACAAAGCACATACAGTACAGTACAGTACATACGTCAGTGTTTGTTTCGGGACTGGTCATTTGGGTAAGCTGGCTCCTCTCGCTGAAAGAAATAAAATTAATTAGCAAACTTCAAGAAAGTAAAAGGGTTAAGCCTTTCCTTTGGGATTCTCAGCAGATAAGTTCAGCACTATGCAATTGTCATGAGAATTTATGAGGCAGAAGCTGCTGGAGTAACTAGGAAAAATATGCACAATTAAAATTATATTCTGTTCTTGTCCTTTAGCTTAACCCCTTAGTGCACCATAAACTGAAATGTTTGTGGGTATGTTTTTTATTTCCCAGAGGCTTTTCAGACAGCCTAATGCAAAATTGAAGCTATGATTGGTATATTTAAGCCCTGGGTTTAAGTTCTGCTCACAGCCAACAGTGATTTGCAAAGAAACACTTTCACACAGTTATTTCATAAAAACCATTTATATTTAATATAAATCTGTCAAACATTCAAAACCATATGTGAAGTAATTTGAAATGCTTACAGAGTCGGAGAACATTGTGCTTTATTGCATTCAGAAGCAGAAAAAAAGGGCAAGACCTGCAGCAACAGAAATCTGAGCTCAAGCTTATCCAAAGATGAAAGAGATAAAGGGATCCTGTGGCTCTGCACACACAGGAGAGGGAACTGAGTTGCACCCCTCCAAGGGTTTGCTTCCTCTCAGCATGTGGCTTTTGCTCTCCTGTTCCACCCACACCAACCTCATCCTCTGAAGCTGTGCCTGGGTTTTGGGCTGTTGAGATTTGGAGAGGCTGTTGACCTCTTAGCTAATAAATGCCTGTCCCTGCATCAGAATAATGTTCCTGTTTCATCTGGTGCTTGTCCTGAGCAGAAGCTGCTAAGCATGGACCAACCAATCAGCTCTTTGCAGAGCACGAGAACAGCTTCTTTTCCTTTCCTTGGGAGAGGTACTAGGTGTTCCAGGAGAAAAGGAAAAATGGTGGTTCCTCACAGCATGCTAATGCATCTGAGGATGGCCAAGGAGAAGAGAGGAAGTAGTGCAAGTGCTGCCTCACCTAAATATCTTATGCCATTTACCTCCAAACTTTCCAGCAATATTTCACATTATCATCAAATTTGGCCTGTGAAAATTGAAGAAGACAGGTTTAACTGCTGCACAGCTAAATAGTGATAGGGGACCAGATCAGGTGTATAATAACAGGATATTTTCTACTTAACTGTGGTGATATTAGATTCCTTCTATATGTGATGAGTCATTGCTTGCATTTATTTATTTTAATAAAAGACAATGGCTACCGCCGTTAAAAAATTAATAAAAAGTTGTTGTATTCAAAGAATAGTTTGGTTTGGAAGAGGCTTTTAAAAGTCATCTAGTACAACATTCCTGCAATGAGCAGGGAAATCTTCATCTAGAACTAGTTGCTCAGGGCCCCATCCAACCTGACTTTGAGTGTTTCCAAGGATAGGGCATCTCTTTGAGGCACCTGTACTAATGTCCCACAACCCTCATTGTCATAATGTAAATCAATCCTCTTTTGATTTAAAACCCTTTGTCCTATCTTAAGTTTGGTTCCATCTAGTTTGCAAGCCCCCTTTTCTGTTCTGGAAGGCTGTGCTATTGTCTCCCCAGAGCCCTCTCTTCTCCAGACTGGATAAACCCAACCCTCTCAGCCTTTTTTCATAGAAGAGGTATTCCATCCCTCCAATTTTGTGCCATATTTCTGTTGCACAAACAGAGTTGGTGGGGATTTATCTGCGTGTCATTTGGAATTGAGAATCCTACAGGATTTTCAGGGTCAATCCTGATGCCTGCTGTAGTGCACTGATGCTCTTTCTCTGGGGATACACAAGGGCTGGGGAGCAATAAGCTCACTCTCTGTTGGGTTAGCCCATTAGTGATGTGTATAGGACCTTGGTGTATCACAGGTAAATTCACCTTGTCCTGAGCTCTGGTCATGTCCGACACCACAAAACAAAAGATAGAAAATTGGGTGGTGGTAAACAGCAGGATCCAAATGGACTGACACGCTAGGTTGGAAGGAAAAGGAATAGAGCATTGGAATGGGTGTGCACATGAAAACTGCACCCTAAAATTCTGACCTGGCCCTCCACTAATTACCACACTTGTATCTCTATTCACACACAACACCATGTATTTTGTCTGCTTGTGCCTGGATGTTGGTAGGACAGTAGAAGGAGGAATTTCTTGTCCCTGATTCAGGACATTGGCTTACTTTTAGATTAAAGAAATGTAGTTTGTGGAAAGAAATATATTGTAAGGTATACACTGAATTAATTCCTGAAGGGCAGAGGGAGAGAATGAAAAGAGATGGCTAATGAATACAGCTTAAGAAGGAGAGTTATTTGGCAGATGCAGACTCCTGGTCAATCTGTGCTCTCAAGTAGATGCTGAGATGTCAGCTAGAGGGGAGAGAGATAAAGGAAGGGAATTTAGCTTCATGATTGTGCATAAAAATAACATTAAAGCTGTCCTATAACCCTCTTCCATTCATCTCCTCCAAAATGTAAGTCTGAGTGGTTGGCAAAATCCTTTCAAATATGCCTACCCTGGTTCAAACACTGGGAAGTGCATTGTGACAGGCTCTTAACAGCAGCAGGCACCACATGTAACTGTTGCTGCTCTTTGTGGATGTGCCGTGCATACTTATGCTCAGCAATGAAACATGTGTATGGTGAGGGAATGAAAAGCAGCCCATGAACTCGCTCCCTTTTTGTTTTCTCCGTGTGAGGCAAGTGGATTTATGCCTATCATGTGCACATACATCACGGGTGTGAGAAACAATCAGCTGGAGCATTTGAAGGCTGTTCTGTGGATTGCCTGCATGATTCCCTGAGGTGTGTCTTGCTAATTTTGTTCTCCTTTTAGAAAGAATATTTTTCTTTTTTTTATTTGCTTTGGTTTCTAAAAAAAAAAAAAAAGAAAACCCAGCACATATGAAAAGCATTTTTTTTCTTAAAATGCACAGTTGCAAATGCAAAGTGGGGGAATGAACCTCAAAATAGTTTCCAATTCTGATACTGTTGTTGGATGTGGGGAGGGTAGTCTGTGTCTCAATGGTCTTCCTTACAGCTGGAGAATGGTTTATCCCAGGGTGCCATGTGATTGTGGAGCCACCTTCTGAGGATGACCGATTGAGGAGTGGTCCTGGGCAATACAGGAGAGGTCAGACCCAGCAGCAGTCTTGAGTAGATATTGTTGGTTTGCTCTGTGTTCTGATCCTTGCAAAGACCCTTCTGGGAATTAACACCACTCTTGCTGAATGGAGTGGCTTGCTCCCCCTTCCTACCAGCCCTGCACAGTGTGACTCACTTGTGCTAGCCAGGAGTTTCCCCACCATCATCTGCAGAGATGCACTATCACCATTTCATGGTCAGCAGCAGCAGCAGCAGTACTGCCGCTCTTTCCTGGTGCAGAACAAGCGACTCCCCCAGGACAGTCAGTCAGTTGCATCCATTTCATCCTTAAGGAACACAGGGCCCCAGAGGCAGTGCCTGACTTGCCCAATTGGTGTGGCAAATCCTTAGTGGCACTTGGAGTGTGTGAGAGCTGAGCTAGTGGATGTTTCTGCTCGGCACTGGTTTGTGCATCGATCAGCAGGGCCCACTCACCTCAGCAGAGTGATTGTTACCGAAGCCTGCATGGCTGGCTGCTCTCCGTGCTCCTGCATGCTCCCCGTGCATACATATTGCCTGATGAATGCACACCCTGTTGAGTGTTATTGCTTTCTTAATGTGCTGCAATTTTCCCCCCAATATTCTAAGCGAGAATGATTGTTGCCGTAGAACATCCTCCCTCCAGTTGCTGCAGCCCATGTTTATTTACAAGAGCACATTTTACATCAGCTGTCGCTCCCGTCTCACTGAAATAGAAGTTTCAAGTTCACAGAACAATAAAAGATATAAATTACCTCTTATAATTAACTGAACAGCATGAGCGAGCCTCCAAACACCAGACTTTGTTATGCCCTAATTAGAAACTGTGCACACACAAGAGCTTAAGCACCTCTGTCTGTCTGTCTGTCTGTCCTGCCGACTGGGCACTGCCTCCACCCTGATCCCAGCCCAGCAGGCAGCTCTTGGGGCCTCAGTCCCAGCTGGTGCCAGCTTGTGTATGAGAGAGCTTGCCCATGCTATCCATCCTTTATTGCCATCCTGCACCATCCTTGTTGGACCCATGAGCAGGCCCAGGAGGGGAGGAGGAGAGGGAAGTGTCATTTTCTTTGAAAGGCAGCGTTATTTTCCAGCCTGTACAGTGTCACCATGATATTTTCTGAAAAATCCCTTCACCAGGATTTCTTCTTCTGGGAAGCTGGGAAGCTTCAGCTTCTCCCTGTTTCCCTGCTTTGGAATGTGATTTGGAGTTTGTTTATTTAGCATGTGAATTGTTTTAATTTAATGACCAACCATGGTCCAGCTGTGTCAGACTCTGAGGAGTCAGTCACAAGCTTTCATTATCATTCTTGTTAAGCGTCCTGATGTATCCACTCTCTTTCTTTAGTATAGTTTTATATAGCAGTCTTTAATATAATGTAATATCATAAAATAAATCAATTAATATGGAGTCAAATTCTCATCTCTCACCTCGTCCTGGGGACCTCACAAACACCACAGTACAGCTGTGTAGAGAAATCATGGCTGCCCCTGAGATTTGTCTGCTAGCCTTCTCCATAGGTTTCAAGTAGCTGAGAGACCTTGTTGTTGTTCTGGAGGGGATGGGACAATTTCCTGCTGAGTCCCCTGCCGCCTCCCACTGGAGCTGTGACAGACATCCACTTGAGGTGCTTGCCCACACTATGTTCAGCATCCATCATGCTGTGGGCATCACCCATTACTGCCTTTAGGGACCCTGCAAGCCTCATTCCTCCATGTCTAGTGGATGTGCTGGTTGGAGGGAGCTGAGCTGGGCCTCCGTGGGTCAGGGGCAGTGTTTAACCTCCTGGCAAGCCACTGGTGTGCCTGCAGTTACTTCAGCCCTTCGTCATTTTGACAGGAGGTGATTCCACACACGCAGACCCCAGAGGAGAGAGCATTGCTCATTTTTAGGTGAGGGCAGTCAATAAGCCTCTGGAAGGAGAGGTAAAACTTATGTCTTGCTCAAGTTACGGGCTGGAGAAAGTTAGAGACAGGAGGTTTGATCGACTGCAGCCGAGGAAAGGTTTCTGTGCACAGGCACCATGTATTTCCACATCAGGAGCATCCTCAGGAAAGGTCACTGTGCTGAGGAGCTGAATCCTTTCCAGGAGGCTTTACAGGTGTTCAGACAGCTTGTTAACAGCAGGAAACACAGAGAGTGTGAGCCCTTTTGTGGCTCATTAAAAGCTCAGGTGGATGTGTAAACTTGGGTCTGTGCTCTTTCTGGCACTGATTTTGGTCTTTAAAATGTGTGATCTGTATTTAAATCTGTGTAATGTGAATCTTTCTTTATTTCTTCTTGAACTTGTTTTTTTGCTATGAGATGGTGTCATAGTAATGGACCCAAAGCTAAGAACTCCATGTCAAGATGTGAAGCAGCCCTTACAGAAACAAGATATTTGACTGTTCCTATGCCTGTCCAGCCAAGCCAACGCCATATTCTGGGATGCTGAACACTGTGCCTGTGATGAGTTATCCTGAAAAAGCTTCATAGTTAAATTTAGAAATTATAATTAATGAATTGTGATTTGTGTTGAATAGGGGTTTCTTGCCACACAGTATGGACATGGAGAGCATGAACTTTTGGCACAGGCCAGAAAGGTCAAGAGAGAGTTCAGACTGCCCAAATCTTTCACAGAACAGCTATTGCTTTTGATAAATTCTTTTATTGGAGAAAATATGGCACATTTATTATACTTCTGGGGGTTATGATACTGTATTATTTTATTGTTTTATATTAGTACTTTATACTGTAATGTTTTGATATTATTGAAACAAATTATTATTTTCTTGCTGGAGAAAACGACTACTGAAATAATATGTTCTGAGAGCCCAAAAATAATTTTTTATTCAGCTTTGGCATTTCATGGAAAATCTGAGTGCTGCTTTTCAGAAAAATAATATCACACTTCATCTATTGGAATTCCTGACCAGAGCTACTGTAACATTGTACTACATTAACCCTCAAAGGATTACCAAGCATTTAAATCAAAGCTGAGTGAATAAATTATAATGAATAATTTATTCATTTAATTTCTCTTCTGTTTTCTCTCTACCAGTTTGTCTATTAATACATTGTGGTTAATTTAGTTGTTGTTTGAAATATTTTACTAATAATTTCTGTGAATTATCTGATCAGGAATAAACTATTAAATTTAACAGAATGTGTTGTTATAATGGAGAATTTGAAAGGGAGTTTTATAGTACCATAGGATGTAGATATTCTTGGACTGCTTCTCGCAAAAAGAAGAATATTATCTGTGATTCACAGGTGCTTGAAATAATTTCTATTTTGACATTTGTTGTTTTCATTGCTATTTGTACATATAAGAAAAATAATATGTAAGAGAGTTTCAAGCTATCAGTGGGTGTTCAAAAACAAGTCATGGGATGCATTTGAAATTCAAATTTTCTTGAATTTTATTTGCAATCATAAGATACATAGCCTCTGTTTATTCTCTGATTGGATGATCTCAACCTTCCAGATTATTTTCTTATGTGACTATTAAATTACATTTTAAGTATCACTGTCCAAGAACATCCTAGAATGTTTCAAGGAAAGTTTCTGCCCTAAAGCCACTCACGGGTGTTTTTGCTGTCAGTAAAAACTGATGGAGAAAAAGTGGGGTTTTTTTAATATATCAGGTCTGGAAAGATTTCATATTTCATTTTTCTAGTTATCATTCCTCAAGCAGTCAAAGGTTTGTTTTTTTTTCTGGAGAGACACGCAGTAGTATTTTTCAATGATTAAACTGACTTTACCCAAGCCAGTCTCTGCACATCTGTCCACTAGGCTCTTGGCTGTGCTTTGAAGCATGGGGTGGGTTTTTGGAGAGATGTCCCTGCTCACTTCCTCCTTTGCACTGGGAAACCTCCTTTATACATATAAATATAGATATAGATATATAGATACATATATAGGAAGAAGAAAGGAAACTTGCTTCCTCTGTGTCTCAGTGGTGAGTTGGAGGTTTGCTTGCTGGGCCTTATGGAGGGTTAGCAGGCAGTGGGAGGGTGACAGCAAGGCAAAGTGCTTCCTGCATGGTGGTCATCAGCATCTGACAAATGAACGTGAAGGTTTCTAAGGTTTTATCTTGCTTCCATTTGGTTGCATGAAGTGAGATTGCATTTTTACTGCCTACAAAAATTTTTGGTTAATTAATAACTCTGCATTACTTTAAAATCTAATTTTAATTGGAACTTTTATAGAAGCTAAAATAATTTTTCTCCAGTTTTTCCCCATCTTTCCGTCAGTGATGTGAGTAGAAACTCCTCTGTATAATGCTGTACCCTATTCCCACACAGCTGAAAATGGTAGCATGACTCACTGGAGAAGAGGGATAAGCTGCAGTATCCCCCCTGAGGGTCACTGCATTGCTCCTATGCCTAGAATACTTTTGTGTCACTTGGCGTCTTCCCTCTGTTGCAGCTTGACTCCACCCTCTGAAATAGAAATGTTTTCCCTCCTAAGACAACTTGTTCCATTTGAAATCACAGTGTAACTGGAGCAGTGATGGGATTGTGTCCAGAGAAGACTCCTGCTCTCAGGCAGGTCAGGGACAAGGGCCAGAGCCAGCACAAGGACAGGAACAAACCTTCACAGAGCACTCTGAGTACCAAATGTGAGGTGCTCACCTGTGCAGCTGCTCCAGCAATAACATTTCTTCCTTGGGAATGCTGAGACTTTCAAACATAAACTAAAACTCGGTGACACAGTGCCTAAGAAGCAGCTTTGCATCTGACCTACAGCACTCAGAGCCAGGGGAGACTCAGCTATGTATATATAATGTCTTCAAGGGCAAAATATTTGCCTTGGGAAAGGCTCTCTTTTTTCCATCATGTTTGATAGAGGATAAATATAGCTTCCAGCTGTAGCCTTCTTGAGCAAAAGACCATCCTGAACACACAGATGCCTGTGCAGGTGTTTCAATTGATTTTGAAGGGCCAAGGCTTTCCCTCTTTGCCTGTTTAATTTGTCTGGGCAGGACTCCATGCACCCTTGGCACTAATTCAATGAGAAAGAGCAGCGTGCTTCACTAAAAGAGACTTTAGGAGGGTTTTGTCAATGCCAATGTGAAGGCAATTTAAGTTATTTTGACTCAAAAAATGGCGAACAACATTTTCACACACCAGTATGATGGTTTGGGAAAAGTTAGCAGTTTCAGAGTGATTAATAAAAACCCACCTCTCATTTGGATCTTAATTCTTCTGTTACAGGAACTACAGCTTTTGCTGTTAGCTGAAAGTGGCCTGACCTTCAAATAAAATGGCATGCACCTTGGAAGGAGAAATATTCCAGAGACTGTTGATATCGTGGCACCATCTCGACGTGCTTTTCAGGTGTTTGCACATTTCTCTACTGCCAGTTCTGATAAAGACCTTACTCTGAGCAAAATCTGTTCCTTAGCAGCTCTGGGTTATTCAGCAGTTGTCTTGTTCTGTAAGAAATGATGCAGCCCATAACAGTGGACATTGGCTCTGCTCTGGTCATTTTAAATTACTTTTTTTTGGTAAAGAGTTTAGGCTTACTTCTGATAAACTTTTCCAGTTTGGGATTAAAAGGCATTTTTTCAAAGCTTTTCAGTTCCCTAGAATTCTTTGCTTTATTAATGTAACATAATAAATGAAGAAATTCAGGACATCCCTTCTAACACCATCAAAGCATTTAATGAGGAATGAAAGAGGATTTCTTTTGTTTCTACAATTATGACTACTAAAGCAAGCTGTGGTTCTGAACATTATTTGGTTTTTGATAATTTTGTTACTTGAGAGCAGCTTAGACTACTGTGCATACGGTTACAACCCGTTATCGCAGGAGAACATAAGGCAGCGAATGCCACATGAGCAGCAGTCTCATGCAGGCGGGGAGGAAACTGATTTTTGTGGCTAAAGCATTCAATTAGGACATTAAAAATATCTGGCTTATGGGTTTTTTGGTCCTTGGAGCTGTTGTTTAGGGGCGAATCTTCAAAGACATTTAAGCATTCAGTCTCGTGATTAAGAGGGGCATCACTGATTTGATGAGCTTTGTCTTTCTGAAGCTGGTTTCCACCAGGTGATGATGCTTCCTTCATATCCTGTGTATTGCAATTGCAACCTTTGGGCAAAAAGCACTTCCTTTCAGTGTGTGTCATTTTATCAATTGCCAAAATAGAGCCAGGGACCGAATATATGGAGCCTGAGCAAGGATTATACTGTACTGCATGGGTGGGTCTGTGTGTGCATGTATTCATGTGCACACTGTCTCTCCAGTAACCTTTTTTGTGCCTTTCTAGCTTTGTTAGTGTCAAGGTAAAAATGTTTTTCTATCTTTCCTGTCTTCTTAAATGGCTTTCCTGACTTCCCGTTCTTCATTTTTCATCTGATTTAAATCTAAGCTATGAAGGAAGATGAACATCTGACTTGCTGGAGAGCATCACTCCTGTGAATAAGAACTATGTTGAAAGATGTTTCAATTATCCACAGAAACAAGTGCTTTTAAAGCAGTTAGATCTGTTTCCTTACAGATTTGACTTCTGGTTTTGCAATAGATTGCACTGAATAATGTGCAAAGCATACAAAGGGCAAATTGGAGTGCTATGAATATGCTTATGACTATGTGCAATCTACTGTATTATACAACATGAAATTTGTTAAAATGTTAAGACAAAAAATTATTTCAAATCAGGATGACGGAAGTGTCATATGACTATATGGAAAGGCCATGTCTGCATATTTTAATCATAGCTTTTCCCCAGCTTGCTTTTAAAAGGAAATTCTGGAAAATTTTAGGCAATTCCACACAGCCCTTTGGTTTTGATAGAACTGCTATAACAGAATCTGGTTCCATAAATCTTTTCTCAATGAAGTCTTTATAAAACCTTAATTAAAACACACTGTCTCTACTAGTGCAACAGGAAATCAGATAACAAAGCAATGGCACCCAATATGCTCCTCTAGATGAAATAATTTCCTATTTCATTTACAGCCTTAACGAATGCTTCACTTTCTCTTCATTAAGTCCACATGCATCTCTCTTTGTCCTGGAGATAATATAACTGCTGGCACCACAGGCTGTGCTTATGCAATTGTTATTTGTAAGACCATAAAGCACATGACGCAGTGTTATAGGAGCTGCTGTAATGAAATCAACGGCACTGTCACTGTGCTCACGATCATTTACACCACAGACTGATCCAACTGCTGGCAACAAGCAACATCTGCTTTGAAATTCAGAGGCAAGGCCACCAAATTCTTCCAGAATTTCACATCATGAAAGAAGAAGCCAGCAGTCACAATTATTTTATTTCTCCTGTATGTAATATTGGTCCCAGTATTTTAATTACTAGTGGAAGGAGAAAGTATGTCCAGCCCAACTTAAGTCTTAGTAGCCAGTGTACCATGGAAAAAAAAAAAGAAAAAATAGAGCCAAAGTTCATCAATCTGAATAAATTGTCAGCCTTAGTTCTCTTTGTATCCTGATCCTGTTTACACTCAATGTGTTCACATAGCAGTGAAAAGGAGATTTCAATCAACCGTTTATGCAGCTTGTCCAGTTTTCATGCATTCATGTGCGACCTTTTTTTTACTCTGCAGGTACAATTGGTTTCTCAGTGACATATACTTTTTTAACTTTTTCATGCTGAGATGGCATTGAAGTGATGCTGCTTTTGCCCCCAGGAGCCACATCAGGTGACAGGCTCTCGAACCGCAATTTACAGAAATGGTCTCCTGCAGATATTCTGAGGAGGATAAGGATCTCTTGGAGAGTGGAGATACCATCCCTGCCACTTAGAGAGGTGGTGTCTTATGGTTTGTGAGCAATATCAATCTCATGGGCCCTTTAAAGCAATTTCCATTCTTATACATTCTTCACCATTCTCATCTTTATTGTGCTTTTCAGCAGTTCTGCAGGGCTGTGAAGACCCAGGGATTTCTTTCTCAGTAGCAGCCATTTCAGCTTCACTGCTCTTCTGTAAAACTTTGTCTCTCCTCCTGGGAGTCAGCAAAAAGAGCATTTAGCAACCAGGAAGAGCAGCAGGGAAGATAGAGAGGTGAAGTAAAAGGCAGAAGGACCAGCCAAGCCAAGGAGCCAGAGCTTCTGTTCAGGCTGGTCAGAGGGCCAACTCTGAGGTGAGTGACAAAGGCAGAGGTTGATCAGCCTACGGCAAAAAAGAGCTAAATAGCAGCAACACCATTTTCATTAACTGGGGATCTGATCAAAAGCCTGCCTAGTTCAGTGGGAAAAGGCTTTCACTGATATCTGTAAATTTTAAATTTGTCCTCCAAATGTGTTCTATCTTTGGTAATTAAAATATCTTTTGCTGCTTCCTATTCATCTTAGCATCACAGATCCCATGATTATGTTACGGAAGAAGTGGACTTGCTCATGACTAACTGGTGGAATGGTGGCAAGGACACTTCTACTCTAGAATCTGGCCTTTAAAACTTCTATTTCTAGTAAAAGTATGAGGGGAAGAAAAAATCCAGAGTGGTTCTCAATCTCTTGGTGAGCTTCCAGAACAGCATGACACAGCAAATCCCCAGCTCAGTGGCTGCAAAAGAAGTTGTGTTCATTTGGAAACACCATGAAACAGGAGCCCAGAGCTTTATCATTGTCACTCAGTAAGACAAAATGATGAAAGGAACTGCCAGCTTTCATTGTCACTCCACCAATGCATTCCTGCAACTTCCATTTCCTTAACTTTCCTGTTAAGGAAATGGGAGTTTAGCATCCAAGTTCCCTTCTGAGATCTCATGAAATATTTTGTGCATTAAGAAAAAGGATTGCAGAATTGTAGCTATTCACTGCTACATACACAACTATTATTTCTAAACCCCCTGCTAAATCAGGGGTTTAGAAATGACAGCTGACCACCTACATGACCTTCTGCCAAGCAGTTCTATCGGTATTTAATATATTAGATTTTCCCAGCCATGTATGTTCCCTCATTTCTATGTTTCTTCAATCCAAACATCACCAGGAATATTATTTTTAAGGGGCATAATTTGAGACACAAGGTTTACATCCGACTCTAGCCTTCTGTGAGTAGGACCAAACATCAAAGCCCAGATCTGAGTCTCTCCAGCAGCTGTTGCAGTGTCCCAGACTGTGCTCACCCAGGGCTGGAGCTGTGCTCTTGAACCTTGCCCACCAACATCCAGCACATTTTTAATGTCGCTGTGATTCTGAGTAGTAACAATGCTCCCAATTACTAACAATAAAGGGTCAAGAGTGCTTGTTTTGGTGCTCTGTCCACATGCTTTTATGTACCCGGAGTTTTTATGTAGATACTGGCAGAAAGCTGAAGGAAACCCACAGGTCTTTTTCTACAAAGTGAGAAATTACAAAGAATATGTCTAGGGAGTACATAAAAAGAACATAAAATAGAACAAAACTCTATTACCAACAAAACACTGTCCATCTTTGTCCTGACCATAGAGAAGTGAAGCAAATCTCTCTCTTTTCTTCCAGCCATAGATGTTTTCATCATGATCAACAGCTAGCACTTTACAATGTTCAAAGATATAGCTGGGCATGGAACAGCTGGAGAAACCAAGGGAGAAATAGCTGGAGAAGCCAGGACTGCATTGCCATATCCCTGCAGGAGATTCCTATTGCATAAAATATTCCAGCAATCAAGCAGCAATTGCCAACCTGTCGGCCTGAGGGAGAGCCCTGAGAGTGAAAGGCAAGCTCTGCTCTCCTGGAAGCAAAGCTGCAGGTAAATAGGCCCTGCTGATCTGCCACCTGTGGCACTGCTGGGCTTGGTGTGATGCTGAACACAATGAGGTCATGCTTTTAGCTATTCATGGGCACTTTTACCCATATTTTAACATGTTTTTTCTTCCATTCTCCTACTTGTCTAGCCCTCCCTCACAGTAAACTACTGCTGCTTGGTGTATGTCAGAGGGAGCAGTCTGTTTCAATTACCATGGCAGCACTACACCTCTGCTCATAACAAATAGCCACTGTGCTCCTGGCCCCAGGAAAAGGCACTGTAGGGAATTGTGCCTCTGGTTTGCAGGCAACAGTTCAATTTCCTAATTGATTTGCATTATTTAAAATTTCACCTATGCCCTCTCAGTTTTCTCTGCCATCTACAGTCCAAAGAAGGTGTTGATCCTGCTTCTTTATGGATCCCAGCTTTTCAGGAGGTAAAAATGGGGTTTCACATGTTCCAAGATGAATAAGAGCACCCACATTTGGCCCACCTTCATATTAGTCAAACATACTAGCAGTTCACTGGAAGATTGTCTTTGGTGCAAGATGAGTGAAGCCTCACCATAACCTAGGAAGGAGAGAGATCTTCTGACTCCTCTGTGTACAGTCAGAACAGTAAGAGGTGAGGTGACCTGCCCAGGGCAGCAGGGCCAGAAATTGAAAGCCATCTCCTGACTGCCAGGCCCATATCTTTCTGCATGTAGGTCCTCCTTTTATCACCTCAGATTAAATGGTTGAGCACAACAGGTGAGCATGAGCAGAGGTATAAAATAACACAAGCAAATGTCTGTGCTAGGTTTACTGGCATGTGCTCAAATTCACCGTTACCAGATACTCTGTGTTAGGATTTCCCCGGATCACTGGCCATAATTTCCCATGTGCCAGCCTGTAATTTCTGAAAACACTACTTTTGCTTCTATTTTTAAGTCCTCTCTCCTATCATTTTCTTCATGGTTATCAGGGCTGGGTAGTTCTGTAAAAGCTAAGTCAGAGTGGGAGAAAACAGCAGCATAGGAGAAAAACGGCGGTGATGGCAAACTTCAAAAGGTTTGGAGGTTCAGGCGGAGGTTTGAGCTTATCTGAACCTCTTTGGTGTGGAAATTGATACAGAATTTCATGAAAAACCTCTACTTGCTTGTAAGACATCTGGCAGATCAGAGTCTCAGCTGGGTTTGAAATAACTTGAGAATGACCTTTGCTGCACTGTTTCCATATTTTGTCTTCCTGTCCACAGCAAACGAGAAGTGGCAGAAGCACATGATGGGGGTTGGTATGTGGGGCAGGCTCTCAGTCTCCCCATCCTCTGTCCTTTGTTGTCAACATGTTCAAGGGCCCAGCCTGCAAACAACAAAACTCCTAGCCAGCCAAAGTTTCCTTTCTAAGCTTTACAGGAATATGTTTGGAGTTTGGGAGAGGAAGTACACAAAGCTGAATAATTATTTTGTGTGAGCAGACTGATTTGTACAGGGGCCACTGGATCAACTGGAAGTCTCAAAATGCAGAGGTGATATCAGGATAAAAACTAATGTGAAACTTTGCAGCATAAATTCCCCCTGACATACATCCCATGCCACTTCAGAGGAATTGATAGTTTGAATGGATTGTTAAAAGAGTACACATTTTGGGGTCTTGTTTTTATGCATGGCTACAAATTCCTGACACTGTGATTGTTGCCCTTGATATGAAAGTTACATGTTATGATTCAGTGGTTTTAGCTCTCCTAGAAAAAGCTCATTAATCACTGATTTTATATGTGTATAATTATTCTGCGAGAAATCTCAATCCATTTCTTTTAATGTGAGAGTCAATAGTTAGAGGGCTGTCAAGTCTATTCATTATAAAACGCTGTTGTCAAGAGTATATAACCAGGCTGCAAACACTTGTTCTAATCTAAAAAAATTTGCACAGAGTCTGATAAAGGAGGTGGATTTCAATAATGGAAAAAAAAGAAGAGAAAAAATCCATATGGTTGTTTTAAGTTACGTGTCCCTTACTGCAGGAAGTATGAGGCACCCAGCTCTGAAGGCTCAGGGTGAGCACAAAGCTACAGTGCTCCTCTCCTTTCTGCCAGCAGAGGGAAAGAAAAGGCTGCTATTATTCCCTCCTTCCTCAGACACTGCAGATGGTTTGCTGTCCCAGGCAAACAGCAGTGCAGCTCCTGATGCCAAAGTCTGCACTCCAGGCAGAGGCTTCTGTGCCACGAATGCCTGTCCAGACCTCTGTCTTTAATCAAATCAAATCCAGGTCTACTCTCTATTTTGTACAAAAAGTGTCATTTTGACACATGAGCGGTTCCATTAAACAATGCCATAGCTCCTTCTGCTCTGAAACTTTGCAGTAAGGTAACCCAAACCAAGCCCTGTACCAGGTTCTGGCAGGGAGACAGCTGCAGCAGGAAAAGCCATGGATTTGTGCCAGAGCTGGCACTGGAGCCTCCCTTGCTGTTCCTTGTGGATGGTTTGGTTGGAGGAGCCCAGTGTACTTCCCAGATCACTGTCCTCATCTGTCTGGGCAGGCAGCCTGTGGCTGCATGCACAGATAAAACAGGAGCATGAGTTTGGATGGGGAGAGTGCCTCTTTAAAGCATGTTGGTATGTGCATGGATCTGCCTACAATCTGGGCAATTTTCGAAGTCCTCATGACTGTCTCCACAGCTCTGGGGCTTACATTAATTTTCTAGCAGAGGGTTGTGTGTTGCTATGTGGAGAAACTGTTTCTTGGATGGATAAGGAGGCCAGGATGATAAAACATTTGAGTCCCATCCAGCAGTGGGAATATGGAAGAGCTCAGTCCCTAAGCCCTGAACACCTCCACCTCCACTGCCTTGTATGACAGAGACTAGTCATGCTGAAAATAACTTTCCCAATTTAGACAGAGAAGTCTCTGGTGTGTCCCCTTACTTTCAGAAAGTAGGCACAAGAGGAACAAGTCAAGTGAGGGGATAACTCTGCCTTCTCAGCATGCTGCATCTGACAGGTGTGGGGCTGTGTGTGTCTGCTCAGTAACCACAAAAATGGTTTTGTGCAAATCATTAGACATTCCAATACAGCGTTGAGAAGCACCTTTTGCGGAACTGGATGGCTGCAATTGCATGAGCAGTTAATAATAGTATTCTTAAATGGGCAGTGGTTCCAAACAGAGCAATAAAGCACATCAACAAATAGCTAGGGAAACGGCTGCATTTTTGAGCCCCAGCTAGAGACCTAGCTGCATATCCCCGTGGCACACCGTGCTCCAGGAGCTGTGCAAATGGAAAACAGGACAAGGCAGCCCTCTGTAGCAAGGCACTGAATTAAAATCTTCCTGAACGTTTCCTGCTTCTTTCTGTGGATGTTTCTGCTTTATGAAACACAATATGAGGATCAAAATAATTCAGACTCATCCAGGATATCTAAAGGATTGGCTTGGATGCAGCGTCATTACATTAGGTCGTTAATACTATGGGCTATATTAATGCTCCAGAGCTTGAAGACAGTGTTTCTTGGAACTCCAAGATGTGCAGAAAAAGAGGAGGGAGGCCTTCAATGCCTCCTCCAAGTCCTTGGGCTTCACCAAGATAATCAGTGTATAATCACCACAGGCTGTGGCCACAATGTGGATCAGTTTGAGCAATGAGATCAGTGCCTGGGAGAACTGCAGAACCATATAGTCTGGAGAGAAGGGCTTTAGGGAGATCCCACCTCCAGCAGAGCTTGCTGAAGCCAGAGCTGGCTTCTCTGGGATTGTCCAGTCAGGCACTGGAAACCTTCAAGGATAGAGCCTGCACAACCTTTTTTGGATAATCTGCACCAAAGTCTCTCTGTCTCACTGGGGAAAAGTTTCTCCTTACATCCTGTCTGGGTGTACCCTTATTCATCTTTTGGCCACAGTCCTGTTCTATGATCACACATCTCAGTGAAGAGCCTGCTCCCATCTCTTCAATAACATCTTGGCAAGTACTGGCAGCTTGCTAGTAGATTGTGGCTGTTTTTTCTTGTAGCATGACAGAGCCTTGTTTCCTCAACCTTATATCACATAGCACAAAGGATCTTGGTGGCCCTCTGCTTAGTTTATTCTGTTGGTCAACTTCTTTGTGTCTGGGGACACAAAACTGCACAGAATAATTACCATGTAGCCTGACCAGTGCCAGCTATAGAGGAGTGAAATTGAATTGTTACTCACCATTCTAAATTTAAGAAAGTCTAGTAGGAAATATTTTTAGTCCTTTGTGATTTAACATTTAACTCAACCCCAAAATCAGAGCGAAGCCCAAAAGAATCCATGAACTACTTTTTTTTAATTTTTAAATGTTCCTCAAAGCGGTGCTAATAAAAAAATGCTGAAGATGTAAAAAGGGTTCAAAATCCTAGTAGCTCATCGACTGCAATTAAAAAATTCTTATCTTTCATTTCAGCACTGCTGGTTCGTTTGTGCATCAGAGACCGTGGGGCTGAGCAAGCATTGCAGGTAAAGATGTCAGCTCTGAGCTATTTTGGGGAGCAGGCATTCTTGCCTCAGGACATCTGAGGGAAGGCAGCAGCCAGCTCAGAGAGGCATGAAGAAATAGGATGGCCTAGGGATTTCCAGACTAGGACTCTGAAGGGGTTCCTGAGTGCTATGTTGCTAACAGAATTGTGCCTTTCCAAGGGCGATATTAAACACGGTGCTGCTAGGCTTCTAATTCACCTTGATGAGTTGGAAGGTTTCCTTGTGTAGCTGCTGAAGCCTGTCACTGGCACCTAAAACTGCTTCCTCAGGAACGGCTGAGACTGTGGCAGAGTCAGTAATCCCTCACAGACCAGTAGAAATATTAATATATTTTAATACATGTGTATTTGAAAAATGCCACCGGTGAACAGCCAAAGCTGAAAGACTCTGACTTTATTACCCAGACTTTCAGTGAGTTTTTTTCCTTTTAATCCTCCAGGCAATAATTCCCCCATCTCTTTGCTCCTAAAATCAGATTTAATTTTAATTTTTTTGAGAATAAATTGCTGTAAATCTTTGGAGAGTCCTCAGAAATGTGATAGCTGCTGTGTCAGGCATTTTGGTTGAAGACATTCTTCAGCTGAGTTGATGGAAAATAACATATTGCTTGCTTTTATTAACCATTGCCTCATTATTTTTTTTTCCTAAGAGGCTGGAACTATAACTGGTCACAAGTTAGTGTTTCATCTAGGCAGAGATTAAGCCAAAAAAGTGTCAAAAGTAAATAGGTAACCCCCAGGGATAATGCTACCTTAATATTGTTGAAGGATTTGAATGTATTATTTTGCGAGATGGCGTTTTTGTATTTCTTCCCATTCTCACTCCTTTGTTTTGAATGCAGACAGGTTATACGAGCATTTCTGTATCTCACATCAGCTTTCTGAATCTAAAATGAAGCATTTCAAAATTAAAAAAAGGCAAAGTCAGAAAGACTGAGACAGCGAGCAGCCCTCTCAGAGAATGTTGTTTGGAAGTCGTATTATTAGAGATGCTGGAGCTGAGAAAGGAGACTGTGTGCACAAATTCCCTGCGTCACTAAATATGACTTTCAGAACCTCATCATGTCTTCTGTAAAAGCTACCATCCTGTCAAACATTTTTGTAGTTGATCTCTTTGTGGCTGAAACTATAAAGAAAGCTCAAATAAAGTCTCAACTATTTTTGCTATAAAAAAAAGCCACATTCTTTTTCTTTTGTCTCCTTGTTCTAAACCCTGGCTGTACAGCATTTGATCAAGCCTTCAAAAAGACAAAACAAAATTTTCCCTCAGGCGTAGAGCAGTCTTGGGAAGTTTTGGCTCAAGATACAGATATTTCTGCAAAAATGAAAATAAGATCTTGGAAACAAAATCCTACAGCAGCTATAACTTTGCATGGCTATGGTGGCTTTAGTTATATCTAGAAAAGCTGGGGGATTGATAACATTACTGGAAGACTGAAATGGGGCTGGAAGTTGTGATAAAGACAGGGGACCCTGAAGAAGCACAGCTCCTTTTCCACTTCCATGTCAGGATACAGCCATGCAGCAGCAGGCAGGCAGGCAAAAGGATGTGCTTTTGAGTCTTTAGTAGCCTCCCTGGCAAATCCTGTTCCAAAGGGAAATGGCAGAGAGCAAATGCAGCTAGAGTGCTCTTTCTCAAAATCATTCAGGTACAGCTCGCAGTCCTGAATTCTGAGCTGATGTTTAGCCATCAAAAAGATATTTCATACCCATCTCGACCTGTTAGCAGTAGGTAATCAGGCAGCCTAGGCAATCAGCTGTTCTCTGTGTGTGTATGTGAGCCCACACCTCTTCTGGACAGTTACCTGCTAATAATCAGACCTGAACTGACAGCACGAGATCATTAATGGTTATTAAGTTTTTTGTCAACTCTGGCCTGCCTGATTTAAATCAGGGGTTTAGAAATGATAGTTGACCACCTACATGACCTCTGCCAAGCAGTTATATCAGTATTTAATATATCAGATTTTTCCAGCCACATATGTTCCCTCATTTCTATGTTATTCTGACATTATTTTCTCACCATTGTCTACCTATAATTTTCTTCAATAAACTGGCAGAATTACTATATTGCTCTTTACACAATAAACTCAGAATTACTCTGTCAGGCTTGAATATGCATTCTCCAAACAGATATCAAGCATTAAAAATAGCAAGGAGTAATGATAAATAATTGGGATAATCTGAATAAGAGATGGCAAAGAATAATGGAAATAATTTAAGGGGAAAAAATCTATTACCATCAGTAAGAAAAAGTAAAGTTAGAAAATAATTGCAGAACCAGTGCTTAGTATTCTTGAGGGACCCCCAACCCTGAACCCTCATACTAGGAATACACCTGATGTGCTGTTAACATCCGTCTCAGGTAAGGCTGTAGAGATTATATAGTCCACAGGTCAATCTCAAAGGTAATTTTGTTTCATGTTTATAAAATTTTGGAGTCATTCAGGTCTAGAAGCCGGAATGCATGCCTCAAATCTGAGTCACTCCCCTTTTCTCTAAGCTATGACATCTGATCTTTGCTTTTGCAAGAAGCATAACAAAATCTCACTCTTTACCTTTCCATTTTGTGTGGAGGTGTTTGGGTAGTAGTAAACTCATAATTTTTGTCTTTGTGCCAGAAATGGAGCTACAGACATCAGAAAAAGAGATTGTATGTGAGCAGCTCTCAGACACCATTCTGCAATTTTCTCTGTATAGGACATGCAGTGGATGGCATTATTGAAGTCTTGTAACACAGCAAAGCTGTATAATGAAACTTTAATGTCATAGTCTCTCCTCAAACTCTGTACCTTCACACCTTATTAATTTTTTGCCTTTTTTCCTTTGGACCCTCTACAGTTTTTCTAATTAGGTTTTCTGCTACCTAAAGAGGGCTCTCTCTGTGAGTTCCCCTGCCCCAGCATGAGGCAGGTGAGAAAGTCCATCACCCCTCTTCACTATGATCTTCTGGCTTTAGCCATAATTTCAAGCAGTGAACAATTTGCTGTCCAGTTTTGTTCTTCCTGAGTGCCTGACATTGTTTAATTTTTGTTTTTCCTTCTTGAAACCTCTTGCTTTGTGTTGTGTTAGTAGGGTTTAGTGCAGGTTTTGTTTTACATTGGATTTCCTTTTGTTACTTCTCACTTGCAATTCTCTAGATACATATGTATTGCTGTATTTTTGTCCTTTCCCCTCTGTTCCTGAGTGTGCACTTTGCAACATCTTTTGCATTTCTAATGAAGGTATTACTCACAGTCAAAACTGGAAGGAACCCTGTGAACATCTTGCTCCTGCCACCTCATCAGTCTCTCTGCTGCAGTTTTGTGCAGGGCTTCTTATCACTCTCCCTTCTGCTGCTGCTCTTCCTGTAGGCCTTTTTTAAGCAAATTGTTTATGCTCCTTGGTGAACTTTGTGAATGCAAACAAGCCTGTCCTTTCATGCAATGCTTGCTCAAAACTGACTTGGAAAGATTTAAGCATGTGCTTAAGTGTTGCTGAAGGGAGGCTTCTGTTCCTATTTAATTACTTTTATCCCTTACCTTTTGATTCTAGTCTTCTATGTATAAAACATCGATAACTCCCTCTAGAATGGATTCTTTCTTTATCCCACATCACTTGTTGCTCATGTTTCCAATGCCCTCTTGAAGTTTTCTAATAGCTCTTTTTGTACTGCTGGGTCGATTATTTTACTGGAGATTGAAGATAAAAGTGCTGGGCAGTAATTGCCAAGATCATTCTTCCTTCTGTGTAAATCAATACTATATTTGCTTTATTTCCAGCCTTTGGGACTTCCATAGTTCTCCATGACTTTCAAAAATAATTGCCAATGGTTCAGTAACTTAATTGGCTAATTCCCTCATCACCTGAGGATGAGTGCAACCAGACCAGTTGATCTGTATGGTGGATATTCAAAATTTCCAACTGTTCCTGCAAGCTGCACTACATTAATGGCTATTTAGATAGGATTTTCATTACTTCTCAATTGTTAGATCCTTTTTTTTTCTGTTTTATTTGGAAAAAAAAAAATAGGGGTTGATTTGGCCCAGGAAGAAATACTGGTTTTTTATCTTCCTCTCACTTATTAATGAAACTACTTTCTGGCTGGCTTTCCTTTCCCCTACAGGACATTTGTGAAAGCCATTCTTATTCCCCAGTACTGCTTGGGTTAGCATAAATTCAGCTAGATTTCTCCTGTCCTTGTCATTTCTCTTTCCTCCTATTTTCTCCAATTTCTTTTCTATTTGCTGCTGCTCATTTCTGGGTTCTGTTACCTCTGAGCAAAGCAGCTGGCACCGCTGTCACTGACCTATTCCTGCAAATAATTGGAAACATAGCTGGGCCAGAAGGATCCAATCCATTACCAAACTCTCTCCCATTTCCCCCTTGCTGACCTGGTATCCTCTCACACCTGAAATTTTCACTGTCTTTTATTTATCAGCAACGAAAAAGGAATAGCTTTAGGGAGATATTTATGGTTATCTTTCCAAGATACTTCTCTTCCCAAGAGAGATGTAATAGGCAGGTGTCAAGATTAAGCAAGCCCTGTGTTTCTGGTTCCCCTGAGGTCACAGCAGAGACCCTCCCTGGAGGTGGCTGCCCATTTTTGCTGTAATTTGTCACTTCAGCCTCAGCCAGTGTGTGATGTTCGAGCCCAGAGCGCTTTTGTTGTTGTGCCTCTCTCTCATGCACTTGTAAGGGCACTGACTTACATGACCTAGCAGGACTTTTCCATCTTTAACTTTTTAAAATGGTTTACCTTTCACAGCAGCGCTCTCTGACTCTTTTATTTCTTGGTCCTTTCTTTTTCCCAGAGGCTCAGTTTTATATCTCCCAGGTCTCAAAATGTCCTCGCTTTAATAAATGATGGCAGTTTACAAGCTGTGCTTTGGACGCTATTCTTGTTGTGCTTGAAGTATTTCTGAATAGATAATTGTCAAAAACTCTTCCCAGATTTAGGGCAGATTTTTTTTTTCCTGTCATTGTGGCACCAGCTCTCAAATTCATCTCTGCAGCTTTTAGAGTGGGTCACCATGCTGTCCTCAGAGTAATGTAATGTAATGTGGTATGTCAGGCAGCTCACACAACCTGTTTCTTGTTTGAAGCTGCTGCTACCCTAAAAATGAACTGATTTTTAGGAGGAAAATTGTTTATTCTCTTCTTTGATGTTGTTTCATGTTCATATGCCTCTAGTTTACCCATTTTCCTCATGGTGGAGTCTGACTTTTTTGCTCCATTGACCAGATACTTGGACATGAAAACATGCTACCACCTATTGCCTTAGAGAGAGTGCAGAAAACAGGTCTGGAGGAGACCACTATTATTTTCTTTATTAGCTTTTCTACCACAGGCATTTATTCTCATGTTCCTGGCTTCCCACTGATTGTCTATGATACAGTCTTCTGAAAACATATGGATAGGACCTTAGAAACATATTACAGGAAATATTAAAAGTACTATCTTGCTACTAAATTCATAATTATCCTTCTTTTCAGAGTACCTTATAAAGACCAAACATGATACCACAGATGGTGTAGTTGGAAACAAGGTGGTTAATTAAAATTAAAAAAAAAAGAAAAAAAAAGAGAAAAAACAGCAAATAACCCCTCACCATTTAATCTGTACACTGTCTAGATTTTTCTGCTTAACCACTATCACCCTGCTGCTCCAGGAGCCTCATGCTTTCCTCACCATATTTCTGCATAATGCACGTTGTGCATCTTGCTCTGACAGAAGCTGTTCTTGTCCCCAGCTTTCCATGCTCACTCACAGATGTTTCAATTCAGGTTGTTTAAATTCCATCATTACTCGAAAGAGGAAGCTGAGTGTTTCAGGATCCTGGAAAAGGGATGTCAGTGATTGTCCCTGGTCATACTGCCCCATCTCTGCTCTTCAACTCTTTTGTGAGCAGGGCTCTGTTTCCATTAGATGGGCATTTTTGTTGCCCTGAAAAAAAAAGCGGATGAAGTTGGCCTTTTCTTCCTTGCATGATTGAAAATATTTTTATGTGTGAAGGAAATTCATACTAAACCCTAAAAACATTAATGAAGGTCCAGCTTGTTAACACAGTAGGTGACTTGCTGTAGTCAGTGGCAGCATCTTTTTTTTTTAGGCAATTTGCTCGCTGTGACTTTGTTCTTTATTCCCTGCTGTCTTTTAGCATATCAAGAATAGAGTCCCAATTAATATTTGCCACGTTGCCTCACACTCAGCCATCAGTTAGGGCTTGAAAACTCCCCATTCTTTAGGTACTCCCACTTGAAATGCACGAGATGCTGTGGAGGATGGCCAAGGGAAAGGAAGGTCCTCAGAAGCTAACAGCAAAGAGAGAACAAGCAAACACTGGTTTTGGATAAATACCCAGGAGGATGCACACCATTGTCATGGAGGCTGAAGTTTGCCTCCATGTGCAGAGCTGTTGAAGACATCCCTGGCATTTGTTTCTAGTACTGGTGTCTGATGCTAGAATGATGAAAGGATGATGAAAAGATGCAAAGAAATTTTAAAAACAAGCCAAAAAAAGAGGACAATACGAACACAAAGGATGTCATCCTCCAGGAGTTCTGTTATCCAAGAGAAGGCTAGGAGGTGGCTTGAACATGTTCCCTCAATAACCATTTGAGAAGGCTGATAGCAGAGGACTCTTAAATTCAGCACACAGTACAGTAAAGCTGTCCCCTCAGGCATGGGAAGTGATGGCTGGAGCCTGTGTCTCAGTCTTGGCTAGGCTGGTGGCTCACAGGAGGGCTGTGGAGGCCCCAAAGGGACTGCTCCTGGTCACACTGCACCTGGCAGGCAGGTGTGCACCCTCCTGAGGTCATGGTGTGCTGAAGGCAGCAGAGGAGGTGCTGTGTCCTGCCAGCACCAAGCTGGTTATTGACTGCTTTCCCTTAGATGTTGCCATCCGTTTCAAAGTCCCTCCACAACCAACCAAACCTGCAGCTCAGAGGGATGCATTCATTCAACATTTACTCACTGATGCTGGGTCTGTTTGCCTCTCAGTCTATAACACACAGAAGTGTGTCATATTTAATTTTGTCACACTTATGCCCACATTCCTAAATCTTGTAGCTATGGGATGCCTGCAAGATAACAATTCCATACCAGATGTAGGAGTTTTGCTAAGTTTAACGATGAGGCAAAGTGTATAAAATTCAAGAAAAGCAGGCAAGCCCTGGTTGTTCAGACTTTGCTCTAGTCTTGTTATTTAATGAGAAAGTTCCTTTTTAGCTGCTCAGAAATTATTTTCTGCTGCAACACTGTTCAGAAATAATTTCTTACACGTTCTCTCCCACAGCAGGTTATATGGCTGCATTTGTTTTCTGTCTCAGTCTGATTGCAGATCTAAAATATGGTTCTTTGTTCTTTTCAAACAAAGAAAAAGTCCCTCTGAGCAGTATTTGAAGAAAGAGGTCTGTCTTCTTTTAAAGGTGGTTTTGAAATGTTTTCCAGGTTTTGAACTGTATAGGAAATGTTAACAGGAAAGTTCCTTTTGTACTGGCTCTAGAACCTTGGCAGGAGCTTGGGGCTCCTATTAGTCTAGGTAATGAACAATGATAATAGTGATAATGACACTTTTGGATGTTTAAAATATATATTCTGTGACAATGTGCTGGTCAAATGTGACACAATACAGTCTTAATTTTCAAGGTGTATAAAAATGCAGTCTTGAGATGACATGCCAGTCTTAAATAATCTTTCTGCATAATGAGTTAAGAAATTTAGGCTTTTATAAATTTCTGAATTTACTGAATTTATAATTTTGTCTTGGATTTTGGACCCATCAGAAGAGTAACAAATAAGAGCATGCTCCCCAAGAACATAGGACCTGCTAGCATGTAATTTTAGGTGCTTAAAACAGCAGACATTAGAGACAGAGCTTCCCATACTTGAAATTTAATATTTTCTAATTTATCCAAATCATATGCTTGGGATCCTACTTAAACAACCAGAATATGTAGACCTCTGCAGAAACTCTGTCTTCCAGGCCTGGGACAAATATTGTGGTTTTGTTTAAACAGCATGGCAATTTCTGGCATGCACTTACAACAAACCCAATGCATAAACGTCCAATTTTTTTTTTATTTCTTGGCCTAGCAGTTTCAGATATGCCCAGCAGAGAGCTCTTTGTCTCTAAAACTCTCTAAGGAATATGCCCCACAAAACTCCAACATGAAGAAAGCCTGCATGAGATAGGAAAGGCAAGCTATGATATAACCATGTCCCAGATCTGGCTTAAGCCAGCAAAAAGGATCTCCCTGAGTTAGCATGCTCTCACTCCGATCTAGGCTCCATACCTGGGACAATTAGAACTTTACATAGACAGGAGCCACTGAAATCTGGAGTTTCAAGGATAATAAAGGATATTTACTGAAGTCAGATGAAACTCTATCTAGTGAATTCTCTGTTACTAAATTTTCCTTTTCTTGTTGTTTTTCTTTTTTTAATATCACCACAGGGCTCAGGTCTTGGTAATTCACATTTATAAGGAATTCTCATTTTATTTATGGAACACGTTCTGAGGAACACATTCTGAGGAATATCTTGGAACTTTGCTGCAGGGATTCCTTCCTGGCTGCCAATACAAAGCTGCAGGTAATGAAAAATGCCTGGCCAAACTTTCTATAAAAAATGAAATGAAAGAAAAATATTCAAGTTGTGGAACTTTACATGTAAAGTACAACTCTAATCTTAAATATTTCTCCTAATCTCCTCATAATTCCTGGATTTAATTTGCTTAGCTTGCAAAAAAAGGATTAGATGTTTCCCTGCAAATAAACATGAATTATTCACTTCTCTTCTTGCTTATAAGTTGTTCACCTATATTTATGAAGTAATTTGTAGTCTCTAGCAATCTCTAGCTATCTCCTTGGTGGGAAGCCCAACCCAATATTACTCAGCAGATTTTCTGCAGACTTCATCGATCCACTCTTCTTGCCGAGCAGGCCATGAGTGGTCACCTAAATTTCAATGTGTGATCTCATATCACTGAATGGGTAATGGCTGGTTTTGATCGTGTGATAAAGGAAAACTCTTAGGGAAAGACATTTCTCATGTGCAAGCATTCTGGCTCCTAAACACACACAGGATTTGCAAAAAGCAGCTCAAACCTCTCTTAGCATCCACATGCCAAAGCCCAGTCATTCAGAGGCTGCTGTAGAGTAGACAGAAAGCTGCAGGGAGTTGAAAAATTCCCTGAGTTCACTCTCATTGGGCTCTAGCTCTGTTCTCCATTTCTGGCCAAGGAAGAAACCCAGGAGAGAAAATGGAGGCTCAGTCAGTCTCTTTCTGCTTGCTTGCTCTGGAGCTTGTTGGGAAGTGATTCAGCTGAATGCTGCCATGACAATGCTCATTATCAACTTTACACAGTACACTAGCAAGTTAGTTTTCTTATGGAAAACCTTACTTCTCTACTTTTTATCCGTCTCACCCACGGTCTCTGCCTGAAGGCTGTGATTCTCTCTGAAACATATCAGTTTGGTTCCCTGGCCAACTGAGAAAGTTAATTAGCTGTTTTCTGCTTTTCTGTGCTTATGTCTTTCTCTGTGACAGAGTGAACAAATCTGCAGCCGGAATTGGGATGCCTAAGTGATAACATGAGCATCACCATGCTGCCAGCCATCCCTGAAATAATGCTTCTCCACACATAAGCAGGTTGGACACTGAAACATTTGTCTTATTGCCCCCTTGATCCCACCCAAACTTTAAAAGCTGCAGAAGACCCTGGAAAACAGTTCTCCACAGTCTGGAGTCATGCAGAGCTCCCTGTGCACATCCCTGCCATTTTCTGGTGTTGAGGCACTCGCTGTCCCAGCCTGGGCGTGTGTGGGGTTTGATCCTTATTCCAGGAATGCTGCAGCCAAGAAGGCTGAGGAGCAGGATAAGCAGAGAGCAGGTGAGAACAGGAAGGGACTACTAGCCTGATGTGAGGGTTTCATACTCTACTGAGGAGGAACATGAGGAACACATATCTGCCACAGCTGCAGAATTCTGGCAATTTCCAGTGAATTTGTGAAGTTACTAAGAAAAAACAGTAGTTAGCAAAGAACTGAATAGTTTTTCAAGCCTCTGAATTTGCTCAGAATCTGAATTTGATCCCTGCCAACAAAGGTAAAATCTACCTGGTATTAGTGTGGGATGTCATTAATATCTGAGGAGAGTTTAATAACACTAGAACATATTCATAAACTGATCCTTAGAGATTTGTGCTGGCATATCTCTGTCTAACATATCCTTCTGCCTTTCCATTCTAGGCAGGCTCTTCCTCTGTGCTTTGTGAACACATCTTGCAGGTGGCCAACAGCCCCCTTTTTCAGTACCCAGAAGGAAAAACTACACTTGGAAAAGTTTATATTCCAATTCCTGATTTCATGGATTATTCTGAAAGTTGTATTATCTATTCTGCCTGAGTGGCAGCTGTTTCTAAGCCTTGAGGGAGAAATAATAAATATCACTTTCTCTTTTGTAAGAAAGATGATCTTATTCATCT
This sequence comes from Zonotrichia leucophrys gambelii, assembly GCF_028769735.1. NCBI lineage: Eukaryota > Metazoa > Chordata > Aves > Passeriformes > Passerellidae > Zonotrichia > Zonotrichia leucophrys. Next base: position 86,897,553 of record NC_088171.1, on the reverse strand, counting down.
CATCTGGATTTTATTCTGTGCTTTTTATATGTCCTAAAGCACCAAACATAATTTCAGTGCTCCAGAAGTGTTCTGCCCCATGCCTTGGAATCAGCCCACCCCGCCAGGCTTGCCACACATCTGACATTTCAAGAGCATTTTGTTCTTACAATTGTAATTGAGATCTTCAACGTTCCCTAACAGAACACGGCCCACCTTCATCCCCTGTAAAAATGATTGACAGTCCCAGTGATACTCTAGCTGCTCCTCACAACATTCCTGTAGGATGTGTAGTATTCCCATGGAGCAGGTCAGAAATACAAGATTTAAAGCACAAATATTCAAAATGTTCTCATATCAGGCATTCAAGCTGACCTGAGTGTTTCAGTGTCAAAGCTGTTGCATGTGTTCTCTCCATTATTCTCAAACACATGATAGAATGAAAGAGAATGGTGTCACTAATTTTTTCACAGTCATGAACTTATTTGGTTACAATTTACAATGAAAACCATCTCCCAGAGAAGAGCATAGGCCATAAGAGAGCTGAAAGAAAAAAAAAAAAGGTTTGATCTATGTTTTAAAGGTGGGCCACTTGTATGACTGTCCTTGCTGTGCAAGTACACTTGGTTTGTTCTGGTTCCTGATCCTGCCATCAGCTGAGAGAAGTAGGAGTAAGAGATGTCAGCAAGCCCCAGGCTACCCAGCACATCAATATCTGAGTCAAGATGAGAATACAGCTCTTACCTCCTGGGGCTGAGGTTGGACACAACTGCCTCTTCTGTGCTATCAGAAAAGCCCATTAACTGCAACTCGTTTATACCAGGACACACAGATTTAATTCCTTCTTTCTTTTAAGTCCTTTCCAGTTCTGTTACCAAACACTGATTTAAAAATGGACATTTATCTTCCTTGGGCAGAACACTCTCAGGTATTTGCGACCCTCTGAACTTGCTCTCTGTCATGGTTTAGGCCTGGCACAGAGCCAGTGCCCCCATGAGAACACCCTCTCCCCGGTATCTGCTGTCAGATGTGACCAGGAATAAGCAAAGGAGGCTCCTGCTTAGAAATAAAGAAAACTTTATTAACTAAACTACAAGAAAAGAAGAAAAAAAAAAAAAAACATAAGGGAAAAAATGAAAACCTTACAAAAGCATTTTCCTTCTCCCCCCCACCAAATTTCCCAATGCAATACATTCCCCCAAATCACCAACTCTCAGTCCGGCACCACCCTTTAGAATACTCAATCCTCAGTTAATGAAGAGGAGAGGAGTCCTTGCACCATAGGCTTCCCCTGGAAACACGCTGAAACCTTGTGTGCTTCCATGTCACTCGGCACCGCCCGGAAAAAAGTCCTTTTGCCATTTGTAACATCTTCCTTCCATGCCCAGTGCTCTCACCACTGTGCATGGACCGGAACTGCTTCTAGGGCTGTCTTTTAAGGATGCCTTGTCTCACTCCAAAAAGGCACAGTCTCTGCTTTGGGACATCTGTCCCCCCCATTTTTTCCAACCCCCTGGGGCCGAGGGGTCCCCACGATGAACCCTCCTGGTTCTGAGGCACTGCCTCCCCCTAAATGCAGTCTCTGTGTCGCAGGAATAAAAATGGTTCAGTCTATGGCCACAAGAAAAGTCCAGCCAAAAGGCCACTCCAATCATCTCTCCCCCCAATCAAGAGTCTTCTCCACTTCACTCGTGGCCTATTCCTTCTTATCTCATCTCTTATCTCTCTTCTCATTCAGCTTCAGGAGAATCAGCATTTTCAAGGTTTCAATCATGCAGGAAAAGGGTTAAAAATTTCACTCTCTGTCTGTCCCAGAGCTCTGGCACTCCCACGCTGCCCTCCCGGGCACCTTCTCGCTGCACCCTCCCCTTCTCCTCCTGGGCCGGCCGCTATCAAATTCAGACGCCGGCTCTCCTCTCTCTCTCCTGGGGGGGATGGCTGCCCGATGTCTCTTGGGGCTCCTCCACCCTTCCGTCCTCAAGGGCCTCCTCACCCCCCATCTCTGTCCAGGCCCAGGCCTACCACATGGCTGGTAGCATGGCAGCAGCTGGACTGGGGAGGCAGATCCCACCTCTTTGCCTCGAAGTCCCAAGAGAGCTTGCCAGGGCCGCAGCTCTGGTTTTTAACCCCTGTGTGTTCTCAGAGGCGGATCTAATCCTCAGTGGTCGTACCAAATGCCAATCTTAAAATCTGAGCATCCATTGGTGGCCTGATGGTAGTGACCACAGCATCCCAGAAATCTCATTTATGGTCCAACCACCACACTCTCTAACACTGGAAAATGGTAATGCTGGTGAATTGAAGACAATGATAGAGTTTTTATTAGGCAAATATTACCACCAGATTTACCTGCCGACAGTGAAGTCGATTTTAATGGCAAGTGGTATGAACTAGGAGAACTTTGGGGTCTATTTTAATGCTAAAAGCCTGAAGCATGTAGGTTTTTAATTTACAAGCTCCACTTACCATCTACTTATTGGGAGCCTGAGGCTTGCAAATGGGCAAAAATGGATAAAGCAGTTAAAGAGGTGCTGAAGTATTATTAGGTGTGAAGTTCTGAGTGCAATTGCTGCGTGCAATTGCTGCACTGGCTGGGCACAGAGGTGGAGGAGGCAGTCACTGCTAGCTGGTGACAATGTGCTTAGTGGGACACCCACACCTACTTGAGCGTGTGTTATCGGGGAATAGAGGATGGCAGCCTTAGGATTAGAAGCCAGGAGAACCCAGCAGCAATCAGGAAGCCATTCTTAATAAGATTGGGCTTATGTATATTTTACATTTTGTCACTGGTTTCTCTCAGGAAGGCAAACTCAGAGCAGACACACTAGAAATACTGCTGGGCTGCACCAGGTGGCTGAAGCCTTCAGTTGCACCACTGCTGTGAAATGTCAGGTGGGAGGAACTGTGCTCCCCTTTTTCTGCTTGCAAACAGCAGGAAAATTCACTGTCTCTCTCCCTGGGGGTTGGCACGATGTGCAATGAGGGGCAGATCTGCGTGCAGATAGAACATGTTTTGTTTTTCTTTGATCCTGATTTTCCTGGGAGACGTGAAAGAAAAGGGGAGATGGTAGTATGTGTCTAATTTAACAGAAACTATTTGGCTTCTTACATGAAAGGCACTCTTGAAAACAGGAACATCAGTGTAAGGGGGAAGGCAACTTGACAAGAGGGGAGCACTTAAAGTAATGTGATTGCTTCACAGTGAACAGTGAGGTCAGGGTTATGAAGAAGCCCAAACTGTGTCAGAGCTCCTCATTTCAAACTAATGAACCCCTTGATGACAGGAGCTGGAGTTCCTTGACAAAGGGGATGGACTGTTTGCAGCAAAGTGATGTCAGTGTCAGTAGGAGCACCAAGAGGTTAAAGACAGCAATTTAATTCACATGGACAAGCATGTGACACCTTTCTGGTCAGGAGGGTCTACACAAATTCCTCTTCTAGGGTCAAGTTCAACACTTTATCTTCAAACTATCAAGGCCAAACAGAGTTCAGTTTTACATGCTCACGTTGAAGTTCACCTTTTATTCACCAGAAATATCTTGTTTCATGGCTCATAAATATTAAACTAATATAAATGTAACCTCTGTGATCTCAGGGCTGATCACAAGTGAATGAATTTAAGAACTAAAATTTCCATGCTGCAGTCTCTCTCCCTATTGTTAGCACTCTGATAGAGGCTGAACAAAAGCACCAAGAATTGTGGCCAGCTCAAATGCAGAAAGGACTCTCACCTTCATTCCCACCTCCTCCCACCCTGACTACCCACTTAACTATCACAAATACTCCAGCCTGACTTTGTGGGCTTTGAAAATAACAATAAAACCACAAATGTTTCCAATGTGCCATTCACAAATCCATGTCCCATGGTGTGAGGGTATGTAGGTTTCTGTGGCACTGTCATATCAGTGCTGTCATATCAGGTCATATCAGTCAGTCATATCAGGTCATATCAGTGCTGTTGTGTCCTTCTTCACTTATTTGTTGTTGCGCCAGCACAGCCTAGAAGCCACCAGTAACAGAAATATCCAAGGGATTTTCTGCTGTAACTTCTGAGATTAAAAACTTGGCTGGGAAAAAAACAGAAGTCATAAGTCTATTTGCCTCACCTACTTACTGTGTGATTATCTGGAACAGCTTGTGAAATTATTTGGAAACCTAACATGTTTAGCAGGTAGGGATGAAGACTCTCTGTAAGCTTGCCAAAAGCAAGCTTTAATTCTTGGGTTTGATATCAGGGGAGAGCTATACTTCAAGGGGTCTGATGTAAGGGTTTTCTGATGTTTATATTGTGAAATACAACTCAGTCCCATATTTAAAGGAAGAATAAAACAGTCAGAATAAGAAAATCTCTTATGAAAGCCTTAAGGCCAATGGCCAAAATTCAAAAGTTACCCTGACCACTTCTTTGGGTCTCTATATATATAGTTAACTTTGAATCTCTAAAGATCAAATATTTCTGGATGCTTGGATGCTTAATGCCCTCAGCTCCTGCTGTTTCTGTCTCACATTATACAGCACCTAAGAAATGGTAGACGTGCTTCTGAGTATTTCTGCCACCACATATTCAAACTAAAATAGCTGTGTTAGCTCTAAGGCTACTCTTACTCCTCTCACTTCCTTCTTGCCTTGCCTCTTGTGCCAAGTCCCTTCCTCAGTCTTGTCTGCTCTTTGCAGAGGCAGGACACAGATCCTGCTTCTGCTTTAGGTTTCAAATAGGATGTTCATTTAATGCCTAGAGAAGGCCAAAAAGATGGTCTGAGTAGATGAGCAGAGTGATAGAAAGTGAAATTAGCAATAAAAAAATGATTAAAAGTCCATTCTGTAAATCTGCAGTGGCATAAAAAAAGTCCTGGCAGGGGTTGATGATGTCCTTTGCTGGAAATGGTGCCTGGGGCATCATTAGGCTCTCACACTGATGATGACAGATGCAGAAACCAGACAGGGATGGGAGTTTGAGGCAGCTTTGGTCCGTCCTCCAGTCAAGCCACCAAACCTCTCCAGCTGGAAAAGAAGACCTGGTGCTGTAGTTGTGCCTCACATAGGATGTTATCTCCTGTCAAAGAAGGTGAGTGGGGTTGAGTATCTTTCTGAAGCAGGTCAGCTGCTGTGGGTGGCACAGAAATGGGGTGAGAAGGAAAAGTAGATGTCCCAGAAAAGGCATAGGTGAATATGTTGGTACTCCAGTCACAATCAGATTTCACACAGGGAGTAATCCTGAAGTCTGTGTGGAATACCCAGGCTCTCAGAAGATTAGAGCCTCTTCCTGTGCTGTCCTGATGGCCTTTCAGCTTTCCTGGATGAGAACAGTACCAGAAGTCTGACATGACTGGAGGGTCTATTTTTCTTATAAAGCAGAAGGTGAAATCCTGACTGCCCGTACTTATTCAAGAGCTGATGGCACTTTCTGCACAGAGAGAGCAAAGGAGTTTTGCCCTGTGTGAACACATAATGTCCCACTTCAGTTTCCATGGCACTTTGCTGTTCTTGGCCCAAATAATTGTTCAGTTCTTGTACTGAGTAGCAAATGGTTTCAGCTCAGACACAGCGGTATGACAAGGCCTGTGACAAGATGTAGCTTAGTGCTGACTTAACAAAGGACTTGTGTCTCTGAGGAGCCTCCATGGCTGTGGTTTGTATCCAAAGCCTCACAGTATGCTGAGAAAAGCTCCATCAGGCTAGACCTGAAAAGGTACCAGTGTGTCTGAAAGTCAGGGGCTGCAACATGTGATAATGAAATGAGCAATCCAGAGCCTGGAACCCTGCACTGGACACCTGTATGCCTGGGCAGTCCCCTGCTCCTGACTGGGGCTTCCGAGCCAGCATCTGAGCATGTGGCCAGTGCTAAGCAGAGCAGTAACCTGGGCTAGGCATGACTTGTGAGGCAGTAAGAGGGTACTTTCATCCTTCAGGAATGACAGTGTTCTTGGGCCAGAAGCTGCTTCCCTGTGTTTTCCTTGAAACCAATGAGCAGAGGTCCTGGAGGCAAAGTCTAGAGTTGTTTCCCCCAGAGGCAAAAAAAAGTAAGATTTCATTTCCTCATTTGTCTTGAAAGAACCAAATCCACACTAATTAGGAGGTGTAGACTAGAGGTGAGATGTTTTCTCTGTGGGCCTGCCTCACTCTCAGCTGAGGTCTCCTGCTTCCCAGGGCAGTGCTGAGGGGAAGATGGGCTTTGGCCACCTGCTGTCCCTGTCTTCCTCTTGTAGCTTGGTTTGCAAAGAGAGTGATGTCTGAGGATGTGGCATGAGTTAAGCGTGTTCTGAAACCACCTCTCAGATCAGCTGTTTTGTGGATCACAGATAAATGTCCAGTTCCCATGAGCCAGCAATGTGCACTCACAGCCCAGAAAGCCAATGGAATCCTGGGCTGCATCCAAAGCAGCGTGACCAGCAGCGTGAGGGAGGTGTTTCTGCTCTGCTGAGACCCCACCTCCAGTGCTGCATCCAGCTCTGGGGTCCCCAGCACAGGAAGGACACTGACCTGTTGGGGCAGGTGCAGAGGAGGCCACCAAAATTATTGGAGGGATGGAGCACCTCTCCTGTGAGGGAGGGTTAGAGAATTGTGATTGTTCAGCCAGGAAAAGAGAAGGCTTCAGGGTGACCTAATTCTGGCCTTCCAGTATGTGAAGGGAGCCTCCAAGAAAGATAGAGACAGACTATTTGTAAGAGCATCTAGTGACTGAACAAAGGTGAAAGGACTCAGACTAAAAGAGAGTAGGTTTAGATTAGACATTAAGAAAAATAATCTTTAATGTGAGGATCATGAGGTACTGGAACAGGTAGCCCAGAGACACTGTAGGCGCCCCATCCCTAAAAGTGTTTACAGCCAGGCTGGATGGGGCTTTGAGCACCCTGGTCCAGTGGAGGGTGCCCCTGCTCATGGCAGGGGTTTGGAACTGGATGATCTTTCAGGTCCCTCCCAATCAAAACCATTCTATGATTCTATGATCACAGTTGGACACAGATCAAGAGTTAAGCTCAAGGAAGGAGTATTTGCAAAAACTCAGCTCTAGACATCTGAAACACCCGATTGAGAAAGAAATTACACCTTGTAAGTCAGCAGTCTGGGTGCCCCCTGCCCAGACGAGGATTTTTCTAATGGCACCTTTAGATGCAATGCCATGCAGAGAGCTAGTGGTTATCCAGACTTTCAGGATTACCTTGATATGAGGCCTTCTGGTGTCTTTTGAAGCGTTTGCCTTTTCTTTATCACAGAAAGTGATATTTGATGAAAGTGATGGTCCTCATGATCTTTCAATCAAAGCAGCATGCATTACTGTTTAACGAAGCTTGTGACTTGAGTTTCTATAAAATATGGTAAGAGCCTGCATTACAAGATCCAGTAATAGAGGAATTAGCTTATAGTGTACACAGGAGAAAAGCTTTGCTCTGAGACAATTTACAGAGGTTCTGGGAAAGAATTGGCTATAATTTTGCTCTGAAACAATGCTGCTGCTTTTATAGCATTTTTTAATGGCAAGTTCATCCTCAAATGTGTTGTTTTATCATTACTTTTCTATTATTCACAGTGAAAAAATATCACCATAAAAATATTACTTGCTCCAGTACAAAACTTGGTTACTAAGGTTACTAGATGAGATCTGTTTAGAATGATTTACAGCCCCTAAACACACTTTTCTCCCCAACAAGCTGACTGAGAAGAAGAATCTGCCCTAATAAATTAACTATGGTAAATGCAGACTGACCTACAAATTAAGAAATACAAGGTTAAATACAAGCATCGATCAAAGGCAAGAACTATAAATAGATAATGAACTGGAGAAACAATGCCTGCAAAGCAAAAGGCTCCTGGAGTTTTCACGTTTGCTGGCAAATTCTACTTAAGTACCCTGCTCAGCAGAAGAGGAGGATACTGCTTACCTGCATTCAGAGGAAATGTTGTGCAGCAGGAAACCTCATCACATCTACCTAGAATAATTCAAGAAAAAATAAAAAACATTCCCCATGAAACTCTACAGGGAAGTTCTGCTTAACTTCTCCAGGACCAAGGCTACGACCTGACACACAGTATCACTGTCTTTACACAGATTGGAAATTGTTGCTTAGATTGTGCATTTTCTATCACTTGTTTTGCAGTTGGTGAAGTCCAAAGTTATATTTTACAGAGGGGCTACCTCCTATCTTTCAACTTATTGGTAGAACTGAAATCTGAAGAGCAAGTACAGTCACTAACAATGAACCATGGATCATACAGGCAAACAAACATCCCTGTGTGGCACCACAGGTCTATTGCCTCCAGTGCAGTCATGCAGACATTCTGTGAATGAGGATCCAGAGTCACAGGAATGGACTCTCTTCAGGCATGTGTTTGATTTTTGCACTGTTGGCATCCCTGTTCTGAAAGGCAGGTCCTAACTAAAGCTCTCACCTGAAGTGGGATTATTTCTCTGGAGCCCTATGATACACCACCAAAGGTTTTGGGAACACCCTGCTTCATTGAAAGTATGATACCTGCTGGAGGTCCCTGAGCCTTCGTGGTGGTAAATAATGGATAGACAGATGCCCTTAGAGATGCAGGATAGGCCCTAGGGAGGTGAGGAGACTAGGAAATGTTCTCTGCTAATACAGTGCTGTTTTCATGCAGCTGCCTCTGGCAACAGGGAATATTGTAGGTAGCACTGGAGGGGATGTAGGAGCAGATTTAGGACTAGAATGGCACTAGTCAGATGAGAACATTGTCTTTGATAACCAGGGAGGAAAAACTGAAATGGAAAGGATATGGTTTAATTAGGCCACCAGTGTAATAACTCAGCTGGGAGTGCCACTTGGAAGCGTGCTGTAGCAAACAAGCACCTTTTTTTACCCTTAAGCCTTTCTTCTTTGGAAGGCTCTGTCAGCTTTCCCACTGTCAAGGCCCTGAGGAAACAGGAGCAGCATGATTGAGGCTGGAAGAAGCCCCTGGAGATTGTCTAGTGCAATGCTCCATGCTCAGTGCAGCATCAGCTGGACAGGTTGCTCAGGATCAAGCCTGTTAGCAGGATGCTCAAGACTGTGTCCAGTCAGATTTGCATTACCTCCAAGAACACAGACTTCACAGTGTCTTTGGGCAACTTGTCCCAGTATTTTACCAGCTTAACAGTAAAAATGTTTTATTTCTTATGTTTAAATTGAATTTTTAAAAATTTCAATTAATACTCATTGCTTCTTGTACTATCACCAGGCACCACTAAGAGCTTGTCTCCATCTTCTTTACTGCCTCCAATCAGGTATTTATACACAATTATAAGATCTTCCTGGCCATCTCTTTTCCAAGCTGAACAGCCCCTCCTCTCTCAGCCTCTCCTCAGGCCCCACATGGGTTTGCCACAGATTTTACTTTCAATTCCTGGCAACTAAATGTACTTATGAAGGAACAGATTTTGCCCTAGAAGTTTCCCACAAGGTGATGCTGCTAGTTAAATCTATTTCTCCCACACCCCACCTCTCAGACCCAGATCTTAGAGATTTCATTTCCTTGCTGTTATCAGCTAAAGGCACATCTGCTTTCCGATTCACTTTGGATGATTTTTAAATCAAGCTGGTGCTGCACTTGATATTTTGTAATTGGTACACTCTGACTTATCACCTTGGAGAAGTCCTAGCCATGCCCTAAATCCTGATGATTAAGTCAGCCTTTTAATAATATCCCAAATCATTTCTGTACAGGTGTGCAATAATAATTTCATGAGGCAGTTTCTTGGCTGTAGAAAGGTGTAGGAGAGCCTGTCTCGGAGCATATTGCTCTTTTTGATGCCAGCTAAGAACCATTTTGTCATTGAGGCATTGCTGTATGTGGTCTGCCTTCCTATCCCTCCTCTGCCAGCTGCTAACATTCCTTTCTTCTTGTCACTCCATTCTAGCCAATTTGGTGACCTTCCCCAGGAAATCAGCTGTGCCCTGGGCACACCGTGTTATGCTTGTGTACCTGGGCACTGCTCCCTTGGCTTGTTCACAGCATCTTGGAGTGGGATTTGGAAAATCACTGAATGTGCCACAGCTCCTCTGTATGCACGGAGGCAATGGCATCTCATCTCTCCTTGACTTGACACTGTTCTGGATGGCAGAGCTGAGAAGGGAGGGTTTTTCCTTTTATCAGGGGAACAGAGTAAGCTCTCTCTTGCATGCTGCCACAACAGAGTTCATCTCTGAGATAATACTCTGACCCATGAGGAGAGGCTGAGAAGTGTCTCCCTGTGGCATTGTCCATCCAATCCTTCTGTTTTCTGTTACCCATCACCCCACTGTGAAGCTTTCTATCAGCTGGGGAGGGGCACAGAGGCAGGGGGTGAAGGGACAGGCAAAGATACTCTGACTGCTCTTTGGTCTTTCCTGTTGTGGGTGCTGTGGGCCAAGGTTCCATGTAAATCCCTTCCTGTTGAACCCAGCCCTACCTGCCACTGGTCAAGCTGTTTTAGACTAGGACAGCTCTTCTTGAGGAGCCGCTGGAATGATCACAAAGAAACAACAATACAACAAACACAAAATAACAACCCAGCAGGGAAAACAGTAGTCCCACATACTGGAAACCTAAATGTTGTTAAATGTTCCTCCTCTTCTACTCCCAGTCCCAAAATGGCAGTTTAGTGGGAGCAAATTGAGGACTACACGTGATAAATGCCCATACACACACACAGAGACAGCTGAGCTTGTGGCTGGCTCTCGGGATGTGCTTGTTGCTGGCTTGCAGCCTAGGAAAAGCTGGAGGAAGCAGTGACAGCTAACAGGAAGCAGTGCTTTCAGAGCAGGCTATTTGGATGCTGCTCTGGTGCCCTCTCACAAAGGCTTTACTTTTTGCTAATGAAAGATTTTCTGAAGGGGGTAAATCCCTTTCTAAACCTACTCCCACATTCTCATAAATTCACGACAGCTGATGAGCATAATTTGTTTTAATTACTTTGGTCCTTAGATGACATCTCTACCCACGTGTCCTTTGAATTTAAACTACAATAATCAAGAGTGTTACTTGCCTGCATATCAGTCAGCTATCATGTGTTTTAGCTAAGGAATAGCACAGGGGTGCTTGAGGTCACATATTTGTTGAATGAGTTAGGAAACTTATGAACAGGTGTTCAGATAACCTTAATGAATTGTATTACCACAGCACTAATAATTCAGAGCTTTGACTGAAAGAGACAGTTTCTCTAGGCACCGTCAACCTAATCCTCTTTGGTCATGGGACAGAGTGCAACAACCTGCTCCTGCCTCACCCTGAGGAGGGAAAGGAAACCATGGTTGGACAGGTGCATAACCCTTGTGTGGAAACACATGCCCAGATCTCAGTTTGGCTCTGCTGGCAATGGCTTTCTCATCAGCCTAGGTCTAGATAATGGGTCAGCCAAGGAATATCTACCTACTTCCACCTCTCTGTTTTTTTTAGAAAGGGGGGGGTTTTGTGCAGAGTTGCTTTATTCTGGTCAACAGACATTCATCAGCAAAGAGAAGGTCATGTACCTCTGACAGCACAGCCTTGCATCAGTAGAGCAGTGCCCAGCCTTGTTCCTCGCAAAGGGCAAGGTCAGCACAGTAAGAGTGCAGGCTTTGTGCTGTCAGGAGTCAGGAGTCCTGGGATGAGTCCACTTCCATGTCTGGTTCCTTTCTCCTGGCTCATCATGGCGCAGACATGGTCATAACATCTGATCTCTGATAAAAACATGTCAAAATGAGCAGGTGGGAAGATGTCCACCTCTGTTTTCAGGGTGAACCTAAAATGCTGTGTGTAACAAATACAATGGTGAGGAGATATTTAAAACATAAATGTTCTGAGGCAACAAGATATAAAGTCTGGGTCCTGACCAGATATGATGTAAGCAGCACAGGAAGACTCTGTATTAAAAGCAAACCCTTTTTAGCTGAATGATCAGAGAGTACTCATCTTCTGTAGTCTATAAAAGTAAATTTATATACAGGGAAAGCCTCTATAAAGTATAAACAAGATCAAAATGCAGCCTCATTACCAGTTACCCTGGTAAGTGCTGCACTGCACTGAGCTCTACAGGAGAGACTTTCTGAGGAGAAGAAATGAGCCAGCCAAAATATTATCTTCTAGGCTCATAGCCCACTGCTTCCTGTCAGTCACTAGATAAATTCTTCCTCAGGATGATTTTCTTTGCCAAAGGGAGCACAGTGCTGCTGTCTGCGATACACAGTCTCAAAAACACGGGTTTCTGTTTATCGGCTCAAGCTGTACTTGGGCTTCTGTCCCTTCACTTGGGTTATCATGTCTAGTTGCTGGCTTGCAGCTGCAAATCAGGTGCCAGAGGAGAGTCAAATTCGATTTGATGCTGTAATTAATTCTGTAGGAATAAAAATGCTTGCAGGAATACAACAGCTCCTTCTGTCTGTAAGCAGTGATGTTAGGTTCCAGCCAGGCTAAAAATACATCATATTTACTCAAATGTAAAGCGTTGGATTAATTTTCAAGCATATTTGTTAACAGCCAAAAGTCTCTGCCTATCACAGTGGAAAAACACATCCTATATCTGAATGCCCAGGTCCTGCTGAATTCCTTCAAGCCCTGTGAATCAGCATCAAAGGAGGAAATTGGCAGCCACTCTGTGGGGTTTTGTGTCCTTTCTCCAGCTAATGCAGAGGTTCTTTTATCAATGAGCCTAGAGGAACCCAGCAGGATTTGCATTCTCATGATGGGGTGAAGGACCAAGGCATGAGGTCAGGGTGCAAAAAATGGGAAGCATTGGGTGGAAATGTCATAGGAAGGACTGTGGTTTGGAAATACAGGATGATGTGGAAAGAGGAAAAAGAAGGCATAGAAGTGACATATAGGCAAATTATAGCTTATTATTGTAGCTCATTAATTTATCTGTGTTGAATAATGAGCAAAAAATTTCTCACTTTACCCAAATTTTAGGTAAGCTGTTTTTGTATGTATAATATATGTCTAAGAAGCAGAATTTTGTGCTGTTCTCATTCATGAACAGGGTGTGGGATTCTCTTTTTTCAGTTGCTCTTCCAATCATAAGCCAAGGACTAAGGACTGCTTGTCCCTCACACATAAGATGTTGCCATTGGGTCTGCTCTGCTGTTGACTTCACTCTGCTCACATGAGTTAAACAAAGCTGACATGGATCAGGGCATAGAGAGTTTCTTTGTGAGCCTGCCCTAAATCCTGAGTTTCCATTCCCAGTGAAACTGGACTTGTTCACACACTTGAGAAAAGTTCAATACCAAGTAGAGCCCCTTTTCTCTGCAGCCCTCAGCTGCCCAAAATCTGCAGGCCACCCTGCTGAGCCTTGAAAGCAGCAGAGATGCTAAGGACACACACATTGATGTGGCTGTGATATGTGCCATCCACCGAGGGTGAGGAATGCACTGCTCTCCACATGAAGTTTTTAAGGGTAAAATGCTCAGTGTTGATAAGTAAAACAAATAGTAACTGTGTTATCTCAGTCACCCACTGTGTGGAGAATTGCTTGTGATGGTGTCCCATCACTCCACCACTCAGCTTCACCATGCTTTTCAAGATAACCTTGTTTTTTAAAAAACCTAAAAATACTTTTCCTTTAATCTAGTTTGTTTTTTCAGCAATGTAATGTAATCCATGGGTCACTGTATTAGCTTTGACATGAAAAATTCGTGGCTGCAATGCCTTCCTCAAGAAATAGGATAATGTAGATATTTGTCACTGTGAAGGTACTAACATACTGATGATTTTGATTTAAAATGGTGATATTTCAAATACCTCATGTGTTTGAAAAACAGAAGAGAAATGGTGTAGGAAGGAAGCTGCTCTTCTCGAAGAATTGGATGTTTTGCAGGAAAAGCTCCTTTGAATTTAGAATTTAGAAACCTCAGTGCTAACAACAGCTAAAATTTAGCCATGTGCAATCTAATTATTTTTCCTGGGGTCTATGGCTTAGCGACATGCTTAAGATTTGAAGAAAGACAGTAGAGGGAGAAAACCATGCTTTGTTGAGCCATCCCATGATAAAGATGTGCTAAAAAATTAAGTTTTTTCTCATCAGCTACATATAGACTCCATTGCCCTTTCAGCGTGGAAAGTAGAGTCATTAAACAGCACCTTGCTCCATTTTTCTTTTTCACTTTGTTGTGTCAGTTTGTCTTACCTGTACCTGTTATGTGCTGTTTGTACTGCTTTTCTGCTTCCCTGCATCCCTTCTCTTCCATGGATTTTGTCTCTTCTCCTGAAGGGCTCCTCATAAAACTGGAAGTTCAGCATGGAATTGTTCAGGTCACTCATTTAACTTGTTTTCCTCTATAAGTTCTTGCCCACTTTCCCTCAGCATGTCCTGATAAAGACAGCAGCTGTATGGCAAAGGCATCCCGTCTGTTTCATCCTGCTCCAGCCCTGTCCTCATCCCTGACCTCCCCTGTGCTCCACTCCTCTCTGCCCTGTCTCAGTGCTCCTTTCCAGGCTGTCCCTCGCTCCCTGGGGGCATCCAACACCCACTGATTGTTGCAGCACACAATGCCTTCCCTCTTTGGAAGGCAGTTTTAGAGGTCAAAGCCGCTGTAGTTTTTGTGCCCCTGCAGCTCACCAGGGGCAAAGCCCAGCCAAGAGCCCACTGCCAAGGACCTGTGCCAGACAGACCTGGGAGGGGCTGGAGTGGGAGTCCCCTTTCCTTGGAATCTCACCTCTGAAAAGAACTGCCTTTGGTTAAGACTGGACTTTGCCTAGAGAAACAGGGACTGTAAATAACAGCACTCATTGGTAATTTTCCTTGACACACCCAGGTGCAGGGGCCACCTGGATGACCAACATGGATGCAACTTTACTGGGGCTGTTAGTGCCCAGCAGGCACCTGAGAGAGGCTCAGGTTTCTCTGGGAAGGTTTCTCCTGTTGCGTTTTAGCAGAGTTGTGTTTGGCACTCATGTTGAGTTTTGTTGGGTTTTTTTCCAGGAAAAGTGTAAAAAAACCACATTGGTGTATTTTCCTGTGAAATGCTTCTATCCAGCACAGAACAGAATGTCTTCCTATCACTAGGATGTGCCTGGTAACCCCTCCTTGTCAGGGGGTTGTAATGTCAGTGTGGAATGGGAGCAAAAGAGCTGTAATGTTTTATTTTAGTCAGAGCACTCTGCAAGCTTCTGCCACTGCAGGGTCCTGCCTCCAACCTGCCTCATTCTGAGTGCTCCTGGAGTCACACTCCTTGAGCTTGCACCCAGCCCTGGGTCTCTCTGCTCCCTGCATCCTTATTCTTCTTGAACAGAAGTATATTCTGTTCAGGCACCTTGTCTTTGTGTGCTGTCTTACCTCTCTTCTCCTACAATAACTCCAGCTCTTCCCATGCTCCCTTCCTTCTCTGCTCTATTTATCTACATCTGTCCATTCTCATGGCCCCTGCTTCATTGTTCCTCTTTATGCTATAATTAGGATGTCCAGCACAGCTTTAGTTCATTTAATTTAATCATCTTTTATCTTGCTCTTCATTCCTCTTTCTCAGAACCTCACTTCTTTCTGTATTAAGTTAGTTCTTCTTGTTGGTTATTCAGCTGTTAATGAAATGAAATATAATGACCATCTATCAAGATCCATTTTCCATTTACCCATGAAAGTGTTATGATCACTTTTGTTTAAAATGCAGATGGGCCTGAATGGATCTGAGCAAAAACTAAAATGAAAGAAAACTCACCTCAAGGCTTGTTTAAAACTTCATCTGATTCCAAATCTGTATTTCTGTAACTTCACCCCAGGGCTACATTCTGTGCTCTCTTATAATACACGATTTCTTTGGTGTTAGGAGGTCACAGCTCATTTGTCTTACATTACCTGTAGTGCTCGCACAAAGCTGAACTATGTAAGCCTCCATTTACCTCCCTAAAACTGAAAATTAGTCACCTGTAAGCAGTCAGTTGTGCTGATTACAGTGATTACTAAACCAGCCACATCCTTACCTTACTTGATCTGTTTTAGGACTGGAAATGGTTGCATCAACTTCATTTCTGCTACACATTCCTGCGCTCTGTCTCTCTGCCTTTTTTCCTTCTAATTCACATTTGTTTTGAACTGAAAATGAAGCATCACAAATTATCTATAAAATTCAGCTACTAAATATAAGGTACAGACCTTGGGGAAACAAGCTTGCTGAACACAAACAGTTTCTCCTCTCTGGGTTTGGGTTAGAGTACCCAAACCAAAGAGAATCATTATAACTCCTTGATGGAAAGGTTTGCATCCTCCCCTTTGCTCATTTTCCTTCTGATTATTTTCCCCACCCCAGATGCAACGCAATCCATCCATTGCATCCTGGGCAGATCATCACCTTTTAAGGATGACTCCCCGACTACACTTAGTGACAGGTGGAGTCATTTCCTTGCATCTATACATCTGAGAGGCAGAGGAATAAGAGAGATTGGAGTGAGGGCTCCAAACTGCAGGTGTTTGTCTTTTATGTCAGACATGGTAAATATGTGGCACACTCGCTGACGCCCAACGTTTGTGCCAGCTTTGATTCTCTTTGGAAATTTCATATTAAATTACTTGTCAAATGTATAATGGAGAGCTGGTAACTTGTTTCTGAGAGGGCAAGGCTTCTTTATTCTGCCTGCTCTGCCCTGTAGCATCCATGTAATACCATTAAAAATTCCCTTCCTCTAAACTCTGAACAAGAAGAAACTGGACATGTTTAACACATCCTTCCTTCTTTGGCTCCCAATTTTCAGACCAAAAATAAATCTTTTCCCTTATTTAAACTGCAGCTGCAAGTGTATATCAGATCACTGGAACCAAGGGATCCATGATCCCAGTATTCCCATGTTCCCATGTGATTCTGGCTGTCAAAGCTGCTAAGCATGAATGATATTGAGCAGTCCAGGTTTGCAGGTAAACTTTGCCTCTGGCTTTCTTCACTTGAGATTCTGCAAACCCTCTCTGCTTGTAGACCTGTGCCATGAGGAATCTGATTTCCAGCATCTGCTCGAAATGAAATAATTTTTTTTCTTTCCTACATAGCTTTATGTAGAATACCTCCTCAAAAATCACATTCCCCTCTAAGTTTTTTTCCCTGTATTATACCTAGAAATTAATTTGATTAATTAATTGATTGCTCCCTGATTTCTAGGGAGCAATCAATTAATTAATTGATTTGCTGTGATGACAGAAACACTGGGTAATATGGAGTGTGTCTGCTGAGCACTGGCAATTGTGGCACCCTTTCTGTGTCTGTAGGTTCATGGAGGTTGTGTCCCCAGTTCACTTGCTGATGATATTTGTCAGATGACTTGTGGTTATACTTGACAGGTAAATCCTGAGCTCATAGATTTAGATGCCACAACTCATTCCCAAAGATCCTGACTGCTGTAGGCTACAGAGAAACTTTTGTTAGGAGGTGCTGCAGCCTTGGGACATGAGAAAGACTTGGGAACTGTAAAACTGAAGGACTGGGTGTCTGAGCTCTGCTCTGATATTTGTGGCCACAAATATGGCCAGACACAGACATGACGCACGGCTCTCTCTCACTCGGCTCCCGCAGCACACGAAGGAGAGAGAGTGTCTGCGTGGAGGGAGGACAGAGGGCTGGCTGAAGGCTTGCCTCAGGAGCTGTGCTGCCCTTGGCCTGCCCCAGCACACAGGCAGGGTGTCTGCAGCCCAGCTTTGTCCATTTCAGAGGTCACTGCCTGGTCCTGGCACCTTCTCTCGGGGATGTGCTGCAGGGATCAGCCCTGCCCTGCCCTGCAGGAGCAGGACAGGTTCCCAGCAGCTGGCTGAGCCCAGGTCTGTCCCAGCATCTCTCACTGTCCTCCTCGTAGGGCATGGGAGGTACCAGCTCTGCTGTTGGGGAATGCAATTCCCTGATTCTTTCTGTGCTCATCATCAGGGCACAGATTATTTCTGCCTGCAGCTTTAATGAAGGAACGATGTCAAGAGGCAGCAGTAGCAAAGCCAAACCAGCAGCATCACCTTGCAGGTAAGGGCTAAACCAGCTATACTGCCATGCCAGCATTTAGCTAAGCAGCGTCCATTCAGAGTGAAGGCAGTGTGACTGAGCAGCAGGTTCACCATTTAAAGTGAAAATCAACACTTCCCAGCAGTGAGGCAGATCATTAAACATTTTGTTGCATGAGCCAGCATCACTTTTCTAAAAAAAGTGTCAGGGTGTTCAGCCAAATGAGCAATTCAGTTGGCTTAACTTTCCTGACCGCTTTCTAATTTGGTTTTAATGAAGATATAATTAAGAGGTAATGTCAGTAGAGCTGAACATTGTCACACAATAATGGTCTCCTGCTGCTGCATAAATGGTAAATGCAGTAAATAGAGAAGGGAAGCTGGGATGTTTATTTTCAAAGCAGGAGGCATTGATCCTGGGACACTCTTCTGTTTTGATACCTTTATTTCCATTTTGTTAGAAAAATGAGCAGCAGCAGATATAATCCCCTTTGGCCTGCAGCCGCTTCACACGAGTAGGAGGACAACTTTCAAGGTGGCTCTGCTGCAGCTGGGACGTGCTGCTGCTGGATGGTGGCCTATGGGTTAGACTAAAATTCCTCACTTTAACCTGATTGTCCAGTGGTATTCCTGCTGCCAGAGGGAATGCAATTGAGAGCCTCAGTCAGCCAGCACTACAGAATAACTCGGCCATTACAGAGCTGTTTATGAAAGAAAACCACCTTGAGAGACCAGTCCTTTTATTTTTTGACTGGCTGGACTTATGATCTTCGTCTCCTCTAGTGAATAACGTCTGCCTTCCAGCATTGCAATAGCAGAAATAAGGATTTTATGTTCTAGCCCATACCGTTCACCTCCACTGCAATTCAGGCTGCAAAATTATTTCCATTCTGAACTTCAGTTCCCATTTTTCTTTTAAGTTTTCGCAAAACTTCTTTGGGGAGAAATTCTCTTCCAAGGCATTTAAGCCAAGTAATGGCTTTAACAGTTCTTGCATTATGAAGGCTGACAAGATATACTATCTCCTAAAGCTAAGACTGTTTTTTCAAGCAGAAAACTGCATGAAATAACTGCAAATGAGACTTATGCTAAAATATGGATAAGTCTTGGAAGTTAAAACTTCCTGGGAAATTAGTACTTGCTGAAGAGCACTGCCTTTGTTCTGTCTGAAATATTTGGTGTTTTGAATACACAAACTAATGACAATTTTAGAGCACATGGAGTAAATCTTAAATGTTCCAGGACACTTGAGAAATAATACCTCTTATACAGTGCTCTTAATCGATAACTCTCAAGGCATTTCATGCTGATCAGAATAAGGGCTAACCAGATATGGGTTCATTTAAAAAAAAAATCCTGGGTTTTTCCATTCTGAAGTAGAAGCAAATCCAGCCTTTCTAAAATGCTAATAAAAACCAGAGGACAGTTAGCACACCATATGTTAAGCACATCCAAGCTGAGGGGGATTTGCCTTCAAGCCCAGAGTAGGCCTTGCATTTAAATGTGCCCTGACTACTCTGTTGCTTGCAGTCATTTTTCTGCTGTGGTGGGAGATGTTCACACTGACAGGGATGAGCCAGGCTCCACACTTTTGTGACCAAGCAGTTGGCTAGAAGATGGAAACAGCCAAATTTCCAAATCCCCATCTTGGTTCATGCAGCTTTGGTTTGGGTCTGCCATCTTCTATAGGAGGAAATGCTGCCCTTTCTTCTGTTCCAGTGACATGGTAAAGGGGTAAAGGACAGAGGCTCTTCACCTATTTCTCCTTTGTGAATTGCAACTTGTGCCAGCTCCCTGTTGCCTTACATGGAGCACTAAGATGTTGTTTTCCATTTACTCCTCTGCAGCTGAGGTAGAGCACTCTGATGAAATGGGACACCTCCCCCTGGACCAAAGAAACTTGCCTGCCACACAGAAATTGTTATGACATGTATATTCCTAGGGAAGACTTGTTTTGTCATATCACAGCTTTACAGACAGAAAAAATTATTTTACCAACCAGCCCCCAAGTCAGCATCGTAGCATCATCTTCTCAGAGAGGAAAGACAAGATGTCACAAGCATGAAACCTGTAGCAGAGCTGGATGTAAGACATAAGCTCCCAGCGTTTTACACATTCAGCACTTTGCCTTAGACTTGGCTGTGGAGAGCAACTGCAGTATTAACAGCAGTGAGTGTTTTCCCATCCAGTGTTGTGAATCTGGACGGCTGCATGATTTTAAGTGTCAGGGGGCTGCAATTACATTAGGACAACCCAGTCAGAATTTGGTTAGCATTGTGGGAGCAATTTTGTGTCTCTGTAGGCTGTGGCCAAATCACATGCAGGAGTTGTGTTTAGATAAAGTAAACACTTGTCTAGGCAAAGCAAATATTAGGAAGTGGAAGGGATGCAGTGTAATAGGATCACTTTGCCCTAAGCCTGCTTCTGCTGAGACCTGGGAAACCATCAGCTTCCCCATGCAGAGCCACTCCTACAGCAGCTCAATTTACAAGCTCCTGGGAGCAGCGAGAGGCTGTTGTCCAGCTGGAAGACTCTAGTGGGCTACCTATGTTCTTCCAAAAAAAATGGCCTTTACAGCTTACCTATGGTTTCAGGAGCTGAAGGAAATAATGTAGGACTTCCCTGGGCTTTCATGCCTTGGATGCTGCTTGTACCCTTTGATGAGGAAGTCACCCTTCTCCCCAAAACACATCCTCTGGCAGTGCTCCAGAGGGCACCAGGAGCCAGTGCTCTGGACCACCCTTTCACAAGAACATGTGCATGCTTGCCCAGCTGAGAGGGGAGGATGGTGGGTCCAGCAGGAGAAATTTCTGCCTGAGGCACTGTGCAAGCAGCAGGGAGATGTCAGTGTCTGTAACACAGAGGGCACCTGAGGCTCCTCTCCCGCTTTTACTCAGGCCCAAGCAGAGAGGTGACCATGGCACACTGGGGGCAGGTAGGGAGAGCTGCTATGCTGTGGTGCTGGGTGCACCCCAAGAGATCCAGCAGCTCAGAGAGCCGAGGAATTGGCCATAGAAACTGCCTGGGCTGAACTCAGCCAACATGGGGGAAAAACTTTAGACAATGGCAAGGACAGAGGAAGCCCTGCCTGAACAGCAAGGGGTAAGATCTGCCTATCCCTAAACCACTGTGACTTGGGAATATGCTCTCTGCTTCTCCTCAACACCAAAGGGCTGTCACCAAAATGGATGCACTTGTCTGGCTGCTGGAAGTAAATCTGGGGAGGGAAGAGCAAGGAGCACCAATTCCCCCTTGAAAAGGAAACTCTCAGGATTTCCCCTCACCCTGTGGGAGCATTTCACTGTCCAGTAAGCCACACTATAAATTTCACCTATTGGTAGAAATAAAGATGTTTTATGGTTGTCCAGACTAAGCTATGATTGACTTAAAGTCTAACAAATCATTCCTTTAAAGTCTAACAAATCAATCTCCTCCCACTGTCCCCTTAACCACGCTACTCAGAGTGCCAGCTCTTCTTTTAAAGATTACAGGAGAGGGAGGGAACAGCTGTCACCAGCACCTAATGAATGAATGAATGTTGAGCCATCCTATAATTTCCCTCTGCTTGGCTATAAGAACGGGGGAAAACAAGCAGAGCAGAAATCCTCTGGCAAGGAGCAGTCAGAGCTCCTGAGCATCGCATCACACCTGTGCTGTCAGGAACCAGAGCAGTCCCTCTGGAGCAGCTTCTGCCTCAGAAAGGTGTCAGGTACTGAGGGAGGGATGAGGAGTCAGTGGGAGCCTCACCACAAAGGGCTTTTTGTTGAAAGGTGCTGCACAACACTGCACATTGTGGTGGAGGGGACAAGGTGGAGCATTTCCAGTGGGAGATGGTGCATTTGTACAAATCAGAATGCATGCTCTTTTCTCTGTTGGAATATTGTCATTGTCCTTTATTACATTAAAGGGGAACATCTTTATCTCATGGTGATTTGGGTGGGATATGGCATTGCCTAATGTAAAGGGGGACTGTAATATCAAGGAGACAACCGTGAAATAACACATTACACACTGAATTGAACAGCAGGCTCATTTACATTCCTTTAATTTGGAAATATGAACATTCAGAAAAGCTCTTCTCCGCTTGCATTCCCTTATTTGGGAAACATGTAAATTACATTTATGATAATTTAGTATTTAACTGGTACAAGCATCGTGAATTCCAGAAGCAAACATTTTAAAATAGGCAGGAGCTGTGCCAGCCTTCTTTGGAAATGCGTGAGGTAAAAGCCACCTCTGCAGAGGGCTCTGACTGCAGCAATTCCAGCTTCTGGATCCACACTTGCAAATGCTTGTAAAGCAGATGGGACAGTGATGGTGAGGTTGCAGGGCTGGGCCTTTTGTCCCAATCACAGTCCAGGCTTATCACATATGGCAGATGGATTTAATTAATAAAGCTCTTCTGTTGTGTGTAGAGTCATTTTTTGCAGCCTATGGGATTCCAGAATGGCAAATGAAAATGACAGCAGAGGAGCTTTTAGATCAGCCGTGCTCAGATGATGCTGAGAAGCCTCTTCTATGGCAATCCCACTGCTGCATTTTCCAGCCTCTCCTTGGAAACCTTCTGCCAATTGTGAGTCATGTTCAGCTGCTCATCAGTCAGCTCATTCTATTGCATGTGTAATAGCCCTTATTATGAAGTCATTTCTCTCGTATCTAAATGGGATTGTTCCACTTTTAATCCAAAACCCTTCTCCCATCTCTGCTGCAGGGAAGGTCCATCCTGCAGCAGACAAATACAGGTGTTTGTCCCAGAGCTAGCTGGGGCTCCCTCCTGCCCTGTGAATTGCTTTCTGCTGCCCTCCCTCCCACCTGTGGTTCCCTTCACCATTCCTGCTGCCCATCCTCAGGTTTTTTTGTGAAAGGACACTTTTCACTGTCCTTTCTGGAAAGGGAGGCTTCAAAATATGTGCTGTGTTCCAGCCTTACCCAGACTGCAAAATGCTGCATCCATCACTCCCTTTATGTCACATGGCAGATCTCTCTTTATACCCCCTGGGTCAGTGATTACTTTCCTCACAATGGGTACTCTTTTCATTACCTGCTATAACCCCAAGGTATTTTCCTATAATAATATTTTCTAAATATTTGTGTTGATTATTGTTATTTCTCTCCAGGTGCAGTACTGTCACATTCATCAGTATTAAGTAAATTTTATTTTTTAACATCTTCCTATGACTCAGAACATGCTAGGCAATTCTGCAATTGGGATGTTCTGTCCCTTTTCACCTATCCATTTCATATTTTATTGCTTTCAGTGCTAGTAAGTTTAAACACAGCATTGCCTCATATAAACAAAATGACCTGAGAACAGAGAGGAATAAAAATATTTGGAAAACTAATTGGAAGCTAAAATAGAATTAAAAAAACAAACAAAAAAGAAGAATACACTCTTTTCTCATTAAATATAAGCATTGGATTTTAAATTTTTCCCCTTGCCCAAGCTTGAATAAAAAGAAGATGGGAAAAAAAAAAAAAAAAAAGAAAAAAGAAAAACCTAATATTTTCTTTTAAAAAAACGTTGGAACTATTTGCCAGACCTAAACTTTTATGTAACATTTTCATCAGAGTTATGCATCCATTGGGAGCAAAGGTGTTCTGAGTAATTCTGACAGGGGATGTGAGAAGGCAATATCTGCTTTTTTTTCTGCCTGTTTCACAGAAGTGACGGTATAGAAATCATTGCTCTGAAAAAGAGTTCATCCCCTTTCAGGATAGATCTGGAACATTTGCCTGCAGTTAATCAGGAGCCATGGCTCAATGGGATTCCATGTGTCTGCTGTGCAGAGCAGGGACTGAAGCAAGAACATGCTGCAAACTTCAGTCATCAGCCCTCCCCTGAGCAAAGTTTTATTCAAACAAACAAACAAGATCACCATAATAAAAAAAAAGAACCACCCAAAATATATCTGAAAATGATATGAAATGTTTGCATACCTATTTCTTGACATTGTGCATAGCCTTTTATATATTCATAAGCAATTTCCTACACAAACTTGTATAGATCAAGGAGAAAGGACAAGCTGGAGGGAATCCCATCTGTAATAAGAAAGGCCCAGCTAAAGAGAGGTCTAACTGATGAAAAAAGACATTTCTTCTCAGACACCCAATACCATGGACTGAGCTCAGAGGAGGAAATGAGAGTCTCATGCCCATTCCTCAGCAATATGCATTTTTTAAATTAGCTCTCACGCACTGTGCACTGAAGCCCTGCCAGAAGAAGTTCCTGCTATTCCATGGAGGTGTAAGAAGTTTAGGACATGGGCTGTCCACAAGGGGCTGCTGGTACTTCTGAAAATGGCATCAGGTTATGCCTGCTGCTTGGCACTAAAACAGCCCTGATTCTTTCAATGGCCATGCAAAGACATGCCCTGTGAATGGCTGACCCCCACATGCCATTATCAGCTTGTGGCCCATGTTTTAAAGTTTCAACTTTCCTAGTAAGTCTGCCTTGTACTGTGTTGCTTATTCCCATCGGGTTTGAGGAACATTGGTTTAGGTTATCCCTAAAGCAAAGAAGGGTACAGGAGAGGAGCCCAATCAGGATTCTTTGATTACCTGAGATTTGCTCTGACAGATTCATTTTCAGTAATTGTGCCTGCACACCTGATTTAGGGCTCTTCATCAGACAGCAGTGGAAGCTGATTTCTTTGAAAGTAAGTACCCAGCAGCCAAGACCATAACAGATGTTATGGATGGGACAAGTAATTCACTTAGCTCTGTCTCAAAAGCCCTCTTTTCTATACATTTCACCTCAGTATTCTCCTGGGCAATCACTAGCCCTGCTGAATTTGTGGTTCTCATTTAATTCCCTGACATGTTCTTTTTTAAGGCTTTATTTTCAGCTATTGAAGTACAAGAAGTTGCCTGGAGCCTTGCTTTCCAGAAAGGCAACAAGAGACTTCACCCTTGGTAACTAAAAGGGAATGCTTTCCATTTCAGCATGAGCATCTCAGAGAGCCTTTCTGATCCCACTTGCACTTTTCCACAATGTTCTGTGTTTCCAGTGGATGCAAATCCTTTCCTGCTCTGACAGTGGAGGGCACAGCGCTCAAACCAAGCCCTGTCAATAACGTAGCTTACTCTGTCCTGGATTAGGGACAGTGAACACATCCCTCTGCCCTAGGGTTTCTTAATTTACCTTCCATCAGGGGCTCCCCTGGGCAGGGGATGCAGGGAGCCAGGGTCAGGGACAGCCCGAGCAGGAGTAACCCAGGGGACACCAGTGCATCCCCTGTGGGAAAACAGGCCACAGTCACACAGGCTGTGGTCACACAGCCCATGGTCACACAGTCACAGAGCCCATGGTCCCGCAGTGCCTGGTCACACAGTCACAGTCACACAGCCCATGGTCACACAGTCACACAGTCACAGAGCCCATGGTCACGCAGCCCATGGTCACACAGTCACACAGTCACACAGCCCATGGTCACACAGTCACACAGTCACAGAGCCCATGGTCACACAGTTACAGAACCCATGGTCACGCAGCCCATGGCCACATGGTCACACAGCCCATGGTCACACGGTCACACAGTCACACAGCCCATGGTGACACAGCCCATGGTCACAGAGCCCATGGTCACACAGCCCATGGTCACACAGTCACAGAGCCCATGGTCACACAGTCACACAGCCCATGGTGACACAGCCCATAGTCACACAGTCACAGAGCCCATGGTCACACAGCCCATGGTCACACAGTCACAGAGTCCATGGTCACACAATCACACAGCCCATGGTGACACAGCCCATGGTCACAGAGCCCATGGTCACACAGTCACACAGCCCATGGTGACACAGCCCATAGTCACACAGTCACAGAGCCCATGGTCACACAATCACACAGCCCATGGTGACACAATCACACAGCCCATGGTGACACAGCCCATAGTCACACAGTCACACAGCCCATGGTCACACAGTCACACAGCCCATGGTCACACAGCCCATGGTCACACAGTCACCGAGCCCATGGTCACACAATCACACAGCCCATGGTGACACAGCCCATAGTCACACAGTCACAGAGCCCATGGTGACACAGCCCATAGTCACACAGTCACAGAGCCCATGGTCACACAATCACACAGCCCATGGTGACACAATCACACAGCCCATGGTCACAGAGCCCATGGTCACACAATCACACAGCCCATGGTGACACAATCACACAGCCCATGGTGACACAGCCCATAGTCACACAGTCACACAGCCCATGGTCACACAGTCACACAGCCCATGGTCACACAGCCCATGGTCACACAGTCACAGAGCCCATGGTCACACAATCACACAGCCCATGGTCACACAGCCCATAGTCACACAGTCACAGAGCCCATGGTCACACAGCCCATGGTCACACAGTCACACAGCCCACGGTGACACTGCCCAGGGTCACACAGTTTGTGACATCGCTCAGGTTAAGATGCAAGTGCTGCCGATGGCACCTCAGCGAGGCAGGCTGTAAATGCATGTAAAGATGCCATAAACAGGTAATCACTCATTTCATGGCATTGCGTCAGAAATGTTACTGAAATCACTACAAATTATGCCTGCTGTATAATCTTTTTTCCTTTACCTAGTCTATAATTATAGCAGCTCCAAACAAAAAAAATCAAAAACCAAAAATCCAAACAGTATTGGATTTTTCTGTCATGATCCGTGTTTAGGTTTTGGCAGGATTCAATTTTAATTTCAACTTCAATGATAACACCTCATTACCTGTGTTCTTTATTTATAGTTACACACTGCTCATTTAAACTGATGTAAATATTTTTCAACTTGCATCTAGGAAAGTGCTACTATCATTGGTTGAAAGAAAAGCATCTTCTCTCTTTTGAATAGCTGCTGTGATTTCAAAGAGATGGGGTCTACAAATGCATCTACCATCAAAATATTTAGCCCTTAATCTATACAGAATAGAAATGACAAATACATTACAAAACCCTTCCTGACACAGCCCGTCCATTCTCTGTTTTCTAAGAATATTGCACAAGGTGATAACATGAATCACAAATAGCATTCAGCATGAGTTTGAGCAAGCTAAAAAATGTTCTTTTTTTCCTTTGGAGGAGGGAGAAATAAATTGTGTTATTAAAAACAGAGATGAGCTGAGAAAAAAAAATATTGTTTTAAGTATTTTGTGCATTTAGATAGCCCAAGAAGATCCCAGATGGAATATGAGCAAGTGTTAACAGAAAGATCATTAATCAAGAAATACGCCTACTGGAGACAAATCCCACAACAGCTTAGGAAAACAACAGACAAAAAGTTATCCCGTGGTTAGATAAGTAAATGGATGTCAGTGTGGGAGCATTATGGCAGAGAGGAAGCAGCGTGAGACCGTGAGCAGCTAAGGGTTAGGCATTTCATCATTGACTCTCCAGTGCCCCAGGAGTCCTGTCCCAATCAGCTGGTATCCAACCAGGGGAAGAAGCTTCCTCAGTGGAGGCTGCTTGCTAGAGAGCATGACAGTGCCCACCAGGAGGAAACCTCTGCTTTATCCATGAGAAGCGATCCCCGGGACTGCAGGGGCACCTGTGTGGGCACAGACACGAGGTTTCCTCTGACTCCAGTCAGGCTGAAGGAAAGCCATGGGATGCTGGGCATGTCCCACCCAGAGCTGTGACCTCCTGTCCAAGGTTTCCAGGTAGGGAGCTCCTTCCCCACCTTCTTCTCCCCACAAGCAGGGCAGTCCAAAGCACTGTTGCTGGGAACTCCAGTTGTTGCTCAGTAATGCTGAAACCTGCAAAATATTATGCCGAAATTTTCATGCACAAAGGAGAAGGCCTAATTTTGAAAGAATTTATAATAGCATGGAATAATTGGTCCCTACACACAAGAAAGATGGGAGTTATTAGTTCAGGGCTGCAGAGTGGGGGAATAGGAGATGCTGCTGTCTTGATGATTTTTTTTTTTAATTTCTTTTTTTCTGAGTGATTTGGCAGAGCTAGCCAAAAAAAGGCAAGGCTGTAACTGTTTTCTCTCATCACCCTAATAATCCTTAGTGCTCTGAGGAAATTACCACCACTGAGCATTTTGCACAAAGTATTTGTGGAACAGACCTTAAGAATTACTGTCAGTAAGAAAACAACAGATATTAATGAGCATCTTCCTCCAGCTAGTGTACCAGTGGAGAACTTACGAGTCCTAATGTGCACTAAATTTGAAAAGCACTATTTTAATTACATCCCGAAGAGTATTTAGATCTAAAAGAAAATTCCCAGCTAACTAACTAGGGGATCTGAAGAACAATTGTCAGAGCTGAAATGTCCTTGCTTCCCCCCACAAAAGCAACCTAGTCCGTCACTCTCAAAGCTTTTATTCAATACTCCATTGCCAGGAAATGTTTTTAAATTCAGATGAAGGGAACAAAAATAATAGCAATCCTAAATATATCATTAAAAGCTTTATGCAGCAAACAAGACAGACTCTAGGTCACCAGGACCTTAGAGTCCTTGATTTATGCCAGGGATGCAGCCACACAGCAGTACCAGAGAGATTCACAGAATCACAGAATTCACAGAATCACGAGGTTGGAAGAGACCTTCAGGATCATCAAGTCCAGCCCATGGCCCAATACCTCAACTAAATCATGGCACTGAGTGCCATGATGAGTGAGATGACTGCCTCAGGACTTGTGTAACAAGATATTGTATTTTTCCACATGCTGGATGAACAGCTCTATACAAAGTCAGAGGAGAAAACAATCCTCCAAAGCCTCTTCACTTCACAGTTTGGGCAGAGATGCTTCTGTGATGAAGTTCAGTTCTTGGATAGGTCCAAATTAATAGCATTTTTGGTCTACCCTGAAATTTGATGCACCTCACAGAGAGAGGGAGGCTGAGGTTGTGGACTGAGGGAAGCAGACAGGATGCACCAGTTTGCAGAGATGGTTCTCCCAATAACAGGGTCTCCTCTAGCTCTGTGTGCATGCATGAATAAGTACAGATGTGTGTGAAGATTGGGGAAAGCAAACCATGGCTTCTGAACAGGCTCAGTCTCTCAGCACGTCATGTGCTGTGTTTTGACACCAGTTCACCTTTGATGGTTCAATATTGGCAACAAACCTCAGGGAGCATCTGTTTGCCTTGGTAGGTAAATGAGCAGCAGCTGGGAAAAATAGAGTTCATGTGGGGACAGAGGCATTGAAGGGCTTTCTGAGCTATTGATTTTTGCATGTTCTCAAGGGAGCACAATAGGGAAACAGATTTTGTGTCAGCCCTGGTTACCCAGAAATTTCTATATCATGCCATCCAGCCCAATTTATAGATTGACTGAACCTGGTTAACACCACTTAACAACCATCACAAATGGTTTAAGCAAATTATTAAATATTTTAGAAAAATCTGTTCCAAATCCTTGCTGAAGGGTTTGTGAATCTTAGGCTGCTGCACAAAACATTTTGTGTGAATCATAGAATAACTCTAATTGGAAAGGACCCTTAATTGGATAAGGACCATTGAAGTCTAAGTCCTGACCTTGCACAGGACACCCCAAGAATCACACCACATGCCTGAGAGCAGTGTCCAAACACTTCTTGAACTCTGTCAACCTTGGTGCTGTAACCACTCCTCTGGGGAGCCTGTTCCAGTGCCCAGCCACACTCTGAGGGGAAAAAAAAGCCTTTTTCTAATATCCAACCTAAATCTCCCCTGACACAGCTTCAGGCCATTCCCATGGGTCCTGTCACTGGTCACCACAGAGAAGCCATGAATGTCTGCCCCTCCTCTTCTCCTCACAAGGAAATTACAGACTGCATTGGGGTCTCCCTTCAGTCTCCTCCAGGCTGAACAGACCAAGTGACCTCAGCTGCTTCTCATTTGGCTTCCTCTCAAGGTCTTCACCATCCTTGTGGCCCTCCTTTGGATGCTCTCCAATAGTTTAATGTCTTTCTCATATTGTGGCACCCAAAACTGCCCCTAGTTCTGGAGGTGAGGCTGTCCCAGTGCAGAGCAGAGCAGGGCAATCCCCTCCCTTGCCTGGCTGGTGATGCTGTGCCTGATGCCCTCCAGGACACTTGGCCCTCAGCTGCCAGGGCACTGCCGACTCATGGTCAATTTGCCTTTGATCAGGACCCCCACGTCCCTTTCCATGGCACTGCTTCCCAGCATCTCCTTCCCCAGTCTGTCCATGCATCCAGGGTTGCTCCATCCCAGGTGCAGAATCCAGCACTTAACTTTGTTGTACTTCACACAGTTGGTGATTACTCAGTTCTCTGATGCGTCAAGGTCTCTCTGCAGGGTCTCTCTGCCTCTGAGGGAATCAACAGCTGCTCCCAATTTACTTTCATCAGCAAACATGCTTGTTATACTTCCAAGTCCTATGTCCGAGTTTATGGAGATGTTGAAGAGACAACATGTGGAAGACAATGCTCTATCACAGGAGCAAACCAGTGGTGACCATCAGCTGGGATGGCAATTGCCACCTGCATGGCCCAGCTATCCCTTCCTACAGGTGGCTGTTGTTATCAACAGGGTGCAGGGGTTGTCCTTGTCCAGTTTCCCGCTCTGCCCTCAGGTATCCTGAACCATTCAGCTGCCACGTGGACAGAGGACACAGATCACAGCATCTCTTTCCCCATAACCCATAGGTTTTTTGCTCCTGTCCAACCTCATCCTGCACATAAAGGCATTGCAGTTTTACTATAATTTTGCAATAATTCCCATGATGCAGTTCCAAAGCCCCGTATTCCTTGGATTCCTTACATCTTTCCTTGCAAGGACATGCAGGCAGTGCACAGGCTGCACTTGCCTTAGGACTGTAGCTGCTTCTGCACGTGGTGCTGTGCTCATTCCCTGCTGACACTTCTGAACCAAAGGTTCCCTCAAAATACTTCACACGGAGGCGGGGTGTGCAGGATGGCAGCTAATAGCCATTTTCACACAACTGTCTGAGAAATATCTGCACCCAGGGCCAGCTCAAAGCACAGCTCTGCCTTTCAGTGCATCTCTCTCTGCATCTCTCTCACTCTGCTGCTCGCTCAGCTCTAATCATTAGGACCTGATCACTTCAGCAACGATGAATGCATTCACGAGGTCTTTTTTGCATCCTGTTGTTCATGAATCATTGCTCCTGTCACACAATAACTATAATTACTGCTTTTCTAGACCTTTGGCTGATTGTCTTTGCAGAAGAAAAAAACAGAGCCGGCAGAAAAGGGAGGGTGAGAAATCAGACATCTTGGAAATAAAAATAACCTCCTGCTCTTGTTATGAAAGTTGTTCCCTTTAGGTCAGAGCCCATATGCACACACATGTGCACACATTACTTCCACGGTGCCTGGGGTAGTTGGGTAGTTTGTCTAGTTTTAAATTGGCCAAAGTAGATGAAGGGTGGCAGAAGGTTATTTTCAATCTGTTAATGTGTTATGGGAGACTTGCAGCAAGGAAGCGTAGAAGATGGGGAAAGGCAGAGGGAAAATGTGAAACAAGTTTGTTTGAACTGAGGGAGCACATGATGTGAGAATTTCAAAGCTCCTTGTACTAGACTTTTATAGCACCAAATAAAAAGAACTTCCTCCCCTCCCCCCCTGCCTTTTTCTTATTCCCTGAGAGGACATGTCCTTATGTAGAACACAGAAATTGTGGCTTGACTGAGTCTGTGGTAAAGGGACCACCTCACAACTGGACTTTTCCAGAAAGCTTTTGGCTGGTTACATAGCTCAGCATAACAAGAAGTGTCACCACTAATACACCCAGGAGCTATGGATTTTGCATCACACTGTTAGCCTGCCTGACCCTGGGAGATGGTGGGACCTGACCAGACAGGCAATCAGAGGACATCCTCTTCCCTTGGCAGCTGTCAGGTCCCTGCTATTCCCACTCCTTCCCCTATGAAATATCAATTTATTCCTGCTTCTTATGCTTATTCTGTCTTTTTCTCCCTTTTTTTCCTTCACTTTATATAAGAGAATTCTTAGCAATTTCAGACAGGTCCAGCTGTGGTTAATTTGTCATGGAGAAAATAATATCAAGTGGAGCAGTGCTGGGGAAACAAACAGCCCAGTGCAAGGCCTGCCCCTAATTGATTGATGAAAAGAAAATTAGGGCTGCCTCCAGAAACAATTTCCATAGCAATGGGAATAGAGAGGAAGCTGTGCTGCAGATTGTGGGCGACCCACTGCGGCTCTTTGGCCTCTGAATCGCAGCGGCAGCACGGGGCCGGCCAGCGTGCCTGGGACTCCATCCACAGCCCCTCTGGCTGCACCAGGATGGAGTTTGGCTTCCTCCTCCCACTCTGCTCCCCCTCAAAAGAAACAGATGCCATATTTTGTGGGCTTTTCTCTTCCCTTTGGATTTCTTTCAGGAAAATAAAAAAGATTCTGCCTTAGCTTAAGTACTGATTGCTACCACTTCAAATGGACTGACTTCCTTTTATTTTCTTTAACAAAGTCATCCAGGAGACTTCCCAGTAGGAATTTTTCCTCTTCAGGAGGAAAAGTTCTGAAGGTGCCCACAGCAACTGAGGCACAGTGGCAATTGTTAGGATTATGTTCTTCATTTTTTATGGTTAAGTGGTGTACATTAAAATTTACTAATGATATAAGGAATGCCTTTTGTTTGCTTGATTGGAAATATCTTAAGGAAGGCCTGATTTCAGGGAAGGAAGTTCACTGTAGGAGTCTCAGGGTGGGGAAACACAGTCGCCCACATTGCCAACTGGTTTTGAAAACCTTGGTCATGCAAATTTGTGTGTGCCTTTTGTTTGTCAGGCAGGCCACAGAAAGCAAAATCAAGTTCCTGGCAGCTAAATCATGAACAAATGTTACTCTTAATTTGCTGTAGTACAAAAATAACAGTTTACAAATTTTAATAGACCTTAGAGAAAAAACAGCTCAAATAGGGAAAAAAAGCTCCTGGACTTGGAGCTTTAAAAAACAAACAAATCCATTTCCATAGTTGTCCATTGGGCACACCTCTCCCAAGCCTTAGACTTACCAGAGCTTAGTTCCTGCTCTGTAACGGCTCAATCCTGACGGGAATTCAGCACCTGGATAGGAGGAGCCATTTCTCAGAGCGCAGGTGCCATGAGTGGCTTCACCTCTATGTTTTAAAGCCATGCCGTTTTCAAAGCCAGAATGCACACTGCTGCGTTTGGCAACATTTTGGTTGCTGGTTGTGACCATGACAGCACCAGCAGAAAAGACAAGGCTGATGTGATTTTCTGTGTGCTGCCTTTGTCTGGCTCACCTTTTTTCCACAGCCATTCGTGAAGTAAATGGAAAGGCTGTCACTAAACAGCCTCTCTCCTAATGAGTGGCCTCTTTGTTATTGTTGTCAGTACCTGCAGTCTGGAGAACATGTAGAAGAAACTGGCAGAAAGGAAACAGAGAAACAAAGGTCTTTTCCAACCTAAATGATTGTACAATTCTATGATTCTATGACATGTAATGCACCAATTGACCTGAAGATGGATTTCTCTCAAAGCAACATGGAATATTTTTATCTGCCTGCATTTATAGAAATAAATTTTACAGCACTGCTTTTTGGGCAGACAAAAATTAGCAGGCTCTGAGGAGCATCCATATTTCAGCAATTTGTAAAAATTTAAAGTCAGTGTATCAAAGACATGACTTAAGGGACAGCTGGAGGGATAAGAAGTGGAAACAGACCAGTGCTGAGAATGAAGTTGGGCATTGGCAAAAATATCTACTGTTTTGCTAAATACCCTTTCAACAGCATCAGCTTTCTGGGGAAAGCCAGAGTTTTCTATTGAAATGCTATTGAACTAATGTTATGTTTGGAGCATTTTCTGATACTCGGCCTTCTAGTCGGGTAATTAAAATTTCCCACAGAGGGAGAACATGCTCTGTTGTTGTTGCTGTTGTCAATTTTTAGTAAGAAATCTCTCCTTCTCTACCTTCACTGGGGAATGAAAAGTTTGCACTTGATGCAGAGCTAAAGCAAAAGACAAACAAGGAGAATGACAAAATTAGACAAGTCAAAGCACCATGATTTTTTTATCTACTCTTCTGTACTTTTTCTTCTTAGCTTCTTCTCACATTTTTTTACTTTTCAGGGCTCCTCTTTTAGGCTATCAGCTTTTTGTACAGGGATTGCTATTGAGTTTTCACGCAGGCTAGCATGTTGTGGTCTTGATTGGCAGAGGGTTAAGGGTTACAGCGTATGCCAGTCACTGCCAAAAGACAGCTGGAAGGAAAGGTCATCTGGACAGCCCTTTGCTATAGTAAACACTAGAGGAACCCAAACAAGAAGATTGAAGTATTCCAGGCAAAAAAATAAAAAAAAAAGCAAACAAAATTACTCAAAACTGAGTGATTAGAGTGGTTCTTCTGAAAGAGACATAGGCAAGCAACCAGCTGAAAACCATCACAACCAGCACTCCTGCTGTTTGACCATTTGTCAGGCCCTGGAAAGTGTTGTTGCTGAAGGCTGGTAGTTTTGCTACGTGCTGTATTTAGCTCCAGTTTACAGTCTTACGTGCCATCAGCCCCAAGGCAAGCCTAGACATTTGCTGGGTGTACTTGAGCAGTGCTCCTTAGCCTGAGCTCAAGCACTTGTTTTATGACCCTACTAGGTCTGGCTTGGCAAGGCTCTAGTTCTTGCTCACGTGTATTTGTAAGGTAGGCTTGATGCTCAGATGGAAGTGGAATTGTTTCTAGAGAAAACAATAGGGACTAATTGGGTAAGGACAGATCAAGCACGACACTGTAAGCAAGAAACAAGAGCTGATACCACTAGGGTGGCATTTTAAATATATTCTTACATGGTTTATTTACAAAGAATGAAGATAATGCTCCAAGAGATGAAGAACTCCACCTGCTTTAGAGATGTAGCTATAGCAACCTCCACATGATTACATTGCTAATCTGCAGGTGTTGAAGAGGCATAGATAGATGCTGTTGAGTAATTCATCTTCAAATAGATACTTTGATCTGCATAACAGCTTGCATTCATGTCCCAAATATGGATCATTTCCAGTTCTGCAATTCTTTCTTGTAAAAGCAACATTTCTATCCTTTATTTTATAGGAGTCCTAAAGCTTGCCACTGTTATCTAACAAGGTAATCAGCTCCTTTACTCTTCGATGAGGCAGGAGCAGGGGAAAAGAAACCTTTCCATTGCCTAAAATGCCCAAACTTTTTGTTGCATGTTTTTTCCAAGTGACTCCTCAATGGGAACAAAACCAAACAGAAGAAAAAACTTGTTCTACTTTCCTGTATACATGATGTACAGATGAATCACTTGCATCTTCACATTAAAGACAGTCTATTCCACTGCAGACTCTGGAAGTGGTACCAGATCAGGTCATGCTTCATTAGCAGCCCCAACACTGCTAAGAACATCAAGCCAAAGTCTGTCCTGCTTTACTCTCCACAAGATGCCATTGAACTTGGTGGGTTGCCTGGCATGGAAGTCAAGGCAGAATATGGCTCACCATCAAACAGCTCCAAAGGAACCTGGACCTTTGATAAGCAAAATCTGCAATTCACTGATTCAACAAAAGGAAGGA
The DNA here is from genome assembly GCF_028769735.1 of Zonotrichia leucophrys gambelii. Taxonomy (NCBI): domain Eukaryota; kingdom Metazoa; phylum Chordata; class Aves; order Passeriformes; family Passerellidae; genus Zonotrichia; species Zonotrichia leucophrys. Next base: position 86,862,236 of record NC_088171.1, on the reverse strand, counting down.
ATTAAAGAGCTCCAAGAGAAAAATGACCCTTCATTTTATTCCCCTCCAATCTTCTGGAGCACTCCTGTGAAAGGGTAGTTCAGCCACACACTCATCATATCATGAAAGATGGTTAAGGGCATTTGATGAGGCCTCTAAAGTCTATGTGACATGCCCCTTTCCTCCCCTTTCCTGCTTTTCCTTTTTTCATTCTTTTGCCAAGTGAACATCCCACAGCCCAGTTGTTCCCCTCACTCCCTGAAGCACCTACACTGCCCTGCTTCCTGCCCCCAGTTCATTTTCGGCTTCACAAGTTTCTGCACAACCACCTTATCTATTTACCTCAATGACTATTCTGTGTTAAAGACCAAAAAATTAAAACAGAAAAGCCATTTGAGATTTGCTGCTTGTGGCATTCACATTTTCTGAAAAAAGTCCTTCACCTGGGATTTTTCTCCTGGGAAGCTGAAAAGCCTCAGAGAAAAGGAAAACAATTCATATTGCATTTGCTTCTCCTGTTTTGCTCATGTGGAATGTATTTGGAGATTGTTTACCCACGGGTGACTGTTTCATTGGATTCTCGTGTGAGTTGTTTGACTCATTGGCCAATTGGGGCCAAGCTGTGTCGGGACTCAGGAGGAGTCACAAGTTTTCATTATTAGCTTTTATCATTCAGTAAGTATCCTTTCTGTATTCTTTAGTATAGTATAGTATTCTTTAATACAATGTAGTATCATAAAGAAATCAAATAGCCTTCTGAGAACATGGAGTCAGATGCATAATTCCTGCCTTTGTCGGGGCATTCCCTGCAAATACAATAGCTGGTCAATGTTGATAGCTTGCCTTTCTTATGAAGACCATGCATGTGACATGTGACAGTGAAGGCACAAGACCTGTGGTTCTGTCCACGGGAGCCTGTCTCATCTCTTTCCCAGGATGCAGCTCTTTCAGAAAATGCTCTCTTTTTGATGAATTCAGACTTTCTTCATTCCTCCCCACAGCTCCCACTGCCTTTCTGTTGCCTTTACTCCTGCCTCAATGACCCCCTGTCTCTATCTTGGTGTCCTGCATTTTGTTACAGCCCAGCCCTCTTGCATCCACTGCCCTGGCCATCTGGGCTACCCCTGCCACCAAGAGCCACCAGGCTCCTCCATCTTCCACTCTGGAAGTCATTTCAGACTCTGTCCCTGACTCCTGTGGCTTTTCCTTCGTGCCATCTACCACTGTGTGACCCTGGCTGAGGGGGTTACTCAGCCCTTGCAGGGCTGGGGGTCAGCTGGAGAGGGGAATCACAAAATCTATCTTGGATGATGGGAAGGAGCACATTGTTTTCTTGTTGTGCTGGTCCTGGGTCTCCTGCATGCTGGAGCCTTTTGCACTGAACAGATTGGTCCTGCCTGGTCACCCTCTAGTAACCACACTTCCCACCTCAGGTGGTCAGGATGAAACCACAAACTCCTTCCCAGTATGGCCATGTTAATTATCCACCTCTCTTATCACTTCTTATTAATTAAATTTTCCATTAGTTCTCTGCCTGATATTTATAACAAGTAAACTGGACTATATTTACCTGCATGTTTTCATTTATGTCTGAATTTTTGCATAGTATTGACACTGAACTATGAGAATGTCCCTATTATTCAAATTATTAATATTAATATTAAGAATTTACACACACAAGCTAAAAATATCCTGCATTGACTCATGTGGGCCATTTTTTGTGGACCTTACAACTTAAAAAATGGGTTAACCCTAGTGAAAATTGTTCAATATCTTTCCTAATTAGTAATGTGTCAGCAAATGCATTATTCCAAATAGAGAGCAGAAACAAATGTTGAACAGTTTGGGAGTTTTCTTCATTGTTATTAATGACTGGGCTGTCTTTAGCTAGTAATGAGTCTATGGCATTGATAGTTTTTCGGCTAATATTTATATGTTTTCAAGAAAATCCTTTTTCTAAAACAAAATCTGACCAGCCAGGAAGTTTTTTCTGATGTCTTTATTATCCCTTATCAATTTTCTACACTTCATAAACTCTTATTTATATGGATTTTTATGACTTTCCCCTTTTTTCCATATGTTGCATATTGCTTTTTAATTCATTATTCCTGCCTTCACTCTTCCACTGAAAGAGAATGTACTTTTCAACAATATTATTCAGCTCCTTTACTGTGAAGTAATGGCTTTTTGGCCATTTAATATGTGCTTCTGCCTAACAATTTTTTACACCCAGTTTCACTTGCAACTTTTTTCCCAGTTTGGGAAACTAGTGTCTTTAACTATTGAGTGTATGTGGCACTTGGAGCTACACAGCTTGTCAGGGCAGTGATGGCAGCAATCCCTAGGCAGCCTGTTCTCCCTGTTTCAGCAGGAAATTTTCCTTGCTGAAGGAGGACACCAATCTGCACCAGGACTGGGGCTGCAAAGGGTCTCTTCTCCCTGAAGGACACTATTTTCGTTTCATAGGTGTGTGCAGTTTACGAAGCATTCCCTGACACAGAGACACAGCAGCTTTGCTGTCCCTGGTGTGCCCTGCCTGTCATACCCAAGGCAGCAATGGTGGGGAATGTGCCACCTTCTCCCTCGCAGCCTGTCCCTGCCTAGGCAGGTTTCACCCAGCACTGTGAGCATCATACAGAGCCTCCCAGGTGTTCCAGCAGGCCTCTTACATTGGATTTCTTCCCATCAAGGATTACTTTCATTTTCTCCTGCTTGCTTTCCAAATTCCTCTTAGCTGTGTATAAATGCATGGAAAAGAAGGAGTCTGATGACACAGAGGATGGGAAGGGTCTCTGGTCAGTAGAAATTCCTGACCCACAGAAACTCAGGGGAATGGGAAGCTTGGAGGGAGAAAGAGGCTGGCTCAGAGGTCAGGACAGGGTTGAACTGAACTCTCCTTTTTAATCCTTCACCTTGACTGCAAGACTTATCCTTCCTCCAGAATTGCTTTTGAGCTGTATTGCTCCCAGATGTGCAGAAGTGTTTTTAGTGAGCCCAAATAGCCTCTCAGTTATCTAGCTGAGAGGGAAATGTCATATATTGCTGTAGGAAAATCTTAACTTTCTCTCTGTATGTGCATGCTAGTCCATAGCAGAAATAGTTCCATCTACAAAAACATTATTTTGGGAATCAAAATCAGCACTTTTTCTTGTTTGAATGTGCTATTTTTCACTTTGGTTGGCACTTCAAGTGCAAGGTCATGTGGCAAGTCATTACACAAGCAATGTTTATCTCTGTTTGAAGAAGTCTGTCAAGAATTGATTTGGAAAAGGTTTCAGTAGTGCCTTTTTTTACTTGCCAACAGTTCCATTATTCAAAGGCTATTTATGCAAAATCATTTGTTCTACAGGTATTTTCATTTTAATTGTAGAAAGAAGCCTTGGGGCAGGGGGAAAAGAAAAATGAATATTTTTGAAGCAGGAATAGCAATTTTTAAAATTGTAATGCTAAATTGTGTCACATCCAGTCCCATGGATTCTATTGGAAATTCAGGAAAATGTTTAGGGATCACCTGGGGATCACTTGGGCGATCCTTGGTGTTGAAGCTGGGACAGCATCAACCCAGGTCAATCCAGTCTGTGCACTCACATACACCATGAACACACACACACACCCCTCTGTCTCTGTGTGCATGCACATACACACCAAATGACAACATTTATTTGCCTTCACTATTTTTAGTAGTATTTAAAGCCTTACACAGGTTGCTGCATCTTAGAAATACAGCTTTTAACACCAGCTGGCTTGAGTCTGCTAAGTGTTTTATCCAGCAGATTAGATTACACACCCCAGGGAAGAGAGTGACTTAACCACATTGTACAGCAGGTAAAGTGCTTTGGGGTCTGTGTTGTGTCATTAAGACCAATATGAGGAAGCAGCAAGACTTATCTTAATCTTGCTGATTGCCTCAATTAACACAGTCCCTATAGTGTCCTCCTTGATATCTAATCCCTGCAGTTTCTTGTTCTGTATTTTGCTCTGACAATGTTATCAGATCATTGCTAAGGGTATAAAAGTACATATTAAGTGAGTGAGGATGTGGTAGTTATTTAGAGAAGCCACACGCTTAATTAGCATGGAAATCAAGCAATGAACTATTAAGACTTTCGTGTAAGGCAAGAAATGTACTAGATACTGAGCCTAAAAATAAAAATTTAAAAAAATAAATAAAAGGAAGGAAAAAATGTACAGGAAGAAGGGTAATTATAAGCAGAATTCAAAAGCTATGTCACTCACAACAACCTGTCTACTGCTGGCAAACACTTTCATCATTTGGAAATAACTCACACAGCAACATAAGCAAGCAGCAAAAAAAGGGGGGTTGTCCTCCCACATGTCACACATCCAAGATGTAGTGAAATTATCTCTTACACTCATGGGACTTTGCCTTATTCCTGGGGCAGCCTCTACTCCCAGAGCAGCCCTGAGTGCATTCCTCAGTCATGCAAAGACAAATAAACATGAAGATTCAGATCTAGGGAACTTGATGGAATGATAATCTATATCTTTCCAGCCAATTCTGCAAGTGATGCCGAGCATAAAGATTGCTATGTTAAGGAAAAAAACCAACAACCACCCTAGCTGAGAATAAAAGTCAGTTTAGGAGGCTGACAACCTTGAACTGGCAATGAGTGCTGCTACCAGAAGCAATCCCGTGGCTGAAATTGCTTTCTGCTCTCTCATGTGCCATCTGATGCTCTGGATGGCTTTCAAGCAGTGTCCCAGGGCCAGGATGCTGTGGTGAGTGAGCACAACCATCACAGCAAGAGCACCTGCAGGCCCTTCCCTGGGGCAGCAGGGAGGCAGGCAGCACTCCCTCTCCCTGCAGGTACCCTGCATTGAAACCTCATTTTGACGATTACATCCCCATCAACACAAATGCTTTTCCCTCTGAAGGCTCAAAACAAGAGGATCCAGTTAAGAGATTTTCCTTATTTTTCCTTTTTTCCCCCATGCCATCTTACCCACAGTGTGCAGTATGGGATCATGGTTTGGGGAAGAACAGTGGAGAGTGAAATGTTCATTTCAAACCCTGCATATTTAATCATGTTCATCCCTAAATATTTTATCTGGATCAATCTTTTATATCAGTTCATCACTCACTGGCTCGCTGGGCAGCTGCCATGAAAGAACACTCTGATGGTGAACAACTGCTGCAAAGACTTTTTCCTCCCTTCTTTCCTCTGCCAAAATTTTAAGCAATGCCCACCTCTTTTCTGAGCCAGGAAACCCACTTTGTCTTTTGTATTGCTTTTCCTAACCAAATACCTGACTGTATGTTGCAGTGAGATGCCAGGGCAGCAACAAAAAGAAATATTTCTGGAAGAGAAACAGATCTCTACTAGTGTAGAAATATCCCATCCTTGCAGTTCACAATGCAAACAACACCTCATTTGCATGTCTGCAGTTTAAATGTAAATGGTCTAAGATAAGTCATTGTCAGACCCCTGTAAATATTGATGACTGCTCCAGGACTTGGTTTGTAACCATTTCTTTCTCTTCTGTCACCATCTGAGGGTGACATGTTAGCAGAGATGTGGATGGAGCTTCTGGGAGGGAAAAGAATAGCTTTGCTTAGTGGGTGACAGCAAAAGAAAAGAAGGAAGTTAGGGAGGAAAATTTCCAGATGAATAATGAATTGAGCCAGGTTGGAGACTGGTGAATCTTAATTAGAAATCTGACACATCATCGGCCTCCCGCCTTTGTGCTCGCTGCACTCAAAGGGATGCTTGGTAGCAGCTGCATGTCCCTGTGCTCCCCACCTCTTGGAGACTGCAGTGCCACTGAGGGAGCCTCTTGTGAGACCAGGTGAGCTGCAGCCACCCAGGCTGGGGACAACACTACTGCTTCTCTCAGACAGATGAAGGGACAGAGAATGTGCCGGCAAAAATGGTGGGAAAAGGTGACTCAGTGGCCACCCCACCTCCCTCCTGAGATTATCAGCAGGTCTGGTGAATTGTATTCAGCTTGTCTATTGTGAATAGACCCTGACACTTCTTCTTTCTGCTTTTTTTTTTTTTTTTTCTAATGACAGTTTCAATACTCCTATCTGAGATGTCTTGGTGAAGTGCCTGAAGTTACAAAGGAGGGAGGGAGAACATCAATCTGCATCTGCTCTCTCCTGCAGAGTTGTCATCAGTCATCTTGTCTGGACTAGCAGGTGAGGGACAGTATGAGCCAAAGAGCAGCCCCAGAACAAGGAGATAGGTGAGGTTCCCCCAGACTGTGCTATGAGAAGGTCACGTCCTTGGGCCTCGGTTTCTCCAACTCTAAAATGAGAAAAACACTTATTGTTCCAATTTATTCCATGTCTTAGAGGAAAAGTACTCACTAAGTGCTACGGTTTATTATTCTAATGTTACTGTAAAATCATGATGTCTTTATTGCAAAATGATCTTTAAAACATGAAGCATTAGGATGGTGACTGAAATCATTACTATCAAATTGTTCTGCTTTTGCCCTGTCACATTGATACTTCAAAGTAAAATTGTCCTGTGGGCGTTTGTAAGATTTTATGAGGACAACTTGTCTTTTCAAACCTTATTCAGGAGGGCAAAAAAGTCTCCAGATGTTTTCTTAATGAAAAAGGGCTAAGGTTTCTGCCTGCCTACTTCTGAAGCTGCCCTTTAATATTTAAATTCCCATTCCCACTAATAATTAATGTGATGAACAATCAACAAAATGAGTCTCCAATTGTTCAGAAGAGGTTCAGGCAGATTGTACCCACTCCTTGGTCCCACCCAAGGCTGCTGCTCTCACTGAGACATTGAAGGGGGAATGCCGTGGTGTCCCATCCCTCCCTCTGCCTGCAGAAAGGGACTGAAGGTGTCTCTGCTCTCTGGTGTGAGTGCCTGCTGGCAGGAGCCACGTTTCTCTGCTGCTTTGGGGTGCCTGACACCTAGCACAAAGAAGTCACACTCATGCCACAGCTCTCTTGGGTACCACCACAGCAGAAATACAGTACAAACAAGATAGCACCATGCACTGTGCAGCTGCTGGGCTTGTAGAGTGTCTTGTTCTCCAGAACTGCCCTATTTTCTCTGTCCCACAGGCTATGCTATCACCAGGTTAACAAAGGTCCTGTCCCTCCATCTTCTTCCAGACTGGGCTGCATTACAAAATCATGTTTCCTCTTCTGACAGAAAGTGCAAAGGTGTTTCAGCGGTCTCGGTGAGTGCGCTCTGTTTTGTGGGGACACACAAGGAGCAATCTCTTTCTCCATCAACAGCTCCACTGCAGCAACTTTCTCACTCTCCTTCAACTTGTCACTCCCAGATCTTTCATTTCCTTGCACACATATTTTGTGGATCATGAACATGCTTGTGGATATCTATGGTTGTCCTGTTTTGACCCAATCCACAAGTACCAGGAGGGAAGCTTTCTTCACCTTTTTTTTTTTTTCCCAGCCTAGCTATTTAGCAAAAACTGCTACTGGCAAATGTGTTTATTTGCTTTTTCACTCTCTTTTTTTTCCCCTGCCAGTTCTACTAAATGACCTTGGGATTTGCTAGGCAGTTTCCAAACAATTTTGATCAAATGAAAGTGCCTTCAAATGCCACAAATACAACAATGAATTAAATATGTCTGGAGTTATTTCACTGGCACAGAACAGTTCTTTCTTGCCTACATGATTCAACAGCTTTTTCCCAACACTGTGTATTTGGAATGATCCTGAGCTTGACTCTTCTATCATGTCCAGGAATTGCTGGATGAGTGCTGGTCAGCACAGGCCAAAAGGGGCCACCACAATCTTGTGCTTGTGTATACATGACAGTGTGTCCGTAGCCACATCTTGTTTTCTCAGATGGATGTATCCAATGGGTATGCCTGAAAATCAAACAGAGATGAAATCCAGACAGCAGAGAGCCAGAAATCTACACCAAGCAATCTCCTGACATTGGAGAGCCTGAACACAGGAGACCGCCTCAAAACAAACTTGATTTCATCAGCTCAGGAATGAGTTGGTGGTGATTGTGAATGGGGATGCTCCAGGTCTGTGTGGCTGGCCTGACCCAGGGCCATTTGCTTCCACAGCCCTGCTCATGACTGCTTCAGGAAATGTGTGAGAATGTGCTGCTCCCAGGCCCTCACATCAGAATTTCAAGGTCACTGGTTGTGTCCTTGGCAAAGGAGCCACATCACCATCCTCTCTGTCACACGGTCTGGGACCCAGCCCTAGATGCTGTCACAGAGGTCACAGAATGTGCTGTTCAATAGCAATGATGCAGCTGGTCCTGATTTAAATGGAAAGAGTCTAATGGGCTGCTACCCCACCACCACCCAGAGTGGAAGTGCCTGTGGTCCCCAAAAAGTGCAGCCCAAAGGAACTGCACAAAGCTGGCAGAGGAATCCAGTTTTGAAGTGTGTGAACTATAGAGGACATCCCACATGCAAACCTGGTGACCGCAGCAAGTCACCAAGTACAGGGCAGGAAGACACAAGTACTTCTGTCTTTAATTCTTAGGATTCATGTCTGGCTCTACAATCAGATTTTCAAAGTCCACATGAGCAATTTCAGGTTTTGAGAAGTTGCTTCTGCAGGGTTTCAGAAAACCACCCCTCCCTCCCCCTGCCCCCCCTCCCCTTTTGCATAGGTCTATGATACACAGCAACATCTCTAAATTTAATGTCACAAGTGAAGTCCAGTGAAGGGAAGACCCATACTATGGCTCTGAAGCAGCTATTGAGTGTGACTATTGCCTAGTTTTATGGCAAACAAGTCCATTAGCATTTAAATTGATTCTTAAATATTTTCATAGAAATTCACAGCAATATAAGCCTTAAATCCAGGACTGGTAATATTGTGATTTTTATGTCTAATTTCAGATTTCGTTTTCAGTACGATAGATTGTAATTATAAAGACATGAAATTTCAGAGAGCTGCTTAAAAATGCACAGATTTGTGTTTCACCTTTAATGAGTAAAAGAAAAAAAGGAAAAAAGGAAGTAAGCATTATCCCACATCCCTGTGCAAAACTGTTGCCTAATCCTGATATTCTTGGACATAACTCATACAAGTCTTGTTACAGGGGTTACAAATTAAACACTTAGACTAAAGATGTCTTTTAATTTTGTAAAGGATACAAAATATAAATCTCTAGCACTTGGACAATCCTGTAAACTGAATGACACAGATGTCTGTCAGTGGATACCTATATTCATAGAATCATTAGGGTTGGAAATGACCTCCAAGATCATCGAGTCCAAGATTTGGCTGAAAACCAGCATATCGATTAAACCACATTGTTCCAAACTTGGTGTAAAATACAGGTGAATAAGCTCCATCCAGCCTCTGGACACTTTCAACAGGGCTCAGCCATCATGATGCTCTCCATTTGACAGCACCTGCTCCACCAGTGCCTCTGGGGGAAGATTGCAGGAGGTAAGTCACACTGAAAATATGCTGATATTGATGCTGTGTGGACATAAGCACAGTCTTTCCCTGCTTCAGCAGTGTACTTCAGGCCATTAGTTGCTTTGACGAATTTATCCTCTGGAAAGCATTAAAAAATGTTTCGTATGGGTACAAAAAGGCAGAACTCAGCATAAGCCAAACCTGAGTGGCTTTTCAGTGACCTTTGTGATTGGGAGTATGTTTTCAGTACATTTATTTGACCCTAGTAGTTAATGTCATCCCATGTAAATCCTTAAGAGCTCTGTGATTTTGAGAGGTGGGATTTCTCCAGATGTGGTTTCCATGGCTGAGAACTCTGCTGCCACTTAGGTTGAAATGTGAGAATCTTCAGAGACCAGCAAGTTAACAAAAGGACACTTAGCAATATTGCTCCTCTGCTTGAATCTGAATTTAATTAGCTTGAGGAAGATATAAAGGCTGCTTTTTCAGGTGTGAGCTGCTACAAGACCTGGGGGAAGAGAAAGAAACTATTTAAGGGAAGGAAGTGCTTGTGCTATTGCAGCCACAGCAGGCTGAGTTCACTCAGTCCTGCACTGTTGACAAGTGCTGATAATGTCATATATCAAACACCCCTTCTCAGGCTTCTTTGGGAGCTCTAATGTGGAAACAATTTTAGGTGATGAAGTACCACAACACTGACAATCCCACATCTTCAGTATTGCATTAAAAATAGAAATAATTAAAATAAAAATTTTAAAAAGTTGAAAAATATCCTGGTTGAGTATTACTGAAGACATCTGGTTTGGGTGTAAAAAAGGTTAAGTCAAGCTCTACATGTTTCTTATCCATGTAACAAACATTGCTGCAGGGAGTGTAAGGGTGGAGAGAAATTTCTGTCACCAGATTTTATTTTACTGAGCTAAATCTTCAATACAAAGGGTGTGTTTCTCTTCACCAATAAAAGTTTGACTGTGAACTGAATGTCAACAGTTCAGCAGAGTGCATTTCACTAAGTGCTAAAATCACTTCTTTGCCAAGGGCATGTATCTGTTGATTAAAACATCAGGCTACTTGCACTGTGTTTGATACTGTACCACAGGGGACACCACACATTTCCCCTCCCACAATTCTACAAAACACACTGAACTTGTAAAAATCACATTTTAACACCTCACAAAGTTATGTGAAGAAACAAGTATAAATCAAGAACTTACAATCAAATCATCTTGATGTGATTTAAACTCAAGGTTACACCCAGGTGTTCCAGGCCATTCGATGCAATCAATGACTCTGAACCTTTGGAAAGGAGCTGATCCAAATGGGCCTATGAACCTTGCATCTTTGACTATCTATCTTGTTTATGATAAAATAGAATTCATTTATTTCCATGAACCTAATCCAAACTTCAGTATAGCCAACAGAAACCTCTCCACTGACTCCAAAACCAAAACCTATCACATTACATCCCTCCCGCCCCAAAAAAAAAAATCCAAACAAAACAAATCAAACGCATGATGGATTGTTCTGTCTCCACAAAGTACAAAGTGGCTTCACTTTTAATGCTCACACTTCAGCTCTAACTCCCAAAGCTGTCTGTTTTGTGCTTGTTGTGGAATGTCATATTTATTAAATCATTTTTCATAGGTGTGCCAGGGCAACAATGTAAAAAAACCACCAAGTTTAAGTTTATGAAAAACTGACACCACAGTTCTGGTTCTATGCTCAGGGCTTCATACAGACTGGTGCAGGGACCAAGAGATTCCACATTCCTTCCATGATTTTAACCAGGGTCAGATTAGGTCTTTCACTTTGAGAAGTCCTTTGTCAAAGAGTTCCTAAAATCAGACAGCTGAGGTCTTTCAGCACTAACTTTTTCCTCATCCAGAGATGTCTGACACTGGTTGGAGAACACTTCCTTCTCTCGCAGCCCATGAGAGGGCTGGGAAACAATTAAATGCGTCAGAAGGAAAACTTATGGAGGTGCTTGTGCACCCCAAACTAAGATGAAGTGGTCCCCTTCCTAAACATAGCCAGAATGATTTGACCATAAAAGAGCTGCTACTATCTACCTAAATGATCTTGCAAATATCTCTCTCTTTCAGTGACTACATCCTTTTATATCTTATATAGCTGGTGAACCAAACACATAAACCTTTTCTCCTGATAGCCCATTAGGTATGCTTTTGAGGTACAACCTCAGTAATTACTTCCTTCCAATGTAATTGTATTTTAATTACACATTTAAGGCCAAATTCTTTCTTCATCTATCCCAACTAAAACTCTCTGAAACCTTATTAATTTTAATTAAGTTGGAGTTGATGCAAAATTTCTAAGTGCTCAATTTTGCATTAAAAGTTTCAAATTCATTTAAACATGGATTTAATTTCCACAAGCATTTCAATTGGAAATGTGCTCCTGCATTTAGTCTTTCAGAGCAATAACATGAAATATATGAAACATAAAGTCCTTTCCAACAGATGATATTAGGACATAGCTCACCTTTAAATATTTCCTCATTTGCTGCAGCTACCTGAGGGATGTTTGCTACAGACTCAAACAGGATTTCTCTCTTATTAACATCAGTATCAGTGCTGTTCCAAAGGGATGAGCTGCAGCTGGAGATAAACTGTCCCTTTCTGAGAGGTGGGACAGAGTTTATGTCATCAGCCAGTGCAGTAAACACAAAAAGACACTCTGGGAATGGAGCAGATGAACTGCCAGAAGGGACTTGAGCCACTGAGAGCTCAAAAAGCCAGTTTGAAGTGTTTACATGAGCAGGGAATTGATACGTGTAGTTGGCCATGAAAGAGTGAGAAAACATGGAAGTAAAACTTTTCACTGTCTCACTGCACTAAAAGGACAAGAAGTGGCTTGAGAGAGTCACTTATTATTTTCAAAATAATACATGGAGCAATTGAACCATCAAGAAAGTTATTTGAAGACCTGACCTGGACACAATAAGACTGTAGAGGGACTCAGTAATTGTGCTCAAAACCAAAAATAAAAATATGAGGCAATTGAGCCTTATGTTTCAGATGTAAGATCTCTGACACTACACATATCTTTGGAGACATTATGGAGCCCCTGATTAAAAACAAGAGCTGCTTGTGGGATTCCAGAGTGCAAGCGAAATTATTGAGAGAAACAGATCCAGCCCTGGAGAGATCAGCCAGCATCACAAAGAGGTCACTGCTGAGCTCTCAGACAAGTGTAACACATGTCACTGGGCCTCCAAAGCTCTCAGGTGAGGCGAGGGTTGTGCCCAGCAATGTCTCTGGAATACAGCAAGCCAGATGTGCTGCACAGAGAACCACACAGAAGGGCTGTTTGCAAAACCTTTACAGCCCAGAAGGGAGGCTCTGGCATCACTACAGCCCACAGTGGGCACTGCAGGGTGTGCCTGTGCTGACTCCCAGCATCTCTCTCAGGGAGCCACCCAGTAGCTCCAGCAGAGGTCTGATATTCTTCACACAACATACCCCAAACATGTGGGAGACAGGCTTGCCTGAGCAGAGCCATGGAGCATATCCTCTGGCCAAGCATGACTGCCCACAGCAAACACTGTCAGACAGGGAAAACAGTGAACTGGCAGGGAGATAGCCCAGCCAAATCCCTGGGGGGAGGGAATGAAAAGCGCGGACAGGTCTGTTTGCTTTCAATAACAGGAACGTGTTCAGCCACCCCAGCTCATTGCCCCAGCTCCACAGAGACCAGCTTCCTCAGAAGCTTTCCAGGCTTTTGGGAGGCCTAAGTGCAAAGGGGGTGAGGCTACAGGCTTTGATGTGGAAAAAACAGTGGTGAAAAGTGATTTGAGTCTGAATAATGGAAGAAAAGACTGCCTAAGAGAAATTCCTGGGAGAGAAGTTAAAAAAAGCAGGAGACAGAGCTGGATGTGAGTAAGACAGAAGACATTACAGTCATGTTGGATATGACATACTGCATAAAATAGTGTGTGACAACAGGTCAGAAGCTTGGTGTGAGTCTCAGGGCTACATCTGTAATTGCCAATTGTGTACAAAAGTCCCATGACACAGAGGAAAGCAGGGTTGTATGGATGTCTGTCTGACCCTTCTGTACCCTCTCCACTTTCAGTTCATACACAGAGAGAATGTGACACTCCCAGGCCCAGAGGGTCAGGGCAGCCTCTTACCAGCCTCAGCACCAGCTTCACATGAATCCTTCATGTCAAAATCACTAGGATTGTCATTTTGAAAGCATTATAGACAGATACGGGGCACAGGAAGCCTGAGAGATTAGAGACTGAAGTTGGAGAAAGCCCTGGAGATGTTTGTTGTGTGTGGTGTCATTTATTGCTATAACCCATGGCATCAGCCAGATGTTACAAGCTCTGCAGTGTGAAAGAGCCCCAGCACCTGATGCCACCCCCAAGCCCAGGAGGAGGTTACAAAGGCATTCAGCTTGCGAGCTCTTGAGCAGACAGGAAGCTCTGCTAGTCAAGACCTCCTATCTGAGACTGTACAGCACCTGCCATACCAGATCACCACAGCCTCAAAAAATCATCTCTTTTCCTCAGAAAAGGGCAGCCAGGAGCAGTCACACTAGGAGAGAACAGCACCAGATGCTACAGGCAGGGCAAAGCCAGAACTGAAAGATCTCCCACCATGAAACAGCAGAGCTGCAGATGAGTCAGGAAAGAACTGGAGGTCAAAACAGTGCAGGGTGGGGCTCTCTTGATTTAGTGGACTGTGAACAATTAAATAGGTATATTTCATCACTGCTTGTTTCATGCAAATGTTTGCTGTTAGTGTGTGTTGTTTGTGCAATGGAGAAAGGTAGGATGCGCTGGCACAGGACAGCTGGACCTATCCTTGTTATACAGCTTACCTACTGACACTGCTGAAAGCTGGTCCCTGGTAGGCACTGCCTGATGGCTGAGAAGAGTGGCTACAGCATCATCCACAGCTGCAATGCCTCTGAAAAGAGCTGTTTTCCAACAAGGTGTTTGTTTCATTTTTACAAGCAAGAAAGGCTTTTTGGCTCTTGCTCAGCGTGTGTTACCTGACATGCCAGGCATTCCCAGAAGCCATGAGGAGAGTCAGGCAGTGAGGAACTGCTCTGTGTACTGAGCTGAACTTGCTTGCTCGTTTTTCCAAGTCTTGGCAGACAGGTAAATTTTTTAAAGGTACTTGTTTCTAAATACAACGTGTAACTCGTTTTGCTGCAGTCTATCCATCTAGTGTTCTGTGCTTGTGGGTACAAAGTCACCAGTACCAGTTAACATGATTGAGAATTAAAAAGGAAATACGTGTTTTTCTATCAGAGACAGAATGTTTGAAGTTAAAAGATTTCAAGGTATCCTGCAGTTTTGAAGCTCACTGTTCCTTGCCTGCTGAAATAAAACAAAGTGGAGCTAAATGATACATAATTGAAAATGCACAAACACAGAGAGAGAGACAAAAAGAGAGAAAACTAACTGGAAGCAATCTCCCAAACAAGTTACTTGATCTTGGCCAACAGAACCTGCAGTTTCAAGCCATTTAGGCACTCAGGAAAATTTGCTCTGGATATGAAACACATTTACTCAGCACCCATCAATTCTGTGCTGCAGCCAGCCCTGGGGAAAGAGAGGTCTCTCGGCGGCTGCAGCCAGCACTCTGGGCAGCTTCCAGCCCTCCTCTCCAGCCAACAGTAAATAAAAGCATAATGAAATAAGAACAGCTAATGCTAAAGCCCTAGAGCTGATGCTGGAACGAGGAGCGTGAGACCGGAGAATTGCAAGCAGACTCTCCTCACTACTGCAAAGCACTTGCAGCCCAGACACACCCCAAGCCAGGCTGATTTTCTGTGTGTTCAGTAGCTTTGAGAGGGTCCTCTCCTCCATTAATTCATTCAGCCTTCTCTCAGACTGTCCTACCGATTGGTGTTTTCTACACAGGCAGCCACACCAAGGAAAAAGAGAATCAATACTCACTTTGGTCACGGCCTCTCCAGTCCTCAGCCATTCCCACATGCGTCCTTGTGTTAACAACCACATGTAAGGGATAGGAATGAGATCAGCAGCTGCCAGCACGGCCCTGTGCCACAGAAATTTCCAAATAATGTTCTTTCTCTGTCTCTTAGAAGCACATAAAGCAGCTGATACTTCTGCCCTTTTGTTACACCTTTTTCTGTGCATGCAATTCATCTGGCAAATGTATATCGAAGTAAATGTAAGAAAACAAAATAAAATTAAAACCTTACAAATGAGCTCAAAAAACCAAATCAGTGTGAAAACTGGTTTCCTGAAATTTTGTTCCATGCACATAGTATGTGTTAGTATTTAGTAACATGCAGAAATTAGATGTGTGATTTAAGCCTTCTAAGTCTTTATGTTAGCTTTTCCCTCGGCAAAATTAAAGTCTCTGTGGAAGAAGCATGGCATGAAAGAACTAAGAATTGTGATGACAAGATGGTCAGGATCATTGACATTTTCCTTCCATATTTTAATTGATAGAATTAGGTAAACACCTTTCCTAAAAGAATGAACCCAAATTGAATTCAGTTGAGTTACTGAGCGAAAGAATGAATTATTTTCTTAATTTCCCTTAGGAAAGAAAAGTCTCTGCATTACTCGTACATGCCATCAAATTAAAATGGTGTGAAGGAGTACAAGTTACTCAGAAATGAAATGTTGTGGAGTAAATGAAAGGCAAATGTTAAAAATCCTCCTCTGAGCAGCCAAGAAGAAAATTCCTTCATGATACATGTAGGTGACATAATCTTGGGACAGCCTTTCCGTAGGTGTGGGCCTTCTTTGCATGTTCCCCAGGAGAAATCTGCACATCATTTGTCAAAATGGCTGTAGATTTATGTCTTTGTTTTCTTAGAAATATGAATCTTTGTATATTCATTGATTTTCAGTCTAGAATTAAACTTTACAATTGTGTTGTACATCAGTCCTTATAGGCTTGCCACAGACTTTCAAGCTCTTTCCTAAGTTCCTGTTTTCTAGCTGAATTGAAGCATGTCTTCTGCAATTAAAAAAAAAAAAGGGCAAAAATCAAGCATTGATTAAAACACACCAGGTGTTAGAAAACTGTCAGACAGAATCTGATTCCTGGTCTAAGTTGTCTCATGGTTTTGCTCGTGTGGTTCATTGGTCCCTGGGCATCTGTGTACTCCTTCTAATGCAATTATGAAATGTGATTGAGGAAATGAAGTTCTTCGTCTCTACATAGCAATTGACCAAGTGTAAAATATTCTTGAAACTTACATTTCCATTGAAAGAAGTTGGAGAATCTATACATTTTAAAAATTACTTACCTAGTATCTAAAAGTGCCCAGACTAGACCCTTCAGAGAAAGATGCAAGCAGTTTCACATTGCATAGTTATAAAGTAAGGTGTCAGAAAGGGATATTGTTCCTATCCCAACCTCTCATGTAGTTTGTTTATGACTTGAAATACAAGTTTATTTCACTTACTTTTGGAGACAACTTTTATTCCAGGCTGTAAATCAGGGTGGCTTATTGGAAAACACTAGATTAGCCATCAGTTTTTTAAACTCCAGCACTGACAGTATCTGACATCACTTTCTTCAGAATTATCCTTCAAAAAACTATTCATTCCAGCCCATAGTCATGTGTAAGCTGGAAACATTACATAAATATATTGCTTCATAGGTACAAGAAAGTTTCTGTGTGTAAAAAGAAGTCAATATTTGCCCAGTTTTCATACTGATATCCCAGCCTTACCTGATGAGTCAAAGATAGGATGTGTCATGCTGGAAGCTGCCTCCACAGGCACTGGGGAGAAGAGGCTGAGCTGTGACACAGTTTCAAATGCACTTTGGTGGGCTTTTAATCAGACATCTGTGTGGGGACCTCAACAACTTCCCTTCTCCTCCTTTGTCTGAGGTCCAGTCACTTTTGGTTTTTATCTTTGTACTGGCATGTTTCACTTCTGGGTATGAGACAACTCATTCTCCTCATGTCCTTACTCCTGGTGACATTATTAGGCATGCTGGTGAGGCCCAGGCCCAGCCTTTGGGAGGGAAACAAAAATTAAAGGTAAAATAGATTTTTAAGTAGGAAGCACTTTTCCCATGTTGAAGAGCCACAACAGTTCCAAAATGAGAAGGCATATTTTTAGTGATTAGCTGCAGTTAATCCTAAGAATGCTTTAGGCTTTGTAATAAGTCAAACACAATATCCTCTCCTCCATGGAGAAGTGAGTCGTGGGGTTTCAGAGTGGGAGAACAAAAGGATTACAAATGAGGTATTTGCAATAATTCCTCCACAGCGGCTATACACGCTACATAATATTTCCCCCTAAACCAGAAATCTGCCTTGAATAAAAGGAAGAAAATGACATTAGGAGAAAGAAGTCATATCTACAAACTGCATGTAAATCAGAAGTTCATTAGGGGAGTATGCAGAGAAGCTTTTGGAATGTAATTTTGCTACCAACTAGTTTTCACAAGAGTGAAGTAAGGCTTTCAAAAGCATCATTGCCCTAAGTAATTCAAATTACCTGCCCTACCTGATACTATCTCTTCCCACAGAGATTACAAAGCACTTAAATTTTTACCCACTTTGTTACAGAAATCCCCATGGAAGATTTCAATCCATTTGCAAGCACTGCTGTGAGAAGAAAAGAAAAGATATCAGAAGTTTTCAAAATGACCGCCAGCACACCTAGAGTTAAAAGCTTCTTACAAGCATTGTCTCTGTATTATGAAGTTCTTTGTTCAGAAATTTACCACTGTGTCACACAAAACCACCCCACTCAGGACCAAAACTCAGTCTACAAGAGTTCAGCTAAGAAACAATAATTCCTGGTGCTTTGTCCCCTTCTTTTTTCTAACACTGAAATAGAAAAGATCCTACGTGTTCTACTCTTTCCAAGAATGAGTGTACTCCTATTATTCAGAATATTACTTTAAAACATAAAGGCGTGGGCTTATAGATGAGATTGCTGACGATGTTTGATGCGTCAGGTGATCTCTGCAGCGCGGGTGGCCATAGATAGCTCATCCCTCATTCAGAGGCATGCACCCTCTTCTAGGACATCTCCTGGTTTTTAGCCGTCCAAAGCCTTGCTTTTATTTAGGCTGACCTCCCTCTGGCACCCACAGGGGTGTGTTATAGCAGGGGTCATTAGGGAAGGTATTGCTCGGTTTCTGTCCCTCCCCATGGCAAGCAAGATCCACACTTTGCAGTGTGCAAATGTACTCTGTACAGACACAAAACTGCTGGGACATCTTATCCCTCTCACAGCCCAGAGGGGAATTGAGGAGTGTGGCTGTGCTTTATTCTGGCTTGCCACGGAGCTGTGCCAGACTCAGGGGCTTGCAGAGTTTTCCAGCAAGGTCGCCCCTCAGGGGTGCTGAAAGAGTGTGGGACTGGGACAGGTGAGAGCTGGCCTGGCTTCAATCAAAACCATTTCTAGCAAGGGTTTTGTACTGACATATGAGGGGCTCACTATATTCTGCTTTGTGTGCTAAAGTTGGAGCAACTCCAAACTAAAAAAAAAATTTAAAAGAAGATGAAGAGGAGGAAGACTGTGTGGAATAAAAAAGCCCAAAGAATTAAACTTCCTGTAAGTGCTACTGCCTGCTGTGCTTTAAAACCCACAGGTGCAAATCCAGGATTCTTTGAACCAGGAGAGCTTTGCCTTGAGCTTTGGTGTACCTACGCTTCCAGGTAAGGCCACTTCTTTGCTGTCTTTACAGGTCCTGCAGCTTGGCATGCTTGCAAATTTCCTGCAGGTCACAGCAGCTGCATGAGGAACATGTGCCATCCTGAACAGAGCAGGAGGGAAGGTGCAGCAGGGAAGTTTGCCAGAAAATGGTCCAGTGGAAGGTGTCCCGCCCATGGAACCAGATGATGTCCATGGGTGTTGGAATTGAATAGTCTTTAAGGGGTCTCCCAGCCTAAGCCATTCTACCATTCTATAAAAAGACACCATTGTGGTAAAGTGGGTAATGTTGTATTATTGTGTCTGGCTCCTTCCTGTCCTAGCTGCACCTTGCTGCCTGCATGAGCACACAGCTAAATCAAAGCTAACTATGCAACTCCCCAGCAGCAGACCAGCAGACAAGGTGACATAATTGGGGTCTCCTGGTGGCTGAAAGACTTCTGAGAGAGCAACTTGCTCACCAGCTTCTCTGGGGCTGGGTCATGACGGAGTTTCTCAATGCAAAACATGGCCTTCAGAAAGACCTGGAGCTTCTGAAAATGGCTGTGTTGTATCAATAACTGAGGGAATCACAGAGCTAGAGGGCAAATACACAAATCCCTTAAGATATAGCATCCATGAAAAAAAAAAAAAAAGAAAGAAAGCAAGAAAGTAAAACAATTTTAGTGTTCTTTCAGCACTGCCTCTTGCATTTACTCCAGCACACTATATTTGGTATGGCTGTTTCTGTAGGAGAGCTAGTCTCTGACAAGTTCTCATGTAGAAGTACCAAACCTCCAGGGAGTTTAAGGCAGCTTTTATTTAGATCCACGCTTTGTTATGATACCAAGTTTAGCCTCAGTCATGCTGCTTACTGATATTCCAGTGTCTGTGGCTGCTCACAAGCTCAGGGTCCACATTTCTTGGGTTTCATTGATTTCACAGCATCACTGCCCATGCAAAACTCTGCTCCTGTTAATCCAAATCTTTCACTGTAGCTCAGATGCCTGGAGATGGAGAGAGGGTGGTGGCAATGACAGCATGCAATGTGCACTGATGGGGACAGGAACATTGTGTAGCTGTCAGCACAAAGAAAGGGAGGCTCATCTTGCTGCAGCAATATTTGGGACAGAAGGCTGGAAGATCAATTTAACTCCTTTGATGTGTCATATCTTGCTAGTAAAGGTTTAAATGCTATTTCTGTCTGCCACATTGATTTTCATTATCATGGATCCTCTTCCTGAGGTAAAGAATTTCTCTCACAGAAGTTTCCTAAACCTGTTTAGCTTGTGGTGATGTTATGTTTTAAATTACAACACAAATACCTGCATGCGTATATGCACCAGCTCTTATTATTCATAAGAAATCTGTTTATGGCACTGTGTAATTTTAGTATTCCATGACAGCAGCATTTAAATTATGTTTTTTCTTAAAAAAAAAAAGGAAAAAGAAAACAAATCATAATTCATCCAGCTTGCAAGTACAACATCCTGTCTGTTTGCCCCTCTTCCATTAATCTGGAGACTGGGAGGCATTAAGTGACGCAAGACCTTTGAATCTGCCCCCTCAGAAAGTCTGACAGCTCAGAAGACTGTACGTTCTCCATTATTGTTCCAAAATATCAGCTTGCACACTCCAAAACTATTTAAGAAATACTGATTTAATCATATACTCCCCCACATTTTTGCAACTGCCATCACTACTGTGGGTGTTAATATGCTGAGTGGGACAATTGTGGTGTTTTGCTGCTCTAAAGAAATTTTTTTTCCTCATAAATTCCAGGAATGGGTTCTTTCTGCTGTTTTAGCTACTTCATGTAACAAATAACCTTTGCAATAGGAGAATTTGGCTCATCATGCAGATTTGTGTTCTTTATAAGTGGAAAATAATAGCAGACAGTGTTCCTCCTGTGTCACTGCTTTTATTCCAGTCAAGATTGATAAAATATTTCTTGGAGAGAAACACACAAATCAGTCTGCATGGGAACCCTGACGATGATGATGACAATGACAATGATGACGATGATGATGAAGAAGATGATGATAAGCACAAGTTTGGGGCTGACATTTTGGTGCAGTGCAGTTCCTTCCCTATGGCACTTGGGATTTGGCAGGTGAGGCTTGATAGGAGACCAGTGAAAGTCCTTAAGGCTGAGATGAAAACCCTGCATGGTGTTTCTGCTGGAAGAGCTGGAAGAGCCTGAGTGTTCCCAGAATAGTACAGTTCCTCTAACATAGCTACAAGCAACACATCAAGCTCCAAAGAGATTCTTTTTTTAGGCTTGGATCTAAGGAGGTGGGGAGGGGACGAACAGTAGAAGGCTGACAATGACAAGCAGGCATTCATTTGAAGGAAAGTAATACATCTACTAAACTCTTAAAGACTAACAGCATAAAGCCTTGTCAATCCCATCACTTTCCCCAAATATAATAATGTCAGGATTTTGGTGTTCTTAGGGAAAAAAAGAAACAGCATAATGTTTAAGACTATAACGTAGCATTTTGCAGCCTTATAGTAATAACAAATGCAACACAATCTGAAAATATATAAAATAAGATCACTTTTTTTGCCTTTTTTATGGGCTGAGGTGTTGCAGTCACTCCTGCATAGTCATATACATCAGGCATGTGGTAGCATATGGAGGCCCTGGCAGTGTAAAAAAGCCACTGGATTTTGCAATAATTGCACTGTAACTTTATGAAATGTCCCATACAATTAGCATCCTACAACATACTTATTGTTTTGTATAGTCACATGATTTAATGCCTCTGGACAGCATTTTTGAAGGGATTATTTGAGTGTTCATGTTTTCCACTGCTCCTTGAAGAGCTCACCTTCCTAAGCAGTCTGGTGAATGCAGTTCAGCATGTCCCAGATCCTCCATGGAAAGAAAGGAAAGATCTTGTGGTTAGACCCAGACATTTCATTTTCTTAGGCATCACTTACTTACTCTCTAGACAGCTTGGTTCTCTGGCTTACAGCTGTGGGTTTCCCTGCTGTCTTGGTCGTGTGCAGAAAATACAATCCAATTACTTCTTCCATGTGGAGAAGATGCAGAGAGTCAGCAGTGATAGATAGATCCCTGCAGGGCAGAAAGACCCATCCTCTGAAAAATAATGAACCCTGTAGCAAAGGAAAAAGACAAAGAAAAAAAAAGCTTGGAAAAACACAGCTTACAACTGAAGACCCCACGGCCCTGAGTGAACTGAAGTTGAAAGTTCATGTAGTTTTGAATCATTGCTTGAGGCTCTCTTTAGAGTCAAAGGGATCTCACTTCACACACACTGGTTACACATTTAATCCTGCTTTAGCAGCTGCAATCAAGTCAAAAGTTTTTACTGTTTGGGAGGGTTTTGAGTGAAAGCTGATACCTCGTGTGGTGAGAGAGAACTTTCTTCAATTCCACAGACCTGAAATAATCAGTGCCACAGTGTGAGCTCCACTTCATTCTGATGCAGTGTAGGCCAAAACCTCTTTCCTAGTCCTGGATATTCTTCACAGAGGTGTGAGCCTGAACATTCCTGAAGCAAACACTGGCATTATCAATCACAGCAGCGCCTGAACAAGTGATCTGATTTAAAGAGTGATGAAATGGAAACTGTTGGTGCTTTTTCACCTCTGAACATCAGACAGTATGTTCACAGCTTTCTCTGGATGGAGGCATTTGATATTAGCCACTGTTTTGCAATTTTCCCTCTCTTCCATTAAGAAAGTAGGTGCAAAAACCTGGGTACCACTATTGGTTGCAATAAAAAGCAGTAAATACTCATTCATCACTGCTACACCAAGATCACATTAATTATAAACACAGGTAATGGGCTGTCTTTGATGTCATTGCATTCATTATTAGAATTTCTTTACCTAGTGTGGAAATCAGTATATTTGGGGATCTTCTTAATGGAAACAGTTCATTTGGATATGTATAAAATGGTTGATCTTGCAAAACAATGTCTGACTATATATTACTGAACTTCTCCCTCCTCCCCAAAACAAATTTTGCTAGTTATGTTTGTGGGGAAAAAAAATCATTCATTGTGTGGCAGAACACAGCTTGGAAAACCTTCCCAATGCTCGTTGCCAAACTTATAGATACGGTGATGTTCACTTTCTCTGCTTGCCCAGAACCCTGAACAGACACTATAAATTCAAGGACCCTCTCCATAGTGCATGTGCACTGGTGTAAATCACAAGCAGCAGCACACACTGTGCCCTCAGCAAAGCCTGGGCTGGGTGATGGCAGCCTTGCCCCCACAGAGGAGCAACTGCATCTGCAGATGGTTTCAGAGAAATCAGAAGGTGGCAGAAGAATAAGACTCTGTGACTGTGGTCACATCTTCCCAGATGTCCTGTATATCAAAATTTTTTTTCCTGGAGAAGCTGGCAAATTTGAAACACACACAGAGATATTTTTCAGCCAGTTTAAGCCATAGAGGGGAAGATTTGTAGGCTATGGAATAGGTGAGTGCAGCTTCAAAAACCTTTACCCTCTTTTTGTAGTCTGATGCCTAATGATGGTGAATTTGTTAGCATAAGCTTATTAGGCATAAGCATCTGTTTCCATCCATGATGGACCAACTGAATTGCCTCCAAGACTGCTGACATTCTCCTCTTAAAAGTCATTGGCAGCAACTGAGCAGAATCAAACTATGGTGTGGGATTTGTGGAAAGAGCAACCCACCATACATACATCCTTGCCCAGACAAGTTGCATTGCATAGATCTCATTTCTCTAGGAATTCAAACTTTAAACGATTTTATTTTTGCCCGCTTTATTCTATGCATTTCATTCAGCTGTGCTTCAATCACTCTCTGCCAGCCTTTCTTGCTCTTGTGAGGCTGGAGAAGTCATAAATATGGCAGGTCCCTTTGAGTGTTAATGCTGGATGCTGTCCATGACTGCTGAGCTGCAATATGTGAGCCAGCGATACCACAAAGACAGAGTTTATATTCCTTCCCTGTTACATATTTGTACTGTGTAAATCTGCAGAGCAGAAGAAATTTATAGCGAAATGAGTGGTCGTGGGGAAAGCAATCTCCATATAAAGCAGTGCCAGATACCTCTCTGTTTGGGACTCCTTCTACTGGGAAGTTCCCCACCAGGCTGAATGAAGCCTTCAGCCACTGCTGTTCTTTTTTATTGTGCCTCAGTTTTGTGCCTCAGTGACAGGGGGGTCACTGACATTGTTTATCCATTATTCATTTAGCAATGCCTCTGGGAAGCAACTTAATGTCATGTATTTTTCACTTACATGAATTGCAATAAACTGCCCTCTTCAAGCTTGCCTGCACTGGGAAAATTTTCTAAGTTCTTTTACAACCAGCATAGTTTAAACTGTTTGGAGGCTGCAGCAAGGACCTGGTAATAGACAGCAAGAGGTGAGTGATTGTTTTTTACCAATGTGGCTTCAGACTGTGGCACGAGCTACACTTACTAAAACATGAACTATTAAGACTACATAAACAGAAATATTTTGGCTTTGTTGAAATACACAGTATCTGTCTCCCTTGGACTGGAAATGCTTCTATTACACAAACTGCTCATTCTCCCTTGAAAGGCCTGGCTTTCAGTGGAAGACTTGAGTTTTTCTTGCTTTGCTTTCCTAGCCTTCTTCAAAGCAGGGTATTTTAAGTCAATATATCACTAACAAGCCCAGATGAGATTTCAGTGCAGCCTTTACTGTCAGAATCAAAATTACATGAAGTACTGAATTTTGAGGCAGTGATATGTGTGCCATCAAGAGGAGGCAGATTCTGATCTGGCCGGGTGAAATGCTCCCAGTTAAATCCCATCACGTGCAGGCCTCTGTTGGCACACACAGCCAACACATTCGTGCACTAATAAAACTGAGGGGTTGTAAAGAGAAAAAAAAATCTCTGGGTCTAATAAGAGGGATGTGAATAAACCATGGCTGAAAACATGGAGTGGAAAAGTTTGGTGGATACCCAAGAGATGGAGATGGTAGATCCTTTGTTGAAAGAAGGCAGCTGAGGATAAAGAGGAGGTGCTACACAGAAGGGAATACTCATGTCTGTCCTCAAGAACTCCTAATATGAGCAGCACATGGGTCATTGGATGTGGTGGATTAAAATTTATCCTGTAGTTGCAAAGATACGTTTTCTGAAGAAGCAAAATTTGCTGAATTTCAGCTGGAGTCAGATGCACGCGCTTCACTCCTTTAGACAGTCTCCAAATATAGGAGAAGCAAGGTGGGTTGTTACAGCATGAGTCCAAGTCCCTGTGTGAAAACACCTCCCTTGGCATGGGAGGCATTTCTACCTCAGGATAAGGCATGGCCAGAGTAGCAGAGGCCATGCCCAGGGAACCAAAATCAGTGAGAAGTGCTCAGCCTGTCCTGGGAGCAGCAGAAAGCCCTGCTTTTCCCACAGCTGCTGTATCCCCTCCATACTGGGCTTCTGGCATGAGGATACAGGGGCTGTGCTCTGCAATGTGCCAGGAATGAGGACACAGGGAAGAGGAGAAGGCAGGAAAATGTGGTTGTCTCTGAGCCTTTACCAAGCCATTTTCTTCCTGAGAACTAATCCAGGGCTCCCTGTGAAATCAGGAAGCACGTGGCCATACAAAGAGGCACTAGGACCATCCCAAGGGAGGCAGAGAGCCTCTTCCAAAGCAGAAATCATCTGTATTTCCCTTTGGTATTCCCACACCTTCTCAGATGGGCTATGCTCCCATCTCAGGCTACCCCTGGAGTGGGTTTGGCTTCCAGGGTTCCCACAGCTTTGGAAGACAGTAAAAGGCAACTGCAACTGTTCACTGACCTCTGCAAAGGGGCTGATTGGTCACTTTCCCTCCCCCTTTTCTTTCCAGGGCCAGCCATAAAGGAGATTTAGTAGTCTGTTGGCAAGGGTGCAAACCCAGGTATAATTTAGCTCATGAGGCCCTCTCTGTGCACTGAGAGGAACCAGCTTGTTCACATCTCCATGTCTTCTTCCTGACCAGGAGAATGCCTGATTCCCAAGCTGGAATTTCTGCCTGGCCAAGTGTCCCAACACAGGACTGTGGCCTGCTATGGAATGCCCCTGGAGGGAAGTGCCTGCCTCTCTTCTCTGCTCTCCTGTCCCACAGCCAAAGCAACCTTACACCTCAGGGTCAAAGCGTGGGGCTCAAAGTTAGGCTGACATGCACAGTCTCCCTTGAGCTCTGCACTGAGTGCAAAGGATGCCTGAGGGCACACAGCACCTTTCCATCATCCCAGAATTAGTTTCTCTGCAAAACACTTCTGAACTTGCAGACTATTGAGGGTGTCATGTCCCTCCTTCTTCTTGCCTCCAAGAAGCTAAGATTCTCACATAAAATTCAAATGAAGATGGTTTTTGGTGGGATACTCAGTAAAAAAAAGCATGTTGAATGGTAAGACAACAAATTCTTTCTGTCTATGTGAAACAAGTTTATGTGGTCCTCAGTGCTAGACTGCCCAGATTGCCTGCTATCTAATGAACCCTTATCTTGCCTCTACCAAACACTTGATATAATCAAGGCTTTACACATTTGCTTTAGTCTATTCTTACCTCAGCTGACAGGGTGGTGAGAACTGCCTTACTAATTCTCTTGAGGCATTCCTGGTGGCTCTCCAGGTTGCTAAATCATCATCCCTGCAGATCCTTTCTGAATTGGTGGCTTAAACCCAAATTCCATTCCCTCCCTCAGTTGGATTACAGGATGGGGGGCCAAGGAGTTACTCTGAACACCATGATAAAGGCAGCAGGCCCCTGTCATCCTTGCACAGCCACTGCTGAGGCACAGGTTTGCAGTGGGTTCAGTTCTCCCTATGCAGTCATGAAGCTTATGGGCAGCACAACACAGACCATGAAGTCAGAAAACTTCCCTACATTTTCTCCATGGAAGACAGATGTGTAGGTGGATTGTATTTTTTTTTTTTTTTTTTTTTTTTGTCTCGGAAGCCTGCAGCTTGATGATTCACCAGCACAAGCTTTGATGACTCCTACCCTCCAGTGCTGTTTCCTGCTCTATGGTTACACTGGCTGCCCAGCTGGCAAGCTGAGGGGGAACCTGCAGCTTGCAGAAAGAGAGGGTGTGTGAGCTAAAGGAGCCTTGCAGTGAGCAGAGCAGGCTGTCACTGGTGTGTCATCCACTTTTAATATGATCAGGTGTCCCTTTGGACAGTGTGTCTCCCATGTGTACTGCATGCTAGGCAGTGTATTCCTGTGGGATGCAGAAATATGGGAAAGCAAAACCCTTCTGAGGCTTTTTTGGAAGCTGCTTGTCAGTATCCTCCCATCCTGGCCACAGGGGCTGTAGTCCCAGGTGGAATCAAAGATCAAGGTTTTTCCCAGCATGTGGACCGTGCCACCCCAGCTTCCTGCTGTGTCCTAACTGGAGGTACAGCTCCAGCCATAGCCCTGTGAGAAAGGGGGAGCAGGGGATCCTGCTCTGCCACAAGCAGGCATCCATCCAGGCAAAGCAGGGAACAGCAGCAGCACTCCAGCGTCAGCCCCCTGGAAAAGGGGCAGGTCCTCCCTAGAGGGAAGGCAGGCTGCAATGCCCTTTTAAGTGGGAATTTGAAGCACCTGTATTATATCCACAAAATATCCACACAATAATAATGGATAACATAATATCAGCTGTGGACTACTGAGGAGAAAACAGCAACATTCCTTCCCACAGATGCAAGGTTGATATTTTTTATCCAATTTATTTGCTGTACTTAATTTACAATCTTTTTCATGTGGCTGTGAGAATACTCACCTAAGTGCGAATTACAAATTCCATTTAAATACCTGTATTTATTTTCATTCTTCCCCTTTCAGTAAAATTTTTGGTGGCAGACAAGCTTCTGATGGAAAATTTTCATACACATCTCTGGGTTTTATTTTATCTGTTATAAATTATTCCATAGCCAGATATTGCCTTAATTGTTTACATACTAACTGGGGACAGATAATGTGTAGCCTGGGCTTTATTTAGCAACTTAAACTAAAATGTTACTGAGTAGCTGGTAGACAAAACATTACATTGTAAGGGTTTGGTTTTTTTCCCCTTCTCCTATATTTTACTTTGATTAAAGCTGTACTGAGGTAAAATTGCACATCTCACGCAAAAAGCAATTTACCTCAGCTCTTATTGAAGTTAACCGTACTTATTTGTCCTAGCATAATGTATTTTTCTAGCTGCATTCTAACTGCAGTGCTTTATCATATGAACCAAGCTAGATTTAATCAAATTCAGTTTGTGTTGTGAATTTTAAGACATTTGTTCAATTAGTTGGAATAAAAGCAAAACATTTGGAAGAAAGATTAAAGCTTAAAAATGAGGTTGCTAAGCTGGGCATCCAATGCTCCTTCTGCACCTTTCTCATCTCAAGATACTTCTCATGCTTGAAAAGGCTCCCCAGTCTTTTTATTGTCCTTTCTGTTCCTCAGATTGGTGATGATGCTCATGGGATGGGGAAGATAAGAGTTATTTTCAGGTTTCAACAGTTATTTTCAGGTTTCAACAACCAAGGCTAAGACCTGGTTGTTACTCCTCCTGTTTTGCCTGCCATGAGCTTTTTCTGGGCTATGATGGATGGGACCAGATTCAAACTGGGACCTTTCCTAATGTGTTGGAGTCCATCGGGAAGCCACAGTGCTGCTACCCAGTTCCTCTCTTAGACTTTCCAGTGCCCCTCAACTGCTTTCCTATTGCTCTCCTTGTTGCCACCTTGTGGAAAATTGCCATTATTCACTCATGTCAGCCCTTCAGACCTGGGTGTGCAGCCCAGTGAGACCAGCACAGGAGCTGAGGGACATTGGGGAGAAAGGTCAGACCCTAACACACCTTCCCAGCAAGCAAATTACTTTCTCCTCTCACCTCTCTATTTCTTCCCCTTGTTTGCACCCAGACAAGGGGAAGAAATAGAGAGGTGAGGTTATCATAATGGTTTTTGGGCTATCAGAATGATTTTTGCTGTGTTGTCCTGCCACTGAAATACAACATCCTTTAATTATTATTGTATTACTTTTGTCAAGAAAATGTTATGCTTTTTGTTACTATGCCTTATTTTCCTCTTACCTAACTTAGCTTAGGCTCTCAGTTTGAGTGATTGGAAAAGGCCATGGTAAAAAAACGGCGAGAAATAAAAATGTCTTAGTGAAGTCAGAGTCCACTCTCACAACAGAGAAGTGCAGTGTTTTCATATTTTGAGACAGTTTCTCAGACAGCCAGACAAGGTGACATTAAACAAATCACACTAATTACAACACAATTTATGTAGAGAGATTTTACTGGCCTGCTAATGCTTGGCAGGAGCTGTCAACTACTAATATTTCAAAAAAGAGCATTTCCAGCATTCACTTTTTTTGGGTCCTTAGGGAAATGGTGCAGCCTGTTGAGCTCCCTTGTTTGTGCCAAGGGAAGCAGAGCCCAGCCCAAGTGCAGATTTAGGGAGGGCTCAGAGACCACAGTTCAGGCCATGGCTTTCAGACAGAGTTACACAGACTGTGCTGCCACCCCAGGCAGATCACTCCTGAATGCACCCCATGCCAAACAAAATCAGCAAGAATTTCTGTGATCCCTGAAGGCTTTGCACCTCTCTGTCTTCACAGATGTCCTGCTGTGTGTGTATTGTGCCCAGAGGTGCAGACAAGACCCTGCCAGTCTGGGCTGGAGACACTTTACATGGCTGATGCCACATTATATGACTGAGGAAAACATCGTGCATTAGCTGCCTTATTAACAGACCAAGGATTAATCACTTAGCTATAAAACCTGACAGCAGCACCATGAAATTTGTTTCTCAGGAGCCTGTAAAGAGCTTTAAGCTTAAACCTGAGAGATATGCAGGGCTTTACCACCAATTCACTTAGTTTGTGCTCCTGTAAGATGGTATCTCCCCTCATCCAACCCCAGCTGGTGGTTACCCTCACATTCACAGAACCAACACAAGGGTATGGGGCACCCACTCCTCACCCACATTGGTGCTTACACCAAAGCTTAAACACTACAGTTTACAAGAAGCCTAAGAAGTGCTCAGGTGCATCATGCTGATTTTGCTGCAGGGACAACAGCAGCCTGGAAACAGCAAATGGCAGGAGGGGGAGAAGGCTGGTAATGGGCTCTCACTGTGAGGGTTTTCTGAATGAGTCTCAGGCATCACTATCTGGACAGGCCTCCACTCCATGGCCACTGATCACACACAGACATGGGAGACAGAGAATATTCTGAGTTGGAGGGGACTCACAAGGACCATTGAGTCCAACTCCTACATGAAGGACCAGTGTGTGGGAAAGCAAAGCTCTGGGTTAGACCTCTGACTCAGAGGAGAGTGAAGTGCAATGGGGAAGGGTCCTCAAAACCCTGCTGCTTAGAGCTAAATGAGCCCAGACCCTCCCTCTGCTTCTCTGGGACAGCTGGAAATAGATTCCAATTAGATAATCATCTCACTCTCTGGAAAACTAGAAATGCTCTGGCAAGATTTTCCTCATGTGCTCAAAGGAAGATGGTGTCAATCAGTGTGAGCTGGAAATTCTCAAATAGGCTGAGGGGTGACATGTCTTGCTCAGGAGGTGTGTTCAGATCCTTCTCTAAAGTGGACTGAACTCAGCTCTGTGAATTGGTAGTTGAATGCAGGGGTCCCCACACTCAGCCAAGTTGCTCTCATTCTCATTCCACAGTCATTCATGTAGCCCATGCCTGGTTTTGGTATCATTTGGAAATGTCTGCAAGCATGGGCATACCTCTGCAGAGCTTGGGCACCTTCTTTCTGGGCTTCTTATGTTTTGCCCTGAGCTAGATTTGCAAGCAACTCTGCATCTGTGCTTCCAAGGTTTCATGCTGCCCATTGGAATTTATCTCTGGTGAGTCCTGGATACTTGTGGAAGTTGCTCAGGAGGTAAGCTGTATTTTTGATATATAAAGGTCATAAGTACTCTAAATGGTGTATTTAACATCAGCTGGAGACAGGAACACCTTAAGGGGCCTTGGTGGAGGTGGCACTTTTTGCATGCATCAAGGAAATGCAAACTCCTGCCAACCATAATAGCACCATTAAGTCCTGCAGGACTTGTACACCCAGTGAGCATTTAAATGACTTACAAAAAAGAGATTTGAGGGGAAGGGGCAGGGTACTGCAAGGGACAAAGCCTCCATGGGGAATGAATCCTCCTGGCCTCACCAGGAAAAGCAGTTCCTGGGAACTGAAGATGATCAGCACCTTGTCTCAGCAACCTCTGGAACTCATACCTGACTACCATCACACACTCTCCTGCAGCAGCCACACAGAGAGCTCTTTTCCTCTACAGCTGTACCTGGTGCCACATGTGATTGTCACTTACTGAGTCTGGGCACCTTTCCACGCTTGACTCACAGTTAGTGCAGTGCTACAAGCCAACACAGCCCTCAGTCACACGAAAATTCAGCAGGACTGAGAATGTGTATAGCAGGGGAGAGAAATGGGTCAGAAGAGTTATTTCAAGCAGATGTCAAGAGGTGATAGATGCTGCTAGCAACACTAAGTTATCAAAAGGAAACACATATATATATCTTTTCAGAATAAAAAATGAGCATCTGCACTTCAACAGGGTTTAGTGATTGCTAAATAGCTCCATTGTCAAGTGAGAAGCTTTATGAACAGAAGGGTTTACATGAAGCAGTTGTTGTTTACACCTGAAACTAGTGTACAAATAAAGCCATCATTCTTTGCTGCCAATTCTCCTCTGCTCTGAGCCAGAGCAGCCTGTGGAGGCCCATGACAGCCCTCCCTGCAATTGTTCCTTGCAGGTGTAGCTTTTATGTGTGTTTGCTAATGGTTGTCCAGGTCAACTCACACACTGAGTCCCATTTAATTCAACAAAGAAATGTGTTAAGAAAAGCACGGAAGGCATTATTCACAAAAGGGAACTTTGGCCTTGGACAGAAAAAGGAGAACATGGAGTTAATTTTCTGCTTTGAATTGCCCTGCAGAGAAGCTTAGCTTTTTCCGGTGAGTGTCAAGAGAGACCAGGGACAGAGGACACCACGGACAGAAGTTTCCTTGTGCACCAGCCTCCCTTGCATGCCTTCCACAGACAGTAATCACAGCCCCACACACTAAACTTCAACTGGATAAAAACAAAGCCTAAATTGCAAACCACTAAAACATTAGTCTGAAATCCAATCTTCTTCTCCCTCCCCATTTCTGTACCTTTTATACAACCACCACCATCATCTCTTAAGGACACATGAGGTGCCTTCACCTTTAGAAGATCAGTCCTGGGAGTTGTGACCCTCTGGTACATCTTGCTGCAGCTGCACACCTCCTATAGTGGCAGACCTCAGCTGCCACAGCAGTGCTGGGGAGCCCTATGGACTTCAGCACCAAAATTGTCCTCTGCCAGGTGTAGAAGGAGGCAGCAAGCTCTGAGTGATTGTGACCCTTAAAGCCACCAGGAGCCTGGGGTGGAAAAGTGCCACTGATGGAAGGGATGAGAACGGAACCAAGGGACTAAAACCCTTCCAATGCTCACTGGGGGCTTGCATGACCAGAAGGAGCACAGGGAGGTGGTGGGGAGGGAGGAAAGTCTGAGAAGGGCAATAAAGAGGGGAGATGGGGGCTGGAGTAACCCTAGGAAGAAGGAAATGGAGGAGCAGAAAGAATTAGCAAAGCAAAGAGATATTGATGGCAGTAGGAAGCATCCTTATACTGTGCTGCATAATTGTAACACAGTGTTGTCACAGCTACACATAAAAAACCCCACAAGCTGGATCATAGAAAAACTTAAAATGTGCTGCTTAAAACAACAAGTTTGGCCCTTTTTCTTTTCAATTCTCATTGAGGAAAGAGGACTTTGGTCATGTCTTCAGGACTTTTTTTCTAGAAATTAACATTTAAGAAAACAATTCTCACCAAGCTGTGTGACTCAAAGAACTGGGGCACTGGGGAAAACATCAGCTTACACAAACCTTACCACTGAACAGCAAGCACTAACGAGGGGAGGATTAGGTTTTCCCTGGATCTGCCTCTTTAAGTTCCTGGTGGCTTTGATCTAGCAGCAGAGAATTGACGTGGGAGGACAGATCACATACTCCCTCCTGGATACTTTCCTTTTGTAGTTGCATGTGATGCTGTCATTTAATCTTGACTAGAAATGGGAACTGATGGTTTCTTTTTTTGTGGGGAGCATGGATAGGTCCCATGCAGGCATTCTCAGGCATCCACAGTTTTGAAGAGGCAGTGGGAAACTGGGTCCAGCCCCCAGCTATTGTGGCATCAGGAGACAGTTTCCAAGCAGAGTTATGCTGGGGCTCACTGCTGCCTAGGCACACATCTGTGTTGGTAGCAAAAAGCCAAGACACAGATCCATACCCCACCTGTGAAACACTACAAGGTACAGTGTTGCCTCCCTGGCAAGCTTTGGTTAGAACTCAGAAACTACTGACAAACCATGAAAGTCCTCAAACTGTGTCTGGGAAAAGTTTCCAAATGGACAAAGAGCATCTATCTTAGAGAAATGTGGGCTCTATCCAAAGCCAAAAAAATCCAGTTTCCCATTCACACACCAAGTGAGGGTCAGCCCCAGCCTTCAGATTCACAAAGGAAAATCCAGATCTCTGCATCCCTTTAGACAATGAAAACTAATTTGGTCATTTAAAGATAATCCAGATAAAATCAAGCTCATCCTAATCTTTCATCCAGTGAGACATTTGATGTATTTGAAAGTTTATATCATCTTTTAAAATCACTGTGGCTTACTTGTAAAGTCTGAAATCATCACATATATAACAAATCCCTCCATGGAAGTTCAGTTTCTTAGAATTAAATTAGAATAGGAGGTATCTGTAGAGACAGATACACAAAATAAAACAGGCAGGGTGGCTTACAGTGATGTATATTGTCTGTAAGGGAATACATCAGTAGTTCCCCATATAAAAAACGCCTTTCTATAACTATGACATGCATTAAATGACACTTTTTAATGCATTTTTTTCTTCTCCAGTAAGAAAAAGTGATTTCCCTGGATATCACATTTTCCTGAGCCAAAGCCCATGGGTGGCATTGTCATCTGTCCCACTGTAAATATTTCTGTTAGATCTCTTTCTGAGGACTCTTTCTCCAAGCTGACATGATCAAAAGCAACAAATACAATATGTCTTCAGTTTGCTTCCTTGCTTACAGGTGTTCTGTCTCCTAAAACATATCTGACAATCATGATGAGTATGAGCTGGAAGACATCATCTTTAAATTCATTAAGGAATGCATTTTTATTATAAATTAGACTACAGATCTTTCTGTTAAAGGTAAACCATCCACTTTTCCATTTTACTTTATACAATACTGAATATTTTCTGAGATTTGATAGATCACCCAAAGCCACAGATACTCACATCAACTCTCAAACAAGTCTTCATTATTCCTTAGAATTCTACTTTTTCCCAAGAAAAAAGCCAAAGCAATAATTTTTGCCAACTATGTTCAACTACATTTAAACTATTGATTACTCAAAAGTTTAGACAGTTAAGACACCACTAGAAGTGAAGCAGCTCCTGATGACACCAAGCACCACTCTCTAGAGTCATGCTGGCTCTGTTCAACTTTTTCACCCCAGGAAGACAAAATACCCCCCTCCAAGAGATAGCACTACTCAGTTAGAAAGATTTTCCATCAAACACTGTTGGCAGAGATTCGGCAGAGGCCCTTGTTGGTACAGTCCCCTGTTCAGGAGCTCTCATGGGCTTGTGTTGAGGCCCTGTGGGGCTCTCCATCACACCCCCCATCGCTGAGAGCTCCCTTTCCCTCTGCTCCAGCTCCACTGGGTGACACTGCTTGTCCTCTGTCTTCTTCCACCTAGGCTTGTATCCAGCATCTGAGAACATTCTGCTGACTGAGTTTCATCTGCACATCGACAGGGGATTTATGGCTGCCTCTGCATGGCTTCCTAGCTGTACCAGCTCTGGTTTCCCACTCAGCATCTTCTTCTCCTTGACTGTGGATGGCAAGAGAAGCCAGTCAGCAAGCCCTTTCCTTTTTCAGCTGTTTCCCAGCAAAAGAAACATTAGCATGTCAGACTGCCAGACAACACACCACAGAGATTCTCCCACATATTGCTTCTTTCTTCCTTTTTTCACATCAAGAGCTAAAGAGGTGGGTGACAGTTTTCCAATGGAGGAGGGGGGAAAT
The DNA here is from genome assembly GCF_028769735.1 of Zonotrichia leucophrys gambelii. Classification (NCBI taxonomy): domain Eukaryota; kingdom Metazoa; phylum Chordata; class Aves; order Passeriformes; family Passerellidae; genus Zonotrichia; species Zonotrichia leucophrys. The sequence continues at coordinate 86,827,175 of NC_088171.1, read as the reverse complement.
TATGCTGAGCACTGCTATTGTGACCTCTCTGTCTTTTACACTTGAGCGGGAAGGGGCCCTGCAGTGAGGCACTAAAACCACCAGCCTATTCACAAAGCCCCTAGGTAATTAGTCATTAAAAATAAAATAAAAAAAAAAAAGAAAAATAATTGCAATCTGCCAAGAGAGGAGAGAGGGCTTTAAAAGAGTACACCTTTATAGCCATAAATCACTAAAGAAGAAGAATTACAGGATAATGTACAAAAGGTCAATGCAATAAAAGCAGTGAAAGAGACACCTGAGTTTCCTTGAAGTCACCAGGGAAGCACCTGTGCTCGGTGTGCTTGCTGCATATACATGTAGCTGGATAATTGCTTGGTTAGGAACTGAAATAGCAGCATGTGGGCTTCATCCAAAGGAGCAAGTAGACACACAGAAAAAAAAATCACCAGTCCAGCCTTGGGCAAAGTTTTGTTGCATGCAGAGTAGATCAACAATTTATTTCTGAAATTTACATTTTGTAAAGCATAAATAAGCAGGGAGGATCAGCGTGCACTCCAGCAATGTACATACCCTCTGACAGACACTGTGTTTGGCTCACTGTAATGAGGGCAGCCCCAGAAACAAGACTACAGTACCTGCAGGAGCTGTGTGCTCTCACTTTGCTTTTTTTTTTAACACACAGCTCGATTAATCTGAAGGTTAACTTAATTAAGTAAAGCTCACCTCCTTATCAGGCTCTTCTAGGCTTTAACAGCACACCGGGTACTCTGAGGCCATTCATTAGGCCCTACAATGTGCCTCTCAGCTTGGTAAATATGTGCTAATTGCATTTCACTGAAGGGTTCAGAAAAAGGCAGATCAGTTAAGGCCAAAGTTTTGAATGTCTGGACTTGGAAGTTGTGTAGGGAACTCAAAGAAAATCTGGGTCAGAGAATGAATTCCAATTCCACAGCACCTGTGGGACCATGGGAGGAGAAGGTGACCAGAAATGAATCCTTGCACAAAACACCAATTTGTGTGCTGCACCAAGCTCTTGGGGCTGAGGCTGACTGCAGAAAAAGCACAGCCATGCTGCCCTGCAGCTGGGAGGCCCCAGGGAGCCAAGGGCTCTGGGACACTGTGATAATTGATACATATTGTTTCTGACCCATTTAAGGTCCTGCTTTCCTCTTAGAAAAAAAAGGAGTGCTCACACCCATCAGCTTGTGTCACCTCTGGCAGGGTGGTCACAGTGCAAAGCCCCATGGAAGCTCTATGTGCCAACACGCCAAGTGACAACAGGCCTGTGCCCCTCTTGCATGCCAGTGCGTTGTTGACAGTGCAACATGGAACCCAGGGCCGGGATGCATGCATGTGAACACTGGAGACTGGAGGGAACCATCTCTTGTTCTTACATGAGGGAGAGTTTGTGCTGCTGTCCTACAGTCATATATACTGCAGCAAAAGAAACCTGAATGAACTGGACAAGGTCACCAAAAGAGAAAAACAAATCTGAAAGAGGGTTTTCAAGGCATCCTGTCTTGAATCCATGGCCCAGTTACAGTCTCCCTGACTGTCTGCACATTGCTTACCTCCATTTTATTTCCCTTTAAAAGACAAATGTAGCACTTATTATTGCAAGGAGTGCAATGCCATAATCAGGTTAAGGAAACAATTGACTGAATGCTGACGTATAGTCCTAAAAACTTAATTCTGAAAAGCTTCAGTTTCCCATTAGGGACACTTGTCTTGTTTACAATGTCACTTCTGTTACAAGTGCTTTTAAGAACAAATACTTCTGGGAATGAGAGGAGCCTGACAGTCTTATGAATTTGGCATGCAAATTTGCCAGGCAGATTCAGCCTTTGTTCCCTTCCCTATCGGTGCTAATAAAAAAAGAAAGTGCATTGGCCTTGTTTGAAGAAAGAAAAAGAAACAAGGGAAAGAAAAACATGGAGAGAGGAGAGGGGAGGAGAAAAAATGGACCTAGAGCGGTAAGAGGAGTTAGCAGCAGAGGTAAGAAGAGGTGTTTTTATATCACTAGTACACTGTCTCTGTTAGCATTATGCCAGTTCTGCACCTGCCTTGAAAATATATTCCTTGGTGCTGCTTAATTACTGCAGTTGCTGAAATTTCAGAGACAGAAACATCTCATAATAATCCTATTTTCATCTTCTCTTCAGCATTTTCAAGAATGCACCATCTCCCACCCCAGCCAAACCAGTCATATTAACCTTTTCCAGCTTACTTCAGAGCTTCCTTGGGAATTTTATACTGATTTACATGAATCAAAATGGTTGCTTTGAAAGCTGATTTTCCCCATATGCTGCTGCTTTGGACTTAACCTCAGGAGTTGGTTAGGATTTTCACTTTCACATACTAGAACAGAATCCATGTTTTAAGGACACCTTTCTCTCGCTGTCATGCTCATATTTACCTAATTTTTAAACAAGAAAACGTTTCTTTTGAAAAAATGAAATTTGTGGTAGTCCCAATCTCTCCAAATTTGTCGTAGAGGAGCAGCTACATGCACCCTGACACTGGAGAACAGCAGCCAATAATTGTGGAAGTGAAAGTGTCTCTTCACTGCCTCATCTTAGAGGTCTTGGGAACACATGGATTTGCAACTCTATGGAGTCTCTCCAATCTTAACCATTTATGAGGGACTTTAGATGATGTCCATTTCAGTACCTCTGCCCTCAAACTAAATCATGTGTATTGAGCAGCCTAACACAAGTAGCAGAGCTCTGCATGGAGTGCTGACTCTTTTTCTAAAGTGGAGCCTTTGGCACGTGAGGTCTCATTCAGCCAACAACATAGCAGAGGTCAATGATTCAAAAGTGTCCTCTATAAAACAAGAAGGACCCATTTTATTGGCAAATCACCAGCAGCAAGAGATTAAGTTAAGCCTGCAAATAATGAAAGCATGACAAAAGCATGTGTTTTCTACCCTTGATCCCTTTATTATGTTTCCTGGTATAAAAACGAAAACCTGCATCCTTCCAGTATTATCCTTATTTTTAGAAGAGCTAGAGTTCTGCCCTGAATTTTGAGAGGATGACTTCACAGTAAAGAGCCACAGGGTTTTATGCAGACCTCTTGTGGCTCACTGGAAAGGTCAGGAGGAGAAGTCTGCGTAAACCCATGTAGCTCAGGGTGGTATGCCAGCAAGCTGGAGCTGAGAAGTACATACTGAGGTAGTCATGTAAACAATCCTGTAAAGCAAAACAAAACAGGAGCAGAGCTGGAGTCACTTTGTTGAAAGAAGTGTAAGTGGAAATATTTTGCCAAGCTGTGTGGGACTGCCAAACCCACAAATGATTTGAGACTCCCTCCCGCTGCAGGGCTTGGAAAATGTTTTCTGTGTTAAGAGCTACATGTGCTCCTGGAAGCCCATAGTTTAGCCTAAAAATCAGTCTGATTAATTCATACACAGGCTAGATGGGAGCAACAGACTAGAGATGGGGGAAAAAAGAAACTAATTAAGGTAAAATACACTTGGGACTTCTGTGGTGGTGAAGATACTGGGTGCTATTAACAGTCAGTGAGATTGATACTGGGGCGCCTTTAGAAAAGTCAGCAGATAATAAGAAACAGCATTAAGAACAAATTGAGGTGGGTAAAATTTACTGCTGTCTCCACTGAGACTGTAAATGGAAAACTTGGAGAGAGCTGGTGAAAATGCTAAAAGAGGCCAAACAAACAAATTCCACTAGCACCAGCAGAGTGGTTTTAAATCATGTCCTTTAATAATCTACCATTCGCATTACTGTAACATGTCATTGCATTATTCTGGTCTGCAAACAATTGTTGAGTTCCCAACTTCTGCTGCTGGAAAAAATGATGACCTGGGGGAAGGAATTTTTGTAGTAAATACCTCAGCATGAATAATAAGATGAGGTTATTTGAGCGACTGCTCCTTGAAAAATTAGCCTAACTTCCTAATAACTGTACTACATAGCTTAAAGAAATCTAATTTTATCTCTGCCTCCCACACAGCAAATCTCCCTATCACATTCTTTCCTTGCTTCATTGCTATTTCTTTGCTTTATAATCACCTACTTAAAAGATCGGGGATAATATTAATAATGGGCAAATTAGATACACAGAAAAACAATGTTTTCTGTACTTCCAGAGATATCCAGCATGACTGTCATTAAACCAAAACCAAGGCTTCAGGAAGGAGCACAGAATCGTAGGCAGGCAGCAGTGGAACAGGGCAAGGACTCTGGCTAACTTAGTGTTGAGCAGACAACATTAGTCAGCGTTGCAATGCTGAAATATTTAACAACGGGAGCGGCTCTCCCCTTCAGCATTTTTCTCCCATAAACTAATTAGGCTATAATATTATGAGCACTTCCTTTGAGGCTAGGCTTTCCTCTTAGCATGACTCTTGGCAGGCTGGGCAAAGCTGGGTTATCGCTGTGATGAAAAAACTGGCACTACATTTTGCCTCAGTCTCCTTTATTATTTTTTTCAAAGTTCTATACAAAGCCACTCACATGCCCAATGGCTCAATCTCACTTCCAATTAAGTCAATGATAAAACTCACATTGACTTAAATGGAAGCAGGTTTGCATCCCAAAGGCTAACAGTCAAGGCTTTTAACAGTCAGACGACTAATAGGGAAAGTAGAAAGAGTTAGAAAATGTCATCATCTTCTCTTTTCTTAGGAGCAGTAATTCAAAGTGAATAGAGTAGGCATGTTCGATTTGAAATTATTTTCAGGGAAAAAAAGTATGTGGTGAGTCTATTTATAATGCAGTGATTCAGCTCTTCTTATAATACTTGGGGATGGTTCCATGGCAGAGAAGAAGGCAGCACATAAGAATTATTGACTCTCCCTTTAAATAGTTTGCAAGGACTTTCTTAGCCCTTACTATATTCAGCCCTTACTATATCACCTAGCCTGTGCACTGCTAATAAAAGGTTTTGGCCAATTAACTTGGTTATATTGGAGTCCACTGCCGAAAAAAGAGCAAAAGACCTGGAGCGCCCCAGATGCTTCCTCAGCACTGGCTTCTGCTATGGACAGAGACCATACGAGGCCAGGGAAAAAGAAAATTTTGTTTTTCTTTTTATAACATTGGCAAAATTAAGCAAAAGAAAGAGATTAGATTAACAATGGCTGCATTAATGTTAATTTTCTTGCTTGAACAAACATACTTTTGGAGCAGGAAAGGTAATCCATAAGTAAAAAAGCCTTTGAAGACAGCCAGGCAGAGACACCCAGCATTTAAATTTCCCATCAACCTTTCACAGACAGATAATTCCACTCAACCTCCCCAGCCTCAGTGTGATTCCCACTCCTCACAGAGGGCACAGGCACCCACACAGAAGCGCAGCCCTCAGGGAGCAGTGTTTTAGGTGGTGATACCAATTTCTCATGCCTTCTCCCTTCTCCTCTGTCCTGCAGAGGACAGGGATGCAGGGGTCAGAGTGACTGAGCTGCAGTCCCCAGCACACAGGGGCTTTTGCTGGCAGGGAGTGACGAGGGAGGACATTGCCACCAGGTCAGGGTGCTGCAGCGAGTCAGCCCTGATGGAGACTCAGCTCAATTCCAGCGTGCACACAGCTGGACAGCTGCCACAGGAGCCCTGCAACTCCCTGCCTGGCACTGCCCCAGTACACACAATGGAGGCATGCTGGGGAGGATGACACCATGGAAGGTTTGGAACCTTCTGCCAGCTGGATTTGGCATTTCTTTAGGACACCCATGACAGCCACAGTTGTATCTGCACACTGTGTGCTGGAACAGGGAAGCCTGGCCTGGCCTGCCACAGTGTTGCAGGTATTTTCTCATTATTCTGGGTATTGTTTGTTTGTCAGCTGGTGGATGCGTTCCGTAGTTATGTCTTTCATCTCAGAGCCTCTTCTACCCCTTTCTTTTCCCCTGCTAGCAGAGTAGAAGGAAATGTGTTTGCCTTTTGCAATGTTTATTATCAAATTCAAACAGAAAACACTGAACTGTGGCACTGCCTGAATAACCTGGTGTGATACACCCACGCAGGAGGGAGAGGTAAAGAGAACAGCATTTGTGAATGACATTCAGGTTCAGCTTGCAGGTTTGTAACTCTTCAGAAAAACAGAAATGACTCCTGCAGCAAAGACAGTGAGCAAAGTTTCATGACCCATTCCTTTACAGGGAAGCCAGGTGGCTCAGCAGAATTTGATGGAGTTGCTCTGGAGGAACACGAGGGAAACAGGTGTCTCTGACATCGGCTCCCAAATATTTGCACCTCTTCTCTCCTCAGCCCATGATCTGGAGAGTACACCTGCACACACCCACACATACTCTGTTTTTGTCTCCTTTTCTGCACCACTCTCTACTTCAAACCCTTTTTCATTGTCATGGCTTCAAAATAGTACCAGCCCCCTTCTGCAAATAAAGCAGAGATTGTGGCTTTGCATTTCTGTGCCAAATGCTAAGGGCCAACGGCATTTCAAACATCCATAAAGTTGAAATAGTAGGTCAGTACAAGTACACACTGCAAAATCTGGAAGAGGAGGCAGTGCAGTCTTGCAGGATGTGGGTTTGGATTTCCTCCTCTTCCTCTGTCCCTCCATCAGCCCCTGACTCTTCCTCCTTCCCTCCCAGCCCCCTTAGAACAGAAAGACTGACACTGGTGGCCTTTGCCCACTCACATGCTGCCCTAATGGGATACCCTAATCCCAGCCTGATTCTATCTTGCTCCAGCTACACCACATAACCTACAGACCCCCTCTGGGTCCATACAGCTCAGAGCTCTTCTCAGCACAGTGATGGTGAGGAAAACGTACCAATGGCATTGTGTAGAAAACCCCAATTCTCCCTTCTGCTGCTGGCTCCCCCAGCAGTTTCTTTCTCTTTGTAGAGCAGAATCAAGGGAGAAAAGCATCAAAAGTGCAGTGGGGCCAGACAGGAGCCTGTGCTTGAGGTGAGAGCACCCAGCGATTGGCACAGCCTGGTACCGAGTGCATGAAGATCAGCAATGCTATCACAGCGTCACTGTGTCAGCCAGGAGCAGGGTGCATGAGGGTTCAGGACATGGCCTGTACTGCCACCAGAGCCACTCTGCCTTTAAAAAGGTAGGCAACTTTGAAGAATGGCCTCTCACAGCTAACTGGCTTTGCAGGCCAGTGTGAAGAGAAGAAAAAAACCCTCCTCATTTTCCTACTGCCACAGGCACCACTCACCCCATCACTCCCACTGGGATTCTGTGTCAACCCTCTGTAGGATTTTCAGCATTGGTCTGGCAGATCTTGCCTTGCTGCCTTCCTTTGCCTGCAGGGAGGAGGCAAATACCCACAAGTGGCCTGCCTTGCCTGGCCTGGCCCCATTCAAGGAGCACCACATGATTGCCATGCCTCCTCTGCAAAGCTTAATTTACAGGGACAATCTCTTTTCTGACTACTGCAAGTTCACCCAAGGCTCTTAATGGATGTTTCCCCTGAATCATGACTACTGGTAAACATTTTTCATTAAAGTACTAAATTAATCTCTGCTGAATATATTTGATGCAGCCTGAAGCCCACCTCAATCTCCATTAGCCGCGTTGTTCTTGCAGCTGAGAGAAATAAGATTTATTTTAGTCAGTAAAGTGAACAAACACCACCTGTGAACCACTCAGGAAGCTGACCTGAGCTAGAAGGTGACATTTTTACTGTTCCTTTTTGACTATAACGAAGGCTAATGGTGCATAGATTATTATATTTCCAGCAAAGCTGCCTTTTTCAGTTGAAAATGAGGTTTTTGTCAATTAAATACTCAGTGCATCAAAGACATGTAGACCATACATATGATAATTCAATTTTAAAATACTGAAAGGAGCTTTAAAGAATGGCACTGTAAATGACAGATAAGATTTTTTTGTGGTTTGAGAATTTGCCACTTTTGTTCTCATGCTCTATATAGTGATCACAGACTGATTCAGCCTGCAACTATAAACAGGCTCCTTTGCTTTCCAGGAAAGTCACTGGCTGAAGTAACTTATACAGTGCCACTGCTTTACAGATAAACAGGCTAAGTCAGTTCCTTATCCTGTCAGTATGGAGCTCTGACAATCACTAAGTTCCATGTTTTGAAGACAGATGGAGAAACTCTTTCAGTGAACTACATGGGACTTTCAAAGCATAAGTAGAGCTCAAATGAAGACAAGGGTGGCTCTTTATTACATCTTTTTTTCATAGGAGTTGCATTTTTTCACAGTAAATGCAACTCCTGGAAAGTTCAGAGCCTGTTAGAGTGCAGGCCTTTTCCATGTATGCTACCAAGCAGGTTTCTGCCAGCAAAGTCAAACATACATGTGCCAAGGAGACAATGCCTTCCCACTTTGTCCTTTGAGATGTGCTCTAATGGATTTCCTGCACATGGATGACAGTTAAAAATATAGTCAAGAATTATGTACTAGACCTTGCATTCTGCTATGTCCTCTGTCCTGGGACTGTCTGAGTATTTGAGCCTTAACAGAGCTTAATGACTGTAGCACTCATTAAATCAGAGTATTCTGAGAGTATTCAGAGAAAGAGGAGAAGAGGAATCAGAGAGCAGATGAAATCACAAAAGGTTCAGGCATGGATAGGATAGGATAGGATAGGATAGGATAGGATAGGATAGGATAGGATAGGATAGGATAGGATAGGATAGGATAGGATAGGACAGGATAGGATAGGATAGGATAGGATAAACCTTTGGATTTTATGTTCCTCACTCGGTCTCCTTCTCTCTCACTGCCTGAGAGCACAAGATGAAATCAGAGCCATATGGGGAGAATTAGGATGATCTTGTTCTGACTTGTACTGATCTGTGCAAGAAGTCAAACCAGACAGAAATCATGTGCAGAGATTCAGAACCCAAAGGATGGATAAGAGGAGAGGAGAGGAGAGGAGAGGAGAGGAGAGGAGAGGAGAGGAGAGGAGAGGAGAGGAGAGGAGGGAGAGGAGAGGAGAGGAGAGGAGAGGAGAGGAGAGGAGAGGAGAGGAGAGGAGAGGAGAGGAGAGGGAGAGGAGAGGAGAGGAGAGGAGAGGGAGAGGAGAGGAGAGGAGAGGAGAGGAGAGGAGAGGAGAGGAGAGGAGAGGAGAGGAGAGGAGAGGAGAGGAGAGGAGAGGAGAGGAGAGGAGAGGAGAGGAGAGGAGAGGAGAGGAGAGGCTTTTAAAAGAGGTACTTTAGGTCTGTGCAGGAATAACAAACCTTGTGAAGCAGATAAATTACAGACAGTAAGATTAATGCTGTAGTGATTATTGCTGTCAAAGGCACCTAACTCCTTCAGATTCCCTGGAAAATCCCTGCACTGCTTCATGTTTCACTGATGGAACTGAGTATGGGCTCTGACTAGTACAGGAAGAAATAGCTGCCACCATTTTCACGCTTCATCCATGGTTTCCATAGCAGATTTGGCAACATCTCAAAGCTCCCTCAGCCCTATACCTATTATCAGTTACGTTATGTTACAGTGCTGCATTTTAATTGCTGGTTTTTCTGAGACAGAGGGAGCTGAATCTAAATATATCTCAAGCGCCAGCAGTGATATTTAGCACAGCTCCTGTAATCAAGCATTCAGCCACTGCCAACAAATAAAACTTCTCACTTGAGCAAATAGGTTCTCTGAAAAACACCTGAATGTTAGACAAAATTTCTTTTTCTGTTATTTTAATATCATTAGGAGGCTTCAGCTTTCTTGATTGGCAGGGTGTGCATGTAAACTGCCAAGAAATTACCTATTTTCGATCACAGCTCTTTTCCTTTTCTGAATGCAGATACTGACAGCTCTAACAAAGATGCTCAGCTAGGAAGCTTTTTCTCCAGTAAGAGAAATGAAATATTGCTGAGTTAAACCCACTAATTACAGTTTATAATAGCAATACTTCCTGGGGGAAAAAATTAAACTATACTTAACTGCTGGGCTTTTTCTTTAAACTAGGAGTTTGGCTACAGTCTGATGGCTAGCTACTTGTAAAACTCTACTCAGCTGGTACAGTCTAGCTGCCACACTCCAGAGCAAAAAACTACACCTCTCCCACAGTATAGGCATATTTTTCTGTCAAACCATTTGCTTTGTAATTCAAGTGCAAACCGTAATGTATGCAATAGTAAGCAAAGTATTTGAGTAAAGATCATGAAAAAACCCTGAAGTACATCCTTTGTTTTGAGTATTTTAAGAAGCTCTTGGAATTTTTGCAAGCCCCTGTGGGACATTTTAGAAAGGGAAAAAACACTAGGTAAAGTGCTTAGGCTGTAGTAAACTTTGCAATTGCAGAAATTTACACCCAGTTCTCTTCTTCTATTCAAGTGCATGAGTTCCTGTTTTCTCCTGAAGTGTTTACACCTCCCAAGGCCTTCCACTGGGACAGGAAAGTTTTTCTCACTCCTTTTCCCCTCAGAAGATGTCCAAACATGACTTGCATTTAAGAATATGGAAAGATGGAGCTCCCCTAGCAAAATTTTTCTATTTTATCAGGTTTCATCCTTCAGGGCTGAAAGAAGTGCTGGAGACAGAGATGCACACAGAGATGCAACAACTGGGCTTTTCAATGCACTGGGAATCAGTGGGATAATAGATGGCATTGGACTATCAGTCTCTTGTGGGTTATTTTGCTAATTCATTCTGCTGACTTGCACCAAAGCTAAGGAGATCAAACAGAAAAGTATAAATGGCATTGAAAAGTCAGCCAGTGACTCAGGAGGCTACTTTCTTAATGAAAGCACTGTCTCTCATTTAAATGATAACAACACAAAATGTGCAGGAAACACTGAGCCTAATCAGAAAAGTGAAGGTGAGAATATTTATTTACATTTCTTAAAAGTACCTTTTTTTTTTTTTCCTCCCCAGGAAATGTAATCCAAAATGGTGTACAAAAATAGAGTATTTGCCTGGTAAGGCAGTCTTCAAAAACTCTCTCATGTGATGACCCAAGATTTACCTCCTGCTATTCTTAACTCCTTGATCAGAGCTTTATTTTGTGTGTCTTGCCACTGATATCAGTGAATAGAGAATGGGGCAAAGTCTGAGTGATCAGAGATGTTCTGGAAACATATTCTAAATTATTCAGCTTTTACATCAAAATCTAAATGTGTCTATTGACACATGAGGAGATATATCTTTGCAGCTTCCTAAAAGATGTCAAAATGGAAGGACTGGAACATGAATATTTTTAATCACCCTTATTATGTTATTTTAATAACTCAAAATACAAATCCATACTCCTCTTCTGAGTATTTCAGTATTTCAATATATTTTTAATCCATATATTTAAAACATTATATCCCAGAGTGTCCAATATAATGCAGCATTAAAAAGGAAGATTTCAGTTGAGTACACTTTATTGCATGGGACAAAAAGGCATGCAATGTTTTAAACAAGTGGTAAGGTTAAGCCAAAACAAACAAATTTTGTTGCAGCTCCTATCCAAGATAAGGCACACTCTGAAGTCAGCTGCTGAAAAAAGTGAAAAATTTGTCCCAGTGAGAAACAAAAAGTTCAGTGCTAATCATAGGCATGCTCTCTGCTTAAAACATGTGAGGATACTTATTCTAGCTCTATTTCTATGGAAAGCTCATACCTACAACAGCTGAAGTACAGAGGCAAGACAGCTGAGTCTCAAAAGGACAGATCATGAGATAATTGCAAACTGTTTAGTGTTTAATTCAGCGATCCCAGTGAAATTTGAAGAAAAAAAGCCCAAAAATAGAAATGACAGGGCATTGCAAATACTGTAACTTTTACTACCTGATTCAGAACTTTCAATCTGCATTCAAGATCAGCCAGAAATCTGACATCTCCTCTGGATCCAGGAGAAAGCTTCAAAGGTTAATGCCAAGGATAACATTCCTGTGTCTGCTTCTTTAGATGTTCAGTGAAGTCCCACGCCTGTACCCGCCTCTCACTTTCTCTTTACATCTCTTTCACGTTGGTTTCTTCTCCTTATCTCAGACTCTGCTGAAAAGATGTGCCCCTCTGGCTGCAACACAAGACACGAGGGTTCAGAAAAGCTCCCATGTCCTGTGTTGTAGCCGGAGGTCTCACAATAGTTTAGAGCAAACCCTCTGGTGTGCAGGTTCCTTTCGCAGCCAAAGCTCTTTTCCTGCACTTTTGAATTCAACCTGTGTCAATCTGTGAAAGAAAAGTGGAGAAGAATGGAAATCAGGTGCACAGATAACACTGTGTGCTGTTGGTACTGTTAACACAGCAAATGGAAAAAGCAGCCGAGCAGCTGCCAAGCTGAGGCAGAAAAGCCAAGTTCTGACCTGGAATCTAAAGCTACCATTTAGTTGACCTCAGCAAAGACACACCAGCTCACAGCAGTTGGAATCAGCCCTACTGACTTTGCAGCATGATCTCCAGATCTTGATGGCTGAAAGTATTTCTTTGGCAACTTCGCCAGCACCTGCTCTTTCAATAGTAGATAAAGCTAAGTGAATAATTAGCAACTAATTATGTAGAAACAAATGCTGCCTTTTGTTTCTTGTTTGCAAATTGCCCTTACACGGATCACAACATTTCCAAATTTGTTATGCAGAATTATTTATGAATGCCTTCATAATTAATAATTCCAGGTCTGCAGATCACTCATAAGGAGTTGTGAACATTTGTAAATCACACTGCATTTCTAAATTATATAAGCCATATAAACCTTATTCCTGATGAGGTTAGTTGTCTAATTAACTAACTGACATTGTGGATATGCAGCTCAAGAAACCCCTTTTGATGAATATTCAAACTTATGAATTTAAAGGGTAGGCATTTCTGAGAGCAGTTTCTGCTAATAAAGTTCAGTACCAAATATCCACAGAAAACAGCCCCTTGAAATGGTTCAAAGAGTTAAATTGAAATTCACTTGTGAATCCAAGTGGATATTCACAGGACAGCATCTTTTTTTACTGTTTGCTCAACTCAAGTCATAAATTAATGCTAAGGAAAATATTCAGAGCTGTTGTTGAATTTCTTATGAGCACAGTATTTACTTCTATGTGTTCTTTTCCCTGTGGACTTACATTTTGTTCCCAGCTGAAATAGTTTGAAAAGTAGAGCTTGAAAATCCCTTCATATACTTATATCTGTATCTATATCTATATCTATCTATCTATCTATCTATCTACCTGTGTGCGTGCATGTGTGTGTGTGTGTGTGTGTGTGTGTGAACCCAATACAATATACTGCTATGCATTTTAATAAAGATCAGCACTTTTAAGCCAGGTGCACAAGACAACATTATTTCTATCTCAGTTCAGAAAAATCTTTGGCAGATTTATTGGTTTTGTGTGTCTGACTCTCCACATATTACTTTTATGCTGTTGCTACTTTAATTGGTACTTTTGCTTCTCCAAACAAACTCAGAGAAGCGGGAGAGGAAATGAAGGGTACTTGGCTGCTATTTTTATGAAGATGACCGACTGAATGCCTGTTCAGGCACTCTGTTGATAAGTACTCACATTAACAGAATTAAGCAAATTACATAAGCTGTTTGCTCTAAAATGTCAAACTTCTGTTCAAAAGATTTTCATTTTTTTTAAGCTTTCCTATCTACTTCAAATAAAAGTATAAAAGTCACAGCTATCAGTTTGTTCATTTCCAGATTTATCTTGCATGGAATAAAGCACAGTTCAACTGGTCAGACCTCAGATTAGGCAAAGGACAAAGCTATGAATTAAAAGGTCTTTCCCTAGGAGGGCATCAAAAGGAATGCCATCAGTATTTTTGACAGTAACATGACTTTTAATGTTGCCTAATGATGAGTGCAACAGTTTTTAGCTATTAGTATGCAACTTGAAGAATCCCCGAATTTTTTCATGTACGTATTCTAAGATTTTTTCCTACAAGTTATATAGTTTATCCAGAAATTATTTATTTCCAGCCATTTGCCTTTCATATCTCAGCTGCATAGTAAAAAAAATACCCAACCACTTTTACATTCAGTGTGAAAAAAAAAATCATGTTAACCAAGCTCCATCTGTCTTACCAATTCCCTAAACTGTGCCTATATAGGCACTATAAGGAAATCAAAACACGGAGTACTAGAAACTTGGGACCCAGAATTAATCTGCTTTTTACAGAAAAAGCGTGTTCAGATAAAACTAAATGATTCACTCCATCCCATTTCTACAGCAAGGAAATTCAAGGTTAGAGCTGAAATTGCATCCTTAAAGATTTGCTGATGCCCTGTGGAAAAAGCATGAAAATATTCTGAGTTAGAGAAGATTCTGCTTAATTATTCTGCGCTTCCTCCTTTTGTGTCTCCTTGCTTTTGTTCACTGAAGACATTTCTGATAGAAGTTAGTCTGAGCCCACAAGGCTCTGTGGAAGGGTCTCATTGTCTGCTCTGTGTGACACCTCAGAGAGGAAGCAGGATGTATTAGCAAGCAACCTGCTGTACACAGAGCATCCTTTTACCTGTTTTATACCACCAACAAGGATAAGTTGATTTATGAATAAATGGGAAACCTGCTCATTCCTCAGGGTTCATTTCCCTAGTCTGACAGGGCAATCATCTTTCACTCCACGACTATAAACTTTGAGTCATGATGAATACTGACAGAATGGAGGCAGAGATTTGCAAATCACCTCTTGCCTGGTGTTTCACTCCCCTCTTCCCCAGTGTGAGAGGAAGCTGGAAGCTGCAGTGAATGATCATTGAAATCCGGCCTCTCAGCTAAGCTGGCCAGTGTAATCCTCACAGTGAGTCATTCAAGAGCCATCCCTGGCAGATATCATTAGCCAGACTGTCATTACTTCTGTGGTTTGCATAAGGAGCAAGAACATAATGCGTTCATATGACCTCAGAGGTGTCCAAGGGATTCTTTCCCCAGGATGAGGAGATGCCATTCCATACCTAGTCATCAAATCAAACCCCTAAACTGGAGGTCTGAGAGGAATTCTGATTTCCACCACCATGCCCACACATAAAATTCGGTGGCGTGGCTGGACCCAAAGTGAGAAGAGAATTATTTTCCAGTTTCAGAAACACATTACAGGAATACTGAAGCCACAGGATATGAATTTGAACTCAAGCCAGGATGATTTTTCCTCATCTTCAAGCCATTAAATGTAAACCAGCACTTTCCTTTGGATCTGGGTACTGTCTTTTCTGCCCATTACTATCATTAGATAAGAGAGAAACTTCTTGCCACTGTTGGAATCAAATTTTTTCCCAGCCTCCATGCTTTGTAACAATTTTTGGGTTTGTGACAAATACCCTTTAGTTCTAATTAAATTTCACATCTCTTTCACACCAATTCACGCTTTTCTTTGGAGAGGACATTTTTGCTGGGGCACACTAAAAAATTTTGGTCATTTTATAGAAAAACAGCTGTGAGTATGTGTTACAATTTATCTAACCACTGTGAATTAATTTGCTGTTTAGAGTGACACTGTGCTAATTACATATCAGCACATTAATGTAGCTGCAGGCTGTAATCATTTCCCTTTGAATGAACAGTACATGCTTCCAGCAAAGTCCTCAAGAACTGTTTTGGAATTCAAGAAAGTAATAATCAATTCTGTTATGCTGCTACTTCAATATAAAGCAAAGAACTGGCTAACTTTATTTTTAAGTAGATCAATCTCTATTTATTAGCAGTAAAATGATTTTGACAAACTCCGCCTTTTCATGAACACAAACCCTTGTGGTACTCAATAGTTACACATCACCTCAGACAGAATTTGGCCCTCAGGGATCTTAAGTGTTCCATTAGCCACATCTTCTTCTGATCTGTATCCACAGGGGGTTTCCCCTCATTCCAGACTCCAAAGTCTATAAGCATGCAGCTTGGGACATGGCTTCTGTGGGTCCTGCAGCAGTTGTGCTTTGACATGGTCATACAGCAGTATTTATCAGCGATGACTGTTAAACTTTAACTAGCATAATTTGAGAGAGCAAAAGAAAGGAATTTTCTTTTAAATGTGGAAAGCATTATATGATATTTTCTGAATTAAAGACCACAATTTAAAATAATCCTGTAAATTGAAAATCTATATCTGATGTGGCTGAAGAGGGACTTCTAAACCTAACTGTCTTAAATATAGATTTTAAATCAATATGAGTAGTTTTGGAGCATTACTGTTCAAGGATTTTGTGCCACTGCTGTTAAAGTATTATTAATTCATGCTCTTATCTTTTTCATTTCATAAAGTGTACGATGGGTTTTTTTCCTGCAAGTCTATTAATGTAGGAACTATAATCCATCTTTTTCTATTTCGCCTTGGTATTGTCTCCCCAGATCAAAGTTAGATTATAACACAGAGTGAATTTCATAAATTATTTTGAATTATTTTAGAGAAAAAGAAGGAAAGGGGAAAAAAAAAAGCAGGTTAAAGTCAGAAATACATCACATATCACACAATTTACCAAGAAGCAGTCAAGGCTGCTTGAGATAATCTGCTAAAACTCAGCAATAAAAAGTTTGTTTAATTTCTAAAGATGGCAGATGTCATAAAAAATAGGCTGATGCAAAAATAAAGCCTCCAGAGTCTGGCAGTTCTGTTTGGATGTCAATAAAAGATAATGTAACCTGTCAAATTTGCAAGCATGTTTTATCCAACCATCATATTCTACCCTCACCACTCAAGCATTACCTTCCAAGAAACATCCGCATCTGCCTGATTATCCTAAAGTAATTCTGATGAAGAGAGCAGGCTGCAAATTAAAAGTGTCTTCCTCTGACTAGTTTTCTCTTTCTCCCCTCTCCCCACTTTTTAATCCTTCATTTTTTCCAGTTCAGCTAATTTTTTCTTGAAAGGTTAAGGAGCTAGCAATTATTTCAATGGCTCTTGCAGCTTTAGGCTAAGTGTCTCATCTGGCCTTTATTTTAAGGAGCTTCCCTTCATTCTTCATACTCAATGTCTCTCAGTGAGCACTGAGATTATTCCAGAGTTGTGTAACTTGGAGCTAATCTGCCTGTTCTTAGCAGAGCATACAAACCATGGAATGGAGATGGCCTATTGTGCTTCACACTCCATTGAGCTGGGGTTGCACCACCAGTCAAAATTCTAGAAGCTTGTTCTTGTTTTATGCTGATTTAGACTTATTCTCTTTTGGGAAATATTTTTTTATCCCTATATCCACTATGAAGCCTCCAAATGTTTTAATTTGTCTTTTATTAGCCAGCCTTCACTTTCTTTTACCATCAGTTAATACACTGTGGCTTTGCAAAGTTGCAGAGGTTGCTTTTTCCACTATATATGTTCAGTTCTGGAAAGAGGCCCCAAAAAGGGCACAATCTCCATAAATCGAGTGTTTATTTTGAGGCTTCTGCTGCCAGTCCTCATCACTGAGCTGAGAAAGTTCATATCATATCCCCATGATATCGCCCCATGTTGTTATGATTGATGGATTCAATCACCCTGGCCACTGTATTTCTGGAGAATCTCTCCAAATTGTGCATCAATCTCCAAAGAAAGCCTGCAAGTCTAAAGCTCTGTTGCTTGTTTTCCAGCTGCACAGCAAACATGCATAAAATGTATGAATCAATTACAATCACAGCTATTTCAAGAGCTCAGAAGGATGGAGCACTGGGTCAAGGTGAAAACGTTTCACCTTGAATCATGTGCCATGATTCTCTGGCATCAGTTCTTAGCAACCCCATCCCTGTGCAAGCATTCCCTCCTCAGGCAGAGCTAGTTTATGCTGTGAGGGGCTGCAGTTCATTCTCTAGGAGCTTGGGTAGCACAGAGAAAACTCATCGCCACAGACAACACCAAAACTGAGTCAGGCGTTAATTCCTAAAGGAAAAGTGTGTTTTTCCCAAATTAAGGAAGAGAAGTGAAGCTAGCCCAGAACTTCCACTCAGCACAGAAGAAAACCCACTTCCACCCCAGGATGGCATCAGTTTGTGAGGAAGGCCACTGGCACAAGCTCTGTCTAGTCAGGCAGTGCTGCCCTCCCACAGCCTGCACAGCCATGCTCTCCTTGCTGGAAATCCACTGGCACATGCTGGCACAATCTGCAGTAGGGATGATGCTGCTTGCACAGTTCAGGCTCCTTTGCCTCTCTGTCCCTGTGGGGTAAGGATGTACAAGGAGACTGTCATGGTCATTATGACAGGCCATAATATTTTTTTTTCCCACTTCTTATTCAGCTGTGATTTCAGCTGTCCTTTTTCTATAGAAATGAGCTTGTGTAACACCATTTGTGTCCTGCTTGTGAGCACTTAACATCATCTTTTCACTGTTTTTCAGGCACCAATTTACAAAGCAGAGTCAGGCAGTTATTCAAATGGACCTAATTAATTAAATGAAATAGCACCAAGGGAAGGCCTGTGGACTGATATAAAAGTTTCACCCTTCAGAGGTTCAGTGACCCTCAGGCCAATGTCTCCCTGGGCTGGAGACAGTGCCCCTGAATGTTGCTTCCTGGAGAACTGAGCAGCTATTGCAGGTATTTTACATCCGGGAGCTCTGCCACTCCCTGACTTATCTACAGCTATATGGAAATTGTGGGCCAGAATTAACAGTGAAAACAAGATTTTAAAGGTGGAACTGAACAGGCATCTGCTGATATATGTAAAAATCCTTGGCAGGTTTAGAGCTGGTGTCCAGAGGGCACCAGAAAATGGGGTTGGACACAGTGTGACTGGTGTGTCACACTGACACAGAAACGAGCCTCCCAGACACCATCAGGCACACACAGCACTTGCCACGTAGCTCCTCCCAGCCAGCCCATGGAAAGCCTGTAACTTCAACTTTGCAGAAGCTGATTTCCATATTTACTGTTAAGCCGTCGTCAGTGTTGTCTGAGGTATGTAACTAAAACATGCCAGAGAATGGAGCTGATGATGGATTTAGAGATGATCTAAATTTGCCAGTCTGTAGGTGGTTTTGTCCACTGCTACTTCCTTCCAGTACTAAGAACTGCCTATTGCTTCCAGAATTAAACACTCTATGTGAAGAATTTTTTCTCACAGCATAACTGACAGAAATTTGAAATGAAATTATAATAATGTACAGTCCACTTGCTGTCTAATGTGTGTGTGGGATTGAATAGTACTTTGCAATACATTCCCTTCTTACTGAATTACTCTAACTTCAAACTGAATTAAAGCACTTAGCTTTCACTGAGTTGTCACTACATCATTGAACTTTGATAGCTGGATGCATTCCAAAAGCTGCGACTCCAGTTGCTTTTCTTGCAGAAATTCACAAATAAGGGGGAAAGAAAAGATTTATTTAAAAAGAAAAAAAAAAGAAAAAAAAAAAAAGAAGCTTATTCCTCTGCTTCATTCATCAGTCTAGAAAGTACAATTAGGGTGTGAAGCATGTATCAGGTGGAAGCACCCCATCCAGGTGAGGGTCTGCTGTGGATGTGTTCCCAGTCTCTTTCCCTGCAGTAGTACAGCTACAGCTCTGGCTGAAGCTGTGTGTTTAGCTGTGCACCAATCAATACACTCAAGAACAACACCCCCACTGGTAACTTCTGCAAAACCATGTGGATACCTGCTACTGAATTCAGTGCAACAGCCTCTCACACCCTTAGCTCGTGTCCCTCTCTCTTCCATTAGTACCAGTTATGTTGAATTGTGTGGGAACCCACCAAACAATGGATTATAAAAATTTATGCTAAATTAATGCACTATGCAAATATTGCACCTAGAATCTGACTTCCAGGGCACTTGTTAGCACCAGCTTAGCTGCTGCTTAGGCAATATAGGCTGTAGCTGTGCTGGTACTGAGTCATGCACTCTGGCACAGGCACTTAGTAAAGCATCTACACGATTTGCTTTTGAATGGGTCCCACTATACCACATGTGTGAAGGAGCAAGGTCAGTAAGAAACTGCACTGGCCAGGTCTGGTGCCTGTCTGCACAGCACAGACTTCCTGCTCTTGTTGCATTTGCCTGGTAGTGAACGAGGTAGGCAGATAGCCTGATGAAACTGGCTGCCAGGGAATCATCCTGCCATGTTCTAAATGTCTTTGATTACTCTTTAATTCTGGGAAAATTTTGTGCGAAGTCCTCCTGACTCTGAACAAGCATATGTATGCCCTTTCCAGTTCTTACACACATGAAAGACTATAAAAGATTATGTTACCATCCTGGCCACAAATGCCCTTCTGCTGCCCAGCCTCCACAGAGAACAAATGCTGTCACTTACGGAAGGAATAACACACAAGGCATTTTTTGAAGTTCAGACTATTGAAGTACAGTTTTTGAGCATTTCATATACTTCAATGACTATTCTTACAGCTAACTGGAAAAGAAAAAGGACAGACGCCCAAAAATAGTAAGTAACTAGTCTGAGGTCACACACACTGTGGCTACAGTGTCTGGCAAGGGTAGGATCAAAGCTTACATATTCTCCAAACACAACATGTCTGCTGTACAGGGGTGAGCCTGAAAGCACATTAGCTGCTACAGCTGAGGAACACCCTCTAGAGCGTGTGCCCTCTCAGGACCAGCACATCAGTGCACGGCGTTCACAGCCTGCTCACACACATCCCCACTTCCTGCCTCCAAGGATGTGAGGGAGGAGGCAAAGCACATCACCCTTGCACCTACTCTGGACACAATCTCTTCAAAGGGCTCTACATTTATCCAAGACACTGGACTTGAATATGGTTAAATGCTTTCCCTGTTTCCCCAGGGGCAAGGGTGCTTTAGGAAAATCGGAAATTTTGGGCAATTTCGGAGCATCATGTTCAACACTGGAAATGAAATGGAGAGATAACAGAACAGAAGGTTCCCACAGATAGCTGTGGGGGTGAAAATGGGAGGAGGGAAACAGAAAACAAAAGAATCTAGCATTTGTACATTTATTACAGGAATAATTTGGTAGTATAGCCTTTGGTTACTCCAGATGCCAACAGCCCTTCTGTAATGTTTTTCATGAAAAGCAGCATGCAAAAAGTACTTTGGCTGGATTTTGTATTTAATTAAAATGGCTTAGATTGATCAGCAAAATGCATTTACACAGAGTGCATGTGCCATCTGGGTAAGGTGTCTCTAAGTAAATCTAGATTTAGATTTTGGGTCTGATTTTAATTCAAGCGAATCATCTATAAATTAATTTAAATACAATAAATGGTGACTAGAACATGCTAAGGATACTTGGTCCAGTGTGCGTTGAGCTTCAGAAAAGATGTCCAGCAAACACAGCTGAGTTGAATGCCAAGGGACATCAGGGAAGTTTTCGGTGGGACGTGACATAATCTTGGAACGCTGAACAATTTCTAGTCAGGTGAGAGGAGAGAGCTGTAGAAGGTTCAAAGGCATGCACATATGATAGACAGTGAGAGTCACTGGCAGTTTTCAGTGAGATGCTTGCAGCAGTCCGGGCTCTCTGTGTGTGGGAAGCAGCACGAGAGGACCAGGGCAGGTTGTGGTACGTGAGGTACAGGAGGGGAATGTGGTGCTGAGACCTGATCCCTGTGATGGAGATGGCAGGGACCTGCACTGCCTTCGTTTTTGCCAGCACTTCAGTGCTAAAATCCACTGAGCACCAGCCTCCTGCCAGCTTCAGCAAAAGAATATGAGCTTAAATTATCTTTGAGGATTTGTGTATCAAATGGTATTACTGCTTTCATCTGTCAATCCATCCAGAGAATTCCTCATCTTCAGCTTGGAAAATGCTGATTAACAGAGGTGGGAGAAGGTGGAGGTCTGGGAAATTTGTAAAAGAATATATTTGTCTATGAAAAAAAAAAAAAAAAGGACTACTAGTATTCAGTAAATTAGTTTTCTGAGATTCTTAAGGAGAAGTTTATTTCTCCTTAAGAGGACACAGACAGGTAGAATTATCCCCTGTAGGTGTTTTAGTATTCAGACAGACAGATTACCTTTGTAGTCCCGCATAAAAGACTGCAGGTAAAGGAAAAATGAACTATTGAATAAAAACCTTTTCTGGTGTTCAAATGTTCAAAAATTTCTCCTCTGGTAAACACTGTTTTTGTAGCTCAACTCTAGGTCAAAAAAAAAAAAAAAAAGAAAAAAGAAAGAAAAGAAAGAAAAGCAATCTCTATCACTCCAAATTATGCTCATTTACAAAACATATACAGAGAACATGCTCTACAACAAATCTCTGTGTCTTGTTATAAGCAAGGAGGCATCAAAATCCATAGTAACAGCATTTATAAGAGAAAGATCAATATGGCATCTGGTATTTCAAAGGCAGAAAATGATTCTATTAAATTTCTACTGGTAGAAAATGCACTAACAAAATATCTAAAACCCATGGTGGGTTTTAGCCTCTCACACTGTGCCACTGGATAAATCATACGGAAACCATCAAAAATTCTTTGTAAAAGGTGCAGCAGGACCCGCTTTACCTGCTTCAGATTGAAACAGCAGCTCTCTAAGAGAATATTGTGGCTTAAGACATCACTGAAATTCTACAATGTGCATTTTCTCAGAGCATCTCTGTTGTTACTGGGATGTGGGGGTAAAACTTGAGATTTGGGGTGTTTTGCCTTAGGTGCCACTGTTCTAATATTGTCTCTGTGTGTGTGTGTGTGTAACTAATTCAAGTTGTGCTGCTGGAAAAACAATAAAAATAGTAACAAAGCGTGAAATACTTTTTAGATACATAAAAGCAAAACCTAAGAAAGACTACAGGAGGTTAGACCAAAGGTCTGTCCACTCCAGCAGAGTAGCCTGTTTTTACAGAATTGACATTAAGAGATGTCTGAGCACAGTTTTTGCTCCTGGGACTGTTGACAATGTCTTGTTCTGGTGTTTCAATTTCAATGCATAAATTATGGCCATAAGCGGATGGTTATGGAATCATAAGAACAGGACAACCATATGTTAAAATTTGCTAATCTCTCTGCCTTCAATGATTTTAGCTCAGGACCTTATTTCTCCGAATGTGGGCTCCAAGTATTTTGCAATGCTCGGTAGATTTATTTTCATGAGCTTCAGTCATCCCTTGTACATTTTTAGAATCTCCCATGTCCTTTGGTGAGGACTGTCACAAGTGATCTACCTGTCATGGGCACGGGAAGAAGGGAACGAGAGAGCCCTAGCCAGTGGGAAGTTACAGTGCCAGCCCACTGGCTGTCAGTGTTGTCCTGTACTCTGCTGGGGACTCACAAATGGATCTACAGAGCAAAAGAGTTCTCAAGCGTGATGATGAAGTAGATGTTGATGGATGTGTGCAGAGGGGAGTCCCTCAGCATGAGGGACATCAGAGGAGAAAGCATGAAAGAGGCTGCTCAGGTGGAGTGTAGGAAGGACCAGCCCAATGGATTTCCTGGAGGGAGATGGTGCTCATGGCAGCCTCAGAGTCTGCCAGAATGGGGGCTCTGTGAACATAGTGCTGAAGAAGAGCTCAGAAGAGCAATATAGAGTCACACTCTATTTAAAACACAAGACAGATACCAATAGGCCAGGAAGAAGTCTAGAGAGTTGGATCTTTGCTCCTTAACCTTTATATAAGTGATCAATCATACAGTTCCGCCATTCTTCACGTGAAATGACTGCATTCAGAGAGAGGAGGTTAGACCAAAGCACCTGCTCCCCTCTTCCCCTTGGAACCTGTGTGAAGGCCCATTTTGCTGCAATCACTGACCCTTTTTTCAGTCAAACATAAATACGACTATTCACGAGACCTGGAAATAGCTTCAGCTTAGAGTAACACTCAGTGCTGAAGAAGGTGACATTTAAATCAAGCTAGAGACTGCATTTTTAGATGCATCTGAGATAAAAGCATAGCAGCTGGTACAGAGCCTTAGGAATTTGTACATTGGTAGTAATTAATACCAGTCATTAACCTGGGAGCTACAAGGGTTGGTGGTGTCTGAAGGCCTCCAGTGGTTGCTAATAAATCCAAGCTTTTATAAAAGGAACACAGCAGTTATGGATAAAAGCAGTAGGATGGATGTGACAACCAGCAATTTTAACTTATCACCTTGTAGCTTCATTTTTGAAAGCTTTTACTTCCCACTGATTGCAGACTTCCAATTTTGTGTTGTCATGTAATAAATTACAAAATTTTTTTTGCATAGTTCTTCATAGGCAAAGTATAGAAAAAGCTTCTTTTTTCAACAAAATGAGTTAAGTATTGCTGCCATGGTGATTATAAGAAGAAATCCGTACCAAAAAGTAGCCTAGAAATCTAGATACAAATTTAAAATTCTCAGAAGCCAGGATATTTAGGTTTAGTCTTTTCTTACAGGAAGATTTTGCTGTGTGTATGAGGGGGATAGGCGTCATTTTGAAAAGCAGATTTTTAACCCTTTTCCTGAAAGCAGAGGACTGTCTAACTTAATGATATGTCTGTAGGAGACCTGAAGGATATCATAGCAGGGAAATGAACATCCTCCTCTCATCAGGGGTGTGAAGGAGAAGGCATCATCATCCCTGAGGTGGCTGTAAGGGTGGCACCACTGTGGTGATCACTTAAAAGCTGTCCTGTTTGATCAGGAACTGCCCTATTTAGCACTAGGGAAGTCTTGACTCTAACATTTATTAACATTCACTGCCACATTTACTGCTCACTGAATACAAATTCTAAATATGTATTCTAGACCAAAAGGTCTACTTGTCTCCTTTGCTGACAGTGCATATGCCTTGATCATAACCATCACAAAATGTCAGTAATGGATGCAAAGAGAAATTGTGAAGCTAGTAAATATGTTTTCAATATTTGAGTAATTATCTCCTATGCATTACCCACAAGAAAAGGACAAAGGTGTTGTGGGTTAATTAGAGACCTAAGAGCACAAAGAAATTTAAAAAATGCTTTACTCAAACCTGCAATTTTTCTAGAGCAGATGTAAAACCAAAAATAGGCTGTAAGCACCAGGCTAAAAGGTAAAGTGTTTGCATCAGAAAAGGGTACTGGAATCAAAGATGCAAAGGTTTTGCCATTAATGTCCCCCTGTCCCTGACATGCAAAGGGAGCCCAAGGACTGCCCGCTCAACAGATCTCTTCAGGGACACAGAGCTGGTCAATTCCATCTGCTCTGTTCCCTATCAGGTGTGGCATTTGAGAGAGGTCACATTTTACAGTCAGTGCCATTAAACCATTTCACAGTGATCCATGCGCTATAAGTTATAATATATTACTCAGAATATTTTAATCACCTAAAGTTCCGGGACCTCAAAGCACATATTAATTAATGCCTTTTTTAATTAGCTCTGCCTCAGAGAGAGGAAGAAGACAAAACTGTGCAGCCTTATTAGCACTACACTCCAGATCTGTAATTAAATACAGAACACACAACATAATAAGTGTAAGGACTTAAAGCAGTGGAATATTGGTCACCACCACAGCAGCCTCCCACTGTTATATTTTTTTTTCCTTAACATTATACTTCTTTCTTCCAGTTTCCACAAGGGAAAAGGCAAAAGAGTTCTGCTCCTTATGGGCCAAGCTCTGTTCTTGCAGTAACAACATCATCTTTTGTGCAATTATTCTGTATTCCATTGTACTCAGAAGAATAAACTATTATTATGAGGAAAAATCTTTTTGGCTACCAGCCACTGTGTATCTGTCTGCAGGCACAGAAACCTCTGTTTTGCTGCCTTCAAGCATTTTGCCTCT
Organism: Zonotrichia leucophrys gambelii; assembly: GCF_028769735.1. Classification (NCBI taxonomy): domain Eukaryota; kingdom Metazoa; phylum Chordata; class Aves; order Passeriformes; family Passerellidae; genus Zonotrichia; species Zonotrichia leucophrys. Next base: position 86,801,766 of record NC_088171.1, on the reverse strand, counting down.
TTCACTGTCCAAGAACTGCTGAGGATGCTTTATTTTAAATTTCACAGCTGCTGGATTCTGAAAGGAAAAAAATGGATTCTTCTTATTTTCTGTCTCTTCACGATAAATTAACTGTGGGCTGAATGGGCAAGTCAGTGCTGAAAGGTCATCCAGCCAATCAGTGGAAAAGCATCAATACAACACCCAGCACTACCAATCTCTAGCCTCCTAGCCTTGCCAAATGACCAAGCCAGGAGATTCCAATTACTGCCATTCAAGCATCTTCTTATGTGCATTAAAGACACTAAAGACAAACAAAACTCCAATAAATTGACATTCTAAGTCCCTAAAAGTCAGTAATGGTATTCCTGTTGACTCCAAGTCTTTTAGGATAGGACCTTCAGAGCCTAATTACAATACTGGGGGAAAAAATTATCTAGTTCTGTACTGGCACTATCATATAGCATTAGTTTTCAACTTTGTTTTGCTTGCAGCTCCTTAAAATTTACCAAACAGGTTTGATTTTCTCAGCAAAGTTCTACAGACACCCTAAGAGTGGTTCTCACACTCTCAGATATGTATGGGTCATGCATTGGAAACATCTGCTAAAGGGAAGCAAATGACATTCATGTAAAAAATCCCAAAACCTTACCAGTAACTAAATACAGGCAAGTTTTGTTTTCTTTTTTTTTTATTTCATAGTAGTTAACAATATTTTTTACTTTAAATTGCAATAAATTCCCTCAATTTCACTCCTCCTGCTCCATTCCATGGAATTTCTCCAAAGAAATAATGAAGTTGAATAGTTATGCTTGCAGAAATTGCTATTACTTTATCAATGCCTGAGCCAACAAAAGAATTTTTCATGCACCTGCACAAAAGAGAAGGAACTGAACAGCTTTCAAGAAATGTGCTATATTTCAATATATCCTGGTGACATGCAGAAGTATATCTACAATTCTGAAAGGAATAGAGATGGAAGAATGAGTGGAGAGGGAAATCTTTACAATCATGCTTTTTTGTAATGAATTCACCAATATTAGAACAAATAATGCTGCCTTGCTCAGGAACAATTCTTGGCCAATAAATTTTGCATCCAATTCTAAAACATCATTTTAGTAATTTCTTAAATGCAAACCAATGTTAATGTCTCAGTATCTTTTACACTTAAATGTAATATTTCACTTTATTATTTCCTTCTTTGCATTTGCTCTTATTTTGATTTATTCTATTCTAATTTATTTAGCAATTTTAAGCAATTTTTGGATATATTTAGTGCTTCATGAATTCTGATGGTTTTGTTAACTGAACACGACAGCATGTTTAGTGGATTGTAGCAGGTTTCCATCTATTCCTCAGCATCAAACTGTAGAGATATTAATGTATGCCCAAATTAGACCAAAGCAGCAAGTGAGTTTAGACTGGTTTAACCTTCCCCAAAGTTTTAGAGGAGCTCATTAATGTTGCTCTGCACAGCATCTATAGTCTTATAATAAAGACATGATGCAATATTGCTTTGATACTTTCTTGTATCAAAGCACCTTGCAAGCAATTGACTTTTTATGCCCTGTTATTCTTACAGTTACCAGGTTTTTTCATCACAGTTTTTAACTTTGACTCCTCCTGAAGTCCTCCTTATATTTGCAGGTTTATTAGAAGGACCAAGAAGAAAGGAGTGGGAAACAAAAGGCCAAGGTGTCAGTACCCTTATTTATACCTATGAATAATGCTTTGCTCCATAAATAATGCACTGAACTCACAGCATGTGGTACAGGTGTTTGTTTGCCAGAGTTGATAGTATATTCATAATATATTTATGAATATTTGGGAATTGGGAGAAGACTTGCTTTTAATTTGAAGTTGAAAATAACAAAAGTCAACCAACATTTTATGAAAACTGTTTACAATGAAAAAATACGCAGTTATATTTGTGCTTCAGTAGCTGAATTCCAGCCTCAGGACTCAGCTTGAGACAAAATCCCATCTCAGAATGCCTTGAATTTGGACAGATGCAAAACTTAACAGGTTCATGGAGACATCTTTAAATAGAGCATAACAGAGTGTTCCGTTTACTGGGGGCAAATGTTACAGACAAATTTCATTGAAAACCCACTTCATTTTTTTGCCCAGCTTCTGCTTTCTTGTTAATGCATATCCATGAACAAATTGTGAAAGCCTAACGAAGATTTTAAGGAGAAAATCAAAGAGAAAACAAGACAAAACAAACAGGTTCAATTTCCTCTGCAGAGCATTTGCAGAAAGATATCAGACTAGATACTTTTCAGTTAGAGAAGAGTAGGGGAATGGACACAAAGACTGACTTGCCACAGAAGGCTGATAGTTGTTTTGGAAATACAGAAAAAAAAAAAAGTAATCATTTTTCCTCTCTGCCTCCAGCTTCTTCTTTTTATTCCTCAAGGAATTAACTTTTTTTTTTAACCATGAACCCAAGTGCATTGGGGTAACTTAACTTCAGTAAATTAAGCAATAGTTGTTCCTTTTAGAATTCCAGTTGTAAAAATTGATTAATTAACTATTAAATATTTCATCAATAAATTTACTTCCTGAATGTGTGCCTGCTGGAATGCAAAATGCTGGACCCACTTTTTTAGCTTTCTACATTCAGGTTAGAGCCAGAAGCGCAAAGCAAACGGAACATGCCAGATGGGTAGTCTGCTGCTGCAAAGAAGTCTCTGGAGCTGTAAAAGGTAATTCAGTCCAGCTTCTGTAAACTACACTTCAGGCAAGATGACTAATAGGAATAATCATGAAATCAGCAATATAAAGGAAAATACAACTTCCTGCAACAAAATTAGAAAGGCATTCAAAGATAGAGACAAACTGGGAGGTTGACTTTGCAACACCTTGTGGTAATGAGCAGTGATCAAGATTACAAAGAAGAGATTTGTGCCTGAAAACTGTCCTGCTTCTTTCAAGCTTAGCAGTTGATCTAATAAAAGATAGTATCTCCTCTAAAACCTTGCCTCTCTTAGATTTTTTGATCAATTCTTATTAGACAAAATAGTGCTATTTCATTTTTCATTGGGGATTTTAAAGAGCTTTACAAAGAGGTTTATAGATATCACTGGGATTCTTGATGCATGAAGTACAGTGTACTACATCCTCAGAGGCAGTTCTTGGTGCTTTGACACTCCGTATGATTCAGAGACTGATGCGCTGTTAGATGGGGACAGCCAGGTGCCTCAGCAGAGAGCACCTGGGAGGCCGATCTGATGAAGCTGGATGAGTGATTTTGGTGGAGATGGAAGTGCCTTTCTTTCTCCTCCACCCTCCCCAACACAGGTGCTGTCCTGAGCTGGGACTTGCACATTTCACCACTATGTACTGTCTCCTGAAGATGGATACTTGAGCCATCCCTTACTCACAAAATACAGACAACCTCCTCTCCAAACATTATGGAGCTCTCACTTGGAATATCAAATTCCAGTTTCAAACACTTTCAAAATCTGAAAATGTTTGGCCTCTTCTCCTCTATCTCTTAGTACAGTTCATAAATTCTCCTTCTGCACCCCCCCAACACAATGAACATTTAATCACCTCGTTGAAATTGGAACAGTTTGAAACAAGGGAAGGACAATCTTGACTCCCTGTCCCATCACCCTTTCTCAAAGCCTACTCTGAGCCTGTTGTTTAAGGTGCTTAAGGTGGGACTTGAAATGGGAAGAAGTGGGATCTCCCAACTGCCGGATGAATGCCACTAGACTAGAACTGAGTGTGTCAGTGCCACAACATTGAAACTTACATCCATTTCTAAGTTTGAAATCCTGACAGATCTGAGGTACAAGACATGCTGAAGTGCTCAGCAGTCTCCAGGCTGGAGACACACTGGGCATGTCGAGGATATAGGACACATCAGGAACATCTTAGCATTAGATGCTTATCCGATAGCCAGAGACAAGTGGTTCTGCCCCTATGTGATTCCAAGCCCTCTATATTTTCTTTTCTTGGAAATAAATACTTTTGCACTTCAGGAACACCCAAGCACCACCACCTTCCAAATCTAGAAAATAGAGCAGCAGACTATGAACAAAAGAGATATCTATAGTACAATAATTCCAGCTTTTTTAATCAATAGCTGACCTGCTCAAGGAGAGCTTGGATACTGTAGAAAGAGAGTGAAACTATGGTGGCATGAAGATGTGCTAGGACAAGAAAATGTGGACAAAGCTCTGTGTACCTGGGATCAAACTTTCCAAGCTGTCTCAGTTAAGTTCTGTTTTTTTCATATGGCAGTTTCACATGTGCACATTACCTGTGCAGTTAAGCACAGCTGGGAATGACTTCATTTGAATCCATTCCCATTCAAACTGCAGGCACAAACCCTGTGAAGACCATGAATTACACCCTGGACTTTGCACAAATTTCTCTGTGTGAGTAATTTTACATTCATACAAAAGCAGGCTTTTAATAACCTTTCCCAGAGAGCTACAGAAATTTCATGGGTGTATGAGATGGACACATTTTGTGACCCTTTAACTAATTATTGTGCTGTTACTACCCTTGGTGCTTTCTACGTTTGTTGACCTCAGACTAAACTTATATACCTCTCTTCACATGATTTCAGACTGAGTAGGACTTTCCTCTGATATCCATTTTTATTTAACTCTGATCTGTCCCTTTTATGAAATTCTGAGTTGGTTTTCATAGAAATCTTATCTGAAATCAAAGCTCTGTTTCTATGTAACACTTTGGCATACAGCCTTATCTTGTGCCATTATTAAAAACAGAAAGCTCTTTTATTCAGGTATATTTTTGACCTCTGCTCTTCTCTATTTGGAACAAAACCTTCAGCCTCATGGCCAAGAATAGAAGTAGCATCATTCAGTTCCCAATTCTATACCTTAACTGCTAGATGATGCTTCCTGTGAGTATATAAAATTTCATTTAAATGCAAAATCACATTATGTTTGCTTACACTAATGATGTGTTAATATTATTTTTTATATCCTGCCTTTCCTTATGACCTCCCTAGTCCTCCAGGGCTTAGCAGATTTTCAAGGTCCATTACAACAGTGGAAGAAGGTTTATGTGACTACTTGTCACTCAGCCTCTATGTTAAAGGTTCCCATAAAACAGCTGGGGACATTTATTACACCATAGTCAGCACTGTTTGAAAAAGCACTCCATGACTCTGTATGAACAAAATTTCTGACAATGAAGATATTTTAGGAAACAAGCAGAAAAAATTCTAGGATATTACCACCAGCCAGGCACTAGTATTATCCAAGAGTTCAGCACTTTCAATATGTGATGAAATATCCAAAAGTACATTTTTTTTGCAACCATGTGTATAGAATGAGATGCATTCCGCTTAAACAGAGGACACTACATTTGTATAAAATAGTGTTAAGACACTCAATCCCAGCCCATCATAATTACAGTAAAAGAAAAACAACATGTGGTTCTGTAGATAAAGTTACCAGGTAAGAGGATAAAGAGTTATTGTTAGTATATAGTGCTCTGCCAAGAAATTATGACTAAAAAGAAATTAAGAAACAAGTAGAATTTAATAAAAGGCTCAATAAAAGTGGCTATATTGCACAACAATCTATTGCAAAAGCTTTTAATAGTAAAAATATGACTTATTTGTGACTCTGGCTTATTATGTAGGTTGTGAAGATGTTTTCTGAGTGCAGAAGGAAGGTAGAAGAAACATTCTATGCTCTACAAAAGCTTGGGTTCTATTTAAAATCTTTTTCAATCAGAAATGGAGTATCTGAGGGAGAGCAATTGTAATAAGTCTCATTATCTTCTGAAAAACCAAGGAATCACAGACAATGTATTTGTCCAACAATATAACCATATGTTCATGTTCTTTTGATCAGCAGTAATATTAGCCAGCTAAGCTCCAAATTTGAACAGCACTTTAGAACCCATCTTTTCACTGAGTTGGCAAACAGTCACAGTGAATGAAATACTCACTGCACTGAGAGATGGTCAAAATTGGAATTTCTGTTCTGCAGGAAACTCTGACCCTTCAAAATTTGATGATGACCTAAATCAGAAAGAATGTCACTACTTCAAAATTTCCCATTAAACAAATGGCTTGAAGAAAAGAGATTCAGGATTCCAAAACAAAAGCATTTTGGTAATGACAAAACAATTTATTTTGACATGATTAATGGTTTTAGTTTGATATGGTAAAAAGCTTTGCATCAATTGTATCTAAATGCTGTCTAAACCATTTGGATTACATTTGACATCATCACAGTAACATGGTTAACATTAATACACAATGTAGAAGGACAAAATAAAGAACTGGAATTACTAAAACTGAAGATTTTTATGAAACTGAAATAATTATTTCTGACAGTTCTCCATGGATATCTCCACTGTATCTTTTATGAAATCTTAACATATGACTACCCTTCATTCACTGGTAATAAACAGAACAATCCTCCCTATCCTTGCCCCAAAACAACTGGATTGAAAAATGTGATTAGGTATGGCCTTTCTGAGGTGAGTGGGAGTTCTGGCACTGACATCAATTAAGTCAGAACTTTTTTCACTGATTTCAGAAGGACTACTTGTGTACTTGAAAACATGCGAACATAAATCCTGTATTGATCTGGAACCTTAACAACAAAACTTCAAAGGAAATGATCCCATCTAAATCCCAGCTGAGAGCATAGGGCAAAACTCTTAAACATAGTGCATAGACTCTCAAAAAGCAAAAGCATTGTCTAGCCAGATTCTGAGAACATTTTCCATTAATTTACATCATCTGGAACAACAGCAAAAATAGATTATTTCAAAATCAGTATGACCAGTCCACCAATTTTAAAGTGTCTTCAACCACAGGAAAAGAGTGGCACTATTTTTATCATACACTTAGAAAAAAAATCATTACTGTTACTGCATTATTAAAATCTGCATACTTATAAATAAGGTAGCGATTTCCAACATGAAGAAGATACTGTTCTCAACAGTCAATATAATAAAACTAAATCATGTGGTAAGATAGACAAGAGATTTCACCAAATGTGGGCAAATATGCCTCAGGCACCCTCTATTAAGTGCACATCTGCCCAGAGAGCAGATTGCTACCATCTAGCATTATCAAAAGGCTGCATGTATTTCTCAGAAAACAAGCACAAACATTCTCAATAAATCATGGCGCTAAATACATGTTCCTCTGTCAGTAAGACATCATCTTCCACCTTGGTTGTGCCTGAGAGAAAATGTTTCTTTTTTTGTGTGTGTGTGAATTCAGATAAAAAGAAGAGTTGATTCTCTTCTTCGCTCCACCCTAATCCCTTGAGCATGTGCTTTACTGCAGACTTGAAAGGCCTTGTGAGGTTCTTTTGTATTGGTACAGGCAGGGCCTCATTGCCAAGCCCATCTACATTGCCTGCCCCCTTTCTGATGGTGCCTAGGAGACAAATTTCTTTGGATGACTGCTGGCCTGGATATAAACATGAAGCTAGAGATCCTTACATCATTTTTTTCCCAGTGTAGTCCAAAGAACATCCCCCCTGCTGCAGCTGATGAAAGACTAACATCCATCTTCATCTACCTCCAAAATCAGCTGGTGCAAAGTAAAAGGTGTCCAACAATAGAGAAGCATATTTAAGGGCAAGTAGAAAACAATATTTCAAGCACAAATCATGCAACACAAATTATTGCAAAATGGCATTGAAATTTCAGAATGATCACTTAAAAGCCTCTTTGTTTTGTTTAGATGAATGTTTATTTTTGGTGCATTAACTCAGTATTTTTGGTATCAGTAGGTGGAATGCATACTTTAATTTAAACTTCATAAGGATACTAGCCAGAACTTTGCAACTGCATTCATCTAAATAGATGACAGTATTTAATATTGCAGTATAACCTTGCTTAGTTTTCAAAATAAATTTGCAAAGGGAGTGGACTACTCTGAGGATAATCAATGTGATAGGGAGGGTTTTTTTTTTAATCTCTATGCCATTATTTGAAACTGACTAAACCAAATTTTTTACGTTAAGTTACCTGGGAAACCAAATGGAATTTGTACTCTTCTTCCAGGTACAGCAACGTAGTTGGAAACAAAGCTGTGCCACGAAGCAGATTACCCAAAGAAAGTAGTTCTGTCAACCCTATTAAAACTGGCCAGAGGGACTGAATTGTGTTCCCAGAGTGAATACACCACAGAGATGGAAAAGGAGCAGTGATCTGCCAAGTACCAAGGTTTTTAGTACAAGTTCCAGCCATTACTATGGAAGAACCTGTGTGGATCCGATTGGATCTCTATTAGAACTATGGCAGCCAGCAACAAGACAAAACAGAGATGAGGAGCAAGTAGGCATCCCCTGAAACGCGAGGCTAAGGACCACCTCTCTGTGTTGACAGATGTGATACACCATTGTGACAATGCAATTCCACTGAGGTTCTCTAATCTCCATTTAAGTATTGTTGGATATTGTTAGTGAATTTTCCACATGTTTAAAGTGTTCAAGAAATGATCAAGCACCTTGCTCTATCAATGTAAATTTTTACCTATGTTTATTAATTATGTCTATCGACAGCAAAAGCATGTAAAGTGTTTAACAATGATGATAATTAATGGCTTGGCAGAATGTGCAAAAGGTTCACTAGAAACTCGTGGCTAATGGCCAGAAGTCAACATTACCACAAGCATAAAACCAGAGTAACTGCAAGAATGATTCCAGGCCAATTAAGGTTCAGTAAACATTCAGCATCTGTGGGTTCCTTATGGTTTTTATTAAGCCAGAATGAAAGCTTTATGCACATAATTTTGTACTATTTTTTTTCCTTTATGCTTAAAATAAGAAGTTTCTCCCTAAAGGTCTCCCAAGGTCTGAATCCTTCACTATATTTAATCACTTTTGTTGTCTTTCCTTCTTCTTGGCAGCAATTTTGCCTGAGTACTCCTGGGACTGGTGTTGCATTACAGATTCATCAATGATTTGCTGCTTACTCTACATTATCCCACGAGTGCTGAGGCAAACAGTTCCTTGCCAGGATCAAATGATCCTCTATATTCGCCTGCAGTTTAAAATCTTGTTAATGCTGACACTTCTGACGAAAGCTCCACTCTGACACCGGAATGTGTGAAACCTGCAGGCTTTGGTGACTGCCACATAAAGAGGTACCCAGGGCACAAAGTTTTTTCTAGGTCCTCTATTAGCCCACAGGGACATAATCAACTTAAGCAACATCCTTACCAGAAACAACGTCAAACAGAACAGCTCACACAGTCTGTCTGGAGGTGATGCTGCTGATGGGTGACACAGAGACTGCTTGCTAAACCAGCATGTCTGAGGATTTTGCTCTAAAGTCAATTAACTTTAATGGTAAAACTCCAAATTGCTTCAATGATCTTTGAACCAAGCTCAATAAGAACTAATTAGGTCTCCATTCCAAAGGTTAGTTGTCAGAATTATTAATGGATTTTTGTTTACTTGTTTTTAGTATTGGACAAGAGAGTCTTTTTTAGTTATTTAGAGGAACTGACATAATTCAGAAAGTCTTAAATTAAAATACAGGTACCAGTATTAAAAAAATTAATTTCCTGTAAACAGACAAGTAAAGAATTTTACACCCTGTACAAATGTGGTCCATTTCACAGGGACAAAGGAAACACAAACTAAAGTTAGTGACACCTGTAACTTAGTTCTGTGGTGTTTACTACACTCCACAGCCTTACCAAACCTTGTATGTGTTTAACATGAGTACAGCTAGGTTTACTATCTATAGCTTCCAGTTCTGACAACAAAGTCTAGGACCTGGGCTGGACTTTTCAGAACTCATCTCATTCCCTCTGCTGAAAACTCTTGACACAGGAGAAGATTGTATGTCTGAAACACTTACCCCAGGAGAGAACATACTTGAAGAAAGACTGTGACGAAGGTTTCTCATGTAGGAATACCACAGCAAATGCCTGTGCAGTCTTGGCACTTTCTATGATTTATTTATTCTGTCAGCAGATCATCACCTGCAAATCAAATTAAGAGATACTCAAAATCTGAAAGTTACAAATTAGACCAAAGTCATTTATGTCATGATTTTTCTCCTACTTTTCCTTCCTTTCTTTTCCTGGAAACTGCAGGAAATATTTGAAGTTCAAAGTACAATAAATATAATCTAATCAAGTTGCATTTATAGCATACAAGACAGGAAACAGAGATGTAGTTCTTCACTATGAATTGGTCAGAAAACGATTTAACTTGAAATGCAGTACTCAAAAAAAGACCTAAATTCAGTCTTTGGATCCTGGAGTCCAATTCTCTCTGGCACTAACAAAATGTCATGTCATTTTCTAGAAGAACAAGGTCTGCACTTTTGCTGCTGAGCTCTGAAAACCTAGTTATACAAGGAGAGGAGAGTCTGTCTTCATGGTATGGTGGAGGAGATGAGAGAAAAGTCATACCCTCACATGGTGCATACAAAGGTAGAGACCCAAAAAACTCTTCCTGGTGACAGGGACTGCCCTTCTTTCTCCCTGATAGGGACTAACTCCCTGAAATACAAGGGAATAAAGGAGGACGGTAGCTCCGCTCTCCTCCATCTCCCATCCACCTTGCAGTCACGAAAAGAATAAGTTCAAATGAATTCTGGCACAGAGGTTTTGCACAGGCTTCCCCACCTGCCCCTTTGCCAGAGGCCTTGTCAGCTGAAACACGTGCGTGCTCTGTAGCTGCTCCAAGTCAAGGTCACTCGCTGTCTTAAGGCACATGAGACTCCAGGATACAATTACGATGTGCTGAAGGTTACTGGATGGAAGTCAGGGTGGGCACAGAAATATGCACACACATCACTTGTTCTGCGCTTGGACACAAACCCTTGGCAGCCAGGTTTGGTCTGATGTGATGGGCCTGAGGGCTGGGCTGCAGTTCAGTCTCTTTCAGAGATTTAGGTTGACTGTGTACCACTGGTGTTTAGAAGCAGCAACACTTGACTTGAGCTGAAGACAATGTGGGCAAACAGCTTTTCTGAAAATCAGTTTCTCAACAGTCACAGAGTCATAGAACTACAGAATGGTTTGGGTTGGAAGGGACCTTAAAATCGAGTTTCAATCCCTCGGACATGGGCAGAGACATCTTCCAGTAGATTAGGTTTCTCTAAGCCCCCATCTAACCTGGCTTTGAACTTTTTCAGGAATGGGGCATTCAAAACTTCTCTGGGCAAGGTCTTGTAATAGCACTGAGCAACAGTTACTCAGATTTCAAATTAACAGAGAGAAAATAAACATATTTTGGATTAATATGAAGAAAAATTGGAAGAGCTTAGATGCACTATAGCTCTGTGCCAAGTCCAGACTAAAGTCTCAATTAGGATGTGTAAGCATCTTTGCAACCTGTATGAAAAATAATCGCAAAACTGGTATTAAACTATGCCCAGTCAATCAGAATGATCCATAATGTGGAAGTTTTTAACAAGCTGCTGCCCAACATTTTTGACATGTTTTAAAACAAGCCATCCTGATCAGCCCTGTAGAGGCAAGTGATTCTAAACCTAATGATTCTCCAAAGAGAAGAAGGCATAAAGATTTAGCAACTCAGTAGACATGACTGCGCAGACCTCTGCTGCCAGCTTGGAAATGACAAATGACTTGTTAATAGAGAAGCTTTCTTTTTGTATTATTTTTTGCCAATGAAGTGAAAACAGAGCATTGATTAAGCAATCCAAGCTGAGAAAATACCATCCAAATTGGATGAGAGCTTTCAGACCAGCAGCTTCAGACCAGGTTTCAAGGCTTTGAAATACAACTTCTGCTTGTTGCTTGATGCTTAAAGATACCTATCCTGGAGCCACAGACAGTAATTGATGTCAAGCTGACACTGTAGTTCACAGATGAATTTCAGTTGTGTGGGCCATGCTACATGCACAACGCTTGTGTGAAAAAATGCTTTCTGTGTCAAATGCTACAAACGGAGAGAGAGGATTAATAGAGACATCAACAAAAAAGTTCTCTGCACAAATAGAGTATGGCTGAAGAATACCAATAGCCCAGCATGCCTCTGACTTAAAATCACCCTTCTCTTCCACCTGTCAGATGAAATCATTTGTACAAAAATTCAGTCTGAGCCTTTCACTCACAGTATTAGTTTTCTGCACAGCTAAAATACTAACTTATATCCTGTGGAATAATTTTACCACAGTCACCATATGTATTCAATAGTAAACAAAAATTAGCTGTCTAGAGGTAATTAAAAATATTTTCAGGTTTTTCCTCTTGCAGAAAAGAATTAAGTTTTCCGGGGGAGCTTTAAATACAAGCTTTAGCACTCACAGATATTAAAGTTTGAGTGACTCATATTCTCATTCCCTTGTATAGCTACACTACTAGACTGTATTTCCCCCAATTCATCACAGAATAGGCTATGTCCACAGCCATAAAGCAGAGACAGTGGCATGTCATGGAGCACTAAGTCCAAACAGTAAAACAGGCCCCTAAGTAGAATAGGAGAAATAAGCATCTAAATTGTCATCCTCAGAAGGCACTATAGAGACTTATTTAAATTAAAATATGTAATAAATATTTAAGTTGACTGTTTGGTGCCTGGGGAGGGTGGGGGGGTTTTTAAAATAAACCTGCACAAAAACATGCCCTTTCACTAAAAATATCCTAACACCCATAGAAAACTGCTGCAATGAAAAATTTTCACCTTAATCAGGTCAGTTTGTCTGGACAACTGCTGGGTAAATAGCTATGCCATTCTATTTGTATTGCAGCTCATGCTCCAGAGCTCGGAAAAATCAACATAGGCTTATAAGCAAAGTCAAAAATATCCTTCATTTTTAACAGACAAGCATTGAAAGAAATGGTATGGGGTTTCTTTTCAACTAGCAATCTGAATATTTTATGCATCCAAAAATTAAACCAGTTATTTTTGTGTCTCTGAATTTTAAATCAACACCCATTATTTTACAGCCTGTTAACAAACAGAATGTCTCTGATATAGCAGAATTGCTTTCCTGAAAAGTTCATGCACGACTACAAATTGTAAGGCTAAGATCCTTTTTTCTGAAAGTATTGTTCAGAAAACAAGCACAGAGCAGACTTTCCTTACCATGAATTATCAGCCCTATTTAACCTATTATCTCCACATTCTTGATTGAAAAGTTTCCAATTGTTTGAACACCTTCTTCCCTGAAAAGAAAACAAAAAGAAAACAAAAAAAAAAAACCCTCAAAACATGAAGAATAAGAGAACAAAGATTTGTGTTGATTGTTTTAGAAAAGAAACTGAGGAAAAAACATTATTAGTGATAAAATTATTTGTATTTTTTTGTTGCTGTTGAAATGAATTACTGAGCACAAGATTTGCTAGGTGAGTAACTGCAACACTGGTGCCAGAGGAGACCTTCTTGTAGGACTCTTTGCAACACTGTGATGGTGCTTGAAATTCTATTCATAGTCTGAGTACCATCTTGATCAGATTTTCCTTGAAATTCCTTAATATAACATTATGCAAGCACTTCTACGGGATTTGTTGTTCTTTTTGGAAATCACAGAACCATAGAATGAATCATAGAATGGTCTGTGTTGGACGGGATCTTAAAGATCATCTAGTCCCAACCCTGCCTTGCCCTGGACAGGAACACCTCTCACTAGACAAGGCTGCTGAAGGCCTTGAACACTGCCAGGTTTGTACCTCCATGGACAGCCTGTTCCAGTGTCTCACCACCCTGACAGAAAGGAATTTCTTCATAATTACAGTTGTACAAAAAACTCTTTCTTTCTAAATAGAGTACATAGTTTCACTGCCTGAGAGGGAAATAATAGCTGTGTACATACGTGAAATGACACACTTCAAAACAGAATTCTGCTTCCATGATTTTCTATGGCTCAGAATCCTGCTTTGATGGGAAGATGACATATTGGGGAAGTACTGAAACACACACAGATTCCTCACTAACCTCTCCTGAATCTTTCTGACACACACTCACAGAAGTGACATTCCAGCTGACTTTTGTTGGTCAAACTTAGATTCACTGATGCTGCTGAAGTAAATGAATGTAGTTACATACAAAAGAGATTTGAAGAAGGTTTTTTTTCATTCTCACAGCAAAAAGTTACACTACTCAAAGTAGTTGTGTCCATTAAAAAAACCCTCTTTTTTTCATTAACTCATTATTTTAAATATATTTCAAAATTTATTTGTAGTGGAAAAAGGATTTATAAGTAGGAACCACAGGAGAGTCATAATTCAGGTCACATTTGTGCAGTTCACCAGCTAATCTGAAAATCTAAATCTGCAGAGACTTTTTGATATCTTCTCAGAACTCTGCATCATATTACTTATGAATGGACTCCATTCAAAAGAAAGGTTTTAAAATGCCAAAAAATGTTTTCTGCATTGTCATCTACTTCTTTGTTCAGCCTGTTCATCTCTTTTGCTCAATATTTGCAAATTAACAGACAAATTGTGTTCTGACCCATCCACATCCTCCTCCCTGTAACAGATTAATGGCTAATGCATATTCCCTCTGGAGTGGCTACAAAATGCAATGGCTGCAGTGGAGAACATACCACACTTTCTACTTTTACCAATTGCTTTGCGTATGGTGACAGATTATTAAAGTGAAACAGCAGGAAGATAAATGAAATTTTGTCTCCTTTTATTCCCAGTATCCTACTGAAATTTCCTACTCCTACTAACAACTGTAGTGGATGAAAATAGGAAAAAACATTCCTGCAATTGAGAGACTGAGAAATCAATCGGATTGGGTGCAGCTACTGGTTGTGCCCCAGATGAGCGACACTGGCTTCTTTCCCACCTTTCACAGTAACCATGAAAATTATGTTTACTTAGGTGCTGAATGTATTTTACATATTTCAGTTGCAAGCTCTTTGGGGCACAGTCAGATGCTAAATATGCTTTTCTACTGTTAGTGCAACACAGCCATGACATATCTTGAGACTTAACAAAAGTCCAAGCAATAAGTAGTTACCAAAGATTTTTTTCAGGCAACAATTTAGTTCTGTGAAAGACCATTTTCCCAAGCACTCAGAACAGTACTTGTACATTTGCAAATCACCAGCGTGCCAAAAGAAAATCTAATAATACTTAAAAGACAGAAATAAAACACGAGTCGATTGGCAAAAACGCTATTAGAGAAATACTGGGCACCTGAACAAATCCCTGCATTCTTCAGTTTCCAAGCAGTTTCATCCTCCAAAACATTTTGCATTTCTTTTGATACTGCATGTGTATCTCTTAAACAGCTTTTACAGCACAGCTAAAAAAGCCACTGCTGTGAAAAAATGCTGTACCTGGTGAAAGTACTTCAAGGAATGTAGACCCTAATCTGCAAACCTTTTCTCTCACAAATAATCTTCATAGCTTTGATTCTGACATGAGGAGGATTATTCATATAAGAGAGAAGAAAGGTAGGCATGGGAACTTAAGAATTGCACTAACACAGTAAAGTATTGTAAAATGACAATAAAAATGGCATTTAAACTCTCTCGAGTTTTGCCTATTCTGTAGTACAGAAAAGAGACAGTAAATTGAACAAGTAGCTTTTACAAAACTGCAGCCAGAAACCAAAAAAATGGAGGTACTGGAAATAAGCAAAGTTCACACAATGCCAAAAGTACTGTCCACAAGCTAGAAACTTCAGAGAAGTCAGGAAGTACAAAGATAAAGTTTGAACTCCCACGAACTTAACTGACTTCTGTCCTGCAAAGAATATCAAAGCACATAGTAAAAACTGTGCCACTGTGGAGGAAGGATGAAAAAGAGATTAAAGACAACACAAGGAAGGCCTCAAGTAAGTATATTCCCCCAGTTTTCAATCAGAAAATTTTAGGTTAAATTTACAGACAAAGATAAGGTGAATAATAAGAACGTGGATATACAAATAGAAACTACCAAAGCTAGCAAAAAAACCAATTCAAAGAGTTAAATGCTTGAAGTCTGATTAATCACCATCTCACACTTCTAAAAATTCCTCTCACATGTAATGCTGGTCCAGTGACAAATATTTTTAATAGCACCATCTAGTTGGGAGTGAAACTGAAAAATAGTAGATATGGTTTCTTTACTTACAAAAAAATCAGAGAAGAAAAATAAGAGGAGATGGCAGTTGGGAAATTACAAGCTATTTCGTTGGACCTCATTAGTATGAAAGGCTTTAAAATACATTTTGAGAGAGACAATATATAAAGACACAGAGGTAAATGAAAAATGAGATAAAGTGCAACAGCAATTTAGCAAGAGGACACCATATAAATTATCCATATAGTTTTCTTAGATGAGGTAAAAGATATTGTGAACAAATTAGGTGTAATAGGTCTCATCTTTCAGGACTTTAGTAAGGCATTTGACATTGTGTTTTATGCTATTAAGGAATCTGAGGACTAAGACATTTTGCATAGTTAAAAAACAGCTAAAGGAGAAATAATAGCAAGTAAGTGCCATTAAGAAGGGATGCATCAAATCAATTAAGATTAGCAGTGGGTCTTCAGGATCCATTCCGGGGCTACTCTTGTCCTTCCATAACTCTTGATCACTGTGACCAAGGTAGAAGAGTACCTGCACATTCTAATGTCAGTGGAGTAGTGAAGCGATACATGCAGCTTGAAGATGTGAGCCAAAGAAATGGGGTCAGCAACAAGGTCTGGGGCAGAAAATTAAAATGTAACATGGGAGATGACCCGGTAAGGACAAATGACGACTACAATGAGAGAGTGACAAAACAAGTAACATGATGAAAAAGGCAAATGAGGCCATAGAACATAAGAGTGGGGATTTCCAGTAGAACATGGGAGACAAAGAGATTTCCCATCCGAAGACACTACCAGAGCTGACCTGTTTAGCACAGCAAGAGAAAAGCTAACTAAGCACGTAACTGCTGCCTAGCTAGCTTGAGGAAGATGCCTGCAGGTAGAAGTAAGTTAGTATCATCTAATTAAAGGAGCAACAAGAGCAAGGCAGGGAAGGCAGTGTACATGCCACACACTCATCTAGGCTGTACAGAATGAAAGCAGCTATGAGTTTTTCAAACACTGTTCCAGATAGGAGAGTGGGGGCAAAATTACAGCCTTGGAGTTAGAGGTTAATACACAGCTGGAAGTATCAAGGTGCTGTAACACCCTCTAGAACTGCCTGGACCCACTGCTTGCACCCACTGGTCACAGAGTGTCCTTTAGCTCTTCCATCATTAGTGTGGTACTGACATTATCACTGCTTTGATGTTAGTGGTTTCATTTTGGGGGACATATCCAGCACACCATTCCTTTTTGCACATACACTTTTCATTACAAAATCCATGTAAAACTAATTACACAGATAAAGGCTTTTGCGATAATGCAGGCTACTTGCAAGTAAAAATACATAGAAGAATGTAGAGCCCAAGATTATTTAAACAGCTAGGGCTCACACAAATATGATGTTAATAATAATTAAGTATTTTGTTAAATAATTAATTAATAAGGATTATTTTGTGAAATAATTCAGGGCAAACTGGAGAATTCTTCTTAAATTATTAGCTGCTTAAAAGAAGTATGTCAGATGGGTGCTCTAAAGAGAAATTTAACAGAAACTGTATTTTTAGAACTTGTGCAGAGATGCATTTCTCCTGAAGAGAGTGAAAATTTGGCACTTCATATGAGCAGAGATGATCTGGCCCAAACATTTCTGTTTGCAGATGATGACTACTATATTATTCACTTTGTCTTGGCACAGTCCGTCAATAGAGGGAGTGCAGCAGAATAAAAAAGTCTTTTCTCTATTTGCTGATAACATTTTTAGCACATTTAAGGAGAAATCTGAAGAACCATAGTAATTTCTAAACCCTAGAAAATGTGTTGAGCAGAGAGAAAAGGACAGAGAGGACATCAGTAGTTGCAAAATACAAAACAAAACAGAGAAAAATGTCTCCAAAAAGGGAAGGCAAAGTAATAACACTTAAAATATATTATAGGAATGTATTTGAAAGAACCTTTCCAGGAAATAGCATCTGTTTATACCCATTAAGTTTACACTTACTTGAAAACAAATCAGTGGATACTATACTAGGGATGAATCTAATCCTTGTATCCAAAATAATAAATTCAAGGGATTAGCCAGGACAGCAGCATTTTTATCAAACAGAATTCATTTGCATCCATCCTCACATTACCAGAAAAGTAGCTCTCTTCTAATTAGCAGATCTTGAACATTAACCTTTTGTCTTGACTGCAATCACTTCGATTAGTGGTAATGTTCAGCCTCCTCAAAACTTCTTCTTTCATAAATTGACTATTCCCATGGTAACAGCTGTGACTTTCATTCTACAAACACCAAGAAAATGTGATTTCCTTTATATCAGTTGGCCAGGCTGGGGGTGCAACTTTGGCCTTTGTCAATGTTTTTTTCAGATAAAACTGTTTATTCCAGAAGAAGGGGAAACAGCTGCAAGCACAATTCAGGAAACAGTTGTTGACTAATCCACGAAGCAGGTTTGGCAATGCTTTGAAAGGAAGCTGTCAGACAGCCTACCTGCAATGCCAATGTGTTCTGTGGCTGCATGAGGGAACGATGAGCACATTCAACAGCAGCCACCAAACTTAAATCAATATTTTCCATGGGTTGTTGTTTGGATGGCATTTTTTCCCTTTTTGCTTCTTTCTTTGGTGGCTCCACAAACAGTAGCAAGACATCAGCTTAATAGCCCCGCATGAAGAGTTGAGAAATGTAAATCAAGGATTTTCATTCAAAGAACATTGAATTTAGCCAAAAAGAACATCAATTCATTGCTGAGACGCTGACACAGCTTTAATGATTGGTGTCTTCATCTTCAGTGCTCACACAGGTCTATAAAAAAAGTCCTAATCTCAGCTGAAGTGAATCCATCCCCAAAGTAGCATCAGCTTTAGTGGGACCAGCAAATATTCACAACAAAGATACTTTTCCCCCAGCAAGTCATGCAAAATTTTTCTGAAAGTTTATCAAATCTGAGACTTTTTCCAGAAAACCCATCTGCTGCATATGAACTCATCTGATACCTTTACCTTCTTTGAAACTCATGGTTTCCAAGTCAATCTGTCAGGGTGAGAATGGATAAAGTGAGATTCACATGTACTTCTCTAGCAATTCACTGAAATAATCAAGTTTTCCCTTAGTCACAAATGCAAGATTCTGTCAGAAAATATAAGTGCAATTTTCCAAACTTAGAATTGCAAGTTCAGTTTCTTAAATTGGTCTATAAAATGCATTTTTAATTTTTTTATGAAATTTTTAGCATTCACATAAAGGACTAGCAGACAGCAAAGAGACTGAAAAATTAAACACAACTCTAGAAGCCTTTATTTTTTCCTTCTCCTTAATTCCTCATTAACCCTTTCAGCATTGGACCAAGTGATTTCTTTCCTTGCCTTACATAATTTTTATTCCAGGCATAACCAATCCCTGTTGTTAATTAGACACTTTGAAAACCTGAACACATTTTGGCAGCAGGCCTACTTTTTTAGCCAAAACTATCAAGTGTTTGAGGACAGAAAAATCATGGGTCTGCTTTTATGAAAGTGAACAGTGGCTGAAATTGCACAACCCACATAAACTCTGCTCATTCTAGCAGATGTTAAGATTGCTCAGAAATGGACTAATTTCTCACCTTCATGCCTGAGCATTTATCATACTTCTATATCTGCAGGTTTTGTTGCCATCAGAAGGTACCAAACACAATTCCAACAGTAAAGGCCACAGCTTCTCCTGCTGTAGCCGAAAAGGAAAATGTCACTAGGAATTAATAGGAGGCTGTAAATATATTACAAGCACTAAGCTGCTGTATTTATATTTACATGAGTATCACACTGCATGCCATCCTAACTAAAAACCTCACTCTGACACAGGATTATAATCTAAAAGGGGCCAAATTAATTAAATCTCAGTTCTGGGCACACACAGGGGAAGTCTGGGTTTGAGCTGGTACCCATCATTTCAAGCTCATGTTTATTTTCACTCCAGCTCCAAAAAAATATTGGTGAATAATCCAGAACTGCTCATCCAGGAAAGATTCCAAAGGCTTGCCAAGTTCCAGACTACAGTCCATGGAAAGAACCAAGTGCACAGATTTGTTGGCAAGAGATGTCTCTATCCACACTCAATTTGGATTTGTTCTAGAGTGGTTCTCAAAAATGGAATAACCTTGGGAAAAGAAGTACAAAGGAATTAATTGAACCCAACCTGTGAATGCTACGAATACCCTCAACTTTAACGCAAAGGAACACCAAAAATAATTCAAGGTAAGCAAAGAAACCAAAAGTATTTAAAGTAACCAAAAAAGTAACCAAAAAATTACTGCAGATCAATGAGAAGGAGGAAATGGTTGGCAGGAAGAGTTGCCTGTAGGACTGGCAATATCATGGTAGCAAAATCATTTTAGAGGACAACTCATGTTCTGATGCCACAGCCCAGTTTTGCAGTCATGCTACAGGCACCAGGATTTTTAAGACATTACACCATTACATCCACAGTAATAGTCTACACCCTGTTTGGTGCCTTCCTCTGCAGTTTGGCCCATCTTCCTCCAGGAAGAGGGATGTGACTGTTCCTATCATTGGCCCTGGAGTCAGGAGAGGCAGAGGAAGCAAGCAGCGCTCATTTTCCGCTGTCCTCAAGGCTTGTTCTTTCTCTGCAGCAAAGCACCGGAGCAGAGCAGCTGGACCTGTACGTTTTACAAGGATTTGTGGATTGTAGAGAGTTTAAGGACTGGATAGCCCTAAGCTGGAAAGTCCCATACTGCAGAAGGATGGATAGATAGATAGATAGATAGATAGATAGATAGATAGATAGATAGATAGATAGATAGATAGAGGAGGGAATCCCAACTACAAGGCTTTCCAAATTAAATCCTTAGAGGGTAAGTCCTGGCTTCTCTCCCATCACCCTTGCAACAACATCAGCTCAGATCTCACAGGAAGCAGGCTAGAGAAGCGACCACTGTCCTGACCCACAAGGCCTATAAATCTCACCCACTCTTTGGTTCAGGAATATTAATATGATTGCCATATTTAGTGTCTTTACTATTCTTAAAAAAAATAAATCAGTAATATGGGGCATTCAGTATGTTGGTTTGTCTTCCCACTTCTTTTAAGTGTCTCCAACTCCTGCAAAGCAGTGCACCACAGGCCCTTCCTACCTCATGCCAGGGAAAGACAAAGAGCATCCCTGCATCGCTCTTTGAGTTTTGAGGCTTTCTGCATGCTTTCACCATCTAATAATGAAACTTGTCCTACACCAATTGGTGAGCTAATTGCTGTTGAAGTAGATGGTAAGACATGCCTGAAAAAATATTTGGCATCTTTATTTCATGTGAGGGGAATGTAAGAGTAATATTATCTATTTTCCATTTCCTGACAGCTGAAACAAAAGTTAAAGCAAGCTTTTACAACCAGCAGAGTTTGAGGAACAATTACCCAGCTCCAGTGGATGCATACCTTGCATCTAGCTCTATTTCCCTCTTCTGTGGTTTATTTGCCTCGTGGGCATGCCACGTGCTGGGGGCTCATTGACTGACAGCATGATATCGAATCTGCTCCAGCCACCAGTGCTCAGAGAGCAGCATTGTGAAGAAATTCAAGATACCAAAACCAGGAGCAAACTCATAAGGTACTCATGATAAGGAGGCAATATTTTTTTCTATATTTCCTGCAGTTATCTTGGAGGGATGCTGGCACAGTAACATCCTCAGTGGGAAACTGCTCCTCAGTGCTGACTTCCCAGTGTTGGCCACCTTACATATTCAAACAGAGATATAAATAGTACAGCATTATAAAAATTAACAACAGCACCAGAGGTCTGTGTGAGGATCAGACCTCAAAACCTGACACTGCGGAAGAGATGCTGCATTGGAGCTATTCAGGCAGAAGGCTCCGCATTTGGAGAAGGAAGAAGAGCTTGCCAATTGGCATTCCAGCAGTTAGTTGCTGGCCAAGATTTTCAAGGTTGAACTTTATACCCGTAGCTTCACAAAGGTCACACTTAGCAAACTGTTGGGGCTTAACAGAGCAAGGATGCATTTGGCTCTTATTCCAAGGGCCTTTCCTTGATATGAATATTGATGACAGTGGAACAAACATCTCAATAGCTGCACAGAAAGGCCAATGCACAAATGTGCTATACTCAACATATGGAAAAAGTCTGAAGCCTTTCAAACTACTTAATGAGAAAGCTGGGGATATCAACAGCAGAAGGAAAAATCTAAAATGGGAGGAAGAAGCCTGTATCTTTTCATGCTAATTTATATTGTTAGAGAGGAAAGTACACGGCAATGTTAGCTATGCCGAGGATTTTCAAAAGTTGTATTTATTTTTGGTTTTATTTCAAAAATAGTGTTTCAATGAATATGCATCATGCTGGGTTTGTGGCAGTGGTAGTGTGTTGATCACCATGGTACCTGAGCACTCAAGCCAATGATTAACCAGCAGAGCAAATGAAACAGAAGCTGAGAGCCAAAATGCACAGTGACAAGCTCTTCACAGACCTTATGTATGCCACAGCATCTCTGTCTAGAATTCCTTCAGGCTTTACACTGTCTTCCCTGCTCTTAGGATAACCAGATCTTTTTTTCTAAACAGTGCTAAGGGATATAGAGATCTCAGACTGTCTCAGGAGAAAGGAGGAGATTAAAAAATCCCAAAAAACAAACAAACAAAAATACATAAATATTTTCATCAGGAAAACATTGCTTAAGCACACAGTAAGGAAAAAATAATTTTCATTTCCATAAATTGATTATGAATTGACAAACTTTGTTGTGTCTGCCCAGCTATCAACTTAGTCTTTAAAACTATTGTCCTGAAGAAAGGCAACAAGTCTTTGCTCGCTAAGGAAATGACCTTTCAAGGGATTGATGCAGACTATACTTGAACACCACTGTCAGCTTTATCTAATAATAATGAAAAGAATACACAAAAACATATGGCTATGTG
The DNA here is from genome assembly GCF_028769735.1 of Zonotrichia leucophrys gambelii. Lineage (NCBI taxonomy): Eukaryota > Metazoa > Chordata > Aves > Passeriformes > Passerellidae > Zonotrichia > Zonotrichia leucophrys. The sequence goes on along the minus strand of NC_088171.1, from coordinate 86,778,903 downwards.
CCTTCTTGAAAAAGACCAGAGATTGCATCAGCCCCTCTCCACATTCCAAATAAGCAACAAGTTAACATAACTCTGATGATGTTTGCTTAAGATATGTGCATACAACTAGTGTGAGCTTTTAATAGTTTGGGATGCTTAAGCAGAGGCCTCTGGATTTTAGAAAAAGAAATCTTCTGTTGAATTATCTACCCCTTGCTGTTTTGTTTTGTGCACAAAGTCTCTGAGGGGCACAGGAAAGCCGAGGGCCTTGCATGCAGGCCAACTTGACAAAGGTTAAATCCTTTCCCTACTGTGGAATTGTGCAGCTATAACACAATCCTCACTGAAGAAGTTTCCTGTTTTCCATCACTAATCAAGGCAATGATACTGCATTCTAATTAAATTGATGTCACGTGGAGTTTTTCCTCTTCACTGTAGCTGCTTCACCCTTCGGAGGTGGTTACATCCAGTTTATCCTTTAAAAGAGGAGCAGGTTTTGGGGACAAGGCCCCATTACCAGCAATGAAAACCCAAGTGCTCACTTCCTAGTGCAGTTACAATATGTTGTGCCTCAGCAGCAGTTTTGAAGCAGATACGAAGCACTGCACCATCCACCTATATTTGACTGTGAAACTCTGGATTAATGCTCACTCTAAGCATCAGCCTTATTCTCTTACCTCTCTTGTGTCTAAATCATATCCATCACTGTCATCTCTAAAGATTTAGATCCTCTGTGCACTTCATCAGGCATTATAATCGAAGCTAATGAAAGACATGTTTGTTTAGCTGTTGTAAATGGCTTTGAAGATCTTGGTTTCAGCCAGGGTGATGAATTAAGGATGTCAGCTGGGCAAACAGCATAATTTGGAATGAATTTAGCTAAAATGCATTACTGAAAAAGCAATATGGATTTTTAAAATTAATATTGTTTCACATACTTTAGCAGTAAATATTTCACTCCTTCTTACCACATGAGTCACCAGGCATAGAACTGGAAGAATCAGCAATGACACCAGCTTTTCAAACACAAGACCAACTTAGGATACTATAAACAGGTGTGAAAAGCCACTTTTCAACTGCAGCAGGGAATACAGCCCTCAAACAGTTTACCCCTCAGCTGACTACATTTCTGCCTAATACCAATTCTGCAAAGCAGCCTGAACACGGTAATTAAAGCATTTTACAACAAAACTCATAAACCAACAACTGCAAAGAACTATTCCATAACACTGTTATTTATTAGAAGTACCCAGCTTTTATTTTCCCTGGTGCATTTTCAAATGAATAAAAATAATAACTTAAGGGGAAAGAAAATTATCTTTAAACAGTGGTGGTTTTTTTTCCCTCTCCCAGGTAATTTGGAGTCAGGAGGAATCCAAAATAACAGCATGACTGTTGAAAATTATAGGGTAAGGTTGGAAACCTTTAGAGGTCATCTAGTCCGGCCTCATGCTCAAACTAGTGCCACCTTAAAACAGATCATTCAGACTTAGAAGGAAAAGGAACTAATTTAAAGTAAAAGGAAAGGAGAAAATTAAGTCTTCCTCTACCCCCTTTTGCATCACAAGGAAAAAAAAATGCAAGGAAATATTTTCTTGAAACATGTAGTTCCACCTTTTGTTGACCTAGTTCCCTTTCTGCCTTGATGCAGGGAACATTTAGCACAACGTGTGGCAAACTCTGTCTCAGTTGCCAGCACTGCTCTGCCACACTGCTGGCCAGAAAAGGCTGGGAACGCTGCATGTTCAGCTCCAGTGACAGGGAAAACGCTCCATATCATTCATTAGCAGTCTGCTCCAAGTTAATTAAGGAATGGAGCTGACGGCTGCTGAAGCAGGTTCCACCCCATCTTTTCCTGAGAAAGCAAGGCCTCCAGGGCAGGGCCTGGACTGCACAGCAAAGAAGAATAGGGTGGGGGAACCTTGCAAGATCTCAGCGAAACCCAGATGACTCATCAGAAAGTAAAACGTTTCTATTTTGGCAAGAGGCTGAAATAGCAGCCCTGGGTTGTGCTGCAGCACAGCAGTAAATGACCCTAAGTGCCCGGGACAAACTCCTATGCACACTGATATTCCTAACAGCAGGGGCTATTTCACATCTCATTAAGCAAAGGGGTTTACATGACAATTAACACATTAATTAGCAGCATCTTTTTCACAGGTGAAACTTTGGCTTGAGATTTCAACATTTGTAGACAACTGTTCTGTGAGTGAAAATTAAGGAATGGTTTATCATGACTCAAGGCAGCAAGGATTTACAGGCAGAACTGGCATAGGAGTATGTTTGTCTGTGTACTGTAGAACACTGCAACCTGGCAAGGGCCTTTCCCATAACCTGCATGAAAGGAAGGCCTCCTTGTACCATCTGCACCCTGCCACTCAAAGCCCAGACTTTGGCATGGGCAAGGTGCCAGGCTGGCCACTTCATGAGCTGACCATAAGCAAGCCTAATGTACCAAAAGTCACAGAGAGACAAAGCAAGGCCTGGACATGCAGGAGCACAGCTCCCATTCCTCAGCCCCAGCCGCTGGCCTGTGTGGCTCCCCACTACAAAAATCCCTTTGACTGTATTTGTATGGACAAAACACCACACAACAACCCTGCTAATTTCACTGAAAATAGGCATCAGTTATAAGGGAACGTTTACTGCCCTACAGCTTCACATCCTAGATACAGAGTTAATAATTTCTACCAGAGACCACTTTAAAGAAGAGTTGGCACTATTAAGCTGCATGAATATTTCTCTCTGAGGTTTTTGTTCAACACCATCTTTAATTTCTATTATCTTTTGAGATAATGGATTTACAAGTATACAAGATGTAGAGTACTGGAAATTGAATGAAAGGAAGAAAAAATAGGAAACTAAAACTTGTAGCTTTCAAGATCAGATGGATTCTGATAGTCATTTGGTATATTCCCTATCAAATGGATGCTGCCAGCCCACAGGACACAGTGGCATGCTTTGTATACGTTACCTTTCACCTCCCTCACGCACATACTGCAAGGAAGCTGTGTTCTAAACAATGTATAAACTAACAAAAGCCACACTAATCTTTTACATGTTTTTGGCACTCAAAGCATAGATAAATCACTGTGTCATAGCCTCACCTATAATACCACTTACAAAATAAATCCAAGCTCAGGAGGAACACCAGATAACTTGTCCCTTAATTACCTTTTAAAAGCTGATGGTTTCTTTCAGAATATGATTTATTTACTTTATTTTTCAGCCTGCCTTGTTTCAAATGGGTACTCTCTGACTGACCTCTAGGTACCCTTGCATTTGGTCTGTGATATCCCCAGAATGTCAATGCTTTGATTCTTCATCTTTCATTTCCCTAACATTTCTTATTGGTCACTTCTGGTAGTGGTGGCAGCTGAAGTGGAAGTTTATCTTCTGATAATCTGTACTGCTTTAATGGTTCCCGGCATGCTGAGGATATTTTCCAAGTGTTATGGTGACACCAGCTGAGATCTTGGCAATAGAAAAGTGTTTCACATGTTTATTTCCTAACTTAGTCTCTTGTGGTTTTTTCTGCTTTCCCAACCCTCTGCATCCCTTGATTTCTATGGCTTAACACCTTTTGTTATTACTGTGTTCTTAGTTATCACTTCTCAATATCTTTCTGATTAAAAAGCCTTTGAGAAACCTGAGGGCATTCCCATTATGCATCCAAAAATCTCTTGATAAATTTCTCCAAACCTCCAAATCACATTTGTCTAAAAGCTGAGCAAAAATCCCCTCTAAAAGGAGAAACAATAGTCACATTTTTTATATATATATTTCTCTGTAAACTAGAGTCTAGGAACTATGGCACATAAAGCTTGTAAAATGATGAGCACGTTTCAAACAATTCTAATACAAAATATGACACATAAAACAGGTCACTGGTTTTAGCATGCCTTCAAAATAACATATGCTTGGAAATGCTTTTCCTTGTAGCATCACTATTCTCTTTTTTCAGTGAGAAAATGAATCATGCAGTAGCATGCCTGAAAAAGCAAAATTCTCATATAATTTCTATCACTCACTCAGTGTGTTCATGACTTTTATACAGCTGACTGAACATTTATTATCTCACGTGAAAGAGAAGCTGTGAGTTTGCTCACCTTTGTCACCTGCAGGATCTTTGAAATGCCTCCTCTCCTGTTTCTTCCAAAGAGTACGTTTCCGCATCTCCCAGTCCATCCCCGAGTCCACTGAACATGCAGACATCAATAAGTTCTGGCTAAGTTATCCTACGTAACTCTGAAGAAAAAAGGACAGACTTGCAGATGCTGCAGAAGGTCTTCTCTACTCTCTTTGAAAATTTTGTTTTCTTGGTGGTCTGTCACAGTCAGGTCTCCGGTAGTAAACTGAACAACCTATCCTCCTGGCTCTTCTTTTCTTCTTTTTCTTTTCTGTAAACACATAATCAGGGCTTCAAATCCTTTAGGCATCACAAACTGTATTTCTCTATTGCCCTCTACTGACTGCCGGCTCACGCCGCCTTCCCGGAGAAGCGGCGAGCAACAGATCCGCGCTACGCGCTCCCCGCCGCCCTCCCCCGGATCGATAATGATACACGATGACCAAAAGTCAACACAAATCATTCTATTTTTTCCTTTGTTACAAAACACCAGTCACGATTTACAGCCTCTTGGCCAGCCGTGGTAGCTACAAAACGCTAAACAACAGAAGCGGGAAGCAGTTTGTAACACGGCTCTGCTAACGTGGGCTCTTTTTTTGGTGAACAAAAGCCAGGAAAAAGTAGAGACGAAAGCGTTCTGCCTTGAAATGAGGATGAATCCATCCCACTGATGCCATAAATACTGTGCCGGGGATCTGAAGGCTGTCTGGTTTTAAGGGTTCGGTCTTGCCAGCACTGGATGCACAGAAATACTGCCTCGTGATGGGAGTTCTGCAGGAAGGGGCTGGTAGAGAGCCATGGATTTGGGGCCATGGGTTTTGGCCATTTCCCCTTTGTTTCTAGTGCTTTGTTTAGCACATTCAGCACCCCACCTAATATGGGAAAGCCTCATATGATGGGACCCGGGACACACATCACCCAGGAACATCACCCTGAGTGTGGAAGGCTCTGGGAGTGGCTGTCTGCCCTGCTTTTTTAACAAAGATGATCTATAATGCAAAGAGAATCCAGCCAGCTAAGATAAAAAAAAGGAATGGCCCAGTGTTGTCTCAGGAGCAGAAGGACAAAAAAGTGTACAAGCATTTCAGGCACACTGGAAGACACTGAGAGAGAAAAAAGCAGGGATATAAAGAGTGTAAAAGTGAAGGTGGAGGGGGGGAGAATGGAAATTAATCTTTTGCATTGTGTTAGTCACTGCCTAATAAGTACAGCACATGCTGGTTAATCAGGTCGCTCAGGCACTTGTTCTCAGAAGGAAAACTGAATCCACGGTGCTGGTGCAGATGCTCTGGCCCACCGGCACCACTCCAGGGGCAGGGAGGAGTCAGGTCCCAGCTCCAGGCAAAAGAAGAAACCCCTAGCACATTTCCCTTTATCTAGGCAGCAGCTGGGAAAGCACTATCTTGCCTCACCATTCTTCCCCCAAAAACAACTTCCCTGGGGAACAAACGGGCTTAAAAAATTATAGACACAGACCCACACCTCAAAAAAGTGTTGGAATTACTTTTGTTTACTTGTGTTCAAAAAGGACTTTCATTTTCCCTCACCAGTATTAATAAATGGGGATATTTCATTTGCCAAAAAATCTGTTAACTGATGGACACTGGTTCTGCTTTGAATAGATATTACATGATATCTCTCCTCTTCCACTCAGAAAAGGGAGGAGTTCACTCTAGGATCAAAAAAGCCAGCAACAAAGCAATGAAAATGTAACATTGAAAGGTTAACTGAAAAAATTAGTTTCATTAAAAAAACAGACTCAACGGAGGCCCTAATTGTACCTATTATGAACATTTAATTAACAAGTCCAGATTTATTGACTGTGCAGTAAACCTGTCTTAAAGGAAGCCTTGAAATGTCTTTTTCCTGTTGCTTTTCTATTTTTAAAGGCCTTGGCTACACCATGTCAGAAAATAAGAAATAATTATATTTATTCAAATTCCTTGATAGACTATTGAAGCCTGCTCAGCTGAATACCTCTCCTAAATGAACACCATTACCAATAGATCAAAGGATAAAAATGTCTAGCAAATGAGCAGGGCTGAGGGAATTAATAAAACACACATCAAATGGTGAAAGGCTTAGGGTTTGGTTTAGGGGCTTTTTTGGGGGTTGCAGGGGAGGTTTTGGGGGGGAGGTTGTGGTTTTGGTAGAGGTTTTTGTTGGTTTTGAGGGGTTTTTTTTTTGGTTTGTGTTCGGTGGGGTTTTTTTTTGGTTTTTTTTTTTTTTTTTTTTTTTTTTTTTTTATTGGAGGACATTTGCAGAGTGATAAAGTCTGCAGTCGCCAAAATGCACGGCAAAGGCACCCCCAACAGAGAGCAGTTCATGACTTTTATACAGCTGACTAGTATAGTGACAGATGAAGTTCAGCACTGCTGAGCATCGGGCGGATTTCTGGAGCGGCTGCTGCACATCTTTCACCTGACAAGCCCTCACAGAGAAACGCGTGGGGTTCGGAGTTTGGGATTTTGGGGTTTTTTATCACAGAATCACAAAATTGTTACTATTTGAAGGGACCTCTGGAAATCATCCATCCAGGGTGCCCTGGAGCAGGTGACACAGGAACGCATCCAGGTGGGATTGGCGTGTCTCCAGAGAAGGAGATTCCACGACCTCTCTGAGCCAGCCTAAGCGCTTGCCGCCCTCAACCTAAAGCACCTCCTCCTCACGTTTTTTTTTTTTTTTTTTTTTTTTTCCCCGAAGGTAAAAGTTTCCTTTCCTACCGGAGAAACTTTTCACACGGCGGGGACACAGGCGGCGGGTGTCGCGCTCAGAGAGGGCTCGGCTCCCGCGGCCCCTCGGGCGGGCCCCGCTGCCCTCCGGCGCCGGCCCCGGCCCTGCCCTCGCCCGGGCCCGCCCCAGCCCGGTACCCTGGTGCAGCGGCCGCGGAGCCGCCGGGGCTCGGCCAAGCGCTGCACATCGCCCGCCTTCCCTTCCCTCCCTTGCCGTCCTTCCGGCGGGGCGGGCGCTCAGCGCCATGGGGCGGCGGCGGCTGCTGGCTTCGGCGGAGCAGCTGGCGGAGACGTGCCCGGGAGAGGCGCGATTCCTGCTGTAAGGAACCGCGGCGGAGCCGGGACGGGCGGTGCGGGAGCCCGGCGGTGACGCGCGGGATGTCCCCGCCCGTGCCGGCGGCCGCGCCCTGACGCTTTTCCCTCTCTCCCGTGCAGGTGGACGCTCCGCAGCTCCCGAGGCGAGTGAGGGACCCGGGCGCAGGCGGTGGAGCCGGGGCCGGAGGAGGGGGCTCCGGAGCCGGGCGCCCCGTGAGGCCGGCGCGCTCCAGAGGAGGCTCCTGCCGCCAGAGAGCAGCGCAAGGACAGGACAGGAGCATGGGAAGGAATGCCGGCTCGCCCCTTCCCTCCCTGTGCCCCTTGCCCTGCGCTGCCCCCGCAGGGCCGAGCCTCGGGGCTGCCGGCTGCGGTGTTGAGCTCGCCAGGAGGCAGGGCCAGGGGTCCCTCGGGGGTCTGGGGAGACCCGCCCGAGTCCGGCTCCGGCTGCAGGAGATAATGAGGCGGATGCCAGGAGCGAGCCTCTTGTTGGGTCTGAAATTTACCTCAAAGTGTTTCTCTCGTTCCTGAGGTCGTGTCATCTTCTCACACTTAAAATGGGCAAAGAGCTTTCCGAGGCTTTGGTGTCCCTGATCTGGTAGAAGATTGTGCCTACATGGCAGAATTGTGAGCCTCCTTTGCTATTGATTTTTGGGAAAGAATTGCGTTTTTTCAAGAAAATCTGCAGTTACGTATCGTGTAAACTTGTGCCAGGCGTCAACTTAGTCTGAATTGTGCTCAGCTAAACACATTCTGGTGCTCAGCTTCCTCTTGTGTTCTAGTGTTACCTTAAACACAAAAACATGTAGCTAGGCAATGTTTACATTGAAACACACAATTTTAAAGTTTGCTTATAAAACATAGTTATTTTATCCTTTTGCCTTTACTTATCTGTAGGTAATGAACGTGGATTAGAAAGGATATGTCCTTACTGCTTCCAGTTCCTGGTTCCTGACAGCTACCGAGTGCGCCTCAAACCAAAGATGAAAGTGACTCCACAGATAGAGAAGGTCCTTAAACGAGAGGAAAAGAATCATAAGCTTAACATGAAACAGACAAAGCTTTTGAGAAAGTACAGGGAGTCAAAAAGCATTCTGGTAAGGACAGTTATTTGACATGTACACGATATTTCCCTAAATTTCATGTCCCTGTTTCAGTGGCAAAAAATAAGAAGATAGAGAAAGCTTTCTCTTAGGAGCCCACACGTTTCTTTTTCACGAGCATAAGACTCTTTCTTTTTGGAATAACTTCTATGCATAAATGACATTTTTAAAATTTACCTCCCACAATAGATAGATCATGAACACAAGACCAGTAAGCTTTTCTGTCAAAAAAATACCTTGTGTCCCCACATGTTATAGAAGCTACACAAACATCTCATGTTCCTTTGTTTCAGTTTATCACTTGTTGACCAAATATGTTTTGACACAAGCTTTACTTCATGTGTTTCACTAGCCTCTCATAGCTACATCAGATTATTATTGCCATCTATATTAATAGAATTTTTTACTTTTGTCTGAATATTACTGTTTATAGAAACTCTTTTAAAAGTAAACTACAGAGGTAATTTCAACAAGTTGATGTTTTTCTTGAGGCCTCAGTTATTTTTCCTAAAAGTACTCAGGAATGTGACATTTAATTACTATTGGAAGAATAATAGTAAACATTTAATCTAGTGTTGCCAAGGTATGTACTGTTTTTAAAACAGGTTATGTGAATGGTTGTTGTAATAAATGAGACTGCACCCTATTGTGCCCAGCAGTTGCTGGCACACTTGGAATTTTCTTGGATAAGAGTCTTATGGTTACAGGAGTAAATTATATGAAACCAAAGAGTTAATTAATTTTATGAAGCCATAAAGAGTCAATTAAAATTTTAAACTGAGGAATATATCACCAAGGTTTTTTGCTGTCAGACCAAAATAAGATGCTTCATAAAGGCACTCTCCCCAAATTGTAGATCCAAGTTGAGCTTCAGAAAGGACATCTGAAAAGGTTCTTCACCCAGAGGGTGGTTGGGCACTGGAACAGGCTCCCCAGGGGAGGGGTCACAGCACCAAGGCTGACAGGAGTTAGGAAGCATTGGGACAACACTCTCAGGCACATGAGGCTGGGATTCTTGGCATGTCCTGTGCTGGGCCAGGAGCTGAAATTCAATGATGTATGTGGATCCCTTCCAACTCAAGATGTTCTGTGATTCTTCAAGCTGACACGTTTGCTTTATTTTTCTGGTATCCTGGATGTTGAGGGTACATTAAGAACTGTCCCTTTAAGCAACTGATGAACAGCAGTGTCCTGTGAAATGATGATGGGCTCTTAGACTTATTGTGTAGCTGCAGAGTGTTTGTTAGGGACACACTGTGCATTCATATGAGTAGTTTGAAATTCAGTTTAAATAGGTCCAGTTTAAACTCTGGGTAATATTTTGATCTTGGTATGTAATCACAGACTGCTGTACTTGTGCTTTGTTCAGTTTAAATTTGTCCTGTGGATTATGATTTAAGTGTTTCTTGTCTTAAGTCTTTAAAAATGCTGTCAGCGACTGGCAGCTTTCAAAATTAGCAATGTAGATCCCTGTAATCTAATACCTGAGACTTGTGCAAATGAAAATTCCAGTGTGGTTGGAAATTAATGCAAGCAATAATGTGACAGGTTGAACTTCTGAGAACTTTCTTAGCAAGTAGAACTTGATTTTAGATTGCTTCTGGCATAAAAAGGCATATAACATAGGGACTGTTTCAAGGCTTTAAAAATTTTTGGAGCTAACTGCTGATCCATTTCAGGGAATGGAAATTAGCTGTGAAGTGCTATGATTAATCCAGTAATTCCTGCATTGTAAAGTGGTCACCTCCATTTATATTCCACGCAGTGCTAAGTCACCATGAATGGTTGTTTCCCACTTGAATTTCATTCAGAAGAACTTAAAAATATGTCAATACCTGAGCACTAAAATAGTTAATGCTATTTCTTCTTTTTTTTTAGTTTGTTAGGCTGACAAAATATAATGTCTAGAGGAAGTCAAAACACTTAACTAAAAATGTTTCATTTCAGCATCTCTAAATGAAATTTTTAATAAACTATCTGAATCTACACACTTTGAAATGAAGAATGATTTGGTGTAGATGTTTTCAAAACTGCTTAGACGTTTTTGTGACAGTCTTTTGAGTATGTTATTTTTAACCAGAAGCATCACAGAACTGTTTTTCTGTCAGTCTAATTGGTGCCTCAGAAAGCTGTCTGGCTGTATTACTTTCATATATCTTAGTATGAGTAGTTGCCATGGCAGTGAGGGATTTCAGGAATGCCTGACAGCCTCTGACTGGGTGATGTGATCAGTTCTGATGCACCTCTCAGCCTGGTGTGCTGCTGAAGTTCCCTGCAGCCTAGAGGTACACAGAGAGAAGAGAAAGTGCCCTTTGTTTAGAACATCCTCCTTACTGTAGGAAGTACTTTTGCTCTAATACAAAGCCTTGGCTTTGTTCACTGAGACTTGCTGTTTTTAGTAAAATGGATGACTGGGTTTGAGAGTTTGGTAGTTTAAATATTGTATCCCAAGATTCCCTGAAAAGTGGGCAATATAACTTCATTGGGGGTAGAATATGCTAATAACTTTAGATGACACAGAATGTCAAATTTTTTAGCGAAATTCCCAATGTGTAGGAGTACTCCAGTATACTCAGTGTATCTTGTACACTCAAAATATGATTTGCCCAGTTCAGGTGCTGTTTCATGTCTTAACAGGGTTGTTCTCTGTATATCACAATATTACATTCAGCAGTATGGGTCCCCCGAAATGAGTTTGTAGGGAATTGGAGTAATTTCTAGATAAACCCAGATGTATTTGGCTTCAAGAAGCCTGAATTAAAATAAGAGTTACAAAGTGTATCTTTGTACTTTTTAGTATCTCATGTTTCACTTAAGCAAATATTTAATTTGTGTCATGATATTTGGAGAACAGTTTGAGTAATTCTTCTAATGGCTTTATAACATAAAGGTGGAAAGACTGAAAGACAGATTGATACTTCGTTTCTTCTCTCCATAGCTGGTTACTTGCAAATCTTGCAACAAAACAACAAGATACTATGGTAAAAGCAGGGATTTTCTGGCAGCCAAAACACAAAATTGTGGCACTCCAGGTATCAAATCTAGCCTGAAGACACCAGATGTAAAAATTCAGTCTGCAAAGAAAATGACACCTGTAAGCAGCAGTAGGTTGGGATCTAAGGGGAACAGTCCCTCATCACTTTCTAGGTATGTGTTTCTTTCCTATTTAAAGCAGCCCTTTGCCAAGTAGAGTGTATTAAATCTTGTTGATTTTAGATGTCATTTAATAAAGTTTAAATTGATAATTTAGTGTATTTCTTAGTTGGCATGGTTGAGGAGATCAATTTTAACTTTTCAACCTTTAAAATCAAAGACTCTCATTGAAAGCCACTGTGTGCAAAGAATACCCAGTTACATTTGTGTCTTTAATGCAAAATGTCTTTAATGTAAAATTTGCATGACAAAGTATTGCTTCTGCCTGCACACTTGCACATAAAAATACACTATTTCTCTTGGATATTTTCCACTCAAATTATATATGTGTGCTTTCACAGTTACTTTATATTAATTCTTATTTCTCTCCTGTAAGACATTTGAATCTTTTGTTTTTCAGAACACGTGAATCTGGACAGACAACAACCAACTCTGCTTCCAAGACTCCCCGAAATTCCAAATTTCACTTTTCTAGGCTAAAACGGATGCTTGACCTAGAAGAAAAAGAGAAAAATGAGAAGGCAGATTTCAAAACCTTCTTGACTTTACTTTAGTTACATTTTATTTCAAAGTAATAAAGATTACAGCAATAAATATTGCTCCAGTTTTAGTAAATCAACAGTGATTTCTTTAAAACTCAGGCTAACATCCTGTACCTTGTGGAAGCATAGCTCATGTTTTTTAGAAGGAAGGTCTGTTTCTAAGGGGAGTGATGGTCTGCCAGCGGGAGAAGTAAAGATAGCCAGTTTAATATGCTTGGGAATCTTGGACATGTTTTGCAGTTTCTGATGCCCCAAGAATTAAAAGCCAGGATTTATCCTTTGAGGAAGCTGATGATGGCCCCATCAGGACCATTAAAGATTATCAATTTTGTGTTTGGCACAGAGATGAGAGAGGAAATATAAAGTAACGGTTCAAGACTGAGGTTATAGCCCGTCCTGCGTATTTCTGCAGTGAAAGTTCTGCACGTGGTGCTTCACATTCCCCCCTGAAAAACAGAGCCAGTTAGTTAAAAACATATACTTTCTTGGATGTAAAGGTCTGTATTTTCATTTTCTTTTGCTGGTTTAATGAATAGCTTACTTTAAGTGCCTTCAAACTCAGTGAACACTACTTCAGAAATAGGACCAGCAAATAACTTGGTGGACTGGGAAGCAGTCCAGGGCAGGGGAGAAGAGTTTGTTGTAAACTGTATTTAAGAGTCTCAAATTGGCATGTAACCTTTTTATATCTCCTGTACACATGCACAATAACTGAAGGACACACTGCTCATTGTCTCTTGTGTACATGTAGGATAAAATGAACTGCCACTCTTTAATCAAAATACAAACCTTGGAGTGTTGCCTTTTCCAGTGTAGAACTTGGCGTTGATTGACATGTTGCTGCACTTACAATCCAGTCCTCTGGAAGAAATACTTAGTTTTGTTGATGGAAAATGTTCATTACACAGAAGTATTTGAAAATACCAATTTTGCAATAAATTTATTAAAAGTACACACATTAGGTACTGCTGTGCTTCCCATGAGGCCAGTGTGAAACCAGCACAGGCATCTGCTGAGTTTTGAGGTGTCCCAACATTAATGTGTTTGTTAGAGCTCATTTCCCTGTTGTTTTTGTTTACAGTGCTTCTTACACAACATTTTGCTGTCTCAAGAGTGCATTCTTTCTGGATAAAACTACAGAGAAGGGATAAAAGACATGGAGGGGGGAGCACAACCAGTGTGCAGAGAAAGCTAATGGGTGATCTATCCACACGATCACAGGAGAGCTTGTCTAAACTATGCACTTCCAAAAATGTTTCGTGGGTGGTAGACATTCTGCACACCAAGAGTGTTACCTTTGCAGCACACTATTTGTTAACAGAGATAGAGCCTTGTCATGCTCCAAACAACATCTTTTTTTCTTTGGATTTACCAGTTGTCAGATATGTCTAGATGTGTTGTTAAAAGCGATTGTTATTGTGAGCTATTAGACTTTATTCTGGGAACAAAGGGAAAGAAGTCATTGAGTACGTGCCTTCTCTTGTTTTACAAGTGTGCTTCAAAATGCTAGGTAGAAATATTCTCCAGTGCTTTTATATTACTCCTAAGCCTTTAATGGAGTGTTCTTTCTGTTAACTGGACTTTCACAGAATTAGTGTATTGAAAGATAGACACACATATGTATAAACATATCTCTATAGATAATATATATAGGTATATACGTACCCACACATAGAGGCTTACATGCAAACACAGACTACACACATACATGCAAGTCAGGCACTCTCCCCTTCAGGACACATTACCTTCCTGTACTTGATGAAACACTGAAGGCTGCTGGCTGTGAGAGACTTGCTGAGCTCCCCTCCAAACCACTGCCAGGCCACATTACTGGCTTGTGTTTGAAGAGCTGGAAGGACAACTCGAGAGAGGAAATGCCTTCTCTCATTTCAGACTTTGTAAAGTAAGAGCAAGAAGGTCTCCATTAAGCATACAGCCCTGCAAAGAGGCATTTGAATTGAGAGTGGGAGTTATTTCCCAGCTCACACAAATTCTACTGGCCAATGGTATGTGTATCACTGGCAGTACTTGTACCACACTGAAAATGTTACAAAAGTGTGTCTTAAAATAATCAGCTCAACTAAATTTACAGTTCTAGACACAGAACCTCAGACCCTTTAACACACTGCTTTCTCACCAAAAACCGTCACACAGAATACAGGGAGTAATAAACCTTGAAATTAGTATCAAGCATTTCCTCAGCATCATCCCTGAGATGAGATCTTGACTACCTCCTAGTATAGGGAGCAGCTGACATTAAAGCCATTTCTCACCATGAGACTGAGAAGACAAGCAGGGAACAATAATTTTCAAAGATGTTTTTACAACAATGTTTTATTAAATATGAAAGAGCGTACATACAGGTGTAATTCTGAAGACATAAATTACACAAGGATTACAGGTTCTGTCAGAAAAGCACAATAATGAAACATCTTTACATTTCAAACTTTTCTTGTTAGCTTTTAACAAATAAGTCTATTTCTGTTGCAAACAAGTAATGAGTGCTATTGAACTTTTTCAAATTCCCACAAAAACATCATGCTTAGTAGGATACTTCAACTATTGTAAATATGAAGTCAGAATTAGATTCCTAAATAACACGATGGAAGAGGCTTACTACTTAATCAAGATAAATGACACACTGAAATAGGAGCCGAGACAAAATTGGTCATTCATTAAAAAAATTTCCACTTCAGCCACTATGTTTGAGCCTGCTTTCTTTACTTGCAGGAATAATCACTGTGATTAAATGTAATGAGCAGAACTGGCCTAAACATTTGTAAATGTAACCATCAAATTTTAGACGTGCTGGTTTTCACTGATTTTCCCACTGAAAAAAACCCCACACCCACAGATCTATTTCCTTATGTTTCAAAAGGCTCTTCTGCAGAGGGCCAACCAAGCCTATGTATGATTTCCACCTCCTCCACTGTCATCTGCACCGCTGGCTACTGCATCCTTCCTACATATGTGTTTGGGTCATCATCAAAGGACCAAACTGAGTTACCACTGAGATGTGAGAGCAGAACTAGTCTGTGCAAGTCCTAACACAATGGGTTTTTTGAAACTTCAGGTAAGCAGGAATGTAATTTCATCATAATGAAAGCTCTCAATTTGACACTCAGAAGACTACTCAGATAAAATACATAATAAGCATGTGGTTTGGGTTGTGTTGCTAGGGATTAACAGAGGTGCTTTAATATATTAATACAAACATTACAGAGTGAATCAGACAAGCTAGTATTAGTGCAGGCTGTGGTCTAATTTCCAAAAGAAGTCATGAAACATAATTTCTAAGAATGGCAACTTTTGTAACTAAGGACTTCACATTTATTTTTAAAACCACAAAAGAGGGGTAGTATTCCTGATATCTTTCAAAACATTCTGCAAAAAACACAGTTTGAGCCTGCAAACACTAGAATATACATACAAGCAGTCCCAGTGACCTCCAAGGTAAGCATTCTCATATGGCAAAGTGCTGCAGGAATATCTTTGCTTTTTTCAGAGAATGCTTAATAAAAGTGCAATATAGTGAAGAAAATAATCTAATTATTATGACTTTATTATTAGACTAAAAATATTCAGATATTTTATAATTGTGCCTTTTGTATGGCAGGCATTCTGCATTGCCAGACCACATTAGAAGAGGTAGGCAGGGTAAGCCCATGCATTTTCTTTCCCAGGATGGCAACACCCCAAAGCAGTTCTGTGGTACAACCCCACCTACAGATAAAACATTGTGCTGCCCAGTCTCACACTTATTTCTGTTTTGACAGAAGCTGACATGTGGTTTGCTCTACCTTTCCACCCAGGCATGTTCTCCCTTTTGTCTCTTCGGCACCCTACCCTTACGCACCCAGCCTCTTTTCTTCCTGAGATGTCACAAGTACGTACATTGAGCTTTGGAACCTGAGAATTTGGAGGTATTTTTTGACACTACGGGGCTGCATCTGTACTCTACCATGCTATCTCCTGCTATACTATTACAGTTACAGTATAAATCTCCTAACTACTTGATACCCAATGCCTTTCCCATATAAATAAAAAAACCCCAGCGTACCATTCAGCCATTAATATATGACACTTCCTCTAAGAGTGACTTTTGCCTTTCACAAGCCCTCTTTTCCAAACAAATATTGAGGGATCATTTCCAAAACCCCAGCTATGAAAAACTCCTTGAAGTAAACAATTTCACAGTAAAATAAGGAAAAATATATCTAGAAAATAACACTCTCTCAAAATTAAAACTTATATACAGCAAGAAAAAGTTGAGGTTTTCCTCACTCTTTTATCAGTTCTACATTACCTATAGATAAGCAATGTTATCACCAGGAGTTATGAATAGGAAAAACAGATCCAGTGAAGTAAATGTCATGTTTTTTTTAAAACCTTTGAGAGATCAAGAAAATTCAGCACTCAACTTTATTATTACAACTAATTTCAATTCAGGCTGAAAAAGATTGTTTAAGCTTAATTCCCTATGATTCTGAGTATCCAATATAGATCTTTCAGCATAGTCTAATAAGCCTTGTCACTGCACTTATAATCACCTCTGGGCATAAATTAAGTTTTCTATGGATGGAATTCAACCATGAACTCACTATTTATGCCTCTAGTTCTATGATTTGTTTTAGAATTCCTAATAGATTAAGCTGGTTTAATATTTACCACAAATTTGGTGCTATTCTTTAGCAAAACTGAGCTTTAACTGCAACTGCAATGCAAATACACGTGTGTAAGAATTTATGTGAGTTTAACATTCTAGAACAGAAATATTTGAAACATTAAAATTGTATCAGAACATTTTCTTATCAAGAATCTACACTGAAAAGATGTCAGTAAGTGTTATTTAATTTTGCATATTACACTTAAATTAAAGAAACTAAATATTCTGGATTCAATGTAGTCACAGCTCTTTATTTCGTATGGAATGGAAAATTGCCACTCAAAACTGAAATTTTTGGACCTGTAGTGAGCTCTGATAACTATTTTGCACACTCCTATTTGTCAGTCAGAATTTTTTAGGAAATCAGTATTCTACATTGCATGCTATGGACTTTTATGTCAACAGCTTGTATTTCTATCTTTTCAGGCTTTTTCCCTACTTAACTGAGGTCTAATTCATAGCAACTTCCATGAGAAAAAGTAACTGAATTGAGATGCCTATGTCCAAGTGTATGTATTTTAAAGAGAGTGGTTATTCTTTCTCCATTCACATCCTACAACTATTTTGGTGATTCGCCCTGTAGAAGCCAATAACAAGTGACAGATAACTGTCTGAACAATTCAGAAATTGAACAATTTCACTCCAGGACTATTTTGAATTGTTGTGGGTTTTAAAAAGGAAGAACAGCTTTTTGTAAAAAAAATTTATTTCATGTGAGGTGTATTAAACTTGTAAACTGTGAGCTGAACTGGTACAAAACAATGCCTGACAAGTGCAAAACCATGGACAAAACGCAATCGTAAAACAGTCCTATGATATATCCAAATGTGATGGTTTGACCAGGAAGAAGTGGGAATTCTGGGATGCTGTGGTCAAACCAATGGTGCTCGGATTTTGATATTGGCACCTAAAACACTTGCAGCCCAGGTCTTTTAGGTCATCAAAATGCCAAAGGTACAGGTAGGCATTTCTAAAATTACTCAGTGATTACATGGCTCATTCCAGTGAACTGAAAAGCTGCAACTTTCTGGCAATGTGCTAAATGCCTATCTGTATCTTTAAGTGAACTTAAAAGGTGATTCATAGTATGGAAACAAGGATTCTTCACAAATTCAGCTGTTCCCTGACAAATACCACACTTATGGCATGCAACAGAGGTTTTTAACTGGGCAATAGTTTTCTGCTGTTTGAATTATACACAGGCCTGAACAGTCTCTTCCTGTTGTGTGAGAAAAAGACAAGCAAGATTTAGAAATATTTGCTGGAGCAGGTGAAGGTGAGGAGGTGGTAGCCCATGCTGGCCTCCAGGGTTTCTCAGTGGAAGAGGATGTACAGTACAGCTGTATCACCATTTTGTTGCTTGTATGGATGGTACATTGTCAAATTTTAATAACGGGCATTTAGCAACTAAGACACTTTAGAAAATGACCTTTCAATTTAATTAAAACTGTAAAATGGCTTCACATTTCTGGGATTAACCTTTTTAGATGGAAACAGATGTTCCAGAACAGGATTAGATTGCAAATGAATGGTCCCTCGATTTAGAAACTAAGCAGCTGTAAAAAGCTACAATTTCAAAACATAATTAACTGGTCAATTTTATAGTTTCTACATGCTGACTTCTACATGATACAAAAATATTGTAGTATTTTGAGTTGTTTGAAGATCTGCTCAGTGTAACATGATTAATATTTTCCAATAGAAAATTGGTTGTTAACATTTACTTCAAAAAAACCCCACATTGTTTTGGGAGTGGGTAATTTAAATGTAATGGACAGCAAGATCACTTTTAACTTTGCATTAAATGGCATTGGCCTTCTTGCAAACCTAAGCCTATGATTTCCATGTTTCACTCTCCCACTAGCAACGGAAACGTCTCAAGTTAAAATTATGTTTTGATTATATACTGTTCTACATTAAATACAGGGTACATAAGAAAAATCTTAGCATGTTTTTTACAGGGCACCCAACTAAAATCTTTACAAAAGATAATTATTCGTTCTTCCATGTAACAGACAGAGATGCCACTTTTATAAATGTACCCTTATGTTCACTCACCAATAAAATAGTAAACAAATCAACTTTTTAAACCATTTTTTATAAATTATTAAAGTATTTTTACTGACACTCTGCAACAATATACAAAAATAATACTACAAGTGTACCGATCGGTCTGGCCTACCCCTCATTCCACAGAAAAGCAGAGGCTATGGGGGATGTTTGGGAATCAGTCATCGCTGTAGATGTCTCCTGCAAACGGTAGGTGTACGTGGCTGCCCGTGACGTTGGGAAGTCGAGAGAGATCAGGCAGGTTCTGGATGCGTGACCTGAGTTCTTTCCGTACTTGGGACACTCTGGCTAACTTGCGTTTGTACTCCTGTAATGAAGAAGAATTCCATATGAGGTTTTATTGCCATTACCATCCCTACTACTTACTGCACCTGTGATTTTCCAAACTAAGTTTTCCTTCTGCAAGCTAGGTGAACAGCCTTTAACAGGACAGAACCCAGAGATTTGGGTATTTAGGAGGTAGAGGTATCAGCTCTAGCATTTTCCCAGCAATGGACTTCAAAAGCATAGCCATGGCATTATTTTGCTTTAAATTCTAAGAACATAAATGCTAAATAGGGAGGACAATCCCAGTTAACACAACCACAGGCTTTTCTCCATGTAACTAGGAGAACAGGATTATTGTTAAAACTTAATTAAGGATAGTTGTTACACATATTCTACTATCAGTGAGGCTAGAGGGATAAACTTACTGATGTCAAAGAAGTGACTCTCATCTCATACTGCTGAAATAATAAAAACCAACCAAATATCCCCTAACCAGGCCTAACATGTCCCACCAAAATGATAAATGACAAGTATTTTGTATTAACTTTTAAAATAAAAAATGTATTACCTCAGAACATTTATGGATTTAACCCTGGGTTTTCAGAAACTTTTTGAATTGGGAACTTAGGATTTCATATTGTGTTGGAACACAGGTCAAACCACTCACAGTTGATGTATTTAATGATTATGAGGCCCTTTTCATTTGAAACAACATTATATAAATAAAGTTCAACATTGTAAATCAGTGTACTAGAATATAGTCAGTGGTCGCCTCTCAAGAACACCAATCATAATGGAGAAGAATACAAGCTTTTATAAAATGAAAACAGTTATTCCAAAATATAAAATCAATGTATATAATTCACAGGAATATTTGAATTTCAAATATTTGGAAACTGTGGAAAGTGGAAGAAACTAAGCACTAAGCAGACAAAGCAGTGCTTCATGAAAAAATACCACAATTCACAACACATCAAATGCAGATGCTTCCTAGAGTGGCTGCACGTTTTGCTGCAGCCTAAGAATGGCTGGAAGTAACAACACATAGGTAATCCACAACTTGGATAATCAGCCCATGGAAAAGCAAGATCTCATGACTATAACCGCTTTTAAATAACAGTGGGGGAAAATTCTACATGATCCAGCAACAGTAAAAATATAAACACTTGATAATTCCAGCAAGTATGAAAACACTATGCAAATGTCTATAAAAGATAAGAATCAGGCTGTTTCTTTACAAGCTCTAAACACAATTTTAAATATATTACTATATTGTTAATAACATGGAATAATAAGGAAGAATAATGAAAAGATCTTTTGGTAGTAGAACCTAATGCAGTAGAAAAATATAGTAAAGAATGTTAGATAATGGGACATGACCAAGTTTATTAGACAAGGTCCAACACAAATTTAAAAGGTTTGCAACTACATGACCTTCTTATCAGTGGCAGTAAGAGAACAATGAGATACCTTAAATTCTTAATAAGAATCATTATGGGTAGCTAAAAAAATTTCAAATCTTTACAGAGGAGAAAGAAAAAGTGTCCCTGAATTAGGATCATCAATTGCTTGGTATAATTTGTATTTCAAAATCAAATATTACATCCAGATTCTAATGAGATATTAAACACAGTGAAAATATTACAGATGCCCAGTCAGTGGAACTATAAACCCTTAGTAATAGTACCCAGGGTAAAGCAGCATTTATTTTAGGATACAGGTGGCCAAAGAAGTCTTACAACTGTGAGTCCCTTGGTCCTGTGAAAACTTGCTACAGTTATCCAAAAATATTCTCTTTGGCGCAAGTGACTTTGGGACATGGCTGTGGAAATGAATGTCTGTATCCTGACACTTTATCCCTACACTAATGCCCTAAGACCACAAATACTTCACTGTTTCATACCTGATTTTACAGCAGAATCTAGAGGCCTCACTGAGCAGACTCGGTGAAAGATGCGTAGTTTTTTTCCAGCATGTAAAAGGCCAATCTCAGGCATTCTCACTATGCATTTTGGCCCAGGATGCAGTGACTCCTGACTATTGTTTTAGGAAATAGATTTTATGCCAGAAGACAAGACCAGCTTCAGGTTTAATTGTTTACTAAAACAACCATTTTGGTGCTATACAGAATACCAGTAAACTAGAATCACTATTTTCAGAAGCAGGATGCTTGGAGATTGCTCACTGGGTGACAAGGATTTTCAGGAAGCTAGGTGATCTTGCCTAAAGATGTACTCCTATACAGAAGAGGATGAGCAGAATTGTAAGCAGAATCAATACACTCAAGAGGCCTAAAAATCATAAAATATATTAACTATAAAATCCCTCCTGCAGTTAATTGTTGTAAAGAGCTGAATCCTGCCCAAGTTCATTCTCTATCAATGAGGAATGTAAAGCCACAAATCAGTATCACTTCACAAGCTTGAAGCCTGAAGTTAGGCAAATAGACACAGTCACTTAGCAACAGACCCAGCAGCTATATTCTTGCTAGACTTTACTCCAAAACCTGAAATGTGCCTTATATTAGACTGTCAGTTCCTTGACTCCCTTAAAGTTCCCTTTAGCTGATAATAAATCATTTCCATAACAACACTGCATTTTTGACATCCAGCCTTTCCCATATAAATCTGCCTGGGACTTGTTGCCTAGTGACTATCAGCTTGATCAATACTACTAACAGTAGCTTCCTTTTCCTCACTAAGGAAAATGTTCTCATAAATTGTGTCTCCCACATAACACAGTCATCTTCCTCTCACCAACATCTCTGGCGTAATGCGCTCTAGGGAGACAAAATTTGTTCCTTAAGCCTTCTCAGAAATATGTAACTCTGAGAAAATTTGCTCAAAGTCTTTACTGCAAAACTAGAGGTAAAAAAAAAAAGGTAAGGTTTTATAGTTGATTATATTATTGATGCAGTATTCTCACTGTCATATTTTCTGAAAAATCCCTTCAACCAGGACTTCTTCTCCTGGGAAGCTGAGAAGCCTCAGAGAAGAATGAAAATAATTATCTGATTCCTTCTCCTGTGTTTGCTGCTTTGGAATGCGGTCTGGAGATTGTTTACCAACTGGTCATTGTTTGACTGGTTTCATGTGAATTGTTTTAATTTAATTACCAATCACATCCAGCTGTGTCAAGGCTCTGGAGAGTCACGAGTTTGCCATTATCATTCTTGTTTAGCCTTCTGTCTCTATCCTTTCTCCATTTTTTCAGTATTGTTTTAGTATAGTATTCTTTAATAAAATAATGTCATAAAATAATAAATTAGCCTTCTAAGAACATGGAGTCAGATTCACTCATTTCCTCCTCATCCTGGGGACCCAGCAAATACCACAAAGTAGAAATTACAGAGTGCAATTTTAATCCAATTTCGGTAATCCAAAGCATATATGAGATCTGAAACCGCAGGTTAGATTTTCACAGCAATCCTTCTCCACATAAAGAAAAAATATTCACCCATCCAGAGCACCTAAATTTCCATTACACACCTGAAACTATTCTAGAAACCACCGGAGATGTCCAGTTTTATGACTGGTGAACAAGTCGAAAAGGGGACTGATTTTCAAGTACAGTGACTCAGCAGTTTAGAGGTATTTTCAAGGCAGCTGCTGTTCACAGTTTGATTCTATTTAAAACCACTAGTCTCTTCTGAAAGGCTTGCTTGTGTATTTTTACTGTCCTGGCATGACCTAAATAGTCCTGGACTGCTGGAACACAAGTATTAAGTACTCATTATCAACAACACTCACTGTATGTCCAGCCTTTACTTTTTTATCATAATAGCATACACATGTACGTACCACCATTTTCCTCAGTGTGGATGTTGAGAGTATGACAATGAAAGCAGAGAAGTGAGAACTGGGATATCTAGGTGTTATTTCTAGTATCGTTGCTTCACTAGAAAGGCTGGACATCATACAACCAAGTAACAATTTAATCCTGTTTTTGACACTTTTAACTGTGGAAATCCTCATGGAGAATTTCATTTTGATTGTCACTATGCTGATTTTAACATAAATTTCAAATTACCCCCATATAAATGAGGCAAGATTTGAGACATTTACTTCAAAGAGTCAGGGACAGGCAGATGATGCTTTATTTTGTTATGCTGAGCAGATGATGCTTTATTTTGTTACACTGAGCCTAATTTGCATTTCTTCCTACCTATGGAGAACCTTACTTTTGGTATATTTGGGAAACCTGATATTTGGAATTAAGGTCTTTTCAATTTCTCCAGTGGATTAAGCTAACACTACTTTCAGGCAATATTTGTTTTTACTTCCAGTCATAAAAGCAGGTTTATGAGGTAATTAGAACTTATTTTGCTCATTAGAGTCCCACCAGTCATTACAATTTCCATTATTTGACAGTGTATATGGATATTTTGTGAAAGCAATGCTAATAACATATGGATTTGGAATCTAGATTAATAGTGATTCTCTATCAAAAAGTACCAGGCAAAAAAGCCAAATAATTTTTGATTAGACATTACAGACATCATAAATAATAAAAATGTAGGCAGATTAAACAAGCTGTGCACTGCAGAGAATATATTCCTTTCCAAATAAAATAGATCTTTATAAAGATGTTTTGCAATAGGAAGGTGCTACAGATAAAAAACTTCATGGATATGCTTTTCCTTTATATCATTGATATGACTTTGAACCTTCATCTGATCACTAATGCTATAGAATGCACCAAAATACCGTGGGGTAGAACATGTATAGCAAAGCAAAAATAAAAGGTTTGCAGGAAAGAGAAGTATTTAATCTGCACCCTCATTAGCTAGAGAAAGGTAAGGTGGAAATAAATACTTCAATACAGAAAAACAAAACCCAGACATTTAAAAGGCTTTTAAGGTGTTGAGGGCATGTGTGTACACCAGCATCCATGGCCAGTATGAACACAGTATTTAAAACTGAGACCTCTGACTTTCTAGGTCCATTCCAACCTTCAGTTTCAGCTGCAGATGTCAGAACTGCATCACAGAGTACAGGCTCCTCCTGTACTGTGTCCAACAGTGCAGAAACTACTAGAACTCTTCAAAGGTTCGGATGAAAGCAAATGTCATGTGAAAGCCCGATATCTAGATTCTGAAGTTCAGAATCACATTATTTATAGACTCTACCTTACCCAGTTTGGATATTTTTCTGCAATAAGACTGACAACTAGACTCAGAGGATTCAGGTAAGCCTCACTATCACCTTGGAAAATAGATGAGCAGGGTTAAATTTTGCACTGCCTTTGAAAATTTGGCATGGCTCACATTTGTCAGCAGTACAATTAAAAACTCAACCTATTTACCAGTGTTTAGGATAAATGAAACCCTGAAATAACTTCAAGAGACTGAACCAATATCCATAAGCTTCACACATGAGGTAGAAGAACTAAGAACAGTTATGACAGGTTTAGGAAAGGATAGACTTGGCTAACCTTCCATTGCACATTGCCTACTTCCTAGAAAGATATTTCTGGAAGCAAGCTTCAACTTTTTAAATATGTTAATATCTAACTGTTTTGCATTTGGCCTTGCCAAGTTTTGAACTAAGTAAATAGCACAGAAGAAATGAGCAACTATGTGGTGACTGCCTTATTTTGTTTTGTTCTATGCACTGCCCCATGCATTACTTACAGTACACATTATTCTATGCATAGATTTACTAATATTCTCAGGTTTTCTAATGGCAAGCTTCACCATTACAAAACACAATTTATGCTTCAGAAACCTTCTTTGAGCTGACAGATGAAAATGAAATGCATTCTTTAATTCCAGGTATCTCATTTTTTTTAGTACTTAAAATTTCCAAGAAATTAACACTTCTAAGAAATTTTCTAAGTTAAAGTATTAGAGACTCCTCAGCTTGTCTGCAAGTGAAGCAATAGGAAGCAAACAGCTGAGAAGTTTGAAATACACAAACTAAACTAGTGACCATCTGGGGAAAGCTTGATTATGTGACTTTGCCTACCATCAACTGTTATGCTGTGGTACAGATTGGAATACGCTGCAGACCTTCAAACCACAAATTCCTGTCTGGAACAGCAGCAGAAAGAAACTAAGCATTTTATCAGGACACTTCCCATTTGAAGTGTGACTATCACAAATGCAAAGTCTTCTCAGTGACCACAAATTGTTCTTCCTATTTACTGAAATGCATTTTTTGTCCAGCTTCTTCCAGCGTAAAACAGTATCTCAAATCTCATTCACTGCAGCCTTGACTCCTGGTCTCCATCTCCATTCCTGGAACATTGAGAACCAACCTTTTTCCAGGAAGGATATTCAATGCCTCTCAGACTCCTATCACAGCTCTATTCAGACACAATACAAACACTCACAACTATTTTTTGACTACCTCTTCCCATTTCTAGCTTTTCTGATTCTGATCTAAATTTCTCCCTCTCCAATCCTGGTCTCCATTTATCAGTCTCTATAGTTCTGGTTCCAGTTACACCCGTTTCTTCCCAGTCCTATACTTGGCCTGTCCCTATTCTCCACCTACATAATATCTTTATCAGATTCATTAGCTCACATCAGTTTTTGCTTCCATTGTCTTAGTCCAAATGAATTCCAATTTATTTCAGTCCTACATGGTATTACACCCTTCTGGGTGGTCACTCCCTTCTCAGACAGCT
Source organism: Zonotrichia leucophrys gambelii (assembly GCF_028769735.1). NCBI lineage: Eukaryota > Metazoa > Chordata > Aves > Passeriformes > Passerellidae > Zonotrichia > Zonotrichia leucophrys. The sequence continues at coordinate 86,753,320 of NC_088171.1, read as the reverse complement.
AATCTCCTATTCCATTCTTTACTGTAATGTCTAGTCCAGGATCCCTTCTTAATCTTCACAGCTTCTGGAGCCAAGTTCCCTATGAACTTATCCAACTTATTGGCTCCCATCTCCCCATTATTTAGACATATGGGAGCCATGGACAACCCACCCATGGAAGAAGTTCACACACCACAGAGAGTAAGTGGCCAAGCAGCACATGGCCAGCATAGAGAACAACTGTACATGATTGCAACTGCAGAAGTTTTCTTTAGCCCAGGCTGGAAAACTCTCTGGCAGACATACTCACAGAAGTTAGTAATGTTTTAAATAATCTCTGATGAGCATAATAAAAGTAAGATTTTTTTTTTCCAAAGGCTTGTAATTTCATTAAATTCAAGTCCATTTCATTAGTATATTAAAATGCACGTCCCCTCAGAAAAAAAAAGGATTTCCCCATTTCATAATAATTTGAGAAAAAACATAAATTACTTAACTCAAAGCTAATTTTTAAGACTATTTTATTATAAACTTGTCTTTAGCCTTTCTGTTGAAGATTGTGTTGCCAAAAAGTTGCCCAATGTCTGGAAAAGTAGAAGAAAACAAAACTGAACTTGCAAGCCTTCAGGGAGGTGGTGGAGTCACCATGCCTGGAAGTGTTCAACAGGCCCTTGGATCTGGTAGTGGGTGATGTGGTTTAGGGGTTACAGAAGTAGAGCTGGGTGGACAGTTGGGCTGGATTGGCTTGAAGGTCTCTTCCAATCTTGATGATTCTATGATTATACTTAATTAGCAGGGATATTACTAGGCTGGCTTAGTTTATATTTATCTCCCCTCAATCATAAAAGGTCCAGGGTGATGAATATTAATTTATAAAATATATTACTATATAAAGACATTGATTTAATTAGTCAATCTCTGTGGGACTATGATTTAATTTAAAGCATTCCAGGATGGCAGATAGGAGCAGCAGCTGAAATGAAGGATGCCTGCCTGAGGTTACACTTGGTCTACTTGTGTTTTATTATCTGATACAGCATTTATTTAGCCATTATAATAAACTCAAAGCTACACACTTCCAAGAGATGCTTGAATTATATTGAATTCTTAAGTTTCAAACACAGGCTGACAGAATGAAGCTTTGGAGAACTTCTGATGATAAGTAATCAAGTACTTCAGAACAATTCTGAGCAATTTTGCTCAAATACTCAAGTCGCTACTCTGCACAGGCACACAAGGAATAAAGCAGAACAGTTTTGAAAATAGGAAAAAAAATTAAATGGCTGGAGGCTTATAGATAGCTTCTTGAAGTTTCACCTATTCATGGAAGATCTACATGAAATCCAAATTAAATGGTTTCAGTGTTTAATTTTACAAGAATTTAAAATGAGTGAAGAATTTTAATGGTCTATTAGAAAAGCATGCCTTGAACAATGCATTTAAGAACAGTTGTGCAAAGCCTTCAAGCTCAAATATTTACTGTACCTAACAGATGAACTGTAAAAATTCGGATGTGTCAGATGCACCATCCTCAGTTCATGCAGCCCTTGCCTGTAGGTCATTACAACAGTGTCAGTTCCAACTTCAGATTTCACATGTGCAACTCTCTCAACCTAAAGCTGTAAGCGTTGAACTGCAAAAACATGGACTGTGTAGTTCATTATTTAGCAGACACAAATGGACATCTTAAAGTATGAAACTGCTGTAAAGCTAAGACTACATGTACTTATTTTGAAGATGAAAGTGAATCTGAAAATGAAGGTTAACACTGCAGGTCACTAGGTAGGGATTTATCCATTGCTAGCCAGGTCACAACTCTCTCAGATGTTTATCAAAGACAGATCTAGGTAATGTGGAAGCATAAAACCTGGTTTTATTGTAGCAAGGCTAAGTACTAGTAGCATTCTAATCCAAGCAGCATAGAACTTAAAGCAAGGAAACATATATAGCTGTTGTAGTTGCAGCATAGAACCACTCAGTATTAACCTGTGGGCAAGAAAGAAAATGAGAAAGCATTCTAGTGACCTGAGACTGGGTCAAGCTAATAAATTAGCTTCATTTAGGGTGAAATAAATAAAGGTAGTGAAGATTGAGGACCCCACATTTCTGCTACAGGTGAGTCCACACTGGTGACCTTGTTCATTTAAATAATCTATCAGTGTAGGGTCTATCTATGCAAAACTGGTTTTGGACATTTTGAAGAAGTTCTTCCAACTATTTTTTTTTTTTCAGCAATTCCTGTCCATCTTTTCTAAGTTCACAAATTATTCCTATCCAACCCAAACAAGAGCTGTGAAAGACAGCCACCTTAAATTTCAAAACAGTCTAACAGCACATGATTTTTAAAGATTTTTAATGGATAGTGCTCAAAGAAGTAGTCAAGAAATGCTATGGGCCATCCATTATGTGTTTGTTTCCAACATTTAATGAATTTTATCAGCTAGACAGTTTCATATTACACTTGTCAACTCATTCTCACAGCTTCATTAAGTAGGTTGAACAATCTATTTTAGATACCTGGATTCTCAAGAGGAGCATTAAGTTAAAGCTCAACCATAAGCATTCCTAGGCCTGGTTTGCTTAATGGCAGTTGAATATGCTAGTGTCAATTGATAACTGAAACTACAGTTTACATGACTAATTAGAACAATTCTGTAAGACAAATTGTTGATATGCTGCATGGTGATTTCTGTGTTTTTCTCTCATTTTGTGTGAAATAGGTATTTCAGACGCTGTGTTCAGCAATGGGGATGGGAGCATAAGAAAGGCAAAGCTGGAAAGGAGAACTACACAGCAGCAATAGATATTTTGATTTACTTGCCCCTCAAACACCCTGCAGGAGTATCTCCAGTGAAAACTCTACTGTGCATGAAGCAAGCCAACAATTGCACTTCATCCACGACCAACAAGATTCATAATGTAAATTTTCCAAAAATGGACATAGATACAAGTTCTATAATTTAAAAAATTGTAGAAAAAAGTGCTTTTAAAGAAAGTGCTTACCCTCGAGCTCTAGTATTAAAATATAATGACTAGAAAAAAACAGTCTATTGGTATCACAGAAAAGTGATACCAATAGAGAGCCCAGAACAATTCCAAGAAAAATTAACGATGAAGAAGTCCCTTATCAATCAACCGATTTCGGGCAGCAAATTTGGCACACCCACATGTGTTTTACGTTTTTTACCCACTTCCAAATTGCTCAAATAGCTGGTTTTATTTTATAATAAAAAAGGTGGAGAAAGAAGTTGCCAGGGAAGAAATTATGAGAAATCAGAGGGAAAAAAGGTCTAGGGAGAGCAAAACACAGAACAAGTAAACAACATTAAAAAGAACAAGGAAAGATATTTACAGTGTTTTTTGCAATTCTCCTTTCCCATTATCAACTATATTGCTCCCAAAAGCCTACAGATTGCAATAACCTGACTAATGCACATTTTTCTGTGATCTACTGATAAAGCACAGGTTAGCAATCACAGAATTACAGAATTTGGTGAGTTGGGAGGGACTCACAGGGATCACTGAGTCCAACTCCTGCCCAGGACCACCCCCAAGAGTCACACCATTGTTCCCGAGAGCATTATCCAAACACTTCTTGAACTCATCAGGCTCAGTGCTGCAATATCATTTCAACCTAAAGTATCTTAGCTTTTTAAAGAACCTTTCTTTCTTTCAAGCCACCTATAGTTCACTAAAATTATCTTTAAAATCATTATCTTGGTTTATATAGAACTCTAGAAGTATCTGTGTACGTTCCATTCTGTATGTCTGTATTTCTATCCAGCTGCAGATGAAATGACCTTGGAAGATCAGATCATGAGGAAAACATAGTAAGTTAAATGCTGTTACAGTAATTTACTACTAAGATATTTGCAAAAAATATCATAAGTAATACAGTAAACTTGTTACTGGAGGGGAAAAAAGCAAATTATTCAAGAAATTCCTTCAGTCTTCATGTTTACACAGTGTCAAAAGAATTATACAAAGCAGTAAATCACTTAAATTTCCTTTTTTGCCATGTGCTTCTTGCATGTCAAAATGCAAGTCACTTAGGTATATTTTCACCAAGTTCATTACCCTGGGTTTCTTGCATGACAGACACTTCAATCTTCTCTCTGATTCACACTAAACCTGCTCTCACAAACTTGATACTGCTTTAAATTTGCACCAAGGGTTCTGGGGAAAACCTCAGGCTCTACTTCCAGTTGCACAGCCTAAAATAAGAACTCGTACAACCTCTCTTTTAAAAAGTTGGTTTTCCAGACAATGTCTTAGAAAAGCAGGGTTTTAGCAGATTTGCTGTCCAAATCTGCTAAAATCTTCAGGTCCAACAAGACCTGAAGTAGCAATGAAACAGCACTCTTGTTGCAGAAAAGGGCTTACCATGGTGGCAAACTGAATTGAATACAAATCCAGTATACATGGCTAGTATAGCAATTCAGGATCTTTTTTTATTAATTGTCTATCCCTACTTGCTCTTAAAACCTTTAAGGCTGGTCTCTCCATAAACTCATGTTTCCAGATATCTTGTAAATGTGAAGTCTGAAAGGAAAATAAAAACAAAGAACATCCAGCATCTGATGACAAAACATCTGAGGAAAACATCCAGCATCTGAGGAAAACAAAACCAGCAGGTCTGAACCTGCAGCTGATGTTCTGGCAAGAGCTGGACTGACTGGCTGGCACAGCAAAATCCGCCTGTCAAGACCTGTTTAAGATTTCTGGCTGGACATGATTTGTGGCGGGCTGGAGTGTGTGTTTATGAAGAACTACACAAATGCCATCTGGGTATATGTTTCCAGCCTGCCATGAGGTAGAGGGATTGAGTATTAGGCCTGGGTGTGTCACTTTTCTGTTACTCTGCAGTGCAATGTCATGGGAAAAGGCAACCTTTCTCCATGTAGAGTAGGAAACAACAAAATTATTTACTATTTGGCCATGACTTGCAATAAAATGTAAAGATTTGCACATAAGATACCATCTTAAAGAGTAACCATACAAGCCACCATGCATTTCCAATGTTTAACTTTTTTTTTAAAGGCTTGCCTTATAAAGTAAAAGGAAGTTTCTCTACTGACACCCCTCAAACCCAGGCTAGCCAGGCACCACAGGCTGAAGTGCTCAACAGCCCAAATGAGTCCCTCAGTGACCCCCAGCCATCTCTAGCTGGTTTTTGATGGTGCAATAGCGTAGCAAGAGGAGCCCCAGCTGAAAGGGCAAGTAACTGCTGATGAAGCAGAAAGGACATATCTGTCCCCCACTTCCACAGCTAAAAAAACCAGAGACCAAAATCACCTTTTTGCCACTGTTCAGGGAAAGTGACTTGCTCATAGTTACCTTATCAAGAAGAGTCAAGACCACAGGATCAAATAAAAACAGCAAAAAAACTCTCCCCACAGTAATTCATGTGTAGGTGGAAACCTGCAACTGTGCAGGGCATATTTCATTATGTTTCCAAATGAACTGAAGTTTGGAGGAGAAATTTCAGTGTGCAACATGGCAAAAGCTGTCTGACATTGCATAAAAGCATGCTAGGTACTGCAATGTTGGAAGAAAAAGCATTGTTAATCACACACGTGCCATGAAGAAGTGAGCAACATTCTTTAAAAACTACATCTGTATGCAGCAGCGGAAGAGAAAGCTTGTCTGCCATTAAACATTTTGAGGGACATGAAGAATGTGTCTCCTGACGAAATTATTTCAGTGAGACTCTGGACCTCACAGCATTCTCAGAATTGCACAGTATTCCTCCCTCCCACTGCAGCACTAAGAGCCTGCCTGCTGACCCTCACAACAGTTTGTCTGTGCATGTGTGTTTTCCACCAGTAGCTTTGTTTTCACTGGAGCTCTAATGAAATTCGGTACTTTCCGGCAACCTCCTCCTACTGAAATTTGGGCACTGGCTCGCATGCAGAAAATAAATATGATCTAAGTCTTAAATCTCATAATACATTTATGACTTCTTAAATTAAAAATAGATATTCTTAAATAGTAACCTTTATCAATCACATTGAAATATACAAATCAATCTCACCATTTTATAACTGAAGATTCTACAACCTACATTATGAACATCAGTCTTTATTACTCTTGGCATATTTAAAAGTACCTTATGTAAACTCTCTTGCATTTTAGTTATATACCTAACTGGATGTTAGCTATTCAGACTCCAGAAGACAATGAATACTCAGGTAAATCCCAACCCGAAGTTCAAGTGAGCAAGATTATTCTACAGCCCACATACAGGATTTACCCTCAGAAGCCTAAGAATTATTGCTTACTATTTAGCAGAAACACAAGGTTGAAACCTACAGCTGTCATTGAGCACGTACAATTTTTCTGATCTTGCTGCATAAGAACATTAATTTTCCACTAACTACAGCAGCTGCTATTGAGCATGGCTTCAAAGATTTGGGACTATGATAGTTGATGACTTGTATATGCACACACAGAGCGCAGAAGACACTACTGGAATAAGTGAGATGCTCCTAGTCATCAGTGACAGGAATCTTCTCTATCTTGAACTGTTAAGAGTTGAAAAAAATTAGGCTAATAACCATTTTTGTGGTTTACATATGGATCAACACAGCCATTTTCAACTGGCTTAAAAGCAGTTGCATGATCCAATACTAATAACACTGATTAGCAAAATAATAAAGCAGCATCCTTCTGGGACTCAAAGCACCAAAACTCTACTGATGTGTGGGTTGGGGAAAAAAAAAGGAAGACCCTAGTGTTACAGAAAACTGGATTCTTCTCTTGGCATAAAGCAGAGGACATGAATCAGCCAGAAGGTAAAAGAGTTTCAAGGTGCTCTTTTCTAGAAATGCTGAGAACATGGGTACAACACAGCTGCAGATTACATTTTCAATGAAATTAGGATGACTTCCCTTTACAGGTACTACAGTAAGGGAATGCATTAACAATCCATATAAATTACAGGTGAGAAGCCAGCTAGGAAACCAAAGGAGTACTGTTTTAAACACTACTGTCTGGAGGATAGCCTAGCCATTTTAAATTTCTTGCTGCTGTGTTCTAACACAGCACTATCACACAAGAAGAAATCCAGAAAATCAAGAATTACTGGTTCTTAAGAAGAATGTGTTGTCAGAAAAAGTTCAGGCAGGTTCTCAAAACCAAACCGATTTGTAGTGACTGTACTTTTTGCTTTGGGTTTGCACCTGCATCACTGCTTTATTCCCCAACCTTTCAGCATGAGTATAAAACATCTGCGAGATAACACTGCTTGAGCAAGAATGCTTGATTACTTCCACACATAACAGCATTATAAATAGGGACCTTCCATTCCTACATTTTCAGATAAGCTAAGTGTAGTAGTTGTGTTATCACCAAGAAAACAAAGAACAGGTATACATACACACATAGAATTTAATGGTCTCTACATAAGCTGTATCTAATTTCATCCTATGACACGTTTCTCTACTGGAAATGGCACTCTATTCACTACACGACCTGTGACAGCAAACACAAGAAATGTCTGGCTTTCAAGATGACATACTAAATTGTTTTGTTTAAACAATCACTGTATAAAATACTAATTACAGTGGTACAGCTCCTAGATTTAGATCATGTAAGACTAATGACTGTTTAATGTACCACCATTAAAAAACCCAGCAGCAATATAAATTTGTCACAACAGAAGTCGTGTCAGTGGAAGACAGAAAATGAAGAGGAAACCATGATCTATTGGCACTCATCCAGCATCTCTCACACTGGTTATTACGGAATCATAGATGAGTTAAGACTAAACAGATATGTCTGGAAGCTATGTGCTGAGTATCAGTTTAACAAAAACCCTGAGTTCCTCTGGATGACAAATACTCCAAAATAAAGTTGATAATGGCACAGCTCATCAAATTTATCTATCAAATATGCTGGCCTTTTGAGCTACAGCTACCACCTTTTGCCCATGGTTCACTGCAGCTGAAGGATGTCAATTATCTCCACCAGAAAACAAGTAACTTAGTATGAGAAATTTTATGTTTCTAAAATATGTCAAGAATTTAAACTTGGCTTCGACTTTATACTCTCAAATCTTGGGCAATGAAGAGCTCCAGCTTTCACTGTTGAGTCTGGATGTGTAGGACAGCAGAGACAAGGTGGAGGGATGCAGAGAAAAAGGAGTTCTCTATGAATGCCATGTTCTCAGTGGTCTCTGGTTTGGTGCCCACGGGTTGAAGAGAATGCAAAATAAATGACAGTGCACAGAAGAAGAAATAAAGTGATGGGTCATTACAACTAGTAAATAGGGATGTGATGCAGAAGATTACTGATTTCATATCTACTGCCTTTGCAGAATCATTCCTCCTACTCTGGTAGCTACTAGCAACCTAGAAATAAATTACATCAAAACTTTGTGTGTTTGAAGCATTGCCAAGTGTAACACTCGGGGGAGTTACACCATCTGCTGTCTCCTGCCTTCTACCTTCTTCAGGATCAAAGGGCTCACATTTATTGAGAACATGACAGTTCTGAGGCTTGTCTTTAAAACAGTTATAGGGAGCTCAGTGTTCCACATAAAATCTGAGAACTGTTTAAAAGCATAAATAACTGTGGTAAAAACAATGACGTCCCTCTACCTCCTTTTCTGTCCAATGAAGTATTTGGGCTGGAGTAAAATGAACCTTTGAGAGTGACTGATGAAAAACAAAGCAAGAAATACATAATTAAGAATGGAACGTTGTGACAACCTAACATGTGAGGAAATAGAGCCCAATAAGCGTGTACTTAACCTGTAGGACCACAGTCAGATGTCAATCTTGGTTCTCCACGGCACTTCACATTTTATTGCTGCTTTTGACATGTTTTTCAAGTTCTATATTCAGAACTGACCTCAAAATAATGGTCTTTTGAAGAGCAGAACTAAAGGCTCAATGCCATCTCCAACTCTCAATTCTCTTCTTCAAATATGTGTTTCAATGTACTAAGCAGCCACTATAAAATTTCTACCCTAAATTCTGCCTGCAGCCAAGCTTTAAAACTGTTGCATGTGCTGACTACAAAACCAATTCTATACACCTCTACAAGGCAACATAAAAAACCATCTGGTTTGGATCCATGGGGAGGAAGAAAAAGAAAAACCCACCAAAATACTGAGGGAAATGTCTAACTTCTGTGAAGATCCAAAATTAAATTTTACAGTGATTTCTATCTATTTGTTAACATCAGGCTACACTTAAATCGGAGACTCACAACAATGTTTTAAATACTTCAGGATTTGTGCTAGATAATCTGATGAAATACCAATGAATACCCCAGCCCTTTGGTGCACAGCTACAGTAACATCTACAATTATTTTAGAAAGCACATGGCATTTCTCCTACTTCTCTCACCCCCATTTAAAAATGATGTGTACACAATGGAACATAAACTTAACTATGGAGAGAGAGCATCTCTTCTGCACTGAGAAAAAAGCCTGATTCTGGGAGAGAAGGCCTGGGGAAGATAATGTTCTTAACAATCCTTTATCTCATCAGAGTCCTTATTTCATCCACTACCAAAATGTAACAAACTTGTCTCTGTCTTAAATTTCACAATGTATTCCTCTCCTACCTACGGCCCTCAAAAATACCATCCTCACTACACTGAATTAAAATGCATCCTTTCCAGCTTGGTAGTGCAGAAGTGCAGAAAAAGAAGAAACTAAAATTCCTTTTTGATACTAACAAAATGTTCCCAATGTTTTCATTTAAGTATGTACCATCTTACTTCAAATTCTGAACATCTTATTCAATTTCAAAAAGTTGAAAACAGCAGATTTTTTCTTCTTCTTGTGATCAAGGGGTATACTGCATTAGATAATAGGGTTACCATCCTAGTGTGCATACGCCTGGAGGTTTTCATAATCAATTTGAATTCAAAATATATTTCTAAATTACCAATCCAGTCAGAATATAAGACCTGCTGTGATGCCAGTTTCACACATGAAGCAAATTAAATAAAGATGCTTTTGTGAAAAAAAAGAAATGTAATATGGAACCAGACAAGAAAATAAAACAGCTAGTGATATTGGGAGAGAACACCTCAAATACTGGCTCCTTAGATTACTTACTTTCAGAGAAACATTGTTTCAATGTTATTATTTCAGACAACTATTTTACACCCACAGTAGTGCCAAATGTTCTAACTCCATCCCAGTTAGTCCAATTCTCCATCCCACAGCAGCTCTCAGCCAGTGTGTGCCCTCCAGCTCTCCCCTTTCCACTCCAATATTCCTTGATGTTTTCTACATCACCTAACTACTGGGATGGCAAAGAGCAGTGGAAGTTATGGCTGGTTCCACGTTCCATAGGCTGACTAGGATAGACTGAGGGGAGAAGAGCTACTGAAACATCCCTTTAGGCCTCTCTTCTCTTTATGTATTCACAGAAGTAATTTCATCAAACTTTTAAGAGCTAATTAGGATTGTTTCCCTGCCAAAGGAAAGAATTTATATGACTGGCAGCATAACTGCAACAGTCAAGTCTCACAGGAAATTGGACAATACCTGTAAGCCTCATGTAACTGGAACTCACTCTTTTCTCTCCTGCCATTCACTGCCAGCAGTAACTGAGAAATACTACAAAAATGTTTTGCCCTCTCTAATAAAGTCAACTTTATGTATTTTTTATGTCAGAGATACATCTTCATACTATATAAATAAAATGAAATTCCAGGACAACATGGAGTTCATTTACAGGATTTATACATCATCCCCAGTTGTTTCTCCATGTTCTGCTCCTCCATATTTCAACCAATTTTAGTCCACAGCATTTCAAACTTTGGCAGTGGAAAAAAAGTCCACCAACTACATATTAGATTAATACAATATTCTTTTCTTTTGGCAGAACTGAAAAATATTACAACTGCTTCAGTCAAATGCAAAACTCAATGGACTCTAGCTATTCCTTTAGTTTAGAAGAAAGTTTTAATACAAGTGTAAGAACCACTTTACACACTCATCAGGCGGCGGTGGTGAGTATTCCGCGACAACTTCCACTTCCTCCTGGCTAAGAAATATTCTCAGCAAGAACAACAGCTGTGGGATACATTGTTTTCTCACTGCTGCTAAAACAGCATCAACTACTCTTACATCATGCTGCCCAGAATAACTACTGACACAGCTTCAAAGGACAAAGAGAGCTGGTGTTTCAACATTGTCCTCAGCCTCAACTCACACTTTCCAAGTTGTTCCCTCCACTCTGCAGAGACATGTACCATACCCCAATTAATGAGAGGAATCCAGCTATGAAAAAATAACCCAACTTCTTAATACTTTTTGAAAGGTGCCAGGGGAAAAACCAAACTACAGTCGCTACTACCTGAAAGGAAACATTACCCAAAGTTCTGTATTTCACCAATGAGCTTTAACAGAAAGATACAGAGTTTTAAAGAACTGGATTTTTCAGCACAGTCCAGCTAAGAATTATGTTACCCAAGAGTCTTCATATTTTCTCTTGACCTACTGCACCATGAAGTGGCCTACTATTCCCTAAGCTTTTTAGGAATGAGGGTTAGCTGGTTTTATTTTAAAAGTTTGGATATTTTGAAGTAAATTCCCCAGGTTTACTATATGAAGACATTAGTGTAACTCTGGTGGTTTGATTTCTAAAATTCAGTTTCACTGTGAGTCCTAATGAAGAGTATTTAGCCTTAGCTGAAGAGATGGATGTTCCCTGCAACATCACAACAAACCCTGTGACGAGTTTAGCTGCACCATTACAGAAGATTATAATGAATTTAAAGTAGGAAAATAGAATAGCTTTGGCTCCTGATTAAAGCAGTTCAACTACTGACGTCTTCATTTTGATTCATGAGCTCAATTTTGACAACAATATTATTAAAACTAAAAATTATTCTGATATCATGAAAGATTTGTATGTATTCTTGAAAGTTCTTATTATTTCCAGTAATATTTTACCCATAACTAATGGGCTTAGTAGTAGACAAATTTCAATTAAAGCTCTGGGCTTCAAGAAAGAAAATAAAAAACCATAACAAAACCCAAAAAGCAGCAAGAAAAGGCAAACAAAAAGCCCGCACAGAAAAGTGCACTGTTCTCATACACTACAAAATGTCGATTCAAAACTAGGAATGTTTCACTCTTAATAATGCTTTTTAAAATGCAGACAGGTTTTGTCATGACTATGGCACCTATACTTCCTAATCACTTTGCACAAGTTAACATTTCTTACTTTCCCCTACGCTGATTTAAAATACAACATACAAGGCCATACATTATTTCATTAATAGGCTCTGACAGTATTTGCCGCCTCAGACCATTATGCAAGATGATGCATTATTTTCCTATGTAAATGTGAGAACAGTGAGATATCAGCACTCTGCCAAAGAACTACAGTAACTGGATGCATATTTTCTTTAAATGCCATCTCACAGCTACTTACTGTCCATCTGAAGACTTTTCTTGCTGTGTACATTCAAATTCTCCAAAAGTATCAGCTCTGTTCACAACAGCACGAGTGCCACCATGTTTTATTATTGGATTTTACACAAATTTCTTCTATGTAACACTGGAGTGGTTTTGAGTGAAAACATCAGAAGTCTGCTGTAGAATAAAATCTGTTTTTTGTTGTTTCAGCAAGGCTGAAAAAAAGCAGGCTGATGTTCTAGCCATTTCTCTTCCTTATTCTGTCAGAGAATTCTACAAGCAGTTCTCATCAGCCCTTCCAATTACCCAGGCAAAACATTATTTAAAATGTAGCAAAAGAATGTTACTACTATTACAGGTCATAGTGAAGTGTAACTTAAGCATGATGCTTCCTTTTAACTTCACACCTAAGTTTGTTAGCCAAAAACTTATTTATAATAAAGTTCTAGGTCTTAGTGATAGCATAAAAATTTAAATAAATAAGAAAATTAAACTGTAAAAATTGTAAAACAACTTCTGAATATCAGCCCAACAACACAGGTTTTAATGCGGGCACTATTCACAGAGAACTTTAAGGAGCACTGCTGTCAAGTAAACTGCAATTATCTTCAAATTCACATGGGCTTATTTTCCTATTAAATGAAACTACCAGAAGACACTAGCTAAAGCAACATATTTTGATTCAGCTTTTTCATACAAGTCATCTCAAATTGTGAAGCAGAGCTTTCCAACACCCTCCCTTCTCTCTCCTTTTTCAGCCTTAACATTTAAGGGTTTTTTGAAACTTGATTATTAATGTTTCCTTAGTAACTCCCATGCAGAAAGACTGATGTTCATTTAGTCTGCGTAGAATGACTACCTATCATTCAGTGTGGTCTTATGTTCCTATTTAGAGTTTATAGCTGCTTCAACAAATAATTCCAAAAGCTTCTAATTGTGGGAAGGACACAAGCAGGGTTTACAGTTCTGCTTTGTATTCAAAATACAGATTAAAAAAAAAATTACTAAGTCCAGCAACACAAACATCAGATTTTTAACAAAAATATTTAAACAATAACTGTTGAAAATTAAGGTTTGCAGAAAAGGTAGTTTGAACTTGAAAAACCTCACTGCTACTACTGACATACACACTACAGTATCAGTCTTTCCTACATAATTTTCTTATATTCAGGTTTTCTTTTTAGTCCAGGAAACTCCTGATCAAAGCAAAGAAAATATCTTCTACAGAATGCACTGCAGAAAGTCACTTGCTAATCTACAGCTGTCTTTCAAGAAATTTAAGTTAGAGCACTAATTATTCCCTTTACAATTTCCCATCATCTCAGATCTTTGCACAAGGTTTTACATACCTGCAGAACTTTTTCTTCTGAGGATGACACAAATAGATCCATTCATTTTGGTTAACAGTATGAAGTTTTTGGCTGGCAATAGCCAGGAACATTCTGGCTAGAAGTCTCACAAACAACAGCAAGTCCTACCTAGGATAATCCAGTATCTTCTCTCAGTATTTTTATAATAAATTCAAAACACACTTCAAGGGTAATTAAGTTCCTGGTATCTTGTGGTATCTCATACATATATACTTTTTCCCCCCCTTTCAATAAAAACTAACAGGCAAGTTGCAGAATGAAAGCTAAAAAAATCTCACCCTTAAAAAATAATAAAGGTGAAATAGATAAAAAAAATAAAACAGCAGTAACATTTTTATTACCTTGTTTCAAAACCAGAATATCCTGAACGTCCAACAATGCTTTAAAACATGATGAACTGAAGCAAAAGGTTATCTTTATTTTACAGGGGTAAGCAAAGTACAACCTACAACCTGCTCAATCTGTTAGAAAAGCCAGGATTTACACGGAAATATGTGATAAGTCAATTTACAAGGAGGAAGCCTTCAAGTGTTTCTGCTGCTTTGAATGACAACATTGAGCTGTGAAGTCTAATCTTTCAGGTACAAACTGAGTAACTCTATACTATAGTATCTGAGGCTGCAGTTGGTAAGTCACTTTATGAAAGAAGCATATTTATTGCTCAAGTACAGCAAGGTTGTAAGTTTGCTATGAAAATGGGCCAAATTAGCATTATTCTCACAGAATGGGTATAACACAAAGAACAAAATGCACCAACCATTGACTTTGCTTTGTAGTGTTTGACATAAGGGCTGCTGTTCGCCACCAGTCTTGCAAATTACTTTTACAAAACTCTACAAGTTTATCTTCTGTCACTGAAAAAAGTGCTTATGGAAAGCAAGAAACCACATCTGAAAGACAGGTCAGCAATTTGTAAAAACACTTAGCAAGCCTACTTCCACTGCAGGTAAGAGATGCAACTTATGTCCTATTTCAAACATCCCCTCACTTTAACTAAACACATCTTAAGGAGAAACTAAGGAGAAATTACTATTTCAGTGATCACTTAATTCTCCCCAGTCACCTTTGAGTTGATAATCCAAACTACTGATCTTACTGAAATTTAGTTTTGGCTTTTACAAAACACAACCCCAGTGCTGGTATTCAGTAAAATTGAATTAAAAAAAAAAAAAAGTGAAATTCTAATAAATCATTTACAATACACAAACCCTCTCAAATGGCCATTCAAATGGCCAACCTATAAGCAAGGGATTTCAACCAATCCACACAAATATCTAAGTATAGTGGCCTGTTCCTGAATTACATTTCATCTCATACACAGGAGGATGGAGAGAGCTAGAACATAAAGAATACACCCATTAGAGATCTTTACCCTACATTTCTTTCCTAATGGTGAAGAGCTACATACATTTCTTTGAAAAACAGTGCAACTTACTTGGAACTGGAGATCTTTACCCTACATTTCTTTCCTAATGGTGAAGAGCTACATACATTTCTTTGAAAAACAGTGCAACTTACTTGGAACTGGGGCACTAGAGAAAGTAATTAATTTTGGCAAAGGCTCTCCCCCCTTTATTATGAAAAGATCCACAGTCATGACTCAAAAGATTTCCTTCCGTATAAGTCATATGTTCCCTGAACTGGAAGTTCTGCCAAGTCAGCCTCAATTTTTGAAGCTGCAATCTTGAACAAAAATGAATACAATGTTTCACCATGTGAAGAGATCACACAATATGGTCTGTTTGTACCACTATCAGGTACCAAGCATGTATCTGATGTACCAAGCATCAGACCTTAAAACAGTCTTAGTGGGTTTGGATGAACCTTACTGACCACTTCCTGATACCTTCCAGTTACCAGTTCTGTAATCACCCCACTGTTAACTGCTCAGCTCCAAATCCAGAATAACTTAAAAGTTATTGTGCTACTCCACATTTACGGAGTTGTAAATCACCTTCAATGCTGCAAACTCCACCCCGTAACAAAAGGCAATATAGGGTTCATCCTACAAATCTTCAACCAAAGCTCAGTAAAATAAATTAGGTGCTCAGCTGCAAGGTTATGAAAAATGAATCCAAATTACCAATAGTGGACTTGAAAAATACTAAGTATAATGGAATATATTACTCCAAGTACTCTGTCACTGAGCAGAGTGAACCTGACATACTAACATACTAAGGATGAATAAGGGGTTTAAAGGAAAAAAAAAAGCCAGCAAGGAAAACACTACTGTGATATCATGAAGGCTATGGTGAAGGGCAACAGTAGACAACAGCACCAACCCAGTTTGGTATTGCAAAACAAAACTTAAGGATAAGAGGCCTGTTATACCACTGCCAGCCCTAAACTGTTTGCTTAATATTTTTGTCTACATTTGAAACCATTAAGTGTGAACTGAGCAGGAAAAAAAAGTATTTCAAATCCAGAGCAAAAGTCAAGGCTGACTAACTGCTTGCTGTTTATCTGTAAAATTCCAAGACAAAATTAAAACCTTCAGGAAGATAAGTCAAGTTATATGGAGCCATAAAAGCTCAGTCATGAAATAAATGTGCATTGAACATGACATATTCTCTCAACACGCTAAGAAACCACAATTAAAACCAGATGTGTGAGTGTAAGAATATGAATACTACTTACAGAGTTGTAGAAAATCAGAAATGCAAGATAGCAGCATTAACTGTTTTAATTAAATGCAAGCTGCTAAATGACAGCAAGCTTCCCAGAGTAGCACTTCCCTCACAAAACTTTGAATCTAGTGACAAGATATTCCCAGATTTAAAGTGGTAAACTGATAGAAGTATGCAAGAAACTATATACCCACTACACGCTAAGTGCAGCAATACTACATCTTTTCCTAAGGCCAAAATGAAGGTGAGGTGGTGTCTTGTGATCCCCTACTCACACCTGTTTGAGTCACATAAGATGTCCATTATCAAACCTTCTATTTGAAACTTAATAAGAGACTAAACACCATAATCCAGGAGACTGTGGGAGGGAGAGGTAAACACAAAGAAACATGAGAGAACAATAAATCAAGTACTTCTCTTGTTCATGTCACTTTGAAGGCAATATTAATTCTAGAGTAACAAGACAGTCTTATCAAAGGGACATGAGCCAAATTGATACCCAAATCTGGATATCAATTTATGCACCCAATTTCTTGTTCCTGTGCAATATAAAAATCTCATTTTATCCTTCAGTCATACCAAGAGATGAACCAGTATTTTTGTTCAAAAACTAAGGGACAGGCAGGGAGACAGGAGGGAGGTACAACACGAACGGAAAGAGGTAAAAAGTCATCTGAAGTGGTAGAAAACAGGCATGGTATTAGTCATCAAAGGCTTCAGAAAAAAAGTTCTACAAAAGTATCCTGTAAAAATTTCCATTTTCTCTAGTACATAGAATCCTACCTAGCCAGAAATCCTAGCTGGAGCCACAGCACACTGAACCTTAAATATTTATACTGCTTTAAAACTACCAAAAGTGAAGACTCCTTAGCACAATCCTAAATTTGAGGGGGGTTCTAAAGGGGGCTAAGTGCAATTATAAAGCACATTTTCTCTGTTATCTAATAAAGTGAAAGTTTTTCTATTGTGCTTGTAAAGGAAAAGTCCTACATTCATCACTTCCCATTTCTGATCATGTAAACCCAGCAGTGTAAGTTAAAAAGCAAAAGGCTGGAAAAGCCTTGTTTTCACAGCTTTTTCCTTCTGGAAATGGCAGCTTCAATGCAAGCAACCCCCCAACTTCTATATTGGGAATTTTGAATTAGTTCACTGAAAGAATGTGATAGTTTTAAGAACAACCATGTGAAAATTTTAGTCTTCAGGAAAAAGAGATGACACTGGATAAATACTTATCCATCTCAGGCATAAACTCAGTAATGCTTGTGAGAATATAGATGAAAATAGCAGAGATTTGATATGAGTAGTTACAGAATTCTTCCTCTTCAAGTTTTCAAAAACAACAGACAATACAAGATTTTGATTCTTAAATTTATTTTTAGCAGGATGTGTTTACTAATGGATGGTGACATCATTAGAAGATAGGTCCATGTCCACCACCTGCAACAGAAGCTAGACAGATGTTAAAGAAAACAATTTAAGAGTTAAAAATGACACTACTTACCCCAAACATACTTAGGAAAGTCACCTACCAAGCAGTACAGCTAGCTTTTGATGCAGACATAACATTATTTACTTGTTATCAAAATTTCCTGTCAAGATTTAGCACATACATTACCTCGATTTTGATGGGAATCACACACTTCTGTTTCAGAAATAACTATTAGAGAGACTCTCATTCTTAAAAAATTAAGGAATATGGAAAGATTGGTTAAGCAAAATTACTTACCTGTAAATTATCTTCAGAAGATAAAACATCTGCCTATTTAGGTCTAAAGCTTTTATCTAATGCTGAAAGCCACTGACAATTCTTTGGGAATTCCAATTCAAATAGTTAAACAAGATTAACAACAGGTAACATTTCTAGATTCAACTAAGAATACATCCACTTGTTCCTTACTATACCTGTTTGGTATGGTAAGGAATCAGTAAGGTAGGATCTCAGCATTATACTCACAGATTGGTGACAGTAATTCAGGAAGAAATAAAGACTTTCTGTTACAACTGAGAGATCGTGTTATACTTGGGAAAGTATCAATAGCCAGAAGTCTAACACAAGGAACAAGCTTGTCTGAAACAAATTAATTTCACCAGAAATGAAACTTGAACAGCAAAACCTAGGGACAGACAGTTCAGGGAAACACATTCTCAAAGAATTACGTGAAAGGCCCTCTCCCAGTTCTATTTCAAATGAGAAGCCAAGAAGCAAGGTTCAATTTGAGTCATGTAATTTCCCAAATCTGTAAGAACAGGGAGTCCTCACTTCATCTCCATTTCTTAATCACCAAAATAAATCCTACATGTGCTAAGTCAGCAAGCCCTACAGACAATATCACTAAGACATCCTAATCTTACATTTCAAAACTTGAGAATGTTTATCAGCCTCTACTTTCCAAACAAAAAAAGCACTACTGATAGTGAGCATGAAGTCATTTAACTCATCACTAGTTTAGAAACTCCATTTTAAGGTTCCTGTTTTTTGAAATCTCTTGGCTCAAAGGCCTTTACTAGTAACTGGGTTAACACCATTCTGGCTCATAGTTCTGTATTAGGAAATCATATTTATGCCACACTAATCAGCCTAAAAACATTCTTACAGTGTACTTTAACATCCTAGGACTTCATCAGTTTAAAACAAGCTGCTACAGACACTGAGACTGTCTCCTACTTTTAAAGAAAGACCTCAAACTAGCCCAAAGATGAAACTCTGTAATGTTAGAATTAAATTCTTTAGCAGTCTAAATAATTCAGCCAAGAAACTATGTGAAGCACCATAACAGCCCAGTAATATGCAATTGCTTTCTCTCAGAATTATGAATTCTCTGATCTAGCAATATTGGGAAATCACACTGGTTTCTATTTGTTGAAAACAACCAATAAGGGTGGAATCTGTTCACAGCTGTGCTACTATTTTTAATTTATTTTCAACTGGCTCTCTTGTTTTACAGAAGAGTAAATCTGTCTGAAGACTAAGTCACTGCCTTTTGAGCAACTCCCTATCCTGGCAGGCCACCATACCTACACAGCATATAACTGCTGGTAATGAGCTACATGAACAAGTCAGTGCCTCTAGACAACCAGTCCTTCAATGAAATTATGGGAACTTGTCCTTCAAACCCATTACACAGGCAGAGGGAAGGTAGGGCATATGATGAAAAGCTTAAGGCTTCCTGTTCTTTAATCTTCCAGGTTCCATTATGCAGTTGGATCAGTTGCTACTGAGATCAGCACTACTGTGCATGCCATCTATCTTACATGAAGCTGGTTGATATACTTCCCACAGGATAAACACAGTAAGGTTGATAGGAAGAACCTTCATCAATTGATTTTCTGTGAGGCATAGAGGAAAGGAAGTCAGGAAGTAAGAGTAGGCTAGGAATGACACAACTGATCTGAATGATGACTTCAAATACATTACAAACAGCATTTTCCAAAAAAAAAGCACAACAAAATCTGAATCAAAGTTATGAAGCTAAAGGTAAAGAAACCACTAGGGAAAGAAAACGCTCTTGACAGGCATATATGATGAAACCTGAAGATAAATTAATGCTGGGACCATTTATGCATATGCTGCAGTTACAGGGCATCATGATTGTTCAGACATCTTCCCTTGCAAAATGATGCAGCTTCAATTCTATTATTGTAATACCCAAGGTTAGCACTGGGAAGCCACTGATATGAAATTATGGACATATTCTAAATATGTGGAATGTTCCACGGGAGGCTTTACAGTAGTACATGGTAGGAGAGAAAAGCAGGTGATTGGTAATAGCAAAGAAAGGAGTAACTTATGGGATCATTTGCTAATAATGAGCTGCTCACCCTGCATCACTCTTTTATTATGATCTGCCTGGTTGTGCTGGTGCTAGAGCTGATAACCAGCTGTGTTAGAGGCTGTAGAAACTGTAAGTACATTTCCCTGGGTTTAATGGATGCTTGAGGCAGGTTAAAAACTTATGCTGAAACCTGGAATTAAATTCTTATCCTTTAGC
The DNA here is from genome assembly GCF_028769735.1 of Zonotrichia leucophrys gambelii. Taxonomy (NCBI): domain Eukaryota; kingdom Metazoa; phylum Chordata; class Aves; order Passeriformes; family Passerellidae; genus Zonotrichia; species Zonotrichia leucophrys. The sequence goes on along the minus strand of NC_088171.1, from coordinate 86,732,967 downwards.
AAATACATAACTAAGACTTACAACAACGAATGAAAAGAGCATGGAAAGAAAATGACACTATGAAGAATTAAGTTTGTAACAGCAGGGATAAGACTTTCCATCTACACTACTAAGTTTGTAGGTATAACCAAGACTGAAAAGCAGAAAGAGCTGGTTTAGTAGGCTTAGAACACTAGAATCAAACACTGTGTTACTAATGTGCTGGAAGCGAAGACATAACAGTGGCAAAAAAATATTTGTCTTTGGAGAGAAAAGTTGTTCAGGCTAACTAGAAACATTTGCAAGAACAAGCTTTAGTGAAGAAGAGACTAAAACAAAATATTACGCACTTCCAGCTTATGTTCTTTCTCTGCAAGGAACTCTTTTTGACATCGGAGAAAGTCTGATAACATTCGAGTTAGCTGTTTTCTATCATCTATTTCAGCTGCCAACCTGCCATTGTAATCCGCCAGCAACATACATGCATCATCTACCATTTTGGAAAGTTGCTCTCCAGATTCCTTATCTAAAAAGCAAGCAGAGAAAAACAGGTAAAGTGTGATTCCATTATGCACCATTACGTTCTTAGAAGAGCATTTTGGTTACCAGGCTCCCAACCCTCACCTGTTATTCTGTCTAACAAGGACACATCCTGGACCTCTATAGGCAAGGAAGCTATTCTCTGGTGAACTGCTGCATCCCCAGAGGCAGCATTTTCTAGTTCTTGTAATGCTCTAATGAGATCTGTGGTCTGAAAAAAGCATGCAAGATTGAGAACTAGTTTAAATAAACAGATCCTACAACAAAACAGAAGTATTTACAACAAGCTTCTTGATTTGATGATAATTTTAGCAGCATTTACAGTATCACTTTTAGAGTCAAACAAAACAAAACCTTTAGTCTCAGCACATCATTGCTAGTTTTAAAGGTCACCTTTCTACAAGAGCTTTTTCATTTAAATTCTTTGTACAGGAATACTTATAAACCTTTTCTTCTTGACAGTAGTGATTATTTTACAGTACCTTTCATTTTATTACACATTTTTAAAAAGTACTTTTCTTGTTGCTTTGCTTCACTACTGCAAAAGACTGTATCAGTGCACTTCTTCTGGAAGTAGGGCTGATGCTCACAGAAGCCCAGCTATCTGCTACAGAGAAACATACTAAATTGTGATGACTTGAGCACAGTCGTTCTTTGCTATAACAAAAATCCTTTCAAGATTGGGCAATACTGCAACAAAACCCCACAAGAATTAGAGGAGCTGTAACAGTGCAAGGTAAAACAAGAATTTCTCACAGCCATTGTGAGCAAAACTTTGGGAAATATTTTATTGATAAATCGTAACAATCTTACACTCTAATACATGTGTTACTACTACCCTAAAAACTGAATGAGAACTCAATACATTGTACAAACTGCTGAAATACTGACATGAACAAAGCTGGACATAGAGCTCATACATCTGAGGTTACTGTCAAACACAAAGTTACAGCATGCCCCGCTAAAAAACTATTAAAAGTCTGAGGTGTAGACACCCTTGCCCAGAAACAGTTCCTCACTGAAAAAGAGACCATTCAAAAAAAATAGAAAACAAAAAATTCTATATAAAACCATATGGAAGTAGAGAATTTAATACACATGCTGTTACCTGAGGAGGATCAGTGGGAGAACTTCGAGGTGAGCAGTTATTTTCATCAACTTTGATCTGCTCATATGTGCGCTTCCTCACCTTTCTGTCTCCATCTAAATGAAAACAAACACAGCAGTCAAAGAAGTACTATTTGAAACAGGAGACAGAACCTTCATACACTCACAAAATACTTACACAAAGCTTGCCTAAGTTGTTCTAATACATCATTTTCATAAACAGACCTTTCTTCCCAGATAGACAGCACTCGGCCAAGGTGTTTCTTACAACTCTCATCAGACTCACTGTTAGAAGGAAAAAAGCAAATATCAGCACTAGTTAGAAGTATAGCACCGCTTTATGATTTTTTTTCCATAGAAAGACCTTCACAGATTTTAGCAAATCCAACCATCAAAAGTCAAATAACCTCAGAAAATAACAAATTCCCATTTTAAAGAAAGCAAAGACCAGTTTAATGTGCTCTAGCAAGCACCTGAAAAACAAAAGGGCCTATATCAAACTCTTGGTTTTTTAACCCATAAATCTGCAAACACTACAAACAGGTTTATGTTGCTTCAACAGCTGTGTATCATTGTGAAGATAATCCTGCATCAGGACTCTAGCAATGACGTTACAGGCTGCTGGGGAAAGAGCAAATCATGCAACAACCAGTAATGAAATGCCAAACTGTTGTAGCACATAAACACAGACAGTACGCAAGTTTCAGTTTCTTCCTTCTTGAAAGGCTGTCTCCAAGGCAAAAAGGAACTGAATGCTGATGAATTTACTATCAAACTTCATCAAGCTGTAGTAAGACTATCTAAGATCACAAGAACGCTGAATAAATGAAACTAGGATTTCAAGTACAGGAATAGCACATGAAGACTAGATGGGCCAGAAGACATCGACTGACCACTTCTCAAATGCAGTGTGAAGGACACGGCACATACAAGTTTACTGTACCTTGAAACATGCTTAAAAGCCTCCACTATTACAGGAGCAAAGTCTTTTGTAAATTCTGGTCCTTTCCTTTTGCTGTTCTGTATGACATCATTGGCCAAGTACAGGAATGTCAGCTTCCTATTCGGTTTTGCTAATAAAAAGAAAAATTAAAAATAATTAGAAATTTTATTTCCTTCAACTAATACCTACATATCCAGGCTTATATTGAATACAAACACCCACTCCACCACATCCTGAAATCAGATGTTTTTTTCCCATTTTCATTACTGCTTACACCATTTCATATTGTCAGTATTTTCATGTGAAAGACTTTAGTCACTCATTGGGTTTTCTCTCCTTTCTGCTCTCTTTGTTCAAGTTCCTCTTCCTTCATAGTATCACACAATCTCCATTTAGTGCCATCTCAAAAAACAGAAAAAAATCCCAAGATATTCTGAAGTTCTTCATCCCCAAACTATTTTCAGGTGTTTTCCTGAGCCGTTAATGATTCTTGTTTGGCAGCCTTCATGGATTTCTTCCAAGTACTTCAGCTTTCTTCTAACCCTGCTTAAATTTCTTACACTCATGAAATCTTCTGATGAGGCACTTCACAGATCCACAGTCATTCATGTGAAGAACCTCTTCCCTTTCAGTCTGAATTTCACTCAGTCTTACACAACCACTCCTCATTCTCACATTTAAGCAAACTGAACAGTCAATTCCCTCGTCCATGTCCCTGTATCACTCTGATACTCCCCTTCCCCACCTCTGAATTGTTAAAACACTCATGTGCCAGCAGCTGTAATAGCACAAAAGTGTTTTCAAAAACCACCTTGAAGCTCCTGTGGTGTATCTCTTCTCTCAGCACCTTAAACATCTTAACCCACCTCTCTTAATGTGCACTAGACTACAAGCTTCCAATTTACAAGCTGCTTCTCAAAATCTATTCCACGTTTTCTAAGTGCTCCTACCTGGGTATTTTTATTTATACTTCATCTAATTTTCATTATTCTTCAAGTTTATTGGAGCTGAAACTCTTACTGTAACATTTCTACTTTTGGTTAACACCAGAATACCATTACCACCACATAATCTCAATATGTACACTCTGATTTTAAAAAGAGGTTTCTCTTGAAAGACAAGTTTTTTCTACTCTGTCAAGGAAAGCAGCAGCGTGGTAACGACAATCCAGGATTTCTTAAAATTTATGCAAGAAAATATGATTTGATTTTGTTACTTTCTAGACTGTCCTCTCAAAAATGCAGAACACCACCCTCACTTATAAAGAGAACATTCAATGTTAATATGCTTTCACTCTAGGGAAATGCTTTCGAGAATAAATTTTGCACTACAAAAAGACTCCTCTGAAGAACTGCTCCTTGAAGTACAGAATTCTTTCCAGTCTCTGAACAGATATATCTAACAAGTTGGGAGTTTTGGATTGACTGGGTAAAAAAACATCTGTTAAATGTAAAAATGCACTTTGCTTACAGTCAAGACAAACTGAAGAGTAGGAAACAAAAAAAAAAAAAAAGCTTGGAAGTGCTAGACACAAGGTGGACTCAATAGAGTCTGCTCCAAACAGTGAAGTCACCACATTCAAGCAGACAGGAAATTAATCTATTTCTGTCAAAATCTGGCTAATCTATAATGTAGGTTCTATAAAGTTGCGCTGCTCAATTTCTACATTAAAACCTGACTGATGATAAAACAACACATCTCTTATGTTTCGCATAAGAGCTCTGACACCTAGCAAGTTTTGAATTACTCAGAGAGAGAATATCAGAAAACACACGTTTTCTCACAGGCATAATAAAAAAGTAACTAAAGTTTATCAAAGATGGCCTTGCTTCCTTCTCTCAGTTCTTAAATAAGTCCAGAATTAGGATTCAAAATCTAATGAAGCACAACATCCTATATCCTCTGGAACTTCATGCAGGGTAGGTCCTTATCCATTCATTTCACCAGAAAAAAACCCCATCATTTTTAAATCCTCAGTGATGCAACTCATTTGTGAGATACCCTAACTTCCTTCTTTCCAAAAAACAGTCAAATCAACTGGGCTGGCAAAGACACCAGATGGATACCCAGTGACATGAAGTCAGGTAATGCTGACTCTCACAAAGCCTGGACACTTATCTATTCACTGCAGTAAAAGATTGATGTATTATATTTGGTAAAAGCATCCTAAACCACAGAAAATAATTTTCAGGCTTATTCCCCCAATTATTACCTTTTCAGCTTCCTACTACAGTTCAACATAAACAAAGCTGTGCAGAATGAACAAAACCCCTAGACCCACTATTAAGCTATCTGCGCCTTTGGTTGAAAATGTCACTATTCTACCCTTATTATTCACAAGGAAAATGGTGAAGTAAAATTTAATTCTTCTTGCTGTAAGAATGTGCTGCACAAAATTCCAAAGGTAAAAATTATGCATAGTATTGAGAAGTGCTCCCTCTCCCTTCACAAATTTTCAAGACTTACATTCTGGTCTACTGGCACTCTGCCTTACACATGGGACTGAAGGTAAACTCTGGCAACCTGAACCGAAAACATTCTATCGCTAGCATTACTATAAATTGACTGGTGATGTCTGAAACACAAATTAAATTCAGGATCAAACAGATCTGTTTTGGAGAAAGAACTATGTTAGAACATCTCTCTTCAGTAGCAGTGAAACTCATTTTCCAGCGTGGGGCATTGATAAACCTCAGAACATCAAAATGGATCAAACAGACAATTTTTGAAGGTCCTCAACACATGGCAAGGCTAACAGCAAAAGCTTCTTACTGCCAGAAGAAAATGAAGAGAGAAAACCTGTAAGAACTTAGGTTAAAGAAGGATCTGAAAGGCACAACTGCCAGAACGTACAGTGTTACAAGTAGCCACCTCAGTACCAACAGTACCCTCTGCAAACACAAAACTGCCAAGAAATCATCGTGTTGGATTGAGTCATCTTTTCAGAAGCTCTGTGCAGTGTTCACAGTACTCCTCTGCTTGCTGCAGCCAAACTCACCATTTAGCCACCAAAGTAGCTCCCTGAAGCACTGGATTCTGATGTTTTTTAATGTGTCAACAGTGCTGGTTGATGTAAGAGCCATATTATGAGTATTATTCTTAAGGCATCTTCAATGAGACTACATGGGATTGGCACCTTGCAAATGAAACTATGTCTGTACCAAAAATGCATCTGACATGTTTAAATGCCAATGAATATTCTTCAGAAAATAATGATGTTTCACCAACAATTAGCATACTGAGATATCTGCAGTGGAGACAACATCATCAAGCCTTAGTTTTTGGCAATCCATTCTTTCAGCAATGCATTTTTGTTAGCCCATTCGGTATGCCTGGTTCTCTAGCAGCTCAGAATTGATGCCTGACATTATCTGCTTTAAACCATAAGACTTAGAGAACTCCTGACACTGACAAGCCACCACTTGAGTGCAAGTAACAAGCATTTTACCCTGAAAGGCAATAAATCAGTCATTTTCACTGAGGTTAGCCCTGGCAATCAAAGTCAGCACAATCACCTGTCTTCTCCACATTTACCTCCTGCATTTGAAATTGAGCTCCCATGAAGATAGCTAGAAACATGCCCATTAGTTTCATGCTATTTTACACCTAGAGCCAAGACATATTTGCTGTTGCAGATATACTAGAAGAAACTACAGAAAAGCAGAAAAGCACACAAGCATAAGAGATTTCACTTATATCCCACTACAAAACATATAGACTGACTGAGCATCTGAAAATGTTACATCAGGCTGCGGCTTTCTGCAGGCCAGCTCTGCTGTGTCAACTGACCTTGAAGGAAAATACCACCTAACAAAAGGGTTTGAAACAATAAGCATGTTATTGTTAAAAATGTTAAAATCTCACAAAAGTTATCAGCCCGAAACATTTCATTAGCATACTTAAGTTCTCTAGTATGGATTCAAATAAAGATTTAGCTAAATTGCTTTTGAATTACTTTAGTCTATACACATGCACAAGAGTTTATGAGTGCCACTACTCCTCCCAAAATCTCTTGGACACTTTCTCACAGCATGCTTCACACCTTTGCAAGAGGGACTCATGACATCTCTGTAAATACCTGACAAGCTTTTAAGCTTTTTATTACAAGACCAAACATTGTTAAGTCAAGCAGCACTGAAACTTGAGTGTAAGCTCACCGACCCTTCACACTGTGGAGAGCTAACCTGGGTTTTTATGCAAGCTGATTAAGCAGAGCATCTTTGGTAATATGACTCTAAAAAGCCACTTGAGAGGCTGCCACTAGAAAAGACAGTTTAAAGACAACATAATCCATCAAAGGCACGTTGTACAACAAGCCCTTAACCTTAAAACTCATTAGCCTTCTACTAAGAAAGGGTTAAACTAAGCATTCCACCTTGTGCAGTCACCTGGTGAATTTTACCAAAATTTGATAATTGCCATGTTTTCTCTTCAAAGAGGGAAATGGGATTGCCCATTGAATGTGTTCAAGGTTTGAGGGTCCAAGTATTTTGACTGGGTTTGGAGACTAGTGACAAAGGGAACACAACACACAGCCACGGCTGGGATTAAGGCCACTAGCATCAAATTACCACAGGAATGCCAGAAAGCTGGTCACAGACCAAGGAAACCATTCCAACATAATTACACTGCAGAAGCTTCCCACTGCACTCAGTGCATCCTGAACTACCTGAACATATGAAACAAACCAACTCCTTTCATTGCCTTACCTGGCTGGTAAAATGCCAAGATGGATATGAATCAACTGCAACAACAGCTTCAGGATAGTAAAAAGACCTTACACTTAAGTATTCAGAACCAGAATGGTAAAAGACATGTAGGTTTGACACCACACAACCCAAATATAATTGTTTGAAATAAAAGGTTCTTACATTGCCACTCCTCTGCTCCTAACTGCAGACCATTCTGTAAATCATGTACACAGCAAATAAGTTTCCCTAACTAGACTTAACATTGCCCATCCACCTGAAGTTTTGCCTGTTTGTTGCTCTCCAAACCTTTTGGTGTGGATGAGAAGATTGATGTGGGCATAACCAGTGAAATCCAAAAGCCATAGTTTTGCTTCTTTTAAATAAAAGAAACTAAAGTTATTTATTCTCTCACATTGGACAATGGCACTATACCACCACTAAGTAAAATAATCTTACAATCACCAGAAAAGAAAGATTCCTTCTCCTGGTAGAAAAAACTACACCACATGGTATAGAAAATAATTGCTTTAAAGCAGGAACTTGTTTCCTGTGATCCACTTCCCATCTCCAAGGCAATATATCACAGCCACTTTTGGCTGTAATTGTGCTCCAAAACAGCTAAGTATTAGAGTAGCTCAGATGTAGTACAACTTTCAAATCTGCTTTAAGTGTGCTAGGCCTTCTCAATTTACTTACTAAAATCCTCTATCTTCCAAATTTCAGCAGTTGCCACAACAGCCAGTAGCTTCAGAAAAACATATTTCATCAGTGCAACAGCTATACTGGATGAGGACCCAAGCAGCAGCACAAGTCCAGTGGCAGAAGCTGTAGACAAACCATAAATAAGCAAAAAAGATGTAGCTTCTTATACCACTGAAAGACTTCAACACCAGGAAAAAACAAACAAAGAAAAAACATAATAAACTGGCACAGCAGGTAAGCTGGCAGAGTGAAGCACTACAAATACATCTCCCTGCAGCAGCCCAGACGCACCTACACAACTGCGGCTCTCCTAAGGCTCTACACAACGGCTCCACTGACCTAGATGAGCTGTGCAGGGAAGAGAGTGATCAGTGTGACACGGGTGGGGTGACAGATGACAGCCTAAACAAGAGGTCAAGCGATCAAGGAGGATGAGGGATGATCACCATCAATTTCTGTTGCTGTCTTATCACTGAGATGCCGTGTGGGCCCTAAAGAAGCAGATACTTGAATCTGAAATTAGGTTTAAAGATACAATGCAACAGTGTCCTGTGAAGAACCAAGACTCGGACATGAAGATCCCTGTGGGTCCCTTCCAACTCAGAATATTCTGTGCTTACTAAAATATCACTATGAAATAAATACTTAACAAGTGACAGAACTGAACCTGGAAAAGGTAAAAGAAAATGAGATGACAGGAAAAGATTCATATGGACAACTAATTGGAACTCAAAATAACAAGTCCCACATTACAAACCCTTAGCAATTTGGGGTTTTCTCCTTTGAAAAAGAACACCTTTTAACCAAGTACAGCAAACTGCACATTGAGCCGACTGAACAGGCAGTTACTGTTCACCCTTGAGGGCAGATACTTTGAATTACAGACCTGACATTTTTCATTTCAAAAAATGAACTAACACGTAGCAAACCTCTACAGTTGCAGAGCCTCCTGAAACCAGGGAGCAAGAGATGCATGCAAGGGAACAAACCTGACTTGCAAACAACAAAAAATAATTCTCAAGAGACTGCATCTCAGAAGAGCCTATTCAAAGGTGTTTCTTCCTAAGGGGTTTCCCAGCAGCCCTTCAATGACTGCAGGCTTACACAACAAATGTGTATGTTATGCCACTACTCAGTTTAAAAAGAAACCCTGTAAGTCATTCCCTTTATGGATACACAAAACTACACAGGGTTAAATGGGCCCACCAGTTGCCTCTTTAAAATGACTGAGGTAATCACAAGTTAATTAATTAGTACTACTTAAATACTGAATAAACTTATGACTCCCAAGTAATTAACTATTTAACTTTGAGAACTACATTGCATACCTCTGAAATCTAGCTGAAGCAGGATCATTTCCCTCAGAACACGCTTTTCAAGAAAACCTGTACATGAAGGCATACTGATGATCCATAGGGATGCCAGAATATGGGACCTGACCACTGCCAATTAATCCAAGTAAACAGAAAGACACTAAAATTTTATGCTGTCTAAATTATATGCAGATTTGAAAAGCTAACTTTTCACCTCCAGTCCAATGTGGCATAAAGAAAAAGATTACTTTAAATATAAAAGAATCAGAACCAAACATTTAGGAAAGAAAGAGCTCTGATCTTAGGACTTGCCTTGATCAATAGCTAGAGACATGTTCAGAAAGGCTCATGAAATCTCATCTGATGCAAATGATATTTTACCAAAACTGAAAGCATCCAGAAAAAAACATAATGTCATTGTACTGTGGTCAACCCAACCTAGTTATACAATGTTCCTGAAAAGCAGTAGGCTGGAAGGAAGGTCTGGAGAGGGGGGGTGACAATAAAAAAGGGATACAATGAAAGGAAACAAAATCTAGAAATGCAAGGTTCAAGGTTCCAGGACACTAGTGGCTAGCAATAACAGCTGACAACGTCAATAACTTTCATATCCATATTCCCCAAATGGAGGTAATTTTCCTCTCAGGTAGAAGAGAAATCCTGTTTCTATGGTTTGAATAACAGGTAAGTCAGGAGCCTTAAACTTACTCTAGTTATGGCCTCATTGCCAATATCCTACTTTATGGTGTTTTATGCACTTGCTTCACCACAGGAGAGTTGTTTTCCTCTCATCCTTCCCATGCTGTCTGCTGAGATGACTACTTCCACCTCTGGGGATTAGACACTATCTTACAAATCTGTGCAGCAATTAGCCAGAAGTTAGTATCAGGTAAATGCAAACTAGCATTTATGAAGCTCATATATTATAAGAAATAGGAAACTAAAATACATCCTGTGCATATTAACTATGGCAGCTTTAAATGAAGCTTCCTATCTTCCAAAATGAAACACTTCACAGAGGCCTAAAAGCCTAGAAGGGTCAGGACCCTGAAAGCACAGGCAGAGTTTCACATTTGCCTTCCACAGACCCTTGAAGGTTGGCATCTGAAGAGAGGTCACACCACAATCTTACTCTGAAGCAGCAAAAGCAGGACAACAACTTCAATAAACAAAACAAACCCAATCATGGCAGTTATTCTCATCTAAAGCTCAAAAGAAGGTTGTTATCCTTGCTTCTCAATGCTTGGGTTTCAAAGATTTCATTTCTCCAGTTAGTCAACCAGCACAAGAGGAAAGTTAAAGTTAAGGACTGCCTATTAATATCACAGATTACTATGAACTAATATTGTGCATGATAATGAAGATGAGCAACCAAAACGCTGTGTCTCTTTAATTTAGTTTAAGATACCTTCCTGGTATCATTCAAAACCCTAAACATTCATGCTACTTGATTAGAAGGCCCAGAAATGTGAAATGTTTCAGACACAGGTGGGAGATCCATTCATTTGCTCCTGGAACAAAAAAAAGCAAGCCTGCAACTAACACAATGAAAATGTGTTTATGTCCTAAGATGGAATAATGCCACCAAGTCGGTCTTCCTTCAGTCAATACAAATAAGAATTTAACTCATGCCTCAAAGTTCAAAAGATAACAAATCCCAGAAAAAGATATTTTAATAAAACCACAGTAGCCATATTACACGAAACTCAGTGTTTCCTTCCTCTTTCATAAATCCTGAAATGGCTTAGTACTGTTTTTCTGCTTAGTCTAAAAGATTGAGACTTATTATTTTTCCCATTGAAGATCCACATAATATTGAGGCTCCAAAGGAAGCTACTGTAAAACAGCATCATCTTGCAGATCGAAGCAGAGTTCCAGTAAGTGAGTTTTCTTTTTCTTAAATGAACCAACTTAAGCTATTATCCAGTCAGGTCAAATAAACCCTCATATGCCATTTCTCCCTTTCACTCCCTCAACCACAGTCTATAGCTGCAAGTTCTTTCCTGTTAAATGGAAAGCCACATTAGCATTTAAGTCTGCACGCTGATCACAGCTAAAGAAACTCACGTTTTTATTATGTTAACATTTTTATTAACCATCTGGCAAAACCAGGAAGCAAGATCCGCTCTGGATACATTACACTGCTTTTCCCTCAGCGTACTCCCATCCCCACCTGCCCTTCAGGAACAGTTTCTGGAAAGGAAACCTGAGTAGACATGGAATTCAAATAGTATTACAGCTAACCATCACAAGAGAGGATGACAAATAATACGCAAAAAGGCTCCGTCTTGAAAGAGCTGGAATTAACAACAAAAAGCCCTAAAACCCTGGCTCGCCGGATTCCTTCCGGTTCCCCACTTTCCTTTCTCCTTAAAAAACGGGAGATAATACACAAGGGGCAGCGTCCTCAAAGACACCTCTTTATGGAGTGACGGGAAAACGGGAAGGAAAAGAAAGGAGCGAGAGAGGTGGAAGGAAAAAAAGGGAGAAGCAGCACCTGGCAGCCCACGGTCCCGGAGAAACGTAGACCCGACGTTTAACGCTGGCCCAAGAGTTCCGCTCTCTCTCTCCGCAGGCGCTCAGGCCTGCCCTCGCTCTCTCCCCGGCCCCGCAGGCCGCGCAGCCCCGCCGGACCTCCCTCCCTGTGCCCGCACTCCGCAGCGGGGCCGCCGCCTCCAGTCCCGCCCCCCGCCGCCCCGGGGCGCCCCCCGCCCGGCCCCCCGCTCACCTTTGCGCAGCTCCCGCTCCCACACGCTGACGATGAGCGCCGAGTGCTTGCGGTGGTGGATGAGCCACAGGCTCAGCGTCTGCACGCTCTGCTGCGAGTTGCTCAGCTCCGACAGCTTCCGCTCCAGCGCCGCTTCCGAGAACGCCGACATCGCTGCACCGCGTTGGGCCCCGCCGCTCCGTGCCGTCCTGGCCGGGCCGCACTCAGTCCCCGCCTCTCGGCCCCGACGAGGGAGGAGCCGACGGGCGATTCCCAGCCCTTCCCGCCCCGGCGGCAGCGCCCAGCGCCAACAAAATGGCGGCGGCCGAGGCCCGTGGGGAGCCGCGCGGCCCCGCCCCCTCCCCGCCTGCCCTCACTTCCGGCCGGGCGCGAGCTCGCGCTGGGGAGGGGCTGCGCGTGAACGGGATCCCTCAGGGATGGGGATTAGTGTCCTGCCCTGGAAAATAACACAGAAACGCAAATGTAAATTTGCCCCCAGAAGGCAAACTAGTCCTAGCGGTTTCTTTCACCCAGCAGGTTAAGAATAACAGAATCGTTATGGTTGGAAGGGAGCTCTGGATATTATCCAGTGCAACCCCCTGCCAAGGCAGGGTCACCTGGAGCAAGTTAGACAGTGTTATGAATAAGAAGCTTGACTAGGCCAATATTCAAGCAGCAATCAATTTATTATTTAATATTGGAAAGTATGAGCAATACAGCGCTGGGTACAGTGGGGGAAGTTTTCCCTCCAACTGCACACCGATAATTGATGGTTACAAGTATTTATAGGGGTACTCATCAGCTTTTTTTCAGCAGTTTCTATTTCCAATCCTTTACTCATCAGCAATTTTTATTCCAAATTATTACATCACAATTCTATACACTACTGTGATTTTAATTTATCAGGATGTATCTCAAAGGAGTATCCCCAGATGGTGGCGGTCCAGTTTCCAAAAGAAGAAAGACGAATCCCATCTGGTGGAGTCCAGCTCCCCAGATGTGGGTCCACCTTTTAATTGCAGAGAGTATAAATCTCGTAACAGTGATGTCTAGCTTCCCTTCCAACCCTTGAGGTGATGTTCATCTTCCTTTCTCAAGCTGTTTTTCTCTGCTTCATTAGGGTGTGAGATAAGCATATTTCCTTTATATATATTCTAAAGCTATAGTTTCAAGGATACAAGTAATATTCTAAAATTATACTTCAAAAGGTTAATATTGCAGAGGTTTTTATGGATTAAATGCAAGCAAAAAGCAACATCTTAAACACCTTAATTCCAATGCTCCTAAATCAACCAGGGTTAATTGCAAACAAAAGATAGGTTCAAAGGCCTTTTTCCATGCTTTATTTTCCTCAGTTATTATTAGAATTCGCAACTATCCCATTGTCAGCGTCCACACATACCGCAATCACAAGTACACACGTCGCCTGTTTGTACCTGACACGAAACACAGCTTTGCATCTCACAACAGGAATGTGTCCCGAAAGGGAAACTCTGTAATCTCCCTGGGCAGCCTGTTCCAGTGCTCTGCCACCCTCACCATGAAGCAGTTCTTCCTCAGGTTGGAGTGGAACTTCTTGTGTTTTACTTTATGGTCATTGCTCCTTGTCCTGTCGCTAGGCGACACCAACAAGAGTCTGAGACCATCCTCTAGGTACCTGCTTTTGAGATATTTGTCTGTATTGATGAGATCCCCTCTCAGTCTTCTTTTGTCCAGACTAAACATCCCCAGCTGCCTCAGTTTCTCTTCATAAGAGAAATGCTCCAGACCCCAAATCATCTTTGTGGTTTCCACTGGACCATCTCCAGCTCCTCATCTTCCTAGTGCTGAGGAGCCCAGAACTGGACACAGCGCTCCAGATGTGGCCTCACTAGGGCCAATTAAAGGGGCAGGATGACCTCCCTCTACCTCGGGCAGTGCTCTTCCCAATGCACCACTGTGCCAGCTTATGGTCCACCTGCCGCCCACAAAGACTCCCAGGTCCTTCCCAGCAGAGCTGCTCCAGTGCTGGTACTTGGGCTTCTTCTTCCCCAGGCACTCACTTACTTACCATACACTTGGGTGCATAGTATTTCACGTCAGCAGGTAGACACATGCGCCACAAAGGTGTCTGGCCTCATTTCTGAAAGCTGTCTCTCTTGTTTTTGATTTCTGGCATTAACAGTATCATGTGATAGAATTCTACTGTTCACTCACAAGATTATGTGCAAAAATGCTTCATCTTTGTTTTTGCTCCTTAAAGCTTCATTGCATTGTTGCTACTTCTGCTACTTTGGAGATAGTGAATAAAAATTACTGTCTGTTTACCTTTATATTATTTTCTAGATTTTTTATCATGAAATCTTCAGGCATTTTTTAAGGATTCTCTGAACAGGGAAGGTACTCTGTGCTACTTGACATAAGTAGCATTCTTGATGTGAGCATTTCTAGGCTTCCCTGATGTCCATCTGAAAAACACTTTACATTATTTTTTATTTTAAACATTATCAAGTGGCTGACACTTTCAGAGAGCTATCTGCCTTAGCAACTACAGGTCTATCCTGAATCCTATTTCTGTAGCTAATAATTATGATTGCAGTTGTCAGTATTTTTCATTTTTCTATAAAATTGCATGTGTATTAATTAGAAAAATATGCATATGCCTTACTCTTAGGACATGCTGACAATGGCTAACTGTCCATCCTTAAACTGGAATTCCTATGACCTTTTATACACCTAATTTGTCCTCATCAAACAGTGGAACACTAGTTATGAACAAAAATAATTGTGGAGTATTTTAAAGAATCACAGAGTGGGTCAGGTTGAAGGGACCACAGTGATCATCTGGTCCAACCTCCATGCTCAAGCAGGGTTATCCCTGAAACATGACACAGGATTGTGTCTGGACAGTTCTCAAGTATCTCTGGTGAGGCAGACTCCACACCCTCTCTGGGCACTCTGTTCAGTGCTCGGTCACCTGCACAGTAAAGTTCTTCCTCATATGCAGGTGTAACTTTCTGGGCATCAGTTTCTGCCAATTTGCTCTTATCCTGTTGCTCAGCACCACTGAGCAGATCCTGGATCTGCCTTTTTGACACCCTCCCTTTGGATACTTACAGATATTGATGAGGTCCCCTCTCAGCTGTCTCTTCTTGAGGCTGAAAAGGCCAAGTTCTCTCTGCCTTTCCTCATAGGAGAGATGTTCCTGTCCCTTAATCACCTTTGTTGTCCTCTGCTGGACCTTCTTCAGGAGCTCCGTGTCTCCCTGGTACTGAGTAGCCCAGAACTGGGCACAGCACTCCAGATGTGGCTTCACCAGGGCTGTGTAGAGGGGCAGGATCACCTCACTCCACTCGGTGGCAATGCTTTTCCTAATGCACCCCAGGACACCACTGGCCTCTTGGCTGCAAGAGCACGGCTGGCTCATGGACAGCTTCTTGTCCACCAGGACCCCCAGGTCCTTCTCCACAGAGCTGTTTTCCAGCAGCTCAGCCCCCAGCCTGTCCTGGTCCCTGGGGTTATTCCTCCCCATGTGCAGGACCCTGCATTTGCCTCTGTTGAATTTTAGAATATTCCTCTCTGCCCATCTCCACCCTGTCGAGGTCCTTCTGAAGGGCTGCACAGCACTCTGGGGTATTGGCCACTCATTACAGCTTTTTTATTTTTTTTAATTGCATAAATGTTTATCCCTATTTCCTATCTGACAGAGAAGGTGTCCCAGTGGATTTTTTTGGGCAATTTTCCTAATATTTGTTCTCAGTGAAATCTTCCCTTTAAACATAAAACTTTGATGAGGGTGAGGTGAGAGTGATAGGAGGTTTTAATGTGAATTCTATTTACAAAATCATCCATAGAATGAGTGATTTGGAGGGGAATTAGAAAGGATTTTTCAAAAATGCTTTTGACAGAGAAATTTAAATAAGTTGCACAGATCTCTACAGAATTTCATATTCACTGCCTTTTGATCACCATGAATGAAAGAATCCTACTGCTATTTTTGCTATGTACAGCAGAGGACACTCTGGCATTAAATGGAAGTGACCAGCAAAGTAAAATTGAGACAGAGCTCAAGAGCAAATATGGATGCATCCATGAGAAAACTGAAATATGAATGGTAATCTAGTAACCAACACCCAAATAGCATTTCTTGGAGTCATATATATTCTGATGCTACCAGGAGAAACTTTTGAGCAACTATGGAAAAAAATCTATTTCTTTCACACCTAAGACTAGAAAGTATGCAGCAAAAAACAGTGAAATTTACATGGTAAATGAAATTTTAAAAAAGGAAGAAAATAAGGAAATTGGTAGAGAACTTTAATAATGTTTGTAAAAATGTTTATGACTCCTTCCTCTGCATCTTCCCAGATTATCAGAACATTTTACCAAAAAAAAAAAAATCCTCTGAGATTGGCATTTTTTTTAAAATAAATATGTTTGAATACCAAGAGATTTATCTTCTGTGTTATGTATAATGTATAATGAACTACACTGCAAAATACAAATTTCACTTTTCCCATAAATTTTTGTAGCACATTTTGAATTTGTAATAACAAGTATTTACATCAGTAAGCTAATTTAAAAGCTACGCTTTATCCAGTCAGTGAACAGAAATCTGCTACGAGACTTCCTCAAAGCAAAGTGACTCTCCAACAGGAAGCATGCACAATGGGAGGTTCATTTGTTGCAGAGCTTGGAAAACCTCAGCTTTCATTCACAAACAAGGCATATATTATTCACCTGCCTTTAAAATTTCACCCACACCCGCAGAGGCGGAGCTGTCAACAGATGTCAAGTTTTCACCTGCCCATTCCTGTGTTCAGACTGCAATGGCATCTTCCCCCTGAATTCCTAAGAACAAAGTTCTGTACTGCTTCCCTTCTGTTGGGATAGTCCGCTGTGCTCTCCCGCTCTGGGAGAAAGGAGCCACATGCAAGTGTAAGACAATAACTGTGAATAAATTACTTTTGTAGAGCATGGTACTGGGATGCTCTAGGTAGTTCAAAGATGTAATTATAGTCACCAAGAGGTTGTACAGCGCTCTTACTTTACATGCAGGTTGCAGGGTTTTGGCTTCTTATCCTTACTATTATTCTATGCTTCACTGGATTTTTTAGGAACCCTTATTTCACACTACTACATAGAGCAGTAAAACAATCTGTGTATATACTGGTTTCCTAAACATTGCTCATCAACTACGTGGGATTTGAGTTAATATCAGCTCTTGCACCAGAACAGATCAGATCTTTCTCTGTATGAGCCTGGCATTTTCTCATTTTAAACTTTGTTTTGTATCTCTTTCTCAAATAGTCTCACCCGGGAGATGCAATGATATTAGAGAAAAATGAGATTTCTCTAGTCGTGTTTCCTGTCTGAGAGTTTATATTAGTCAGCACACCAATCACTACCTGGATCTCAAAAATACAACATTGGCAGAGCAGTTCTTTTTTAATCTTCCAAGTGTCTGGTCCATCAAATGTAACCATTTCTGAAGTTTCATATATAAAAATATTTTTCCATCTTTCACAATGTGTTTGTGCATCTCACAGCCCAGTGCTGTATAAATGTTCCTATTTCCTTACTCCAATTAGAACATGAAAAATGGAGATACACAGAAACAGGATCCTGAAGTATAGCTGTAAAGTTACTCTTGACTGAGTGATGATAATTCATCTGAGTAATTTATTAGGAAACACTAAGCCCCATTTTTTAATCTGAGTAACAAGAGGACATATCCCTGACAGAAATTAAAAATAAATGCATCCATTTATTTTTAAAAAAACCCAAAAACCAGAACCACCCAAAAATGAACATTAAGAAGTCCTGCAGGAGAAGAACAAAAGAAAGCTTAAATGGAAGGAGGAAGCCTTCTGAAGTAGCCAAAAGGAGCTGCCTGCTGGAGCCAAAAACTCCAGGGTGATTAATTGTGCTTTTACATGAGTTCCTGCCACTAAGCACTTCACCTTTTAATGTAATTCATTAAAGACAGGAATTATTTGCTATTTAGGAGATTAACAAAAACCACTCTCTGAGATATGTATATATGATTCAGCAAAGCATGCCCATATATTATGGGGAAAGATAGATTAAACAATCTGAAAAAATATGTCCAGCATTTCTATGATTTCTTTGGCCCTCTGTGGAAATGTAAAAATGTTTGTGGGAAGCCTTCCTTTTTCCCTAAGTCAGGCATTCAGCCAGACAGTTATGTACATCCGGCTTCTTCATCATTATGCAATTAAGTGAAGTCATACTATGTAAACATCCACTGTGATTAATATATGGATGCAATCAAGTCCCATTTTTTTTTTGTTGTACAGAGTGCTGTAACCAAGCAGGAAAGCACTCCAGGGTATGTATTAACTCAGGTGTGCAGAAAGGCACAAAACATTAGACTGAGTAATTTTAAACATCTGAGCAATATATTAATGGATCATTCACATGTGCCCTAGAGTGCATATAGCTCTTAGTCACGGCATAAAAGTAAAAAAACCAAAACACATTCTTGACAATAAGTAATGTTATCTTTCAAGGATAAGGAAAACACTGCGATATATTGACGTATTATGTAAAGAACCAACTTGAAATTACAAAAAATGCAAATTTAAATTTGACTTTAAATCATAGGGAATGGGCTGATTAACCTTTGTGATCCAGTGGAGGACCTGATGTTCCAGAAACTGTTTAGCTGTAGGAAGCAGACACTGTGTTTTTGTTACTGTGTACTCAGCTCATGGTACTGGAGGTAGTTGCTACCAGCATGCTGAGCTCTACTAACATAAGCACAGCCAGAGGGCTGAGGAAAGCACTTATTCACCTTTACTCCACACGCATTCAACCACATCTGGAATAGTGCATTCAGTTTTGGCCTCCCCTAGTATTGGAAAAATATTTATAAGCTTGAGTAAGTTCAGCTGAAGGCCACCAAGATGGTCAGATGGTTGGAACACAGAAACCAGATGGGGAGACCATGGAAATTTGGATTTTAACCTAGAGAAGTGAAGGGTTTAGTGCAACCTAATGGCAGCTTTCTAGTACCTACAAGGAGATAAACTGAGAAAATGGAGTGATTCATGGACATGCATGATGAGAGGCTGACAAACAATGGTGAGAAACTGAAATGGAAGCTCCAACTAGGTAGAATAAAAAAGTTCTTTCACCTCAGCAACAGTCAAGCAATGGAACAGGTTGCCCAAAAAAGTTTTGCATCCTTGAGTATTTTCAAGACTAGACTGAATAAAATTCTTTCAACTGTGGTCTGATCATGTGGTGGTACCTGCTTTGCGCAGGAGGATGGTGAAGTAATGCTCCAGGTTTTGTCTGCACACTACACTATTCACATTTGTGAACTTGTACGAGTTCAAGTTCAAGCCTGATGGGCTTCCATCAGTTGGATCCACACAGTGCAATAGGCTGTGCAGCTGCACAATGTTACTGTCCTGTCATGCAGAGCTTAACCACAGGTTAACTTGAATGTCAGTGTCACCCTTCAGTACAGAGGGTGCTTGTTGTCTTCTGGAGTGTGCTTACCCTCAAACTCCTACTGCTCAGTGAGCAGGCAGAGTAGGATGGAAAGGTCTGCCATTAAAATTGTTATACACAGCCATCAGCCATATATTCTACGTGTTAGCCATCAGTTATATTGTCAAAAACATCAATTACTTAAGTAGACATGGTTTTCTTAAATGCACAGGGATCCACATATAAAAGCCATGTATTTTTTCATGCATACTTGCTCTTTTCTCTTCCTTAAACTGAGCATTGCCAGAGTGCTAGTGGCTGTTCCTAATGGAGGTTTATTTGTTCACCCTAAAAATGTATTTTTGAGCCCGTTTTTTGAGGAAAGAACAGTAAATGAAGTGAGTTTATGAAGAAAGAAAGATTGTGCAGGCAGTAGGAGCTTAATTTGCTCTTGCAACACCTTCAGGAACATGACTCAGGCACAGTAATTTTTCCAGTCATTGTTAATGACATGATAGTTGGTCTCTGTGCCATTGTCTTGCCATATCTGACTCAAAACCAAGTCAGAGCTGGTGATGGGTAAGCAGCTACGTGCAGAAGTCAGCTGTAAATGCAATGGAAAGTCCATGTTTCTTCAGACATCTGTGGTTTATAAAGTGGTGACCAGACACGCTGTCACTGTCTGGTAGTAGTCCAAGGCCACCATATACTTTTTTGCCAGGTGACTGCCCTAACCTGTCACATCTGGCACTGCTGCCTAATTAAAGTAAAAGCCCCTAATTTCCATGGAAATGAGATTCTAATTTCTCTTGGCAAATGGGGAGCAGGTGATGGGAAAATTTGGAATGTGGATATGGATGCTGTAGCTGAGAGTGCTCTAGCAGTGCTGGGAAAATGTGTCTGCCCACAGTCATTGCCTGGTGTTTCACCTCTTCCAGCTATCACATACCTACAACTGTGAGCTGTGTCACATACCTACAACTTTATGTCCCTAAAAAGCATAATTTTCAAATGAACCTGTTTGAGAGGTGTTTGCTGTTGTCCCAGAAAGGAGAATCTGGTCTTTTCCTGTGCAGTCCTCCAGCACTCAGAGTGGCCATTTGCTTTGCTTTTGTTTTGAGTTGAACTGGGCACAGTGCAAGGAGAGGGAGGCTCATGGCCTTCCCAGTTCTCTGGTGTCCTCAGAGTACTGTAAGGAGGGCAGGTCTGACTCAATTGCATCTCTACTGCCTGTGAGCATAGGACTTATGTCTGTGTAAGGTGCTTCCACAAGTTCAAGGTTCCCACCTGAGGAGCCAGATGGTATCACCCCAGAGCTTTTCTGAGTGCACATCAATGTTTACAGTGTATGAACAATCAGGGGATCAATGAAAAACCAATGATGTAGCCAGACAGCACAGACACAGACATGGCAAAATGTCTGATATGTTATAGCATCCCTTCCTTTCACTGAGAGGCCACACCTGCTAGCTCTATGTCCCTAATTGAAGCAGAGATTAAATGCACATATTTTTATTGTCTAAGTCTTTTTGTCTGGGGTTATGGTATGCAGAGCTTTGGAATTACCAAGACCTATAGTGTTGCAAGTGCAATCAAATGCATTTTTCCAAGTTGCAGTGTTAATGTAGCTACTGGTATTTTTCTTGGAAACTAGGTGTCACTAGTGGTTTAGAAATAGCAGATACCGTTTCATTCCTATGTCCTTATTTTTCCTGCAACTCATTTATAACTTCTCAGCCTCTCCCTGTGCACATCCAAAAGAGCATGGAGCTGCCTTCTCTGAACTGAAGAGTGAAATTAGATTCTTCTGTAGCCTTCTTCTCATCAAGGCAAAGAAAGATAGGTCCTTTGTCTCTGTATCTCATCTTAATCGTCTGGTGTACCTTTGTGAAACTCACACAGTTTTTTTCCTTTTCTCTTGGTACTGTGGGACCCAGAGCCAGACAGATCCAGGGATGATCTCTCATGTGCTAGGCAGAGGGCCCTTCCCTTAGGGTTCATTAATACTGCTGAGTATGGGATGCTCTTCCATCCTCACTGTTTGTGCCTCTTCCACTGTTCTGCCTCTAGGACTCAGAAAGTCCTGTCCTGCAGAGCTTCTCCTCAGCCAGTGCTCCACAGCACCACAAGTCTGCAGCACCTGCATTGCAGAGTTCCAGCATTTCTGGCATCAAATGGCTGCCCTACCCACCAGTGCACAGAGTGCTTTTCCCCACCTCGCCATCCAGCCACCAGTGTGCTGTTAACTGCAAACTTGCTGGGGGTATGTGCTGTCTCCTTGCCCAGGTCATTCTCAGGCATCAACCATCTTGTTCCTGGTTTTGACCTCAGGTACCTCCAGTGGGGCACAGCAACTGAACATCAATCAAATTCAACATCAGTTGAATTTTGTACCATTGCTCACAAAATTCCATTTTTCACTACCCAGTAGCCAGCTTCTCTAGTCCTAGATCGCACTGACTCCCTCAAAAGATACTGTGGGATGCTGTCTGCTAGGTCTTCATGCTCCTGGATACATTTTCCAGGAGTATTTGCTCCCTAAACTTCCTGGAGCCTGAGGTTAGGCTGACTAGCTGGTAGCCCATGGTTTCCTCATTCTTATCAATCTTGAAGGGACACTAATCCCTATCCCCTCTATGGTAATCCCAGCCAAGATGTCATCAAATATCACATGTTAAACCACTACTATCTATGAGTAAGGAATCAGCAGAGGCACTTCAAGTGCTTGATACATCCAGAAGCTGTATTAAAGAATTGCATCTAAATTCCATAAATTTCCTGAATTCTTGCACCCTACAGTGTTGACCTTACAGTGGATACCCAAAAATAACAGTATTCTGCAGTGCTGAAAATAAAAAGTGTGATATAATACATTCTTATTTTCAAGATGGGTTATCAAAGATTGCTTGAAAATCAGAGTGGAAGAAATCCAAGACCTGCACAGTCCTTTTAAGTAAGGAGCTTTTTACGTAATCATTATGTTCTAGAATTCCTTCACTAAGTTTCCCTGTATAGGCAGAAATTTTTTTTTTAACACTCCTCAAAGAAAATGTACAGACTCAATAAAATGTTCATATCAATGCTATGGCATGTAGAATTCTTCTGTATGATCAGGGGATGGGTGCACATGCATGATTCAGACTGTAAAGACACATACATGCTGTTTTTCTTTGCAGAAAGGAACTCCACTGCTTTGGAATGCCTGAAGTAAACTTCTGTACCTCCCAACAACTTCTGCTGTCACCCAGCCATAGTAATACACTGTGGCTCAGGCAGAAAATGGCAGAAGGATGTCCCCCAAGGGAAACTTTATATCAGTGATGTAAATTTAGCAATTTAGCAGTTCCTGACATTTTCAGCTTGCATGTAATGATGGTACAGATCATCAGCATTCAGAACTAATCACTGTCCTGTGTCTGTTCAAAGCTGAGAAAAAATAAAGCATACATAAATAATGTAGAAGCAATTCCTTATTGTATAGTTCTTGGATACTGCCTGGTATGTTCAATCAGACCTATTTAGTTGTGATCAAAGTCACTGTTGTTTCATGCATAAATGAATGAAACAACCCAGCTGTGACCTAGGAATCACTCAAAGCATTTTAAGAAGGAAGGATGTGTGTTTGAACACATTCCTCATGGCACGGGTATATGAGATATCTGCAAATAAATACATATCCTCATAACATGAAGTTATGAGTGATATTGTTTTCAAAACACAAAAATTAATTACATAAATCAAATAATTCCTTCATGTTGTTACAGACATTGTTCTGCTTGTAGACAACAGACTGTATTTTCAGCATATCTTCCCACCCTGTATATTCCATAAAGCTGAAGAAAGTTGTCTGGGCATCATGAGTATGAAAAGCAGTCAGAAGAACTTGGCAGGACAGAGAGGTATTGATTGCCAGAACTGCCTCAAGTGCTGCTTTTATAAGGAAGGAGCTGGAGTTCTCTCAGTTCCATTGGTCTCGTAAGGTACCAGGACTATGCCAACAGACTTCATATGATATCATCAAGAAATTTTGCTCCCCCCAAGAAGCCAATGATTACTTCCAATTAGTATATGATTTGTACTGACAATTGCCTGAAACCCTCCCAATGACTACAAACTTGTGTCTTGTTTGTTTTTAATCTGAAGTTTGCTGTGTGCACAGCTAACCACACACCATAGACAACTGTCCTGAATTAACTTCTGCTATACCTGTATGGCAAGTACCTCATTTCATCGCAGGCATTCCTCCCAGGATTCACTGCATGGCTGCCAAATTGCCAATGCTTTGATGTGTCTGTCTTTGCTTCAGCTACCATGGCATTTATGCCTTGCAATTCTCCACCTGTCTTTAAGTCTCAAGACTTAAAAGGGCCAGCTAAAAATTCTTAGGGGTCATTTCCCATTCAGCATGAAAAATAGCATAAAATCCCTCCTGCCCTCTCTATCCTTAAACTTTGACCTTATAGAGCAGAAAGAGCAATTTGCAGCTTTGACTGGGAATCACTCAAGTGCTGAAACATGACTTGAAGGTCTATTTTCACCCTAACACACAGAATTAGATAACAGTCGATAAAGGATGGAAATTTTACAGATCTGCGTGATGTTCAGATGCATAGCCAAATTATTTCAGTCTTAGTATGCTTTGAGGGTTGGTAAAAAAATGAAGAGGGTATTTTGCCACAAATATCTTGTATCATAATTGTGACACTGTAAGTAAGGTTTTGATCCATTCCCAGCATGGCAAGGCCAGACTGTGGTCTCTGGTCCTTTTCCCTCCCTTTTTTAAACCTTTAAACTCATGATCTGAGTTTCTTGTCTTAAGCAAAGTTGATTCTCATCTTTCTTACTCTGATACCAATATATACCATCCGTGACCTCGGGAGAGCACCATCGGTGTAAAGCAGTCCTACAGCCATGTTTGGAGTTCAGCTCAGTTTGCATGGCCCAGGCCTCTCCCACTGCTATCAGTGTGCAGCCACTGGTGAGCTTAAATGCATATCCTTGCCCGCTGGATTTAAGGTAAAATGGAATTCAACCATTGTTGCTGGAGCTTTCCCTACACTCAAGGTTATTATTCTGATCTGTGTGTGGGTGGACACCTGGTGCTGTGAACACTGCAGCACCATGAACTGCACATGCAGGTACTCTGGGTCCTGTCTTGGCTTTTGCTGGTGGCAGTACTCGCCAAGGGAGTAGAACCCATCTTTTCAATAAGGCCCTAATTGATTTGAGTGGCTGTATTTTCTATTTTGCTATTGCATTGTTCATAATGTAAGAAAGACTTTCCAGAGGTTCAAATTGCATACAACTAACATCCACTGATTTTTTGCATTTACCTTTGTTTGTGATAGTAAGCAAATATCAGTTTAAAATATATTTGCTGGTAGCCTTAGTATTACAGTATATATATTGTTACTGTAAAATTGCTAGCAATGTATTTCTTCCAGTCTGCTATACAAAGATCCACTTAGTTTCATATTTTCTATTTGGACTGTAAAATTTATCAGATGGAGTACAAGAAACCAGAAGAAACAACAGTCAACATGCCACTAAATGTATCAGTGCCACAGAACAGATTTTAAATGTCAGCTTTGAAATTAAAACTGACATAAAGGTAGCTGCCAGTGAAAGAATTTCTGGGGAAAAAAGTAGGGTGTGAAACAAACAAAAAAAAGTTGCACAGAACTGGTATCATCTTAAAAATGAAAAGAACAAGAGCAAAATACAAGCCAGGCAAAACAAGATTATTATTTTGCAATTGTTTTCCCAGCTGATAAGAATAAAATCTGCTTTCCTGTTAGGCTTTCAACAGTCTCCAGAATACATATTCCTATTTCTACTCTTATTTTTTAGCATATGTTTTGTGGGGTGTATGTTTGTGTGTGTGTATGTGTGTATGGTAAATGAGATGTTCTGATGACACATCTCAGCTAAATGCTTTCTATGCTACCAAGTGTTACCCAGATAGAACCTCTGACTGCAGCTCCCATATATCATTTGCTAAGTTAGATGTAGCCACTGGATTTTATTTTCATTAAGGAGTGCTGGATGGAAAGTTGATGGCTATAGCAGGACTGATTGGTATTTAACTTTGTTCTGCAAATACTGATTTGTAGGTTTTGCTTACAATTAGTCTCCAACAGGCAGACTAGTGAAAGGTAAAAGCCTAATTTGAAGGCTGTGTGATAAGGTTATCAGTTTATTCTTCCAAAAGGAACCACCCAGATACATAAAGCTGCACTGAGATAGCCATGTTAGCAGACATCATGACCAGTAAATAGAGAAGTTCCTTTTCTGCCATGAACACCACCTGTCAGCAGACTTGGTGGCAAGTGACTGCTGGAAAGAACAGCAAAAATGTGATTTTTTTTTTTAATGTTTATGGTTTGGGCTAAGTGCAAATATAAAGTTAAACCCTTTTATTCTTTCCACCAACCATGAGGCTACAAACCAGACCTTCCTTCTGCCTAGCAGTGCAGTGAGGTTGTTGTGGTTCAGGATCAGGTCTACTGGGTGGGCATTGGGAGGGCACCTCAGGTCCTGCCCTGCCACTTCCAAACTTACACACTCGCCTCAGGAGATAGCTTTGCTCTTGCCAGAGGCAGATTCTCCCTGGCAGGAAGATGGCCTCCTTAGACAGAACTGCGTGAAATCACTTTTCTTTCCCTTCTCTATCCAAGTGATTCACATGGTGCAGTTGGCTACAGCATAGTATTTGCTCTTTGTTACAGAGAGAGCCTTCTCTTCCACCACTTCTCCAACCATTTTGTTCAAGTCTATTTCCTTCTCTCCCCAGCACAAGCTTCACTGCTTAGTTCACTCTGGTCTGGATAAGAGGTTTACCAGGAATTTTAATGTGAAATGACTTTCAGAAGAAGAGCCATGTGCTGCATGCCAAGAGAACAATTAAGGAATCACTGTTAGACTGTAGCCGAGTTCGATGCCGTGGACACAGAGCGCGTTTGCTTTTGCATGTCAGCAGAACATCATTAATCATGGTGTTTCTGGCTCCCACAGCCTTGTTCTTGTCCTGCTCCTCCTCTGCTTCTTGTGAGCAATCTGTTTACTAATGAGAGCTTCACTGTGAGAGGTTTAAAGGCTGGGAGGCTGAGATCAGGACCCTGACAAGCCACAGGCATTTATCATCTCTGGGCATTCTTTTTTGACAGTGTCTGTCTCTCCTCTCTTCTGTCAACAACTGATTGAGTTATGCTTTGGGCACCTCTTTTCCAAATGAAGTTAGGAATGATCCTCTACGGTTTTCCCCTGACATCAACTCTAAAAAAAGAGCCAACCCATGCCTGTTTCCTTGGCTGTGATAGCTCTTACCCAGTTGGAATTTTTTAAGGGGAAAAAAACAAACAAAAAACCCCAAAAACAAATTTCCAAAAAGACACTCTTAGAAATTTAAACCAAAGCAGAACTAGGAAAGCAGGGAATAAAAATCAGGATGCAGAAGTATTTTTCTCTTTCTATTCAGTAGCAGAAATGATAAAAAAAAAGAAGAAAGGAAAAAAGCTGTCCCCAAAAGTCAATTTTAAGAAATATTTTCTATTACATATTAAATATTTCTATTACATATTAGGTTTTGTCATAAAAACTAAAATGGTACTAAACTTCTGTAACATAAATAACTCACATTGCACAAACTACCTGGAAGACTAATTCTGATTCATTTACACTTGAGACCCTAAGTAATTTTAAATAAGTCACTCACTTAACAACTGCAATTTTTTAACCCTTCAGAATATGATATTTTCTTAAAAAAATTACTGATGCCAACATTACCAAGGCCTGTAGTTCATTTCTGAATGAGAGCATGATTTTAGATGCTCACACTTGCTCCTCTATTGCTGCTTCTAGTACTCAGGATTGGTATGATGTACACTACAGGATATCTGTCAGCTTGAAACCTGAAGAATAGATTGTACACAACTGCTATTTCAGACTTGTCAATGTGAGAGATATATCCTGTCCTTGACACTAAGACTTTACACACCTGAATGGATCAAAGTGTGATACAAAGACCTTTTGCAGGAGTACCTTTTTCTTCTTCAGAAAGAGATTCTGCACTACCTCTCAGCCAAAAATCTATAATTGGGTAATGATGTTGAGTAATTGTTCTGGTAAATATCCTTAGCTGCTTGTTTGTCTAGAAAATCAGCAAGGAGAAATGTCAAGTGGAAAAAACCACAAAATTTTAGCATACATTAAAAATTGTAGGCGTTTTAAATTACTGTGTTCTGACTGTGAGAGTTAATCCTCTTTCTCTCTCAATCACAAAATATTCCTCCTTGTGTTGGTGTAGTCAAAGTACTCTATAATTTACTCATGTGCAATCTTCATTCATTTCGGTGAGACTACATGGAAGTGAAAAATAACCACCTTTCATGAAGGAAAATTTCTTTTATATGCTCTAATTTCAGGGAATACATCCCATCTTTGTCAAAGGCAGATGTGCGTAGGGTAGTTACAGAACGTATTTTGCTGAACCACATTACTCATATGTGAATTTGGTTTTTCATGCATAGAAGACTGAGTGCCAGATCCTGTTAAGGTTGCTTGTGTGAATATCTTATATATTTCATGCCTTACTGCACAAGGAAAGCTGGATTTAGCCCATTGTGTTTTTAGTATACAAAGGAATTCTTATTGGAGAAATTGAAAGAAAAACCTTTTGGTTTCCACAACCAAAAAGCAATTAATTTCCCTGAGTGTGAAAGAGTGGAAAGATTTTAGAGCTGTGTCTTGCAGCCAGTGTTTCTTTGATGGTAAGAAGAAAAGAAAATTCTGCACTATCTGATTCTCCCAGCACATTTAGCAGTGCTTTCAGGTAGGGTCTCCCCAGGTGATAACTGTGCTTCCTTGTGTTATGGCCCAGCCCCTGTGGTGGGGTAACTACAATCCTTGTTAATCTCTTGGGACAGAATAAAGTGAAAATACACAGAATCACTAGTGTTCATGTTTTTATATTTCTAGGTTTTATATTTATATTTATATTTATATTTATATTTATATTTATATTTATATTTATATTTATATTTATATTTATATTTATATTTATATTTATATTTATATTTATATTTATATTTATATTTATATTTATATTTATATTTATGTATACAGATTCATTTTAGAAGAATTTGGTTGCAATTGAAAGGAGGTATGTGGCACTTTTGAGTATTATCTATAGGAATATATTTATTTAAAGTATAAGGATATCACTTAAGAAAATGTATAAGGAAAACCAGAAAGAGAAAGAAAGGATAAGAGTAGATAGGGGAAAGGAAAGCTATCACCATGCATGGATCCAGTGGCAAGGCTTCATTGCTGCTATTTCCATGTCTGATGGTTGAATTTATGGTCACAGACTTGATCCATTGAGGAGCCAGGGAGAGTCTTTGGAACATAAAATTCAGTGGGTTAATAAAAGCTCAGGTTCAGGTGGGAACACCCAGGGACCCCATCTGGAGGGGGAGTTTAACACTATCTTATGGAACACTGTGGATCATGCACAGTGCTCTGGTGGGAGGGCCTAGAAATGAGTCTGGTGGTGCTTTGAGGGTCTGTGATGGTTTATGACACATTTTAATGGCATAACAGCTGCCTCTCATGCCAGTGTAGCTGAGCCAGTCATGCCCCATCAGAAGGGATGAACACCTTCTGACCTAGGGGTGAATGTCCCTATATCTCCCCCAGGAGGAAGTTTTATGCCTGAGCCTTGTCAGGACTCAGGGCAGAGGACATTGGCATGCTAAAAAGCATTGTCCTGCTTTGAAGAATCTGTCTTTCCCTTTCTCTGGCTCAGAAAACAACTTGTTGGTAAACAAAAGTCAATTTGTCACCATCAGCCTCCGATGGAGGGTTCACATCTGCTCTGCACCTGAGTTATTCTTACAGAGATCAGAGATTTTTCTACCACCCACCCAAAAACTCTCCCCCTCCCTTTCAGTTTGAAGGTGCAAATCTGCCTCAGGAATGCACCTCTGCTTTTGCAAATGGCTGATGGTTTGAGTCATTAACCTTTAATATGTCAGTATTATAATATGTCAGTATTAATATGTGAGTGTCTCACATCTTGTTCTTCCTGTGCAAACCAGAATTGTCCAGTGGGTTAGAGCCAGGATGGGGCAGTGACACAGCTCCACTCTGTCATAGTCAGGGTTCTGTCACATGCTGCTCACAACAGCTGCATTCTGTACAGTGGTACCGGGGGTTGTTTGCTATTACACTGAGCTAGGTAAGTGGGATGAATCATTGTGTTCCCAAAAGCTGCTCTGGCACAAGATGTCACAAAATGTTAAATGGACACTCAATTTGAAGGTGTCTGCCAGGTTCACCGGCTCTGACTGATTTCAAAACATCACATCGATCAGCATTTACAAAGCAATTTGCAGAGGGCATTACTCAAAATAAACTGGAATTTGTCAAAGTACTGATACATGTAATGTTTTTTATATATTTTACCATTTAAAAATAAACATACTTTCAGCTTATCTGTCTTCCAATAGCTCCAAAGTATTATAATTATTTTTTGGATGGATGGCCTATAAAGCGGGACAGGGTATTTTAAACAACTGTTCCCTTCAAAAGAATCACATTATTTTCATGCCTTGGCATCACTTCGCACATAGTGACAGAGCCAGATATTTCCAGTGTAAAGGTCCAACCAACGATCTGACAGAATATTATCATGTCTTATTGGAGTCACACATGGCTTGCTGTTATAGCTCTGTATCAAGAGCAATCCAAATCCTGCAAGTGATAGAAATAGGTTTATTATTTGCAAGACAGAAAGATTTCAGACAAAGTTATTTGCAGCAAAAGCCAGACTCAGCTTGTTTTGATTTCTCGACTGTTTTGATCACATTTTTCTATAGATTTTT
Organism: Zonotrichia leucophrys gambelii; assembly: GCF_028769735.1. NCBI lineage: Eukaryota > Metazoa > Chordata > Aves > Passeriformes > Passerellidae > Zonotrichia > Zonotrichia leucophrys. Next base: position 86,702,662 of record NC_088171.1, on the reverse strand, counting down.
TTTTTGTGTGTTACACACCATAATATTTTTTCTGTGAATTTCTAACAGAAATAATGATAAATAACTGCTAATCTATTATTATAATTTATTTATATGGGTTTTGAGTTTGTCCTATTAGTTCCATCCTTATGGAACACTACTACCTGGTGACCCTTCTGAAATGGCAGAACTCCAAAATTGTTTTGACAATGAAAATGCATGATTAAAGGCATTCCTGCCATCACATATACTGGTAGCTTTCTGAAATTTAGCTTGATTTAATCCTGGTGTTCATTCATCTAGAAAAGCTGGGTGTAACAACTGTAGCCTGCACACATTCTTTGGATTTCAGTGACAAAGTTAATGGACTTTTCATGCTTCATCCATTTCTCTGACTGTGGACAGATTAACAGTCATGCATAGTTATATTTCTGCATAACTTTAATATATAAAGCTCTCTGATTCCAAGTGCATCTTGGAGTGAAATCCTTTCTCCTCTTGAGCACATAATTAAACTTCCAGTGATTCCTCTAAGTTTCATAGACTTCACCTGTGTTTGTTTTACTAGGATTGAACTGTACAATTCAGTTCTGGTTCTGGATTTCAAACACTGCAAAATTTGAGAAAATCTAAATCCCAGATTTAATGATTGTCCATCTTGCATGAACCTGTACTTAGAAAAAAGAAAAAAAGACATTTTGGGACTGAATACAAACAATATTAATTTTTCATTTGTGTTTATTTGGGCAGGGTTTTTTATTTTATAGGGACTGTCCAGATAACTGCTGTACATCTGTGATTTAAAATAAGACTGTTTTAACTCATTACCCAAATGCTAAAATCCTGATACACAGGACACTGCACCAATTCCCTGACTGTTGCCCTGCCATCCTATTAACTTCTCAACACATAATGAGGCATAAATCATAGTATTACTAATACAAGTTCTCTAACTCTTGAACACTGCTACAGTGGTTGACATGAGTTTTGCCCAGAATTGAACATTTAGTCCTGACCTGGTTCAAATAATGGAAAAATAATTTTATGAAGTGCACTGTCATTCTGAAGTTTCCTTGTTTCTAAAGGCTTAAAAGTTGAGATTTTTTTTCCACCCACATGTTTGTGACCTTTCAGAAGAGACTATTCAAATTGTTATTTTTTCCTGTTCCTACTTTTTTCCTTTGAGTATAAAAAAGAACAAGGTTCAAGGTCTACTTTGGGTTGCTTTTTTTTTCCCCTGACTGCTTTTCATCTTTGCTATTCTACAACTATTCAAAATTGCTCCAATTTTGAAGCAGTTATCAGATCATATCTCAGATGTTTTTTCAAAGGTATGGAACTGCTGAAAAATTTCTGGCACAAAGAAGAATATCTAAAAATAAAGGAATAGAGGGAAGATGGTAGATAACAATTTCTTATATGAACAAAAAGAAGGGAAAAACAAGGGGAAAAGGAGAGAAATTAAAACCAAGTTTAGTTCTCTGAAGATTAGGAGAAAATGGAAAAAAAATGAAAAAAAAATTATTAAAAAAAGATTTTTAAATGAAAAGTTTGACAGCCTTTTTCTTGGTTCTGCTGGTGATGACCCAGTTTCATTAAAGAGAGATACCAGAACCCAAACCAAAGCTGTACATCAGCTAACTATCTTAACTAATGTACATAAACTAAAATAAATTGTAAGAGTTTATGTTGGGGTAAGGTATTTTCCACTATAACAAGGCAAAATTTGACTACTGTAAAGTAAAACATCTAGAAGTGGTTGTCCTGTTAGGAATCAGAAGACTTCTAATCACATCATCTCTCCGGGATTCCTTGTTGTTTGGAAGAGAGCCAGATGCTCCTTTAGGCACACATTATTCTGCTTTGATCCCCACTTGGGAACACAGAGGATCTGTTTCAATATTTAGTAATTGTATTAGGAACTGGGAAAACTAACATCACTTTTGAGTACAAGTTGCCCTCTCTATATATTGGGTTCACTCATTTTACGACAAGTTCAAGAGGACTTACCTGTGGTTACACCCTTTACTGTGCTAAAGCAAATCTGTAAAATTCAAAATTACAATCTTATTGTTTTGCCAACATTATATATTTGTCATTAATAATAACAACAATTTTCAAGGCATTCTTCTTCCAATACTTTATGCATTCTTATCAGGTTGCATTCGAAGGATTAGGCAATGCAATAATTACATTAGTCATTCCTCACACCTCTCTGTACAATCCCTTCCAGGTGTTCCTTGCTGTTACTTTTCCCAGATACACCTGGAATGTAATGAGGAATTGCAGCTTCTCACTCCTGCTTCAGAACATTACCTTGGAGATGAGCTGGAGATTGTTTATCATTTAGACAATGGTAGAGATGAATGATTTATGGCAGTCACTCAGCAGCAGTGAAGTTAGTGCAGAGTAATGCACAGGTTGTCGTACCCGCAGAGCAAACCTATTAACTGTGCAGGATTATTGCATAATACTCCAGTCACTGAATTACTTCACAATAAAATCATGATAGAAGATGTCCCAGATGTCTGTGTTTTAAAAATTATGGTCTAATATGAGATTTAAGAGGACTTATATTTTTATGCAAGATAAGAGGAAACAACAGATTAATGTAGTGACTTAGAGTATTGATTTTGCAAGATACTTAGGCATGTGCACAGCATAAATAGCTCTGTCAGAATCTTTGGGACTCAAGGATCATTGCAGAATTGCTCTTACTCTGGAAAAGCATGGATGCACCTTGTAGCTTGTCATCAAAACTCAGAAAGGAAGAGGGATGGAACAAATAATATCAAAGAATAAGCCTGCTGTACTAGTACTTGTTACTTGGGAGGAAGTATTATCAATTAATAAGTAATCAGTACTGCTTAGTAACAGCAAGTAAGCTGTTCAAAAGCACATACAAATCTAAATAAGATGATTTATTTTCTCAGATGCCCTCCAGAATGTAGTATGAGGTGTTAATTTGTTTTACAGTAATGATAGACATGCAATTCATGTGTGAATGCTGTGTGACAGAATATTGATGTGTCATGCTGTTTCGGAGCCCATAAAAGAAAGAACAGAATTGGAAATTACTAAGATTTTTTGGTGAAGTTCTTCTATGCCTATCCTTCATAATTACACTCCTCTGAATTTTATTTAAATCAGAAAATAAACTCTTTCCCCAAGTTTTTATACAAGACTGTACTGGGATCATCTTGCTTCCCAAAACTTAGCAGCAAAATTCTCTTAACTGGAATCTGAACAAGAGCAGGTCCAAAAATAGCTGTTCCTGAAGCGTCTGACCAGAGAGTTCAGCTGTTTTTTCAAACATGAGCTTGTGACACAGCATTCAGATTCTTTTCAGCTGCCCCAGAAGCTGGCACTGCATGTGAAACTCTGTTGCAAAGCCACAATACCAGCAAAGAAGGGTATTAAAAGGGCTTTCAAACAAACAATGAGGGGAGGAAAAGGTAAAATCAGATATCAGTCCCAGAGAAATAAAACTTACAATAATATCTGGATTCTACATCTGCCCAGCATATGTAATTTCTGGCAATGAGTAACTACTGTTGGAGAAGTAAATAAAGAAGGATGACAAAAGAATCAAGCTCAACACTAGGGCTGTAAAGATCAGAGGGCCAAGTTAATAATGAAATAACATCAATGGTCAAAGACTGCTACATCTTTCCTGACTCTTTCTGCTTTTTAGAAAAAGACTTAGTTCTGCACATGCTGCAGACAGGAAAATGGTGATACACCAATAGCCAAATTGTATTTTCGTCCACCAGAGCTGACTTAGCAGACATAGATATGTAAAAATAACACAGGTAACAATCTCCTTCAGTGTGCTCATCAAGTTGATATTTTAGGTTGTTCTTTTCATTCTGCAAAAGAAAAACATGCTTCTAGACCAAAAGGTGTTTGTAAGCCAGAGAATGCCAAAACAGTGCTTGTATTTAGCATGGAAATGCAGTTCTTTGTCCTGGGTGGATCATAAAACATTTAGTTTAAAAAGAAATGGAGTAGAGAATTGCTGTCCTCATGATATATCTTTTTATAAAGTTCTTCTAAGGATCAGCTCAAAGATATTGACCAATATTATTTTGGGGCTCAAAAGGAGCACTATAGGGTACTACAGAACATTCCCACATGTTCTTCTAATGAGAGAACCTAATTTTGGCCAATCAGTACAAAGTTTTGTGTTGGAAAAACAAAGAATTTCTTCATCCCAGAGGAACAGTGTCTGTATTGGTCGCAGTCCCAACTGAGAGTGCAAAAAGAGTGCTCCAGTGTTTTCCAAGTGTCCCAAGTGAAGTCCAATAACCAGAGTGAAGATGGCTTTTCCTTCTTTATGGGAATAAACTGCAGAAAGTAGCTTCAGCATGCACTTTCTGCTCTCTGTCACAAGACAAATGGCTTTATAATTCCATGGGAACACTACTACCTTGGAAACTGGTAGTCATACCAAGAGAAATAGCACCTGAAGCCTCTGCATCTCAATTGATAGAAAGTTTTATATGCTTAGGACAGACATCCTAAATATCTGGGAGCTTCACGTGGGAGAAAGCAGTAATATGAAATTTTCCAAGCAATCTGTCCTGCTACCAAGTTGGCTGCCATATCTCATACAGCATATGGGTCTTCCTGGATTTCTTCATTTTCATAGTAACTATGAATCATTATGGCTGGTTCTGACCCCAGTAGGAGATGATGCAATGTCTGGCTTTTCTAAATTATCACAATTATTTTTGCCTTTCCACAAGACTTGTTCTCACATGATAGTTATAGGAGTCCAGCAGGTCTAAAGTTGGTACAATGACCTTATCTAAGGACCATAGCTGGATATAGATGAGATTTTACTTGAGACAAGTCCCTTGTTTTGATCAGCATCATCCTTTAGATGTTGCATTTTACTAGCCCTAGAGGAAGCCAGAAGGCAATGATGGTCATATTTGAAATAAAAATAGATTTTGAGTACTAATCTTGCCAACACTGGACCTGCTCTGTTCCTTCTGCTTCACTGCTCTGGATCTGCACCTGTGAGGGTACAGTCAGTGCCTTGGTGTGAGTCTTGGCTCTAGCTCATCTTCTCTCATCTCACAGAGCAGGCCTGCACTGACAACCAGCCTCAGCTAACAGTCCAAATTGCCAGGTAAATCCATAGGGATGGGACAGCCAGAGTCAAGCCAGAAAGTCAAGTCAGTGGATGAGGATCATGGCCAAAATCACAGAAATAAAAGGGTGGGCACTGGTGAACCACCAGTGTAGCTCAGGCAGAGATCAAGAGCCTGAGCCATCTGACAAGTACCAGGTGAAGGAGGGGCAGGCCCCCAATGCAGCTGCCCACAGCACTGGTTTACATCTGAACATCTCTGTTGTCAAAATTGGCCCTGAGCCCAGGGTACCAAACCTCCAGGAGGAATATGTGGTAAGATCTGTGACTAGGTAAAACTACTGAGAGTTTGAAAGTACTGGTTGTTGAAAGGAAAGATGAGAAAAAGAGGATGTTAACTTACTTGAAAGAACACATTTTTACTTACTTACCTATTATTTTAGGCTGTCTTTCTAAATCTTGGGAATGCCTTGTAGACATCTGCTGCAAGATTGGGGAGAACGGGCTGTATTCTCCCCATTCTCCCCAGTCTCACCCTAAAAAGCATTCTCCTAGTAAAGGTTTATAAGACCCATGCCCTGGGGGTCTGAGCACTTCACTGCCAAATGTCTGCTTGCTTTTCAACTCTACATACAAGCTGCTACCAACTTGCCTTGATATGTATCAAAGAGGCTGAGTTTTAAAATACACTGAGCAATGAAGAAATTGAGAGAAGTCTCTAAAATCTAGGGATGAAGTTCACTTACACTTGCAGCTGCTCTTGCCTACCAGGGTCTTCTATGAGGCTCTGTCTGTATATGTTCTGTACCAGATTGCTGAAGATCAGCCAGCGAATTTGGGTGAAGCATCCAACAGTTTCATCTTCAGAAATGAGACACACAGTGCATAAAAAAGATGCCAAATAATCATTTACACTCTTTGCCTGTTTCTAGGATATGTTCGAGAACATTCTTTGATGCCTGAATGACATAACAAGAAGTGACAGTAATGTTATTAATCCTTATTCATCTCACCAAGCAGGGAACCCTAGAAAAAAAAAATAAATCAAACTTCAGATACATTTGCTATCAAATTCCCTCAGCAGCCCTTTGGTTTTGAAATATGTTTTCTCTCTTTTGCACTGTCTTTTTCAAGACCAACAGATACTGATCACAAAAAGTCTGATGTTGTCCTAAGCTTGTAACAGCTTTCAGAAACTCAGATTTATACTTTGACATATGAAACATGTAAAACATGTTTCTAGCCAACATTTGGTCCATGGCATCCTAGAAACCCTTTTTCTTTGCCTCACTGTGTTCCTACCCACCAGTCTGAGCTTGCTGAGTCGTTCTGAATGCCAACACGCCAGACACCTGAGAGTGCAGCCAGCATAGAACATGCTTGGAAATTTGCCACCTTTCCAACTGAGAAAGGCTCATTAAGTGCTTGGAAATTAAGAAGGCAAATAAAAGGATAGTGTGATTGGTTTGGGTTTTTCTAAAGTCTTTTAGTTTTAAACAATTGGATGGATTTTTTAAGTGATCTGGAGAGAAAGAGATGTTAGCTACAAATTTGGGGCTAAAAAGAAGGATACAGTAGTTTCTATTCTAAAGAAAATTAACTACTTTCTATTCTAAAGAAAATGAACTCTAAAGCAAAGCAGAAAACTGTTGAGCAGGCAGAAAATGCAGAACAAAGATTGAAAATGTTTTAATTCCAACCCTTGTATTTGCACATTAAAGTAAAGCTATGCATTACGTGTTTTAAAGTGATTTATCAAATAATAAGCCCTACAGTTTACTGCAACCTGGAATTGTTTACAGAACCTCACAAACAGCAGTTCTGTGGGCAACAGCTGTGCTCAGCTGTGAGCAAAATCTCTTCAGGCAAAAAAAAATGACATTTTGAGAAATCTCTGCATTTTCCACCCCAAGGTCTGCGAAAGAAGGTGTTAAGTCAGGACAGTCTGATGGAAGATAAAATTTATAAGTTTTCCTTAAAAAAAAAGAAAAAAGTTTTCCCTTGAGAAATTGAGGAGTGGGGAAGGAAGAAGGTGTTAAGTATGTGGAAATGTTTATGAAACAGCATATTCATTTCATTCTCTCTCTGTTGGAATTTCTTTCAGTCTTCATTGCACAGAGCAGCAGGAGAAGAGGAGCAAGTCCAAGCTCAAAAGAAGAAGCCAATCAACTTATCATGTATGATCCTTTCATAGTGAACAGAGAAAGGTGAAAGGTCTTCCAGAGAAAGAGAGCAGAGGAGAAGCTCCTTTTATGCCCTCTGGGAACCTCTCTTTCCTCATCAACTATACACACCTAGAAAGTCCCTAGACTACTGATTTTGGCATCTAACATCCCTGAAGCAGGGAGGTGTGATTGTAGCCAAGAATGATTTATCTCTTGGAGACTGGGGAACAATAATGGAACTGGGTCTGTTTGTGGTGCCCCAGGTGGCCTCTTCCTTGCTGTGTTTCTAAGAACTGCTTTTTGTCCTCTGGAAGACAGCTTTAAAATTTTCCCTTTTTTGAACTGATTGGTTGACACAGTCTGTTTGGGTGCCAGAGGATGAGCCCTGCTGTCTGGCACCAAGAACTGGCTCCAACGAGAAACCTCTCCCCATTTCCCTCACACACCAGAGAGCATGAAGGATCTTTGCCCTGCTGAACAAAGCTGTTATCCTAACTCTTATCTACAAGACCTTAAACATCAAAAAACCTGGAGCTTTAGCTGTCTTATAGTTTCACATTGAAGTTGGAATTTGGGAATCACTTTTTAGTTCATCCTACCAGGGGCTTCTGATGACTTTGGACTTTGCCATTGTCCATGTAGTCTTTTTACAAGTTTGTAGGGGAGAAAAAACACTTTTCATTTTGAGGAGTCTCTTTCCAATTTATTGTGGAAAAGGGGAAATGATGGAAAGGCTCAGCAGAACATTTGCAGTCTTTGTTGTTTCCTTAAAAAGCCTTGCAGCAAACTTACAAGGAGACTGGGGAATCCAATGCTTTCTCCCTAATATCTCCTGAACATTTGCCTAGGGCCACTGTGCAGGAGTTTTCCATGCTGCAGTCCCTCTCTGGGAAACTCTCTCAAACCCTTAAAGTCTGTTTTAGCAGGTTGAACTCTAGCATGCTTTCTGTGCTGTGCTGATCACCTTCCAAGTGCTGAGGTACTGTAACAATGCCAGTCAGCTGTCAGGCTCTGGAGCTTACAATGTTTAGGGCCAACAGTTCTTTATGGAATTCAACCACAGAAAGCTGCAAAAGAACAGGCACAGGTGCTAAAAATATCTTGTATGTTCAATATTTTCAGGGTATTTTTTTTCATTGTTGGGGAGAGCTTGCACTCATACGCTGGAGGTTCTGCCATCCTGGCAAACAAGCCAATATGGACATGAGACTGAAAATAAATCATTCCTGATTTTTATGTCTACCCCCTTCTTAGTTTGAAGACGTGCTTCTTGGGAGTATTTTTCCTCCAGATAAAAGCCTCATCTGAGATTCAGACGTATTTGGGTTTGAATTCCAGACACTGACTTGGAAAATCTTGCCTTGCACATGGAAAAAGTGATGCCTGACTCTAATGGCTCGCTGTAGCTCTATCGTTTTCTCATCTAGTGGCAATGCTTTCCTAGCATTCTGTGCTTAACAAAGTTCTCTTTAATGAGGTCCTGCAAATGATTTGCAAGCCCTGTGAGGAGAAGTCTGAAGTTTGCTTTACACAGTTGCTATCAGAGCTGAATGCCAATGGGCTGCACTGTGAAAACCTACTTTTGTCCACATGTGGAGGGCTGTGTCCCTGTGAGTATGAAGACACCTCCTGCTATACTCCTGAGTATTCCCAGGTGAGGCTACCTTTAATCCACACTGCACTTTGTACAAGTGCAGCCTTACCACCTCCATGCCCTTTATTGCTCATCTACCCCACTCCTGCTTCTTGCCAGTTGTCTTCCAGTCTGGTTTTGATCACTTGCATTCAGTCAGCCAACTTCAGTGTGGACTAAAGAGCTTGGAAACCAAGACATTTGCAGAAAATCAGTTAGCAAACTTAGTTTGATTGCCTTATGTTATTTTCTTTTTTCCTTACCCCAACCAGTTAAATGAATAGGATTGTACAATATTCCTAGAAATTACTTAAATATATAAGGAATGGAGGTAATTTAAAATGGCATCTGGAAGCCAAGAGAAATAATTAAATTAATTGAAGCCTAAATTTTTAATTACTAAGTCCTCTTCTTCTGCAGTGCAGTTTTTGGCAAATCAAATTTCTACCGACAAATGTAAACAAATATTATCAGGATTTCACTCTTTGAATGCTGTTTTACAGGAGCAAACAAGTTCTGCCAATGTCTCTCTCACATTGTTATAAAGACTTGAAGCAACAAAATTCTGTTCGGAGTGCTGTGTTTTTTCTTTCCAGTGACTATTTCAATAGACCAAAGGGGAAATCTCCCCACAGTGCTTGGTTTGGTCCTGTTTAAAAGGAAAAATCTGTAAACTTTATTTGCAATTTTTTATCTTGATCAATCCCTTCTGACAGAAAACAATAGCTGTTGGCTGAAGTGTCCAATGCTGCAGCCAAATAAGATTAGGAAAGGTAATATTAGCTTGCATATCCCAGAACTGTTCATGGTTTGTGATAACCATTGAATAACTAGCATCAAATCAGTGTTTTCCTGCTAGTAATTTACAAAGGAGCTCCCAAAATAACCTGTTTCATTGAGTCTGTGATAAGCCAAGGGTCTGAGGAGACAGCATTACTGATGATAGGAGCTAGACAAACCCACCTGTGCCTGAGTTCATACATCAGCTGAATGGAAATAATAATGCTTGATTTATTTATTTTACAAGTCTTTTGCAAGTTTAAGAAGTAGCTGTCCCCACGTGGTTAACAAGAACTGTACAGTCTTTCTATTATTGTGACACCTCTGATAATTTTCTTGGCCTTAATGATGACTTTTCTTCCTGTCAGCAGTCATTTTGCTATATATATTCTGAAAAGTTGCATATGGTAAATCCAACTGTAACTACTTTTAGCATCTATTAGAGTCTGATGTTATTTGTTTATGGAGCCAAGTGAAATTTCAAATTCAGGAAAACATACATTTATTCTTACTGCTTCTTTACTGTCCTATCTTCAGAATGTCAGATGATAGCTGTGGCTCACCTGTTTACAATGACGTTCCTTCAGGGCTTTATTTCCTATTTCTGGCTCTGCCTGATCTCTTCAATATGGCCTGAATATTTCTTTGAACTTCAGTTCTTCATTGTATTTAACTTCTAAGCTGATGGTACTGAGTCATTGATTTCTTTTCATGGATTTGAACTATGTTCCAGTTCAAGACATGATTGGAATTTTTTCCTCACACCTACTAAATATTGCTTGCTTACAGATCAACTCCTAGCCACAAGTTATTAATCTGGTGTGCAAATCCCATAAATGTGGCAATTATTCTTCTTTTCATCATCCTTATGTAGGCTCTTATCTGATGTTTGCAGGCAGCCAAGAATGTCTGCAGCACATTTAGAAAACCTTGCAAAAACTGCACTTTGATCCTTACTCCCATTGCTGCTCATGTCTGTGCCAAATTCACTTTGCTCTTGAAATGTCTTCATAGGATCCTGCAGATATCATAGCCATTATACCTTACCATTTTGATGCCCTTTCAATCAGAAAATTTTATTTCTGTAAAATTTAAGAAATAAATTATTTCTTAAATTTTACAGAAATTTATTTAAGTATTTAAGTCAAGTCACTAAAAAATCAAGATTTAAGTCTGGAAGGGAAAAACACAGCTTAATTAATGCCAATGAGAGTCTTTACTTGAGATATTTCATCACTGGCTTGTAATCTTATCCTCCTCTGCTTCTTTTAATATTGTGCTAAAGCATTCAGTAGGCAAGATGGGAATTACAGTGAGACCATGCACTTGTGCATTTATCAACAAGAAACAATTGAGGAATAGTTTATAACAAATGTATCTGATCAACATAATATAATTTTATTTTTTGCTGCAGCACATTAAATATCTGTTCAGTCCAGTATTTATCAGCTCATCTCCTCATCAGAAATTTAATTTAGTTCTTTTTAAAAACAGTGACAAAATGAAATAACCCTGTGAGGTATGAAGATGATTCCTTAGATCTATTTGTGGGTATCAAATACAAGCAAGATTGTAAATCTTATTTTCCAAGATAATCACGCACTTAAAGATTCAGAAAGACATTTTGCAGAATAGTCAGATGCACATAGACACTTGGCTTCCCAAGATGCAGAGCACAGAGATTCAAGCCCAGAAAGAGCATGGGGGCTATGGCATGTGATACAAGAGTATCCTAAAGCAAAACCTGTCACTTAAGCTAGGTGATGGGACTCTTCTCATATGGCACAGACTTGGGAGCTTCAGGTGAAGAAAACAAAGAAACATTAAAAGGCAGTTAGCAGCAAGCTTAAGTCCTTCATTTGATGGGCTGTTCTTTTCTATTTTGGACTCTGTATTAACTCTGGTCTCTTGAAGACTGGTGTGTATTTTAGACTTGTGTCTGTCTTAGCCAATCTTAATACATCTGAGTCCTTTCATGACCAGAGCCTAAAAGGTATTTTTTTGAAATTTCCCAAGTCTTTGAAGTTCTTAATGGGTGGTTATGTATACCTTGGGGTAATACAAGACTTTCGCAATTCTGGATACGGTTGGGATTTGAACAAACAAATGTGGAGTTGGAGTAGGGATGTGAACCAAAGGTCCTTCTGATCTGAGTAGTTACATATGAAGTCTAGTGTTCATGAATACTAATATGTTGGTATAGATGACCTCAAAAATTTGTTCCCACAAACGTAAGTGCTGCTAGAACTCCATCACTTTTATGTTTCCAAAGAAACAAATGTAAAAAGGAATGTGAGGTTGACCCATGCACCATTTAAAACTTTATAGGGTTACTTGCATTAAAAATGTGCAGTATTTGTTGAACTGTTACTATAAATGTAGCTTTTAAAGTATCTGAGACCCTGGTCTAGTTATTTATTGTTCTAGGAAATGACTTTTATGAGAGCTGTGCAGAAACCAGAGACTTTTGATTCTAAGTCTAGACTAAAGCTCAGCAAACAGTCCAGAGAAAGTGGCTTTCTGACTTATTGCCCAATGTGGAGGAACAGCTTCAGTGACAAAAAGGGGTTACCTCAAATGAGCAAGGTTGTCATCGCTATGAGATTTTTTTCTCAGAGGCCATTCATGGGCTGTAATGTCAAGTAAATTTCTCTGAGGAACTGCAGTCAGTTTTCCCAGTTTGGTGATCATGGCATGCAGAATTATTTGAAGTCTCTTCACCTGAAATGTTGCTTCTATTCCACTTTTCAGTGCTCTGAAATTTACAGTCAAAAAAGATGCTACTGATCCACAAACAGAAAACACTGACTATTTCTCCAATCTTTGAATAAATAGGGTAGGACACGATGTTACAGAAAAGCAAAGCAGAATCCAGCATAGAAGACAGAGCCTGTAACTGGTGATGCAACTTCCTTGTGCAATAAGATTCCACCCTGGTGGTACCCATCTGTGAAGGCAGGTGAGAACAGCTTTATCAGGGCAGATCAGAAATCTTTCTCTTCCAGTACTGCCTCCCTGGCATTGGCATCTTGGGGATGCCTAGAGAAAGGAGCACAAGGATGAGACAACCATGCAGTGCTATTTGCCAGCACATATTCTCTTCCTCCATTGGTATGCAGCTGGCTGCCTCTTCCTTTCTACTCTATACCTGTCAAGGGATCTTCTAAAACAAATTTTTTCACTTATATTTTTGAACTCATAGAGCCTTTGGCAACCAGGATTTGGATTTTGAAGTCAGGGCTTTCCCATGTTCTCTGCCTATTGTGAAGCAGGGACATGCTATCTGCTTAGAGCAGTACCTTTCAGTCCTGTTTGATTTGCAGGTCCTTATGCATTTGTAGTACAGCAAAAACAATCCCTGACTGACTTATTGTTCTTAGTTACAGCTTGTGGCTTCATTACTAATAGTCTGTGGACTCCCAGAAGCCTTCTAAACCCTGGTTTTACTCTCTAATATCCCTATGACCTCTCTTAAATAATGCTATTAGTCTACCATACAATTTTCCCAAAGAGACCTCTTATTACACCACCAGACTTTTGCATTGGAACTATTCATGTTTCCAAAAGACATTCCAGTTATGTAATAATGTATTAATCACCGTTAACAGTATGTAAGAAATTAGACTTCTTCTGTCTTAAATTGAGTTTGATTTTTCAAAACAAAGTTAATTAAGAGTACACATGAATTATGCAATCTTTAAACATAAAAAGGTAATTAGATTCATTGAAGAAATGTGTATTTTATTTGTGATCTGTAACACCAAGAAATTGAGTTGTTCCTTTCAGTTTTAGTTTCTATATCCATAAATTTTATGTGGAAAGTATTTGGATATATGAATAAAAAGTCTTACATAAAGACTGAATACTGTTCTGCTACTTAGTTGGCAAAGGTACATTATATAAGTGTGTCAAAATATAGAAATATAATGATTTCTATTGCAGTCTGAATCAGACCATGAAACTGATTTCTTGAGAAGGCCCCTACCAAATATTTTAGACAGAAATAAATTTCAAATGCAGCAGGCAGAAAAGCCTGCTCAGTGCTCCACTGAAGTACAGAGAACTAAAGGGTATTTTCATTGTGTCTGGCTGTAATACTGAAACCATACTATTTCTGGAAGACTCAGTAGTATCCTATGGCAGTAACTTTCAGATGTTAATCAGGCATTGTGAAGAAGATGTGGTTCTTGTCAAGGTTGCTTTCCCATTCAGAGCCTTCCTTTACCTCTCTCCACGACAAAGCAGAAAGCTGGGGGCCTCCAATGCACAGAGAGCATTCATTATTTTCTGAATGGTTTGTAAGAATTATCTACTGGAGCTCTTTTGTCTCCAGACTTGTTTTGCAAAGAGAAGCCAAAGCAAATATCCTGAATAGCACTAATGTGTTTGGTTGTTTTCTGTAGCTGAAACCTTGTATGATTTAAAATCTTAAACTGCTCAGACAATGGCTGGGGCAAAGGGACCTAAACTTCACATTGTTTGCACAACAGTGCTAAGAGCTGCATCAGAAAGAGTTACTTTTTGATTCGAAATAATATGTGTACTTTCCTGGTATCAGTGACTGTTTGATAATTGGTTATACAAGACTAGGAAAGTGGAAAGTTGTAGTCCCTGAGTGGGCCAGTGATGAGGGCAGCTGTGTTCTGGTAGGTGAAAGACAGACAATAAAATGGAATAAAAGAAAAAATGTACCAAACAAGTGACTCAAAACCACATCACTCTTTGGAAAGTCATCTTAATTTCAACAGGCACATACACAGGCCAGCTAAAATCTTCAGTGGAGGTCAATCAGCACATTCTTCCATTAACATGAATGACCTAATGATGATTTAATCTACCAGAGGATCTGGCACTGAGCATCTAGCCGCAGGTTAGATCTGATTCTATCAGGTTTTCAGCCTAATTTTCCTGCCTGGACACTTGGAATGACTCTCCTCTAAGCACACAGTGTTTTCTGTGTCATCATTTCAAGTTAGCCAGCAAGTCCTGTATGGCACCAAAGCCAGTGCTGGAATGAGGTGCAAGCCAGAGATCCCAGCTAAGACAAGCAATGCTTCTGAACTCACACGCTCATTGTCCAGAGTCTGTGCTAAAGAACAAGCCCAAAACACCTGCCAAAAATCATAAGACACTTGCACAACTAGAAAGAAAAAATAAAAAGAAGAAAAAAGTATAAGAAGAAGAAGTATAAGAAGAATAAAAATAAAAATAAGAAAAAACCGAAGAGTTTTAAAACTATTCTGAAAACATTAAATAAAACCACATCATCTCCAGGCTGGATTTTTGGTTTTTTTTCCTCTAAAGCATCTATTTAAAACACACCAAGCCTCTACAGATACCCTCTTCCATTATGAAGTCTCTCATTTTTGGGCCAAGGAGCCTGAAGGAAAGCATCAAATCAGGCCAGGCCAGGTGACTCAGGGCAGAGTGGTTTGCTTCCAAAGTCAAAGCTCAAGGGTATATCATGACTGTAAATTCTTTTCCTCTTACATACAGGTCTGGTGAGAATGTACAGGAGAACAAAACTGTTCTAATCTTGGACTACATTTTCTAATCTCAAATATTGTCATTTCAAGCTGATTTATTTCAAAGTAGCAAGAGCAGTGCTGTAGCAGTGATTTCTTGGGCAAGCAGCAGGTACTGCAGCACCAGGGTGAGGGTGCTGGTAGGAAAGGCTGGGAGCAGCCTGGGTTGTGTCCTCCCTCCACGTGCTGGGTTGCGCAAGAACAACCTGGATTAAACGGGTTCAGACATTGCATTTTTATTTTGTATTTACAGGTCTGGGGACTGTGCTAGACTCACTGCTTTGTGGTCCTACAAGAGGGGACGTTTGGGTGGGATGAGAGAGGCAACAGAAACTTTGATCATTCACCACCAGCTCCAAACCCTTGTCAGGTAATCATGATCCATGACCCAGGCACTGTGTCACTACTAATTGCTACATGCCATCTGGAATTCTGATAAATTTAAATGTGTTATTACCTTTTGACTAATCCCTTTATTTCTGTCCCTCCCAGCAGTGCCATTGCTGCATGGCGGGAGAGGGGAGAAGATTATCACCTGTAGGTGTGGGCTCTCTTTTGGGTAAGAGAACTGAGAAGGGAATAATGAAGAACATTTTGCAGCTCCCCAAGTAATGAAAAAACTTTACAGCCAGTAAGTCAGCGCGAGACTTGTAATTCTGTGAACTTGTGCAGTTTACCTGTAAATGGGAATCCAATCACGCCACAGCATCATCACACACAGACAGGCAAAAGGCCAAGGTGCACAAAGTCTTTGTCCAGTACAAGAAGGAGGCAAACCCCTGCCAAAAAACTCCTTGGAAGATATACATGACATTTTGCATGATACTGTGTTTGTGTACCTTTAAAAGCTCTCCTGCAAATGAAGAACTAGTTAATAAACATTTTTTCCCAAGTTCAATACATCCAGTTCATAGTAATATAAGATATAGACTTTGAAATCTATATTTATGGGCAACTTTGGAAAATGATGCTCTTAGGAAGTGCTGTTTGGAAGGGAGCTGTTTACAGAAGCACAGGTCCTGAGGAATAGCCAACAGTGCTTTGGACCCAGGTTTGGTACCAGCTGAGTTGTGTTCACCTTGCTTTGGGCTTGTCCCCTCCACAGTGGGTGGAGTACAAGGCTGAGAAGTGCAGAAGGGAGCAGATGAGGAGTGAATGGAAGAAGAATGAAGAGGAAGATGCAGCAGATGTAGAAATAGTGTGACAGAAAGAAGAAACCTACTGAGCAGAACTTTTGTAGCAAAGGGGAGAATAACAGATGGGACAGAGATGAGAAATAAACATGCTGCAGAGAACATCAAATAGAGCATATGATGATAATGTGAGCAGGTGGCATATAATCACATCCTATTGAATGTGGATGCTTTTTATCCATCTCCACAACATTGGAGTGCCTGCTGTGGAACTGTTTGCCAAGTCTTCATTTCCATGTGCCACATGCCTCCAGGTTGCCACAAGCCTGCTGCCTATTTGTCCTGACTGAGCGTCCCAACCACTTGTGTAATTACCATTAGGTTAATCCAGGCTCACAGACAGGCCATCCTGAACTGAGTGGGAAGGACTTAAGTTGGGTTACGAGAACCACAAAGCATCAGGTATTTTGAAATTTATGAGAAAATGAAAGTAGCATCTACTGCCATTCATTTTCAGCTACAGAAAAGTTCAGAGAATTTACTCCTGACCCAGAGAAGACTAAGTATGGAAAACAGTTGTTTTGGACCAAGAGTGGAGCTTGCTGTGCAATAGAGCTTTTACAGCATGTATTTACTTTGTAGGAAAAAATGTTTTATTCTCTTGGTAACCTTCTCATTCAGTTACTCAAATATTAGATACCCTCATAACAAACATGCGTGGCGGTATATGAGCCACTGCCATTCTGCCTTTGAAAAAGGTCCCAGGTAAAAAGAAAAAGGCTCCTTTGCTGGATTGTCTGAAAAACGACTTGGAGGAACCAGTCAGCATGTTAGATCAGAGAGTACTGTGTGCTTTTTATCTTCTTGCTCTATCTCCCACTCTTGGTTTCTGGTCAAGAGTTATCCTCTCTCTGGCTTTCTCTGGTGATAACTGTTCATTCTCAAAGCTCTTGATCCTGGCAAGTTTTATCTGCTACAATGTCTTACATGCTTACCACACAGATTTTCCCATGCTCTCTTTGCTCTAGTCAAAATATTTGCAGGAAAGCTGAATATACCTTACTTCTGTCTCCCTTTTACCTTACATTACCTAAATTAGTACTTAGTTATACTCTTCTTAGTGGTATAATGGGGTGAAGGCAAGAGATACTAAAAGACCTCCAATCAGAGGCATGTAATTTTACCAGGGAAAAGACCAAGAATCCTTTAAATCACATAAGTACGTGTACACTGTTGCATATGGATGTACTTAAGTTTTTAGAGGGCTAGACATTTTTTTACAGTTAATGTGTCACTATAGAAACAGCCATACTTATTCTGGTTCCATTTGACATTCAGACATTAATAGCTGACAGCATTTTGGATGTGTTATTTGGGGGTTTTAGCCTCCATTTAGCCTTGTAAATAGCAATGGAAAGCATTGGGACAGATTCTGTTCATATTTAGAGAGGTGCAATCTTGTTCTCAGCTGAAGAATTGCATAAAGTGATCAGTAGCAAAACTTGGCCTGTCTAAAATATATTGGGAAAATCCCCGAAGAAGATGAGCCCTTACCTTACAAGCTTTCTGAAGTGAGCAGCACCAGAGAGCTAAAAAGAAAAAGTTCTTTAGTTTTTCCAGAAAATAGGTTTATTTCTGTAAAAGTAAAGCTTGTACTAGGTCTCTCTTCTTTGCAAAATATAAAGTGCTTTATTAATATTTGACTGAAAATACCCTTTGGTATCATGATTAAATGTTATGGTATTCACTGCTTTGTGGATTAGAACTCCTGGATGTTCACAAGTCTAACTAGCAAATTGGGAAACACCGGATACTGCTTGGCAGAACTTGGTGGTTAACCCAGGGAATAATCATTTGCCTCAGAAATGATGTTGATGAAAACAATTTGGCCCATGGTGACTGCAAGAAGCTGCCCTTCCATACTGAGAAGGCTTCGCATTCACCTAGAACAAAGAACGGGGTATAGAGAAATGCTGTAACTTTTACCCATGTATACTTTCACTGCTTGTACACACAGACATATGCAGTTATACTGCCTTTCTGCTTTACCAAACAAAAAATATCTAATAATACCCTAGAAAAAGGCATCTGTAAACATATCAGAACAATATCTGTGTTTACAATGCAATATAATTTCAAGGCCTTTTATTGATAGTACAATAACTCTTTATGTTTCTGGCAGAGATTTTAGAGTACATAACACAGTATAGGAAACAGGTGGGACAGTAATTTAATATTCCTAGTGGCATACTTTAATATCAGAAGAGGCCACTGAGAGTCTTCAAAGAAGTCTCAGAACAAGAACCATTTACTGAAATGATGTGTAGTGTCTACCAGATTTTGCATCAAAGCATGCTTTTAAAGACCACTATAAAAGAGGAGAAAACACCACTTTTATTGGGAAATCTATCTTTATAAAGGGAAAAAGTCCATCATCATTGCATTATCTAGGCAGCAGCTAGGAAGCATTCCAAGATCTGGGATAAGTTTATAGAATGGTAGGTAAAACATTTAGCCATATATGTTTAGGCATAAATGAGCATAATTCATGTTAACACCAATGTCTCTCAAGTGGTGCAGTCACCAACCAACTTATTAGAAAGTGATCTCCTCAGTTCTAAAGTTATATTAAAAATCTTAAAGGAAAAAAATGCAAATTATTAAATTGATGGGTGAGGAGCTGGATGCTAATTTCCTGTTTAAAAACAGCAGGAGTTTTAAGTTTGTTACCCTGCTGTAGTAGCAGTGTCATTGTAATAATGATGACTTAGGAATCTAAGTGATTTGTAGGTCTAAATAGTGTATTTCTAGGCTATAAAGAATTGCTTACAGCTTAAAAAACACAAGCTCTTTTGGCCTTTTGTGTGTGGCTGAATGGGACAAAAGCTACTGCTTAGGTGAAGGACATGTGGTGTTTTTGGCAATCTTGTTTGCCTTCAAAAGACAGCGCTATTGCTGTCTTTCCAGGCAGTGTGCCACCTTTTCACCAGATGGTTTGTTTTAGCTGTTATTTATACCCCCATATCTATTCCTGCACTGAAGAAGGCCAGGGTAAGGCCTTATTAAGGACTAGCAGTTTTATGAAAGAAGTAGACTGGATTTTTCACTTGGAAGAGAGTCTCCTTCGTGTACATTTCTACTGTGAGCAACTACCCAAATGAAAGGTGTGGTGGGATTTCTTTTTTATTGCCCTTCATTTCCTTCTGATTCAGATATTTTCCATTTGCTCGCTTAAAGCTCTAACCAACCCTCTAACCAACAACCATGAAATATAGCTTCCCAGTCAACACCCTCCATTTAAAGAGGAAATAGGTTTGTCACAAACCCCGTAATAGGAGAACTATGCAGTGCCAGTTACCATCCTTTTCCCCAGACAAACAGGCATTTTGCTTGTTTTGTCACACAGCCTGGCCTCGAGTGAAGAGGTAAAAAACCTCACGGTGGCCATCAAGATGGTGCAGACACAGAGCTGCACAAGCCCAGTGATAAAGAGGACATTCAAGCATCTCTATTCATCATCAACAATAAAAATTCTGTGAGTTGTTACTAACCATCTGTTGTTATTTCTGCTGCTGAAAGGCAAAACTGTATATATTCTGGCTCAGCATACCAAGTCTCTGTTGCTTTCTTCAAATTAGGAGGTCTTAAAGGGAACTGGATAAATATTGAGATCTGTCAAACACCATTGGTATGTTGCTCAGTCATCTCAGTAACTACCCTCATCATTTATTAAACTGAATGATTTGACTCACGTAAGTAGTAGCCAAGATAGCCTTCCCAAGTGCAGTAATTATAATAGCAGAGAACCACCAAAGCCCATAAATATCTTTGGAAAAGCTGCAATGTGGGCTTCAACCTCCCATGTGTCTATCCCCCTCCTCTTCCTGTTTTGTAAAAATGATTACAATATGGTGTTAAAATAGTAATTGTCTTTAAAAATTTCAATTGGAGACTCCACATTTGAATAGCAAGTCATGGTATATTTTCCATATGCAGGGTGGAGATCCCAGAGAGCTAATGGGAGCTCATTTGCAGATGGGGCATATTGCTGTGTTCATTAATGTCTCCTCTGGATGCTTCCACAAGACTTATCTTCAAGACTTACAAGACTTAAATATTGGCATAACACACCAAGCAAACAGTTCATTGCAGGTAAAAAAGGTTAATAAACATATGGTGCAGATGAAGTAAAACATCTATTCTAAATTACATCAAATAATTGGGAAAAAAAACCCCAACAGAACAATTAAAACTTTACAGCATAAAATTTTATTGCTTTTTCCAGTGTGAGGCAAATCAGCTAAGAAGCCAACAGAGTAGTAGTTTCTTGCTGTCAGAAAGGCATTAAAGCATCTATATAAATTGGTTTGCTCTGAGGAAGAGTAGCAGGGCTGTGGGATGCTGGGGACCAGCCCTGCTGCAGCATCACTGGGGCAAGAGCTGGGGCCATGGGGCTGACCTGGCCATGGGCAGGATGCAGGGAGAAGGGGCAGTAGAGCCTGAAATTCCCTCTGAGCACAGACAGTCTGGTCCCTATGAAGCTGCAGATATTTCAGAATCCAGCCTGATGCCCAGTTCTGCTGTATATTTGGGGAATTTCAGATTCAGACTGAAAAAAAAGAGAAAATAAAAAAAATAATCAGAGGCAAAAGTTCCTTTTCAACATGATAGCCTTTCTTGCCAGACAGGATATTCTAATGATGTTCTTCTGCTGAACAATATGAAACATCAAACAAGTCACTTTACAATAACATGGGTGGATCTAACTGTCTCCATATGCACATTTTTACAGCATCATTGTTCAATTAATACTTTATATTGTAAAAAAAAGAGTAACAAAAATATTTCATCTGGAAATATGATCAAAGATTTGTTTCTCTCTGCTGAATATTGTGAGAGTATATAATATGGGACATAAGTCAACTTCTTTTTCCAAAAATATCTTTTCATGTAATATTTTGCAAGTCTTATGGCTTTTATTGCAAAGACTAAATGAAATGCCTGGGGAGGAGAAATATATGTCTATATATGTCTCAAATCATCCTGAAATGCCTCAAAGGGGGGAGAGGGGGAAGGGGAAACAGAAAGTCATATTGCAGTATTGTTCTCAGCTTTAGCAATGAAATGACCATCATGTAATATTAAGTAGTTATAGGGTTACTGCAGTAAAAATAATTATTTTAAGGGACAAACTCCTGGAATTCTTGATTTTCAGCTGTTAAAGTCATACCTTCTAGTAAAGAGAGGGAACATCTTTTCATCACAGGAATAATAATCTTGTATATTAGAAACATGAAATATTAATATCAATTTTCATCTATTTCTAATTCAATGAACCAATATAGATTAGATTTATAGCTGAAAAATCAATTCTCCATGTGACATTTCTTATTGTGTGGCATGTTTCATTTCAGGGTGAAGTTATGGCTTCCTATGAAAAAGGTTATGGCTACCTGAAATTCCCAATGATTCCGCAGCAGAGATCAGGTCTGTGCTCTCCTTCCAAGCACAACAAAGAAACACAGATTAAAGGCAGCCCTGGGATTCCTGATTTCTGCATTCAGAGCTTGGGTCTATCGCCAATGTGATGTGTTACAGGGAGCAAATTCACTTCATACTTTCTAACTGTGAGTTGCAAAATAGGATAAATATTTTTCTCTACCATTATGGTGGGATATACAGGGAAAAAAAATCACCCATCAAGAAAATGAAGAGCAAAGAAACAGACTGAAAAAGTGTAACTGAGCTTCAACTGAACCCAAAGGATATCCACATCTTTACATGGCTCCAAGCACAGATATGTCTACTCAGTGGATTCAGAGAATACAAGCATCCTCTATATTTTGAACCTGTTTCCTCCAGGGAGGAGCAAAACCATGTTTGAAATAGAGGAAAGACAACGACTTTCCAGTTCCATTTTTTTCCCTGGAAGTCCTCAGAGAGAGAAATGTGGTCGGCTTAAAAATGCCGAAAACAGCAATGCAAAATACAGCTGATTGATCCAGAAGCTTTCCTGTGGTGAAAAGGAGTGAGGCAGATTAATGCTAAACATAAAAAAAAGCCAACAACCTAACAACTGTAAATCTCACTTTCTTCCTCATGTTCACATATAAGCATTTTTTAATATACATATGCACATTCTATATGAGTAATCCCTATCCCTCTGCGTGTCTGTCCCTAGGGATAATTTATGTTTCATGGAATTTTTGATTTGTTCTCTGTGGTTTTATAATTTTCAGTTTTGCAGTTTTGGGAGCTTAATTTATTTTGTATAGTCACAACTCTGAATTCCTTGTAACAAGAAGTGTTTTTGTGATATGTTATCAAAGATTTAATAGGAAAAGTTTTATGTTTTAACATAGGCAAAATGCCAGAATTTTGTCTGCTCTGGACAAAAAGTATATGTCTAAACAGACTCAACAAAACACTTTTTTCTCCTCATAGCCAGAGTATGAATTCATACTTCATTTTCTGAGGTACTTCAACTTTAAGGCAATAAAGTTGAAGTACCTCAGAAAATACCCATTTCATGACAGATGCCATGTTCAATACAGGGATTACACCATGTGATTACAAAATCTGTTTACCATATTCTTTTGAATCCCAGTTTTAGGTTTTGCTAACACTCAAACTAGATCAGGGTGTCTAGAAAAGTCATCTGAAAAAAAGGTCACCTGCAAAAAACTCCCACATTGTTAAGTATAACAGTGCTCTTTCATTTCCCTCCTTAATCTAGAGCCTACTTGAAGCTGTAGCAGGGAAAGAAAAAAAAAAAATTTTTTTTTTTAAACTGAATAATTCATTTAGTATGTCAAACATTTTTTAATTCAGCACTTCTCTAGAATACTTCAGTCAAAAATTTATCGTCCTCACCCGAATGTCCTTGGGATGGGCACATTACAATATGTGAGATATGCACTCCTCAACACATTTCAAGATGAAGCCTATCTATCTCTTTCCTTGGCCCAAGCCTTCTGGCATCCAAATCTGTATTGCACCTGAGCAGACGTTTTCCTCCTGCAGACATCTGTCTGCATCTCTGTTGCAATGAAGCTGGTTGTGTAAATCATGGAAAGGAATGCCACATGTGTGATCTGCTCTTCAGCTGTGCATTCTCCTCCACGTAAAGAACCGAGAGGCCACGGGGAGGAGACTGCCAGGAAAGGTGATCCAACTACAATAAGTGTTGGCATCAGGTTAAAGCAGCCCCTTCAAAACACACACAGGGAAGGGAGGCAGGGAGATGAAGATGAAAGTCCCACCACTGGCCTCGTGCATGCCTTTCTCCTCCTTCTCTACAGTCAGGGCTTTACATACTGAACTTCAAAAGTTTGAAGACTTTTAAATTATTAAAACATCCCTAACTCAGCTAAGTATGGAGACTTGTTCTTTATGTCACGCTAGTCTTCTCATTTCCAGGAAGGAAGAGATAATGCAAGGATAATTTAAGCTTTGCTATTTAAAATTATGTTTTAAAATCATGATTGAAAAGATATCAAATCTGTGATAGAAACTGATGAATATGACACCTGGTAAACTATGACTTTGGACATCTATGCCTAATGCCAGAGCAGACTTGAGCTTCTCATTATTCAGAATAAATGGAAATACACAGGGGTTATCTGTCAGGTTTTGGTGGTTGCTGCTGCTGGTTTTCACCCCTTTTTCACACATACAAAGGAAGGCTAAGAAGTCTTTTAAAATACACTAAATAATGACAGAAGAAAACATATATTTTCGCAAAGAAAATATGACCTTAAAGAAGATTTGTTTTACTGCTGCAAGAATGACAATTTCAACAAAATAGAAGTAGGATGGTTCGCATTATGGCACATTTTTATTAAAGATAATGCAATGCCATGGAGTGGTGGGGAGCATTCTATATGGGGACAGAAGTGACCAGGGCCACTTAAGGAGCATGAGTCTTTATTGATGCTAACTTAATTGCTCATGAGACTCAACAAATACTCTTTTTCTCTTCATGTTATTATTAACACATAAAAATCAGGATTTGTAGATGGATTTTTTAGCGCTTTTAAAATGAGACTCCTTACCTGCTGGGAGTAGAATAACCCATGATGGCCTTTACCAACTGCAGCAAAGGAAATGGAGCAGCCCTATGGCCCAAAATTTGATCAAAACAGCTCTGAAATGAGTTGTCTTCTGATGAAAACTTCTTGCAAATACTTCCTATGTTTTGCTGTGCAACTGACTTTCCAAATGGGACTTGTCACAGCAACAAAAATATGTGGCTATGGACTCAAAATGTTGTCATTCTAGCTTTGCTGTTAGTGGGATGGCAGAGGAGACAGTGCATACAAACAGCTGAGTCCTCAAGCAGGCTAATGTGCTTGAAAAGCTTCCCTTCAGCAGAGTGAAAATATTTATCTGCTGTGCAATCTTATTTTATACTAAGTTAAGTTCAAGTCTCCAGGGCCAAGCTGAAAATCAGGAGGACCTTTCTTCTTTCTAGTCGAGTAGCCTACTGAGGTTGCTCCTAGTTCTTATCTATATCACTACTTACTTGTAGTCCATCTCAGAAAATATTTTTGATGTTACATCCACTCAGAATTACAGTAAAGAAGTAAATATTTCCCTCATAACATCTCCTGACATTTTTCTTCAAACCTCTTTATCTGCAGCCTCTACTACAGAACTGAAGACTTATTTATCTATGTCACTCATGCACATTGACATCTGTTAATTCTCAATAATCTTTCACCAGAGAGGTAAAAGGGAATTAAATCTGAAGGATTTGTTGCGTAACTATGGAGTTTGCTTCCTAGGACAAATGATAAAAAACAAAAGTGGTACTTTACATCAGTTATTCAGCCATAACTGTATCAAAAGAAATAGGGAAAATTTTGATTGTCATATAGCATTAATAGCTTTCCGTAGAAGTGATCATCATTCTTCTTCATGCAGTTCATACTTTAGGGTGAAGGAGCTTACAATGCCTCCTTGACTGAAGTACTGTCTAGAAGTTAATAAAAATGGACTGTAAGTTTTGTGTGTTCATTTTGTAGTCTTTCTATTAATTAATTCTTATTGCTCTAATTTCTTAAGGCAGCATTCAAAGGAACAAAGTTTTAAAACAACAGAATCTGAAGTTCTTTTGGCCTTGTCATCACGTTGCTTCACACAGGAGGATTCAGCACAAGAATCTGGCACAGAGTCAACAAATTATTTACAGCACTTCCCTACATTTGGAGGTCTGGCATATGCAGAACCATACATGTACTTTTTTATTTCCTACTTCAGAAGACAAACTCTGCCCATTTTTTTTAACATATCCTAAGAGAAACTACAATAGACCTATGGATCATCTGTTTAAAGAGATGTTTACACTCAGAGCCAATACATGCCAGATTGTATGTGAAACAGACTATGCATAAGTCTTCACCTCATCAAGTGCAGCATATGGCTGACTTACACAAAATAGCAGGTCTTATTTAATGAAGTATAGCTTTCCAGAGCTTCCACCAATGCAGTTTCTTGTGTGTTTTTCCTTGATGGCATGACCCAAGAGAAAATAATTGGAGTTTCTCATTCTAAGGAGAGTAGTCTTCAAATGCTTAGAGGTATACACAGTCTGCATCTCTACAGTAAATAAAATCATAAAAGTGTCTGGTGGTCATTGCACAACTCCACTTGTGAGAATAGCAAATCTTCCTAGGGGACATGTTTGGGAGGTTGCAACATGCCTCGCCGGCAGTTTATATACAGCCACGAACAGGACGTGACATTTGAAATCAGCGTCTAGAGCTTTTATTTTCTCAGCATCAGTCTAATTACATTGTTATGACAATGGAGAAGAAAGATGCTAACAGCTCACTGATCAAACAGAATGCCAAGGAAACTTAACATTACAGCATAACATAAGACAGTCTCAGTCCAAGTTTCATCCAATCACACAGAGCAAAAGCATATTGACAGTAGTTCAATCCAATCACCTGAAGTACACGTAGCTGTGGTTAAAACAATACCAGTTTTTTCTCTAATACAATGCCTCATTTATAAAAGACAAAGCACAGCGACCCATTCATATTTAACCTTCTAAATGTATACTTAAAATATACTTTTTGCAACTTAAAAAGGCAAATCACATAGGCCTATTGTTCTATTTCTCACGTCTGCGCTACAGCTTAGAAAACTTTTTCTGCTGCCTTAGCTTTCACTGTCCTTGCTGTCTTTGGGGCCTATCTTTTTCACAACTTTCTCAAAACTCTCTAATTTTATGGATTCCAACACAGCATCTCTGGGAGAGGTGTCAACAGGCTAGATACAGTTCTGCCATGGTTCAGGAAAGATTGGCCCTGCTGTGGGGTAGAGGGCTAGACAGGATAGTTGCGAACGGTTTTTACCTATTTTGTAAGACTTTGTCTCATGTTTCCAAAAAAACTAATCAATTTTTTGTATGGCAACATAAAAATATCTGAGTTACTTTCCCTGTGTCCTGATGTACTTCATGCCACCAGCCTGGAACAGGGTACACATACATACAAAAAAAATACGGAGATGAAACTTGACAAATTTGTTTTGTTAATCGACTGCTCATCTGGTGTCTTAGTTCTACAAAAAAGTGCTTCAAGTGCAATTTAAACTACACTCAACTATCATGTTGCATGTTCCATGGAACAACTGTTGCTCTCATAAAGCATCAACAGGGCGAGAGGTTGCCAAGTGCTCATGTCTCCTATACCAAAGTTTTCTAGAAAAGAGAACTCTTGTCTGTCTTCAAAGTCAGGATGAAGCACACCTGAGGTTTAAATGGGGGAAGAGATCTTTTTAGAGTATTCTTCAGATTTTCATTCATTTAAAAAAAATGGCACAAATGACAGAACAAGTGTGCCACTGTGTCCTTGAGCATCCCTCACCCAATGCTTTTTCCTCAGAGCTCTGAAGACCTGATATGCAAGTGCTGAGCAATGTTCCAGAAACAGTGTGCTGCAGTGTATTTATTTCCTTTGCATGGGCTTATCACCAGTTTTGCACGTAACTTGTGACCCACTGTTTCCCTTCATGGCAAGCAACCAAAGGGAATGTACACCCTTAATAAGAAACAATCCCTTTTGCAAATGGACCTCAGAGTAGCTTTGAGAGGCAGCAGGACTGTGAGTGCTAATGCTGTGAGGATGCCCAGGAAACATGCCCACTACATAGTTTTGGGTATTAAGTACTTAAAAAAAAAACAAAAAGAAGAGACATGTTGGCTGTTGTTGGGTATGAGCCTTAATAAGGTTGTTTCTGCCATTTGTTGCTAGACAGAACCTAAAGCTATTCAGTGAGATTATCTGAATAAATTTGTCTTTAGAAAGCAGCTGCTTACCAGATGTTCTGCAACCCATACAGTAAAATTGCAGGTAGACATATTCCTTTCTTTTTAGCCACAAAAACATATTGATAGGCATGAAATCTGACTTTAACTATCGTCTTACTATTGCCTTCTAACAGAAAAAATAACATTTACAGCATAGTACCCTTTAGCAGTCACATAAAAGTGTGTCTGCATGCTAATTACTTTAAATACGCTGTGAAGGCTCCTTTCATAATATGCTGGCAACTGTCAATATGGAACTGATTAATCCATGAAAACTCTCCTGTGATGCCAGAAATATCTGCCTGCAACATTCACTCAGCAACTATCACCATGGGAAGGCCAAGCAATGTCATCTACCCAGACATCTGTAAGGCCTTCAACAGTGTCCCACACAAAATCCTTAACTCCAGATGGGAAAGACATGGGCTCAAAGGGTGGGCTATTTGGTGGCTAAGGAATTAGCTGAATGGACAAAGCCAGAGAGTTGTGGTCAGCGGCCCTATGTCCAGGCTGAGGTCAGTGACAAGTGTTGTCCCTCAGGGCTCTGTCTTGCCATCAGTGTTATCCAATATTTTCATCAACAACACAAACAAAGGGAAGGAAGCTGAGTGGGGTAATTGGCACAACACAAGGATGAGATGCCATCCAGAGGGACCTGGGCAAACAGGAGAAGTGGGCCCATGAGAAGCTCATGAAGTACAAGTCCAAAGGCAAGGTTGCTGAAACCTGGGTCAGGGTAACCCCAGACATGAGCACAGGCTGGGGGAAGAACTCATGGACAGTCCTTCCCTGTGAAAAAGGACTTGGGTGTTCTTGTGGATGCAGAGCTGGTCATGCACCCAGCAATGTGCACTGGTAGCCCAGAAAGCCAAAAGTATTCTGGGCTCCATCCAAAGCAGTGTGGCCAGCAGGGTGAGGGAGGGGATCCTGCCCCTCTGCTCTGCCCCACCTGCAGTGCTGCCTCCAGCTCTGGGGTCCCAGCACAGAAGGGACACTGACCTGCTGGAGCAAGTGCAGAGGAAGGGCACCAAGATGGTCAGAGGGCTGGAGCACCTCTGCTGTGAAGACAGGCTGAGAGAGCTGGGGAAGAGAAGGCTTTAGGGAGACTTTGTAGCGCCTTCCAGTAGTGGGGCATATACAAAAGAGGGAGAGTGACTTTACACAGGCACATAGTGACAGGATAAGGGAGGATGGCTTTAAACTGAAGAAATTCTTCACTGGGAGGAGAGTAAGACACTGGAAAAGTTTTCCTAGAGAAGCTGTGGATGTCCCATTCCTTGGAGTATTCAAGGCCAGGCTGGATAGAGCTTTGAACAACCAGGTTTAGTGACACGTGTCCCTGCCCATGGCAGGAGGGTTGGAACTAGATGATTTATAAAGTCCCTTCATACCCAAGCCTTTCTGTGTTTCTATATTTTTTATGATTCTCTCAATTCTGTAAAAACAACTTTGATACATTTTACCATGCAATACAACATATTGTTTATCAAATCCTAACAGAAAAAATATTGAAGACATGCAAGTTACCTGACCACTGCTATATGTGCTTGTTCAAAGTAAATTACTGCTTTTATCAGTAATTACAGAAAAATTCAGAGCAATGTTGCCTCATATAAAATTGAGAAGGGTTTTGTAGAAGAAGAAAGTCTGATAGAAGTAGTCAAAGAGAGAGATAATTTTTTCACAAACAAAAACTATTCACCAGATTAAGCCAAGAATAACTAAGATTGACAATTTATGTGCATCATGGCGTGTTAGGAAAATGTATTTGTTTGCTGCAATTCTATTTCCCCTCTTATTTTAATTTATCTTTCTTTAGATTTTTGTTGGCAGTCTGATATTTGAAAGTGCATCTGTAATGAAAAAAAAGATCCATGGCATCTAAAAAGGCAAGAAAATGTTGAGCAGATGCTAGAAAATGAAATTGAGAAATCTGCAGAGGATAACTAAGTCAAATGGACAGAAGTATCTTCTATCAGTGAAGTTGTCAGTGGGTTGAAGAAGCTGCTTTTAAGAGAAAGGTCCAAATGATGGTCATGAACTCAGATTTTTCAGGGACCCATGAGGAACATTACGGCAACAATACCTAGAAACCATTAAGAGAAAGATGCTGTCCTTGTGGTGGGATGACAAATGAAAATGTGTCCCAATTCACTATGTCTTACAACAAGTTTCTACTACATCTATGTTTTAAAAGTAAGGATAGGGGGATTGACAACACCAGCAGGCAAAATCACCTGGCTGAAGTTTCTTGTTCACAAATGTGTAGGGCAACCATGTGTCATGGTTTGGGCCTGGCACAGAGCCAGTGTCCCCATGAGAATACCCTCTCCCTGGTGTCTGCTGTCAGATGTGACCAGGAATAAGCAAAGCAGGCTCCAGCTTAGAAATAAAGAAAACTTTATTACCTAAACTACAAGAAAATAGGAAAAAAACTATAAGGGAAAAAATTGAAAACCCTACAAAAAGCACTTTCCTCCTCCCCACCACCAAAATTTCCCAATCCGATACATTCTCCCAAATCACCAACTGCCCAGTCTGGCACCACCCTTTAGAATACTCAAACTTCAGTCCATGAAGAGGAGAGGAGTCCTTCTTGCACCACAGGCTTCCCCTGGAAACACGCTGAAACCTCGCGTGCTTCCATGTCACTCAGCACCGTCCGGAAAGTCCTTTTGCCATCGTGACACCTTCCTTCCATGCCCAGTGCTCTCACCACTGTGCATGGACCAGAGCTGCTTTTAGGGTTGTCTTTTAAGGATGCCTTGTCTCACTCCAAAAAAGGCACTGCTTTGGGACATCTGTCCCCCCCATTTTTTCCAACCCCCTGGGGCCGAGGGGTCCCCATGATGAACCCTCCTGGTTCTGAGGCACTGTCTCCCCCTAAATGCAGTCTCTGTGTCACAGGAATAACACTGGTTCAGTCTATGGCTACACAAGAAAAGTCCAGCCAAAAGGCCACCCCAATCATCTCTCTCCCCACTCAGCCAGTCTTCTCCACTTCCCTCGGGCCAGGTCCTTGTTATCTCATCTCTTATCTCTCTTATTCAGATCCGAGGAAGATCAGCATTTTTGCGAGGTCACAATCATGAAAGAAAGGGGTTAAAAATTTCAGTCTCTGCCTGTCCCAGAGCTCCGGCACTCCCACACTCGCTGCTGCTCTGGCCGGCTGCTGTCACATTCCATGGACGCTGGCTCTCCCTCTCTCTCTCTCCTGGGAGGGCTGGGGGGGATGGCTGCCCGATGCCTCCTGGGGCTCCTCGACCCTTCCATCCTCAAGGGCCTCCTCACCCCCCATCTCTGTCCAGGCCCAGGCCTACCACATGGCTGCCCCTCCCCCGCCCAGCAGCAGCAGCTGGACCAGGGAGGGAGATCCGACCTCTTTCCCTCGAAGTCCCAAGAGAGCCTCTCAGAGCCGAAGCTCTGCTTTTAACCCCTGTGTGTTCTCGGAGGTGTGTCCAAACCCCACTGGCCACACCAGGTGCCAATATCAAAATCCGAGCACCCATTGGTTTGACCACAGCATCGCAGAATTCCCACTTCTTCCTGGTCAAACCACCATACCATGAAAACCACACACCAGATGAACACATCTTTGCCGCCAAGATGAACCTGCAGGTGAACCTGAGGGGAAAAATCCATTGCAGTAGGAAATTTTAGTGTAGGAATTCAAAAGGAGCTCAGAAAAACTTTGGTCTTCACAGACTTTAAAAATCTTTTGCTCCTAGGAATTCTTGGCTACCTACGTAGCACATCCTTGAGCATCACAGTCAGACCCTCTGCGTGTATGTGTGTGTGTGTGAGAGAGAGAGAGAATGTGTCAGATCAGTTTTTCCTAGATCTCTGCAAGACCCAGGCATTGAGTAAAAGGGAAAATGTCATATTCTGGAAATATATTTGATGAATATGTTTGTGATATGAGACTCTAATTTCTACCTTATCATGAGAAAAAAAAAAAAACAAACAACTATAGCAAGGCCCCTTTGCATGCAAGAAGGCTTTAGAATAAAACAAAAATAGGGAAAGGGAGAAATTTTGCTTCAGGTGGGAGCCTTGTAGAAGAGTTAGACAACAGAACATGATATCAGCTGTGCAGAAACATGGATTTATGTTTTTTTTTGGGACAGCACAAAAATGCAGCAGACTAACCTTCATCTTAGTCCCAGGCACAGTGTAATGTCTGTCTTACAGGATGTCTTTAAGGTTGGATTTGGTCATGGTTTGGATGGTAGAAATAGGAAAGAATTCTGGCAATAAAAATCCCATATTTATCTCACTGGAACGATACTGCAGGATGATAACACTGATGTGTGTGTGTACACTTGTGTCTACACACGTACTTTAGCACCTGCTCTAAACAAAAGTCTGTTCTCTGCTCTGAATATTGGAGCTATCTGATTAACAGACCACCTGGCTACACCCTCCTTCCAGGCAGCTGTAGAGACTGATAAGGGTTTTCCTGAGTCTCCTTTCCTCCAGGCTAAAGAACCCCAGCTCCCCCAGTGACTTCTCATAGATCTTGTGTTCTAGACCCCTCACCGGCCTTGTTGCCCTTCTCTGGGCAAGTTCCAGCATCTCAACATCCTTCCCAAACTGAGAGGCCCAGAACTGGACACAGCACTCAAGGTATTGCTTCACCAGTGCCAAGTACAGGGTGACAATCACTGCCCTGCTCCTGCTGGCCACACTATTCCTGATACAGGCCAGGATGATGTTTGCCTTCTTGACCACCTGGGCACACTGCTGGCTCATGTTCAGTGTGCCATCAATTAGTTCCCCAGGTCCCTTTCTGCTGGGAGGATTTCTAGCTGCTCTGTTCCTAGCCTGCAGCACTGCAGGGAGTTGCTGTAT
This sequence comes from Zonotrichia leucophrys gambelii, assembly GCF_028769735.1. Taxonomy (NCBI): domain Eukaryota; kingdom Metazoa; phylum Chordata; class Aves; order Passeriformes; family Passerellidae; genus Zonotrichia; species Zonotrichia leucophrys. The sequence goes on along the minus strand of NC_088171.1, from coordinate 86,670,178 downwards.
CCAAAGTGCACGGTCACTTGGCTTTGTTGAACCTCACGTTATTGGATTAGGCCCATCAGCCCAGCCTGTCCAGGTCCCTCTGCAGAGCCCTTCTACCCTCCAGCAGATTGACACACTCCACTATTTGGTGTCATCAAATTTCCAAATGGCAGACTCGATCCCCTCTCCCAGATCATCAGTGAAAAAGTCTTAAAGAGCACTGGGCCTAATACAGATCCCTGGAGGACGTCACTGGATGCAGCACCATTCACCACCACTCTCTGGGCCTGGCCATCCAGCCAGTTCTTAACTCAGCAAAACTCACCTTCACAAGCCATGGGCTGCCAGCTTTTCCAGGAGGATGCTGTGAGTGGTGTTGTCAAAGGCTTTGCTGGAGTCCAGGTTGACACATCCACAGCCTTTCCTTTATCCACCAGGTGCAGAACCTGGTCATAAAAGGAGATCAGGTTGGTCAGGCAGGACTTGCCTTAAACCATTCTGGCTGGATTCCATTCTACAGGAATGAGTGCGCTGTGATGCAGGCAAGACCACTGATGTGAAAATTGAGATAAGTCTAGAGTATGAGCATGGTGTAGATCAGGGATCAGCAGTTGGGTTTTCTCCTGGAAACTGGGCAAAAGAAGCATCCAGATTTTGAGCCTGATCAAAGCTTGTCAAAGAAGCAGATGCAGCCTGTAGTTTTATCTTCAGGACCCCTCAGATACCCTTGGTAACTTTTGGTGGCAACTAGAGCAACTTGACAGAGGAATTATCTGACAAAACGAGAAATAAGTTAAAATATTTGAACTTTCACATTTTTATCCTATATGAAGAAGTATATTGTCTTTTATGTGGAGTTTAGCAGGAGGTTGAGGTGACAGCTTCCAGCTAAAAATGAATTGCGTCTAAAAATAAATTGCAACAACAGAGCTTTTTCCAAACTCAAAGTTGTTATGCCACTAAATGCTGAGGCAAAGATACACAGTAGACAACAGCAGGTCAGAAACACATGGTCCTTGGGGGCTAAGTTTCCAATACTTGATAAACATGAGTTTGCAAGTGGTGTGTATGAACAGTTTTAAGTTTGCATATCTATGCAATTATGAAAGAGAGGTGAAAATTTTCTCAGGAAATACCTTCTTCAGTGGCAGGAGAGGGAGTGGATTCACCAGTCACCACATGGGGGTCACATCACAGCTCTGCTGTTCCAGAAACTCCTTCCATTTGCTGGTGCACTGCAGATAATATCCCCAGTCAAGTCATTGCAAGAAAAATATGTTAAAAGTGGGGATAAAAGATTACATGAATTTGCTTATAGGTCACTGCAAATTAGAGACCTGCATAATGGTCCCTTTCCTATGACAGAATAAAAGAAATCCAACAAATCGTTTTAAAACCAGCAACAAGCGCATGTGCATTTACTTTAAACATTTTATGCCATGTTTATGTTGACCTTGCCATCTGCTTCTTTCTACATATGGGGCCTTGTGGGTCTTGAAATCAGCATGATTTCCCTTTCCAATAGCCAGCACTTCTCTGGAAAGAGGGACTCCTTTTGTTTTTGTCAGTTCTTGGGCTGCTGCCCTTCTGGACAAAACCAGTCCAATAGTCTCAGCAGGAAATCACAGCCAGTGCTGTTGGAGCCAGTTGGTCTCCTATTATCCTATTCCTGTGGAATGGCTTATCTTGACTCATTGTTTCTTTACAGCCTCTTTTTAGACTGAATCAATGCACTCACACAGTGTCTACCCTGTAATAAGGCCATCAGAGTTTTTATACACTTTTATGGCCCAGTCAACATCCTTCACAACAGTTAACTTGAGAGATTTCTGTCATTGTAGAGATGGGCCTTGGGCCCACAGAATCTTGGCTGAACTAAAAAAAATCTTTTAGAAAGACACCCAAAGCTTAAATAATTTTTGGAAAATATGATCAAATCCTTTGTAAAAACAAATGTGTAATGAGGCAAAGAAATATAACCAGAAGAAGACGAAAGACTGGGCAACTCTTTTTCTTTAAGAGATGGGAATGTGATATTTGAGACAATAAATAATATTAGAAAACAATTTCAACAACAAAGTAATAAAAAGCATCAGGAAGAATACCCTGGAGATCAACTTCACTGAGTCTGGTTTCCACATCAATTCTTGAGTGCACTAATATTACTCACTCCTGTCCTAAAACTGCCCCTTCCAAGCAAGACACAGTTCTGTGTAGCCCCATTAATCCCCCACATCCCCTCTCTGCTGATTAAGTGGCTTAAAGAAGTTTATTTAGTCTCTCTAGCTTTCAAGATGAGAGGCTATTTCCTCAAATACTCAAGACTTGTAGATACAGATGGTTCAAGGTTCATTCCATATACTAGACAGGAATATCCTTGGCCAAAGGAGCCCCTCAGAACACAAACATCAGAGCACAGCTCACTGGGAAGTGCTAAAATGAGAAGAGACAGAATGACACCACTTACAGGGACACTCTTTAGCTCAGGTCACAGTGTGCTGTTCTTGCAAGATCTCCAAGACAACAAAAAGAGAGAGTGAAGGCAAAACAGAGCAGTGTCTGCCTCACTTGTCACCTTCATTCAGAGGAAAAGAGTGAATGAGAATCTATCCTCAGCCATGGCTAAATGTACTAAGGGGCAGAGCTACTTAAATACTTAATATTTCAATAAAATTAGGGCAATATTCATGCAACAGCCAAAGAACATCTCGAAGCTCTGTCACAAATCGGAAACTACTCATTCTGTGTGGACATTTCTCCTGTCTTGAGCCTGCTGGAGCATCTGTCTCCTGAGATGTCTAACCTATTCAAAATTGCTAGATCTCCACATCATGAGAAGAAAACTTCCAAAGGCTTTTTCATCCCTTTTTGCAATTTAAAATTAAAGAGGTTATCAGTAGGAATACTAATGAGAAGTTGTATTGAAGTTACTATTAAGAACAAGAGATAAAAATAAAAGCATTTTGGCTGAAATGGGAAAAATGCAAAGTTAAACTCCAGGATTTGCATCAGGTAGGTATAGAGCTCCAAAATGAGACTTTGGACTCTCTGGAGGTCCCTGGGCAGAGGAATGAGAATCTTCTTTCCAAGTACATGTGAATTTCTGCAAGGACAAACCTGGGCCATACCCAGCAGGTTGGTCCAACAAGGAGCTCTCTCATTCAGTGCACAGGAGCAAAAGTTTTACCTTGGTGATGAGTGGTCTCCTCTGCAGGGACATTTTCAAGTGAAGGGAAGAGCATCAAGCTTTCACTGGTTCCATCAGCATGTGCAGCTCTGGCACACACAGAAATAGAAACTTGCTTTTAGCATGATTTTAACCATGCCTTCTGTTAGCAAGTAAGGACCAATAAAGACAATTCCCCCGTTCTGCAAGGACACACTGATACTCCATATATCTTTCAAGGTGAACTTTTCATAGTTCACCTTCTCGCCATGGCAATAGGGTAACAAAATACATGAGTATAACTGACAGGTTTGCAAATTGACTGGACTTAGGAAAGGGCATTTACAGTGTTTATGATACACAGTATGTATGTGGAGCCATATTCAGAAAAAGTACACTTTGATTACTAACATTTTTACCATTTGAATTTTGCCCAATAAATCTCATAGAGGACAAGTAGAGGAATTTCTTCAAGAGCACTGCCATGTTCATTATTTACAACTGCAATTTTTTTTGAATGTTCACTGCAACTGAATCCCTGCTTGCCTCTAGAACATTCTAACAATGTCTAATTTTTGCTTCTATCTTTTGAAGATTTTAATGGTAGATAAAAATACATTAAATCACCGTGATCATTACCGGCTTATATATGCAAGGAGAACACTCCATGTAAGAGTATTTTTGGTATTTATGTCTAAAAAATAGGGAAGAGAAATAAAGGAAGTGGAAAATTTGGAAAAAAATTGTGAATGAAAACTTAAAGAATTCTGTGAGAGCTGCTGGTTAGATAATTGAGTTTCCTGATTATCCAATGGGGAAAGAAGATAACTTTGGCTAAAATCTCATAATTTTTTTAATGATTAAGTGGAATCTGTAAGGTGACAAAAGTCAAATGAAAAATAAGATGATGGTAGAAACAGAGATCATGTCTGGCAGAGCAATGAATGTTAAGAAGAAATCTGAATATGCTAGTCATTCATTCTTGTAATAGGAAGGCTGTTTGTGTAGGAATGTTGATGGAGAAAAGACAGAAGTCTTTTCTGTCACTAATATGACACTAATATTTCTGTCACTAATATGGCACTAATATGTCTGTTATGCATTTCAAAAGAAACAGAAAAAGATAATAGAAGGGGAAAAGTAAGCTTGTAACCACTTTGCTAAGCAGTATTCGGTGAGAGAAACTAGGAAAAAATCCTGAATATCTTTTGAATGCTATAGTTCTCTTTTTTTTTTGCTGGGTGATCTTTAGTCCAGGGAAATAAACTTTTTATAATACTTTGAATACCAGCAGGAATCCAAATTGCGCAGAAGTCAGGGAGGGTAAGGGAGTTAACACGCTGGACTACAGCAGGCTACTGTTAGTCCCCCAGAAACTAAATGGAAAAATTAATATGGTATTGCCTCAGCTGGAGGTGTCCAAGGACAGTGATATAATTAATGTGTGCTGTAGGAATTAAGTTCATTCATAGAAAATAAGTCCATTTAAACAAGTCCCACGTGGTTGATGCCTGTTTACAAAGGTGTTTTTATGCATGCAGATCATCTGCTGGCATATGTTAGAGGCTGAGGAGGTGAAAACAACAATACTCACTTCTGCTAAGTGATGATTACCTTTTCTGAGCAGGGCTTCTCATGCTCTAAAGGCACTAGTTAAGGACTTTGTTCAGACACATTCTCTTCTTTCTTCAGATTTTGGAGAGCTACTAAAATAAAAGCACAGCAAAATTTGGTTCCCTGCTTATCCTGGCCAACATATGATCTGCAGCATAGAGAGAGCACCTCACACCAAATGAAAGATGCTTTTCAGCTTCATAAAACCTCTTTATCTAAGTGCTCTTGTACATCTCTAGTGAGTGCTGCTCCAGGTGATGTCTGGGTGACTTGAGATGTCCTCCATGTGTGTGAGGAGTGGCATCATCTCTGCATTTCAGAGGCCTCCTTGATGAGAAGCTAATCAAATGTATTCAGTATACTGCAGTGGGAAGTCCCCCACGCAAGTCCCTGGGGAAGTTTTCAGGATCACCTTCTAGAATTACTCGGTTTGGTCAGGCTGGGTTTGGTTTGGTTCTTTGTTTTGTTGTTTGTTTCCTTTTTCCATTTCTGCTCCACTGTATAAACATCTGGGCAAACCTGGCACATTGTACTGAGATGCAACTGGACTATAAATAAATACTAAACCCCTTGTTTGCACACAATTAAATCGTGGGAGTTGCAACTACTCCACCTGACAGCATGGATCAGTCCATTATAATGTAAAAGACACACATTTTAGATGGCAGTGATATTTTGTATCCTCATACACCAACTTTAAATCTTCAGGGTTGACACAGAGAGAGTACTATAATTTAAAAAAAAAATCTCTCCAAGAACTTGTGGTCGATGTCAATGCCAGTTCTACTTTGGGCATAACTATATGCACAAGGTTTATCACAGACAGTAACTTCTGCCAAAAGTTCTTTCCAAAACTGTGGATAATGCAATTTCTGCCAAGTATAAGTAAAGGCTTTGAAAACACAAACTGCTACAAGGCAGTTATCCTGCAACCACACTCCTCTAAGTTAGGAGTCTTGTATTCATTGGTTGCAACATTTAAAATGTTGACAGGCTGCTCTTAAGGCTTATGTATTTTTCAAGAAGTCATTTGCTATCATGTGCTACAAATTCAAAACATCTCAGAAGTATCTGTTGTTGAAAATCCACTTAAGAATAACTCAGCCTTTACTGACAGCCAAGTATTTTCAGACATTGGTGCACTCAGATTGCATTTACATTTTAGAATGGGAACAAGGAAAGATTGCCTCTATTCCTTGTAGCTGTGGCAAAGTGCTGTTTTATCCTGCAGCTGTCCTGAACACAAGCATCCTTTGGTCTGGTTCAGCATCAAACCCTTGGTAAGCAACCCTGACTAAGTATTACAGAAACAATTCTGTATCCAATGGTACTAGAGTCTATTCTGAAATAAATTTACAGCTCCAAATTGTAAAGATGTCTAATGTTCAAAGTAAAAGGAAGAAATTCTCCTTCATTTTGTACTGTGAGGTCACAGCTGTAGCTCATAGAAGTAAGACAATATAATGATATCAGAATGAAGAAGTACCAAATTCAAGTTCTATTTTCTGCCTATCTGCAAGTCTACAGAGATGAGTATACATAATTGCCTACAAAGTTTAAACCATCACCTATTCAAAAATCATACATCCGTTTACAGTCCAAAAGCATCACATCAGAGCATTTTGTTTTAAACTCCCTTTTACTGAGCATTACTGAACTCTTACCATGAGTATTGATATTAGCAGTAGCACCTTACAATCTTTCTGAAGTACAATTTATATCTATAATTTTCCATATTGTCTTGATTTTTCAAATGGATTTCAACAGCCTCACTCTAGTAAGGCTCACAGATGTATCAATTTCACTTGTATTATTCCATCTTCAGTTTTCTAGATCTCAAATTCCCAGTGAAGATATTACAATAAGCAAACTGTAGATAATATGTAATTATTCCTTTACACAGGCAAATTCTATTCCTTATATCAAGATTCGCTTAGCCTTCCCATCTATTACCTCTTTATCTTAAAAATAGTTAATTTTCTTTCTTCCTTTTTTTCCAGGAGATTCACCAAGACTAATCACTTTTACAAAAACTGCTGGTTTTATTTTCCTCATCAAGAAATTCCAACTCTGTCGAAGGAAGGAGAGCAGGACACCAGATGGTTCATCACAGGTCAGTTTATTGAAGAAAGCATCAAACACTTATACAGCAAATAATAAGTTTATGAATATTCTGTAAGCCAAGCAATCTATTGGTTAAAGCATACCATCAACTCTTCCTCATTCCTTTGGGCCTACGTTCTCTACTTCTCACGTCTCGCTGTCCATTTCTTTATCATACTCAGCTAGGCCCAAGGACACGCTATCTTGCAGGTGCAGGACTTGGAATTAGCCACGGTCTTGTACTTTTCCAGTCTCTAGTTAGGTAAATTCCCAACACAACTCCATTCTAATTACTTTGATTTTGCAGACTGGATTCTGCAATGTGTCATCATATGTGCATCGTCATGTCCTGTCCATCACTACAAATTTTACCTCCTTGTCTTTGACATTATGAGTTTTCTTATAACTTTCACATTGAAATTCTCCTTTTCAAAGCCTCTACATTTGTCTGTGCCAGTAATCATAGAATAAAGTCAGAATATTTTTGGCATGAATTAGAGGAGAGCATGAGCTTATTTGTCTCCTTTGCTTGTTAGCAGTAGCTTCTCTAGTAGATATGAAGATGACATTAGAAAATGAGGGTTTCACCCTTGTTTCTGGAACACAGGAAGGAAACACAGAATAGGAGCACAGTGATATTAGTTGGCAAATGGGATGTGGTCAGGGCTCTGCTCTGAGGAGCCTCTTCTTACTCTTGGGCCAGCACTCTGGTGTCAGGGATCACACAAGGAAATTTATAGATCACTTGCAATGAATTCCTGGATCCTTGTGCCAAAAAAAATAAAGAATGGACAGAAACAGTAACATATGATGATGAGTGACTGGAACACTTAAGCTGATGAAAGAGAAAGCCAACCATTTCCTACTTGCACTTAGAAAAATTTCTCAAGGACTTATTCTCTTTGTACTCTGACTTTGTAAGGAAACTACCTCGAAATACTGCAGAGATGGCAATGTTGTCAGAAACAGTATACCTTCAGTAAAGATTTTTAAGAGTTTCCTGCAAATTGTGGTCCTTATATGCAGAAAACATACATATTTTCTACAAGCAAGCCTGCTTTCTCTCCACAATTACACCCTTTTAACTGCCAAGGAGAAAATTAAGCTGCTAACAGTCTGACTGGGGAGACCACAGAGCTTTTTGCCTGTCATCTTCCTATTTCCTCTGATCAGATTTGGCAGCTGGGGATGAATTGCATTAAACTTTGCCTGTATCTGCTGACCCAAATGCTTTAGTAAGAGAGAATAACTTCTTCAGGGTGTACAAAGAGTGATTGACATAGACAACAACCCCAGGTTTGACTGAAGGTTCTGTGAGTGAGATCCCTGGCTGCAAGGGGAGTGATCAACAGCACATTTCCCTGAGCATCCAGAACCACTAACATAATCCCACTCCAGCTTCTGCTTGCGTAGGGGAGTTAAATTTGCTACATTTGCTAAATCCTTCTAGCCGTGCGCTGAAATACTTCTTACCAAGATCGGGTGCAATTTAAAGCACACTGCAGCCATCTCCACAAAATTCAGCCCCCAGCTAAGATGAGAGGGCCCTCTGTGCCCTCTTGCTGGCGCCAAAAGACTCTTTGGCATCTTGTCTGCAGCCTCCAGCTTGTTCTCACCAATTCCAGTAGCAATACATCCTTTTTTAGCTATCCTGAGGGTACAAAATGTTGCCTGAAGGAGCCCTAAGGCTACTTGATGTAAGGAAAAGAGAAGAGCATCTGATACAAGGGACAATTTCTGGCTTTTTCTGTGTCCACTACTGCTCCAATATAGATAATGACAACGAGAGTCACAGGCCACAATGCTGATGATGCTCAGCAGAGTCCAACCTCTCAGAGCCTGAGAAGTACAAACTCCTGGCACAGACAGAGGTGCAACACCAGCAGAACCACGGATTATCCCATATTCTCCAGTCAGGATTTTATTACAGCCCAACAAGAGGTGATGCCCTCACTGCCACACACAGAATTTGTGATTGTCTGAAGGCAGCAAGGCCCAGAGCAGCTCCTTTTTATGAGCCATGCCTCATTTATGTTGCACTTACATTTTTTCTCACCTCAAAAAAGAAGCCTTGGTAATTATCAAATTCTTAAAACAGATTAGTCTGTTAGGGCAAATCCACTTTTCAGCCTGTGTGATGTCCCCTTTCTTATCTTTTCTCTTTGTACATACAGACTGCCCCTCCCTCCATATAATGACAGAGGTCATAATCGATCCCCTTCTTCTTTTCATGTAGTTTAATACAAAACTCCTCTACAAGTAAGCCTTTCTACCTTGCACATAAAGCTAAATGTCCCCTTCCCAGCCTTCCAACTCACTGCTGCCCTTGGGCTTCACTTAGTCCAGTGCTTGAAAAGTGGCTGTTAAAATGACCTCTGCATTTGGGGGTTTGCCTGTATAACAAAATAAGAATCTTGTCCTTGACTTTGTTTACTTTTACCTTATACTGTCAATTTTGGATTCCTTTCTGTTACCCAAATATCTTCTTTCCCAGTATCCTTTCTGCTGTGGGGAGTGCTCTTTGATGGAGCCTGAATTTTCATGTCTGACTTAGTGTTTCCCTTTACTGGGACTGTGTGAGGCTCTGATGTCTAAACACATAAGAAGTTGTGATTGTAGAAGAGAACACTAAGAACATGTAAGAAATAGGTGCTGATCATTCTTCAGGAAATTCAAATCCCAGTATATTTAGATCTCCAGCCTTGTTCGCAGAGCCATGCTCTGAAAGATACAAAGAGCAGTAAACCCTCCTACTTTCTAATAGCGTCAGTTCCCTCTACCAATAAATAGTCTCCAAAGTTAAACCACACATATGACCATCTCATTTTCTTCCCACCTTGAAAAAATATGTTCTGAAGCCAAGGTAAGAAGTTACCAGATTATAGAATCCACTTGCATATTCAAAAATTCCCTTGAGTTGTGACAGAAGCATAAATTATATAATGCTGTTGAGAGATACATGAAAATACACATATTTATCCATTACATACCATGATGTAAGGTGCACTCTCAGATTAATTACTAATATCAAGTAATCTCAACTTTATTAAAACCCTGATTAATAGAAAGATTTACAGGATATTATCAAACAATAAGCAACATTTGAGATAATTTCTCTGGAAGCAAGGATTCACTCTTTATTTTCAGGCTATGGTGTACTGTCCATTCTTGAAAGAGAATTCCCCAGTGTAACTGGTAAGGTTAAAATGATTTAGGGCCTTTTTTGCCAGAGAAGAAATTCCATTTTCCGTCTAGTTTAACATTCTAATAGTTATCTTTGGGGGTTTGATTCAGGCTTGCTGATGTCCATCAGGCTCTTTCCACTGCTCACAGAGCCAATATCATCAAATTTTCATTTGGCTTTGGTCACTACTGCCTGATTTTCAATCTACTTTATCATTACGCTCACAGCTAGTTTTATTTAGATCAGAACTGTTGATACAGGGATTATTTATTTATTTTTTATTAACCTGTGCAGCCGTTGCTCCCGTAATTAATGCAGTACATCTGGGAGGTGTTCCAGACAGACCTATGTGAAGGCAGTCTAGCCCACATTCAAACAGGTATCTTGCCATTTTACAAGAAGAGTCTCCTTCGTTCTTGACTTTCCTATGAGGTCAATAATTTTCCATTAGTTTATGCGAGGAAAAAGTTTGTTGAAACAATATCCAGGGCCTCTTTTTAACAGTAATTTTCCTTTGCTATATCTTGCCAAGATTATTTAAGCCTCCCAGTGCATATTTATAGGAAGCTTGGACAATGATGGAAGGAGGATTCATTTTTTTGAGATCTTGTTCGAGAGTCTCAATATTTCATTGCTTTATTAGAAAGGAGAATTTTTACCCTGCTGTAGCTCTCTGATTCCTGGGAGAAATGTGTTTTCACAGGTTACCCCAAGGTTCATAGTATACACATTTACACCCAACAGGCAGTCACGGTGCATGCCTTTACAGTGGTGTATATACTCCAGAGGTGCATCTATTCCAGACCTTTGTCACCTCACCTGAGCCCTGCCAGGCTCTGGCAGAGCTTTGTGCTCCCTGTACCAGGGATAGGATTTCAAACCACTGCTGTAAAGCAAATGCAGAGCTCTTCCAAGATAGGCCTGGCTAATGCTGCCTACAGATGGAACAAGTAGAATGTTTCCTGGAGGCTATGACACAGCTTTGACTCACCTTTGCCTTCAAGTTTGTCCAGTTTTAAGTGCTGTGGATTTCACTGACAGGTAATTTCCTTTGTTGCTTGCTAACTGCTGTTCTTCTTGTATTAAGTACGGAACAAAGAAAGAAGACGTACAGAAGTCAAGACTAGTAATTTTGTCTTTTTTCTAGGCAGAAAGATCTGAACACTCACCAAGAGAGAGCTACAAACCTCTTTGCAAGATTTTGGCACATGCTTAAAGCATTTCTGCTCATTGTAACACCAATTATAGAGCAGGATATGCCCATGGATGTGTCCTGGGGCACTGAAAGAGCCTCACCATCCCCAGTGCTGGTACACATCTGTACAGTGACATGTTCCACGGTGTTTTGCAGCTACATAACAAATTACATGCTCTGGAATTGACTCAAGCAAGAGAGCAGGCTTGGTGCAGCAGTGGGAGAGAGGTGTGTGTTGGAGAGAACTGGACTTTGAATCTTGGAAACTGAGAATCGGTATTTTTGAGCAGAATACCTCTTCAGATGGGTGAGTCCTGCTCCTACTCAAAATTCACTCAGAAAAGGCTGTGGAGAGGCCCTCACTGGCATGACACTTCATGTAGGCTGTGTTCCTTTTGGGATTTCCCAGCAGAGGTCTGTCTCATCAGAGCCATGCCAATACAGGCATCATTCTTCATTTCCTGCAAAGAAACTTGCAAGAGGTGAAGTTTTGAGAACAGCCCTCTCTCTTTTCCATACTGCATTCCCATCAGAAAACTTGGAAAAGTTATGATAGGAAAAAATAATTTTTTTTTTTTTTTCTTTAGTTGTGTGTTCTCAGACTGTTTTGAAGGGTTTATAAACCAGGGCATGCAGCTTTGCAATGGATAATCTGCATACTTATTCCCTGACTACAGGCCAGAGGCTTCTCTGTGACAACAAATGAGTTCTGACTGGGCACCAGGTCTGAAAAATATATGTACGCATTGTCACTGCACATCTGGAATTTAGAACTGCTAATGGATATGCTGTGATAGAAAAGAAAAGTGTCTGGCCAATAAACTTGGTTTATATATTTATTTTAAAAAGCATTACCACATTTCTGGCTAGTAGCCTTTCATCCTCTAGACTTTACACCAGTGCATCTGGAATGCTGAGCAGCTCTTTCAGGGATGCAGCCATATCCCAAAAAGCACCTTTTAATTTGAAATAACTTTAAAAACTAATTAAAAAGGAGGAAGGCTTACATACCTAGTCTTGTATATCAGCTCCTACAATCTCAGAAACTACAGGTGAGAATTCTCTCTCAGACTCTCTGTCGACCAATTTTATTTTCCAGGGTGCTGCTATGAACATGTGCAGCTGTCTTTGAATAATATCTTTTGACCTCATTACAAGTACAACTCAAAAGAGCAATTGAGAGTTGCTTTTTCCCATGACTAGCAGTGGAAGTCTGAGCATTTTGAGTTCCTACAAGTCACTTTGACCCCCTTGTCACCACACTCATTGAACCCTCAGGCAGGGCTCAGCTCGGCTTCTGTAGGGGCAGGGACACCACGTTTGTCAACTCAGCCTCTCTCCAGTGCTGGAAATAGCAGTAAAAGAAAGCAGCAGAGACCAGCAAAGAGACAAAACTGCAAGATCATTGCCTCTCCAGGCATGCTCATAGGCAGCCACCAGAAAAATACATTCCACAATGATGCACGAAGAGTATTTCAGCCAAGTTGAAGGCAAGTCTTGTTTACAGACCACCTTTACAGCTCTGAAGCTCTGCCAGGGACGGTGTTTCACATCCTGAAGCAGAGGCAATGTCAAAAGCTTCCCCACACAGAGGTTGTCTTTCATCCTATTGATGTTTGCTTCTGTAAATCCCATACCTGTACGCTGTGTGCTCTGTGCACAGAGTATTTTTTAGGCAGCAGCCAACTCCAAGCTGATGGCAGTCCCATGTATGTTTAAGTGAGGATTTGTAGGGCTGGAGTACTGAAAGCCTGGAGAACCAGAGACACATTTTCACTTTCCCCTCTCAAGATTAGGAATGAGGCTGAAACTGTGGAACTAGGTGTAAAGGATCAGCTTTTTATGATCAGGCCACTCAGATGGCTTACTGGTAACTGTTTTGATGTCCACATGATGGCATTGCAGGCACATGGGGGAAATGAGGAAAAATAATTCATGATCCTCCTTCCCATCCATTTTCAACCCAAGCTCCCATGTTTGGCTTCATCAACAAAATCAGCCCAGTCAGTGCTTTATAAAGCTTTATTGCAAGATGTGTTTACATAACGCTGTAGAGGTGAGCTTTTAAACTACTTATATCAAGAATTTTTGGACACTGGTCTGTGGTCAGTTTTCCTTATTGACCCTGCATGGCACAGAAAAAAAGAAAGGGGTGTGATTGGATCTTTCCAGACAGTTAAGTGGGAAGAGCGGGGGGAGAAGAGGCAGATAAAAATAAAATCCCCCCTAGTTTACACTAAACGTGACAAAGCTTCTGAAGGATCAATACAAACGGTAGGTGAGCTTCGTGTGTAATAAAATCTTAAAAGAGTAATTCAAGTTCTTTATGAAATAGAACAGAAACAAAAATGCATTTTCATGGACAATTAAATTTAACACAGAATGAATTCACCTAAAATGAGAAAACAACAAACAAATCCAAAAACTCAACCAAAAGGACCTGTAGATAATATCTCTGACCATGCATGGCTTGTTTTTTAAATTACAATTCACAGAATAACACTGCTGAAGAGCCTATTTTACACTATGCTACACAGAACATGGAAAAACATGAGTAGTGACATTTACACAATTTTACATTATTTCTCCTTTGTCTAAGAAACACATCCTCTTCTACTTTACATTTTTTTACAATTCCCAGCTCACAAAAAAAGGACACTATATGCGCAAAGACAGTCTTTAAAAAGGAGAAATGTATCCAATGCTACAAATAAACCTTTTCTTTCACAGAAGCCTCTGTATTAGATAGCAATTAAACAAAATATATCACTATCTGCCACTCAATGTGAAATGGGACTAATTAGATTTTTTTTTTTTTGGCATAAACATCAAACTATACATCTCTGAAACTCCTTGCTATGTAACTATTAAACTGTTTGCCAAAAACTTCCTGGGGTTTCACATCTTTCACATCTGAAATGCCAATTGAGCCAGTTGCTGCCCCAGTTGAAGCAAAGAAAGGTGGGCCTTACATGCTGTTCAAGTGTTTGTGAATGATTTTCAATGGTTGCCTAAACCAAGCATTTTCTCATTCAAAACCATTTCAGTTTATTTTCTTTCAGAGCATGTAAGTACCTGACAGTTTTTCCTCCAGAGGAACATCAACATTCATATCCCTTCCAGCTTAAACAAGTGTTTCTTGCATCCTGCTGCTGCAAGCACAGAGCCACCATCCGACTGTGTCCCAGGGTCAGGCTGCCCACCAGTGCACACTGAGCCTGCCTTGAAGGTAATGGGAGGATTGGAACATGTGCAGTGAGCTACAGGAGTGAAAAGGAGAGAGGAATATGCTCCTGCTTCTGCCTAACACCATGTCCCCGTGCATCCTTTGGACAGAGGCAGGCAGTGCGTGCGCCTGTCCATGAGCTGCAGTGGAAGGAGGAAGGATGAAGGATGTGAAACTGGTGGGCTGGCACCTTGTTCCCATTTTATCTCTGTGAAATCAAAGCATTGCAATAGCCACAGCTACACAGTGAACCTGAACACAGACTGCTGCCCTCAGCCACACATTTTGGACAGCCACTGGCTGTGGTTACATCCCCAGGGAGGCTGCTGCAGGGCAGATGCCTGACAGAAGGAACCATTGCTGCACCTACAATGGCATTGTGCCCCTGGGGGTTGTGGTGGTTGTTGAAATCCTCAATGTAACTTCTCAATAGCTTTTAGTGTTAGCCAGGGTACATTTAGAGCACAGCATACCAGGGATTTAAGGTGTTGTCCTGTAGAACCTTACAGAAGGTAATTGCTGTTCACTCACATCATAACTGACTCAAAATTTCTGTTAAATTGGGACAGTAAGTCATACCTTGATATTCACATGTGAGTATCTATAATGCTAAAGCCAAATTCTTGTTTATCTACAAAACTGATGTGTTATTTTGCTGACAGAATCAACCACTGAAAAGATTCACTGAAAAAAGGTGTCAAAAGAGAAAAAAAAAGTATTTTTAAAATCATGTTTGAAGCTACTTCCAGTATTTAAGGGAGAAAGAAAGATCCTCATTAAACCACCTTTTTTTTGGTTGATTTTGGATTCTGGACAAGGAGCTATCAAACAGAAAGGTCATACATAGCAGCCAAGGGGCTATAAAACATCTGGAATCCATGAATCTGGTGCCTGGCCTGACTGAAGAGTGAAGAGCGATGAATTTAACTTTTGTGAGGGATCTTTTACTCTCGAGTGTGACACACAAGCATTCCCCGGGGGTTTCTTCACTGCAACTGCTACTGAGCATTGTCTCCACTTGGGAGTGAGATTATAGAAAGCATTTGCATGCAGTCTGCTTTTAAACATCAAGTGAGATGAAAGAAAATTAGGATAGCTTCCCTTTGGAGGTAATTTCATGTGCTAAAGCTTACCTCAGCAGCCAGATCACGAAGGCTTTATGGTCGCAGTCAAGCAGACGCAGTGCTCTGGGCACTGCATCTGCAGCTGACTGTATCCATCAGAAAGGGAAGAGAGGTAGTTATTATGGCTGCAAGTGTTTAAAAACAGCCTTCATGGATCTCTGAGTGAGAAATGGGAACATGTGTTACTACACTGTGTATCCAAGATTTTTATATTCATCAGAAACCTATCCATATCTCACACAAAACTTGTCTTAAAACAAGTGTTACATCCTTATGGTGAGTTCTTCCAACGATGGAAGGGCAGGCAGTAGCTCAAAACCTGAAGATTATAACCTCCCTAGGCAGAGGGAGGCATACAGATATAATGAATTCTTCCACTTCATCTGGAATCCACTAGTTAGATGAAGGGGAAGAAATGTCATTTCCACAGTCAGGGCATGCTGGCACTCTGGAGGAAATACTGCCCCCTTACAGATTAGTCAGTCTTTTTTATCAGGAACCAAAATGGAAATCTCTCCTATAGTTACTGGGCTACACTGAGTCTGATCATCTTGTTGCAATAAATGGTGAGGACAGTGGAATTTATCTGACTGTATACTAGTGCATAAACAAGACCAAGTTATTCCTCAGAAAAGTTGCTATCAGTTTTACAGACAGAGAGCATAAACTGAAAAACGAATGCCATGGAAGAACAGAAAAGGAAGAATCTGCTTCACATGCAAGACACATCCAGAGAATCTGAAAGAAACCACCATTTTTTCCCACTGAACCTATCCCAACCTCTATTATTCCCCATATTTAATGTTCTCCTTGGTAAGGAGCATATAAACTTTTGCACAATTTAGAAAATACATCTGCCCAACCATTAGGAATTCACCAGCATTGGTATGTCTCAGAGACAGATGCTGTACTATGCTTAAACGAAACACAAATTTGTTCCCTGTTAGAAAGTGGCCACCAACAGCCCAGTGGTCACCAATTTTGCACATTCAGCATATTTTAATTAAAATATGAATTTTTAAGGACTTGTTTGATTTTCTCCTTCCAATCAAATATAGGATCTTTGACAGCATAAAGGTGCTTCGTTGCATTTTTGTTTTTTTATCACTTAGCAAGTAGGACAGTTCAACATGACCATTTACATTCAGGGTGTCTTCCTCTTGTTTCAGACTTCAAACACCTCCACGAACCCCCATTACCTTCAGTTCTTTGTTCTAAACATCCTTAAGCAAGATTTTAAAAGTCCATAGTGGTGAGCAGCACATAAAGATCCACTTCAAAATCCAGATGCTCAAAGGTCTTGCCTATTTCACAGTGAAATTAGTTATATGCCATTTCTGTTTCCTAACCAGCTTCTTCCTTTCCATAGCCCTCATATACACAACATATTGTACTGATTACCCAACTACTGCCTCCTGTCTACTTGTAAAATTGGCTTTTTAACAAATTGAGGGGAAAACCACATCAAACTCAATGCTGCTCTTAAGAACCATTGCTCATTAGTGACTTTTTATTCCATGGGAGATTCAAGGCATCGGCAGATAAAGAATGAAATGTTACAATCAAGAGGGTGGACAGCATAGGTAGGATGTTCAGCCACAGGTCTCCCTGCAGTGTTGCCAGCTGCCTGGCTCTGCCATCACTTGGATGCTGTGCTCAATGCAATGTGATGGATGACCATGGTTTCAGAGGTTTATTGTGTTTGGTTCAACTCTCTTGAACAATCTCCACTGACTGTCCTGTCCTTAACGAAAGCAGAGTAGAATAACCTGAAGTACCTACCTAGCCTGGGTGCCAAAAGCAACATTGCTATGGCATTAGGACCCCAGCATAGACTATTATTTAACTCTATTTTCCAAGTGTGTTTTGCAGCCAAAATGGAACCCTGTTACCATGACTAAACTGTTGCAGCTCCTCAGTTAACCAGCTTGAACAAAGTCTCAGTTGTTACTGCTGTGCAGACATACCCTTAATCTTAGAGGCTAAGGCAATGGAAAGAGACAATCTTGTGCATCCTTGAGGATCTATTGGACATATACAGACTTTGGCTTAAGAAGTTCCCTTTATGTTATTGTTGTTTGCAGTTCTCTTTAAAATACTTCAGCACTGGCTGGGGTGACTTTTCAATTCATCTTCACTGCTGTACATGTCCTCCACTTCAAGGCAGATGGGTTGACTAAAGGTTCTTCAAACATGCTGAGGGCAGTTATAAAAGTCTGTTATAAAACTGTGAGATAAGGGCAAAGATATTGGAGCTGTTTACTGTGGTACCCACTCCACTGGTATCAAGGATAAGCACAAAAAACCAGTAAAGAACAGCAAAAACACAGCAGGCTTTTTAGCAGGGCTATTTCATATTCAGATTCATTAAATTGAAATAAAATCACCACCACATTATCTTGCAGCAGAGAAAAGCAGCATGAAGGGCACAGGCAAGTGAACAAACTTCTTGATCTTAGCATTCATATGCATTTATCGAGTATGTAAAATTGCTGACGCAGATCTCTCTGAAACTGTACAAATGCAGAGTACAACCACAGCTCAACAAGAGGGAGGAATTGTGTTCTCTCCTCTGTGTGCATGCTGCTATGTACAGTGTGGGTGTGCATTAATGCACATGAATTCAGGATCCTAAAGTCTCCATTGTATTGCAGGCCATGGCCTGCCCCACAGGGTGAATCACACTGAACAACACTGAGTTCCTGCAAAAAAGACATTCTTTTCCTCCTGTCCAGGTGGAACAGTAAGGCTCCACAGTGAAAATCATGGTCCAGCTGGCTTCAGCAAAAGCATGATTTCACACCATGACTGCATATGTACAGATACATGCACACATGTCCACACATTCATTCTGTACATATACAAAGGTACACATACATTTTTACATTCTATGGAGGCAAAATAATAAAATACCCAACAAACCAAGGGTTGCACAGACTGTGCATCTTTGCTTAATAAATCTGCTTGAGGGAAATTTGTGTTGCTATAACAGGAGTTATTTTGCCTCTTTAAGGACTGTTCCTTGCATTGACAAAACGCCATACATTTACAATGACTAAAACAGGGCACAAGGAAAGCCAACGTAAACACAGCTCACATAATGACAGATAACTTAGAGAGCCCCCTCCTACCCACATGAGGAGAAGAAGAAGTCATGTGCTTTCACTTAGGAACACTCAAATGCTTCCTCAGTTACCGTCTGGATGTCACGCTGAGCTGTGGCACACCCTTCTGCCCTGGATGTCGGGTTTTGCTTTTGTTGCTTATTGAAATTGAACTAACAGAGGAAGGGATGTTGGGAGCAGCAGAGGAGGCTGGCAGTCCAATGCCACGCTGAAGGGGTGTCAGTCTGTGTGCTTCAGATGATCGGCTCTTCTTGTGGCCACCTCTGGGATGTCAAACCTGCATCTCAGAAGTGCTGATGAGGCCCAGTGCTTTGGCTTCTTCTGGTGTTAGCCCACTCTTTAGTGTCCTTCTCACTGCACAGTCGTGAATTCCAAAAGCAGACAAAACAAAAAAAAAAACCCAAAGAAAACAAAACAAAGCAAAAAAACAACAGAGAAATACAAACAATTAGAATCAGTAATTACACAAGACTTTCAGCGGCAAAATCCCCTGTTAACATGCAAGCTCAATCAAATTAAAAGTTTCTATCTATTTAGGGCCTCAAGTTCAGAAACACAAATGCCCTATGCCAAATCATGGGAGCATCAACATTAACTCCAAACAGGCAAAAATACATTTGTCATTTAACATTTAGTCAACAAAAAGTCTTAAGAAAAAATAACCCAGCTTTTTAAGAACTTTTTTTTTCTCTGAAATGGTATCAGTTGATTTTCAGTCCATAGCAAGTATCATCTGCCCTATTATTTTATAATTTCATCAGAATTTTTTTGAAAGAGCTTTGGGATCTTTATAGGGATCTATTGAATTTATCACCATTAAATCCTTCGAGAATATTTTAATTTGTAAAACTCTCCCCCCCCATCCAAAATAAAAAGAATATAAAACCAACTACTTTATAGTTGATTTAAATCATTAAAATGACTGTTTTCATACATGGTCCCCTTTCTTTTGTAATGTTC
The DNA here is from genome assembly GCF_028769735.1 of Zonotrichia leucophrys gambelii. NCBI lineage: Eukaryota > Metazoa > Chordata > Aves > Passeriformes > Passerellidae > Zonotrichia > Zonotrichia leucophrys. Next base: position 86,650,502 of record NC_088171.1, on the reverse strand, counting down.
CCCCACACAAGTGCCATTTGTGCCCTCTTTGCTATTGGTAGTCTGCAGCATTTTAGCTGAATTTAAATGATAAATCTAAGCCAAAATCTTGTTTCTTAATTTTCCATAGAGTGTTCTGAACACTAGCCCTGACAAGAGTTTTAAAATTTGTGATTGCCTTTTTTATTCAGAAACAAGTGACTGTGACTGCACGCATTGAGCATCAGTGTCCTCCTAGTTTCACTGGTGCTTTGATTTTCAGGTGGATGGGCTTCAATTCAAGACACAAGTGGGGTGTCATTACTTTAATGTTCTTCAAGTAAAAAATGCACATTGAGAAGTTCAAGCTTCATGCAAAGCATAAACAGTGACTTAATATTGAACAGAATACATTTGGAGCCTAGAAACAGTAAACTATAGGGGAAATTAATCTTAGAGAAACCAATTGCAAAGAGTGGTCAAGGAGCTCTTGCATCATTTAGCACAATTAAGATCTCTCATTTAATCAGATATTCAGTCCATGTAACTGAAACTGGGTGGTCACACTCAAGGGTTGATCAGGAGTGAGAGAAGGGAACGGATTGGCATAGAAAACAAGGGGATAAGATAAAGGAAGAATATGGCATATCTGAACATTTGATATCATGCAGGTTGAATGAATGGGGTCTATTTCTGTTTATCGAACCACTTTCATCAGATACTGAGGTTAATCAAATGAGCTGGGAATGCCACATTTCTAGTTCCTCCATTATCAAATCCTTACTTGTAAACATTTTTCCAAAGCTCACTCCTTTCTCCTAGATTATTTGTATTATTAAACACCACCAGGGGTCTGCATGACAGCCTTTTAGGATACCCCGTTTTTCCTACAGTACTGATCAGCAACATCTCCCAAGTTTACCAACACTTAGCTTAAAGCACTGCAAGGTTAAATGAAACTGCCAAAACTAAGTTTAAGAAAGACCAAAAAAGTACTACCAGGACAGAAATAAACTTCAGAAAGTGCTCTGGTCTCCTTGGTAAAGAATAGCCAACAGGATTTTTGAGTCAGTTTTTATCACTGTCACTCTTTCTGGCTTCTCAGGTTTGATATGGAAAATGTCCATGGTGATAAGTGGTAATTTCTAGACATATGCTGTGAAGTACCTTAGGATCTTAAGGTCTCAGTGAGTCACTCAATCCTTATTTCTATATCAAAATGAACTGTATGATGAGGAGTGGAGTGGAAGAAAAAAATCCAAGAAAGCTGCAGTAGAACGATTTCTTTCATATTAAACCCAAAGATTTCCCTGTGCATTTCGCCACCTTAGCTGCCTACTCTGCCTCTCCCCTGAATGCTTTTTTCTTTATCCTCTGTAGCATCAACAGCTAAACATGGACTGCAGCTTCTTTGGCCACCAGACAATAGTATCATGCTAAAAAACACAGGGGACCAAACTTTCTCAGGGTGGCTATCTAGATGACATTTTATCTTCCCACTGATGCAAAAATGAATTGGAAAAACAAATGTGGAATGAATTTCCATGTTTTAGACACTTCTGTGGAAGTGTCAAACCAAATGCAGTCAGGACTGCTCCCACATATCTCCCCAGCTCTCTCAGACCACAGTCAGTCAGTCAGTCAGTCAGTCAGTCAGTCACTCACTCACTCACTCACTCACTCACTCACATTTTCAAACTAAGCACAGTAACTATGATAAAAAAAAGCTACGTTTTTCTTGTCAGACAGGAAGAGAACAAATTGTTATTCCTGTTTGTAAACATTTCACAGGAACTGATGTACTCTGCTAACACTGGTTAGATATTGGACTAAGCTAATTTGTCCTCTTATTTGTGATAAGATAAATCTGGAACAACCTTCGTTAGGTCAGTACAATTGCTACTGCACAAATAATTGAGCTGAGACTCTATCTAACAACTGAAAGGAAAATGAGGGCCTCTGTAAATTCTACCAAGCAGAACACAATTGCTAAATTCCTCCATCAGCCTGAGTGAGAGAAGTACTAGTTTACTAGGAAAAGCCAAATGGATCTACAATAATATATAGGTTTCTTTGAAGCAAACTACAGGAGTTTATATTCAGAAACCATAATTAAGAGTTAAAATACCATGGTAGAAACCATTTTCATGGAAAAGCAAGTAGTCTTCTTTATATTAAACAAGATAAGTCTCTGAATCTCCAGATGCCTACCTTCCAAACATACTAAAATATTAGACTGATGTCTTTTTGTATTAACCCTTTGATGACTGAAGGAAAGAAATCCTGTATGTAGCAGGTGGTAAAAATGAGTGCCCTTTTCTGGGTTTGCTGTATGATTCACACAAGAAGTCTGGAGACCAACCTCACGCTTGTATTTTTTGTGCCGCTGCAAAACAAGTAGGAATGGCAATATTCAATGAATTGCTGGGACATATGCAGCTCTAATTAAACAAAACAATCCCAGGTTCTAACTTAGCTCTCCTTTAATACAGAGAATGATAACTTGGGTTTAAAATATTACAGGGACTTAAGCAGGAAATTTCCAGCAGGAAAAAAGAAAAAAAAGAGGAAAAAAAAGAAAGAGAGCTTCAAACAATGCAGAATTTTTGTGGTCATAATGAGATTGTCAAGAAAATAATAAAAAGCAAAGATGTGAAGAATATTTTCAGTGACAGAATGATTCCCATAAAAACTGATGGCTACTGACTTGTATAAACTAAGCATGTGGGGCCAAATACTGCAATATACTGTGGCTACTGGCAAGATTAAAGCTGTCCACCATCAATAGACAAGTGGAAGGATAACAGCCAACAGAACCATGGTCCAGACTCAAATGAGGGAATTCTTAACCCTATAATGTAACAGGCCAGTATGACACAAATGAAGTCACTTAGTGTTTGAAGTATTATGTACTTACGGAGATGAAAGTAGTTTAATAAAAGGTCTCTTTGTATTAAAATTGTATCTACTATGCAGAGATTACAATAAATTTCCTCATTTGAAGATGCAGTGGATGGGTGCAGCACACATAGTAACACAAGTTCCAGCCCCACTATTCTCTGCACTGATTTGTTGAATATAAAGACTTGTGGGTGATGAAACCAGGAGAAGGCTGAGTTATCTACAGGAGTAAAAACTGCTGTGAGAGGTGGGTGAACCTTGTCTTGACATTCTGTTACACAGATGTCCTCAGTCATTTGTCTATTTCCTCATAAAGCTTGGTAGGGCTCCTCTACCTTAGGTCATGAGCATGTTCTGTCATCAAAACTGAATGCAGGGAGATATTTTCCTTCCATGTTTTATAGACAATGCAAAATTACATTTCTCAACCTAGGTCTTCACTCTCCCTGCTTCGCTGAACTTTGTCATGTTTCTAACTGGACTAGACATAATATCTTGGCTTGTAAAACTCTTGGGCTGCTGCAGATCACATTAAACTGAGTTATGGAATGCATTTTGGAGGCAGTGACAATAAAAATAAGACTCTCAAATGACCTTTTAGGTTCTTTGAGCAATTTTTAAAACATTTGCTAAAGAAACATAACACAGAGAGAAAATAACTTTTACTCCTGTCACAAGCAAAGCCTGCTGAGATCCCATAACCAAGAAACTAAATGTTGTTTTTCTGGGGTTAGAGTGTATGATATTCTTTATTAATCATGAAATCTAGAATTCTATTTGATATTCTGGCACAATGAAGTGTGCTTAGGATGAACTCAATGACTTTGACTGCTGGGTCAAAATCTACAGAGACATACAGCCCTTTCTTTATGCTGGAAAAGATTTTAAAAACAGTAATTCCTGAAGAATAACTTCTCTCTTGGTCAGAGAACATAATTAGCTAGTGTTTGGTTGTTTCTTTTAAGAGCAAATAGCACTTCAAAATCCTCTCTCCATACTTTTTCTTTTTCTTTTTTTTTTTTTTAATAGTCAACAAAGAGTAGAGATCAGTCTGGCTGGCACCATTTATTCTTGCATTTGCAATGGCTTTTGGCACGTGTGTCTACATTTGTGTGAGTCACTTCTAAGGCAGAATAGATGTAACCATTCTCCTGCTCAGGCAGTCACAGAATGAGTGCCATTCCTGCTACAAAGATGTGGCAGCCACAGAACTTTCCCTTGGTCCCAGTTGCAAAGGTAAAGCAGCAAGTTGCTGATTTGGAATGAAGAAAATTCCACATGGTGTAAATTACACAGTGAGGACAGCAAAAAGGGCAGATTATAAGAGACAATACAGGCCAGCTCCATAACCTTATTTCATTTTATGTATTCTAGGTTTTTTTTCTGTTATTTCTGGTTTTTTTTCCTATCCACATACAGCTTGCACTCTTAAGTCTATGTTTTCATATATTTACATTCAGCATATTGTTTTGGACTTTATTACAGTGAGTCCAGCGATGGCAATTTCCAACTCAAAAGTTCAATCCATACAGCCTTGCTCCTATTTTCGTATTTTAACCCTTGTCATATTTTTATGCCACTGTCTGTATAAGTTATGTTTAATTATGCATATATTGCTTAATATGAGTAAGCCTAAATGCTTCATAAAAATGCTGTAGCATTTTGTGTAGCAATTTTCTTACAGAGATTTGTAGCTGAATTTTTGGAGTATATCACACACTTGTCTGAAGAAGTATAGACAACTGATATGTGGTCTTTGTCTGGGTCAGCCACATAGAAAGCTCTCAGAACCAACACACTGTTATGCAATATTATTCTGCAGTTTTGCTTTGAGTCCTGTCAGCACTTCACAGAGGGCACAAGTCTCTCCTAACAAGAAATCGAGCAGGTCACAACCACCTTTGGGTGTTACTTATGGTGGCTGTGAGATAAAGGAGTCTAGCAGCGGGAAAGGACAAACTGGCACTTTATAAGGAAAGCTAAATATGCTTTTTTCATCTCCAGGTGGCTTATATTATAGGGAACAAAAAGTAACATTGCTTTAGAGAACCTGGGCTGCATATGAAGAACATATGTGTTTTCAAAGTAATATTTAACATGTAGTTGAAACTGTTAAAGTTTCCAACTTTATGTATTTCACAGATCATCATTTACACAGTCCCAACAGTAAGGCATAAAAGATTTAACTCTTCCCTGAAAGCCTTCTGTGACAAAATCCCCTTAATTTACATGAATTCCACTATGAAGTGTTACTACTAAAAGCAATCTTGCTGCCACCTCTTTCATAATTTCTCCCACTTAACTTCACCAGTCAGAAATGATTCCACTAATAACAGGTAAAGCATCAAGAGTATAAAGCTCACCAGCAACCAAGGCTGCATGACCGAGTATACAGTGAGTCATGACTGAGTCACTACACACTGTTTTCAAGACGAGACTGTGCATTAAATATGTACAGGTTGGAAAAAGACAGGAGATGGGATACAAAAAGTAAATAATCTATTGTAAATGCCTAAGGCATGCAGCCTTTACCTTTTATTTGGAATTTTAAAATGACCCACTAAGGGTATTTATCAGGCTCTGAACACTGAGATGCCTCTTGGAGAGTGACTTAACAGAGGAGTGTGACCAAGCTTGAGCACCTGGACTCTGCGGAATGCAAAATAATTACTACCATTAGGAATCTACGCTGGGGAATAAAACAGTAAAAGGTATCCTCTCTATGAGCCCATCAGATGGAAAATAACTGTGATCAAAACAATCTTGTAAATTCACATATCAGATGGTGTTATTCTGCCTAGAGAAAGCCACATATACATATATATATTTTCTTAATTTTTTGTTTCTTGGCCACAGTGCTGGGACAAGATAAATGCAAAATAGATTTTTGTGAAACATGTTTCTTCTTCTTCTAAGAGAGACTTCCCTCCAAACCCTTCTGACACTCGTGTCCAAGCAAATCCCTGCTTTCCCAGCTCCTCCTGCTAATCTCCTTGGTGGCAGCAGAGGGCTCCCTTTGTCAGCTGTGGCAGTGTCCTGCTCCGGAAAGCCACGCAGGAGATGCTGTTTGTTTGCTGCACTCCTTCAGAAAGGCAGCATGAAAGCTGCCCTGCACCTCTCTGCCTTCTCTCCTTCTCAGATGAGGTGTTTTCCAGAAGAACTCAGTGATTTTTCCAGCCAGCAACTCACTGCCGCTGAGTTCTTACTAGGATTGATGTTTTACTAGAAAGACATGATCTTTCAGGAAGGAAGGATGACAAAAATAAGGAATAAATTACTGACTGGAGAAACATTTGCAACTTACTTTAATACCGAGAGAAAGCAAACAAAATACATATCTTATTGACTTTGGATTAATGGTGTCCAAATCAGCTATCTCTATTTTTTTAGATACTTAAAACTTAGGTATCCTACTTTTGGGAATGAATCCTGTGACAAGAATTCAAAAGCCTTTACCTGTTAAAGATATCAATTAAAATGAAATCAGAGGACAATATAGAGAATTGACTGATGTAGTAAATGATAAACTGGCAAAAGTGAAAACAATTTGTATATCCTGTAAGAGGCAAACAAATGGAGTAAAATTATTTCTTCTTTCTACAGAACTACAGTTGAAAAAGTAGCAGAACTGTGTAGCATAATGGTATTTATATAGAAAATGTCAATGCCAATATGCTGTGATCAGGGAACAGGAACAGCTTTTTTCCTTACGTATAATACTGATAGTACCTGCTCTTTATCAGTTGCTCATCTCCTGCAGGTTCCCCTGCATTACCTTCAGCTTGTTCTCTCCTGAAATTAAGGAAGTGCTGCTTGGCTAAGAAGAGCTGGCCAGAGAGATTCCAGCACTTCTAAGTCCTTGTCTAGAAGCCCATGGGAAGTTGCATTTGGTTCTCCCAATGTTGGAGACACAGCACAGGGATGGCCTGCCTATGCTGTCAGATCCTGGGGGGACACTGGCTTCACCTGGACAGGCACTTGTCCCAGGAGGTGACAGTACCCTAAAACCACCTGGGACCACCCATCTTAGCAGCATTTTCTCCTTGTTGCTGCACCACAACCCCTGTGCTTGGGTTGTAATGTACAAGTACATGTGAACGTGTAGTGTTCCTATCTCTCTTCTCCCTGTGAAGTGAAATAAACAGGGATAAAAGATATGTAGCTTTTGTAAACATTGCATATTTAATTCTGACTTACCACATCAATGCAATGACTTCTTGCCCCTTTTTCAGGTGATGTATTACAATAATACTGCCCAGTTTTAAGCAAATGCTACAGTCCACAAAATCTCTAATAGTGGTACAGGAATCCAACATAAAGTTAAGGAATGGACATATTGGTGCAGCTAGGATAATTTGTTATGTGCCGTCTATTAACAAAAAAAAAAAGCGCTATTTGAATCAGAAAGTTTGAGCCTAGGAGCACCAAAAGAAAAAAATTTCTATCAGAATAATACTCATTTTAGAAATGACTCACGGATTCCTCTAAAATAGTGAGTGGAAAATGAATTTAAGCCTCTTTCACAATCCATTTTTTAAACAGATATTTAAACCAGCCTTTCAAAAACCCTTTTGTTTTGAAGGCTACGTGATGTAGAATTGTACAGGATGATTGCAAGTTCCCTCTACATTGCTAGGATCAGGTAAACACTCTTGAGCCAACCCTGAGGTATGAGAGATACGGCCTGAAACTCATGGAGACTGCCAACAAAATATGTAGGTACTACACATTTGAACATGCAAAAAGTCGAATGTCTACCCCTATCTGTCGAAATCAGGTATCTTAAAAGAAAGCTATTTAAAAACCCCATAATACTCATTGTAAAGCAGAAACCGAACACTTACAAATAAATGTGTGCCAACTTAGAAATGGTATTGACATCGATTACAAGGGACAAAACTGAAAACATGGAACCAGCTATTCAGCCTCAAGAGTTAAATAAATTTATAGTTATCAAAACTCATGGCAAGTCCTATGGGTCACACAACTAATGGCTAATGGTTATGCAGCTGAACTGCAGATATGGTGGTACTTCAGGAAAGGTTGGACTTGATGAACCTGGAGGTCTCTTCCACTCTGAGTGATTCTGTGCTTCTATGATTCTGCCTCTCCTGTTCTCCTACAGCTGTTGATGTTGACCTCTGGCATAGATGAGATAGGGGACTACAGAGACCTCATCCTAATTTGTCTATATGACATCAATTTCTAGAGCTTGCTGTGCACAACTGCATTTATTATTAATCCATGAAGTGCTATTAATAATTTAAATTCATTGGTTTTGTTTTTACTTATTTTAGATCATGGAATTCTGTTCTACTTTTGCAAAGATCTTTCCATCTTAAGGATGGAAGAATGTATTACTTAAAAGGCATCCAAGCCTCAAGCTATCTTGACATCTAATGGAGATAACCTTCCAGCCGCCAGAGCTCTAAGTGCTTTATCTCACATTCTATTTTTATTCAATAATTACATTTTTTAAAACCATGTACTAGCCTTTTAAAGGCTCAGTACTTTGTGTAGGAACAAACAGACTTTGATACTGAATACCATCAGTCATACATTTACTTTTTCTAAATGCAAAGAATGGTTCCTAAATATGCATCACTAACTAGATTACTCTGCCCCATACTCTAACTCCTGATAGGATCCAGCTACTCAAATCCAAAATAATTAATTGCAAATTCAAAGTGATGTTGTTTGCCTTTAAAGCATTTTATACAGTCTTTCTTCTTGCAAGGTTTTTCATTTTTTTAAAAGTAAAATTTCCATTAACCCTTGCTTTTAGTCAGGCTATAAATACCAGAAGAACAGTCTCCCTCCTGGTATTTTGGCACTTCTGTACATTTTCAAAGCCAGAAAAGTAAGTGAAGAGACATGACTCTGAAAAATCATGAAAATAACAAAGAAAATATGAAGAAACAGTTAAATAATGCACCTTATGAATGCTTAACAAATATATGTACCTTTGGATTCAAATAGTGTCCCATGTAGTACTTTGTTTGCTTGCAACATGTTTATTCCAAAGCAACACTGCATGTGATACTAAAACTTGTCTAAAGCTGGCCTCCATGCCCGGTCCTTTGGCACCGCTCTTTCCCACATTTCAGCACCTGATGACACCAGGCTGATTCCTATTTCACTTTTACAGTATGAATAACCTGACCTAGGATGTTCTGTAGTTAAATTTAATCCCCCAGCCCTGAGTTTACTTGTCCAGGATTCAGGTAAACTTGACACAATTCCTATGTCCACCTACTCAAGTGGCGCCTCAGACCCATTTCTGCATCATGATTTGTAAGTATTTGCTACTCCCTGCAAGCCATTACACAAATAAATAATAAATCCTTATGAGATGTTTCCATTCCTCTAAGGTCTGTCATTATTATGCTGGCACATGATTTCAAAGCCTGATAAAAGAACAAGGCATTATAATGTCTTTCTTTTTTTTTTAAACATCACAAATCAGTTTGATCATGTTATTTCACATAAATATTAAATTAAATTGTGATTCAATTATGCGTTCCAAACCCTCTTTTCTAACTGAAATCTAAAGCAGATTTTAGATTTGAATGAAATCTAAGAGTAATAGAAGCATGTGCACACAGACAGAGACACTCTGAGATATAACAATGTGAGGGGAAACAAGCTTCTCACTCTGTGCCATCCCCATGCGGTGTCTCCAGCAGCATCTGATAAAGCCATCAGTGTGCTCCTCATCATCACATGCCAATCACACCCAGGCCCTCCACTATAGTTCATCATCCAGGGTCAGATGGAGATCTGGATCCAAACTCATAGGAATTGTATCATTCACCTGAGACAGATCCATCCAGTTCAATGAGACCAACACAGAGATGGCACTACAGCAAGGGCCTAATCCTGAGAAGACTGATTTTCCTTTAAGGGAGATATATTTAAATAGCATGAACAAGTAAGAAAACAGTAGTATCTTCCTATTTGCTATTATGGAGCTTTGGGGAGGCTCTTTAATTAAATATATGTAAGTAAAACATTGTATCCTATGGATGATACTGCTAGTCTTTATGAAATTTGGAATATCAAGTAGAGTGATTCCTAAAACTTTCTTATCCCAACTTTCCCTTGCACTCATTGTTTGTTATGGCACCATTTGTGAAGGCTTTCCTAAACTCACCAGAGAACCAGACAATCCTAATTATATTATCTTTATTTCATTACTAAGTTGAACATGTCCCTGTAATGTTATAGAAAACCTTCTCACAGGAAGCTGCCCTCAGACTGCAAGAACAGAAACAATATATTTTCAACTTAATTTTTATCCTTTAAAACATGCTGAACTGACATCTCTGGTGGCTGGAGCCTATTTTTTTACACACAGAATATAAATATAAGAGGAAAAAAAACCCCACAGCAGAATCTTCCCATGGCAAATTCCTTTGAAGCTGTCTTTTAATAATTACCTTGAGGGGATGACAGAGCATTTCAGTTCCTGTGGCTCATTCAATCCTGTGCCTTTCTGATGAATAAATACAACTGCAATGTTATTTTCTCAGATATAATGCCACTCTAGTGTATCTGGTAGGCAAGTCACTAAACACCTGCCATAAGGCAGTGACTTCCAGTTGATTACTGCACTTCTAAATGACAAATTTTATCCTGAAAATCTTCCACTGTGTAAAGGTCTAGCACAGAATCATCCAGATCATCACAGGAACTCAGTTGTTATCCACTTATCATGTACCTTAGATTTCTGTAATTCACTTCAGCTCCCACTGAACAAATTCCTTCCTACTAGTCATATCTTGATTTATCAGTGACCCTTTCTGTCTTCAACCAACACATATAGACATTTTCATCTGTCTTTTGTTGGGTGACTCCCTGCCTTATTCCTCCTCCAATTTAATAATTCTGATGATTACCCTGAGCTTTCAAACTCTTCTACATCATTATGCCCTAACCAAGCTCTCTCCATACCAGTCACACTGGTCAACAAACACAAAATGTAAAATGCTTCAAATGAACATATCAAGATGTCTCATCTTCCCATTGCAACAATTTAATATGAATTTAACATAACATTTTCCATAAACCTATTTCTGCTTTCCCCTAGCTATAAAGGACTTGATTAATTAGTATGGGGTTTTTTTTTTTCTTTTTTTTTACTTCACATTTCACTGTCTTTTTGATGGGAAAAAATCCCTTGCCCATGAGAACCTTCTGCTGGAACCACAGCAAACGTTTATAGTGCAACTGCATATAAATATTTTGGGTTTCTGATTTTGTTAAAACCATGTGTCTCAGTTCATGCTCACTAAAATCTTTGCTGAATGCTAAGTAAGCCTGACAAGTTTTCCAGTTGTGCACTGAAGGCAATGAGACATATGCAACATGATGCACAGGGAAAATAATTCCTTTCAAGTGAGTTTCTCTTTGATGTTCCTGAAAAGATTGAATACCAAGCTCATGGCAAAAGCCAAAAGATGTCTGAAGATTGAAGGTGATGAATCAAACCTATCAGATAATAGGGTCTCTTTGCTCTACAGGTAATAAATATCATAGTGTCTGCTAATCTAAATCATTGAGATATGCCTAAAAATCTACTTTCTTACATGTTTATGTCTTTCTAACTGGACTATCTTCTGCTCATTTAACTCACATCATGCATTAGCAAGGGTTGATATCTCTTCATTTCCTGGAGATGTCATATTATCAGTCCAGCTGAGTGCATTTTAAACTACTTAATTAATTCATCATCCAAGTATATTGACTATCTCTCAGAGTGAAATAGTTCAGTTAGGATATTCTCCTTCCACGCTTCTGCATATGTCAGCTAAAAGGGACATTAAACTACTGAACTTTATGTTTGTTTTGAAACTGTCTTTTAATCCGCTTAAGAGTCTCATCCAGATCTTGAAGAACAAACAAGCACAAGAGCTGGATTCTATCATGATTAATTACAATGGAAATCAGTCCCAGCCTAAACATTTACTGAATGTTTAATCCTTTTTTAATACTTTAATGCTTTTACTGAGTATAAAAGACAGTTCAATTGGAAAATAATATAGTATTTTTATTATCATTATCCTGTTTTACTGTTTCTGCAGCAAGTGCTTCCTAGGGAAAAAAGGTATCTGGCAAAAATTAGGAATAAGAGGTTTTGGTATATGTGTGTATGAAGACAGTGTTGCCAACAGAGGAGATACTTTAATATGGGATAAACCACAGAAATAGGGATAAAGCATGGAAATAGGCAAACATACAGGAGATTTATTTGATTTGCACAAGCCAACTGCAGCAGTCAGCACGTGCAGAATGCCAGAACTCTGTGGGGAAGTGGGTAGCAGCAGGTGATGCCAGAAAGAGGAAAGGCACAGTGTATGACAGAAGGTAAGACAGACAATCCAGTGTCAGCTCATTTTCTTTGTTTAGAGACTGGCTCATCTAACCAGAGTGTCCACTTTGCCTCTGCTATTGCCACATGCATAAGTTCCTTTTTTAGCATGTTGGGGAAAGTGAATATGCTTTCAGCACATGCTAATTTATAGCAAATACCAAATGTTTTTGATCACCCATTATGTTAGAACAACTCCACAAGAAAGAAAATCTGTGTCATTTTTCACTCACTGTTGTTGTCTCCTCTTTGTCCTAACTTCCCAGAAATGCTAAAAAAATGGATGGAAAGGTAGTCAAAAAGCCACATATGGTTAATGACTTTAAACACTAAAATCTTATGTTCTTTGGGTAGTTATCCTTCTCATAGTATTTGCACTAATTTCTGCACATTAGGAAAAAAAAAACCAAACCCAGAAAGTTTCATCACCTCTTAAACACTGGATTTACTAAACCATGAAACCAAACTCCTCAAACTTGGGTGTTGCAGCTCATTCCCAAGGCTACACTACACCATTGAAAGACCACCTTATAAATGTGCTACCTTTTCTTCCCAGTGGAAGTTAAACTCCTCTATAACCACTTTGCAGCCAAGCAGCAGTAGACATTTTGTTTTCAGGGCTGCGGAAAGATAGCATACAGCACGAGAGAGAAAGATTTTAAAAGGCGAAATATCTCAAACTATTTTTTGCTCTATGAATAAGTTCAGCTACAGACACAACTATTAATCTTTATGCCAGTTCACCATAGGTTACAGCATTTTAAGCAGTCTCCATCTGAGGTCCTGATCTGAACTCTCTAGTTATGCATAAGCACTGTCATAAATCACCATAAACTATTTTTCTTACTCTGCTAAGGATATTTCAAGTTCTGTGGAAGACAGAGTCACCCACTGCATACAACACTGATTAAACAATAGTAAGAGGAACATAAGCCAATCATCAGCACACACTCAAGCCACTCCCAATGCATGTCTGCCTACCCAAGGCCTGGTTCCTACACCGATACACATAAATATTTGCATATTCCCTTGCTTTGAGCAATTCAATAGCCTTATACTCACACGACTTCCTATTTGCTCGTGACCGCTTCCTCTCTCTAGGCACCGCTCGCTGGCTTGGCACTTGGGTGGCGGACTTGACAATGCGATCCATGATCTCATCCGCGGCGTCATCCGTCGCGTTCGGCGAGTCGTCGTTGCCAGCGTTCCATGAACCGATACGGCCTGGAAAAGTCCAGCAAGTGATTCAGGGAAAAGAAGAGAGGAAGTCTCTTGCATCACTTTGGTTTTGCGGTTGGTTTTTTTGGGAAATTACAGCAGGCAGCTCAGTCATCCTGACTTCAATTCAACCAAAAAAGAATAATCTGCCTAATGGAGAATATTTCTAAATAATAGCCTAGACTCTCTGCTGCACCAGGAGAGAGCCAAGAGCTCAAACACAATTACTATGCATATTTATATACACACTTTCTACTCCTTTAAGCTGTGGTGTCTTGCTCTTGAGCACACAACAGGCAAATGTCTGCTAGAGGCTGCCTATAAGGCAAGGATGGATAGTGTAATGTGACCATGTTTCTCTCTGTCCTATTACAAAGACAGCAGAAGACCTGGCACATCTTAGAGATTGATTCAAATCAGAAGCACAGGTCCTTTTGTACTGAAAGACATAACAATTTCTGAGCATCTGTATCACAACCTAGTGCAAAGGAGACAAGAAAAGGGCATAAGGTGTGGTTTGACATGTATTGTTCCCCTCACAATGAAGAATTCACCTTCTTATCACAGAGCTGCACGTGTCCTGGTGTAACTGTGTGTGCCCTGTTGTGAGTGGAAGAGTTGTTGCAAGCTGAAAAGCTGAAAGCAGTTTTGGTTAAAACCACAAACAAAAAAGTGAGCCATATTTCCAAATCCAAGGCTCTGGCACTCCTCACCCCACAGACCATTGTCTAACACATCTTTGGGTTCCTTCACTACTGGCAACTGTTCTGTGTGCATTTTATTTTTAAATTACTTGAAGGCTAGTGTGCAGTGTGAATATTGACAGTGAGCTTTGCAGGAGTGGATGTGGTACAATTGCAAGCAGCTAAGAAATCACCAACAAGGCCATTTTATACCACATCTCTGAAGTCCATGAACAGCTTTGATTAAGCCTTTACTCAGCTGGTTCATCTCCTTGCTTTTACAGGAGCAGTTCTACTATAACAATGCTTCTGAGAAGCTCTTGTCTGGCTCATCCATCTTCTGCCTCTGCTGTTTTTCTGGGGAACACAAGCTGACTCTCACAATCAGGATACTCCCCTCATCAGCATTCAGTGGATTACTTCAGCTGTTCAGCTTGTTGCAGTGCAGCTTGAATTATTTAATCTTCATACTTAGTTGACTGGCTTCTGACACTGGGGCTGTAAAACTTCTGAATTAGCCAGGACCATGGTTTTAAGCCTTAATAAGCTACACATACACAGACTTAAGAGCTGGATGCTGTGGATGTTCTATCAGTTGTATCAAAAAAAAGGTATCAAGAAAGTGTAAGATATCCAGATATGAAGGAGAAGAAATACCAGGTAAGAAAATGAAGACATGAATTTTGTTGCATCATCTTTACTCCAAAACCATCTTCCAGGTATTGCAACTATGGGAGTGATGAGAGAAACAAAAATGCAAGTACCCATTACCTTTGCAGTTTAGCGGGGAGGTGGTCTAAAGACACATCATCTTTTTCTACCCATTTTCTACCCATTTTCTCCCTAGTCATTCATAAAATGCTGCAAGGTCTTTTCACTTGAATTTGAATTGCTGCTTTCTACTTGCTTCTATTGAAAACAAAGAGAAAACCACATCCTGGATTCTCCAGATGGCCCATTTTGCTTTCATGATGAGAATGAGAATTGGTGTGTTAGTGGGCAGTCACCATCATCATGCAGGGAGAAGCGAAAATTTCTGCAGGCTTGGACTCCTGATACCCCTACTCTGGCTGTGAAACATCACGAAAATTGTTTTGAAATGTCAGGAAAATTCTTCTTCATCCCCTTGCCTCAAATCACTTCTATCATGAAAACACCACTGGGATGTCCTCCTTCCCCTTCCACCTTTTCAGCCGTGAGTGCTACCCAAGGAACACATGGCCCACGTCTGGGCCACGGTGCAGCTCCCACAGCCCAGGAGAGGTGCCCAAGAGGAAACGTGCCGCTCACCTCGGCTGGCGCGGCTCCGAGTGCGCACGCCCAGGGCCATGGTGCTGTCCCCCCCTGGGGAGCAGGTCTTCAGCACAGCCTTCATGTTCTCGTGCTCGGCAGCATCCTCGGCGTACTGCAGGCCCTGGGGCTGGCTCTGGCAGGGCGGGGAGCTGCTGGAGAACTTGCCAGACTGCGGGAGGAAAAGGAATTGTCAACTGAGAACAGCATGGACAATAGGCCAGGGGCTCGACTGCGAATTGCAAGGAAAGAAGTGTCCTCCCAGGCTTGGTTTGGAGTAGGACTATTCCCAAAATAGCCCAGCAACAGTTGCTCCTCTCCCAGAGCATTCACTCTGACCAGAAATAAACCTGAAACAGGGTGACAGCAGGGAGCAGACACAGTCAGAGAAAGAACAGATGCATTAGCTCGAGCTTTGTAATTTTGACCTTATGTCTGAGAGTAAAAGGTACAAAGCAAGGACTTGCTTTGAAACCTTCGATCCAGACTGGGCTTGATCTGGGGTCAGGCATAATGCTGAGAGGAACAGCATGAGACCCAACAGAAAAAAGAAATTGCTTTTTTTTCTGTACAATCAACTTTCACTAGCAAGACAAAATGGTGACAGTGGTCTAGGAAAAGATACCTTTCCCTCCTACCTTTCTGCCTTGCTGCTCAGACAACTCTCAGTCTGCTCTAAAATCCGATTATCTACAGGTAACTTTAATACACATTATCACTAACACTTAAAAAGTCCCTGGTTCCAAAACACCCAGACAAATTATTTATGGCTGAAACACAAAAATTGCAGTCAGAAGTCAGAAGAACAAATAAAACCTTAGAAGAAATTGAGGAGTCTGACCTCTGCTTCCCTGTCACCACGACTATGTGAACAACAGCAGCTACACTAGCTGGGCATGCACAGTGTGGGTATGCAGCATCCCCAGCAGTGACCAAAACAAACATCTGGGAATGGGTGGGAGCAGCAGGAGTGGGTACTTCCTAAGGAGGAGGGCTTGCATTGCTGGGCTGCTCTTCCTTCCCAGACTCTGCCTCCAAAGGGCTTTGATGCTGGTATTCACCACTGTGCTCTTATCTACAGAAAGGTCAAAGCACACTGGAAATACAGCCCTGACTGCAGGAAATACCGACCCTGTTGACAGCAAACAGGCATCAACAGATAATAATAAACCTCAGTACTCTCACTCATATCAGCCCAGCATCAGACACAGAAGTATGTTTTGTTATTCCTTTTAATCTTTCTTACTCTAATTCAGCACAGATGAAAGGACAAGTGCTGCATTCTCTTCTTCCTTTGCATAATAAACAACATTAATTATTCACTTGATGATATCAGGCCAGTTAGTTAAAGGGATGCAAACCTGCAAAGCTCTTTGTCAGAGAGTGGTAAATTGAAAGAAAAGACTGAGCCCTACTTTCAGAGCTTTGATCAAGTCCCCATCTCAAGACTGCAAATTGAAAAAGTTTAATCTGGAAGCCAATAATAAGATGATTCTATTTTAACACAGTGACTTTTTGGGGTAAGATAGCAAGTTAACTGAGTAGCAAAACAATAATCCCTACAAGGCACTGAGCTAAATATATCAGTAAAAGACCTATTTTGATAGCTAGAAGTTTGTTTTCTTGTTAAAAGATTAGCTTGAAACATTTTGATGTGAAAAGTATGCAAGTGCTAGAGTTTCACATGTGAAATTAAGAGACAGAAAAATATTAGAGAAAACCTCCTATGAAAGGACATGCCATTTTCACATTAAGACTACTCTCTTTTACAAAGTGGGTAGTTCAGTAATCAATACAATATCCAAAAAAATTCCAAAGGATAAAGCCTCCACATAACTGTTAGCTCCTGTTCACACAGATTAGTTACATGTTGGCATAAACAGGCAAATTAATGTAATTTTCTTTTTTCTTTCCATGCCCTGAGCTATACAGCACAAACCATGACTGGGGGGCAAAGCTCTAGAGCCAAAAGTTTTATTTCATTTCCTTAATTTCCGATGTTGCCATAAATTGCTGGTCAAACCCCAGCCTTCAGGAGCACTTTATGACAGATACATGAACTACTCCATGGCTCACCTCTATGATGAATGTAGTGTCTCATTCTCTATTTACACCGCAAGGCAAACAGTTAGGATTTGCTTAACATCCCCATATCCTGATGCTTTTGAAAACTTTATAAAAGAATACCATATGGGGTTACACAGCTTAAGGAGTATGAAGTTATCCTGGTAATCCATAGCCCAAGGTAACTTATGATATCCATAACATTTAGATCACTGATGTTTTGGATAATGGGGAGAATTTGCAGTACATTACAGACAGTAAGGAAAAGAAATGAGGAAACTTAAAATTATTAAGGCCTCAGATAAGGATTTCCTTATTCAAGAGGACAGGAATGCATATGGTTAAAGCTGACTGTAAAAATTTATTCTTATGATTGAGACAAAAAGGTATGAGAAGTATGTCATGGTTCATAGTTCCAGTTGAGCAGATGGAGTTGAGCAGTCCATACTGAGTTAGGAATTAGATGTCACAGCACACAGGAGACATGAGATGACATGCTTTTTCAGAGAACCATACCTCAACATCTTCTTCTTCATCAGTCTGCCACTGGAAACAAATGACAAGGTGGAGAAGGACAAACAGCAAGATTTAGGAAAGACAGCACTGTCAAGCCATGACAGAGTAAGAGGTAACCATGGCACTGTTTATGCAATTAGAGGACATAAAAATAGAAGACATATAAGGAGCTCATTTTCATGCCTTAGACAATCAGCTTGCTTTTCTTTTTCTTTTTTTTTTCCTGTCCCTGCCAGTACTGCATGTAGAAATTTCCTGATTTTCCTTATAGAAATGGTGAACTGAAACTACCCCTAACCCACCCCATTTCTCTCCCTTGAGTCATGAGGTTGCTTGCCCCATGGAAGCTGACAACACTAGGTAGGGCTCCTTCTCCTTCTTCCAGCTCTGTGCAGCACAGGGAGGTCCTGGCTGCTGTTCCTCTCAGTGCAGAGGTCAACTTCTTGGCAATTCCTTTTCTCTACACTTAAGTGTTTGTTTTAATTCCTTTTTTAAGCTGGGGTTTTTCAACTTCCAATTCAACAGAGCAAATCAGATCAAATGCTGCGTAGTCTTTCAATAAATGCTTAAAGTTCTCTAGTAGCTGCCTGATACCTGATCCTGGAAATCAGAGATGCAATTATCCATTGTTATTCAGGGCCTTCACCCTCTGTGACAGCAGGCATCTAAAACTATCTTGACAGTTGCACTACATTAAATGCAACAGACATACAAATATTGTGAGGTATGGAGTACTCTTAAATTAGGGGATTTACAGGGAATTAGCAAACTATTTAGATCTGTATTCCCAAATGCCTTGGGAATTCTTCATTGGGCTAGAAGATACCTCACATCGAAGTTTCCCAAAGTAAAACATGGCTTCTCAAGTATCTGGGCTCCCTGTTTCCATAATTTTCAATTTGATTGTTTATAAAATGCAAATATAGTCCAGAAATTGTATGCACTTTTTTTTTAATTTGTGGGGTTTGGTTTTTTTTAGAAGAAGAATTCCACCAATAGTATTCCTCTCCCTTGTGTTACTAATACACATTTTTGACCTTATCTCCATCTCAGCTCTGATTTCTGTCTGGGATTGATACATTCTGTTCCAGAAACATTCATCATTAAATATGAAAGCCTGATTTACTTTGGCCCTCAGTTTAGTTTCAGCACAATCTCCATAAGAAGATTAGCTGTGACTGCTGAGCAGCACATTAACATTACTTTTTAAGGGTATGTTTTATGCAAAGAGTGAGATGCTTATTCTAATTTGGACACAGTGGTACTGACAGAAACACAGGCAGGGTGTTTTGCAGAGGGACCATAGCAGGTATGTTCCCTTTGCATTACATTTGTCTGTTTGTCTTTTTTCTGTCCCCTGGGGGGCAGGGAGTCACCCTATAAAGCAATTCTTCTGAAGAGGACCACTGTTCACTTTTTGTCATGAGTAAGAAACAGAAAGAAGAATAGGCAATACAAACAGTCTAGTATTCTAATTCTATCATCTATATCTATCTATCTATCTCTCTATCATCTATCTATATCTATTTATTTATCTATCTATCTGTCTGATCTAATGCATCATTCTGTACATTCAGCCAATAAGTAAAGGGCAGAAGAAGAGTAAATTAAACTAAACAATACAAAAAGGCAGTTAGGGCAAGGGAAAATACTAGAGAACACACATTACAAACAAAAGTGTATTTCTAGTATTACTTTGTATCAAGCTAGCTTTTTACAGGGTAAAGGCCCAGCTTCTGGCCTTCCAGCCCATTTAATCTGGATAGGAGTGATTTGCTGTGGACTCCCTTTGAGGGCACTTTGCTGGACTTTGCCCATCTCCAGTATCTGGGCATTACCATTTCTCTCCCTCCTGCTCTACATGGAGAGCACTCACTCCTAGAACCACTGTCCTACATCCAAAGCTACTCCAGTACACAGGAGGAATAGTTCACCCCTCCCTTCATATTCCCATGTCTGAAGAGGCATTTGCCTCTAGCATATACTGACAACAGAAAAGCAGCAAAATAAATAAACCAACCTAATGTTTCACAAAGGAATCTGTCCCTCACCCTGGTGTGTACATTCTGTCTTGTATTTACTTCTTTATTTCATCATTATAAAAACCATTGAGAAATAGAAATAAACTAGGAATTTTTTAGCATGTAATATTATGAAAAAGTAATGAAAGAATATTGGTATAGTGAATACCACTTGCAGACACAAGGTGTTAATTTGAAGGAAAAAAGGCCATTTGATTCTTCTGTCATTCAATATTGTATGCTGCACGACAGTTTGAGATCTCTCTCCTTCTCTTCCTCCTGCCCTCACATTTTTCCTTTAGGCTAGCATTTCTGTGCAGTGGATTTGCTGTTTCAAAATATTATGTCTATTACATAGCAATTTTGGAATTGAAACTCTTAAATATCATGAAAAGCAAAGCCTCATAAATCTGGGAGACAGATGCTTATATTACCTACTGTTATTAAAAACCATTTAAAAGCTGAGAGTTATATCTATAATTGCATTTCTTCCCTATTTTGCTTGCTTGTTATTTTTAGAGTGCCTGAAATGAGTGCCATCACTGGCTAAAGCCAGATATAAAGTTACAGAGACTAGGCAATTTTCCCTGTGAAACTGTGGCAAAAAGCTGTTTGTTTTTTTTTTTTTTTTCTTACCCATCTCCTCCAGACAACATTCATCAAGATTTAAACAGACAGTGCCCAGTCCACTTCAGCTGTTAAAGAACATCAAGAAAATCTAAACACAAAGATATCCGTGGTAAAAGGCTGAAAGAAAGACTGGAAATGTTCCCCATTGTGCTCCTGAGCCCTTCTCCATGTGAGCAGTTGCTGAAGCTGATGCAAGTTCTCCATGTCAAGAGCCAGCAGACTCTCCATGCAACAAGCCAGCACCCTCTGCCTTCCAAGTCTGCAGGGAGGACAAGGTTTGAGAGATAACAGCCCTTCTCCTTAAGAACTGGGCTGGTTCTGGCTTGTTCCTTTCCTGCTTTTGTTAGAATCCCTCCTCATCTGCCTAAAAGCAGTGTACTGTGATGTGATAAAAATGAGACCCTGAGGAAACTTTCAAAAGGACAGGGAGGTAAATTTCAAATAACTGTACAATACTTTTAGGTCATCAAAAGCAGAAAGTAAAATTCCATATGACTACTGCATATTATAATCACTTTCTACAAAGAATTTCTTTCCAATGTCAAGATCTCAACTTTCTTCTATCAGTATTTTGTAACTAGTGAATCATTGTCAATGCATTACTGATCCATCTCCCCTTTCCAAGCCTTCCAATATAAAACACTAAGAAAATCAAGACCAGATACAAACCACAGCCAAAACAAAACTACAATAAAATTCCACGTTTTCATAATTCTTCACACATAAATATCTTCCATCCTGCTGACTTGGAAACTTGTTCTGAGGTAGATATAACTTTGAAGTTGTCAGAGGAAGCCATGACAAATAGTCTGATGCAACTTCAATTCAGTTTTACCATATAGTGCAGTTCAAATAAAAGGTAAATGAGGCCATATTACTGGGCTGTGCTCAAAGAGATTCAGCTAAGTTCTGAAATAACTATGTGGCTACATTTATAACTCCCTTAAAGAATATTCCTGTAAGAGCAGTTTTAAAGACTGTTGGTTTTTACTCATGCAGGCTTTTTGGTTTCAAGCTAATAGGACTGTTCTATAATTATAAATTAGTGATAAGCAAAATATACTCCCTTTTTTAAGATCTGTAAGATATTTCTTGGTCTAACACTAACTATCAGATGGCACTGAATTCTTGCCAAATCTTAACAGAATCTTGAGCTTAACAAGAGATCTTCCTCCAATACTACTTTTGTTCTGGGAAAGGCCTTGATGCCTCCTTCCCTCCATTTTCAGGCATTTGCCCTTGGTTCTGCCCCTTGCTGACTCACTGTCAAGCCTGAGACTTTTTGTGGTTTGAAAGGGTCCCATTTCTCTGATTCCTGAACCCAGCTGCCAGTGACCAGAACTCCTTTCCCTCTCACATTTTCTGCAGCTTTTTTGTCCTGCCACAGCAGTTATTCTGGACAGACAATACATAAGCACTATATTATATGGTAGGAACACAGTAGGAAAACAGCAATTCCTTTACATCTCTGTCTTGCTTAAACTAGTAAGAAGTGTCAAGGCTATGTGAGGGAATGAAAATTTTAATTTATAAAACGCTTCAGTTAAAGCTGTCTTTTGTCTCCTTTAAAACACATCTGGAAAACCAAGAAGCAATTGCAGAAAGTGATTTCACTTCTCTAGTGGTACTTTTGTAAATTTGTATGACTATATTACACCCTTTGTATAAAATCAGAACCGCTTCCTAAACCTGAGATTACACCAACAGAAAAAAAAATCCTTTGATAATAATGCAGGTTTAACATTTTCTTGAGATGGGGTAGATTTTCAAATGTAAAGAGGATATTGCCAGGAAAGATCTACAAATGATTTTGAGTCAATGACTTAAATACAATCTCAATTTATGTCAGTCCCAATACATATATATGTATTTATATATTTATATTGATCCATGTTGCCTGAGTCATAAAACTGTAATCAGCTTCAAGCTTTTCATGCCAAAGGCAGGGGTAGCTTCATATGCAATGAAACACTTGCATTTAATCGAGACTCCAGATCTGGCTTTTGAGACAGCTGGAAACTTTTATTAAGTACTGGCACTTCTTAAAACTTTATTTGGATTGAGTCAACCTACATCAACTTAAAAAAAAAAAAAGATAGAAAAAATATAAAAAGAGGATTTTAAAACCTATTATGCTGAGAAAACTAATCTTACTTTAATTTATTCTATGAGTATGCAATCTTACAGTCAAAAAATTTACAGAGTAACATCTACTGTGGACATAAATTTGTCCATCCTTTCAGAATCCCAAAGCAGTCTATTACCATAAAATTGGCTGGTCTGTGCTTAAAGTTAAGAAAAAAATGCATATGAAATACATGTGTATGTCCATATATATGTATATATACACAGACATAAAAAAAATAAAATGTCAAGGCTCAAGACTACTAGAATATTGTAAGATGGAGAAAAAAATCCATTAAAATTTGGTTGCAATCACTTAAATAGCTACAATGAGTCATCATTTAAATTATGTTCTCTATTAGGACTATAATTTCTAGTTTATTTTTCTTTTTCATATTCTTGGCTGGTCAGATACACACGGCTCCTGATGTCTTCTAGATATTCTGGACACTGTCTATGCAGCACACAGAGAAGCTCTTTTTGGATAATTAATTTCAGTTTGTTCTTGTCCTATACATTTTTATGAAGCAGAAATTATACACAATCAAGGACTTGCAAGTTTTGTCTTCTAATAGAGGAGAATTCATTACTTACAGCACAATGACCTCTAAAATTAGAGTAACAACACTTCATATACCACATGCAGTGAAAGAAAGTTTTAAAAATCCATGCTATGGGAGATACCATTTGCCACTTACATCTGTAATCATTTTCCCTCTGGTCTTGTTTCTTTCCCTGTGGTTAGCCCGTTTCTGTTTTTGCTGCAGGACTCGCTCCCTGGTGGTGCGGTACTCCAGAGCAAACTCACTGATAGTCTTGCAGAACTTATTGATGTTGACTTCACGTATCGCGTAGGGAGGATGGCCCATAAATAACAAAAATGAGTGAAACCTGGAAAAAAAATGAGTTAGATGTAAAGGGAAAAAATCCTTATTGATGGTCTCTTGGAAAAAAACCAACAACGCTATATTTCACTGAGTCCATTTATTACATTACTAGCTCCCATCATTTCCTTTGTGCTACAGAATTTTCATGGATGCTTTGCATAACATTGGTATGTTTTATAATTAAAACCATGAAAGTCTAGCCTATGATAACTTCATCCTAGTCTACTTTCCCAGGCTGATTCAGGAGATAAAATATTTATGGAACTCCATCACTTTATATGACTAATTTGGCACATGAATGACCAATTTCATTTCTGTTATAGAAAAAAATATTTGTTAAGTTTCAATTCTATTTATTTGTATTAAGCAACTTCAAAGAGGCTGTTAGGACTTTAGGCAAAGTCTAGACAAGAAGAATGCAGATTTACAGGCTAGCAAACACAAGAAGGAAAGAATTTCTGGTTCACAAAACTGACCATAAAATTATATTATCTACCAAGTACATTAGTTTGGGACACTCTCAATTCACAGTTTTACTGCTTCTGTGGCATTCAGAGCTTTTGCACTATTTGCAGTTTTTACTATTGCTTCTATATTGCATGATTTACAGCAGCACACTGAATGTGTAAGAATGTATGGGAATTCCTTTCAACTGCATCTACATCCCTGAGGACAAAAAGTCTTCCCAATCTTAGAAAGATGCAAGTATATGAAAACATTTTTAAAAACTATCATAGCCGTTTCAGGATATTAGAGGAGAAAGTCGATATTTTTTTTACTTGCACAATGCATATGATAAACACAACAGGAAACTAATGAATTCACTTCCCTTCCATTGCAATTGGGATTTCTGCTTACTTGTGGCACAAACTTTAAGTCATTACAAAAATGAAAGAAGGACTGAATCAGCTTCTCAAGTGTATACCCACAAATTTGGGATAATGTGGAATCCAGCTCTTAATTTTGACCACAGCAATTTGGAAATTATCCAGAAGCTGGAAAACCTCTCACAGTTTCATTAAACTCAACTGCAAATCCTAGGGAGAGGAATCCTAAATCTGTCTTCAGCTGGTATAAGCATAAAACACGTAGTAGAAGATCTTGCAAATAAGAGTGGTTCTGCCTACAAAAGAACTCATTGTACAAGACTGATTTCAGCTTCTGAATATGATGAATTTGTCAAGAAAACTTAACATTTTTTTGCTACAGTGTGTTCTTGTTTATCAGACAGTAAGTCAAGTCTCCTTAAAAACATTCCAGGGATAAACAGAAAATTTATCAACTTAACTCTAAAGCTGCTAGCTTTTGCGGACTAGGAGGCAAAAGACACAGTTATTACACCTTGGTAATAAATGATTGCCTGGATGATTGCTTTTTTAAAATCAAAAATATAGAAATGTCTGGAGTGAGGGTGTTTCTTAAATGGAGACTAGAACAAAATATGCACCACACACAACTCAGCAACATTCCCTGCAGGAATGGGCATTAAACACTTACAAAACACATATATTTATGATGTCATAACTTATAATTTTATCAAGTCATTTACTATCAAGGTATTGCTGTCACCAATAGAATTCTGTACCTGTTAATTATTCTTCTATGAACAATCTTCAGTATTATGATTCTTTCTGCACAGTCTTTAAGGAACTCAGACATTTTTTGCTTTAGACTTGGCTTCATTTCATGCTTTGCTATAGCCTTAAGGTGATCCCATGATGCTTTGCACCGTCTTTCCATCTGACACAAGTTTTCCTGGAGTTGTTCAAAGTCAACCTGGAAAAAGAGAAAGGAAAAGAAAAGGTAACACTTGAAGTGAAAACACTGCAGTTGTATACCTGGATATCCAAGCAATGCAATCTGTGTATATGGAAGAGTCAAGGTAGTGGCAGCATGACATTATTAATTATTAGTAAACAATAAAAAATAGCTTTCTCTATCACACTATGTTTAGGCATGTAATGCTAGTAAATAAAAACTGAAAACAAAGAAATACCCATACACATATATTTGGTTTTATTCTTGGAGGCCTAACATCTAAAGACGGGACAAAAAAAATATTGTGATGTGTTTTTTCCCTTGCTAATAACTTCATGTTTGCACCAAGCAACTGCATGACTCAGTTCTTTCTGAGGTAATACAAAACTTTCTCTTTTTCTTAATCCTTTTCTCTACTACTCAAAGCTTTTTGTACCCTGTTTACTGCTCACTATTGTACCTTGCCAAGCATTCTCCATTTTAGGAAGTACTTGGATCTATTCCCTAGTCATGCACTGACTTGTTAATAGATGATCTAGTCCTAATCACAAAATTCATGGGCCAGAATTTTTTAAAGCTCTATTGAAAGTATGTGTTATTTAGTGATCTCAGCACTAACTTTCATCCCTTGATATACAATCCCAATTTACTGGCTTGTAACAAGATCATATATTGACTCTGAAAGTCTCTCAACACAGTTAAAATAAATGATTGCACCTTACAGTAACATTCATCAGGATAGAGGCCAACACATTCCACAGAAGGTGAGGGAGAGCTTCTCCTTTATTCATCAACCAAAAAAGGTGTTCAAATCGTGATACTCTTATAGGAAACACTCAGGACGTGTTGCTAACAACTCAACAAAGTGCATCAACGACCGAGCCACAGCACACAGCAGATGAGAAAAATAAAACTACCCATGTTCTGGAATTCTGGAGAAAGGAAAAAATGATTTTATAATACCACTTCGCAGTTCAGATGAACTGAAGCTATAAAGTACAGACTTAGTTCTCAGATTCTAAACACATCAGTGCTTGGGATGTTACAGTCTCATACTCCAGTTAATTCCTTAATGCTAAATGAAAACCAGTGTCGGGGTAGGTTTTATTTCATTCTTCTTATCTGTGTTCAGCATCCACTGCTGAGACCTATGCTGAGAATAGCCATAAGAAATGCATTATTATTAAAAAGCTTCTGGTATTGATTTGATTTGTTTATGCTGTGATTTATAAAGTGATGAATTTTTCCTCTTCCCAAGGAAATAGAAACATCCTTTGATCCACTCTGCTATTCAGAAAAGCCCTGCAGGCGGAGCAGCTGTGGGGTATTTGCTTTCCTTATATCCATATCAATGCATATGTTGAAAAAAAAAAAAAAGTCCTTTCCAGGTCAGTATTTTCACTGTTGATGATAAACACATTGCTGTTCTCCACAGATGGTGCATCTAAAACACACATGGAGAAAAATACTAGCATTCCTGTTTAGGAAAAAAAAAGACAAGGTTTAGGTCTTCTCAATAAGAATTATCCAACCTGGGTGAGGAAGCACCTCAGCCTCTGTAGCTGAGAAATTTAAACTCATGACATTTTATGGCAGAATGAGTTTTACTTTAATCTATCAAAAAAGGTATGAGCTTCAGGCCTGTAGGGGTTCAAGAAACATCTTTGGAGAACAACAAATCTGGGGGGAATGTGGGGAATTCCTGGCCCCTTGAAATCTGCCAACAGTCAGCAAGTCAGCACAATCACAGGAGTGGGAAGTTCCAGCAGGATGGGGGCTGGTAGGTTGAGCTATGGGACACTCATGAGTTTTTTGAGCACAAACAAAAATTCAGTCCTCTATGGAAATCCTAGTGAGACTGCAGTAAGAAGAACACCACCTGAACTCTCCTGGAATAAACCTCTGTGGAGGACAGGTGTGCTTCAGCAGGAGCTGTAGAGTCCTGGAAAGTAGGAACTCCAATACAGGATAATGTACTGGTGTATTCCCCAAAGGCAAGCTGTACAGTGCCTGAAAGAATGTGCCAAACCTCCATGGAATCTCTGTCTGCCAGCTCTCTAGTGTTTGGTCACTTGTGGACAGAAAGGAACATACTTGTAGAAAAACATCCTCGTGAAATATTAAAGTTCCAGTTTTTCTTGGATTCAATCAAGTACCCCACCTGAGACTTAAAGAAATGCTTTTTCATCAGTGCCTATTTTGTGTGTAGACAGAGAATCCATTACATTTCAGTAAGTTCCAGGTCTGTGGCTCTGCTTAGGATATTATATGCAAATGTAACAGTAAGAGTGATGAGAAATCTCAACTACAAGAGACCCCAAAACATGATCATATGACAAGGAGAAAAAAAACTCGTGTGGGGTAATAATGGCAATTATTCAATATGTTATGCATAAAGAAAACATAAAAAAGCATTTGTAATACAGCATTGCTAAGGGAGCATGGATTATACCTTCTGATTTATGTGCTTAATTCCAACACTTCACTAAAGGAAGTAAAAGGAAGTAATGATGCATAATAGTAGAGAAATATGAATCCTCTTTTCTGTTCTTTCTTTCTTGAAATGAAAGATGCACCAATTCTTGTGTGCAGGTGGATGGTCATGCTGGAACTAAGAAGGAACTCAGGTGAGCTGTAGCTCCAGGAGAGCTCAGCATAGGAGGTACTCAGACAAGAACTGCTGTGGCATTATTTTATAACTATGCTCCACTGACTAAAAGGTAATCTGAAATAGTCAGTACAGCTTTCTTGCTGGACAGTAGTATACAGATATTGTACCAGGCCCGAAGATTTGGAGGAAGGTGGAAACATACATTCTTCTTCCTCCTCAGCACATATATGTGCAAGACATGCAGCCTGCTGCCTGAATAGTTACCTTCTGCTATTTTTTTTTTAAATTAATACATGTTCTTTTCTGTGGGAAAAAGAATGAGTGGTCTTAAGCTGTTATTCAAAATAGGAAAGTCCCTTCTTTCAAATACTATGAAATGTTTATTTTAATTTGTAAACTAATTTAAAAACAGCAACTTTCTAAATGGTTCTGGGACATATTTGATATGTTCCTCATTTCTCTGGCCATGATCCTCTCTGTTCACAATCACACTAGCTAAAAAATATTCAGAACTATTGGTATCTGTGAAATCTCTTGCTAGGCCCACTGTTCAGTTTTCTGACAAGTGCCTTATAGACACTGTTTGATCAGAGGGGAGTAACCAGACAGTGTATGCAAACAGGATGTAAAAGTCAGTTTAAGTGAAAAAAGCCCCTCGAAATAAGCCTCAGCAAAGCACTGCCCTAAACTCACTAATGGGCAACTTTAGAATCAAGAATCTATATTTCAATTTAACACAACCATGTTTTTCAATCAGAAACAAAGAATAAAATGACTCAGAACAAAGAATAAAACCTTCCAACCACATGCCAGAAACAGCAGCACTCGCTTTAATCACTTTATATCATTATTTACTGCTTGCTACCATGGAAGCAGGTGACCTTCCCATAAACAACAAAAATAAAAAGAATTCCATCAAGTTTCTCATTCCACTGGGCTGAGAATTCAGTACCTCGTGACAGACCTACAAACAAACATACCAGAACAAACAGCTTCTGTTCTCACTGTTTTTCACCTGACTCAGAAACTGCCACCACCATCAAATGGCTCAGCATTTACTTCCCTGCTTGTTCTGGTTCCCTGAACATTGGTCCTTACAAGGCATATTTTTTTCAAGTTCAACTCCATCCAATATCACATGCCATATATAAAAGTTTAAAACTTTCTAATTCATGAAATACTACACCATGCTCTAATCATTCAGGTAGGACATGGATCAGGGAGCCTTTCAGGTCTTTGGGCTGGGATGTTATTCCTCTGTGTGGCCACAAATACCTCATGACAACACAGGAATTGCACACTTTATTATTTTTGGGGAGAGAGAGGAATGGCTGCTTTGGGAATTAAATGCAGTAGTTCAAACCTGAAGTGCCTTCCACTATATATTCCCCAGAGCAGCATATACAACTCCAGGTATGCACTGCCATGCACTGCAAACTACTGCAGCCACTGTGAGATAAGAGGTCATTTTTCTTCAGCTTTCCCTTAGTTGGAATGTGCTTTACAAACACGTTTCCTCTTCCAGCTAAATCTCCTCTAGTCTTTGGGCTAAGCTCCCCCACCGCAAATACAAAACCATCCTAAAGTCAAAGATGCTGCACCTAAATACACTCACGTTTCCTGCCTCCTGTGTTAACATTCAGCTCTTCAACAGGGTCAAAGATGTCACAAGTGGATTGAAGCAAAAACCCCAAAACGAGGAAATTAATGAAAACTGATGAAAGACTTATTTTCAAAATCACTGTATCTAAAGTTTTGTTCTGAAGGCCAGTGAATAACTTATTACATAGCCTCAACATGCTTGAATAAGATTTCTATTGTTTGATACTCTATTGTTTATTGGTATAGCTTGCTTCTTTTAGTGGTGAACATATAAAATCCAGTTATTTTCTAAGGAAGACGTGGATTTCTGCATTTTCTTCTTAGTCACAAGGTGCATTTAAGAGAAGATTGATGCTTTCAGAATGACATGTTGTCTTAAATGCACAATAAAATGACAACTATTTTATTGTACCTCATAGAAAGATATACATAACCACACACAAGCTTTCTCTTTTCAAAGTTCAAGATAGTTTCTGCAGCAGACCACAGTCTAGTCTGAGCTGTTTATAATTTAGGGTCAGACCGTTCATTCTCACATTATTACAGGGATGCGTTCTGGCAGGGAACATGAAATCTTCCTCTTTTCCTGAGTTGGTTCAGTGCCAAAGGAAATTCTGAGAATTGCTCCTTGCAAACACACTGTCATCTGAGAGCAGCGACCTTCTGTGGTGTATGTTCAAAACTCTGTCTCCTCTAATATTTCCAGACTGGTTTCCTTCACCAAGTGTCACAAGAATTATCCCAAGACCCTTGTTAGTCTGACTTGCACACTGTGGGCATGCATTTTAACCAAGATAGATGCCAGTTCTCTCAAGCAAGCAATATATAAAGAAGGTTCTGCTCAGACATTTCTAATTCCTGGGTAAGAAGTGGCATCCTGTGAAAATAATTTTGGAAATGAGAGCACCTGAATCAACCCACTAATGAAAAATTACAGGACAGAGATGGCAGAGGTGTTTACTAAGGTATGGCCAGATGAGTCTGCCCAATTGTACACACATCTCTACTGCATTTTGCTTCATTAAACAATATCCTAACTACATGGGATCTTTTTGCAGATGCAGTTCCCACAATCTGGGACAAAGGAGAGCCATACCAGACATTGGTGACATAGGTCCCTTCAGACAGTGTTAAGTCACCTGCAACAATTCCTGCAGTCATATCACCTGGAATATTATTGAAACACCACAGTGCCATCAGGCACATGTGGTAAACTTCATCTGCTGTCTTTAAAACACAACCTCAAAGTCTCATTTGCCATGGAAACTCCTTCCCCCTTGCCCCAGTATGCTCTGTAGCCAACAGGATCTGCCTTTCCCTGCTCTGTTTTCACCTCTGCTCCTGCTAGCCCATGCCACGATCTGAGGCAGCTGCTGGCATCACAAGGAATGACTGCAAGAAACCTTGCATTCCTGGACTTTTTTCCATGGAAAATAATTTGACTTTTGGCATTTATTTTTGTTTGAAATAATGTAGGGAAAACATACTTGAATGATAACTGCACACAAATACTTTCTGTCAAGCGAGACATGAGAAACCGCACTGAAAGAATACAGGAGGCAACAAGATTTTCCCTACTTTTTAAAGATATCTTTTAAAATCCTTTCTCTGTTTTCCACTGTATCAGGCACAAGCTACAGCATGTCAGATATCACTTCTGTTCCAGCCAGCTCCTGCCTCCTTATGCCTCCCTGCTAAGGTCCTTGGAGGGCAGGCTGCTGCAGGCTTCCTTCTCCTCTCTGCATGCCTTAGGCTCATCCTAAGTTCTTTCCTATCAGCAATCCTTCTCTCCTCCTGTGTTGCTAACATTTCCTACTTCTTACTTTTTAAAGCTGCCTGCTCCTCTACTGCTTAGTAGCTGTGAGTGTCCTGTGCCCAAATGTCTTGCTGCAGAGGTAAATAACTAGACAGAAGTTTGACATCTTGTAAGTCAATTAAAATCAGGGGAAGAAAATGACAATTATAGTTTATCTATAGAAATGGCCAGTTTTCAGGTGCACAGAGGAAATATTTATGGGTAAGAGAGAGACAATGAACATTTTTAATATGGACGCATTTTTTATTCACTAACAGAGGAGATATTGGGGTTGAGGCAACCACTTCTTAAAGAAATTTCTAGGAACAACACTTGATCTTAACTGCAGAAATCTGAAGGTCTGCTTCAGTATTAGGTACATCAGTTTTGGTACAACTTCAGTGAAAAAAACAACTTAAAAGATCAAGAAAAAAAAAGGCAAGTGATTTTAATCATGTGATACTAAATAATCAGGGCTGTGCATGACTTTATAAATGCTTTTATTTATCTAGAATTGTATTTTTTTCTCTAATTTTTTTCTCTTGTGTCTGTTTTTTTTTGGTGCCATTTATGACTTCAGTCCTTCAGTAAAGAGCCACAAGTTTTGCAATAACTATACCATTTTGTTTCTGGTCTTTCTAGCTCCTTTTTGGTGGGGCAGCCTATTTTCTTTATGATTTTGGGTTTTTTCATGAACTTATGCTCAGGAAATTCTTATATGATGCGCATTTCAGGGGAAGGGGCATCTCTGTTTATCTACAGGATGGAAATTGTTTAGCCTTTGTGGTTTCTAAAAGATGTTTGTAGGCAAAACAGAGCTCAAAACACAGCCTAATCCACAGTGATATATTAGTTCTCCTTTCCTGTCAGCTTTCCTAAACCAAGATTTCGCCTTGTCTGTGAACATTCCCTTGAAGAGGGCAGCTTGGATGGCTTCCACATCCTAACTCTCTGATTTGTGGCAGCTATGATCAAGTGGGAATAGAGCTTGTTACAGTAATCCATCAGTGGTTTAACACATGCAGGAACATCCCAAGGAGGGAGACCTTGGGCGACACGGGGAAGGTTAAGGCTATAATTTCTCTTAATGTGATTTTGTCTGGCCTTTTTGGATTTTCGTCCGCTTTGGGCAGGGCCACTGGATCAGCAAACCACAGACTGAAAAACTGTGCTCAATTTTGCACGCTCTTAGACCTAATTTTTTTTTTTTTTAGTGACAGCAGTAGGTTAAGCTTTCTTCCACTTTCTATGACTGAAAAATAGAAGAACGACTTGGGAGAATACCATACATGGTGGTGAGAATTTTGGAAAACAAAGTCTCTTCTCTTTTGTGGTAATTTTTCTTCTTAGTGATTAACTTGATCCCAATCTAAGAAAAAAGGGAAATAACTTCTCAGCAAAGAGAAGAAGCAGGAAATGAGAAACCAATACACCTAAATGCTAAAAAAGTAAGAATCATGCAAATTAAAACAAAAAACACAACAGAAAGTTAAAATCTTCCAAACATGAGAAACCAAACTCACTGAAGGCAATAAACCAGAGCCTAAACATAGCCTGTACAAGAGGAAAACTAGGAGAAAAGAGATGGAATCTAAACAGAAAATATTTAACAATATAAAACAAAAGCAACAAATTCCTTTATGGTAAAAAGAAAAATAAATATGTAGGAGGTCCTGGATCACAGGGGAGAAAAGAAACCGAGGAAGACAAAAATCAGAGAAGGGAAGCAAGATTACTTCTTTTCATCCAGCTTTACCACAGAGGATGTTGGGGAAAAAACTACTCTGGTGCTCCTTTCCTTTTTCTGTATTATATTTTTAAGAGATGTGAACTGATAGTGAGGTTTGAAACCTTACTAGCAGAAATACATGTTTGAGAGAGATGATATCTTGCAAAGAACTAAACAAGTAAAATACAGTAATTATGACATCAATTAAAATAAAGACATTGAGGCACTGGCTAAAATGAACATGAATATGTATGAAACTATACTTGGTAACTGAGAGAATTAAAGGATAGTAGAAGTTTTGCCTATCCCTAGAAAAGCAGCAAAGTTGATGCAGTGGTCAAGGTTTTGTTACTGTATCTGGTAACTTGGCTGAAAGGATGAGTGACAGGAAACTTAATACATAAAAACCGCCACTATGTTCTGAATGTTTATAAAATAGGAAATTGATAAGACTAAGTAAAGAAGATAAAATTTCAAAATCTTTTCAAGGGACTCATGGGAGGCCACTTATGAATTGTGACGTTAAGAGAGCAAAAGAAAAGAAGGAATACACATTGATTCTCATTTCTTGACAGGGCTAAGAGCAGGCATCTCATGGTTTGTGCTTTGTATCATACTAATATTCAAAATTATCTGGAAACAAGGAAGCACATCCAGAAGGTAAAATCCACAGGTGGCAGGAAATTATTCAGATTAGTCCTGACTGAAGATTATTAGGGGTTTGAGACATAAGCAGTAAATCTTCTTCAGGAGATCATGGTCACTGCTGTAGACTGCAATGAAGTGCAGAGTGCACGGCAGCATGCCACTCCATTGGGAGTTCTGAATGCTCTGTCAGCTCAGGACAGCCTGGCTGTCCTTGGGAACTGCCCTGCGACAATGGGTGTCCAAAGGGTACCAGCAGTCAAAGAACACATCTAACAAAAGGTAGCAGAATGGACAAACACAGTAAGATTTGACAGTGATAAGGAGAGGCTGGAATACTGTACTTACTATTGTTTAACACATTCCAAAAAAGTAAGATGAAGGAAAACTGTGGAAATGGTCTCATAAACAAAAGATATAAAAGGAACATTTAAGACTTAGACAAGGATCTGAGCAGCCTAATTTAATCTGGTCTTGCACGGAAAAGGGTGATGGATCATATGACCTTCAGAGATCCTTTCCAACCTAAGTTATTCTGTTAATTAGAAAGAAAAAATATTTTAACTGTTCAGTATATTCAGACAGTAATTCCTGAAACCCACAAATTGAACAGCAGAAAAAATAGATTATGAATTCATTGTTGCAAGAACTGCACTAGAAGCCAAAATAAGATTTCATTTTTGCAGTTAAAAAAAAAAAAAGTATTGTATTATACAGATGTCCTGTGTTGTGGGGGCAGAGTTGTTTGCCCTGACACTCTCCAGCTCCTCTCCCAATATCCAAATAAGGTGGCCTTTGGAAAAGAAATCCTCCCTCTATTTGATGCACATAATGAGAATTATGGCTCATGAAATAACATTTTTCTAGGAGAAATCTTTCATTTCCTTAGAAAGTTCTTGTGCTCTTCTGTCAAGCAGCTGGTATTGGCCACTGTCTGAATCAAGACACTGGACTAGGAGGACACTATACTTATCTGCTGTAATTATTACCATTTCCATGACACTTGACTCCTAAAGAGAATTTTTATGTTTGCTATCTCCCATGTTTACTCCATTCATGAAGCAATGTACTATTTTTAAGGGTTATTCATGAAATTTCACACTCTGAGTTTACAGTGTTCCTATGATGCTGGTCACAGCAGTTATAATCTCCATACCATACTGAGCCATTGACCAGACCTATACATTAACCAGGGAATTACCATTTTTTGACAAGATTCCTTTATTTCTATTTATATTCCCTAACTCCTATGGAGATCTCAAGAGATCCTCTGGAGATGCTCAAAACTCGCCTGGACTTTTCTTCTGCAACCTGCTTTACGTGAAACTGCTTTAGCAGGAGGTTGTACTAAGTCATATGCTGAGGTCCTGTTCAACCCCACCAATTCTGTGATTCTGTGAGTTAAACCAAGTACTTCAAGGACTCTTTAATTCTAGAGACAAATTTTATTAGTAAAAAATTAATTCCTTCCATTGGATTTAAAATACAATCAGGCATCTGCCTTATAAAAGAGATTCCCTCAAGCCACAGAATAAATGAACCTGAAGATACTGGTCAAAGTTTTAACTTGAAAATAGCTCCTAATAGTTAAATACATTAATAATGTACATAACATTAACATGGCTGTCACAACCAATGGCTGCCTAAGAGTGCTCTGACGAAGGAACCTTGTGACAGACAAAAATAAAGTTCAGGAGAGGGAGTACTGGCATCTTTGAAACTCAGTGCAAATGACAAAATGAACACACAGTTGTAAATAGTGCTGCAACCAGGAGGATCAAAAAATCAAAGAAGAGAATAGAATAAAACCTTAAATATTTCACTTCAAAGAGGTGTTATAAAAATTTACATGTAGATGTATTTACCTACTGGACATACCTTGGCTGACCTAGTGATGGCCCCGATCTCTGAATAAAGATCAGTGCTGTCTGGGAACTTTTCTACCACCATAGTGCAGACATGGTGCAGGAGGGACTGTTTGTGCACTGTGTCCTTGACTTCTGGAACCTTCTCGAGGTAGCTCAACTCAAAAGCTTTGGCCTGTAATGAAAAAAAAAGGACATTAAAAATAAAGTCATTTAAAAAAAGACATTAAAAATAAAAATGCTTACTCCTTCCCATGCAGATTGGTAGACAAAAATGATGAGCAATAAGGGGCAGAGGGGAAAGAAAAAGAATCCTACAGGAGAGGAAACTCATTGCTTTTATTAATTTTTAACTTGCTAAAGACTAGGCCTAAAATCAGTCCATCTGCAGTGAAATGACCCACGACACAGTTCTCACACTTTGAATGCAAAGCATCAATACTACACTTAAGGGAGATACACTAGAACAGTGCTTAGCTCCACTTTCCTTCAGATTATGCTGAAAGAGGTAAGACACAATACAAAACACCCTAACACAGAAAAAAAAGCACTAAATTTTCCCTAAATTTTCCCTAAGTTACTTTTCTGGTACAAAATAAATAGTGGGTTGCAATTTTCACAATGGTTTTGACTTATGTTTTTTTGAAGGAAAAAAGCTAGAGAGGAAATCCTGGGACATCAGGCTTACATTGGTTCCATTCAGAAAGTTCCCAATGGCTAGCAGAGTAGAAAGGATAAATCCCAAAGTTTTATTGTGCTCCAGTTGGTCCATTCCCTCCTTCAGGTCTAGCAGCGGTTCAGCAACTTCCTACCATAGGAACAGAAACAAGAAAGTGAAGGTTAGTTTTTAATTCTATGGTTTAGATTAATTACTGCAAAAAGTTCCTGAACTGGCGTCTTGCAGAGTGTAAACTGGCCATGTGTGCTGGCTTTCTTCCATGTTCCAGCTAATAAATCACATACAAGGACAGCAAAAAAAGTACATAAAATATTTTCCTACTGTAGTTCCTTTATGTATGCATCTGCCTTACTTGTCCAGGGACTATCCTGTGATTCCATACCGGAGAATGCTGCTGCATTTCAGTTAAATCCATGAACATGCCCAAGCCCCAACTTATAAAAAAGGCTTCTTAAAAGTATTTTTTTCTAATCTTTGAACAACAAATTTAAAAAGTTAGAAACCTTACTGACTTAAAATTTGTAGCTTGACCCTACAGCTTTCTTCAAATGATAGCTATTTCTGTGTTTTAGATATGGTTTTGTGCTTATGAGAATTTAAAACTGAAAAAAAAATCTGCTGTAAACATAAAGCTTTAGAAATAGTCTCATTTCAATATTTTAATTTAATGCATCTTTCATCTTCACATGTTATCTGAGTATAGATGTGCAGACTGGTGAGGCTTGAAATCATAAATTCTGTTCCATTACCTCAGGAAGTGAACTGCACCAGAGAGTTCAAAGGAAGAGAGTGAGGGTAATTGAGTTGACAGAACTTATTTCTATGTCTCTGTGTGTGTTTCTAATTACTTTGTATGCACACTAACAGTTCACATTGTTTTTATCTTCAAATGCCATTCTAACATCCATAAGCAGCATTCCTTTCACAGAATCATAGAATGGTTTGTTTTGGAAAAGACTTGAGGATCATCTAGTTCCACCCCCTGTGCCATGGGCAGGGAGACTTTTTTCCCAATTTCCCATATTGTTATACTCTTTATGAGCCAAGAAGCCAAAATTAAGCTGCTATTTTAGACCAAGAGGCAAAGTAATTGAGAATTTCACTTTCTTGGAGACACACAATTGTTTTTTCAACAACTGTAGTGATATTTTACCATAAAAGATGAATGAAATATATTTCTAGTCCCTACAGAAAAATTTTTCTCTTGAAAAGAATATGGAAAATTCAAGACAAATTAAGAGATGAGATAGTGAGCTATGTCATTTATACATCAGAGGAGAGGTGCTAAATAATCCAAGACATTATCAAAGTGAATTAAAATGATACTGCTGCACAGTATTCTTTGAGTTGCATTAAAGTCAGAGTTGATTTAGTTTGTTTTGTTGCATTGTGGGATGACTCAATCTGCTCTGAAACTATGGTAAACATGGGCTTCTGAACTATTTCATTTAAATCAATTTTCAACCTGCCAAAAAAACATTGCTAAAAGACTAATTTAAAACATTCTCCAGGTAAATAAGAAGGTGGCATAAGAGGCTTCCAAACCAGGCCATACTGAGCCCTTCATTGAGCTATTTAGACAAGTTATCTAATCTTAGACTTTTTTGCATATAGCTCACATTTGTAATTATTCTTTATTTCTTTTTTTTATTGGAGGATTAAAGAACAATAAAAAAGTGTGCAACATACTGAACAATCAGATAAATTTCTGATTTTTTCAAATTTATCCACTCTTGTTTCCTATAAAACTC
Source organism: Zonotrichia leucophrys gambelii (assembly GCF_028769735.1). Taxonomy (NCBI): domain Eukaryota; kingdom Metazoa; phylum Chordata; class Aves; order Passeriformes; family Passerellidae; genus Zonotrichia; species Zonotrichia leucophrys. The sequence continues at coordinate 86,612,405 of NC_088171.1, read as the reverse complement.
ACCTTCACCTAAAGTGGGCAGACAGATAAGGCAGAGCTACCTTATATCCTTGGATATCACATTTTTATTTTTCAACTAAAAATTAGGTTTGAATGAAATTTGAGGACTGGTCCAGAACTTCTGTCTGAAAGACATCTTATAATGCCTGATCCAATGTTTGATGGACATGTACAAATGAACTCAATTCATTGTACTTTTTTCATTTCTGCACCTGCTTTTATTAATTTTGTGACCTTTTAAGTAGTCAGCAAAAAGGATATATTTGTCTGCAGTGATCTTAATAAAAAAAAAAAAATCAAAGTTTCTATTCCTTTTTTAAGACCTTTACAGCCCCTTTGAGAGAATAGAATTTGACAATACCTGCATCATAAGTAATTCCATATGAGGAATGAGTAGCAACACAGTGCAATTTTTTTAACCTCTTCGGTCTGTGCATTTAAATACCAAAAGAATAGAATAGAATACCAAAAGAAAGGAGAGGGAAATTTTTGCTCCACTAATGACCTTCGGTAGGTATTTAAGTTAATATTCATCCATTTTTCTTTAATTTTAGATTTTTTAGAGAGAGCAAAGAGTGAATATTTATTCATGCAGTTCAGCTCCTCACTGGGTGAGGATGCTCCCTACAAATGTACCCCTACTTGCTTCAGTTAATTAAATTCAAGCTAAGAAAGATGATTTCTCTTATTATGTCTGAAAAGTTTTTAATGAATATAAACAATGTATCACTTAACCCATTTCTTGAACAATTAACATTCTTTTCTTTCAGGTTATCAGAGATGAAGCCAAAACCTACTTAGGCAGAACTCTGTTCTTGGCAGGTTAGCAGAAGAGTCTCATGTATCAGAACCCCGGTCTTATCAATAACTCAGGTATTTCACACTGTTGGTAACAGGGACTATCTAAAACTTCCAGCCTCATGGAAATAATAGCACTCATATCTTACATAAAATGAATGTGTGACTTGGTAAATAATATGGGTGCATTCTGAACTGCTATGAATTTTCCTTAATACAAAATAAGATTCAAAAAGAAAAGATCAAGCAAATGCCGGACAAAAAAAGAAAGGCAAAGCTGTGGAGCTAAGTGATTTTGGGACCTACTTTTCATGAAGGGTTTGACCTTCTGCAGATAGATCTACAAAAACATAGTTTCAAGAACAGAAGAATGTTAGCAGCTCAGGGGTCTCTTTTATCATCATAATCACTAATGCAAATTACTTCATTTTTTAAAAATTGAATATCACAGTATCTTATTTCAGTCCAAATAACATGTACATTTACTGATTACCTGGAACTCTGACCTTACTCTGTAACTGGAGACCCAGGTGCTCACTCTGCCTTGCACTCTTGATGTCTGATCCTGTTTCTTTGCCCTCACCCAAGACCCAAGCTGTCTGTCCTATCTATGCTTGTCTGCTAGGCTTATCATGTGCTCCTCATACTTCATCACACTTATCACATGTTACTTCCTCTACCATTTTATGGTAAGTACTGTGCTTAGTCCTATCTACCTTCAAACAGGGACAAAAATGTTGGTTTTGTCTTCCCTACAGATGTTGCTTCTCTGAGTAATTTAACTATTTGAGACATTTTGTACTAGCATGCCTTTTACATGAATTTTAGCTGGCAATAAATTAACTTTGTAGCAAAAGGAAACTCAGAATTTCTTTAGCTTTTAGTGGTGCTTCAAATGTTGCTTTTTGATTGAGAGGACCCTAGAAATTCTAGGTATATGCAGAGATTAGTAACTACTGCTAACTCAGCTTACATGAAAGGTACAATTTAGCCTTGTGGTAACTTCAAAACAGAATAAACAGCTGTACCAGAGTGCAAAAAACCCAAAACAAAACAGAACAAACTGGCAAGAAGTATTCAGGCCATATACAAGTATTTTGCTATACAAGTCAGAAATGTAAATGGCTAATACTAAAACATTCCAATAAAAATCCTGGGTATTCATGTGATTGCATGTCCTAACATCTAAGAAAATTAAATAAATGTTGAGTAATCTTGACGGTATCACCTGCAAATCATTCCACTGTTGCACAGCTCATTAAATAACAATTTCTAGGTAAACATAAGGAATTTTCACAAGCATGTGAAACTTTTTTCACATGTTTCACTCTTTAGAATCCATATCACACAGTTATACTGATTTTTTCAATACACACCTATGTGCACAGATACAAAAGGAATATGTAGAGGAGAGATTTAGTGGCAATGCCAAGGGTATGCACCACAAGTGCAGCCAAAAGGAAGCTCCTGTGCAGAGATTTCTGAAAACCTTGTGAAAGGCAGCAAGTACCTGAAATCTCCTGAAACACAGCTTCATTCTGTCTCACCTATGCATGAAAATTTTATCCTCTTTTTTAAAATTTGTGCCCATGATTCATCATTCTTGTTAGACGCCCCAATTATAGTGTTCTTTGAATGAATGCCAGCCACGGAGAAGGTGGCAACAAATGTGTGTGACTGAGCTGAACTGTCTTTTATTTAGAATTTTGAGAGCTATAAACACAAGAACTTTAATGGATGGTGTTTTCCTTAGTTCAAATTGATGTAAGAAAGATCAATACTCTCATGATATAAGACTGAATACAGTAGTCCTCACTCAATCTATATGAAAGAAAAAAGTAATTTCCTGAATAACAACATCTGGAGAAGATGTGGCAGAGATTTAGCCCTCTTCTTTGTTTCAACATCATTAGTGACTAATTAAAGGAAGGAAGACATAATCTCTTAATTTTCTTTTATAGAAGGAAGAGATTATGAAGGATCAGTTTAGCTGTTTCCTGCTTGGCCACCGAAACAAAAGCGACCCATTTACCATTTCCTCAAAACGTCCATATAATACCAAGGTCAGGGAAAGATTAAGCAAAGCCTCGGAAGAGTCTCCACCCATCCCTGTGCTTTTCCTCACCTTTTCCACTATCTCATAGTCCATCTTGAAAGCCCAGAGCTGGAGCCTGGCGGAGAGTTCGCTGATGGAGGAGAGGGTGAGGAGGAACTGCTCAGCGCTGCCCAGGGGGACATCGGGATTCGCCAGCTGGGCCTCCTGGATCTTCTGCTTTTCCTCCTCGGTGGGGATCATGGTCAGGATCTTCTGTACAGGGAGCCAAAAGGCAAACATCAGTGGTGGGGCTGAGAGGAGTGTGAGGGCTGGTTGCTGTGTGACCCCACAGCAGCCACAGTCGAAGTCCTCAAGTCCTTGGCTGTTAAATTAGGACAGCACAGCAGCAACCAAGAACTAATCCACTGTACAAGGAAGCAAAACAAGGACAGCTATCTCATACATCTGCAGTTTGTTTAAAAATGTGTCTGGATTGAAATTTTTATTTTTTTTAAAATCTGTGTTCAGTAGATAGTAAGTGGCTAATCATGGGATGAAACACTGAAGGGCATGAAAGGAAATTGGTTAGGACTGATCTCATCGACTTTCATATGTTTAAGTCAGAACTTAATATCTTTTTGTAAATTACATGTGGAAGTAAGGGTAGAAGGAGACCAGTTTTGTGACCTGTGATTTACAGCAAGTGAGACTAGACTTTAAGGTCTCTTTTAGCCCCAATATCTCTAAATCATCTAGCGCAATTGTAAGTATACAGGAATAACTTGAAGACTCCTGTCCCTTGCTGTCCTCATAATTTCTTACTTTTGTTCAGTCTGTTTTGTTTTTCTTATGGAACATGGAAACTATTACAGCTTACTAGGTCACTCTTAAAGATTTCACCCTAACAACAACTTCTCAAGGAACACACATTGAATTTAAAGCTGAATTATGCATTGCTTAACATATGGCCTTTTTTCCTTTTATCTGAAAGAGGGTCTCAGTATTTTCAGTTTCTGCTGTCAGTGTGGTAGAAAATATTTAAATTTTAAGTCATGAATTTTACAGGCTTGCTTAAATGTGGCAGTTTTCCTTCTGAAATTATTGCTCTCTAAGGTATTGCTTCTTAATTAGTTTTTAACACAATAAATGCACTTCAAAATAAAAAAGAAAATCAAAACAACATAAAGACATCAGATAAGTTGAGGTCTCTACCCTATTGATCAATGCCTCCTTAAAGCAAAGCAGATTTCTAACACAACTTATGTTTATTCATCTCAAGAATGACATGTTTTTGCTGTAGCCGTCTATAATGATAGAGGCTGTTTTGAAGGGGAGGAGAGAATAATAAAAATACAGCCAAAAAACTATCAGACCTGCCAATCCAAACTACAGCCTTGTTCCAGCACTGGACATAGCCAATCCATCAAAGCAGCACAACTGCCCCCTTCCAGTACTGAAAGTTTCCCTGGCTGTTTCTACAGCACTGGAGCTAAGTGTGGATAGACAGCAAGGGACTTCTCCTGGGCAATCAGGCCAAGAACAAAAGTGAAGCAGGCAAATAAGGTTCAATTTGTTGAAATGGGACTTATTTAATTTCAGCCACAGCATTTCTATTGTTGTCCATTTTCTTCTGTTGACTTCCATAAACATTAAAAAGAAGCATTTTTTTCTGTTAATGTTGCCTGCCTCTCTCTCTTGCTCTTTGTTATAAACAATGACAAAACCAAAAAAAAGCCTCCTTGCTTGGACACTCAAGATTCCACCTAAATAAATTATTTTCTTAAGAAAAAAAAAACAAAAGAAAAAAAAAGGGGAGGAAAATCCCTCAACACACTCTGGTGCTTTTACTTAGCCTGAAAGGACTGCTTGGAAAATATTCTGATGTACACGTGTTTCAACTGACAACACTTGTGTTTGATTTTGAGATGCGCCATCCATCCATCCATCCATCCATCCATCCATCCATCCACCTAGACATGTTAAAATCTGTAACTTGGGTCATACCTAACATAAAACTAGATTTCTAATTACCTGCTTTATAGTCTCATTGCTAAATCAATACTCATGTAAAAAAGTCTGAAAAAACGCCCAGACTGAGCCTGAAACTCATAAAGAAAGGTGCTTTGCAGTGTCCCTTGAAGGAGTCAGGCATCTTAGTGCCTACTCCTCTCTTCCACAAGAGGAAGACAGGCCCTCAGCTGAGACAGGGCAGCTTGCAAATAGGATCATAGTGGACATCCATACATGGAGAGTTTAGCAGTAGCCATGTGATGGGTGTAAAAATGCTTCTGATGCATTTTTGAAGGCTAACACTGCAGCAGTATTCTCAACTGCCTCCTACAAATAACTAGGATTTTGGCAGCTACTCAGGGATCCCACAAGTATTTTGTGGTGGGGCAATGCCTTCACTCCAAATTTTACACTGCTTTGGGGCATTTTAAAGAGAGCAAAGAAACAGTAAGCTTTATTTCCAAAGGGACCCTCTTCCTCCTTGAGCTTTATATAAACATCACAAGATAGATGGAGCTGACAAAAAGCATTCGAGTCCAAGTTCTGCAAGACTGCTGTGCTGCATACCATACTATGTGAAACAGGGGATGCCAAACAAAAGAGGCTGTGCTTGTGGTGCCAGCTGCAGTGGATCAGCCCTGCTGCTGAAAGCCTTGCCTTCGTGGAGCTAGAGCTGCTAGCAGATCTCACACCATCCAGGGCGCAAGTGCCCCAATGACAATGACCTACACCAGCACTCCTGACCTGCTTGGGCAAATGATTCTGATCCTGCTGGTCATCATCCTTGGTGTGCCCCTGAACAAGTAATGAAATGCTCCTCTTCTTGATTTCCATGCTGTGACTAATTTGAGCCATTTGTTTGGTGCTGGAAACTGATGAGTATACCATCTGCCACTTTTTTATTATTTTAGTTTTTATTTCTCTTATTTTTTGAAAAAAAACCCACCCTAACAGTAAAAGTAGCATAAAATCACAGCAGGGCAGAAGGTTACTGGCACCTGATGTGACCATTAAATCACAAACAGCTTCGAGTCCAATCATTAGTTCATATTGCTCTTCCCAGTACACAGAATCCCAGAGTGGGTTATGTTGGAAGGGACCCCAGTGGGACTACTGATCCAAGCTCCCTGCTCAAGCAGGGCCATCCCAGAGCACATGGCACAGGACTGCAACCAGATGGTTTATGAATCTCTTCAGTGAGGGAGACTCCACAGCCTCTCTGGGCACCCTGCTCCAGTGCTCAGTCATCTGCACAGTATAGAAATTCTTCCTCATATTCAGGTGGAACTTCCTGTGCATCAGTTTTTGCCCATTGCTCTTGTCCTATTGAGAAGGACCTGGATGCATCCTCTTGACACCCTCCCTTCACATACTTAAATATCTCAGTTTGCTCTTCCCCATGCTGGACAGACCCTGCTCCTTCAGTCTTTTCTTGTAACTGAGGTGGTGTCAGCAACCTTCATGTCAATAAAAGAAAAGCTGATAATCAATAAACCCTATGCTCATATTCTCTAGTACATGTGACACATGTATTTCACCTTCATGCATTCTCACACAACTGTTTGGGCCAGAGCCTTATGTTTTGAGGAAAACATGTATGCAAATAATTGAGGAAAATAAGCAATTTTTGCATGAGATAATTGACCCCAATTATTCTGCTGCCAGACTCAGCCACCTGCTTGAACTTTCAGCAAAGGGATCAAACTGCTCATTTCCTGGACTCTGCCATCCTGAGGTATAATCTCCAAAAGTTCCTAAGAGGGAAGGCTTTAAAAACCAACATATGGCTGAGGATGATGGACACCTCAGTGTGGGATGCAAGGAAGCACCTAAGCAGTGATGGCGAATAGCCCAGCACCTCTGAGGAAATTAGGTGCTTAATTTTCTCTTTCATGAGATGCTGGGCTTCTCAGTGACAATGAGGTTGCAGGAGTGTCTCATCTTTGGTGTTTGGTTTCACCTGATCTTACCAGGTGAACAACAGCCAAAGAAAATAGTAACTCAAATATCTGTTTGTTGTTGTTGTGTCCAAAGCTTTCTGTGGCTTGAGGACCACAAACACATAAGCTGCACCACCAAGCACATGTTAGTGGGTATTTCACCAGATATTTGACAGGCCTCAGAAGACAATCCAACTCCTGAAAGGCTCTCTCACATTTCAGGTTCCCAGGCAGCTGTTAACAAGACCCACTGCTGGTTTGCATTATCTGCTGAAACTCTAAGAAAATGTAACAGCATATGAAGGTCAGAACTTCACTGTAAGGGAAGCTGCCTGCACTAATATTATTACAACTTTTCCAAAAATGATCCAATTCTGAGAAAGAATTCCATCTGAAATGATGGTGACCATCCTTGTAAATCAGGAACTGATACCTCAGACAGACCAGTCCTCTTCCTCAGCTCTCTACAGAAATACACGAACATGTCATTGCTGGTCACAGGAACTGCAGATTATGTTTTGGTTTGCTGCAAGGAGAGAAAGTGTGGCTTTTTTTTAATTAAATAAAGTCTGAAACAGATTAGGGCTGTGATATGATGACTGTGGGTCAGCAAGGCACCACTGAGGCCATTCTCTCTTCTGTCTAGACTTGTGAAAAAGGTGTTCTTTCAGGTCACACAAGCTAGCATTGTTTGAAACATCACACTCTTACAAAGCATTAGACAAACAAATTGGAAACTGCAAATGTTGATGTACCATGTCAATGATCAGAATAAAAATGTAAATAACTTACTTGTTTCCAAAAATCAAATTTTGATTTCTTTATATACATATCACCACCTGGCTTTTTAACATCAAGCTCTCACATCTTACCCCTTTTTACATCTCAGGGCTATCTAACCACTCCAGACACCAATATTTCAAGCTATTTATTATGGGTATGCAGGGTGTAGCACACCTGGGTATGGAGGGTACAGCACACCCAGAGATTTTTTTTTTTTCATTTCAAAGCTTTATTAAAAAGCTATACCTGCTAATGAAATCAACATCATGTAGCATCACAAAGCCATATTGTAAAGCAGAAAACAAACCATGCTAATTTCCTCACAGCATTACCCTAATTTTAGTCTGCTAAATTAACCATAGCCTTTGGTATTAATTGATTTTGGTCCACACTTCTTTATTAAGCAACCCTTTATAGAGAGATCCACTCATTTTCTTCTGTACAGACAAGCACCAAGGACTGGTTTATTGGACTCCTTTCTTGCAGTTGCCTCTGATACACAAAAATTAGGTGCCAGGATTTTAAGCTTGCCTCTTTTGCTTAACTCCCAGCAAGACCTCATCCACTGTAAGGAGGCAGTTCTTTATTCTGCGTTGAGCTCCAGGTTGTTTGAACACAATGAATGCCAGGTTTTCAAAGAAAGGAAAACACAAACACTTTGGCAAATGTAAGGTGGCAAAAATTTTTTTTAGCTGGACTGGCTTGTGCTTGCAAACACATGATGTGCATTCCTCTGAAAACACATTTCAAACAGTTTCTGGTTTGCATACTAAGTGGACTACATCTGCCTTTCTAGTGTCATGGCCCGACTTTCTGCCTTTTTTCACAGCTCAGAGGTACCTAACTGCTTTAAGACCTAAAAATATGCAACATAGTTAGGAACAGAGGGCTATAAAATAAGTGGAGTATTTTTTCCACTTAGTTATATATTTAAAGTTAAAAAGTAAAGTATGGATTACTAACAAGAATTCAAAAGCAATGTAGGGCAGCAGCGGAGGCTCTACTGGACCCAGTGCTCTAACATGGGACTGAGCAGATTATGAATTGGGCTATCATGAACCTGGGCCTGCAGCCCACTGCATTCCTGCTTGTTGCTAGCACTACTGCCAGCACTGCTCTAGTCCTCTGTCCTTAGAGGAATCCTTAAGGTCACTTTAAAGGCACCATTTAATCCACTGAGGTGCAGAACACACACACTCACATGACAGTGACAATGCTCCTCAGCAAAGGACAGAGCAGAGAGCTCTCTGCCAAGGCAAAGGATGGTTCAGATGACTTTTACACTGTAGGTGCTCTGCTCTTTGTTGGATCTGACAAAAGCTGAAGATGATCCTAAATTGTAGCTTCTCTGAAATATTAGTAGTGAAGGTTATGTTGCCACTGCACATATCTATTTTCCTGTTCTCTTTACATCTCTCTTCTGCTTACCAGATGTGACATTTCTTCTAGATCTAGATCTGCACAATTATTGTGCAGAAAGGCTTTTGAGTGTCCACAGTGGTACAATTTTTTAATTAGGCTAATAGCATATTTTTTTCCCATACAAGTCCTGCCTCAATCAACCCATAGATAAGAAATCAATTGCATTATATAGTAAATTGCTGTATTATCTGTGGGGTTTTTAATACATGAACCTGATTCTTACGCTATTACCGATTCATTCAAAATGGCCACCAATTTTTTCCTTATATTTAGATAGATATGAACCAGAAAACTTCTAAAAATCTAGACTGAAAAAAACAATCTGTCTTCCCTCTATGCTAACTTCAGGGCTAAACAGACAGAAAAAGAGAAGAGACATAGCAAACAAAGTTTGCCTCCATTGTAGACCAAAGGGGCAGTATAGAAAACTGAGGCAGGGATCTGCTGAAAACAGTGGGAATCAGAGTAAAGCATTTTAGTATCAACCTGTGTGCTACGTGGCCAATTCTGAATAGCTTAATCCAGCCCTCTCCATCACTATTAAGGTCTGACTCTGCAGCATGCTGTAAGAAAAATATGTAATTGGGAGTGAAAAGGAAATCTGAATTCAGTGTAGGGTTTTACCTGATAAGAAGTAAATAATATATATAACTGAGGGAAAAAAACTTTTCTCCATGGACATAATCCTTCCCAACCAATCAAGACCTCATTCCTCAAAGTGCAAAGTATCTGAGCTCAGCTGCACTTACCCTTTCTCTTGATTTCAAATACCTGAATGATCACATGAGGATTACTCACATCTCTAGCTTCAAGCTGTGGGGACAGACCTCAGAGACCTTTTCTTTAGCACTGGGCAAGTATATTAATAGTGCCCAATTTCCTGGTTTCTTGAATTCTTCAGATTGAAATCCACTTTCATATATATTTTACATTAAATTATGGGTTCCTGGCAGCTAATGGAAAGGGCACCCAAAGCAGGGTGTGGTGGTACAAAGCACAGCTGTGGACACCACAACAGGTGGTTGGCAGATGGGCAGCCCAGAGACAAATGTTGGCAGTGGAAAGGATGGGCTGTGCAGAGCACCTGAAGCCAGAGAAGGACACAATTCCAAGGAGATGATACCCAGAAATTAATGAAGACTTGTCCTCCTTTGTCAGCCATTTTATGTTGGACTTTGCATAGAAACACTGCCTACAGCACTGAGATCTACCTGGCTGTGAGCTGGGCTTGGCTGGAGGGGTACTTCACACCAACATTTTAAAGCTTAGTACTGCAGACTGCAGTGGTGGGTACCTGGACTGGGTCATGAAATAATCACTGGTGTTAGAGTGATCTGCCACTTTCATCATATGAGTAAAATACGTGTATAGCAAAAAGTAATATAGCTTGGGGAAGAAATTATGTTCAGTAGAGACAAATCAGCCCCTGGCTTCTAACTAGAAGGATCTTTTGCCTTAAGCATTTCTTTTGCATGCAACTGTTGGCAATACCATTTTCATTCCAGGAAGCTTTTCTCATTTTCTTTTGTAGTCAGCAAGGTGGAGGTGGAAAGGGGGAAATAATGAAACACAGTGCCAAACCACAAAAAGGTGACTGTGACTTAATATATGATTTCTGAGAGCCACTGATTGAGATTTGTAGTTGTGCAGATTACTCTTACTGGATGATACAGGCTTATTGAAAAAAAAAAATTGAAATGAATACGACCATAATGAAAAAAACAGTGGAGCCACAGGCTTCTTTTACACTTCACAGAAGAAAAATGTTTTGATAAAAAAAATAATAAACAGAGCTCATCTTGGATCTTGGTAAGAATATCTGCAAAGTCAAACATGTAGTGGTAAAAATTACATCATCTGTAATCTTTATACCAACTGCTTTTCTTCAAACAACAGTAACACAGAAATGCTATTCTGGGCAGAACTAGTCGCTGTATTTGTTTTCCATTAGATATACAATCTAGAATGACTCCAACAGCTAGCTGGGCATGAAATTTATTAAACCCAGTACCACTTGCATCAGCCCTAGTAACTTACTGCCTGTTTTTGCTGCTCACAATATTTCAGTCAAGCTTCAGATAATACTCTGAAAAACAAGATAGGAATTAACAGCATTGCTACTCAAACAAAGCAGATAATCCATGATGATTGAGCATGCCCAGCCTCATAATACTTCCTGCTTCTGAGTCCACTACACTGGTTTCACAAATTTCAACAATCAGACACGATATAATATACCCCCTTCCCCTTCCATGCCTAGTCTGGCCTGTACCATATACGACATGAGACAAAAAAGTATTGAAGATGCAGATTTGAGGACATTGACTGTTCTTTCTTACCTCTATTCCTTCCTTGTTTAAGGCATATTCATCAAAGTTCAGAATAGCAGTCTTGATGGTGCGGGGAGGGGGCAGCACAGTCAAGCCAATATTGATGGCGTTGCTCCGCTTTGAGTCCAACACAATGATCTCCTGTCGCTTCCCATCTGCAGCAGTTTTCTTGGTAAAGAATAGAACAAGGTCATTATTCCTCAGATATGTTTTATAAAGGAAAAGTCACTCCTTTCACTAATGACTTCCCCCACTCAAGAAAGCTGACACTGAGTGTAAACCTAATTTATTTTTAGGCATCAAAACAAGCTGAATTCTTGTTGCACATCCTTATCCTATCAACATGAGCTGCCAGGATTCAATCAGAGATCTGAACACCGCTCTGCAAAGTAGAGCTAGCCTGACACAGTCCTCAAAAGGGCAGTTTGGGGCAGGAGCCAGTCTGGAAAATACCTGAAACTGCCTCTGCCAGCCCAGAGCTCTGCTATGCAGCAGGACTGGCCAGCACAGGCCTGCTGGGGCAGCAGCTGGGCACCCAAGGGGCTCCAGGGCTCAATTCCCTGTTGGATGCACCAATCTGGACCCCTCTCTCACTTGTGTGTCTGGCTGGGAAATAGAGTAGTTCTCATGTGCCTGCCAGCATTCTCCTCTGTTATAAAACCACCTCAGACATTGGAAAAGGAGCTGCAGGTACCTCTCTGGTGGCACTGGCTTGGTTTTCTGATGTTTGGCTGCCAGGGAAAAGTTCTATGACCTTGCAGCTCATGATATGTCTATCAAGTCCTTCATAGATGCAAAAAAAATTTCAAACCTTGTGCTTTTTACAAAGTTGTATTTGAGACTATCCATATCCTTTTTTCTCTTCCTCCCATCCTAATAGTGGCAAAATGTGAACCAGCTATACAAGGCGACTCAAAATCCACTTATTTGGCATAATGTAGTGTTGAATGAGGTCTTTGGTTTTACGCCTCAGCACATCTCTCTTTCTCTCTCTCATCATCCCGTGCTAGAAGGTGTCTCTTTGTTAACTATGTATGTCGGGCTGGGTAGCTGAAAGGTGAGAGGACTCTGCTCCTCATACTCAGGTTTTTTCCTCCCTCTGCATATATGTGAACGCTGTGAACATGTTTTCTGTGGTTCTTCTGCCTTTTCCCTATCAGACATGGGCTGAGGAATGACATCAAGCACAGGAGTGTAGGGAGAAGTCCTGCACACTGATGTTATCAGTCTTTGATCTCTTGTGGATTTGGGGAAAGCCCAAGAGGAGACTTACTGCTCCAGTCTCAATCTGTGCTCAGGATTGTTTTTTAGACTACTGAGCTTTGTCCTTCACTTTCTTTGGGTCAGCACCACAGCCACTGAGACACAAAATACCCCACTGCCAGGCCTACGTGCTGTTTTTGAATTGGAACTTAGTAAATTGGATTTCATCAAAGCACCTCCAGCTGCGGACAGCCCATAACGGGGAATGCAGCTGTATCAATAAAAAGATACCTTTTTCTGGCACAGCCCAGAACCTTGCTCACACAGGAAGAGGTTTGCCCAGTGGTTCCTGCAGCCTGCTCAGCACCTGTATGATACCACAGCCCTTTCCTCATTCCAGATCAACTAACATGGTAGGATGCAACTTTTGCACACACGTGGGACTCAAGGCAGGTGCTGTTTACAGGAATTAGAGAATACCACATGTATATGATCTGAGAAAGTAATAAGAGGGTTGTTTTTTCTAAACTTTAAAAGAAATAACAATTTTGCAGTAAACGGAATAAATTTAAGGTGAGCAAAGATAACATTTTTTTCAATGTTTTTCTATCAGTTCTGTCAGAACTGATCTCTTCTTAACAGCTTAAAAGCATCCCCAAAGCCTTTCTGGATTTTCCCTTTTTTAAATAATAGTCTTCTCTTTTTCTTGGGGAGCTACCTGAGGGATGTGAGATGCAGCTTCTCCTTTGATGCAGTAGCTTTTACTTCCCAAGCTGCTAATCACATTCTCAGGACCACAGTTGGTGGCCAAGACCACATTAAGACCAAAGAGGGTTCACCAGAGACTGCCTCCTTTTGAGCTTGTATTGCACTAAGCCTTTTTAAAACCAACACTTTTTACCTTGTTCTTAAGAACACAGAATTACACAGCTCCAAAGAATTTATGCAGAAGGGAAAAAGCCAAAGGAAAGGAGTTAAATTTAGGCTTCCCACATGTGGTATGGGTAAGAAAGCCTCAAATCTTCAGCTCTGTTTTTAGGCTCTCAAGTCTGAGAGGACAGACATTTTCACTTGGGGGACGCAGGACGCTCAGAGCTGGGATCACTTCAATCCCTACAGTGCACACACTCCCAAGCAGTGACTTATGGAAGACAGATCAGCTGCACAGGGCATGAGTGCATGCAGGCATTTTCCACAGCTAGAACTGCATATGGTATATAAAATGTTGGGGTGGTAGCCCTTCTCAAAAACAGAGGCTGAAGAGATTTTAAATCCGTTCTTGGGATGATGTCTGAGTTCCAGAGAAATCCTTTCCAAACAAATAAAAGGATGAAGAAAAGAGAAAGATTTTACGACTATGAACTTTACTACCTTACCCTAGGAAAAGAATTGCTTTTTGTCTGCAGTGAAGTTGCACAGGTGGAAGTGTCTGACTGTTAAAATAAGCTACAACTACTAAGTTCTACAACAATATTTGGTGACTTCAATCTATGCTGTATAAATTCATTAACAGAGAGTGAGTTAAATGGCTTGAGGGAACAGTGAACTAGTGAGCTTGATTTTATATTTTAATGTGTCAGTATGAAGCGTAATCCCTACACTTCTGACTATTATATGTACTATATTATTATGTGTAATTACAAAGCAATTATAAAATACAAACATACCAGCTAGTATAATCTTTAGAAATCAAACACCTCTGCAACATATTAACAATTATAGTGTTTATAAGACACTTTACAAGACCTAACTGGCCACATTCTCTTGCCTCTGTTGAAGACTGGGTAGTCCAAGTGGATTATTTAAAACCTATTACCATCCCACAGAAAGGGATTTGCAGTCTGATGAGAATATAGTCTTAGATATGCCTCTTTTTTTTAATTAATATGGGAAGCAGGAAAAAATTTAAAAACTTTTCAAGTGGTCATATAAACAAACAATTATATTATGAGTATCAATTTAGAAATATCTTCTGCCTTTAAAGTTGTAAAAGTCTGCATTTTTCACTACTGCAAAAGTAGTGCATAAAAATCTACCTTAATAGTGAGATGGCTTTTTAAATTTTTTAAAAAAAATATTATTTAATTTCTATCTCAATTAGCAAGGATTTAATACAAGAGATGTAAAATGGCATCGCTCAGCTGCCACTGACTTTTTCCAGGATATCTGTATGCAATCTTTTTCAGAAATTCTGGTCCACATTTATGAGTTGTCTTGGCATTCACTGAAATTGCAACAAATCCTTTCAAAAGGAACATGTCTAAGCATGTGCACATGAAAACAGATTCCTTCTTCTCTCCTACTAATTTGTATGTCTGCGGGCACATGATGGATCACTATATCCCACAGGGTATACATGAATCAGCAAAATAATACTTTCATGCAAAACCAAGTGGATGGTAAAAGGGCTGAACAACAGCATTTGATTGAGGAGTGTCTGCATGTTTTCACTTTTCTTCACAGAAAAGTAAACACTTTGAAGTACTTTGCCAAAATATCTGCTTTGTTCAGTGGAGTGAGAAGGAAGGAAATACTACACTGGTTTGGAGGGGATACCTGATCACTCCTTCTATTGGCAAATATAATGCAGGGTGCTCTAGTCTAAAAAATAAACCATCTGCAACTAAAGGTGGGCCACTAAATAATATCAATGTGCAAGTTTCTCAGTGTGGCATAAGTTTTCCTAAAATCAAGAATCTCCTCTCGCAGTCCCAGCCCCCAAAATCCTGTATTATATCCTACAATTTTCAATCCACTTTATTTTATTACAGTCTATTGTGTTTAATGAAAAACTTCTCATGAGCCAGAAAGTAGCTGTTTATAGCTGTGTGTTGTGGAAATCACAGTGAAGGATTAGAAACTGGAGTAAAATTGGTTACAGCTGTATGAGAGAGCATAAGCACAAGACAGAGCCAAGTCCCCCCCTTTATGCACCCTGACTTTGCTTTTCCTCTCATCCTTCTGGACTGTTCCTTTTCTATGCAGCTACTTCCATCTCTTAAAATGAAATCTAGAGATTTGACTTCTGATTTGTTGCTCTGCACTCTCTTTTTTCAGCTGAACCAACTGAGCTGTGAGTCAGACTTTATGATATTATGGCATAAACCTGTTTTGGACTGCAGCCATTGGACAGGAGAAACTAGACACAACGGGGAATGTGCTCTCTGGAAATAAACCAAGCAGTCTGGAAAAATCGAGAGCTATCCTAATTTGAGTGTAATCTTTGTACCAAACCTCAAGTCTTTCACGGATTCGGTGGTCTGCCTAATTATTCCCTCTCTCACTTGATCTAAGGACCATCTCCTGCTCT
This sequence comes from Zonotrichia leucophrys gambelii, assembly GCF_028769735.1. Classification (NCBI taxonomy): domain Eukaryota; kingdom Metazoa; phylum Chordata; class Aves; order Passeriformes; family Passerellidae; genus Zonotrichia; species Zonotrichia leucophrys. The sequence goes on along the minus strand of NC_088171.1, from coordinate 86,596,575 downwards.
GGAAGATTTGCTGGTGTTCACGAAAACCAGGCAGGAGTTTCAAAAGCCTGCACAGAGCTCTACTATGGTACTTCTCAGTCCCCATTGTCTTCTCTGCAATGAGACAATGAGACTTCTATGACTGTGTTATGGGACAGGGTGGAAAGAGAGCCAAAAGTACAATGTCTCATGCAGAGAGCAGTTAAAGGTAGCCAAGGGGAAAGCACCTAAATCATTCCTCAGGCTTGCACTAATTTCAAAGAAACCTGCTCACTCATCTTCCAGCCAGAAGCAAAAAGCTCTGCCAAAGCATCAGGCAGGTTTGAGAAGCAAGTGTGAGGGAGGGAAAATGGCCAAGGGTAGTTTAGGAATATGCATGATCATTGACTGGAAAAGTAAAAAAGTCATAACTCCAACAACTTAAAATTTTATCAAAATTTCATGTGAGAATAAAAAATTAGGAATCAGCCAGAGTGCTCCATTACAATGCTGGCACTTAGCACAAAGCTAAATTTTGGAAATGGCAAGTATGTTATCATTCCACGTTCAATTCAAGGAATTAAATATTTTATGGATCTAAGAAAATGCTCTCATTCCTTCCATCTATGAACCATCTGTGTCAGATTTGTATTTACGGGGAGAGAGATGAGGAGTAGCAAGCCACGGTGTCACCAGCATTCCTTCCTCAGCAGAGAAAGAATCAGAGAGAGAAATTAATCTCGGCATTGGCCAGATGAAAAATCAGCTGGATGTGTTTTTAAAGGTGCTACACATACGTTTCAGATTTGTGTGCGCCTGTGTTACAAAGAAATTCAGCTAAGAGCAGTGGCAGCAGGATCTACATGAGCCAGCTCTTTATGTACCTGTTGCATGCTAGGTACTTGGGAGCTTGATTATAGAAATTCCAAGGTTTCCACTTTGTCAAGATGATCAAAAATGACTTTTAGAAAATTTTGACTTAATAAACTGGGCAAGTGACACAGAGAACCTTTACTGTGAGACTTCCAGATTCCCCAGAGTAGGAGCAAACAACAATATCTATAACACATAACAGGTGTAACAATTTTCTCTAGTTAAAGAGAAGTAAAATATTCAAGATGCTGACTGTTTTTATATTACTATAACACATATAGGCATACAGACAAAACACACAAGCCATTCCTTTATTTTAAGAGAGATGGACATTTTTTACTACCATTTGAACTGGAAAAAAAAATTGTTTCCCTGATACCAATTATGCTGCTTAGAAGAAAAAGAGTTTATGTAGCCACGAAAAACAAATGTTCAGGCTAATAACTTTTTTAACGCTACTTCAAGTTCCTCTTAATTGCAACTATAAAAAGGCTCCTTTTATTGTTGATTCCAATGTTAAACAACCATGTCATGAGCCTTTGTGAGTTTATTTTATAACAATACTAAGCAAGAGGGAATCCTAGCTATGGAGGTATGTCCTGTGCCAGCTTCTGTCCTAAAATTGCCACATTGTATAAATTAAACATTTAAATAGGCCTGTTCAACAGTATAAAACAAAAACCCAACACCCCTGCAGAGTTCAGCTGTAAACATGACAATTCCATCCTTCAGAACAAAGCACATGTGCAGACTCTTTGCAGCAGATCCAGTCTGATATTCTAACCTTTCCACATAATGATTAGGAAAATATTACCAAGTGAAGAACTGTCAAATACACAGATATGAATCACCACGCTGTGACCTTTTTATGAATGCAACAGAAAATATTTCAGATTCCAGTATCTAGTTTGGCACTCAGCTATGGACAATCTAAATGTACAATTTGTTGGTATTTGCCACCTGGAGTGCTATCTCACAACTGGAAGACATGAGACAGGAGGGCAACTTGGCACATAACCACCCTAGGCTCATCTCTAGTGTCAAGCCATGGAATATCTTCCATCATAGGCCAAGCTAGAAACACATCCAGTAATTTCCACTGGTTTGATATAAACAACATAAATCACCTAGATCTAATTCAGAATGAATACCAATACAATAGCAGAAAAATAGCAAACTGAATACAAGCTGTACCTTTGTGACAGGCAGTTCTTTGGATTTCGACTCAAAGAGATGCTCCAGTTTGGAAGTGTCTACCTTAATGGGTTCCAGTTTCGACCACAGGAATTCTCTGCAGCGTTTGTTGTTTTTACACTGCCACTCAAATGGCCGTACCTCATTCCAAAACAGACGGATGGTTTTCTTCTTCTTTATAAATGCTGGCTGACCCCTAGAAACCTGGGGTGACCCTAAACCCTGAGGAGTGCCGAACAGTGGAGGAGGAGCCAATAAATTACCCGAGGGCGGTGGTGGAGGCGGACATCCAAACAAGGGGGGAGGTGGTGGAGGAGGCAAACCCAGAAAAGAAGGTGGAGGTGGAGGAGGGGGAGCAAGGGAGTCCCCAGGACCCATATCCATGTCCAACACATCTACATCATCCTCCTCCCCCAAGTCTGTAAAATCCATGTCCTTGATTTTAAGTTCTCGAGGATTAGCCATGAGCTGATCCCAGATGTAATCAGATTCCTTCTTTGTCTGTGCTGGTGTTTTCTCAGGGATCTGTTCACTGATTTCATCTTCAGGCACTGCTGTCCCTTTTGCCAGCTCACCACTGTTAAATTTTTCTGCAAAGGCTTTCACACTGCCTTGGTTGTCCAGATTTCCAATCTCCATCTTTTTGACACTTTCATCTTTGGCCTGCTTTGTGGCCTGAAGTATAGAGATCCTGCTGGCTAGGCTAGTGAGTGACTCCTCGCTTTCCTCCGTCTCCTTCTTTTCCTCCTTCGCCTCCAGCTCCTTCTCCTCTTCATCTTTGGGCTTTTTGTTATGCGCATACAACATGTCCAGCATAAACCGCTTGTTGTTGAGGATGTTGCTGCACTGCTCATTCACACCAGCATCCTGAATGGTCTGTGACCATGAACCTGCAATCACACACACAAGATGGGAAGAGTCAAGGGAGGGAAGTCAGAGCACCAAGAACACTCTTCAAGCAACAAAAAAAAAACATGCGAGGGATGCATGTACAACTACTCTTAAACTAGGGAAACAGTTACTGTGAAAAGTTTGAAATAAGATATAGCACTGATATGGCCCGATCTCGGGTTCGGAGTAATTCTCAAAAAAGGAAGGGGACTAGAGAACAACATGTAGTTTGGTAGGGACTATATAACTTTCAGGATTTGAATATTCAGGTTTCTCCTGAAATCTGTCAGGTTTCATTTTGTACTTACTACCTCAGCTCATTTTATACAGTACATAAATTCTTATAACCTTTGGTATTTCAGAATTGGGCTTAAATATCATGACAATGACACAAAGCAGGTTATCATCATATTCTTCACCTGGCCATGTAACTGCAACAACCTCAGGAAAATATTATCATATGAAAGAGGTCTTCCTTGCCTGATGCCAAGGCTGACCTGTTTACTTCTCCTCTTCCCACCCTCCTGGCTAGGGAAGGGCAGCTTTCAGATCCTCAGAACTCCCTGGCTGGGTACCTGGGCCATCTTCACAACACAGACTATTGGAATTTCAAAGTAGGATGCATACCCAGGGTATAGCTCTCAGGGCAATTCTCAGGGCAAAGAGTGTAAGCATAAGCAAGATTTTAAAAGTTGTTTATGATATGAGAACCTCTGTAAAATACCTCTGCTCATCAACCACTGTTAACCTCCCTGTTATATGTCAGTGTTGAAAGACTATTGGCCTACCCACATTACAATCATTTAACATTTCACTGTAATGAACCTTCATCTTTCTGACTACTGCTTTTCTCACCAATAATAGGAAAATACCATGTCTGAGACAGCACCATAAATAACAAATTATAGTGGTCAAACTTGAAAAATATATGATGTAAGCATCTCTGTGACTTCATTTCCCCGAATTTAATACTACTAACCAATGTGGATAATGTGTCTAACAATTATGGTGTTCCTTTTTCCAGTGGGCATCAGATGAAGTGATTAAACAATGATAATTCTTCACACTTACTGTATTTCCTGTATGGAATTCCTTCTGTTCCCCACAGTCCTTACACATTTTTCATAAACTCCACTTCTTTTATTTCATCATTTTACTTTGATTGCTAGCCTGCCTTTTTTGGGGGGAGCTTGTGGTTAAAGATTTTATTTTATACCTGTAGGTTGCCTACAGGTATAAAATAAAATCTTTAACCACAAGGCCCCCACAATCTTTATTTTTCTTAAACACTCATTTTATGTTGGTTTCTTCACTTATGCTGCCACTTTTTTCAACACCTTAGAGATTTAAGTATATTTTACAGCTTTCTCTGTCAATGGAGTTGCTTTCTTACCACAATATCTAGTCCTGTGTTCTGAGAAAGTGTCCTCTTGGTGAGATACATCCAGGGCCCCACAACTCCCAGCCTCCCCTCTCTTAAAACAACATTGCATTAAAATGTAGGGCCTTGCAGCATAAAGTATATAGAAAGCAGTAACTCCTGCCTCTATTTAGATCAAGGTCTAAACTATGTTTTAAAATCAGTCCAAAGGTTTAATCCCACACAAAAGAAAGACTTTTTTCGGAAATGGATATGACCTACTTTCCTGCTGGTAGACTGACTGCTTCCATTATCTGCTCATTTTTCATCAGACTTGATCCATGGCATTGCTTTCTTACCAATACTTGTCCACCTGAGGTAGTCTCTGATTTCTCTCTGAGGTAGCTTCATTAGACAACATCACTAGACAACTCCTTCCCCACACCATGGATTCTACCCAGCTGTGCCCTCTCAGAGGATTTCCCCTACTCCAAGCCTTTCCTTCAAAGATGTTCAAGATGGCTCCCAAGATCCATCCCAGAAACCCCACATAATCTACCCCTCTCAGTTTCACCAGATGGGATCCTCCAGTGTTTAATACCTTTGCAAAACTACTTATCAGAATTTGCCCAGACACAATCTCTAATTTGCATTCTCCAGTTCCACCCTCAACTGTCCAAGCTGATCAAAGATCATATCTGTGAAGACTCTTGCTACATTGGTGGCCTTTTCTGCTCTCCCCTCCACAGGTGGGGAATACCATTGGAGAAATAAGACTTGTTGGAAGCCATATTTGGCAGTATGGCTAATGAAGAAGCTTGAACCAAGGGCAAGCCTTTGTCCTCAACGCACCTGGGCAGAACCAATGGGCCATCTCATAAATGGTAAAATGCTTCTTGAGAATGTCAAAACTGCTAGAGGAAGTCCTTGTTTGCTTTCCAGAATTCGTCACCTGCTGGACAGCAAACAACTCACTACATGAGTCCTCCTATACAGCACTACCAAATAAATCTATGGTCCACTGGTAGTGTAGGACAATTTTAAGATGTTGATTTCAGTAAGAATACATTTCTTAGCTTTTAACAAAAGTACATAAGGACTTTAAATTAGAGTGGTAACAGGTCGGTAATAGACAAGGTAATGAGAAAAGACTTGCAACTGTTCTTTTTTGCACTTGGACTATCTTGGACTATACCACAGTGTAGCAACATCCTTCATCTGTGATCCTTCCCTAGCCTGTCCCACAGATATATCCATCTACATTCTTTATGAGTACAATTGCATTCTAGGTAACTCAGTCTTGGTGCAGACTGAAAAGAAAATAGCTCTAAAATTTAGGATAAAATTTGTGTAATGCTTCCCACAAAAAAAGTGACAGATTTAAACTTCAACAATTCAATCTGACAGTTTATGTCTGTGAGGTAATCGTTGGGATTCAGAACTATCCCTCTTCTTTCAGGACAGAGCAGGATTATTTCACACTATGAAGCACATCTCATTTTCTTATCTAGAATTTAGAGAATATAGGACAATTCCATGGTTCAGACCAAAGAAAACTTGGGAATCAAATGCCCTAATTACATTACATTTCTTTACCTCCCTGTAGAAAAGGGAAAAGAGTAATCAACAAAGTCAAAATCTGCCATTTATTTCCTCCCTGCCTGGGCTGAAATAATTATCTTTCTGGGCAGAAACTGGTTATCATTATCTCTCTGGGCAAAAGCTTGGTACTTAGGGTGTTTCCCAGGCTGAGCCTTTCCTGGCTGGTACCTGGTGGCCTATTTCACTAGAATCCCTCAGCACCATGAAACTGGTCTTTTCCAGATAAGGTGTATTTCATGCACCTCCTCCACATGAGCTAAAGACGGCCACAGCCCAGACCTATCTACAGCAGCTCCTATGTATCTCCCTCTGCTGTCTGAAGCCTGTCCAAGACAGAAGTACTGAAGGGAAGGAACAAACCTCTCAGCCCTCACTGCTCTTCCTTTTCCCCTAAAATTATGAGAAATGGCATCTGGAAGTTCATGATGAATCGTGCCAGCACAGCCCTTTGTCTCACTGCCTTATGTACAGAAAACACAAATAAGTTCTCCAGGAGCTAGAGATCCAAGTCTCTGCACATGGTGATTCAGTAGTTAATATATTAATCTTAGGGGAAGAAAATGGTCTCAAATCAAATGAAACTTCATTTCATCAAGGCCCTACTGTCCCTCAAACATAGTAACCCAAATAACATCTGGATGTCCTAGCAGAAAGTAGACAAGATTTGGCCATGGTGAAGAAAGTCTTAGACAGGTGCAAAGGGTTTGTTAGCTAATTAACACAATATCAGAGCTGCTAATTTAACATTTTTTTTCCACCAGAAACCCTTCATTATTGAAAAAGCTTCACTTTACCAGTTTCATTGTCACTGGTTAACTTGTCCTCTCTCTCTTCCCTCTCTAAAGTGCTGCTTGCTGAGGATATACTGGATGCAGAACAGTTGTCTTTTTCATTCACTTCCTCATTCTGCCTCTCCTTTTCACTGAGTATTGCACTTTCTTCTGGCTCTCTCTCTGGTCCTTGCTCCACCTCACTGTCTGGTCCCACCTCTGCAGCCTCTATTTCCTTGGGTGTCTCCGTTCCCTGCTTGGCCTCAGCCTCAGCCTCCTGCTCTGGTTCTGGTTCTGTCTCTGTCTCGGGTTCGGGTTCACTGGCACTCACTGGTGGAGAGAACAATGGGAGAAAGAGATTCACTTAACAACAGAGCAGTCTCAGGTTCACCCCTCAAAACGAGAGCGACATGAAAGTTGTACAGGTGCCTTATGGAAAGAAAATAAAATGCAAGCCCACGGCGTGCTTAGGAACATTAGGAGCAACAGACTGATGGATGTTGTGTGACGACAGCATTGCAGGTGAGAGTGGCCTGGCAGGCCCCTCACTGGCTGTCTGGAGCCAGCCCACTGATTTTATACATACTTCCACAGCTGCAGTGTTGGACTCACACAAGGATTTGAACGAATCAGCAGAAAATGGGCATCTCACCTGAGCATTGACAACTCAGTGCCCCTAGACAGAGCCAGGAAAGAAGAGATTAAAAAAAAAAAAACAAACAAAAAACCAAACAAAAAGGAGGGTGATTGTGGCTTTTGGTTGAATTTTCTTTGGGTTCTGGAAGAGTTCTTTTTTCACCTGATGAGGAACACTTCAACAAAAAAAAATACAAATATTAGTTTTAATAACACACTTGAACGGCACAGTCTCAAAATGGCACTGTCACACATTTGGCTGACAAAAACCATATGTTGTTTCATGCACATTTACTTCAGAATAGCCACATCAAAATTCAGCAAAGTTTCCAACTGCCTGGCATATGGCACATATTTAGTTCCAGTTGGTTGGCATATGGCACACAATAAGCTTTTTTATCAGTTGGCACACAGCAAACACTGTTGATAGTATACTTGGTTTCTTCTTCCCTGCTTTCCTAGTAAAAATAATTCATTAACTTTTAGGGTTTTTAGCAGTAACAGCAGACTTTCACATGCAAATATTCTCTGCATGCTGCAAAGAAAATGAAGAGCATCCACACATATTCACATCAAGAAGCTCACAGTTCTCTGAAACCTGAAACGGCCATGCAAAGTGTGGCAAAAATGGACATGCATGTTAGCTCTGCATACTTCCCGAATTCCGTCTGTATATCCCTTCCTCTGTATTCCATCTTGTGGGTGGCTGAACTATAATGACCAAGTCACACTAGTTTTGTCCCTCTGTTAACTATTTTTCATTGCAATATTGCAAAAGAGTTTTCTGGACTTCTCATTGTCTTTGGATTACAAGAAATACAATGAGAATTTCTTCAAGTACAACATGAACCTTTGAAGGGGAAAAAAATCACACTGAAATACTGGAATGCAATCCAAATATTTCAGTCCTCTATAGATCAGGTAAGTAGATTTATCCTAAGTAAATATAAGCCAAAATAATGAACATTCTTCTCCATTGAGAGCACCTAAATGTCTAATACTAGATATGCAAGCACCTCTGCCCATGCCTCGTTTCTCCAAATGTACCTTACCTATGACTGTATCCTGGACACGGCCTAGGAGAGAATCAAAATTACAGAGGGCTGTCAAGAAGTTGGCAGACGCTGCAAATCCCAGTGATGTGTTTCTCACCACAGCTGTCAGTGTGTACGTATAGAATGAGAACATTTAAAAGTCAAGCCAAGATTTGAATATGACTGAGATGAAAGCTTAGGAATTCTTCAGGAGTTCCTGGAACTAATGTGATACTTTAGCAAGAAAGATTCTCAGGTTGCCATGGTTCAGTGGTCCATATATACAAATGTCACCAATTCATCCATGAATTATCTTAATTTCAGATAAATGTTAGATATTTATCTCTTAAAAAACCCAAAAACAAACCAACTGTCATGCAATAACCAAAAAAGTCAACTCCAACATCTCAGATGGAGAAAGAAGCTAATTAAAACATGGCCAGGATTCCTAAAGCTTACTGCAACTTTGTCATCATGAAGCCACACTGAAGATTCAATAGAAAAAGGTCAGAGGAGATGTAAGAAATGCTTGAGAAAATTTGAATGTTCAAAAGAATTCCAGATACTCTTCTAACAAGAAATATTCCACATATACCAGAAATACGCAGCAACTTAGCAAAATCTAATACATAACAAAGAGTAAAGAACACTATACTAACATAGTCTGCTCTTTTGAGTTCCAGGAATAACAAAATCTAAGTACTGGAACAAAACAAGGATATATTGACACTCATTTTGACAGCCTCTCTCTCTCTCTCTGGGGATAATATCAAACAATCCACCTATATCCAAAATCACTTGAAAACAGTGAGCTAAGTCCAGCAGCACTTCCCTTAAGAAACAGTAAAAAAATCAAATCTGCCGGGAAACACTATCAAGAGAACAAAGCCAGCAAGCTAGACATGTGTCTATCCCTTGCACTTCCATCATGTAATCCACTGCATTGATATTAGTGGAACTTCTGAAGATGTTAAAAAAAACAATTCTCAGTGAATGCTTGGTAGCGGCCTATTTGAAATGAGCTCAATCTTTCAGTCCCACACCTACTGGCTCCATTTTAATATCAGACAAAACACTACTCACAGGTGGCAAGAGAAATAAATAACAGACCAGGCTCTGTCCCCTGTCTTCAGACTTCTTGCCGGTGGAGACTGAAAAGACTCAGGAAAGCAAGCCTGGTCATATCAAAAAGCATCAACAGCAAAGAAGGTGTGCCTGAGATGTGAAGAAGCATGATACCTTTATAAGCTGATCCCTTCTGAAAATCAAGCCTAAGGACTTATAACGTGGTAGAGGGATATGGACATTTCCTTTAATACTCAACTATAAATCAACTTTGAAGCAGACACAAGATGCTGTATCCTGCTGATAAGAACTCAACCCTACAGTCCCCTATAGGCCCTCAGAGAGAAGAAATATCCCTCTGGGCTCACATCTAATCCCCTGTCAGGCTAATTGATTAGCCAACCACATCCCCATCTACTTTCTCTGCCTTCTACTTGGAGGTGTGAGATAGGGATGTTTGGTGTCTCTCATGGATGCATGCAGTAAGTCTGAAAATGTCCATGTCTGCCCAAGACCTCTTGGTCAATTGTTCAGGCATTGCCTAAAGTCTTGGCTGTTATCTCCCCTCAGCTACTCCAGCACAGGATTCCTCTTCCTTTGAATTCTGCAGGGACTCTTTATCCCTCCCCACTCCAATCTTTTCCTTCCATTCTTTGTGTTGGTAAGAACAGGTGCAGACTGAATTGGCTCTTTCTTTGCGCAGTCAGAAATGTTCATTTTTTATCCTCTAACCCCAGTTCCTCCTCAGACTTTCTGTATCATTGGTTCCTTTGGCTCTGCAACTGGGGCTGCATTGCCTCATTGCATGCTCATGCCCTGGTGCTTCCCCATTTGCTGAGATGCTCTTACCAGCCATGCTTTGGGCAGCATCTGAACCCTGCTCAACTACCACTATGTTCAGAAGGTGTCCTACTGTCCACCATGTGCACTTGGGTTGGCCTGCTTACTTTATTAAGAGCTAAAAAAGCTGCTTTTTTCAGAGAAGGGTTCACCTGAAATTCCTTTGTAGATTAACTTCAGAGATGTCTCCGTTATTGTTGGTCCTCCTTTACTGCATACTTGCACTTCACAAAATATTCTCCAATTAAATTACAAAAAAGTAAGTAGCTGCTCTGAAAAAAAATATTAAGTTCCTTTTTGTAGTTACAGGACTGCCTTAATTTCCTCTGAATACCATAATACAAGTTTTACAAGAGTAAGTCCTACAAGACTTGATTACTTTAGTGGAACCAATTGTTTTATATGAGAAAACACTGCAGCTCAGTAAGTCCAGATTTTTATATTGGGTAATGGCACTGACACATTTCACAGTGTGAGACAAAGCTCCACAGACAGAATCTGTTTCCTTCTTAATAACAGTAGATACCGGATTGGCCAAAGGATATTTCAGCACAAAAGGAATAAAATAAATCTGACTTCAAAAATCCCTTATAGTTTAGCTAGCAGATGAACACTCTTTGCCTTTGACCTCAGGTTCTGAATTCTGCAGATGAATGTCACACATCTGTTAACACCATTCTTGCAGAGTCTTTAGAGCATCATATGCACAGAACGAAGGAACTGTTTTCCTTCTGCAGTTTCATTCCTGCTTGGGAAGATGGTAAACCTCATATTAAAAGCAACCCCATATTGAGGTGCAAGTAATCTGAGTTCTGTCCCTGGCTCTGTTTCAGCTTTTCTTACAACTGACTTAAGCAAGTTAATGCTTCATTTTCTCTACGTATTAAGTGGGATTCATAACCCTTCCTAAAACCAGTAAAATTGAGATTTTAATTATGTATGGAGCATAAGGAAGTCAAGTAATAGTATAGAGACCATGGCACAGTGTCTACATTAAGCCTATCCCCTGCTGGCAGATATCCAATAATATGGGCACTTCCAGATGGTGTGTCCTGCCCACATGCTCATGACTACCTATGATCTTTCCAATACTCTTGGTAGGTCTGAAAAAACAGTCATTCCCCATGCCCAGACCCCACTGAAGTATGCAGATTTCAGGCCCCTGTGTAGGTTCTATCCTGGCTATCTGCCTGAAGCTGCCCTTGGCTGGAAGGCTAACCTGCCCCATCCATATAGTCTCTCCTTGTGGTCCATTTGCCAGGCTTCCAGGTGCTGCCCTCCAATGCCTACTATATTGCTAAGAGTTTTAGTAGAGATGTCCTGTCTACCCACATGTTGATAGCTTTGCCATATTCTGGCTGTCTGAAGCTGCCCTGTACACCTGCTCTAAATGTATTCTCCAAATGGTTCGTGCTACTCCATTTCATGCTGCAATTTTTTTTAATGCTTCCAGGAGAAATATGTTAAAATAATCATCAAAAGAGATATTTGCTCCCTACCCAGCTCTGAAATCCTAATAGTGGAAAAATCCAGCTTATTTGGTCTAAAAGCAATACAACACTAAACAAAATGGGTGTTTGGATATTTCTGACTATCAGTATTGGAGGAAAAAATCTGTGGTTTCTAAGTTCAAATGATTCCACTGAGACTCTTAAGGTTCCAAACAAGAAAACTGGGGAATATAATTGGGAAAATATATAAAACTAAATAAAATAAACCTCACCTACTTAGTACGGTGAGGACAAACATATGCAGCATTCAGTATTTGTAACATTTTTCTTAAATTGCCTTGCTTTATAGCATGCTACCAGCCATAACACTCCATAAAACCAAGCAGTGCAAGTTACAAATGCATTAATCACCAATAGCATGTAGCAGGAAATCAAATAAAATAAAAATGAATGATGGTGATAATTTGCCCTCAACATGCATTCTAGCTCCCCATGTTAATGCAACATCATGTGGTGCAAATATAAATCTGTATGGCATGTGTTGTTTTGAGGACTGAAGGAGAGGTACATGATGCAAGTGGCAGAATGACATACAAACATAGACAAAAAGCATTGCTCTGTACACCAATAAATTATGTGACAGCAAACCAACCATGCAAACACTAGTTATACTTTCCTTTTTACTAATTGTCTGTGGTCTTTTTTAAGTCCTTTATGACTTGTGCTACAATTTTAAGAGTTTTTTCTTGGTATTAAAAATAATTAACACACTCCCCCTGCCTTCAATTCAAGAACTTTTCAGTTGGTCACATTCAGCCTGTGCTCTACTGGAAGGTTATTATAATCTTGGCATTCATCTGTTGCATTTCTTTCAGAGAATCCACATATGCAAAATCTGTTGGCAGGAATGCTGTTTGTCTAGTATTCAGTAACTCCTCATATATAAGGAATATGACACTAAAATTAAGACCTTCTTTATTCTCTGTTTTCTAATTATTCAATTTGAAAAGCAACAGAAAATGATAGTATGAATCATAGCAACAATTGGCAATGTATCCTATTATTGAACAGATTACATGATATCCAAATCAATGCAAAAAAAAATAGGCAATTTAGGAAGACAGTATGGAACAATGTAGGACCCTTTACTCTGGCACCTTACAGATTGCATTCTTGCACTCATGCATCAAAAATCACCAACCCAAGAGAAACTGATAAACCCAGGATTGTTTCCCCTACCCTCCTTTTCACTTACCTTCTGAGGGCTGAGGAGTTCCACTCGGGATGGAAGGGGTCTTCAGCTCTTCCTGGGACTCTATGGATGCTGGGCTGATGCACTTGGGTACAGGTGAGGATGGAGCTGAAGGGGATCTCAGGTTCAAGGACAGCTCACTTCTGCCTCGGCTGACACTCCGACTCTTCAGCTCCTTCTCATACTCCTCTGCTGCCAACTTCTCCAAGTATTTGTATCTGAAAGTTAAATTCCAGAGGGTTTCCGTAAAGAAAAAGAAGCCTGTGGCTGATGCTTGTTTATGGATGAAACACCTGCAGAAAATGAGCTGACTTCCTGACACAAGGAGTACAGCACTCAACTGCCTGCTTGCTCAATCTGCCAAAAAGTGCACACTAAAGCAAAGACTGCTGCCCTGAAAAATGTTAAATTACTCATTACAATATAAAAGTAAAAACCAGCACAGTTAAAGAACTTTTAGCTATAGTATTTTGTCTGCACAGTTCTCCTTTTTGGAAGCATTTGTCTGTCCTCCTTTTCACCCTCCTCTTTCACCTCCTCTTCCTCCTCCTCTCAGCCCTCCCTCTCCCAAAACTAAAATGGGAGAGAAAAAAAAACAACCAAAAGAAGAAAAAAAATCTCTCCAAACCCAGAGCCCCTTAATACTGGTGCAAATTGCCAAAATCTGAGACTTGCTGTAAGGAGAGGAAAATGCAGCAGACAAAACCAGATCTTCCTGAAAATAAAACCAATAATAAACATCTGAATTGACTATCTAAAGATTCTGAACCTGCTTCTATTTGCTCTGAGAGCAATGCACTGGAATTCACTTTGTTCTCTCCAGAGCCTACAATGGAAAGTTTTTTTTTTTATTCTGAAAAATTTCTCTGCCGGACTCAGACATCCAATAGCATGTACCTGACGTCACATGTAGTTTATTCATCAAAGTCACTTTAAAAGAACAAAGATACATCTGTTTTGCATTTTAGGCAGGCAGAACTCACTAACTGTTTATTAAGACCAGCTACCAATCATATTCTTCATAGTATGCTTCATACATTTTGACCAAAATAACTTTTAAATATGTGCCTGTTCCAGATGTCTGCTAATTTTATCCACCATTATTTGCTAAGGAATAAATTAATGAATACAGCTGGATCGGGCTTTAGACTGTTTGCCTTATCCACAAGCGAGCTGTTAAACAGGTTAATCAGGACTACTTCTTATGTCTCTGAAACACTCTGGTCATTCCCTGTAACACACTGTTGTAAACACTTCATAACATTGAACACCTCTCCTCCCCCCTTCTGCATCACTGACAGCCCAAATTAGTATAAAAAAGTGCACTAAAAGCAGGCAGGGTAAAGAAGTCAGCCACATGTGGCAACAAACATGCTAAGTACATATGGTAGCCACACACGCATGCACATTTGCAAACATTCATATAGAGGACAGAAATGTGTCTTTGAAGAGCAGTCCTTGTATTTTCAGAGGCAATTTGCCTTACTGCAAACAGCAATAATGAAGAACAAACTCATTTTCCTTTATTCCTCTAGAGGTATGCACAGGCTTTGAACAAATTCTGCAAGAAAAAGAACCCCTACAGACTCTGGATGAAAATATAACAAGCTACATACTTGCATGGTTATAAAATAGGAACTGTTTACAGTTCTAACATGAAGCCAATTCTCGAGACTGAGTCTTGCCTTTTCAATAGAGGGGAAAGCATTTCTCTGGCATCAGCATGATGTTTTGTTACAGTTCATGAAGCCACTCTTTCTTTGAATGTTGGTCACTTATATACAGTGCCTTCCACCTCCTCACAAGCAGAGCAGATGGGACTCCAGACTCATAAAGAGCCACTCAAATTGATCACTTGGCACTAACAGGTACAGCCCAGCTGGCTGCTGCCAAGGGGGTTTTGCAGTTTGCCAACAGACTACTACAAAAATCTGGATGGATCCTTTTATGATGTGGGGAGCTACAATATTTTACTGTCCTCAGCTCTTTTTCAGGTGCTTTAACATTTTCTGTAGCTGTGTGCTGCACTGCCAACCAGCAAAGCAGAGACTATCATCAAGAGGTGACTTTTCAAAATGTATCTGATTATTATACTGAAACAAAAATGGGAACTAGAACAGCAACTCCAATGGCAGCACATCAGCAGAACTCATTATCAAATTGGAAGCTTAATAAATAGGTATCATTGAGAAATAAAAAAAACATTCAGGAATCAGTTACCAATGCTTCACACTTGATAAATGACATTATTCAGGTTATTTTTTGTTTCTGACAAATATCTTCATATTGAATAAATGCCAGCAGCAGATATGCAAGGTCACATAGACCAAAATCTGAAGGGGTTGAAAGGATGAGCTACCATACCTCCACTACAGATTGACAAATTGCCCCTGCATATGCTGCCATATTCTTCTTTTAAATCATGGCAACCTGCAGACATCATCTCAGCTATGCTGACTCTTCTCTATAGACAATAAGCCAAAATTCTGTGGCTATCCATTTGGTATTCCTCATGAACATAACACCGGATTTATCATTTTCAAGTAGATGAAATTATCATTTTGAGTTGTCTTGGCACCTGAGTAATGCCCCCAGGGCAATTTAAAATGTTAAGGTACCAACAAAGTCATGAGGGTGGAGAGCATTTGAACTACCTCAAACCAGAGAGGGCTTGGGAGCTCACGTTCCTTGGTTTTATTCTTTAATTACCACTGGAAAACACCCAGCCAAGCAAAGGGAAAAGGCCTCAAATCATTGAACAGCAAGAACTGATATGGAGGAAACATACAAATCAGTTTTTAACTAGGATTTTAGGCACCTTGACGGCAGGATTTTCTTACAGTCTACTTACAGTCTATGCAGTCTACTAAAACAAGTTATCATGCAATTTCCTACAGGAAATAAAACTTCATTTGTGCAAAAGTGTCTATAAAAAAGTAGTTACAGAATGCCAATGTAATGGACTACTGGTGCAAGAATTCATTTGCAGAAGTTTTTTCCAACATTTATCTGCTGTGAAAGCAAACATGTCTTTCCTCTTTATGAGCAGGAACTGATAGTTTGATATCTCAGTTCAAAAGAGCCCTAAGGATAACAAAACATTACTAATAAAGGGTGAAATAGTCTCAGATTGTGCAGCAGTGATGGTGAACACTTCTCCAAAAATATTCCAGTTGTCATTCTCCCTTACAACTTGAAAGTTCTAAAGAACTCCCTTCTAATTTGTTTCAAAACTTGCAGACGAGCATGCTCACTGAAGAAAGGTTTTACTCTGCTCAATGATGACGCTTATGTGCTCAGATGCATTTCATTTCAGAAAATGCTTTAAACTGTTTGCAATTGTTTTGGGACTGGAAGCACAATGGAAAGCCCATCCACCTTTTCTTACTTTAAGAGATGCTAAAATAATTTTTTAATATTAGCTACTTCAGCCTCAACAGATAAAACTTCAATCTGCAGAAACACATTGTCTCCTGTGTGATTATTTTTGTGAAAAAAAGGGCCAAAACACAAAAGCAAACAGAAAAAAAACCCAAGTAAAAACATAGCAACACAATGATTTCTGAGATGGCTGCTCTCTTATTTTGATAATGTAGCTCCAATTCTTGACAATCCAAATGTATCTCCAGAGAGTAATCTCTAGAGGATCATAAAAGCAGAACTGAAGCACTCTGGATGATTTTTCATCTATTTGTACAGTAACTTGCATATTTTCCAGGTAAAAACAAGCACTCCCTCCAGGATGCAATTACTAGCAGGGGTAGAGATGAAGCTACTGAAAGACAAAAGTCCTTAGTTGAGCATTCCTTGAAAAATATGCTTTTATAAGCACATACCTCCCAGCCTAGCCCAGAGTTTCTAAATTTGTTCATTGAATTAAAAAAAAAAAGGAAAAATAAAACTCAAACCCTCTGTCCTTTCAAATATGCAATTTAAATAAAACTAAAACAATGCCCCAATGATAAACACTGCTAAACTTTGTAATTTACTTGCTGATGTTTAAAGAGATCAGCAAAGAAAACTTGGCTCAAAGATAAAAATATGCCAAGAGTGGGTCAGAACCATTTCCATCAGCCTGTTACTGCAGTTTTGCAATGCTTGTGACCCCAATATCCTTTATCCTCACTTGCCTTTTCTGATCCTCCAGAAAGCTTGGGACCCACTGGGTGAAAAAGACAGGCTTATTCAATTTATAACTCTACTAAATTTGGGCAAATTTCTGAGGCAAATGGGGTAAGCTTATTTCCCACACACACAGATAAAGGATCATCAATCATTCTTAAGCATTCTCATTGCTCTTCATTTATTGCTGTACTTACAGCTGGACTTCATTCTGCTCTTTAACAACTTCTTTCTTATAGAAGTCTTTTGGAATAAAAGTGTTTTGTGCAAGCAGAGTTAAAAATGTAAACATATGACAGCTCCACAGCAAAGAAGATAGGTAGTACAAACAACCAGAGGGAAGGATAGGGAATGACGGATGCATGACATACAAACCTCTCTTCTCTTGCTTGTCTTAGTTCTTCTCTTTTGTCTAAATAATCCCGGCTAGAAAGAGAATTACAATAAATTGCAGCAGAAACCAGAAGAAAAAGGGAAGTAATAGAAATATAAGTACAGTAGGAGAAACCAAGAGTGGTACACACAAACTGATTGGAGACAATGAAGGCTGTTGTTAAAAAAACTTGGTTTTTTTGCAAAAAATTGCTGAAAACTGTACACTTATCCATACATACACCACCAAATATGTAGTTTGGAAGGTCATTCAAAGTAATTCTAAAAAACCTGTAAAAAGTGAAAAACTTGAAGCATGCTTTGAAATCTGGTATCTGAAATGAGATTCAATGAACTGCCCTTATCCATAACGAGCAGGCACATGAGTGCCTATTAAACCATCCCTCATTGACTCCTTCTTAGAATGCCCCAAGACAGTGACTGAGGCAGTGAGCAAACCTACTGGCCTTCTTTCTAAGGAACCTTTCCTTAGTGAATTTCAGTTGCCACAGCCAGAAACAGGACAGGGGAATGGCTTTACTAAGAAGGACAATTCTGCATTCCAAGAGGGTGTGTGCAGCATCATTGGACAGATAACAAGCTTTCACTTCCTCATTTTTCACATGGAGTTTTAGACACAAAACTCCTTTCATGTCAGCTGCCACTCCCACAGCTCCTCAAGTAACCCATATATTTAACTTTTGCCAAGTCAAGTTTGCTGGATGCTTGAGTGCTATGATTTCAGACAGGCCTGCCACATCCACAAACATGGATGCAAATTTAACTTGGAGCACAGCAGAACCCAGCAAATGTCCATCCTGTCTCACTATCACAGCAAGATGGTTTCTTACAATATATTTTAAATACTTGGTTGAATCTGGTAGACAAAACTGATGTGATCTTCACCTTATTTGCTAGATTCTTTCACAGTGTAAGCTGTGAGTACTGGAAATATTTTCAGAACTACTCGTTTTATTAATAACTGATTTTTTCCCCCTTTATACTGTGTCCTTAAATGAATTACTTATCATCTATTATACCAATAGCTATCAAACATCTGGGTGCAAGTGCTCTTCAAAAATCCTTTAACAGGGAACACACATTACTGTTTCAGGCCATCTCCACAGGCTTTGAATTCTGAACTGATTATACTTTCACAATATTTAACAAGCATTCCAGGAAATCTTCAGCAGGCAAACTTTAACAATACTCTTTCCATTCTGACAACTTTCACTCTTCCCTACAGCTGAAAAATAACCACTTTATTTTAGGACATATTGTTCTACATATGCAATGGGTACAGTTGTCCTTCTACTGAGAAAAATGTTCATTCTGCAAAGCATTCCTTTAGTGAGCAATAGTTTATGAAGCTTTGTAGCTCCTCTCCTAATCCTCCAGCTCTCCTATCCTCCAGCTCTTTCACAACTAGTGATGCTTTCCTTTAAATTATCCTCAATTTGTCAATAATAGTGCCAGAATCTAGTGCAATGTTCTTGAGGCAGAGTTGGAAAGAATGAGATAACAAATGAGTCATGATGGTAAATCCAGTAAGGCTCACGAGTTTAAAGACTGATTTGCAAGTGCTATTTTTAATCAAAAATACATCTTCAGAGACTGGGTTTCTAGCCAGACTGATGATATGATAATGAAATCCCAGGAACTCTTATGAAACCGTCCATGACTGCTTGCTGTGACTTTGTCTTCCTCCTGCCAGACTGTTTAATCAACTGTGGGATGCTGTCTGTTTGTGAAGTCTGGTGGCTTTGGAGACCCTCTGCTCAAACAAAAGTTATAACTTTTGGGTGATCACAAAACTCAAATCCAAAAGATGAAAACACTGAGCATTGAAAAATAATTTTAAATATGTAGCATAATTATGAGATTTAGTTAATCAGTTTCATCCCTTCTGAAATGAAGGGATGAAAATGTATACTTTGATTTTTTTTCTGATTTTAAGAAACCTCTTTCAGTGACAGAACAACCAGCGTAGCTGACCTCTACTGAAATGTGCAGATCTGTTATTCAAACAGGTCGATCTGCCAAATGCCCTGTTGGCTTTTTTGGTCTGGGAGTTTCCTTTCTGAAAGATCATGTTGGCAGTCCACGGCAGCCTGCTGCAGCCTGATGATACCACTTAGAGGGAGAGTTTTTGGAAGAGGCTGGAAGACTGCAACCTTATTGTTTCTGTTTCAGAAGGACTTGGGCAGCTGCTGGCTGCCAAAGATCCTATTATGGTGCTCTTCCACCTTCCCTCTGCCTCTCATTTCCTTCTAAACTAGCTATCTTCTGGAGCCAGGAGAATATCAATCAACTAAGCTATTCCTCTTTCCAAATTCACAGAATCACAGCCTGTTTCCACTTTTTACTAAAGGGATGATTACAGTGAAAACAATCCTGCACACTAATAAACAAGCTAACATGAAACCCTGTGCCATCTTTTCTGTAACTACCAATTCTAAAGCTACAAAACGTTTATATTACTCTTCTTTAAGTTATTACACTATATCTTCTAAGTACTAAAAATAGGCTTGCTTTTCACTCTTGTCTAAGAGGAAACAAATTGATTTCTTAGTGTACACTCTTCACACAATTTCAGGTACAGATTCCATATCAATCCTTGGCCCACTGCAGTCTTTGTTAATGTCTCTGCTGGGATTTCTAGGCATGGACTGTTGAGGTTGAGGGGGCTTGTCTTTTACTAGCCCCAGGCAGCACACCCTAGGATCCCACATCACACAGCATTTTCTCAGATGTGAAAATGTGAAATCCCACATTCAGCTATGACATTCGTTTGGCCAAGGTTTGAACAGTCATTACCTTCTGTCAGTTGTTGATTCCAGGAGGAAAAGACACGAGTTCAAAAATGCAGGAAAAAGTAGTTTAAAACCACTACCATACAGCAAGACATTTCTACTTTGCATAACTTAAAAGCAAAAAGATGTTTCAGTGCTGTCCCTTCCTCACTTTTTGATACATTTGTCCCACTGTTTCACCTTCAAATCCTATGCCTCACAGAGATTGTAATTTTGTGAGAATATTAACTAATAAAATTGAGCTTCTGTACATACCTAGGCAGTGTAATTGGCTACCTTTAACAAAAATAACTTTTTATTAAATGCCAAAATTTGTGATGTGTTTAATCTATCAGTTTTTAAGATATTTAGATCAAGAAAAGTATCTAAAGAGACAAACAATTCATCAATTCAATTATTTTGCAGTTGAATGTCTCAATGATTGATCAATCTATCACACATTAAAGCAAGAGACTGAGAGCAAATTTGGGTCCTACTTGAATTTGTTTCTTTCTTCACGTTCTATCCTTTGCAACCTTTCTTCTCTTTCCTGACGCCGTCGTTCTCTTTCTGCTGCCAAGGACTCCTGGTGCTGCCGAAAAGATGATGTAAGGAGACCACCCAAAGCTGGCCTGCAGAAAAGAAAGATCAGATTTCTCAGTGTCACTTTTATTGATTATACTGGCAAAAAATGAGTAGCAGCCATGAAGCAAGTAACATAACCCAATCAGCAGAATGACATGGCAATATTATGTTGAGATCTTTCAAAGCATTGGCTAAGCGTCTTCTTGCTGAACTGATTATAGATTCTGAAATGAGCTGAAGAAAAACAATTAGGGTAGGCTTCCTAAATAGCCAAATTTCTAAAGCACAAATAAAGTATGTGTAAAAATTCTTCAGTCTGTTTCAATTGCAATATTGTCTATTCTTTTTTAACTTTATAATCCTGTTAATAGAAAAGCTGAATCCTGTAACGGATTTTTGAAATTTTAAAGGAAAAAACTGTTATGCAATGATGTTAAAAACAGATGTGTCACAAACACCTGAGAATCCTCTATGCAGAAAAACAAAAGTAAGAGAAGATGTCAGAAGAGCCCTAGAGAATCCAAATGCTCTTGTAAGTATCAGGCATATTTTTCCTTAATAAATTAATAAATTTGATTATCATGATTTCCCTGCTACATGTGCTGTAAGTGCAAGATGAATCTCATATTCTAATATATCAGTAAAACACAAAGGGAGAGTCTTCTCAAACTATTTTTAAAAACTAACAGAAATGATGGCCTCTACAGTAAAAACTTTTCAAAGATATAAAGATACTTTTACATTCACTTATAGTTTGGTGCTGACATAGATTTTTTTATTGGCTTTACTCTAAGTAGTACTTTGTCTGGGAGAGTGGGTCCTGTTACACAACCCTCCCCCAGCATGGTGGTATTGGTACCACCAACCTCTGACACGGCAACTGAGTGACCTCAGAGTTAAACATGTCTTTCTGTCTCTTAGACAGGAAAAAATCTGAATTGCACAGGGTAGCTTTATACAGATGCATACTGATTGAATTAGACTGATAAAATCAAAAAGACATAACTCATGTAGAGAGGTTTCTGTGCATTGTTGTAACATGAGTTTTGCAATGAAAGGATTAACGAGAGAAATAGATACTGCCTTTTGTGTAAAAAGAAACTAAACCCTGTCTGCCTAGAGGAAGGTTCCTTAACCAGTAATGAGAACCTGAATAAATTTTCCTTATTTTTAAGAACTCAGACCCTCTCCCTTATTTATTTACTTGCCTATGGCTGCACAGTATAGGCATTTAGCATAATGGCACCAATTCACTAGTGAACATAGGTGCAAAAGAAGATAAAAATATTAATGCAAACCTATCTTCCCCAAGAGTCTATGTCTGTATAAGCAGGAACACCACAAAACATAGCCATTTCAGCCCCACTGGCAGCAGGGCAGCATGAATATAATGTCAATAATTTCAATAAATTGAATTTCAATATGTCATATCCCACCCGCATAAACATTACATAAGATGGTATAAAACTTGATATTCTGTAAGAGTCCCTGCTGGCACTCCTCCAAAGCTACAGTATCAATGCTGGATCACACTCAAAACCATAAAAATTTCTAATATGCTTCAGCACTAAGAAAAGGGGGAAAAAAATCCTCAAACCCTGACAGTCAAGTACGTGTGGTGAATTTTCCCTTGAGCATATTTTAAATTGATTTTAACTTTTGACCTCTTAGTGCATGTTTCAAGAGAAAGCTCTTAGCAAAAACAGTAGCACCACTGTACTAAAATTCAAAAGCTAGAGCTACATCCCTGTAGTAGCACAAAAAGCCATGTCTATATGGTTGGATATAACATCAGAAATTACTTTTGGAAGGGGAAAAATGAATTCTGCCTCCATGTGAAGATATATGGAAATTAAATAGGAGAGATGGCAAAAGAGGTTCCCTATCAAGTGTTTGTTTTTATCTGTTTTGTGTATTCAGCTTGATATCCCATCCTGCTCAGCTGCCATGAAGTCTGCAAATTCCATTTAGAGTCAAAGGCAGGTATGGCTTAAAAGAAGACGGAAGGAAAAATAAGGGGAAGGATGGGGTGATGATGAGAGACCAAAAGAATGATTGCAAGCCTGCACATCATCTAGCAGGTTGGAAGCCTTCAGCTCTGACTGAGCTCTTTGAGGCTCTACAATAAATGCACATTCTTATGCAGGGGATTACAGGGAAATCACATGGAGATGCACAGCTTAGTCCTGCAGATGGAATTCTAAGCTAACCCCGGTAGTAAAATATCTCCACACCTTGTTTGGAGGTTTGATCTAGCATAGTTTGGCTAGCATTGCTCACTGTGATAAAATGAGCAGATGTATGAAGACCAGCATCACAATCTAAATAGAAGATCCACAGCTGTATGTCCAGAAAAAAAGCCAGTGTCTAAAGAACTGAAAATGTTAGCTGGCTATCTCTTCAAAACTAATCAAATCAACAAAAATTTGTCAAAACTTGTAATTCCCATATTTCCCACTGATTATGAGTGTGTACTTCAGCTGAATTACAAGCTGTGAACACACATACAATTCCTTTGTCCCAAACACAGCCCTATCATAAATGGATAAGCAAGAAAAAGGGTAAAAAAACTTCTGGCATTGAATCAAAGGTGATAAGAGTTTTTTGCATGAAATGGTCACATCTAACAGTCCAAGCTGCCAAAAGGTACTGTACGTAGAGGCCATAATTAAACAGACAGGAGCACGGTCAGCTGACCCCTTGTGTGACACTGACTTCTTGAAGCACAAATAGTCAAGGTTTTGGGTCTTCAGACACATTTAGAAAAGGGCTGGCAAAGAAACAGCACTGCCATAGCTGAGTTAGTCCTCTCTTAGTGGTTACACCCACTTAACCACACACATCTGCCCTCGGTGGGGACCACACCTCACACCAAATGCTGAGACCAGCTGTCTTATGAAGCCTCTTCAACTCACAGCCTCACTGCAGATATCAAACACTGTAGCTCAACTGGTCTTTGGGTGCACCAATATTCTTTTTAATGTGAACTGCAACTGTAAATGCACAGTTTTAGTATTTAGTAAACTCTATTGATAATTTCCTACATTAGCATAAACTAAACCTGGGCTAAGCAGGTTACTTTCAGGGTGTACAAACCTGTAAAGCAGCCAGAGGAAAAACAAGAATTAAGGGGTATTCATCTCACATTCTAAACAAATTGAAAAGGGATTTGTCTATTACAGTTTGTTGACAAAATCTGATTTTTATTTCTGTATTTCCCTGGCAATAACACTTAAAGTAAATGTTCCCTTTCAGTGAGCACATACTTAAATTGCAAATGGCAGCATCATTGGCCAAACCAGTTGGTGGGAAGGCTTGGGCTTAGCCATTGGGTAATTTTGTTGCTTTGATGGTGTTTGAAGGGTGACAGTGCCTTCAGGCCTCATGAATTTTTAGGTCTTATGGCTGCAGGCTGCATTTTAAAAATGGATAAGCAAGAAAAAGGCTAAAAAAACTTCTGGCATTGAATCAAAGGTGATAAGAGATTTTAACAGTAAAGAGAAATTTGAATGCTCAATGAAAGCATAATAGAGCGATCATTCGCAAAATGGGGTTACAGCTAATATATGCCAGCATTTTAGTGCTGGTGTCATATGTTACCAGCTGGTAATATCAACCATTTGTTCAGCTCCACAAATACAATCCAGAAGGATGCTTACTCTGAGTACTATTTTTAGTCTTGTAGAGAATGCAAGGCTATTAAGAATGGACTGTTAATATAAAAAATGTTAAGAAAAGCTTTCTTATGCCTGCTGTTAAGACCAGTAAAAGCTAAACAAGCTATGTTATTACTTTCTCATTCCAGAAAGAAAATACACAACCAGAAAGCATCTAGGTCTGTGGATTTGTGAATAGAGCTCCTCACCACAGAATCAGGACACAGGGCCAAAGAGGTCATTAGTAACTTATCTTACTGGAAGAAGAGATAGGAAAAGGAAAGAATGGGGGGTGAAGGGGGGGGAGGGAAGAAAAAAAGGCAAAACATAGAGATAGCATATGAAGCCAAAAGGTTGACTGTAGGCCAAAGCTCTTCTGAATAAAAATTCAGCTAGTCTGACCTACAGCATTTAACACAGCAGTGAATTAGTAATCATTATTATAAACACCAATTCATGCAGACACAAGATCTCTCACACTTTTTTGCAAGTTCTTGCAGTTTCCTGAAAATACTCCATCACAGACTATACATTGTGAAGGGGATTATGTGCCCTGAATTACCCTAATCTTGTTGCAAACTGAAGAAAATATTTCAGTCTTACTGAAAGCTTCAAACGTTCTTCATTCATGTAAGCTCTGAGATACTATTTTGTGGCTGCCTTTCCCTCTGTTTGGTTGAATTTTTAAAATTTTCTAAATAGAAATGGTTATCTCCTGGAAGAATACAAAATAGAAATGTATATTTTTATGAGCTAAAAAAAATATAGATGACTTACGAGAGGAAATCCCTTTAGGTCAAAAGGTTAATATTCAGGATTGTTTTTAATACAACGTGAGGCAGAGTCCTTAATAATTTTAATAAGGAAGCACTAATTACCTAATTTTGCAAAGTGCTCCTGTTCCAGCAGCCATGGGAATGTTACAGCGAGGGTACAAAAGTCGGCAGCTCCCACTCGGCCTTAAGTAACTCTAAAGTCTCTTGGCTTCAACAAAATAAATCCATTTTCCAGCTTAGGAAGAGACAAAGTGGGTGGCAAAGCTGCCAAGAGCCATATTGCTTTTCACAGTTACAGAAACTCCCTATGTGTTATGTCTCCCTACATGACATGGCAAATTCAAAAACATGTTGATACAAGACTTTGCAAACAGACTAAACATTACTTAAGGAATCTTTATGAAACTTCTCTCAAAAATAAACATAAAATTGAGAGCTAGAACTACTAATGCTTACTTTAAGAAAGAAATTTGAGAATGACCAAGGGAAGAACTGATTAATGTTAGACTTTTAAGTTGTACAGGGGACTACCCAAATTAGAACCACAGCAGGACAGAGCAGCACACAAAGCCTGGACAATGCACAAGGACTTTCTAAATACACTCTCCTCTTCCAGATGACCTCTGCAGCTTTTACACTGTGCTTCTGTCTTTCTCCAACCTGCAGCTTCTCATCCTCATCTGAGTTACACCTTGCCTGGAAGTGACTTGCAGAGCCCAGGTGTAGATCAAGGCAAGGTGGGTGAGCCCTGAGCATCAGCACTGCACATGGCATGTTCAGCCAGCAGCACTCTGCAGTCTGAAACCACAAACAGTTCATGCTTCTGTTTAAACATATGCCCTCTGATGAAGTCCCCAAAGCTGCAATCAAGAATATTGCTTACACAGTAGTTTGACAAGCAGCTAGGCCAGTGTAAGCCACCACTGCTTCCCAAACTGTAAATCATCAAGTATTTCCTAAGGCCATTTTTCCTCTTAAAATCTCAGCAATAAAGTTGAGGCTTTTGCTCTGGGCCACTATTATCAGCTACCAAGCTATCTGTCCCTCATTATGTTACTCAGAGTGAGAGATGTGCTTGGCAGTTACCACAAGGAAAAGTTTCTGGTCTGAGAGCCCAGAAGTACATACAGAAAGGACAGAAAGCCAAGGAAAGAGGAGCAGTTCTTGGGAGAGCAGCAGCTTTGCAGGCTGTACAGCAGGTTGTGTTTCATAGGCTTTTGTTTTACCTTCATGCTTAACAGCTGGAGGAAGGGAACTGCAGAGCACAAATTAGGGATAAATGGCTAACAAAAAAAAAAAAAAACAAGGAACCTGCCAAGAAGCTTCATCCGGCAGCATCTCCCTGGTGTTGTCAATTACTGAAACCTGGGTTTTTTTTTTTTGGTTTGTTTTGATTTGCTTTAAAGAAAGAAATTTGAAAGAAAGGACCAGATTTCCAGCAAATCACTATTTCAGGCACCTGGAAAGGGAATAAAACTCAAAAGAAGAGTATCTGCAGACTTTTGCTGCACTTTATGCTTACGCTTCAGGTATGGTGTTTAAGTGCCAGAGGAGAAAAAAAACCACCTATAATCTAGGCATGCTAATCTCACTGTCTGTGATCTGTTTTAGAAATAAATGTTTGAAGATACATTTCCTTTAAAACATACAGAAGAACATGGAAATGAACACTAAATATTCAAGGCCCTGCATCATGGGAGCACAAGGAAAAGTACTGCTGTAGATCACAAAGCAAGTGAGATGGAAAACATATTAAAGAATGTGAAATATATTTAATATCTCTTAAGCCTATTTGCTAACGCTCTGGAAAAGCTGGAGATGCTTCAAACAGGAATAAGATGCAAACACCATAGCAGGCCTTTACCAGGCTTGCAGATTTGGAAGAACTTCTGAGGGACCAGCCAGAGGTGGAGAATAAGTTCACAGAGACTGGCCAAGAGCCTCAAGAAGGAGGTTTGCGAGCTGAACTTTCTGGCATTTGATTTAACAGATAGAGGTGAGACCCTGAACCCCAGCTCCTTTGGCAGGAGTGCCCCGAGAAGGCTTTCTGAGCTAGGCTGACTGTACTACTGTTTGACTGTCCAGCCCAGGGGGAACCACCTCCTGGCAAATGCATCAGAAGAAACCCACCCTGCAAAACACACCAGCAGGATATTTTTCTGGTGGTGGAATGAATTAAAGCTGGTGCTGAATTTAGGAGCTCTTGCTTTGGAAGTTACACTCCTTCATGATCTCCTCGAAGGATAGCCATGATCACCAGTGCAAACACTTCACCACCAAAAGGACACTATGAGGGGGTGTGAAGCTTTGCAAGTAACAAGTTTGATGTCCTGTGGCAGATTCCAGGCTGCAGTTTTAATTGGAGTGACTGTCTTAGATTCTGAGTCTCACAAAGCAGTCTGGCTAGACAGAAATATCCTACGTGTGACCATAAGGCATGGAAATGCAGACTAGTCCTACAACACATTCTGCCTTCAGTCAAGGGGTCAACTTGGAGAGACAGAAAAATGCTTTTCCTCCTGATGTGTCTCAGTCATGCATTGCTCTTCCCCTTTGTTATTAAAATTTATGAGGTTATGAGATTGATTTTAAAATTTTTTTATTAACTGAGGAGAAAGAGTTAATTGTGATTTAAGTTGTGAAGAATGGGAGCACCGTATTTATGGAGCAAAGCACTCTTTGGCATTAGAAAACAGGCAGACTGGGTTATACTTATGCATTAGGAGCGACTTTCACAAGCAGAGAGATACAAGAGAACTGACACACACCTTCTTCTCTCCCAATGAAGGGCTGAACAGAAAGTGCCCTGCAATTTGCCCTCCTTCAGCAGGATTCCCATGGCTGCAATATTCACTTCACAAACATGGCTCTCCACAGGGGACCCAGGGAAATGAGAGAGAACAACAGCATGGCAAGAAGTTGCCAAAAGGGTGCAGCTGTATTTAGAAACAGTAAAGTAAGCCCTTTCTTCTGCTGTACAATCAGAAATATATAGATGATGTGGATTTCAAAGAACAAAATCCAGCTACTTTTGCACTGACTTATACTGCTCTTATGATTCTCTACTGATCTCAGCCAAAGAGGGTTTTAAAAGTATGAATGTCAAACTGTCAACCACGCTGCTTCTTTCGACCTAAGTTGTGGCTCTTGTTTACATAAGCAATATGCAGCTAAGGGTTTGAAAGGCCTGTCAGGGCAACTGAATGGAGCATGAATCACTGTGCTGGGCACTGCTCTAAATGCTGCTCCTTCCTTCCTCCTCATTCTCAAAGGTCAGATAAACGGTACCAGGACCTGCATCTGAAGCTCTTCCCGGCATGATAAAAGACAGGAATCTTTCTTGGAAGGCTTTGCATAACTGAAGCACAAGCTGAAACTAGAAAACACACCTTAGAGCTAACCATAGATATGCATCTGCTTCTTATCAAATGTCTTCCTCTCCCCCCCACTCACATCTTTTAACTTTTTTTGGGTGTTTGAATCCATGTAAATTTTTACCATCAGGAGGTAGGAAATAGTGTTTACATAATCTGAGGCACACACCATTCATAGAAAACTGAAAACCTCCACAATACTTTCCATTTACTAATTAATGCCAAGCATTGCATCATGCACTACATGGCTTACTCTCCAATAAGCAAATTCCATCCGTCAGTCTCTACATGGGCACTTCTTCAGTGCATATCTTTCAGGACAATGAAATTAAGGAAGGCTTCTGCCCTTCTTCAAAGCAGTCAGTACTTTAGAGCTTGCACAAGTATACATCTGCAGTGGCTGCACTCTCAAAAGAACCAGAGAATGCAAAATGGCATCTGAAACTGTAAACTTAATTATCTTTAAAGAAATAACTGCATCTATTCAGCAGACAACACACAGCCGTGTTGTACACACATTTTTCATGCTTCTTAGAGACACATATACAGGAAGCATCAGGCTGTAACATCACTCAAATATAAAAATGCAGGAACCCTTGTGAGTTCATGAACTACCATGAACAGCAAGCTGCAAATTTAAACAAGAATACAGGGATTTTTATCATGTGGAAAGCAGCAAACATAACCTGGAGGAAAGACAGAGATGCAATGCTGAGCACTGTGTTCAGTCACTTACAACATGTAAGAGGGAGCTGGTAGTTGAAGGTAGAGATCTTTAGAGTTTCAGAGAAAAAAGAAAGATGAGGTGCGTTGGCTGGAAGATGCTGCTAGAAAAACTGGCTTCAAAATATAAAATATTTTCCTAGCAGTGATAAGAAATATTGGAATATTTTCAGGAGAAATCATGTGCTGCCACTTGAAAACACATGAGAGTACAGGGGTCTTTCATTTAGCTTCTGTGAGACCCATTATAGGTCACAACAGATGATTGCAGAGCTCCCCTCTGGCCTGACTCTCCATGAATCTGCAAATTTTACAGCTTCATCCTGTGGGGCCAAGGCATTTTGGCTCCAAACCAGCAAGGCACTTACGCAGATGCCGAAATGAAAGCTGGCTTTCCTCACTGGAGCAGGGCCAGCACCATCAGCCTCTTGCAGGACAAGCCCAACCATCTTTAGCCATCTCAGCGTTTGACCACTTTGGGGTTTCTTTGCCACAGTAGCAATCAGAAGCTTACAAGAGCAGGAGCTTGAAAACCTTAAACTTCCAAACCACCGGGATACTTTTAACTCTTGCTTATCTTGCATCAATTTTGCTGAGGTAAACAGGGGTGAGTATGCTGGTGTAGAGGTTTTTATTGTGGTTGCACTTGGCAATAATTTAATTGAGATCAGAAAAGACAAATCGAGGCAAGGTACTCCAGGAAGATGAGCAAATGAAAAACAATGCCTTTCTCCAAAAAGAAACTTAATCTAATTACTCTCTTGAAAAAAAGGATTAAATCAATATGTCATGGCTACAAATACATGCATGCTGGAAGAACCTAACTTGAACCATTCTGAGTAGCAGTCTGGAAAGGATGTGAGGAATTAGGAAGGTTCAAACATATATAGATACACAAACACACATACATTTACAGAAATATGCCAAAGAGTCATTAGCAAAAATTAACTGGAATACAGAACAAGAGTCCTGTACAGAGCTGTTTTAAAGAACAAGAGTCCTGTAAAAAACCTTAAGTTCAGAAAACAGGATGGAAGATGCACTTTTTATGAATTACAGGCCAATTTGGAAACAAACAATCCAAACCTCATCTGACCTAACTGGATATTATTTACATTATTGTATCATATTATTGAATTAAATTAATCAAAAGCTTTTACCTTTCCTTCTTAAAATCAGCATGATATCCTTTGAAGCTGTCATTTACTCTCAGGCTGTAACAGATAGTTAATTTCTTGTGGTCCAAGCCTCTTGCCAAGAATTTCTTTCAAGTATCCATAACATTTTCCTATTTTTTTTCTTCCTCTAGTACCTTACATAATTCAAAAGAGTATTTTGATTGTTCGAAACATTTTTTTTTGCTAGTTTGGGTTTGTCCCCCTTTAAATTTTTTTCTTAAAGCAAGCTGATAACTGTTTGGTTATTAGGAGTTTTCTTTAGCTACAGTAATAAATGTTTTGCTTTTGATGAAATACAATGAGATTTATCACATATTTTGAAGAAAAGACAAAATTATGGCCTAGGAAATTCTGAGCTAAGCACATTTCCAAGATTTTGCAGTTGATTTAAAAGGATAGAAGTGAAAATAGATCTATCTTAATTTATTTTTAAAAATGGAAAGAGAGAAAATTTTAATTCACCTTTTAATACTTAGAACAGCTTATGTGCAAAGCAACTCTGCTTTATCCATTTAAGTAGAAGAAACAGAAGTGGGATGGAAATACAGACAACCTTTAACACAAAGTCAGACAAAAAGGCTTGAGAACGAGTGGGAAATGAACATATTTAGATTTTTTTTCCATTTTTTCCCAATGTTAAAGAAAAACTGGCTAGAAGTTATTTCCAATACTCATTCAGAACAGCTTACATTTATCTCCTTCATTCTGTCTGCAAAAGGAACTGTTGTCAAAACACTGATTAATTTACAAACCTGTCAGATTTGGTCTCCTGAGGTGGTGACAGAGTTGTCCCATAACGAGTAGTGGGCGTTGTAGGGGCACTCACACCAGCGTAAGGTCGTGGAGAAGAGTAAGAGCTGCTGCCATAGCTATTGTATCTGAAGAAATGGGAAAAAAAGAAGGAGAAAGGGAGAGACAGAAAAACTCCATCAGCAAACCGGTATGCAACAATAAATCCTCTTGTTTACGGGGTGGTAATGACTCCATACCCCAGAAATTTTCAAACAGTCACCTGAAAATGTTACTCTATTTCCAAATATGCAAACAATCATGTACTCTTAATATCAACCATGGCATGAACATACATGATGAATCAGTGAACTATTGGCAAGGGAAATAATGAGAGATTTGAATGGTCCTCCCAAGTGACAACTCAGAACAGGAATACTTGAATACTGCTCAGTTACTCAGAATTATTAGCTGTTTTGGGAGTGATATCCAGCCATTATAAAAGGGATCAAACCAGCCCAAGACAGCAGTATTCATATCTACTAAAATTAAGGAAAATGGCAGCACTCCTGAGACATGATCTGAACATGGGCATCCATGACTTGCAAATGCTTGCAATTTAAATAGAAAAGCAACCACATTATTTTCAATTAAAGCCAGCAGTATTTTCTTCCCCCTCCCCCAACATAAGTAATAGCTTATGTGCCATTTCTTACAATGCCTGTAAAAAATCATCACCATGGTTAAAAAGACATGTCTCCGGAAGCACGGCTTTAGAAATTTCTATCAGCCCTTTTCTCCATTAAAAAACCCCATAAACTCGCTTCACTTCAATGTGAGCTTGCTGATCAAAGAGAAATTATTTCCAGGACTCCTGGAATGGCCACCTCCCCAGAGTCCTTTCTATCAATGTTTTCATCCTGCCTCCTGTACTGAATAGAAAAGGCAGTCATGTTGCTTTGCTGTGCCTTTTAACCATTGTACTTAAACAGCATGTCAAAAAAAGATTCTTGATTTGGGAAAATGTTAATATTTCTCTCTTTAATATTGTTCACAGAAAATGCCATTTTCCCACATGGAAAGCATATGGTGCTCTGAAGACCAGTACTCAGCAAGGTCAACTCATCCAAATTGCAAAATTCATTTCAGGAAATAGAGCGACATCATTCTCCTTATACTTCACAAGGTATAATATATCCTCCTTCACCATATCTTTTCTCTGATGCTTCTTCCCTCGCACACATCAGCACTAAGTAATTTCACTCAGCAATTTTATTTGAAAAGCCTGGTTGGTTTCCTTCAGCTCCACTTAGCACACTCATCTAGCCATGCAAAATTTCATTCAAAGTTTCAAGTTTTTCCTTAGGGTTCCTGCCAAGGCCCATGTTAAAACCAGAGTAGATTTCAGCTAGGTGCTTTTATAACGGAAGGGATCGTGCCTTAGAGAACATATCCTCTGGAACAGCATTTCCAGGTTAATGCTTTAGAAAACACCCCCCATTCCTCCTCTGTTTTTGAGACACTATACTGACAAGCAACAGGGAAATAATTTTGGAAAAAACTCTAACATGCATGTTTCTGAGCCACAAAAGGAATTTTGCAGGAAATAATTGCTGTCCAGGTCTTCTTGTCCTAGAAGAAAACTAACAAGGAACTGGAGATCAGTGGTCACTGGAGACCATGTAAGTGGACAGTGTGGAGCTTCTCTGGCAGCAGACCTAGCTTGGGTCTTCTCTCTGACAGGCTCAGCCCAGGAAATGTTCTGACTGTGCCTGTACTGACTTACAGATGAGTAAACTCCACTGTCCTGATAAGAACTCAGCGCTGATTTGGTATGATCTGACAGAAACCTCCATTTCCATTTTCATCAACTGCAAGGAGACCTTCTTATCAACCACTGCATGCGCTTCTCTTCTCCTTTGCCCCATGAAAAAGCTGACATAGAGCAGAGCCCTTTTTCAGACCAAGGGTTTTCAATTAGTCCAAAGAAAACTCCCATGTAAATGGAGGGAATGTACCTCCTATGGAGTCAGACCAACAACGATTAAAAAAATCAAATTCAGAGGGACTGGTCTGGACACAACATCCTACCAAATTTAGAGGAACATTGAGTTGCTGTAATAGGAGCAAGGCAAGACCAGAATACCAGGTTAAGTCTGTATGCTGTACTCAAAGTTTATCTTTCTAACCTTCCTCTGGTACTGGCTATTGCTTCCATTTTCCCTTCTTGTCTTATGTACTAGTGTGGATGCAATAGTCTTATCCAGCAGCATTCACCCTCAAGACATTTTCCTCTTTTACGGGCATATTATTGAATAAATTGTGCAGGCTTTGCCCTCCTTTTCCTCCAGATAAACCTGGAAGAATCTCCATCCACACCCCCACCCCTGAACCTCTGTACTAAATGAAAGCAGAAAAGATGGTCAGAGGAAAAAAAAATCACTGCAGAAATACTGAATATTTCAGGAACAGGAGGTATTTCGGAATCTACTCTCTGAAGTTTAACAGCAGCAGCAATGGGAGACTAATAAAAGAGTGTGAGAGGTCTAATGGAAAAACGCACCTATGAAGGAAAATGTAAATTTAGAGGAATTCCAGTGTTCAAGTTGCAGGTAAAGGAAAAATATGTGAACTAAGTCACTTGTCAACAACTACTTGGATTTATAGACTTTTCAGAAAAATGAAAAAGGGACAAAACACACCCACTTATTAGGAGAGAAAGATCAAAAATTAAAAGGATCAAAAGAAGCAAAACATTTGTTCACATGCAGAAACTCAGAAGGACTGCTGGAGAGAGGAAGAAGTAAATACGCATGCAATATAAATGTACATTTTCAGCACCTAATTCAAACAACACTGACAACTGTAAGAGACAGCAAAAAATCATCAACCTCTTCAAGGTGATTCTCTGTCATTGTTTTTAGTGCTACTTACTGTCAATTTCTTTCACTTGAAAACAGATGAGACAAAACAATATTTTCCTGTTTTATTTTAGAGGGGTGGGATGGGGAAATTAAAGTTAAAAACTAAGATAAACACATGAGGAACAAATAAATTCAACAGATGTTGTGGAGATAAAACTGTCTATTCTGAGTGCTATGTTATCTTTATAGGTCTCTTATTACAAGCATGAGCTGAAATTGCACATGAGATGGACATGCACTGTAACCAGACAACAAATTTAGGATTTGGCAGTTCAGCCTTTGAAGCCAGGACTTCACTCGTGAATTTCAAGTGCTGATCTGACCTCTCTTGATTTTATAGCAGAAGAGCTCCATTAATTTTCATGAAAACATATCTGCAGATTACATTGTTGTAAATGAGAGCAAAATGGTGCTCCTTTCTTGGAAACCATGGGTTATTTACCCACTCCTTTATAGAGGAGGCCAGGATATTTATCAACTACAGACCTGGAAGAAGAGTAATGATGTCAGCAAAGGCAAGGGGAAAATATCAAATCAAAATACAGGCTTACAGGACTAAAATTAGAAATGGTATATTCTGGAAATAATACAACACATAGAGTAGCATTATTAGCACTGTAAAATTCTTGAAAGGTTTTATTAATTTATCTAAAAATTATTGTTAGCTATATAAAATCTACCTGTTTTCCCTCATCATTTCTGCTTCCTTCTCTTTCACAGATGCTGGAGAGTCGTCAAAGTCATACGAGAAGAGGTGAAAAGGAGTGTGTGGTACATAAGGCAATTTCTCCACTGTTGGAGATGCCTTTGGAGTAATGGATGCTGAGGAATTTTGGGGAGAGCTCAGCAATGCTGTTGCAGGTGAAGATGGTGATGAAAGGACAGAATTATGATGAGAGACAGATGAGTCAGGCACAGAAGAGGAGTTGCTAGAAAAGCTCTTTGCTCTAGAGCAGGTGAGAGGCCTCTCAGCTGGAGAAATGGCACTGGAGACAGCTGAAGAGTCAGAACACTGTGAAAAGCTTTCCTTCACAGCCTTATGCACATCTGGAACCTCACTGCAGGAGGAAAAAATCATTAGAAAGGGAAGCAGAGAGAAAAATGGGGCGAGGGGAGATCACAGATAGTATCGCTTTCAGGGAAAAAAAACCAAAGAAGAGTCAAACAAAAGTTTCCACAATTTAGACAATCATCACATCTTTTTAAATAAAGAGAACTCACATCTTTGTATCCCAGTGGGATTCTTCTTGTGGCTGGAAATACTGGGGAAAAGAAACAACTCATTCTAAAGGAAAAGAGGGGATTTAACCTATAGTCTTCAGAACTAATTTTCATGAGCCTTTTCACATCTATTTTTGGAACAATCTTCATATATTTTAAGTTAGATTGTAAACATTGTCAGAGCAGTACAAAGCAGACTGAGCACACTGGAAAACACTCCATGGAGTACAGATGATTCAAGATACAATCTGCAGGACTGCTTCTCCAAGTCCAGCTATCTTATATAGATATCTCTACTGTCTGATATCTGGCTATCATCCTCCCTGGGAATCTGATCTTTTTACTAAAATTGTTCATCCAACATAGATGAAAATAAAAAAAACCTAACACTGTTCTGTAAAAAATCAAGTTTAAAATAATTTCAAAAGCAACACTTTAACAAATATTTTTCTAGGTATGAAGGTACTAATTTCTGGTTTCTCTTATTTTCAGCATTCCATGCTGGTCTTTCATAGAGACTTGCAGAGTTTGCATCAAAGAAAAGAGAAAACACATCTGCTTTGCTCTCCTGAAGGCAGATGTTGGTGAGTGACAGAAGGCACAAAGCAGGTGAGAAGCCATGGGATCTGCACTCCAGGGTGTCTGTTTTCACTAGGAACTCCAGCACAAACACTGTGCATCGGCTTTGGGCTGGATTATTGGCGTGGCTGATTTCATTCTCCCAAGAGCACTTCTGCAATCCCCCAGCCGGCATGGAAGGCCCAGTTCTTATTTGAGGACTGTGGACTTGGCACAGCATAGGCAACAAAACTAAAATTTATGTTAGATATGTTGGGATCTTATGCACTTAAATCATCAGGTGTATACCAGGTAATTGTTCTCTCAATGGAAAATCTGGAAACCTTCATCTATCACACCTGCTGTGCTTGACAGGAGACACTGAAGCCAGGCCAGTCCTACCTGTCAGCATCCAACACAAATAGCCACGTTACAGATAATTTTTTTAATGCTACAGAGACAGTGAAAAAAAGGTTCTTAGGAAAGTCATGGGAATATCACCTAGTTATCTTAAAGAGATAATTATCTTAAAAAGACCAATGACCTAAAAACATATTATGCTCTTCACATTTCTTAATGAGGCTCTTCCTCACTTTTTAAAGCAATATTTTAGTATACTCATGAGATTCACCAGTAACTTGTGTCTTAAATTTGACTTTTAGGAATCAGATTTGAGGAAATTGTCACTTAATTTTGAAGTTTCAGGCAGCTATTGGCAAGATTTGCAGACTGGAAGATAATAATAACAAAAGTACAGTATTTTCTTTGGAATTCACACATTAAACAGTTTCCTTTCTTCCTTCTGTGCTGTACAGTGTCTGCATGAATGTGGTTTATGTAAAAAAAATAAAATTCCAATCTCATTTGCTGAGTTGCAAAGCCAAACAATTTAACCTAAATCAAATGGCTGTCCAGAATAAAGAATACATTTTCTTGCTTTCAGTTTATTAGGATCAAGTTACCAAATGCCAAATACATATATATATATATATATATATATATATATCTCAGAAATAAGTGGAAAATTTTTACACAAGAGTATTGATAAGTGATAAAGCATATTGATTGGTGATTTGCTTATATCTGTATATATAGATATATGGGCAGATGGGCAGACATTTATAAAATTTTATATATACATATGTATGTATGTATATATATATAAAATATACACATGTATATCAGTTTTGCCTCAAAGTAGTTCTTTGCTATTAAAACATGAACAAAACTTATATGGAATCTAAGGCAGCATTCAAAAAAATTCAATTTACTGCATAGCAACAGATATTCCTAATAAGGTAGCAATTATAAGGTAGGATGAAAACCTAAGAAATCAATTATAAGGTAGGATGAAAACCTAAGAAATCAAACAACATCCTCAGTTAAGCATTGTGGCGTGTCATCACTGCCTTAACTAAGAAGTTAAACCAAACCATGCTAAAGTTATGCTTTTCACTAAAGCTTTTAGGATTTGTGAGTATTACCTAAAGGGAGTGAGTGCAGACAGTTCATAGTGCACTGAACCTACATAATTGAGTGTTTCTGTTAGCACTGCCACCCCCCAGCCCCTTCCCCAAAGCTTTAAAATGCAAAAATATTTCTGTGGGGAGTGGCTTTAACAGCTGATCAAGGAATGTGAGTGAAAAGGTGGATGCTGCTGCACACTGTGCTGGTGAGTTCATGCCAGAGCCTGAAGAAAAGGTGGAGGGAAAATGCTGAATCCTGGTACCTGGCTTTGACCTGTCTATTGGCCTCTTCCTCCCCCTCATCCTCAGTATTGGGCTCTGTGACTGGCTGTTCTTCTTCTTCCTCTTCATACTCGTCCTCTCTGAGGTCAGACCAAGGAAAGAGGCATGCAGTGGGATGGAAAGAAAGAAGGTGGAAGAGAAAACAACATGAGCCCCAGGAAAAGAAATGCAATGAAGTTAGAAATGCAAGGAAGAACCTGATGAAGTTATGGGCCTCTTATGTTAGTCCACCTAAAACTTCCTGCTAAGTATGTGTTTGCAGAAGTATGTGTTTGTTTATACTGATATAAAACAGTTATCCTCTCCCCTATTAACATTTTTACTATTATTTTAAGATTCAAAGCTGCCATTGATTTTTCTTGAGCTTTACTTTCCGCTTGCAGCTGCCCTACCTGCAGAGGCATTAATGGAAAGCATTCATGGCAATAGCAATGTTCAACTCATTAGTCATTAAGTTGTGCCTTTTTGGCCTAAAGGACAGTACACGCTGTGCTGGTATGGGACAGCTGGCACTGGACATCACACTTCCTAAATTAAACCAAATAAAACATTCCTGCTAAGTAACCAATAGCTCAACTGGAAAAGAGAACAGGGTGAACCACTGAGTTAGAAATAACAGAGACCAAATCAGTTCAGGACTATTAGCAAACAGCAATATTAAGTTATCAGATGCCAGTACATGAATTATTTCAGTAGAGTCATTACTATGGTCAAAGCAGGCTTCAGTTCAGCAGTAATTCTGGTAGAAGAGAAGTGTAAGTCATGCATAAAGCCTCCACAACCTACAAACCACATAAGTAAAATAGGAAAACAATATTACACATAATGGAAAGGCTACACTGTCTGCCTCCCATCCCTCGTATCTATGCTTTTCACCTTCCCAAATCAACAGACTCACAAAAGATATATTTGCAGTTGATACAGTTCTCCACTTGATTTAAAAATGTATACACCATTAGGTTATGCTCCATTCAAAAAGAAAAACATTCAATCAGTAATGAAGTTTGTAAGACACTTATATTCCTTGCATTTTCCTGAAAGCTTGTTTTCTTGTCTCTGATTCTGAAGGGATGCTCTACGGCTTTTTCCATTTAGAATTAGTTTCCATGTTATAAGAATAATGAATATTTACAGTGTGAGATCACGAACTCATTGAGTGCAATGCAAAGTGTCAATCTAAAATTTCTTGCATTTATGTGGAGTTACAGAATAACCAGGCAAATGGCAGCGCCTGGAACTTTTCCAATACTCTGGCAAACATTTACAGAGTGAACAATCTCAACCATTCCAAAAGTGGCTTAGAGACATAACCATCTCAGTTGTCATCTCATCATCAACCTGTCCTGCCCACAAATATGCGCCTCCCTTACATTGACACCTCTCAACTTTCACACATTTACTCATTTACTGGAAAAAAGAAAAGAAAGAGTTGCTCCAGGGAGCATTCATATAATCCCTTCTTACTAGCTCAAGCTCTGCTATTTCCTATGAAGGGAAACCTCTGTATCTGCTTGTCCTACAGCACTCAGATTTAAGAAATAACTCATGAAGCTCTATAGGATCGTGGTTGTCAGTTTAGAGTACAATGCATCCTGTAATGCTGGCAGCACAGCTATTGCTTATATCAACAAGAGTGTCCCCATTATTGCTGTGTTTAAAGCTCTCACCAGGATTCCACATTGATGATGTCAAAATTTCTCCTCTCCTCAATTGTCTCAAAATATCAAAAATCATTTGTGAAATACTCATTTGATATGGTGTATCTAATTAATTTGAAAGAATTCTTTGATAATTTATTCCACCTTATGAGGGCATGGTGAAAACAACAGGAGTTTACACAGCACCGATAAAGGAGCTGAAAAAAATTTTAGAGATTCCAGAGTGATAATTCTTCTGTCATGCCAATAACTCCTTCCTCAAAGGGTCCTTGAGGTCTCGGTCAAACTCTCAGAAGAAGCTTTGATTGTAAAGTTCTTTTTTTTAAGTGCAGGAGTGCAGGAACTACATGGCAAGTGGTTGGAAAAGCCAGAGGAAGGATCTGGCTCTGTGTGACTTGGTAGCCGAGATGATCGGTGTGCACAGAGGCAGGCACACCCTCCAGTCTGGGGAGACAATGTGGTCAAGGAAAACTTGCGCAAAGGAAATGACTGATGGCATAGCAGAGATACTCAACACTCTTTTAGCAACTAAACTCAGTTTCAGAGTCCTTGAGTATCCCCAGAAGGGGGCTCAGATACAGATCAGAGAACAGGGGTAAACTCACAGGCAGGAATGATGTATGTTCTCCTTTTAAACACAGCAGCAGTGGCAGTCATTTCAGTCTTGTCAGAGGATAGATATTCTGTCCAACAAAATAGGTAGTACCTGCTAACTAAATCTTTCCTAAGGGTAGAAAAGGAACATTTTCTTGTGAATATTTATTAAAATGGGAAAACACTAACTGGAGTCAGGTGCTCAAACACAACAGCAGACAGGTTTGTGAACTCATCTGAACTGTTCAGAGTTATGTGCTCATTTTTGTATGCAGTGGAGAAGGGATGGTGTGGAAAAGCTCATTGTACCTCTCACATACAGATGCAAATTTGGAGTCAATGCAGTAGTGGAATTAAATTAAGAGAAAAGGACCCATAGGGAGGTTTCCAATTAAATGAGGTTCAGAAGCCAGCATGGTATTTAGTAGTGCAGAGGAATCTATCCCATTTACAAAAGGAAAATATTTGTCCAGTGGCAGGGAAGAAGGTCTTCAGCTAATGTAGAAGGATCAGATATATTCAGCTAACCTTAAGACTAACTGTTCCTGGGTAACTTCAGTTCCATGATAAAAGCTATCAGGTTAGAAATATTTAAACAAAAGCTTTATAGCACTGAAAACAAATTTCAAAACAACCACTCTGTTTAA
This sequence comes from Zonotrichia leucophrys gambelii, assembly GCF_028769735.1. NCBI lineage: Eukaryota > Metazoa > Chordata > Aves > Passeriformes > Passerellidae > Zonotrichia > Zonotrichia leucophrys. The sequence continues at coordinate 86,555,992 of NC_088171.1, read as the reverse complement.
AATGCAATCTTTAAAATGCATTACTGCTACAGGCTAAAAAAACTAAACAAATAAAACAAAACCCCACCCCCCACTAATCTTTAGAAAGTATATAATTGGTCATGGCAACTAACAAACATCTTCTTGAGCACAGGTTTTGCTCATTTAGTTTTAGTCATTTCATTTTAGTCATTTCAACTAAAATTTGACATTACAGTATTTTTAGCCCCTAAAAATAATGTGCATATTAAAAAAGACTATGAAAGTGCAGTTTATGGAGAGTGAATCATTAGACAGACAAATAAAATCTTGACAGAGGATTTAGAACTAAAGGATTAACTTCTCTCCTTTTTAGAATGGAAACTTGCCCAGCTGATATTAAATATCTATTCAAAGCTGCAAAGAGAAAAGCAGTAATAAATGCAGACTGATGAAAGGAAATTATAAGAAACGGACTCTTCTACAAGTTTAGCTGAAGGCAGGGGCAGAGTCCTTGAGATGCCAGACCTTGCACCTCACACACACCTAACCTGGTCACAGTTGGATGATTTTAAATGTAAGAGCACTCTGAAGACAATGGCTCTTAGTCCACAAGAACTCAAAGAACGAAAACTTGCTCTCTATCACACTGGACTCTGGAGCTGAGCAATGTGTACAACGTTTTGTGTAGTCTCTGTGTTCTCCAGGCTCTCCCCAATCTCCTTGCAGAGTTTTGATGAAGGCAGCTTGAAAGAACTTAGGATTTCTTTCTAGCTTGTAGTCCAGAAACACAAGTTTCTCACTACTTGCCTCCAAAAAAATTCCAAAGGTAGAGCTAAAAGAAAAATCAAAGGCTGTCCTAAAGGAACAAAAAATGCCCCAAAAAACAAACAACCCCAACCAAACCAAACAAAAACCCACACCAACAAATAAGCATGAGCACAGAAACACATTCTGCTTTGCTCAGTATCAAAGGAAATTTTGAAAAGGTAAGATACGCTTCAAATCATTTTAATTCAGGATTAATTTAACCAGTAATGAACCCGAATATAGAACAATGGAAAAAATTATCATCTTGGCACAATTAGGCTACCAAGGCTTTGGTCAACACATAAAATGCACATAGAAGCTAACTCATGAGATCTAGTAGATGATCTTTAAGTCCCTTCCAACACCAACCACTCTATGATTCTGTGACCAGGCCTACAAGACACATTCAGTGAAATAAGACCACCATTACCCATTTCACAATATTATTTAAAATTGCATACTCCAGCTGATGTCACAAACTTTCCTTTCAAGGTTGTTTTCCACCCTCTCTCCTGAAAACCTCTGACCTCTTTTACCTCGTGCACAGCTGCATCCCTGAACTCCAACTGAACAAAGAAAAACTGAAAAATGTCCCATCAAGGAAAGATATAAGTCACACTGGATGTAATTTTATTTTCTCTTGCCATTGCTTGCCATTTTCTTCAATTTATGAGTTCAATTCCACTTTTATAGCTTAGATGGCACAATTCATAGCCAAATTCCTAAATCCTTGCAAAATAAACAAATGCTTTGGTACACTTCTGTTGCTTCTTCCTTTCTTCTACCCTAGCTGCCAAAACAGATTCAACTAGTCCTTTAGGTGAAAGCTAAAAGTGGTAATAATTCAAATTCAACATTTATAAGTCTGTATGAAGATATAGCAATACACTTTCCTCCTCCATTAAAAATAAAACTAAAGAAACCACCTATTAACCCCACTACTTATTTCTATTCCACTGCAGTTGGTAGAATTATCTGAAGATGAAATTAGATAAAATTATATGGATAACAATGTACTTACAAAGCCTCAAAATTTGACCTTTTGCATACAGGAAGACTAAGGTGACTAATTACAAAGGTCAAAAGAAAAAGGATCCTGGTATTTCTGCCCTAGATAAAGAAAACAGTTCAGACAAAAAGGTGAGGAAATGTCAAATACCGTGAAGTACATGCACTCACTATGCCTTCATAGCTGTCTTTTATCTTTAGGTTCCTGTTACGTTTTTATCCCTCAATTATGATCAGCAACAGCTTTTATGATCAGCAACCTAAATAATACATAGGCAATGCCTCCAGACTTAACTGCTGCAGTTGGTTTATATAGGACGCATCAAAGCAGAGCAAGACAGCAGAACATTGCATAAGATACTGGCAAGGCTTTGCAAAGACTTTAAGAGTCACAACTCTCTGATCATTGAACAGCATTGCTGTTTTTACATTTCTAAGAACAGAGAGGTAAAGAAACACAATAATGATGCAGATAGATTTTTGGAGCAATATATACTGAAACATATACAGAAAGAGAGAAGAAATGTTATTTTCTGAGCTTGGAAGTGCATACTGGTTAACAGTTGAAGGCCACTGTTATCGACCCTTCAAAGGGAAATGGCATCCTACCAAGCTGCTGTCTTTTCCCTCTGTCCCCCACCATTGCATCCTATGTGTAAAAAAGCCTTTCCTGTTCTCAGAGGATCATGTTTACAAACACTAGGAAAACACTGGAGAGGAGAACTCTCTAAGGCATGTACACTCCAGTGCATAAGACACTACCATAGAGATCCAGAGAAATGCATTCACTCCCTTGTCTGGCATTGCATTTCCTCAGGTAGTTCATGAAAGATAAACACACAGTGGGAAAAAACAAAGTAAAATAATTAGGCTAAGTCATGCTGTGATTTCATTTGCCATGCAGCTATAATCTATTTAAATTTCAGCGCTTTCTTGATTCCTCCTGAAGTTCAAAGAGGAAAATCTCCCATTGCCTTTACAGCAAAGTACACTGCTGTTAACTAGACTCTGCATGTATACAAAACATAAAATGTTTCCTTTCAGCGAGAGGGGCAGTCAGAAAAGAGCATCCCTACTAGAAAACCTGACACACCTAGAGAGATGTTTTAATTCATAAAAAAAGATGATATCAACTTGAAACAGTAATTGGACCTGGACCTGGGATACGCATCAAGTTGTAAATTTTAAATTTTTCTGTTATTATTACTTATTTGGTCAATCCCTGTCTATACATCAATATAGTCCTTTTTTATGGTATGGCTTTAAAAAAATATTTTTCTTAACCTATCTTATGCATCTTCCTCTACTGCATTCCTTATGGGAGCTTCCAAGATATTCTTACAAAGAGTAAGATTGCAAATTTCACACTTTTACGTTTCTCCTTTAGAATCTGCTGAACTTAAAGCTTCAAATCCTACCTGCGCAGGAGAAATAATGTGTTCTCCTGCTCCAAACTTAACATAGCAGGTGAGATTTTATATGATATTGTTGTCAAAGACTAATAAAGAACTGATGCTATGAACAGACACCATCTTGGCTACCTTACCAAGCCATTTCATTTCATAGATAAATCTTTCCAAAATGTCTTCTTTTTTATATCCCATTTTCATTTTCACCCGTACCAACCAAACTCTGAAAAGTTATTATCTCCCTCATAACTGATCACATGCCATTCAATGTCAAAGCACACACAAATGCTGGGTGGCTCTGCTCATATGTATATGTGTATGTCTGTGTGTATGTACATGTATTAAAGAGATTCACATCCGCAGATTTGTGCCTGCATGTTTATCCTGGAGATGTTTTCTTTGTCAAATTTCATGCCTCAGTTGTTTTAAATATCCAAAACTAGGAAACAGAGATAAACATCATGGAAAAAAAAACCCCAAAACAATGTGTTTCTTTCTATTACAGCAATAAAAGAGAAATTAACAACTTCTCTCATCTGGGCCTTTAGTAATGTATACCACAACCTGAGTCTTACATCAAATGATGATGTTGAGTCTCCCCACTTTGCTGTTTAATATCTATATGCCACTCATCATATTTGACACAGACAGCAACTCTAAGAGATCCTAAATAAAATAAAATAAACCCCACCCACCACTGTATCTTTGATCTATACCCATTAAGTATTTATACAATCAAATATTTTCTTCTTATAGTGTTGTGGAAAGTCACCAGAACTTGAAACATCATGACAAAACTAGAATTTTTCCATAGTAAATGCTAGAGAAAAATAAAAGATTAGTTATGGTTTGGGAAGTCTGAAAACATGGAAAATCATGATAATAAAAAAAAAACAAGTCTCAGCTGTATCCTGGGCAAACCAACCCTGCAGTCCTGGCTCTACATGAAGCAATTTGAACAATCACTTAATGAGGACTAATAAGCAAACTAAGGTCTGTGCTGTTGGTTAGAAACTCATCAGGAATCCAAAGCCGAGCCGAAAAAATGCTTAGCATCAGAGGCTCAGCTGTATTCATTGTTTTCTGGTAAAACCAAAATAGCATCACAATTTCTGCCTGCGTCTTGGCAATCCTCAAACATCAGAAACATGCATTTTCTAACAAACAGGACCTTACAACTTCTCAGCACAGCTTTCCTTTATTTAGACAACTATTTGCTTGTTTTTTTCTAGGCCCATAAAGGGTGTTGAGGACCTTGAGCCCAGGGCACACCATGCAATGGAACTGTGTCCAGCTAGCCTAGGAATTTGTGGGAAACTTTGGAATTCCCTGTGCTACTCTTTGCTCAGAGGAACAGTACTAACAGGCTTCCAGGCAGGACCCTGAAAAAAGCCAAGTTCATAGATACATAATTCCCTGTTTCTCTCTTGTTTTTACCTCATCAATTTAGCTCTCTTGAAGGCCAGCTTTCTTCAAATTTAAAAATATGGAAGCCTCAGATGGACCTGAACAGTTGGTCCTCCTCAGATCTTTTTAGTCTCATGGTCTACTAAGATAAAGCTTACTAAGGGCAGCTTTGGTCACTGATGCAGAATGCAGGCTCCACTCTGATAAGTTCTTAAGACGGCAGTCAGTTCTTTCATTTGTTAGGTGTCAAACACAGGAATACTGAAAAGAACGTTCTAACCATGGCCAGGTTATCTCTAGCTGAATGTGTTTAGTATTATAAGATCAATCTTAGCAATTATTTGGTGGTTTTTGATAATATAAAACAAAGCAAAGCTATGGAAATAAAAAGCAGAATCTAATGAAGAGAGGAAAACACCTAATTCTAGCTATTTACAGCTTCCTAAACCTCAGTCTTTGGCCTGTAACTAATTCCATAGTGATGGAGTGATTCACTCAAATGCTGCTAAGAGGTGTCAGTGTAAATCTCCCAGAAGCACATTTGAACATATTTGCTAAGGTCTGGCTGATACAGCTCTGATGGGACACCCAGAGCAAGAGATGAGTATGGTCTCTGTGCAGTACTGAAGAAAAGGAAATGCATAGAAAAATGTGAAACATTAATTTGAAAAACTGGGAGGAGCACTTGTTTCTGATTTTGATGTACAGAACTCAGAGAAGCTGTGCCATGCTCAAGAGAGCACTAAGAACTTCTGACCAGGCTGCCTTTTACTTTCTGAAACCCAGTCAGGAAGACACTAAAATACAGAGAGACATAAATTTGCCTTTTAATGCTTATTTAGTCAGAAATCACTGCATACAATAACAACATAAATCTAGCGCAAATCCCATGACACTCCTTGCATTTTTCCCTGACTCTATCCATGGTGTGGCTGGAAAAAGCTAGCTTTACTTTTAAAAGAAAACAATCAAACAAACAACACAACCCATGGAAGAATGTGTTTAAAAGACTACTGCATAAGAAGCAGCATGCTAGACCACAGATGGAGAGCACTCAGTTTGGGCCAGGGCAGAAAGCCTTAGGAGGTACCTCCAGCACAGCACTAAAACATCATGCTAAACAGGACCAAAGTTCCCACAGGGCTTATTGGTGCTCTGTGCCATCATGGTAAGAGAAAGAAGTTTTAGCAAAGCAGACCTGCTGCTGGTCAGGACAGGGATATTAAAGTATGCTGCAGTGGGTACAGACCTTAAAATCAACCTTTGGCCTTACTTAGTTAGTAGTTGTTATCAACTTTACTTATTTATTTAGTAACAGGCACATCAGGCTCAGCTTTGCTCTCCATGAAAACTATTTTAACACAAAGCAGATTTCGATCCTTATTTGTTTTGAACCACAGGCGAAAAAACAATACATTTAGTTTGGAAAAAAGCTGCCAAGTGGATGAAAAAGGCCTGCAAGTTTTCCTTTTGGTCGCCCTTAGCATTTACTGTCAACTTTTCCCAGCTCAAAACCCAAAATCTGCTCTCAATTAGCCTGGCATAGATCAGAACAACTCCATTGACTTCAGACAACTTTTCTGGATATAGAGCATTGTGAGACAGAACAGAATTTGGCCAATATTGTCCTTTTTTTGTTGTTTTACCGGCACCATGAATTTCTCTCTTTTTGGAACACTTATCGGTTGACACAAAGCAGATGATTGTGGACAACCTGTTTGATGTGGTAAACAAAAGCAAAGCCATTGCCAAAACAGCTGATGAGCTAGAAAGAAAAGAAACATGACTATTGTGGGAAGGAGAATGATGGGAAAGAACTTGAACCTTCTCCTGATTTTGGTACAGAAGTCCAAAAATAACCTAGAATATTTCCCAAAATAAAACTTAGTACAGTGTATGAGTGCAACTTCAATCTCTAACTGTGTTCATCAGAAGCAATTCCACTGGGTCTAATCCACTGTAAAACCAGACATAAGACATCTGCAGCCACACACAAAGTTTAGGGCTTTCAGCAGGAACAACACAGTAAGATTATCATTAGTACTCTTACAATTCCTACTGGGAAAGAAAATGTAGTGAAGGAATAAAGACTGAAATCCATTTTGTAACTATTTTTTGGAAAATAGAGCACTGCAAAAACTTACTGCCAAGTTTTTTTTCTTTCTCAAGAGGAACCAGGGTTATGAACTAAAAGGTCATTAGCAGGAGACAGTTCTTTCATGGCTGAACAGAAGTCACTTTCAATTTAGAGAGGTAGTAATTTTATCCATTTGTATAGATTCCTCTCTACAACATTAACAATGGAAGCAACAAGGTCATAATGAGCGTTTCTTTTGACAAAATCAAGTGATGCTTGCATCATATTCTGACATAGGATTTTAAAATTTAAATTCAAACTGCCACAAGATCAATCTATTCAAGTCCTTTAAACCCATAAATATCTTGCATTTAAGACCATATGCTCAAATTTGAAAATCTGATTAGAGAAAACCTCTTTCCATTTTAGTCTAATTCAAATTCTATAAATTTGTAAAAACCTTAAAGGACACATTCAACTTCACTATTTTTCTGCCTAAACATTAATGAGTAGAAGCCATAAGGCTTTTAGGCTTTTCCTTTTTTCCTTTCCTTTCCTTTTTTTTTTTTTTGGTCTCAATTTAGCTATCAGGTGTAGAGATACTGTTGCACACATCTGGACTATTTCACTAGAAGTTGAGAGTTACTGGAATAAGATAAAGCAGGAAGGCTGTTTTTCCTCTTCCTACCACAACTACAGATTTGGGCAGATAATGAATCTAAAAATGTGAAGGACAGAATCTGCTTATCTGAAAAGCTTGTTTACCAGAAACACTTTACCAGAAAAATGAGAATTATAGAAGATCCAACAGCTGACTAACTTCTTTTTATGGTAACTTAAACAATTTCACTGAGCATAGAACTTGCATCCTCAAATCCTGAACATACTTTGTAGTCTGTAATGTCCCATGGGAAAAAAAATCTGATTTGCTAGCTACAAATAATTCCCCGCCTTTACTTGTTAAGAGGACTGGATAATGGGGGTGGGGGTTGAGGCAGTATTTTTATTTAACTAATATGCAAAGTAAAGATCAGAATTTCACACATTCATAATTGCATGCCTGTTTCCTTACAGAGCCAGGTGAGCAAGCTGGACATTCCAAATGGAAATGAAGAGAATTTCATTATTGTCTTACAGAAGATAACTGTAACACAAAATTAAAATTCACTGCTTAGAGAAAGATTTCTTTCTTGTATTTAAACTTAAAATAAGGTTTAAAATATGTCACTGTCAAAAAGCGTGTGAAGCAGAACTATATTAATTTTTTTTTTTCAAAAAAGTAGCATGATTATTGAAATTATGTTATGTTGGTTAAAAAATATTTCAAAGAGCTTCTGAAACTGATTTGTTGTGGTTTTATTCCCTCTATTCTATTCCCACTAAAAATTAGCTCAAATGCAAATTTATCAGAAGTTACTGAAGCCTGCAAAATAAAGCTAGCAAGCGCACACAATAATAGTGAAAAAACATGTTGGTAGAAGTTGTTGTCCTGGATGGCTTCTATTAGTTTAATTAACAGTAAGGGAATGAACAATTCCCTTCTGCAGAATGGAAGCATCTCCTCCTTTCCAATCCAAATTCATGAGTTTAACAAAAAAAAAAATCATATAAATCATATAACCATAAATATCTGCTCCACATTCATGGTTACAGATTCCCAGTCGTATTGTTAAGTCCTGAAGCAGGGCCCAAGGTCATGCACAAGGCATCCCATGCAGAGCAGCTGAAGCTCCCAGCTGTACTCACTCTGAAGATGCTTTAAACTCATCCTCAAATGCACTGTCATCCTTGTTATCAGCCTGTAAGAGCATGGGGCTCTCAGATGGCAGCCCACTAAAGACCAGGCCGTGGAAGGTGATGGAAAACAAGTGTTAATGTGTTGTCAAATGTCAAAAGAAAAAAAAAAAAAGAAAAAAGAAAAGAAGAAAAAAAAAGAAAATAAGGTGCTATGTATGTGGTATACAACATTCAACTACTATTTCAGTTATCTGGAGTCTTACATTTTCATATTGCAAGAACCCATTAAACTTTAGTCAACCCAGGTCTCTTTTCAAGAAGGACTGCTTTACATGCAACATAGGATTTTAAGACTCTAAGTTTACATCCCCTGCTAACCATGAGAAACCTTCAATGAACTTCCCAGAAGTTATAATTAATACAAGATATGCTCTTGTACAGACCATGCTTCAGTTTTTCAAACTGCATCTTCAGCAATGAGATGACAGTGTCCAGCTTTTGCTGCCTGCAGCTTTCATGTATCACCATCTGAGCTAGTCAGCCAGATTCCCTTTAGAATCAACAGCCAGTCTCAGAGCTTGATTCATCTTGGTTGAAATTTCAGGCATGTAGAACACATTAGATAACTGAAGGCTCACCAGTGCTTGCTGCACTGCACTGACATCAAAGAGAGGAGGGCTGATCAGACATGTAACTGTGGTGAATTACTTCCAGCCCTCTTGTGCAGCAGTCAGACACGCTGAGGATCTGCAGCTCCTTTTTTTCCTAAGCACACACAGCCTAAGCCAACCATCATAGGACTGGCAAAGACACCATCTTCAACTGACTCCACTGTTGCAAACTGCTGCTCAGCTAGCCATTACTGCCTCTCTTTTGCTAATTATAAAACATTAGATATATTCACTACTCTGCTCAAAGGCAAATATTTATGCTGGAATGAAGAGAAGGAAAAAAAATAAGAATGAACTGTAACATACACAGGACAAATAGCTCTGAATTAATGTTACCATGCTCTTGTTACAATCTTCTGTTATGTGAACATAGTGAATATAATATCTGTCAATGGATGAAATTAGGCTGAGTTAGTTCTCATACCAAATGCTCTATGTCATGTGGTTTGGGTCTCCTTAGGATGGATGGTGCCAAAGAACTTAGCTATGTAGGTAAGTCACCCACAAATACATTTCCTTTTTGTGCTGCTGTTTTAACTCTGAATATGCTTTTGTTTTTTTCATTTTTATTTCAATGAAAAGAGGAAGATAAAGAAAAGCCTATCGTATTAATAAAGTGCAATGAGCAGAAAGCAACGGGAGAATAAAGGAATATCCCTCAGCTCCTGCCCTTACCTCTCACTGAGCTCTTCCACGCGCTGCCCGTGGCTCAGCACGAAGCTGGACTGCCCGCAGGGGCTGGCAGGGGCTGACAAAGTGCTCTTGACGTTGTTGTGTGCCGAGTGCCTGCGGCTCCGCCGGCGCTCCAGCCCCCTGCGCTCGCCCGCACCAAGGCTGGCTCTCCTCCGGTCCTTGCGCCCGCTGGGAGGCGGCTCAGCACCCTCATCCCCGTCCTCATGCCTCAGCGTCACCTGAGAAACAAAGGAAGAAGGCCGACACGGTGCCCTCAGCTACCACAGGTCTTCACACCTAGGCTTAGAAATTTCCTGGTCTCAACATGATGAACGCCAGTTAGCGTCACTGTTCCTACAGCTATCCCTGAAAGTCACTGTCTATCCATTAGTGCAGTGCGGCAGCTCTAACAATGGAATTATATACTGATGTCTCGCATACAACATTACAGGACCTGTAACAACACATTTATGTGCCTCCTAATCTGTTTGGCTTTTTAATGTGGGACTGAATTTTCAAGGAAGCTGAGCAGTCTTGGACAACTAGTTCTCTTTATATCCTTCCAAAATACTTAGATGAAGACTTGGTTTTATTGACATTAACAGGAAAAAGCTCAATGCATTGACTGATTCAACACTTCATCATGTTCAGATATGACACTTGTAGTGATTAAGTGGAAGTTACCATCTAGAGTGTGCTGGAATTAGCAGAGGACTAAAGCATGGGTGCAATACCAAATATCTCAAACTGCTGCACGCCTCAGATGTGCCCATGTGAACTACCTCTAATAGAAACTACCTCTAATAGAAACATGAGGAGAGATCCCTGGCTGCAACAACGTAGTATCTAATGACTCTCATCTGAAAATGCAGCCTAACATCTAAATAATCATTGTAAGAGAAAGATCCACTCAAATGGGCAGAGGTACAGAAAGGGTGATGTGTGCCATCAGAAGAATTCCTATCTTCTTGTTCCTATGAGTCTTGTTACTCTGGTAATTCTTACCAGAAGTTTTTTTTAAAAAACGGGGAAGTGAGATATCTCCGCTTGGGGTGGAAAATCTGTTTCTGCAAGGAAAAACAGATTTTTCAGGTAAAAAACAGGATTGGCAGATAAAAGGAAGAACCTGCAAAGACATGTTTAAATCTAATTTGGCCATCAAGAAAAAGCTGGTACCAACTAAGTCAACTGCCAATTCTGCAAGTAAGTCTTCCAGTGGATGCCGCATGCACAAAAAACCAATCCATCCTTTTAAGATTAATCACTACATTTTAAAAAGGCTGTTATAAGATGATGCCTCCGATGATAGAAAAAGAAAGAACATTACTGAGCCCTCTCCTTGTCTTGCTCTTCCTAGAAATTGCTGTGTATAAAGCTTAACTCTGCTAGTTAGTGAAGTGGCATGGGAGTAGAACTGCTGGAGAAAATGGAGAATCAAATCTATTAAATCCTTTGCTGGACTTGGGCAGCGATGAAGTAATTCAACTTGGTCATATGAGAACACTAATTCGCATTTACATTACAACTTCAGCCTAAACCTCCCAGCTCCAACACTTCCCAAAATCTGAAAAAAGGCTAATTATTAAGAAACTAGATTTCCTACCCCTACATATAAATGCTTCAGAAGTAGTTATTTTATACCTAGGTGGTAAGTGTGGAGTCACTCATTACTGCAAACTGCATAGGATCTGGTCCAGTGTAAACTCTTAAACATGGACTTGCTGGATATTCAGTTGCAGAACAAGTGGTACTTGTGAAGTTGAGCTCAGCTGAACCTTTTTGATGAGCTGAATACTTTTGCACATGGGAAGAACTTCTACTTGCTTCAGCATGTGCAACTAGCAGTTGCAGAGAGGAGGCTAGTAAATGTACTGCTTTGCCTTGGACTATGCCCCAGCTTTAATACAAAATGCCTTTGCATTAAAGGCAGCTATGTGCCATAGCAGGTTACATATACAAATGTGTACAATACTTAAAGCAACCAGATGTTTTTCTTTTAAAATAGGAGAGATAACCAAATTTCACCTAGGTTACATTCCCCCCCTCCTCTCAGCTTTGAAGTTTGCACAAGCTGTAAGATGCATAAAACAGGGCATGTTATGTTACCTCATAAATGTTAAATTGCTCAACTAAGTCCAAGTCTGTTCCTTTCTTGTTCAAGTGTCTCTGTGAAATAGCTTCGATGCCTAGCTCTTCCAGACAGTCCACCACATCGTAGAAAGAGTCTTGATCTGGCAATCCTGACAGCGTCTAAGAATCAAAGGAAAAACATTTAAATCTGTTTGTTTTGAAAAGAATTAAACAAAGGATTTTAAAAGTGGGTGGCAAGTGGTGCTATGTATGATTTCAATAAAATAAAACCCATGATGTGGGAGTAGAGACACCGATAGAAAATAAAAAACAAGTGGCACAGCTTTTAACAAACAACACTCTGCACTATGTAGAAAAATGAATAATTGGCAAAACAAATCAATGTTGTTATTTTATACAAAAAAGTATGGAAAATATAGGTCTTTAAAATACACAGTTGGATTCTTTCTGGCGGCATTCAAGTGCAGACTTAAAGAAGAGAGAATGTTAAACCATCAAACACAGGGATAAAAGCAAAGACAGAGAAAAAAAACCCCAAAATGCTTAGCTAAAAAGAATAAAGCTCAGCTCCTACTGATTCTTTTAGGTTTAGCCTTAAGAAGAAGTAGTCCAATGCACAGCGGTGTGATGTCAGGATGGCAGGAAATATCCTGCACCATGTGCCTACTGCCCTCCACACCTGCAGCAACAGTCATCTTCCCTGAGCACAAATTGGTTTGTACAGAGATAGTGACTCCTCTGCTCCCTTTCAAATTAAAAAGGCTTATTAAAGTTACACTGACTCCTTAATTCCTATTCCATCTTGCTACTGATTCCTAGTCACTTTGTGCTGATTTTTCACTGCTCCTTATGCATGATGCAGAAAGACTAGTTTAATCCTGCAGATATTGAGCAGGAACAACTGTACACACCATGCCACCTACCTGCAGGGCAAGGACATCCCTCCCCACAGGAACCAGACTGTGCAGAGCTGCTGCTGCAAAATACCTGAGAGTGCAGGCTGGGAGCAACACAGTTTTTCTGGATTAGCTCATCAGAGAGGTTTACTCCGAAGTAGTTTCCTCTCTCCCATTCAATTAGCTAAGTAATTTATCTATAGTCCCAGCTGAGGAGAGAAAGAGCAAGGCAAAGAGATGCAAAACCCAGGCCCTCTCCAAGGAGAGTTACATCCTCTCATGCCTGGGATGAACTGTGCTTTGTGAATGCTGTTTTTCTGGAGCCCATCTTCTCCAAGGTGGCTCTAAGCAGCAGAGTGCAGAAAACAGGAGCCCCTCTAGGCTGCCTCCCTACACCAAGAACCTTCACATTCAGAAAAATGGATCTGGATTTCATGACTAATGAGAGAAATGGGCAGCTGACATAGCTGTCTTGTTAAAGCACATCTTTCCTGTGATGTAAGCCACTGAAATATGTGCACCAACAAAGTACATTTTAATTTTTTTTTCTAATTAAACATAACACAGCAACATTTTCTTCAGTCATTACAGGATTCTTAACTGGTGAAATCCACAACAACAGGAATTCTTAGCACAAAGGTCAATTAAGTGTTAAGGTTATATGTTCAGGCTTTAATTAGAAATTTCTCTCTTTCCAGGACGGCATTTTGTTTAGAACCCACTGAAGACTATGAAACTAAAACATCCTGAATAGTGCTGAAAACAGGTGCCACATTTATTTTGTTCCTTCCTAAACTGACACCTAGCATTGAGTAAAAATCTAAGGATTCAGCAAATGAAGTTTTCATACTGCACATTCAGTGGAATTTTAACTTGGATGTGGAAATATTATCATAGAAAAGTGTTCAACTATGAGGCTTTCAGTTGCAAATAAAAGACATGGACAGCAACTATTCTGACCAAAATGCCTTCATGCACAGTAGAATGTGATGTTTATCTGCAAAACGGTGAAGGAACGGTCAGATCTTCTGAGCATTTACTTCCTAAAATAACAGGAAATTATCTTCATGTTGATATGCAGATCACCCACCTTCAAGTACAGCTTTTTTAAAATCCAAACTAAGGCAAGGTGTAGACTGGAAAAAAAACCCAGCAGCATAAGGTAGTATTTACTGGCAACTGCTGCTGTCAGTAGCCTTTTATTGGTTATTATAAGTTTAAATCACACAGCAGTGTAAATCCAATTTTCACTGCATGCTGTTGACCAGAACTGGACAATAAAATATTTTTCCTTTGCATGGTTTGTCGTTGTACTCACAGATTCACTTTCAGAGACTAAAGCGTATCAAATTCAATTTCTAATTACTCCAAGAAAAATAACAAAAGTTATACTGGAACTATGCATAACCAGAAGTATCTGCACTGGGATCACTCTCATCTAAGAAATTCATTAATACCTAAATCCTCACAAATTAATAGAGGGTTAATAAAATATTGGCATAACTAAATTGGTTAAGCATCAATAAAAGAGAGGGAGAAGATAAAAGGACTAGAGCAATTCTTATGTCTGGGCAGATATGTTTTCTGCTTTGGAGCAGGAAGGAACACAGTCTGTAAATGGATACATGGAGAAAGAAAAAAGAGTACAGACATGCTTCCTTAAGACAAATCCTTCATGAGGACTCTGCCCGCACTGAAAACTTTGACATTTCCTTGTCTAGAGAAGCTGAAACCATCTGAGCCTTCTTTGTATTCTCTTTGAGGTAAACAAATTACAACTGTTACATGCTGCTTGCTGTTTTCTCTATAATCATGAAAAATATCGCATTAAAAACATCATAAAGCTGCCCATAAGCCAGATCATAATTATAAGTGTGGATTTGTGGGATTCCTCTCTTCCTTGATCTTTATAACTGCCTTGCTTCTTTGACTGTGACATGCTTTTTCTTTTTGAATGTTTTTAAAGAACTACCTCCTCCTAAAAATAGCTTTAAACGTACTGAAAAACTCAGACCAATGGAATCAACTACAGGACAATAAAAGCATCAGCAGGAAAAACCTTTGAGGAAGTCAAATACCATGTAGGTTACAACTACAAATGATGAGTAAATGAGCAAATGATGAAGAGAACTATCTCAGAATGAGGAATCAGTACACAAAACAAGGTGGAAAGCAGAGACATTAATGACTGATCACCTTGGCTTTAATAGCAGATACAGACAGAAGCTTATGTAACTGCTGATGCTTTTCAGAAAGAGTACAGCAGTAAAGTAAGATGGTCTTTTAAACTCAAGAGGAACCTTACTACTGTGGAATCAGGAGCAAAGGTGACTCTAAGCATAAGTACAGTAAGATCAGTAACATCACCAAGAGAGGTTAGTCCTTCTCAGACATATTTGCTGGAAAATATCTGCCATTAAGAAATCATTTTTTTAAAAAAGAAACCTAACAAAAATCCAACAAAAAAACAACCCACAATTCCAATCATGTAGCCAAGAACCCAATAAACTGGCAGCTTGGTGTATAACCCCCACGAACAAAATCAGCATTTTCAAGTGAATACAATGAGTAATAATAATATTTCCTAATACTCTGCCCTATTAAGTATAACCATAAATCACACAATTATTTTGTTTGCCAAGAGTATGCTGGCTTTCTGTGCTCTTAAAAAAATTAATCTTTAATTTTAGTATTCCGTCCCCCTACAATTTGTCTGTGACTAGATGCTGATTTTTAAGGAATTTACAATTATAAATTTCTAACTTTCAAGAACTTTCTATTTTCTCCCTCCCAAGCATAAGCCAATATTTCAGAAAATATTTGACTTTACTGCAAAACTATGACTTACAAATCCAGTCACCAAAAAATATAAGGAAATCAGAAAAAAATGTAACCTTACTTTTTTAAGCAGAAGCGCCCTTACTAGCACTCAGACCTGTTAAATTAATCATATTTACATCACATCAAAAAAAAAAAAAACCAAAGAAACCTATATGAACTAGAAAACTGTGCATGACACAAGCCTTTGTGAGCATGTGATCTTTTCACATGCTCACAAAGCATTGCTTTCCTTTTCACATGCTCAAAAGTACTTGTTTTCCT
Organism: Zonotrichia leucophrys gambelii; assembly: GCF_028769735.1. Classification (NCBI taxonomy): domain Eukaryota; kingdom Metazoa; phylum Chordata; class Aves; order Passeriformes; family Passerellidae; genus Zonotrichia; species Zonotrichia leucophrys. The sequence continues at coordinate 86,540,154 of NC_088171.1, read as the reverse complement.
TCTCCCCTTGGATAATCTGTTGAGTTACTTTGTCGTGCTTTCCTTTAGCACAGCACTGTCAGCACTGGGAGAGGAGCCATGTCAGACCACAATTCCCCACAACATCCACCAAAATAACGCCTCTGCTCCCTGGTGCTGCCTCTGGGTGGCTGCAGCACAAGTAACAGGAGTGTGCTGATTGAGTACAGCTTGTCCTGCAGCTTCTCTCTGACAGGTCTCTTCCATCACATACTCTCAACAGGGAAGTCCATTACACAATTGAAAACACCAATATTATCTGCACCAGTCATGCCAACAAAGTAAACAAACCTTGTTAACCAAGGTCATTGCATAAACCAGTAGTTCCGTATCAACCCCGTCCTTCTCCTCCAGTATCTCCATGATGTTGGACCATGGCTTGGCTCCTAAAGGAAAAGCAGAAACTTTGGTTATGGTGATCAAAATGTGAAACTACATAAAAAGCTTCTACTTATCCACAAAGTGGCACAAATTGGAATATGTGGCCGGGTGAAAGCTCAAGCAGAAAGATCCAGCTTTGTCTACAGTCTCTCCTGCTCCCCTGAGAGTGAAGTTAATGTAGACAGTGAAAACTACAATCTAGCCCATTGCAGGGATATAAAATATGGCAAGTGGACTCTCTACAAAGGCACCAACTTCTCTCCCTTGTTGATGAAGGGAGCACAGCACACTGTGCTTTGCTAGCACAGAGTGACTGACACCAAAATTCTGAAAATCAGGTGACAGGAATTTTATCCAGCCTATCATAGATTCACACAGGCTTTGATAAATCTTCAGTAGAGATTTATCAAATCTCTACTGTGCTTTGCTTTATGTGCTGTGCTTTCAGTGTGCCTGCTGCTCCTATTTCTAGTGCTATTGCCGAGTTGTGTTGCATTAAGGTAAGGCAGGTTAACAAAACATTGTGGCAGAGAAACAGTTTTCTCAAATTACAGGCTATATGTCTTGGACAAAAGAAATGATCAATGAGGGAAAAGATTTTTGCTGTGGCTCGTTCCCAAAATACTTTAATAGGAAACCCACCTACAGAACTTTCAGATATGATTCTCATTTTTCACTAAGAAAGGTCAAAATTTGTGCTTTTAGTTACTTGCTTGATTCGCATTTACATATTTCTCTGATACCTAAACCCAAACAGTTTAGTGAGTTATTGTGCTAAAAACATCAGGTAAGCAATACACTACCCAGACTCAGCCTCTTGTGTGGAAGGTAGCTTGTAAAACTGTCCTATCTCACTTGATTGAATGGCAAGATGGCTGTATGTACCAAATTTTTATCTAGGAAAACTGAAATAAATAACAAAAGACTGCAATCCAGTGTTTTGTTTAGAGTAAAGTTAAAGGTGAGGAGGATTTATAAATCCAGTCACCAAAAGCAGAGAGCTAACCTTAGCTCTGAGTTACACTCAATTCAACTACACAACATAATTGTGATAGTCTTTCAGTTTCAGAGGGAAACATGCAGAGTATTCCAACAGCCCACATCCCCTGAACACTATATAGCTGATGAGAGTTTGAGTATAATCAGGCAGAAAAATGCAAACATGCCATCACAGCCACGTGTTGCTGACTGATCAGTCACCCCAAGGTCTAAACTCTGTATTATCCTGTAACAACCCTTGCTTATTAAAGATGGTATCAGATAGGTACCCTGCTACACAGACATAAAATCTCTGCTAACCAAGGATCTGCATTTTCAAGGCAATGGCAATGCACTGTGTAGAAAAACCTGTCTAAAAGTGAATGTGCAGACAGCAATATTTCTCCTTTTTTTTCTTCCCCCTCAGACAGACTCTGATCTTTACTACATGGTCAGGGCTTTTTTATCTTAAGCAAAATCAAAGGAGGAAGGGGATTCACTCTCAGATCTCCAGATGTATCTATATGCATTCCTAATTAAATACTAATTCAAATACATGTCTGTAATGAAAATACACTAGACACCTCTTTACCAGATTCTTTATATTGCCAGACATTTTGTGCAGTATATGTTCAAAAGTCATGTGGAACAAATTCACTCAGCTTTCAAATGATATATGATCAGCAGGAATGATATTCTCACTACAAAAATGTTTTCCTGTGGTTTTAATGAAAAAAAAATGAAAAATGGAAGGAAATAGGAAAGAGAAACAAAATGGGGAAACCATGCAAGTCTGACTCACAATAATGCCATTTGGAAAAACAGTGAGTCGATAACAACATATAAACATAATTATTTAATTCACTGAATAATTCAGTGAGAGTCCTTTTTTATTGCAGGCAGGTTCTACTCTTATTGGAACAATCCTGTGGGGGTTTTTTGGGCAGCATCCATGTGTTTGTTTTTTTTTTTTTTTTTTTTTGTTCCCTGAATCTCTCAATAATTCTTCATTATCATAAAATAATAATTTCATGGTCACTTTGCTGTTTTCCTGCAAGGCTGATATATAACATTCTTCTAGCAATGCTGCTATTTTATTTCAGAATACAATTTTTAAAAAATATTGTCAATTGGACACACCTGCTAGTAGCACAGCCCTGTAACAGCTCATCTATCTTTCAAAGGCGTTCTTTTTGCTTCTGCTACTAAACTTCTAAAATCTAGGCTTAAATTCCAAATTCTTCATCTATTCCCTAACTACAGTCAAGAGGAGGCAGTACTATCAATAACTTTGACAGAGCTATTCCAAGTTGTACCAGGTTAAACCTTTCCTTCAAATGTTATTTCCACCATTTTGATCTCAATCTGAACAGCCAAGAAGTGAACGTGGAAATAGCTGTGAGGCCATCTACTACCCACCCAGAACAAGGCAGTTCTGCTGTGGAAGTTTCACCATGAGCTTCCTGCCTTGCTGTCCTTGGGTTAATATTCTTCCACATATATAATGGGAATCTGTAGTTTCCAACCTATGATCCATACAGCATGGGACATACACAGATCCAGCTCAGCTCCCCCTTTCAGAGCTCCCCCTTCCAGAGCCTGTGCAGTCCAGCATGCTTAAAGTGAAAAGAGACCTGTTCAGATAAAGATCATAATGAGGAAAACTGCATTTGAAAATAAAGGTTTCATCTTGTACACATTGGAGTAGCTCTGCCAAAGTCATTGATAGTACTGCCTCCTCTTGATTCTAGTTAGGGAACAGGTGAATGTCTTCCTTCACCAGATCCTGATGTAGAAAAATGATGATCTAGAAGATTGATGATATAGAATCCAGTGATTTTTCTGGGACCAGATGGGTAAGACTTTGTGGCAAAATCAATGAGAGTGATGAAACAGGCTCAGTGAAGTGAAGTGAAGCACCAGAGATTGAGTTTTGTGTGTTTTCCTGCCTCCTAACGGGTAAAATGAGAACTGCTTGACTGCCCTTTAGGGGCTTGTCACTTGGAAGAGCTCTTTGTCACAGCTATTCTGACAGGGAGGCTGCAGTATCAACTCTGATGCTACTTGCAGGGTTATGAGTAACCATGTATGATGTATAGACAAAGAACAATGAGTCTGCAACCAATAAGCAAATATTAAATTAATTCAGTATATTTTCAGAATGACATTGCCCATTGTTTTAAGTCCCAGTCTTTTCTCAGTTTTCTCTTTGAATGCTTTTACATATTTATTTGAATGTTTTTGTTCATGTCATACACAAAACCTTGACACTAGAACTACAAAACAGGTGCACAGTTTGTATAAAGCATGAAATATCGTGCACGAGGGCAGAATCATGCCTGAGAACTGCCACCAGCTTAGAGAGTGTCTGTCTCCAGCAGCTATAGGCTGGAAAGGTAGTTATACTTTCGTAAAGACCTTGATATCTTGTACTTCTGACTATTTATATTTGAATTAACTTATATCTTTCCATCGTACCTACAGTGTGTGAGTTAATTTAGTGGAATCTAACCGTGAATGAAATTGCAGGAAAAGCAAAGAACAGATAATGAGGGCCATTTGGCTCTCATCTCTATGCTAAAATATGATTGTGATAAAGAAGCCCTAGACAGCAGAGTACAGTGCCAGCTCCACTTCCCAGAGCCTTTGCAATCTTATGCTTAAACTGAAAAGAGACCAAATTCCTCTGGAGTTCTGAAACAAAAAGCATGGGAGAAGGGAGGAGCTAAATGGAATTGCAAGGAGAAGCTAATTCCTATATGACAAGGGCCATGCAGTTACTCATTCATGGTCTGCTTGTACCTCAGAGTAAAGGCAGTACTTCCATGGATCTCTGCACTCCAGTTTGCATATGGATGTATTCACACATAGAAACCACAGCTGGGATCATTTTGAAACCAGGCTGAGTTAATGTGGGGTTCTAGAAGTTAATCATGTGTGCTACACATGTTGAAGAATTATGTCATATCTCATCACCTTGTATGTACATGAAACATCGAACTTTTATCAAAGCAGTGCTGAACTTAATTACATACCTGCAAGATTTATGACAGTGGTTCAAGAAAAGGCCTATTGCTTTTTTCTCTTTTCTGCTTTGTTTCATCAGTCATTAAAAGCAGGTACTTCTCATTTATAGGCCACTAATTTAACACTATAAATTAAAACACAGCATATGCACATCTAAAAGCGAAGGGCTTTGATATTGTACCCCACAGCATTCTTCTGGAGAAACTGGCTGCTCATGGCTTGGGTGGGTGCACTGTTCACTGGGTAGAAAACTGACTGGATGGCTGGCCTAGAGAGTGGTAGTGCCTGGAGTTCAGTTTAGCTGGCAGATGATCACTCTTAGGGTCCCCCAGGCCTCAGTGTTGGGGCCACTCCTGTTTAATATTGTTATCAATGACCTGGATGAGGGGACTGAGGGCACCCCCAAGTCAGTTTGCAGGTGACACCAAGTTAGATGGGAGTGTTGATCTGCCGAAGGGCAACAAATCTCTTCAGGGGAATCTGGACAGGGAGGATCAACGGGACAAAGCCAGTTGTATGACAATCAGCAAGGTTCTGGTACTTGGGTCACAACAGCCCCGTTCAGCGCTGGGGAAGAGCAACTGGAAAACAGCCTGTCAGAAGAGGACTTGGGAGTGCTGGTCCACAGCAGCTGAACATGAGCCAGCATGTGCCAAGTGGCCAAGAAGGCCAATGGCATCCTAGCCTGTGTCAGGAATAGTGTGGAGAGCAGCAGCAGGGAAGTTATTGTCTCTTTGTACTTGGCACTGGTGAGGCCTCCTCTTGAATCCTGTGTTTGGTTTTGGGCCCCTCACTTCAAGGAGGACATTGAGGTGCTGAAGAGTGTCCAGAGAAAGGCAACAAAGATGGTGCAGGGTCTGGAGCACAAGCCTTATGAGGAGTGACTGAAGGAGCTGGGGTTCTTTAGCATGGAGAAAAGGAGGCTCAGGGGAACCTTACTTCTCCCTACAACTCCTGAAAGGAGGCTGTAGCCAGGTGGGGGTTGTCCTCTTTTCCTGCTTAACAAATGACAGGATGAGAGGAAATTACCCCAGGTTGCATCAAGGAAGGTTTAGGTCGGATATTAGGAAGAATTTTTTTCACCAAAGGGGTTATCAGGCTCTGGAACAGGCTACCCAGGGAAGTGGTGGAGTCACCATCTCCAGAGGTATTTAAAAGACATGCAGATGCAGCACTGAGGGACATGGTTTAGTGAGGAACTTGGCAGTGCTGTGTTAATGGTTTGACTCAGTGGTCTTAAAACTCTTTTCCAACCAAAATGACTCTGTGATTCTATTATATTGATGACCTAAAAAGGGAACTAAATATAAAACCAGAAACAAAAATCTCTTAAGGAGCTAAGAACAACTGCTTAATGAAAATAATTTTAAAAAATAGGAAAAAGGAAAAACTGGGTATTTGGGTTAAGGTATTTGCAAGAGTTCATAAAATAATCCACTAAAGCACAGGTATGAGAATTCCTGTAAAACCTCTCATTATGCTCTTAACATATGCTCATCTAACAACATGCATCAGTTTTTTCAAGTCTTGTGTTGTTACTTAAGTTGTGTTATTACTTTGGAGCATTTAAATGATTGCCTAAGACTGCTTTACAGACAGAGAAGGGAATAGTTTGTTTCTCCTTTTTCTTTAATAATGAATTTACTAGCATGTTAGGAGATATAGAGCATTTTGAACTCATTGAGAATATCAGCGGGCTCAAAAAGCTGATGAAATATTAAGAATGACTGACAAAAGGAGTCACAGTGCTCACAGGTACATGAATATTATAATCATATTTATGCTTATGGCATTGTAAGGTTTATGCTTTTAATTTAAAACAGAAAGCCAACTGGCAGAATTTGCTGTTTGGAATTGCCCCTGCCTGCTTCCTTGCTATAAGAGATAATTTGGGTTTTTTCTTTTCAACCCATTCTGATAACTGAAAGCAAAATCTGGCATCTTTTTCCTATTTCTGGCACCACCTTTCTCCCTAGCCCCCAACATTTTCTTGTTTCACTTTTACCATATCAAGTCTCTCAGATAAGCTGAGTATGGAGGCAGTTGCTCCACAGAGGGAAGCTCGCTTTCAACCTCCATGTTTGAGACCACAACAATGGATCTCCTAACCTCAAAAACTCTCCTTGAGGCAAAGGAATGTTTTGCATCAAGAGAGAATGCCCCAGGAGCTTAGTGATGGCTTTGTGGGAAGAACAAGAAAGAACCATTTTTGTTCTATTTATTTGTAAAAAATACAGTATACATATTCAAGTATTTTTCATGAGCATGAAGGGTAACAGATTTCATAGTATAATATCTGCTCAAGGGCTTTATTTTAATGTAACAACAGATGGTTTTGCTTTTAGTATAAAGCCTGTACTATTACTGACCTCGTCTTTCTCTTCAAAGGGATTACACTGATTAGATATCATTTTCTCTTCTAAATCAGACTGCTGCTTCCCAGAAGGAAGTGGAAAGATGGTCTTGCCCAAAGGAGCCTCTGAGTCGGAAGATATGGGGGGGGGGGGGGGGGTTACTTAGCATGTGGGTGCAGGGAAAGGGCAATGACTCTGGCACCCCAGGAGGTAATGGAGTTCTTCAGTTTTCTCTCTTCACTTTCCCATTACAATTAATTCTTCAAACAACCTTAGATTATATGAATACTTAAAAAATGCTTTTAAGAAATAAAAGGTATGTTGGACAAAGCAGGCATCAATGACAGCAACTCTAGGACCACTGAAAGCAGTGATGAAATGCTACCTTGATCTCAGCAGTGCAGGGATGTTGCAACCCCCTGGTAAGGCTACTCACCTCTCTTTTCATCCACTGTGGATACTGCCTGGATCAAAAGTGGGGCGTTGGACTCTGTGTACTCCACAAACACCAGCAGCAGCTTCAGTGCTGTCTTTACCACCAGGCGAAACTGGAAGAAAAGAGTGCGACTTGTCATTCTCCAAACCGCAGCATTCCCAGCTGTGGGAAATGACACTGGGCAAGAGGCAAGCCCAGCAGTCCACATCTGGTAGTAACACACAAACAGAAGAGATTAAACTGGGACAGCACTGAAAAAATGGAAGGTAAACAGCTGGCTGAGAATTTCATTCATTGGACAGTGCTCTCCTAGGGAATCCCCAGTAATCAATGAATGCAAATGAAAGCTTAATACTGCCACAAGTAACAAAAGGGTGAACATCCCACCTCTGCATATTCCCAACACTGTTGCCCAAAGCTTGATGTATACAGAACTTACTGAGCTAACAAAGCATTTATTTCTTCACTTCTCAACACATTTATTTCCTCCTTCTCCTCTGGGACTTTAATCCTGCCAAAATGCTGTATTATGGGATGATTTCCTCCTTATGATTTCTTCTCTTCTTATAATGCTACTGTTTAATCCCTAAATTATTAAATAGATTGATGTTCACTATTAAACACAACTTGGGAGGAAGTGTGTTTAATCTCCAACTATCCCACCCTGTCACAAAATGTGTGATTTACTGGAACTGAGCATTCTGCCTACAAGTTCTCAAACTCAGGTTTTTGTACATCCTTAGGAGGGAGTGTTCATCAAAGACTCGGCATTGGTAAAGTTCAATAGTCAAACTCTATCAGTTTCACCTCAGAGCTCCCCCTTCCAGGGACTAAAAGAGCTGAGAAGGAATTTTTAGGGATAAGCAAGTATGATGACTCGGCATGATCAGGTATGCGAAAAAACAACTTTTTACTTGAGAGGAGGATTTTTTAATAGGCAGGGCTCTGCATACTAAGAGGGCTTTTACTGCAGGAAATGATACTGGTTCAAATTTGCTATTTTTTTCAATCTCAATAATGGATTACCATACAGTTTCTGTCAATATTGACTAATTCCCATTTCCAATTTTTTTTTCAAGTCCTCTTCACACAAATCCTAAGAAGCAAAAAAATCATTATTAATAATTTCATAGATGTACACATGGTCACAAGACAGTGACTGTGTCTTCTAAAAAAGACTGCAAGTGCAACGGGCATAGACTCCAGCGGCTGTGCTCACAAAGTCACTCATGGAGATGTACTAGAGCTCTGTCATGGTTTGAGCCTGGCACAGAGCCAGTGCCCCCCATGAAAATGCCCTCACCCTGGTGTCTGCTGTGAGATGTGACCAGGAATAAGCAAAACAGGCTTTAGCTTAAACATAAAGAACACTTTATTACCTAAACTACAGGAAAATAGGGAAAAACTATAAGGAAAAGAAAAAAAATTGAAAACCTTACAAAAACCACTTTCCTCCTCCCCACTACCTGACTTTCCCAATCCGATACATTCTCCCAAAACACCAACTGCTCAGCCTGGCACGACACTTTAGTATACTCAAACTTCAGTTCATGAAGAGGAAAGGAGTCCTTCTTGTTCCATAGGCTTCCCCTGGAAACACACTGAAACCTCGTGTGCTTCCCTGTCACTTCGGCACCGCCCGGAAAAAGTCCTTTTGCCGCTTGTGACATCTTCCTTCCATGCCCAGTGCTCTCACCACTGATGCATGGACCAGAGCTGCTTTTAGGGTTGTCTTTCAAGGATGCCTTGTCTCACTCCAAAAAGGCACAGTCTCTGCTTTGGGACATCTGTCCCCCCCATATTTTTCCAACCCCCTGGGGCCGGGGGGTCCTCACGAATGAACCCTCCTGGTTCTGAGCCACTGCTTCCCCCTAAGTGCAGTCTCTGTGTCACAGGAACAGAGTCCATGGCCACAAGAAAAGTCCAGCCAAAAGGCCACTCCAAATCATCTCCCCCCATTCAATCATCTCCACGTTCTTCGGGCCAGGTCCTTGTCTCATCTCATCTCTTATCTCCCTTCTTATTCAGCTTCGAGGAGGATTAGCATTTTTGCAAGGCCCCAATCATGAAAGAAAGAAGTTAAAACTTTCAGTCTCTGTCCCGGAGCTGGGGCACTCCCACACACGCTGCCGCTCCGGCCGGGCACTCTTCCCCCCCCGCTTCTCCTCCTGGGCCGGCTGCTATCACATTCGGTGTCGCCGGCTCTCTCTCTCTCTCCCTCCTGGGGGGGGGAATGGCTGCCCGAGGGCTGACTCCCTGGGGTCTTCCACCCTTCCATCCTCGAGGCCTCCTCACCTCCCATCTCTGTCCAGGCCCAGGGCCTACCACGTGGCTGCCCCTCCCCCGCCCAGCAGCAGCGGCTGGGCGGGGGAGAGATCTGACCTCTTCGCCGCGACGTCCCAAGAGAGCCTGCCAGGGCCAGTGCCCTGCTTTTTAACCCCTGTGTATTCTCGGAGGTGTGTCCAAACCCCACTGGCTACACCAGGTGCCAGTCTCAAACTCAAAACCTTCATTGGTTTGACCACAGCTTCCCAGAATTCCCACTTCTTCCTGGTCAAACCACCACAGCTCACTTGAAGGTAATGAACAAAAATGCAGCTTTGCTGCTGTTAACACACTGTTAGTGTCAACAGTGATGCCAGCTATTTGCCTAGTTTCTTGGGGTTTACCCACTAACATAGAAGTGAGCTTAATGCCTCCACTGGCACTACTAGCAATGAAAAATATTCTGCTGTTGAATCTAGGCTTTTTCCAGGCTTTATGTGCTGTCAAATGGTTGAATTTTAGGGGTGACAGCCAGGAAACCCCAGTGACAAACCTGACCAGGTCCCTTAAGACCTTTGGTTAGTCTAATTAGCAGTTGTACTGCTGCAGTGATACTTCATAGATACATGAGGTGGTCAAAGGAAATTGAAACCTGACAACACAACAAATCACTTCCCCACACTTGCACTGTACATCCATGTATTTGCCTGTCAGGCCAATACCATGGAGTTGCTGGTCTGCAGTGACATTTCTCTTAGGAATCAAGTTCAATTGTTTAATAAGCACACTGAAAGAATTTCCAAAAAGTCATCACTTTTTTGTGAAGTTACTTTGTAAACAGGAGTTATACCAGACTACTATAAACTATTCCAGCATTAACATACTTCTCAGACAACCATTTACATACTACCTACTAATCTGATTAGGGTTTTTTATCCTTGAAAAGGAAAGCTTATATATTAATTTTGATGGTTCTTAAAGCCTCCACTCTCAGCCATGAGGTGACAATGGGATGAATTCTCACGAAAGTGATGCATGGCAAAGTTTCCATATGTCTCCATTTGAAAGCAATCAGGGGGACACACCAGGCTTTAGTCTATTTTTGCAAATCTTCTTCCAGGAAGAAGAACCTTTGGCAGTACCTTTGCTCAGACTGTTGCCTGCAGGCCATGGCAGCTACTGCAATGAGGAGCTGGTCCCTCTGCACCTGCCATGCTGCAAACCCTGAGCAGCCTCAGGGCAGCCCACTGCACTTGCACCAGACCAAGGCTCAAACTGGCTGATTTCAGGTGCTATCTGCAGGTATCAGCAGGTATCAGCTTCCTGTGCTTAACAAGCTAACAGATGGTTTGTAAGGAGTAAATGCCACTCAGAAGCAGTCCTGGAGAAAAGGAGCAATTTGGAAAGCTATGTTTTGCTTACCATTTAGGTCCTAGAAGGAGACTCTAAATTCAGATTGTCAATCTGCAAATTTCAGGGCTTATCCAGCTCCTCACACAAGAGTTAACCAGCCCTGGAAGTGGATGCACTTTCCACTGAAGGTGCATACCATGGCTGCTTTCTTCTTGCACCACCACAAACACTAGCTTTGAGAAAACCTGCATTTAAAACGATGCTATTTCCTGCTTAACAGAAAATGGCATTTGGTACCCCTGTGGGCACTTTTAAGCCTGCCTGCTGCTCTGGACACTTTGGTCAAGGACAAAAGCAAAACACTGCAGTCCTAGACAAAGCTGCACAATGCCCATACTGAAGACTTACCTAGCTATCCATGACCCACACAGTCTTTGTGCTCATCCTGCAGTGCTTTTCTAAACTGCAGTAACAGTGATTCCTGACAGGAGCAGGCAGTCATTGAGCAGCTGCACTGCCCCAGGAAACTGAATTTTCAGCCAGCCAAAGCCCCTCTGAGACCTCTGATAGCCTTGTCACACCCAGACACAAAAACAGTCCAGAGCCTGACATACTCACACTTAAACCAGCTCTTATTATCCACTGTGGCACCAAGAAGTCTCTGAAAGGTTTGTTCAGGGATACCTGCAGGACCCATGTGAAGCACAAGGAATTTATTTAATGTGGCCTCCCATATGCTGTCCAATCTGTTAAATGTTCCCTTTGTGACCACCTGTGGGCCTGAAGTTCCCATTTGTGAGTAACTATTTGACTGCCAAAGATCCTCACAGCTTCCTGTGTGAGTTCTAAAATGTGTTTGCAGGACATACCTTTTCAATTAATTATATAGCTACATTGCAAATAAAATAACAATCTCAAAATTGGAAGATTGCTATACAGGAAAAAACAGCAGGTGTTCACTGATTTTCTTGCTTCCTTTTGCAAAGTTCATGGGATTTTTTGCCAGTCACCATAATTTCATTTCACATGATTTACCCAGGTGGCACAGCAATGGGAGCAATAGAAACATGTTTCATATTCCATTCACAAGCAGGTGAATCACTAATAATGTGAACCGCTGTTAAAAACTAAATGAAAACTTTTAAGACTGTTTGTGGGATTTTTTCCTGCTACTCATTTACTATTGAAGAGGGGAACAACTGCTTTCTGAATCTGCTTCAATAGTCACAGTTTTGTTAAAACCCACGGGCCAATCACACTTCTACTTCAAATAGGACTAGAAAGGGAACAAAGAAATAGATATGCTAGTTCAAAATAAGTCCTGTTACTATCACTCTGCAAACATTGGTTGTTCTAACTAAATCAAAAATTCCATTTAAATATTTCTGCTTAGTTAAAAAGGAAGGCTCACTGAGACAATATGCATACTTGCTGGCTTGGTAAAACAATTTTTTAACAGTTCTGAGATTAAATCAGGATTCTTGAATATCCAAACAGTGAAGCATCAGAACTTCTATTAAGCTAGAAAATAAAGTTCATGTTGTATTTTTGTATCATGTGCAAGTCAATTTATAGAGAGGAAATGATGTTAGCATCTTCTGGCTAAAGATAAGAACAAGCCAGCAACACAAAAGGAAGAAGAAAAATTATAAACCTTTTCCCTCTGACTCGCTTTACCTTATACAGTGCAGTTTGGCAATCCCTTTCTCTTTTATCTTTTTATATTTAGACAATTACAGACTCAGACAGGGATACCACACAACAGGCTGCAAAATTCATGTCTCATGGAAGGGCTTATCACAGTTGTTAATCACTTGTCTGGAAAGGCTTTAACCTTTACAAGGAATGTTGTCACAAAGTTCATTGACTTAGAGACCAAAGCAATATTTGTAGAGTTCAGATTGAAACATTCCGGATTCAATTATTTCTCCTTTTATAAAGGAAGAAAGTAAAAAGGAAATTGAATAAAAATATTTTACTTGGGGACATGTAGCTACTTCGGATTTACGCTATTCAAATTTAAAGGAGAAATAGGCATTGAATTTTTAAATAAATATTTACTACGGTCAAATCCTCTGAAACCTAATCCAAGTGCAGACTTGGATTTACTGTAGGTCAGCTACTCATCCTTTTTGTAGGATACAGCCAGGCAGAGCTGCAGCTAAAGAAACACCCAGTACAACCAGTACAGCCTGGCTGGGAGAGGTGCACTGGGAAGCTGGAATCCCTTGCATGGGGTGCAAAGATGCCCCCAACTTCAGGTCTAGTGCTGCAGGAAGAGCCCATTGGCATCCCACCAGCATCTGCAATTCTACTCCATTTCATGTTTTGCAAGGGAATAAAATCACTTCTGTTCACAAAAGGAGGAAAGATCTTCCTGGAATTGAAGGTTTTATATATATATATATCTATCTATACATATAAATTAATACATTATATAAAAATATATATAGTGTATCTATATAAAGCCACTATTTATTATAATAAGCAACAAATATACAAAATAAATATTAATATAATAAGGTAATATGATGATAATATATTGTTTTCCTTTGTAATAATCAAAAAAAGGAAATATAAATAGTGAGCTTGAGAGAATCTCAGAGTAATAATTTAAGTTGAAATGGCCCTGATAAGATTTTCCTTTTTATCTTAGGTGAAAAATCCAGTTCCTTTCCTCATATAGCATGACGTGCTCTGCCCCATCTGACCATCATGGTTAGCCTCACTGCACTTGCTCCAGTAGATAAATATCTATCTCATACTGAGGAGCCCAACACTGGACTCCTGAACTCCTGATGCTGCCTTATCAGCATTAAAGAGGGAGAGGCACTTCCTTCACCTCAGTGGCTGCGCTCCCCTCAGCCCACCCTGGGATGTGTTTGACCTTCATTCACACAAAGGCACACCATTAACGCCTGCTCCAATTCATATTCTCTTATTCAGGATAAATACACAGACTAAAATAGTGTGATGCTTAAAGAGACACCTGTAATTTTCCCAGCTTTTAAGAAGAGAAGGGGTAAAGGCTTTAAACTGAAAGATATCATAGTTATACATAAAGAAAAATTCCTCACTGTGAGGGTAGTGAGGCACTGAAACAGGTTGCCCAGAGAGGTTGTGAATGATCCTTTCCTGGAAGTTTTCAGGGCCAGGTTTGATAGGGATTTGAGTAAACTGGTCTAGTGGAAGTAAACCCAATAGCAGAGGAGTTGGAACTATGTGATCTTTAAGGCTCCTTCCAACCCAAACCATTCTATTGTGTGATTTTATGACATCCCACTATTTTTTAAATTAATATTAAATTTTCTGAAATCTCTGCAACAATGTTATTTCAGTATTTCACATGCTGTCCTCCCATATTTACTTAAAAGAATGCCTCTGCTGCATCCAACATCTTAGTGAACCTTTCCCACATCTGCACTGCAGAAAGCCAACCAAGAGCTCCAGCACTGAGTGCATAAGCAGGAAGAGCCACCTCTGTCTCAGAAGCGTGCAGGGCTGGCCAAACATCAGAAAGAGCTTTAACAGCTACAGCAAGAGCTTTGGAAATATGAGTGCTTACATAACCCAGACAAAATTGGGGCTTGAGGGGCCAAACAAGCAAGGGGAAAGACATTAGAGGGTAAAACATTTGAAGCTCCCTAATCCTAGGATTTGCGAATGCCTTACAGAACATAGAAACAACCCAAATTCTTTCTAGTTTCTCTCTTGTCCAAAACTGACATTTGAGGCCAGTTACTTCAGGCCAAAAACAGGTGACAAGTCTATTTAGTAATTCAGTTCCTTTTTATTCATAGTTCCTGAAGGCAGGAATGATCAAAAGAATGAGATCCTTCTGTGTCACCTATGCCAAGAACTTCCAATCACCCTTATTTTCCATCAGAACTTCAAAGCGGCATCTTTAAAGATGGAAAATTAGAAATTCAAATGACCTACAGAATACCAAACAAAACTTTGTAAATGAGTGTAATCTTCCTTTATCAGAAGGAAGAAAGAATACATATGTGCTAGGGCCCTGAAAGCTGCTTGATGGATCACAATGAACAGGTGCCAATTCCCACACTTGCTTTTCAGAGATGCAGCATCTGCCCAAGTCACAGGGTGTGCACAGCACAGGGAGGATCACAAAGCTGGGAGGCAAAAGTAAAATACAGTGTGCACAAAGCACGTGAATAACCCAAATTCTAGAATAAATACATATACAGTAAATACAGTGTGCACAAAGCATGTGAATAACCCAAATTCTAGAATAAATACATATATAGTAAATACAGTGTGCACAAAGCATGTGCATAACCCTCATTCTAGAATAAATACATATACAGTTAAATACAGTGTGCACAAAGCATGTGAATAACCCACACTCTAGCTACTGAATACTGTGAACACCTAGGCATTTTATATCATTAGGGATTTAACTATTAAAAAATCTGTGGTTCTGTGGGCTGATTTACCAATAGAACAAATAGGAATGCATGAGATGCCATATCTATATTTTAAGCAATATTTATAAGTTTTATATTAAAACAATGCCAGATTGCATTTTAATATTCAGCCACTTTTGCTCAAATCTTCAAAGAGGGATGCTTAAATAAGGCAAACGAACTGTTGCTAAGGGCTTTGCTAGCTCAGGACTGAAGCTGTGAAGGGAATTAGATAGAGTTGAAAACCCCTATAAGCTTAGATGCAAGATGGTCCAAAACCATCAGTTAAACAACAGTCATTTTATTCTGAATGTTCCTTTAAGTTTTTTTCCTCCACAGAATGTGTAATGTTAGGAATGGCAGAGAAATAAATGCATTTACTATTCTGAAAATGAAATTTCTCAAAACTTTGCAAACATACTGGGTAATGATTACATGTTCTGCACACTGTTACATATGTGGTGTGTATCTGTCATTTATCTGTGCTGAGACTTCTGACATGAAGAGAAGAAGGTCATTAAAAATAAATTCATCTGGCCTACCAACAAAACACAGGGATGAGCAAATAGTGATTAGTGAATGGTCAACAAGGGAAAAAAAAGAGGCTCATGCCTGGAAATTACTACGTACACCATCAATCATGGTCCAGAAGAAGGGGGAAATACAAAAAAAACATCTGTACACAGAAGAAGGCAACTCATACAACAAATCAAAGCCTACTGCAGGTCAAAGTGGCACTCAGATGAATACATGCAGTTCTGATGGGAGCTTTGAAAGAATATGTTTGGGGTAGAAATCAGCCCTGTGTTAAGTCACTCCTAATGAACCACCGATGTAGCTGCATTTCTCTTGCACCAATTGCCACATCAGACAGACATTGTTTGATTAAACCTGAGGCTGCAGTGTTTGGAACAAGACGTGAGATGCTACAGGGTTTTTTTGGGTATTTCCCTCTCCTCCTTTTGGACTATCAATGACAATCTTGAAGAGGCGAGGAAGTGATTTTCTGCTCCCATAAAGTAGTCTAAAATGACTTTTTTTTGTTTTTGTTTTATGACAGGATAAATGAAAGACCATTCACAGCTCTCCAGGACAACACACAAAATGAGAGGAATCTCATTGTGCTTTTCCCCCCTACAACCAGGCCAATCCCCCAGTGTATCCCACAAGAACTATTCATTGTGTAAAAATCACATGTAATTATTGAGCTAGAAAGGAGGACAGGGGAGGACTTGGAGATTATAGGACATAAAAGGATTAAACTTCTTTACCCTCAGGTGACTTCTGAGCTGGTGTCCTTGCACCTTTGTCAGGGGCCCAACCACAGGCCTATTAGGTGTTACACAGTTTTAAATGCCTTTCTATTTGGCTTTTTCAGATATTGCTGAAACAAAAGGGTTTGGTTTCAATTAAAGTTTTAGTTTTTTCCATTGCAAAACACAAACCAAAAAAATTTCACTGGAAATTTGCCATCAGCCTGTGTCCAGACTAGGAATTATGCTTCGCTTGTAAAGATTTACACTCAGATTTAATTTTCTTTCTCTCTTTAAATAGTGCAGTTTCATTGTATCATCTGTTGATTCTTTTATTAACCATTCCCAAACACTGGGACCTTTTAGGACTCCAGGAAAATAAACACTATCAGTACCTCTAGCCCTGTCTTCTCTGTCTGGATAAAGATTGTGATTGAATTATCTTAAATAAGGTATAAAACACTTAGCTTGAGAGAAACCACAGCAACATGAGAACCAATTTCTGGTTAGACTCATGCTTGTGTGTAACATGCTATCAAACATGATAAGGAACAGACCTCTTTATTCTCTTTTTGTCTTCTACAAACATGAACCTTATTTATGTCTAGCCTCAGTTTTCTAGCATTTTCCTGTTATGGATCATAGAGCAAGATGGTCTAGTAAAGTCTTTTCCTTTCATTAGATAGCAAAATCTCTGTTGGGTACATGCTAAACTAGCTTTATGCAAAAGCAACAGCAACAATATATTATGATATGAATAATGTCATTCTAACACAACTTAGCATCTGGAAACATACTGCCTGACTAGGCCATTTTTGGAAGTTCCAGCAAATCCATGACCCTAAAGTCTGTAACTCACAGTCAGACCTGATGGGTCTTTACGAATTAGTCATATGTCAATTAAATAAAATGCATGCTTCTGATCAGCAGAATAAATTAAAGATTGAACACTACCCTGATGATATGTTCAGCAATAGATGCAATAATGACATTTCATATTTTGGTAACAGTAAGGTAAGTAGATAATAAACAACAAGATTTGAAGCCATGCAGCATCAGAATTCCATATTAGAAATGAGTTTGCAAATTGAAATGGATCACAAGAATGGGTTTTGTGCGCCTGCATAGGGGAAATATGATTAAGGCCATTTGGCATGTCTTTTTTTTTTTTTCTTATTACTGAGGAGTTACATGCAGAGCTTTCCCACCAGCCCCCTAAATTGATGTATGATTTTAGCCTTGAACTGTGCTGTCCTCAGCAGATGGTCATTGGGCTGAACCTCTGGCAACCGGAAAGGTTTGAGAGATTGGCAGTTTCAGCAACTTCTTTTCCTTGGGCAGGGCCAAGTTGATATTTCCTTAACTGTGTTACAAAAAAAATGGGAGAGGAAAAGAGTTTTTATTAACTTAATTGCAGATAGGACTTTATCTTCACTGCCTACTCTGAAATCCCTTTCATATCACACTCCTTTAGCATTTGTTATACTGCTGAATGACATCTCTGTTTGACAAAACATGTGATACAATACAAAGTCACCTTACTCAAGACAAAAGGCAATTAATTTTAAAGAGAGAAGGGATTCAATAACCTATTACTAAGGTATCTCATGCAAAGCATGTAAGCATCTGAAAGTCATCTACAATTAATCAAGTAATGCAACAGTTCTGTGATGCATGCTGTGTTTGATCACATTTTATGTCCAGAAAAGATGAAGTACTGTACATTTAAAAGGCAAACAGAAGATCTAACATTGCATCTTATTTCTTCTTTTAAGCCTCCAAGTAAATATTTGACTAATGTGTGTTTTCAGAAATATTTTAAATTCTGAATTAAGTATTTAGATTTAAGATCAAAAAGTGACTAGAAATTATGTAGAAGGAAGTTCATTTGCTCCACATCAATTTTCCATAGCAAACTATTTTCTTCCAAGACCCACTCTCTATCATTTGATTTATATAGCTGGTGACCAGAAATTTCCTCATGACAGCAGCAGAGAGGACTTCACAATCTTCATTATATTTGATATGGGAACTGTGTACAAAACAGAATATTAAAACTCTAATATCTTCAGGATGTTAACTTTCCTCCTGGCCAAAGCAGAGTGGCTCAAGTAGAGCTCAGAGGTCACCCTGTCCCTGATTGCGAAAGCCATCACCAATAAAATGAATGAATTATGGTCAAAGTCAGAGGAAAACAGAAATAACAGAACTATTAGGGTATCTTCTCTCGGACCCTCTTGAAAAATTAAACCCATTGAAACACACAACAGCCATGAGGAGCACAGCACTGTCACCCTTGTTTCCTTAGGCAGCTCTGCTGTCCCTCTCACTGCCTACTTCTGGACTCTCTCCTGTAACTATGGGATCTATCTGCCCACTGCTCTGCCACACTTGGCTGTAATGGAGTTATGTTACAACTCAAATTGAAAAAGGCATTTCAAAAGACCCCAAGTTGGTAATCTCATAAGAGAAAAGGAAGTTTCCAGTCATTTTGAAAGGGACACAGCTAGAAACTTCGTTCTCCGTCCTCAGCCTTACACCAGCCATGCTGCAGGCTGCCATTTGCACAAAAGACCGCAGGCATGGAACACACAGCAGGACTGAGCCTCCAAGAGCATGTGGGATGGCAAGGAAGAAGCAAGAAAGAAAGAAAACAAAGATAACAAATTGCTTCATTAGTTCTACTGCTTATGAAACAACTTGCTAGAATTAGTGGCCTTGGAAATGTCCTGTTTAAATAATATCAAGGCTGAGTTCAAGGACCCTAGGGGAAAAATCTATTTGAGTTTGCAAGTACAGTGGAAAATGACTCTATTATTATTCTGTGGTTTTCTGCACGTGAAATTTGTTCTTTCAACAGTTTCATTAAAATGTATTCATATTAAATACCCAAACTTTGCCTGTGTTTAAATAACTTCGCCTGAAAACAACTGTAAGTTGAATGATATGGTTAGCAGTCCTTTCCTGACACTGTACAATCTTACAGACAACATTTCAACAGCAAGAACACAAAATCATAACAACCTATGAATAAAGTGTATGGAAATGGTTGAAGATAGTACATCAACAAAAATATTACCTATTGCAATATCTTTCTTAAGCAATTCATTGTTAACAGGTTATTCTTTGTAAGCATCTTAAAAAGCAAATGCTAGTGGTTTGAACTACTGAAATGATAAAACTGTTGAAAGGACAAATAGCACACATCAAACCATGGGACAAACCCACCACAAGTAATTCTTCTTGAAAGAATATATAATAAAGCAAAACTAGAGAAAGGGTATATATATATATATATACATATATATATATTCCATTTATTACTATAATGATAAAAGCAATATTGTTTCACTGTACATAAACACTGCAGATTTTTCTCTATTCCCAAACTTCTGAGTATTATCAGGCATAAAAAGTAATTCAGAAGCAGAGGTTTGACTGCAAAACCAGACACTTATTTACCTTTGCATAACTTGCCAAATAAAGTTAATAAATAATATCCTTTTCCCCCAAAGAGCTGGGGCCATGTGAACATAACAGAAATGATCATATTTCTCCAGCAATCATCTGTTTGTCTGTCCTAAATCTGGAAGAGGCTGCTATCCTCAAATCCAGTTCTCATTATCAGTCTAGTCCAGATGCTTTTTTTGTAAATCCAAAAAACTTCATGTTGAAAACAAAAATGTAACAGACTAGACATTTCCAGCTTCCCACATCATGGGAAGGGAGTGGCAGAATACTTCATGGAGCCATTTATAAACCTGATTTATGGAGACACAGGTCTCTGCATATCAGCTAAGACACTGCTTAATTACACAGCCCTAGCAGTGTCAAACTATTTTAACTCCCTCCCTTGCCAGAAGAGGACAAGGATGGAGTTACTCTCAAATTTGGTTTTCATAACTGCTAGCAAGCATGCAACTTCTGCATACAGGTCTACAACTGTAAGGATATATTATATTATTGTAGGCTTCTCTCAACAGGGATCTTCTATTAAAGTGATAACTATTTTTTAAGAGTTACACAGCTCAGTGTTTAAAGACATAATGTAATTCCACTCTTTCAAGCTACCTCCTTCCCCTGACTTTTATCAACCAAACTTATTACATTCACCCCCAATTTTACAGCAAATCAAACAAACATACAAATTGAAAATATATATGGTTGGTTTTGAATCCCAGAAAGGTGAAAGAGCTGCAAAAAGACTCCTCAGACTCCTGCTTTGATAAGAGAAATGGAATTGTTTCCATACAGCACTTCTGGTGATGTGGCAAAGGCTTAACTCTAATCACATTCATGTTCAATTGTGCTCCAAAGGTCTGCAGATGAAATGAAGTTAACTTCAGCTTCACTAACCTCCATGTCTGGATCCCAATTTAGTTTGACTGAAAGCAAATGTCTTTGTTACAGCTCATAAAAAAGATCTGGCTTCTACAGTTTTCCTCAAAGTATAAAGCAAACATATGTGGGTACCACTACAGCAGGAAAAAGAGGAGGAAGTTGGGGTGATTCACTTAAGGGTTGAGCTGGAAGGGACCTCTCTGGAGATCATCTTGTCCAGCTCTCTGCAAAGCCACCTACAATTAGTTGTCCAGGATGGCATCTAATTTATTAAATGTGGTTAAAAATTAGCAGATATAAAAACCATGAATTAAAAAAGAGTGATTCTTAAATATAAATTTTAAACTTTTTTTTTTCAAAGTATGGCACATGAAACTTATTTTCTGCCTCTCTCTCACACACCCATACCAGCTCCCAAACACACATATACTGAAAGAGACAAAAAGTCCCTAACACTTATTTTCACCAGATCACAGAAATTACCTAATTTCACTATAACAAAGCAATTCCACATAAGTTAAGATTCAAATGCCTATACATATGCCCAAAATGTAGTTCTCAGTTCATCTATCATGAGAAGACAAGACTTTTTATGCAATGATACCACGTAGTTCTCTGGACACCAGGTATGGTCTGGGATTACAGTAAAAATCTGTGATACTGTATATTAATTGAATTACATTTTCTCAAGCATTTAAGAGAATACTGAGTGGTTTTATCAGGAATGAACAATGACTCAGGTTTTGTGTCTCAGGTCCTCAGCAGCACCACAGTAACAGCAATGCTCACTTTGGGTCTAGTTTGACAGCAGACAGAAAGGGATAGAAACATGTTTTCTATACAGCAGAATTGGAACATGGAAATGAAAAGTATTCAAGGCTTGGAAACTCATGATCAGAACTGATAGGTCCAGCAGGGCTTCTGAACTAACCCATTGGCATGTGTAGTCTCCTGGCAGCCTACTTTTGTGGAAATCTGGATGTGAAGCTCAAAGACAAGACTGGGCTAGGTTCTCATCTCCCAAGTGAGGTTAAAAGAGCCTCTGAAGTGCAACAGAGCATCATCTGAAATCACCAGAGATGTGACCACAAACACCAAACAGCAATGTAATAGCTGAAGTCAGGTATGTGCCTGTATATTCCAAAGAGGCTGTAGCTGTCAAGCTATAGGTTTGCAGCAGCAGTGACAAGGGATCAGATTCCAGAGTCTGTGCTTCTCTTCATCTGACCCTTAGTGCACTGTTCTGGACCTAAAGACTCCTGACTAAGCATATTTGACTAAGCTACTGCACAGTGAGATGTGCCTTTACTTGTGGCATTGTTTCACACATATTTCAGTTTTTGTTTCATCAGAATGAAACCGATTTCAGATGCAGTATTTAAGAATTATTCAGCTTCTGGGACTTGAATAGTTTTCAGCCAAGTAATTGCCAGGGTCATTCAAAGAGCTGAACCCACAGAAGCATGAGATCATAATCAGCAGTGATTTGACTTGCATCATAGATCAATTTTGAGCTGTTGTTTCAGTTCTTTGGGAGCAGTACAGAGGGACAGAAGGGAGACTGTGGGGCAGGGGTTGGGTAGGGGAATCCAACAAAAAAACCCCAACCCTTTCTTGTTCCTGAACTAACCACAAGAGATTACTTCCACTTTCTTCTGAAGTCAAGAGTAACTGCAGACAAAATCAGTAAATACAGTAAATAAATGATGCCTTAATGAGGGGCAGCAGTTAACAAAAGCAGTAAACTGCTCCAGAACATTATCCTTTGTATCCAAGAAAGCTCAACTGAAATGCACTGTGGTAGCTGTGTAATACCTGATGGGAATAGTTCCGATAGATTTAGACAAAAGCGAATGTAATTGAGATTTGACCCTTTCAATGCAGTGGAGTACAGGTTTTGAGGAGGTGACTTTATTGACAGTACTAAAATCACACTGAACTCTTACTTTTGGCGCAATTTTGCATGGTTTTAGCAAGTTTTTCATGGTAGGCTCTCATATGGAGCAACTGTGTGAATGGCATGAAAGACATTACCACAGTAAGCATGGAAACACCAGAAAAAAATTTGGGTTTTTCTGGTGGTATTTCCATCCCCCTCTGACACAAGTTAGTACATAAGCACATTTCCTTCTATAAGAGCAAAATGTCTTGCAATATTTGAAAGAATTATTTAAAATTTCCACATAGCGATTTAGTTGTACAGTTCTTGAATATTCTTCTTCTTATTATTAATAATAATAACAAAATAATAATAACATCAGTTTTGCCAATGCTACCAGGCAAATTAAGTGTCTTGATAGGCCGTCACCTGCTTTAACCAGGAAAGTAAGATCTCAGAACCTGGAAAGGACTGAACTTCAGCCTTGCTGCCAGAGATCCCTCTTTACTGCCTCTGAGTAGTACAGCAGATCAGCCTAAATGCATAATACCAAACTAAAAATCCCTGCAAGCTGGAAGTCCTACTCCTCCTCCCTAATTACTGACTCATGTTTTTTTAACCCATATATTCACAGCACAATTCACAGGAGAAACAGTGCTACTCTAGCTCAGCATAACCAGCTACAACTCATGCTCTGAAAGCAGGTCTTTAATTGCAGCCCTGACTTTTCCCTTCGATCTCCTAGACAGCTTCCCACAAATGGGTATTGCCAGAGCCTTTCATTTCTGCCTGTTTAAGATAGCAGGATGAAGGATAAAAGGCTTTGTAAGCTATGGAGATGAAAAAAATTAACCAAGGGAGAGGCAATAGGCTGCTATAGAATCACAAATAAATGCTTCACATTTGCAGCTCAAAAGAATGCTCCATGTTCTGGGCCCCCTAGAAGAACAAACATGTAAAACAACTGCTTTTAAAAACAGAGACTATCTGGCAGCTGTAGCTTAACTATTTTACAATACATCTTTCCCTGATGAGGATGTGCTTGCTGGCCTCTTCAGAATCTGTGCTCTGGCAGTATTCCTCAGCAGGCAGCTGGGTAATTCCTCCCCAGCACCTTGGACTGAATGCAGACAAAACCGTAGAATTCCATGATAACTAATTGCATCACTTTGATTAAAGTAGATGTGTTAGAAACACATGGAGTTAAAGAGAAAAACTCCAGATTACAAAAAATACCCCAAAACTGAGGATGCATTTCATTAGACATGCAGAGATATTCATTAGCGGTATGAAGGTAAAAATATCCAAACTTAAAGGATATCAATTGCCTGAGGGAAGGGCAGCACAACTCAGTTTTTATCAATAACCCGTGCTAGGTGTTAGAATAAGTCTTTTAAAGCACATAGTCCTGCTCAACATTGTATTCTCCCAGAGGCATTTTGCTCCAGTCCTGCCCTCACACTCTTTATTCATATCCATCTCCGCCTGCTAGGTGGTGCTGTGGGATGGTTTTTCTAAGGCAGAACAGGCAAGTTGCTTTTTTCATTCCCCTCACTGATATTTTTTTTTTCCTTCTGCACGAGAACAGCTGCAGTGTTTTCTGTATCTTGGCTGTACAGGATGTGTCCTGTCAGGTCTCTTGTCAAGCACGTGGTGGCCACCACTGAGGATGCTGCTTCTCCAGAGCAGTCAGGGAAAATGAGTGTATCAGCTTTCATCTGCGTGTATCCATGCAGGAAAGCTGGAGTCTTAGATGGAGGTAGGAGGTTTTAATATCTAGTCTAAAATTTTCAAAATTTTCATTACCCTTTGTTTCAAAAGACACAGGACATTTAAACAAACTATTTCCATTTACAAAGAAGGATTTAAAATTAATTCAGATACACAAATCAAAAGCATGATTTCAAAGAAAAGGGAAAGACTAAAACTTCCCAGAGGCCCAATGAGTGAAATGTCTCCCTTTTCCCCCCTCAGACTGCAACTTACTTGTATGATGAAAAGCCAACTACTGCAAAAACTTTGGAAGACACCCTTTGAAAAGGGTGGTAACTTGAAGGATGCTGGTTTAGGCTTCATTTTTTTTCTGTAACTAACTAATAACTCAAGTGGCAGGATGCTACCAGTGCTATAACATCCACAGTGTCATAAATGGTGCAGACTGGGACTGAACTAGTCAGATCTGTAGGTAAAGTAAGTCTGGTCCATCTGTTCCACATAACTTCACATCAGTTTAGCCAAAGATGACGAATAATCCTAACCCACCCTTCTGAGCAGGAGGGAAATAAAACAAAACAACATCCAAGATGAGTAACTCTAGTACTACATCAAATGATGACATCAGGAAAATCTTGTGCTTGATTTTCAGATCCTGTCCCATGGCCCAATGCCTTGGGACACCCTTGGAGCCTTTGCTGTTCCTATACAAAAGACAGCCTAGTAAATGGCAATGTGTCTTTAACATAGCTTTCAATTTCGGTGTAGTGAATAGAAGTTTTTTGTCTGATGCTCTGCTGTGAATGATCTTCCACTGCCAGAAGCTGAACCTGGGCATCCACATTGCATCCCTTCATCAGAAGGGGATGACAAAGAACAAGAAGGAAAAATTTTGCAGACCAGTGACAAAAGTTGAAGTATATCCTGATTTTAAGGAAGTTTGCCTCAAATCTCTCTATTGGATCCAGCTATTACGGACATCCATCTGAGCAGTGCAGATCTGGAAGCAAACCTACTTTCAGGTGGTGTAACATGTCTTTCCCCCTGCAGCCATGCGCAGTTTTTACAGCAAAAGGCTCTGGAGTTCCTGAGTGCCTGGAAGGGTGGCCCAAGAAATACCTAACATGTGAAGAGTGTGTATTTGTGGAAGCTTGACTGCAGATGAGAAAGGGAAAAAGAAAAAATTACCTGAACAGAAAACACTGCAAACCACACAGAGTTGCAGTGACACAAACGAGCAAAAATTATGAAGTGAAATTCTATCCTCTCTACTTAATAAAAGGAGTAAAACATTTCACTATCTTTAATACACACATATATTTAATATAGTTTTAATATATTTAGTATCTTCAGGAAAACACAGTGAACTAAAACACAGTCCCCACAGATTAACAGTTTTGAAGTGACTCCATACATTAATAGCTGTGTAGTCTCTTCTCCCACTTTACTCTTTCTTTGCTATAAGAAAGCCTGTGTCATAGGAAAAGCTTAATTGGGGAAGCAGAAGCAGTCAAACTCTAAGTTAGAGAAGTGTTACATTTCTCTCCAAAAACATAAAAATAAGATGCTTAGACAACCACACTGACATTTAAAGTGCAATGGAGAAAAAGGGCTTCAGAGAGGTTGCTTTAATTTTATTACTGAGCTAAAGAAGGAAGCAGTTACACACTGCTGGAAATGAAAAAGGCAAAGCATACGTTTACTACAGTTGTGTGTCTTCTTATTAGAAGAGGAAATTCAAAAATAAAAGGGACCAATCTACAAAAATTCCATGCTGGCTGAGGTATTATGAGTATGTTTTATATTGAACATCACATTCTTGTTTTTTATTAATGCAGTCTTCAAAAAGGGAAAACAGTGAAGAGATAGAGGGGGGCAAACCAGGAAAGCATCTGAACTCCTTGTTCAATTGCTGTGATCAAAGAGGGTCAGAATATGGGAAGAGAGTACACAGCAGGCCCAGATGAGGCTCATTTCAGTGTATCATGGCAGTCAGCTAGAAAACCTGCTGGTATGCTGGAAATTATTCTGAAAAGTCTTTATATGGTATCAACTACTCTTAGAGAACTGTGGAGAGAAAAAATAAAAAAGAAACCTACCAAAGAACCTTCCTTTTGATCTTGATCTTATGAAAAGTAATTGAGGTCCACGCGTCTTACCAGACCTTTTTCTTCCTAAGGGCAAGTTGTGTAACTGAGGAGACCAACATAAAATCTGTGAGGTAGCCATGAGTCTTGGGTAATACCCTGGTGAGGGTCTGAGCTGCTTGCACCTCAGAGGTTTCTTGGGGTGCACTACATGCTGAATACAGAGCCATCATGTGTGTTTTGGTAGTTTCCATTTTTGATACAGCCTATGTTTTCTGTTATCTAAGTATTTTCAGCTAGTAGCCTTTGCTTCAAAAACAGCTATTCTAAATGAAAGAATGACAAACATTTTTGAGTGATGCCAAAAGAGCAGATATGGTAACAATTAGTATCAGGTTCAACTTTTACCTACGTATCTGTCTTCACATATAATCTGTCCTTCTATTCCCTTGTGTTCTTCCACCAGGCCTCTAAAATCCAAATACCAATTTTCCAGATGAGGGACCAAGGCAAAAAGGGATTTGAAAACTGGTTCAAGAATGTGCCTGGCAGCTGGATTCAGCCTAGGTCTCCCAATGTAAAAACTCTCTCCCTATCTGGGCCATTCTTCCAGGCTAAGCTACAAGCCAAACACTGGTATATTAACTGCTGTGTTGGCTGAACTGTCTCAGATCTGGTTTACATGACACTGCAAAAAATATTGGATACCACCTTTCCTGCAGGCAGAATTCCACTACTGAACTATATATATAGGAATGAGGACAGATACTGATTTAAGAAGAAAATTACGATTAATTTAAGAGGAAAAATAAAAATTAATAGCAATAATAATAATAATAATTATATAGTAATTCAAAAAATAGTAATTGTATAGTAATTCAGTTTCTGTTCAAAAAGAGGAACATTCAGGAAAATAACAGAGAGGAGATTAAGCAGAACAATTCTGCAGAGAAAGAGGGGTCCTATACATATCATAGCAGCAGCTGCAGAGTACACAGCAGATTTAAGTCATATTTTTGGAAAAGTAAGAGATCCTTGCACAGACAAACATTTGAAGAGACTTTGTGTGGAATTTCTGCTACTTCCATGCAAACTCTCCTTGCATTTCTTCAAAATCCTGTAAAAGGATCCATACCAATTGTGCAGTTCTCAAATATCTTTAATAACAATTCAATAAACATCAAAATAAAGGTGAGAGAAAGAAGTAACTTGGTAATGAAGTTACAAAGTTTACTACAAACAGTTTGAGAATGTAAGTGATTAACAAAAACATCCTACCCACATCCTATGAATCAATTGAACTCTGCTTGTACCAGAATAAATATCATAGTGCATTGAGATAAATATGTAAACTGAGCCCAAAGTTCTGTTAAAATAAGGATGGAATACCTGCATCCTTCAAATCTGATGGAATAAGTAACAATTACCATAATGCCCTTTCTTTAACAGTCAAAAAACTCCAGAATGTTAACACCTACTCAAAAATGCAAAGGTTGGCCACCTCCTTTCTTCTA
Organism: Zonotrichia leucophrys gambelii; assembly: GCF_028769735.1. Taxonomy (NCBI): domain Eukaryota; kingdom Metazoa; phylum Chordata; class Aves; order Passeriformes; family Passerellidae; genus Zonotrichia; species Zonotrichia leucophrys. The sequence continues at coordinate 86,512,128 of NC_088171.1, read as the reverse complement.
TAGGAGTGCAGGAGTCTTCTCAGCACCACTGCTGCAACCCTTCACCCCCATACACTGCCTTCTACTGGCACAATAACCAAAAAGCTCTGCCAGAAATTCAAGACACTTAACTAAGTCTCAGGAGATCTGGATGCCAGGATTGTTTCTTACACTGGTCTCACCACACAGTTCAGATAAGGCACTGGTACTCTGGGGAAACATATACATTCACTATGGTGCATTTTCACAGAACCACAGGATATTCTGAATTGGAAGGGACTCAGCAGGATCATGAAGTCCATCTCTTAAATGAATGGCCCATTCAAGGATGGAATCCACAGCCTTGGTGCTATTTTAGAACTGTGCTGTAAGCAACTGAGTCAATCTCAGGGCATTTTCTTACGTTTCATAGTGATCTATCTCCTGTACCACACATGCCACTGACATGGCCCAGTCAGTGAAAGCAAGAAGGAATGACTGAGCACAGAGGGTATTTGCCAGCATTACAGGATGTTTTGTGAATGATTATTTTAACTATTAGATAGATTAAGAAAACTGTATCACTTGACCTTCACTAAAGGTCTGAGCTAATAAATTTGAGTTTGGTGACATTTCAATGATTGTGCACCAGAAGACGTTTCCCTGCTGCTCCAGTTAAACTTTTTAATAGACTACTTTCTAATGCCTTCTGCCAAGCACCACAGCCACTGTCACAAAAGATACATCACTAAAACACCTAAGAGCAACAACACCAGAAAATGGGAAACTCTGGAAACTGAAGCATTATGCACCAGAGTTCATGAAACAGTGTTCCCAGAAAAGGTGCAGACACAGCTACTTATTTTAATTTTAAAACACTCCTGAAAATGCAGCTTATTAAACTCCTAAGTTAGAATTATTGATATTTCTACCCTGAAAAATGATAACACAGCTGTCCCAAAAGGTTTGTCATAATGACCACAATGTGCTTTATACTGGCCAAGCTGATTTCTGCATTTAGATATGCATAAAAGTCTCATGTGTATACTGTACCATAAGCCTGGATTATAACTACCATCTTTTTATCCTTCAAGAAACTCTCTTATATTTCTTCATTCTGCTTCACCTGACAACTTATTTTCTATTTCTTTTGGTTAGGCAATTAATTTTATTGTCAAAGACATTTGCTACTGGTGGCTTCAAGCATGCTGGAATAAGTAGGCTCCATTTTCTTTAGTCTCAGTCCCCAATACAGACAAACTTTCCAACTGCTCCTTCTCCTTTCACTGCAGTGCTGGACATAATGCTTGTTAGAAAACACTAGGAGCTAATACCAGATATAGATGTTATTATAATAGTAATCCATTATCAAATAAATATATATATTAATAGCTAGGGTGTGAAGCACCGCATTTTGCTCACACATGTGACACTGAACTACTATAGTGAGGGAGACCAAGGCAATCCTAAAAGCTAGTACTGACTTTAGGGTTGCTTTTCAGTTTTTACCCCACCTCATTCTAGTATAACTCTTGCTTTTCATCTCTCTTCTTGCATTTCCTTCTCAACCAGAAATCTGTACATCTGCATAGATGCACGGTATTTTCTGGGAATAGTTGGACATATTTCACTCATCTCTAACCCGACACTTTCTTAAACAGTTTTGAACAGATGAGACTGAGTGAAAAGTTGTGTCTGAGCATTGGTCACATTGTTGGCAGTTAATCATTACATTTTCTCATTCCCCACTTCAAACGAGTTGAAATCAGATCTCTGATACCTTGTGAGGGAACTGTGTGTTTTCTAGTATCTCCTTAATCTACAAGAGTTCCTTTTGACCACAGAAAAATGTGTATTCATCCCTTCAAAATACTTGTAAGGGAATGCAACGGATGGAGCTACAGGAATAGTGCTGCAGGACTCAACTACTTTTATGTCTGATGGAAGGACTTTGAAATCTACCTACAAATATGTTTGGTAAAGAGCAGCAGCACTCACAGCAGTCTGTCTGCTGAGTTGGAGAGACCAAAGCAAGTGCTTAACACAGTCTGTGCTGGCTAGTGTATCCTATTCCAAGTTTATTGCAACATCCTGATCCTTATCTTCAAAGCACTAATTAAATACAATTCAAAATAAACTCAGTTCATGCAACAGGGCTGATCCAGTTTCTGAGTGAAAGAGGAAGAAAGCTCTCTGATGGCCTGGGTGAGCATAGGCTCAAGACCTCAAGAAGTAGGAAATAGGAAAGTTCCAGTCAAGCCAGGATTTCATTTCTGCCTCCTGTAGCCATTTTCATAACAACAGTTCAATGGCCAAATGCGCAGCAGATTAATATAAGAGGCAGCTGCTAAGCTGAGATGGATGTTCAGGGTTTCTGTAAACTCAAAGCAGTTGCACCTGCTCACCAACATCTCGAGTGCAGGGCAGCCCATGGGTGAGACTGCAATAATTTTAGGCTTTGAGGGGAGATCTCAGTTTTGCTCTGAACACTTTTAGAAAGCAAAGGAACCAGAAAGCCTGTAAGAATGGTACCCAGCTAACATTTCTACTTGGTCTAGGCCTGAAAACAGAACAAAACTAGAGGCTTGCCAGAGTTGTGGCTAGAGGTAAGAGAGCAATATTTAGATTGCTAAATAGCCTGTGCTTAAATTGTATGGAGCATCTCATTTGTCAGGAGCTGCAGGAAGGTTTGTTAACCATCAGGGCAGCAGACTGGGAAGAAAACATGTAAAACTGATCACAGCAGGTTTCCAAGCTGTGTGATTTTTCCTGGATTCTTAATTCTTTTAGCTAGCCAGAGTTCCTAGATCGCCTTCCAAACACATTGAGAATAAAGCATAAGACAGTTCTACAGCACAGTCCCTTACAAAAATCAGGCATATGAATAGACCATCTATACACACAACTATTTTTCAAAATATATGGCCATAAAATTCAATGAGACCCAAATACTTCGTATTTCCAAGATTGTCAATAAGAGGGATCCAGGTTGGCAGTGATTTCATTCAACATGCTTTGGGGTTATTATATGTGCTATTCATACCTGGTAATACCCTGCTATTTATTCATACCTGTTAAGACCCTTAGAATTGTAACCTTCTCCATTACTACAAACCAATTTTTGATATTTATTTGGAGACCCACTTTAAAATCCAGTTGCATAAGATTGGGTGAGAAATTTCTTGAGGAAAAGATCAAGTTATGGAATTCTCAAGTTTGTTTCTGTCTTCAGTGTAGCACATGTATAAGTGACTTGTGAAATGGACACTAATTTAGTCAATATTTTTGACTGAGTATCTACCTCTACATACCTTAAATGATTCATTTGTGTAAAAAAAAAATAGGGTTTTTTGTGAGTATTATTTCTCTCAAAATTCTCATGAAATGACTACCAACCACAGGCATGCTTTAACCTGCCCGTGGCACCATGCAGAAAAAGCAGCCCCAAAGGGACTTGTTTGAAGTCAGGTTGATAGGGCCCTGAGAAACCTGGTCTAGTGGAAGGTGTCCCTGCATGTGGCAGGGAGAGCCTGGAACTAAATTATCCTTAGTAACCCTCCCAATGCAAACCAATTCTATGGTTCTATGATTCTGTAACTTTCCTTTTGCAATCAACAAGTTTACCCACTAAAACAACATTGTTCTCTCTGAATGTGTCGGGTTTTGTTTTTCCTTTTGCTTTGAAATAGGTTTTTTTGCTTATTTCTGAGAGAATGATATTTTTAAATATTCAGAAATCATTTCTTCAATACCAAAGCAAGCAAAAGGTTCACACAAGGCACTGTAAATTGATAGTTAAAGTTTGTAGTTAACTTTGCAATCTCAGACTCAGACAGAAGCAAAGTAGGAAAAAAAATTAAAACAATATGTGAGATAGGAATCTTTAATCAACTTCGTTGTATCAGCCTGGGCCCAGCATTCCACCCTGTCTTCTGAGGTTACCCAGCACCACTTTGAAAATGGATTATTTTCCACTGAAAACAATGCCAAAAAGGGGCTTTAGCTCCCCTGGGGGAAATTAGAACAGCCTGGATCATCAAATAGGAAAAAATAATCATTATCAGGAGCAGTAAAAAACGGGGGAAAGAAAAGGTGAAACTAACCTCAGATTTTGGATCACTTTATGCCTTAGAAGTGGCTTTGAAAACCAAGATGGATTGGCAAAAGCTTGTGAGTTTGTGATGCAAAGAAATGTTTGCTTCTCTAGATAAAGAGATATAGAGAAGATACAGAGAAGCTGCTATGCTTTTTTCAAGATGTTTGGTCCAGAAATGTACTTTTGTAAACAGTCAATAGCTAGTCCTGGAGGACTGAAAGCACTGATACACTAAAAGTATTGTACACCTTCTCTTACTAGGTTAGAGGAATTATCAACACATATGAAAGATTTTATGTGTGTGTGTATATATATAAGAACTTATATATGCTTATAGACCAGAAATACATTCTGTGGACTTAATATGACTTAATATATGCACGTCTTTAACTTGGTGTCCCTTCTTTTGGATAAGAGAACTTTTCCAAGAGCTATTACCATTTACCTGCCAGCGATCCACCAAAGAGCTCCAGTGCCAGCTGACAGCATAAAAAAGTCCAGTTACAACCAGCCTAGATATATTTGCAATACAACACAAAACCAAATCCAATTGCAGGAGTAGTAAGGCATAGGTGGCAGAAACACTGAGAAGGTGGTGAAATATCATCTCCCAGGAACCGTGAAGTTGAAACATGAGTGCTACAGAACGTGGCCAGTTCAGGCACCATCCTCGACAGGTTAGTTTCAAAAAAAAAAACCCAAACAATTAAGGAGCAATTCTAAAAGCACTGTTAACTACCATTCAATTAACTTCTAGTTTTGTCTTCTAAGAACCAAACTCTCTTGCACAAATGTCCCATGCTAGCACCAAATGCTAAAAGAAAACTTGGTTGACACCAATATTTCCTATTTACATAATTTGTAGCTTATATAAGATGGTTAGAGCCTTGGCCTGCTGTAGCCCTCTTTTGCATGCCTGCAGCAGCTCACTGCTGACCTCAGTTATGTATTAAAGTGATCTGGAAGCCAACAACATGTAACCATACACCCATAATTGAGTACATACTTGAATGCTTTGTCAAACAGGGAACCACTGATGAATTGCTGCCCATATAACTAATGATGAAATAATAGTAATGTGCATTTACATTGGGATTATGCTGCCAATATTTTATGCCAGGGATGTATGAGCCACTGATGATTGGAAAGCAGTCTACTGGCAGCCTGTGAAAGCCCACTGCCACACCGTGGCGTGGTCATTTATGGTTGGACACAACTTACAAAGAACCAGCAGTGGGCCTAAAAGTCTGGGATGTGCCAGTAATGCTCTTACCTCCACATAATATCACTAAACAATGGTACAGCTACCATCACACTTCCAGCCTAGTGCCTATATAATACCAATCTGCAACAAAAGGCTCTTTCTTTGTGTGCCATAGCAAACAAGTCATCTAAGATTAAGTTTCTTCCTGCTTTTCAGTTCTCCACCCTGACACAGCTGGTGCCTCCAAACTGGTAAAATGACAACAGTGCCAGTGCAGTCACACCACTGGAATTCCAACTGCCTCCCTAATAAGTTTATTGAGAGCCAACTTAGATAACAGCGCTAAAATGATCAACAACTTCTGATAACTCATCAATATAAGCATTCATTGATGCTCAGCGGGGTAAAACTGCAGTAGAATTAGCAATAGTAAGGGATACAATGGCAAAAATCTGAGAAGGCTTTCAGTAAATTGCTTAGAGTCCTTCTTTGACACTAATTTAAACTTTTATTTCCCACATTTTCCCTCCATCTTTATACAGAAGTATTGCTGGGTGTGTAAAGTGATCTTGGAGCTGGGTACCAAAATCAGAGCTTGTTGCAGTACTGAGCATGCCAGCCCCCAAGGTGCTCTGCTGAGCCCGTGTGATGCAACAATCCACTGCTCAAAGTGAGCAAGGGTGACAGAGCCAGCAGCCCCTTGCAAACAGAGCAGAGTAACCAACAGTGAAGGGGCAAAACCACTACAGATTTTGATAAAACAATAAAAAATATCTGTGGAACAGATTCAACAACCTCCACTGCTAAGTATACTAAACCCAGTCAGAGCTCTTGAGAAGGCAAGAAACCATGTGTCACTGCTGCGGCAGCTGAATAACTATACTCCTCCTGCATCCTATTAGAGGGATTTGTCCCAAGACTTAATTGGCAGTTTCACTATTCCTATTTTCTCAGCAATGTTAACGTATTTTTCATCATCTTTGCTGTGGAAAAGGCACCAGCATAGCCGGGCTGCAACTCAGACTGTAGGTGCACTGCAAATGCCAAGGCTTCATTTTTCACAGAAAGTCAAAACCACCTTTAAGTGAGTAAAGCAGCTGTCCCACCACACTGGCAGTAAGCCTGCCATACCTTTGGTTAACTTCTGGCACACAGACAGGGACTTAGATCTCCTCCAAGACAGTTGAAGAATAATGAAAAAGCAACTTTGATGCTACCTGAAACCAAACTATTCAAAGCACATTGCCTGCATTCCTCAGCTGCAGGCACTGAGCCAGGACATGGAGATAATCATTCAGGCTGGCAATGGGGGAGGGAGAAAGGAGCTTAAGGACCCAAGAGCTGAAGTACTCAGAGAAAGAAAATCTAGAAAGAATTTAATCTGCAAGGTAGCAATACAGTCATGTTTCTTTCCCATTCCACTCCCATTATCTGCTTTAGAGAATTAAAATGGTCACGGACATGCAGTATTTTTGTTTCTTTTTTGTTTCTTTATCTGTTCCATAGAAAATGTAGATGCCCTTCTATATATGAAGCAAATAGTTTCTCTCTCACCTCACACTGCTTTTTCAACTGTGGCAACATCCCCTGTTTCAGAAGGACAAATGGCGCAGAGTAATGCCTAGACAGCCCTGGAACATTTTACACTGGGGGAAAAGTTTCTCCTTATCTTTTCCCCATCATGAAGCCTGCCCTTTAAGCCTGAGATTTGAAAACTATAATGAACTTACTTTTACTTATCTACCAATATAGGTATGTCGACCCAATATAAATCAGTTCTTTCAATACTGCAGCATCTGTTCTTTGACTTGACAGTCTGCTGCAGCAGTGAAGTTTGCACTTTGTAGAAAAAATTCTAGTTAAAAAAGGACTCCTGGGACATTGAGCTCTTCCTCCTTGTGTTATGAGAGCTATCAGAGGAAAAGGGGAGAGCAGCAGCCTCTCCATGTCACTGCAGTACGCAACAGCAACTTTGTGTGACTCAGACACTTGAAACATTCCTGGAAATTTCTTAGTAACTATAACTATGGATTCAACTCCACCAACTACAGCAACTTTTGAGTTGTAAACAACTAGCATACTCTGTTCCAGCTACTGTGTCATACATATCTATCTATGTACAGGTCTGCATGGTAAGAGCAGCAGGAGCCCCTGGCAGGCCTTAATAAGCTTCCTAAAGCTCATTAAGAGCCAACAGGCTGGAGCAGGGTACATTTGTGCGTTTACCTATCCCATGGCCCCTCAGAACAGCATGTCAGTAGAATCTGTGCTCTGCTTGCTTTTCAAATTCCAGCAAAGATGGCCTTAAAGGTAGACTGTGCACTATATAAATCACTATTCCACTGGAAAAGACCTACCCAAGCTACATATATTCCAGCTTTCAACTTTTTGTCTCAGTATGTGGGAACCAGAAAGAATACCCTGCAGGCAGGTACATGACTTTGCCTTCAAGGTCTCTCCACGCAAAAGGAGACCTGACATTAGGATACATTTCTTTGCTAAGAGGGTGGACAAACACTGGAAAAGGCTTACTGGAGAGGTGGGCAAAGTCTCAAACCCGTCAGTGTTTCAGAAGTATTTGGACAACGACCTTCATAAAGTGAAGCTGTCGGGCATTTGGTCTAGATGATTGTTGTAGGTAACTTCCAATTGAACTTGTGTATTCTACTTTAAGAGGGGGTCACTCTGAACTGTCCTCTCCCAGTGCTCAGCAGAGGTGAGCAGCGTAGAATGGTGAGTAGAGTGGTTCCAAAGAATGCCTTGGGAACTGCAACTACAAAACCAAAAAACTGACCATTTCTCCATGGTCAAATGCAATGGCAGCGCAGACAGTAATGAGGGCATCTTTGACTTTAAGAGCAGCGTATGTGCTGACAAAAGAGTATAAAAACAGTGGAAGAGAAGTATCAGCTCAGTGTGACCTGGTTTCCACAAAGAATATTATGGAATGTTTTAGAGCCTAACACAAAGTCTATTTATGTACCCTAAAAGCATTAAAAAAATGCACTAAAAGAACACCAAAGCCATATAAAATTGGAATATTTGAGAGTTTTACCTTTGAGCCAATAAGCGTGTACAGCCATTGGATGGTCTCATTATGATTTATCACTCCATTCATGCCATCGACGTAAAGCATTATCTGGCCCAAGGCTATTGCAAAGGAAAGAGAGAAAATATAATTAGAGCTGGTGAAGACTTTTTATAATTCTAAGCATTGCTGACAATTTTCTCTGAGCAGGGTTTACCAGAGAAGTCGGAAGCTCAACTAATGAAAGATATATTGGGCAAGATTGTGCTGGATTAAATCCTGGGGAAACTTCACAAACTTTACTGACTTATTCTGAAAATATAACTGTGAATTTCATCCAGAGACAAGCCCAAACGCTTGTTCTTTCCTAGAAGATGGTGTATTTTATGCTCCCCAAATCTGCAAACAGTACTTTACACATGGCTTACTGTCACAATGGTTCCTTCAGCTACAGTGCTTTTTATATTATGAGCCAAGACTTTCACCATTTGTTTCAGCACCATATATAATGTTTGGAATTAGTATATTTGGATTGACAGTTTCAGTGAATTCCAGTGATATGAAATTAAAGCTGGACAATTAACATCAATAAGGACATCAACTATTCATTACTGCACAGTGCTCTCTTGAAAATAATTGTTACATTTTACTGAGAAAATACAGAAAAAGCAAAGCATGGTTATAGCAAAGAAGTGTCTTTATTAATTTATCCTAAAGCTTTTACAACAGCATTAAAAATATACTAGTAAAATATTTCATAACAGTAATTTCATAGTTTGCAATTGTGATAATATGAGACTTTCAAGAGACAACAGCTATTAAATCTTTTCTGACTGATGACAGAAATATTTTGTAAGGATTATGAAAAGTGAATTAGCACAATTCATCTATCATCTTCAAAAGTTTCCACTGTTAGATCTTCTGCTTTATAGCAGGAGATCAAAGCACAGTGGGATGAAAAAGAAATCACTGATGTAACACCTTTTAGCACAGCCTGTTGGCATAACAACTCAATTATTTAACGAACAGCCTGATGAGCCCCTAGAACACTGCTTTATGGGGGGGGGGGGGGAAAGGAAAGAAAAGGGTGAGGATAATTATCACACTATTAATCTTCCGAACACATTCTGAATGTTTGCTAACTTTTGCACAGGTTGTGTGCAGTGCAGCATCATTTACCTTGAGGGCAGATTTTCAAAGACATGTATGCTAGACAAGCACTTCGGTACCCCTATAGCCAAATAGCTAACAGTCATTCTTGCACCATCTCCTCCTTTTCCCTTTGGTCTAGTTGGTCAATTTATAGTTAAAAACCTGAGGTACTATTTTTACATTCTTTATCTCATCTGTCACAAAAAGCTAGAAGGAAAGCCGCACTCAGTGAATGCCACACAGTCAATGAAGACTGAGAAAAAGCTGGCAAGAGAGCTCTGGCACAGAGATAACACGTCTCCTAGGCAAGCATTGCCACTGGAGTATGCCAGGCACACTCTGCTCCTCCTCTCCAGGAAACAATCACTCAGCACCCTCTGAAGACATGCCTCTCAGGTGAATAAAATCAGGTGGGAGGGACACAGGCCCAAGTGTTATGGTAAAATAAAAGATGTAAGCCAGCAGTAAAAAGAGATATGAATTACACTACCTGAATAAATGGCTGCTTTGAAGCATTTCATTGCAGGTAGAGGAAATGCTACTATCCCAGCAGTAATCAGAGAAAGTTCTTAATTCTTGTTTTTACTTCCTTTCAATGCTGAAAAGATTCGGCACTGGATCAGGATGAGATCCAGTCATAAGGTCAACAAATCCATTTTTTTCCCCTTGCAAATTCTTTGGCTGGGGGTGAAGTGCTTTAATTTGAATTTGAAGCAAATGTGAAACAAATTTAAGTCTTAGAGCATGCTTTCCAAATTAATATAGAAATCAAAGACAACAAAAAGTTTGCTTTAAAAAACATATACACAACACAAAATTACTCCACTGCTTATACTTAAGACTAATTAGACAGGAAAGCTAAGTGAGATCTGGCATGCATTTGTTTTCAGCCTGTTAGATGTGACTCTTTATAACAGCAATATGTTAAGGCAAATTAGTAGACCTTAGAAAGAAGCCAAAAAAATGTTTTAGGGATTCTTTAAAACACAAGAAAAAAACCACTCCCATTGCTGCTTGAACTAGTGGCCAATAAGTTTCACAGGGCAAGGAATGATAAACAACACCATCAAACAACCAAGATGTAAACACTTATGTGTCCACATCCAAGTCACATCTCCAGCAGTTATCTGCCACACATGAAGCTCTCAGCTGCTGCCAAACCTTGGTGTGGATCTTCATACTGCTATTTCCTGTCTTCAGGGGTCAGAAAAATGAGACAAGATAGGTATGGTTGAGGAAAAATCTGTTTTCATTAAGAGACAGAGTAAGATAAGGAGAATTTGTACTTTGTACAAAGCTGAAGCCCCATAAATTCTTAGGAAAAGAAGGCCAGAATAAGATCTGAAATGAGGAGAATGATGGTTTTCATACCCCATCAAGTTTCTGTGCTGAGCAAGAACAGGTATTTCCTTTACCATAACCACACCACACCACCAAAATGGAAGACACCACCAAAAACACCAGTGTAGGAGCAGGCTGCAAGTCCTCGGGCCCTTCCAGGCCTTGGGTCTGGCTGAGTAAGACACAGCAGTTTGGCACTAAAAGGAGACTGACAGAGGGCATTTTACATTCTTTGAAGCTTTTCTACCCAACTGCTATCTCACCTCCCACCCACAGCCATACTCTGCTGAAATGGCTGTGGCTGAAGCGCAAGCTCCACACATCCAGCACGCTCACACATCCACCACCAACATCCAGGGCCCCAACAAGGGTGGGCAGCCTCATCTGCAAGGCAGTTTGGAAGGCCAATCTACGCCAAAATAATTTAAGTTCACATTTGTCTGTGCCTTTAACTAAACTTTTTATTTTCTTCTTTACCAAAAAATGAGGAGGCTATTTAATCCATTTAATCCCATCCCTCAGCTAACTGGAATTCTTTTTGGAAGTATATCAACAACCTACTTGTATTAGGAAAGTTTACTATTGTGCAACAAGGGGCTGGGAGAGGGGAGTTTAAATACGAAGCAGACCTAATTTGGAATTTCTTTGTTCTCACTACCCTTGTCAAACTCTTAATCTTATGTGAAAGTAGTCTGTGACTTTACCCATAGCTATTTTCAAGTGGAAAATTGATGGATTTTTAGGAAAGGCTTAGGCTAGAAAAGGAGAGACCAGCCAGAAAGCTCAAAGATTTCTGTGAAATAAGAAGTTTAAGAAAGCCTCTAAAAACTTGCCAATATTGGCACTGATACTCTCCTGGGATATAAAGTTTATAGGACCAAAGAGGAAAAGCTCTAGCACAAAACATCATCACAATGAACATCACTTAAACCTAAAGTCTCTTTACCCCACCCAGACTGGAAAAAGTTTCAAAGCTGCTCCTTGCCTAGGCATGCACCTGCTTCTCTAGTCTTTTCTGCTTCTATTTTCCTACAAGACTGACTTAGAGAAAACAAAATCACTGAATGAGCAGAAAACCTATTTTCTTACAATTTCCCATGAGTCAAACCCCTTCTCATCATGTCAAGAATTATGGCAGGGATATCTTTTCTGATTGCATTTGTTTCCATCAGAATAAGCAAAATGTACAGCGTGAAGCAGGCCAAAGACAGACCTTGTCACTGCAGGTTTCACTCCCAAGAAAGCTTTGGGCCCAAGTTCTTCAGTTCATACCCAGCAGCTGTGACGCATGCCATGTGCTGCAACATGCAGCTACATGCCTGTACAACTACAGGCAGGTGTGCACAACAGACAATGGTGATGAAACTAATGGGGAAGAAGAACCAGCTGCTCAAACTCATATTTTCATTGCTAGCTAAACTCTTACTATCATCAGTGAGAAATCAAGGGTCTGTGTGATTGCATTAATTACATTTGAAAACTGACTGCTAGTTTCGGTATGCTATCCTGGGCACCAAAAAGGCTTACTCTATCAAAGCAAACCTCGTGATGAAGAAAAACCCCATGTCAAGTGAGGGATCCCATAAAGGAGATAATGCAGTTACCTAATATACTGCTATAGAGCTACTAGTATATTACTACTACTACTAGGTGGTAATTCTGAAGAAAACAACCATATTCCAAACTTCTTTCTTGGTGTTTCCTCATTAGAGACAGGCAAGATCCCAGCTACCAAGTGGCACCATCTTGAACACAAAATCTCCAACTCAGCTCAGCCTCCATACGCTGGATGTCAGAAGCTGCTACTTTTGCTTGTAGCACATTCCCACCAAGCTCGCATGCCCACCCTCCAAACAGAGCTTACTGTCTCTGTAAAATCCAAGAATATTTCATTTCCCTGATGATAAATCATTATTAAATACAACTTCTATACCATCCAGCTACTTGAAAATTAGTAAAATCACAGCAGAGCTCCTTCTTCTAAGAGGTGACATCAGATAAAACAGATGACTTGGACTCTCCACTGCTTCTGAAAAGGATCTTACAAAGCAACACTGTGGCAAACCTCATGACTCACACTCAGTCCACATCACTAGAACCACCTAAAATTTGTGTGTTTGGGGTTGGTTTTGTTTTTTTCCTGTTACTATTTGTATGCGTTGGTTTAAGCTTCAGTGAAAAATCTGCTATTTATAGAGTTATTCTCATTTCTTTACTATTGTTGACTCTGTATGTAATGTCACCCAGAAGCTAAAAACAATCTTGTTCCTGGCCACAAGTGCATGAATATTTTGTTTCTTATGAAATATTTTTAAATCCCAAATCTTTTAAGTTTGCATTTTTGCCCTCTCTTCATTTGTTCTTTCTATTATAACACACATCATGGTTGAAACAGGCTAAGGAATTAATTTTCAGAACTCCCATATTAACCACAGCCTGAACTTCTATTACACAAGAACTGAACTATCTCAGAAAAATCACATCAAAGAACTAATTCTATGAACCAAAGCTGCAAAACCAGTTCTGAACAGAGGTCAATGCATTAAATTGCTATTATACTTCAGAAGTTCTTATGCCGGTCAACGCTGCTTTAGACTCAAACTTTTTGTCTTACGCTCTTTGAGAACTTCTGCAAGCCAGTTTCAGACTTAAAGCATTACTCAAAGTTCATATCTTTTGCAGAGACAGTGAGTTCCCAGACCAAACTCCATCTTCATTTTTCCCTCTGTCTACTTTACAGAGAATACATAGAGACACCACAAGTCCACCACCACAGAAACATTCTACAGGGGAATTGTCTCCTCTCCATGTTTGCTCTGCCACCCTTTTCCTCTGGTGTTTTTGCCTTTAAAACAGGACGCAGCCAAGTCAAAGGGGACACAGCACCTTTATTCAGCTGACACATTTCATCAAAAGCTGATCATTATACACACCATGAAACACCTGTGGCAGTGGAGAGTCCCAACAGAGCCAAAACAGCTTCTTTTCCAGGATTTCTTCTGTGCTATTTTAGAAAATTTAATTGAGTGCAAAGAAAGAATGGACTCTCACTTGACTCTGCCAGTAGTTACACTACTGAAGGCCTTTCTATATGAATTAAAACCTGGCTTACATTTATACATTATAAAAGGTTTGCATGATTCATCATAATTGTTTTAATAATTATTTTATGTTGCAGCACTCCAGTTTTAAATGCACTATGTTCTAGCATGTTTTACAAGATTAATAACACAGCAATGTAAAATTAACTGGGTACTGCTTTGTCATGGTTTGACCAGGAAGGAGTGGGAATTCTGGGAAGCTGTGGTCAAACCAATGAAGGTTTTGGGTTTCATACTGACACCTGGTGTAGCCAGTGGGGTTTGGACACACCTCCGAGAATACACAGGGGTTAAAAGCAAGGCACTGCCCTGGCACTTCCTCTTTTGGACATCGTCGGGCGAAGAGGTCAGATCTCTTCCCCCGCCCGGCCCGCTGCTGCTGGGCGGGGGAGGGGCCGGCCATGCGGTAGGCCTGGGGCCTGGACAGAGGTGGGGGTTGAGGGGGCTTTCAAGGATGGAAGGGTGGCGGAGCCCCAAGAGACATCGAGACATCGGGCAGCCAGCCCCCCCCCCCCCCGGAGAGAGAGAGCCGGCGGCACCGAATGTGATGGCAGCCAGCCAGGAGGAGAAGGGGGGAGGGAGAGAGTGCCCGGCCGGCCGCAGCAGCAGCACGTGTGGGAGTATCATCTCGTCCCAGGACAGACAGAGACTGAAAACTTTTAACCCTTTCTTGCATGATTGGGGCCTTGCAAAAAATGCTAATCCTCCTCGAAGCTGAATAAGAAGGGAGATGAGAGATGAGATGAGATAAGGACTTTGGCCTGGAGATTGTGGAGATGATTGGATGGGGAGAGATGATTTGGAGTGGCCTTTCGGCTGGACTTTTCTTGTAGCCATGGACTCAGTTGTTCCTGTGACACAGACTGCATTTAGGGGGAGGCAGTGCCTCAAAACCAGGAGGGTTCATTCGTGAGGACCCCCCGGCCCCAGGGGGTTGGAAAAATATGGGGGGGACAGTTGTCCCAAAAGCAGAGACTGTGCCTTTTTGGAGTGAGACAAGGCATCCTTGAAAGACCACCCTAAAAGCAGCTCTGGCCATGTCTCGGTGGTGAGAGCACTGGGCATGGAAGGAACATGTCACAAGCGGCAAAAGGACTTTTTTTTCCCCCGGGCGGTGCCGAAGTGACAAGGAAGCATCCGAGGTTTCAGTGTGTTTCCAGAAGCCTATGGAACAAGAAGGACTCCTTTACTCTTCATGAACTGCAGTTTGAGTATACTAAAGTGTCGTGCCGGGCTGGGCAGTTGGTGTTTTTGAGAGAATGTATTGGATTGGGAAAGTCAGGGAGTGGGGAGGAGGAAAAGTGGTTTTTGTAAGGTTTTCAATTTTTTTTTTCTTTTCCTTATAGTCTTTCCCTATTTTTCCTGTAGTTTTAGTTAATAAAGTGTTCTTTATGTTTAAGTTGGAGCCTGTTTTGCTTATTCCTGGTCACATCTCACAGCAGACACCAGGGTGAGGCATTTTCATGGGGGCACTGGCTCTGTGCCAGGCTCAAACCATGACATGCTTATATGGCAATAGGTAAAAATATTTCCTCATGAAGAATAAATGTCTAATTAAAATACCTTATTTATAAGTGAGCAATTATAGCTGAGAACTGGAATGCTATTTTGCAAGCTGACTAGAAGCATGGAAGAATAAAAAAAAAGAAAGAAAGGAACAAAAGGAAGAATTAAGGAAGGAAGAAGATGGGGAAAAACGACAAAAGAAACGAATATGAAAGGTTGAGTAGATGGTTTTAAAAGATGCTTATTCATCCTCAGTGCTTCATGAAGCAAAATGCCTTCAGAAAAAGAGGTGTGGTAGCCTGTAATTAAAATTATGCATATGCAGATATAGAGCTCAAATAAGGCAGCTCCTTCTTAATTGAGTCAATATTGGCTGTAACACTAAATAATCTTCATCCAATTTATATATGAAGTTGAGTATTTTTCTGAGGTTTTTTTGAGTTTTAAACTCAAAAAACTGAGATTTTTTTTGAGTTTTAAAGCATTTCTTGAGGAGACTTCCTCACTGGCTCTCAGAACTTAAATTCTGAGGGAGCAGGAGATGATGACGAGATTGCCAGATTTTCTTGTGAAGGTGAGCTATTCTGCAAAAGCACCATAACTGAGCAGGACATTGCCCATGCAAACACTGAAGACTTATCTCCAATAAACTTACCTCACCTCCTAGCTATGGACTCCTGCAATGAGTACTGATCCTGCAGCCAGTGAGAAGTGGCGTCATTTCAGGGCAGAAATTAGAGTCTATTTCAGGATTAGGTCTCTCTTCTTATCTTTAAATGTATTTTAAACTCTTTATACTGGATTTATCATGCTAGAGGCTGCCTAGCCCAACCTGTTGCTCAACTAGGGAAATGCAGAGCAGGTTATTCATGACTCTGTACATCTGGGTGTTGAATATAGCTCCAGGTTGCTGCTCAGCCTCTCTGAGCAACCTGCACCAGTGCTCAGACACCCTCACAGGATTTTTTTTATTAATTTTTTAAGTTTAAATCAAATTTCCTGTATTTCAGCTAGTGCCCATGGCAGGCCTCTTGTCTTTTATTGTGCATCTCTGAAATCTGGCTCCATTCTTACTCTCCCAATCATATATTCAGTCCCTTTCATAACATTGAAATTCAATTAAACTGAATTTAAACTAAAGATTAATACACAGTCAAGAAACCAAAACTACACATTAAGCTAGAAGTCTCAAAAAGAAAAAAAAAAAGTAACTTTAATTTTGGAGTAAACCAAGGAAATTTAGTGAGCCTCCCAAGTTTAGAAGTGATACCTTAGTGCTTCTATCTGGGAGCTGATTGAGTAATTTAGTCTGGCAATGTGATGGATTTCAAGGCCTTTCCCTCTCCATTAATCATCATGAACATAAGCCTTCTGTCTGTGTAAACAATACTAATCCTGACTTTGAAGGTACAAAGAAGGAAACACAAACCAAGCTTTGCAGAATGGAAAAGATAATTTCTGTAGCTCACTTTCCTGAGCTCCTCAGACACCTATTTACCCTGCACAAAGAAAGGTCCTGCAGGTGCAAGCTGTCTTTTATCAATCATTATCAATTACATACAGCACATCAGTTTGGAATTCCAGCATCTGCTTTACATGCCGAAAACCTGAGCTTTGAGAACGAACTCAGCCTTTGGATTGGGAAACACTGTAGGGTCAGAAATGGGTTTGGAAGAAAATGCAATCAGGACTCAGTATCAGCAAAAAGCACAGGTTATTTTGATTGTTGGACTCTGTGTGTTGCTGCACCTGGGGCAAAGAAAACTATGAGGGAATACATGGAATTTTTTTTTTCTATTATACATCAGCAGGAGTTTGCTCACTGCAAGTAGGCTGCCAGTGACTATGGAAAAAAGAACACTGTCATGGGTTCCTGCCTTCTCTGGCAAGTAAAGAATTGTGGCACAGCTTGGCTATTTAACAAATAGACTAACACTAGAGCAGAGGAAGGACATATGGTAGGGTAAAAGCGTTCACATACCGAACATTTTTAGTCATCAACAGTGTTTCTTCTTAGTACAACTGTAAACCTTCCAAAATGAAACCTGCGGTTTCAAAGTGAGCAAGTGATAAATTCTCACTGACAGCTTTCCCCCCCTGTTTCTCTTGGGGGAGAAGCCACACTTTCAAATATTTATTTTTTTTCTAAAAGTAAAGAAGATTCTCAGGGAAGCAAAAGGGGGAAATTCAACAATTCCAAGCATTATTGTATTCCTCTTATTACAGAAATATTATACTACATTCCTATAATTTAATAATTTATAATATTCATATTTCCATACAATTCTTATTAGAGAACTATATTATTGTATTTTATTCTTCTTATTATAGGACTACAAGAATAAAAAATAAGATAAAAAACTGTGCCAGTCAAAATGTCAAGCATTGCCCAGCTCCACAAGCACAGCCTTTGTAAAGCATAATATTGACCAATGATTTCTTGCTGTTGTGTAGCAACAAATTGGTGATATCATGAGAGCTAGTGTTCTCCTAGATAGCACTTCTTTGTCTTCTAAGCTCAACTTCATTCTCTGAGGTCCAGCCCCGGGCAGGTAAACATGGGCTCAGTTTGGCATCCTGGGATAACAGTGTTGCAATCAGTATGGTTGCTAAATACACTTAAACCAGGGTTTAGCAGAGAGGCTTACAGAGAGTTGCAATGATTTCCAGGGGCATGTAAATTTACCTCTGCTGCTCCCATGCCAACAGCCAGTCTCCAAAATTCATGTATTGTGGCATTCATTCAATAAACCTGGACCTCTAAAACATGACACAAACTATATGCCTGAGGAACAGAGAAGCTGTGAAAGAAAGATGAATGAAAACCACTGAAAACAGTAATCGTACCACTTGTGTCTTACTTCTCTTCTCACAGAGTGTTTTGCAGGAAACAAAGCATGTTGCCAAAAGTGACTCTCAGAAAGCCATCCGATTTTGAGTTAAATTCATACACTGTTTATTCTAGCCATTAGAATAAGGTATGTTTGGGGAATACCAGGGTAGAGATGCACTGAGAATAAAAATACAAGTAAAATTCTGCAGCTATTTACTTCAATATAAAGCTGTTTTCTTAATTCTCACATAGTTCCTTCACCTGGAGATGCATTCCAAACACAGCTCCCTCTTCTTCCATTGTGAGGTACCACACGTGTAAAGCACAATAAAAGAAAAATTAAGAAGCACTACAAAAAACTTTACGTAGAATCACTTTTGTAATTTCTTGTCACTTAAGTGACAACAGGTACCTATTTTAGACAAATCCAGAAGTTCCTAGAAAGGGATCCATTGGCTTTCATCATCTCAGCAGACCAGAATGCAACGAGTGCACACACAGCACAGACGCATTAAGATGATTTCAAGGCACTTGAGTAGTGTTTGAAATATTAGTGTCAAAAAAGATAAAGAAGTTCTGCTTTTTAAAATGATGCTTTTTAGTATAAACTTCAGACTTCAATGTTTTTATCGTCTTGAAACCAACTGATTTGAAGAGCACCGTAGAGCAGCACAGAAAGTCATATTTTTCTTAACTGTATTCCAGACCATCCAAAATCCTTGAATAAAAGTTTCCTCCCCTGCTCAAGAAGGACTGACTCAAGGGCAGAAATCAGTAGGATAAACAAGAACTGACTATGCCTTAAATTCAGCAACTAAATTAAAATAGTTTTTAACAAACTGGGTGAAAAAAATGTCTGTTCAAAGCAAAGGCAAGACTGGAAGTAAGGCTTTCTTACAGCACCCCAGCCTCTTCAGCATACTGTGTTGGCTATAAATGAATCAAACCAAATGGCCTGAAAATAAAAGCTCTTTGAAACAAGATCTCTGTCTCTTATCTACTGAGGAATAGATCCCAACATCCAATGATTTTATGAAAAAGACTGCATCTGTCACTTTTTATTCATTTATCTGTCTTAAAACTAATAGTGAGTGTATCTTTCTAATTTTCTTTATTGTAATTATACCATGACAGATGCTGAAACTAAATTCCTGATATACTTTTCAGATATTTATTGCTCTTCAGCATGCTCAGCCTGTCTCTAACATTTCAGATAGACTCTACCCTGCAGTAATGTGCATGCCATTAAAGAATTCACTTTCATCTCTTAAATCTATGCTTGTTAGGGCAAATTAATGAAAGACTCTATTCTTTAAGTACTGGCTAAACAAAGCCAAAGTCAGCACTAGAAAGCAAACCAATACAACACTTCATTAAATGTGCTTTTTATTTCTTCTTTTTTCAAGTATGTCTGCTGCTATGTGAAATTTAGGGTTATACAGTCTCCTTTCAAATCTCACAGTAAAGAATGTCTCAAGCCACAAGTTCATACCTCCCATTTGAAGTGGACTTCCCATGAGAAAGGTGCAGGGAAGAGACATAATTACAAATCCCTTTAAGTACAGAGCTCACACTCTCCCAAAATATTGACTGAAAATGCTGTTTTGTGTCTCTGCTCATTCATCTCAGATAATGAGCAAAGATTCCTTCCAAATTAACTGTAATTCTCTTCTAATCCCTCTATTCTTCCCCCCCCCCCGCCCTTCAGCACGGTGATAGTGAGAACTCCTTTGAATTCTGAATCCCACCTTATTACAGCAATGCTTCGAGAGAAACATAACAAAATCATTGGTGTCATGCTCAGACTTCTCTGCTCTCTGACTTCAATAGGTGGACAGCTAAGCGCAATGCACACCGGTCCTGTTTTTTTGCTTTCTCAAAATTTGCAGTTGACATTTACAAAAAAAAAAAATTATTTCTAATTTCTGATTGCAAGAAAGACAGAATAGAGAATCTCTGCTTTGAAATTTATTTCCTTAGCATATAAAAAATTAATAAAATCGATTCAAGAAAAAAAAAAGTATTTGGGGGCATAAGCTTCATTTGACCAAAGAATGTAAGGTCTGCCATTGGTAACCACTTGTCATCCATGTGGTGGCAGGGAGAGATAATCATGTAATAGCTGAATATGAAGATGAATGTGGTGGCTTTTTTCAGGTTTGACCATCAACATTTTTAATTTATCAGTAACCCTGTAAATGAGAAATGCAGTTGAATAACCATATTTTATTTATAGAGAATATTTTTAGGTGATTTTATTCCTTTTGCTGATTATTCTATGATTCAGTGATCACAGCATTATTGGTAATCCTCACATAAACCAAGCAGGTTTCCGTGACTATATTATTGGTCAGCACTCCCTTAGCAGGCATTACTGCATAGTTATAGGATCCCAGGATAACAACACTGAAGAAGAGGGTGCAGAGACAATTTGGAGACAGGAAGCGTTTTACAGCTCCTTGTGTTAGTTCAGAGCAAGGTTGCTGAGCTCTGCTGTATGACCAATAACATCAGGCTCCACATAGAAGCAGCTAAATTACTTCCAGACCCAAACTAGTCCTGGAAGTATCACGGACACTTCTGCACAACACTTCTCCAGTAAGTGACGTGGCCTGAACCCAAACCATCTGTGCATAACTGGAGTAGAAGGCTATGCATCTATGGAATAATTAGTTCACAAACAAGAAAAATCCATCATGGGCAATTAGCTGTTTCTGGGTACTAAGAAAGAAGTTAAAAGAACATTAGGTACACAAAATTCAAGCACTTGAAACTTCAAGAAATGCCAGAGTTAAGATTCCTGGAGAAAACTTTGTTCAGCCTACTCTGTGCACAAATTTAACTATGTCAAAATCAATTTCAAGAAACATTATTCTTGAGCTTTGGAGTACTTCCTCACTCAGACTAAGTGCTGCAAAGTACTGTCTATAAAGCACTCTCTCGCTGTGTGGTCCTAGGAAATTTTTAGTGCAAACCTGCTGTGAAGACAGAATACTTCATTTCCTGCAGGATGATGTTCATCAATACAGTGAGTGCTTCACGGGTCTGAATACTTTTTCTGCATAGCACATTGATGAATAGTAAAGAAACTACTCTGTTCTGGAGAGAAGTTGGGCCTTCCACTAGCTCTGGAGGTCACATCTGAGACACCTGATAATCTGAATTGTATTTGAGAATACCTTCTGGTATAATAGTACTTGGAGTTTAGGTTAAGCTCTGCGCAGTACGGTCTCAGATTGGCCCCCCAGAAAACAATAAACACTCCTTGACAGGGAACATAATGATACTTTCTGACAAGTTGAGCTGAAATTACTTGCCTAGCAAGTACAATACATTCTAATGTTGTGGCAGAGGTTCAGTTAAAACCTCTCTCCTGCTATGTCAGGAACCTTAAAATGTGTAGTACCACCAGCCCTTTTCTCTCCTTGAACTTCAAGGACTGGCAGCCTTATTTCCAATGTCTGGAAAACTTGGTTTTATAAACATTCTAATCCTTTAAGTGTTGGATTTAATGATACTTGTGGGTCCCTTCCAACTCAGAATATTCTTTGTAAACTGTTTTTTTTGTTAGATTGGTTTGTTTTGGTTTTGAGGGAAAAAAAAGATGTCTGTAAAAGAATCCCTCATCACACTCATCATGTGTAAGTGGAATGAAACTGTGACGCTCATCACACTGGGTTTTGCCATTTAATTTAATGGAACAAATACTTTTCCCATTAACTTTTTACACACCCTAAAGCAACAAACAAATCTACAAGCTACTTCTGGTTTCTGATAGAAGTGACATTGACAGAAGTTGCTTCAACAGACATGATTTAAAAAGTTCAGGACATCATGGCAACAATACTTGGAGCTTGAAGAAGCAAGAATCATTTCAGATGGGCCGCAATTCAACATATCTAGAGGTACTTGGCTGATCAGTTTTGATACCCCTGAGCTTCCCAAAAACACCACCCACCATCCATCATGCACAGCTTTGTCAGCCTCCAATTTATTCCCTGGATTTGGGACACCTTCTCTCTTCATTCATGTTTCTCAACAGCAACACTGATAAAATGTCACAAAATGCCAAAGCTTTCTCAAGGAAAGCTGAACCCTAAGAGAATGATGAGCATCCTGCTGCTCTACACAACGAATTCTGGCAAGTGGAGATTATGAGATAGGGAGAGACAACAGACCTCTGATCTGCTCTAAGCTACTGTTCCTTGAGGCTACTGCTCTGGTGCCTCCTAGTTGTCCTGCATGGGCATCTTTAGCTCCAAGCATCTATTCAAAGTACATCTCACCTTCTTTTGGGGCTGGTATCCGTATGTCTGGAAGAATGCTGTTAACAGTATGATCACTGTTACTATACAGAACAACCTCTTTTAACAAAAGATTATTAAACAAAATCTGGTAAATTACTTGCTTGTGAAACGAAATGGGTGTATGCTGTCTTCAGCCTTCCTCCTCTTCATAAAATCACACCTACTTTCTCTAGAATTGTTACTTAAGAATTAAGTAATTAATTAGAGAAATATTTTAAATTATCTCATCCCTTCTGACTGCTCAAGGCCAAAGGGTGATTTTTATCACAGCATACAGACCATCCACAACAGTTTTTCACTTTTCACACAGTACAAATAATGCAAAAGTTTAAAAGTAAATAAAACACCTGAGTTGCTTTATTGGTGTAGAATATAAAGTGGAAATAAAATACACTAATTTTGATTCACTGCTTGATCTACAGGAATTTATGTTAGCACAAAGTGTAAAAGCAACTAAAATCTTTAAAGCCAGTAATTCACATTTCACAGTCGGACAGAAGAAAAAGAAAAAGCAAACAAAAGTTATCGGCTAAATGAGGATGGCTGCTTGCTACCGTGAAAAAAATTTTCAGAGCTTTACAAAATCAACACTGCAGTACTATAGCTGTTATAGACCTGCAAAAAATTATTTTACAACCATTACATAATAAATTGCACTCAACTGTTTCGCATCTTCAAAATAAAATATTCAGACTCCAAAATACCACTCTGTGTGGACTTTTGAGAGCTCCATTTTTTCATATCAACTTGGGAAAATGCTGCTAAGTTGGTTACATAAATACATTGCCTACAATGCATCCAATCCAAGTGACCTTACAAATAGAAATAAAATATGAAGTGATGAAAGAATCAACATTGCTGGTAGAAGCACTAAAAAAATAAAGTCTATTCTTTTCTGCCTCCCGTAATTTCATTTCAAGTTTAACATACAGAAAGGCTCAGAGCCAGAATTCTTATCCAAACTACATAAATCTATAGGCAAACTCTCCATACTATATGGTCCTGTCCCCATAAAACCTTGCAATTCTTCCTAATGGTGCTTTCCAGCAGGAAAAACTACTAGAGAGCTATCTTTTCTCACCAAACCTTTGATCAATCGTTTCCTACCATATCTTTCCTTAGAAGAATGAATACCCTTCCTTGTAATATGTTTATCAAATGAAATGGAAATGGAAACAAGCCCCCAAACCCAATGTGAACTCTACAGCAACTGTGTACCCCACACTGCTGCTGAGGCTGCCTCTGAGAAAGACCCAGTTAATTCCCTTATTCCCTTCCTGAATTCCTGAGCAGGGTCAAAGGGAGGCAACACCATTTACCACCACACAACCTATTTAAGACAGCTGGTCCAGCTAATAATGTAAACATGGTAACACCTTGGAAAGGTCAATCAGAGGAATGGAAGCATTAGCAAAGCAATTAATTTTTGGGTTGACCACATGCATATTTCCCTCTTACTTTACTCTCCTCCCTTCCTTCCCTCACCTTTTTAAAGGAAACATAAGGAAGAATTTTCACTCATCAAAACACAAATTTTCAAAAGGTGAGAGAGGGAATTTTCTCAAACATTGAAAATGCCTTCTTTTCTTGGGATGATTTCCAGCACAATATTTTATTTATCTGTTGCCAAAAGAAACACCTTTTCATTTTCTCATTAGTCAAAGGGCTTTAAGAACACACTTGAGGGAAATGATTCAACTAACAAAACAAATAAAACCTTTCCCTGCACTTCACATGCTCCATGAAAAGTGGACACTTCATGGAAACAGCACCAGTAGAGCTATCTGTTCAACCTGAGGTGTGTTTACTATCTCCTTAACAATCATCATAAACCATCCATCAATGCACATGGAAAAACCGTAGATCCTCTTCATCTATCTATCTATATATCTATCATTCCGTTCTTCTGCCATTCTATTGTTTTTCAGTAAAGTGAAACTCGAGGAAAAAAAAAAAGTTCTAAACTCATCAGATTCAACGGTCTCCTTTCATTTCTCTGAGGGTTTAATTACATGACATTTCATAAAGCTGGAGAGTAAAATGCTAACCAGAGACAGAGCAAGGCACCAGAGCCCCAGGTGGATTTCCAAGGTCACACTGAGCTTGCCTGCCCTCCAAGCCCTTGAGAGCTATAAAGCTGAAATCAGATACTGCTACATTTACCTCCTGTCTTCTTTCACCACCTTTTTTTCTTAAATCTAGACTGCTGTGGTAGTGTGTTGTTAAGTTTCTTGTGTTATTCCCCCAATTTATGTATTGTTCTCCCCTATTATGTGTAAAATGGTTTCGTTCCCCCTTCTTTCCCGCCACCGTTAGCCTGCCAGCTAAGTTGCTATAGCAACCGCTATTCATAGTTGCCGATATGTAATTGCTCCTCCCCTGGTTTCCCTTATAAGTGAAAGTTGTTTCCTCCCTGTCCAGTCAATCACTCCCTTCCTCCTCCCAGGTTTCGAGAACCTTCTCCTCTCTGGAGATGGTGGTTGGCTGGGGTCCCAGGACACCTCCTTTACCTTTTGATTATTGGTCTTCATGGAGTGTCAGTTCTGTGAAGTTCATCCCCTCACCTTTCCCGATTGGCTCTGCCTGTACCCACCCGCTTCCTTTATAATCCTGTTTTCACCCCCTATGAAAAAAAACTTTTTCCCGGCTGGTTTCCCGGTGTTTTTTGGATCCTGCGTCACCTTGAATAAACCGATGTTTAACCCCCGGGAAATGGTCAGCTCCGTTCCTCTCCTATACCAGCGAGGTACGCCAGTCCGCAGCCAGCACAGCCCGAGGCCATCAGACGCTGAAGGGTGCTGGCCAGGAATTGCAGAGGGGCGTCGGCCTTTCGCCCTCAGCTAGTCGGATTCTAAACTTCGGGCCACATACGTTCTCCTCTGCAGACTGCCAACTTTAACAAGCCTTCTATGTGCATCACACACCATACACATTCCTCATCTAATTGACATGAAGAATATGGAGCTTATGGAAGGAAGAGCTCAAGGACTAGAGATGTGACATAGTCTCTCTTTGTAGAGCTGCCATAGTGCTTTCCTGTTTGAGCTTTTGTACTGTGTTTTTCCTTTGCACAACCAGTTACAAACACTCCAGCATCTAGCAAGACTGGCCAGGACCCATGTAAGGAATTGTGCCTTCCAAATAGGGTAATATTTTCCCTTTGGTTTTCCAAACTCACCTACATTAGCACCTACAATTACGATTAAGCAAATAAACTTCAGAGATCTAGAAGATTAGGAAATATTCAAATGCAGATTAAATGCATTATTGCAGCGTAAACTACTTCTACCAGGTCACTTCCACGGTTCAGCAATGCTTTTTATTTTCTCTGAACTGTGCGTTAACATGCTTGGGTATTTTTGTGCACATATCCTTGCTTTTAAATACACAACACATTTACAGATGTATATCTGCCGATAAAACTATTTAACTGTATGTATTTGAATGCACATATCTCTCTCTCAAAATTCTTACAGTATTGTAAAAATTGGGTCATTTCATGATAAATGCTTTCATATGTATATAATTAGTTTTTAAAAGGATTGCTGTTTATTTGAAAGATTTTGTAGAAATAATGCTTAAAAAGCCCTGACTTCACAGTGGTTTCAGAGTTCTATTTTTACAACAAAATGCATACTACAAACAACAGGCAACATTGCCTTGTTTAAGGTCCAAGGTAATGATGTATGGGGAAAGAAAAGGAGATGTTTCACACCTCTTTCATGACCAGTTCCTACTAGAATATAATTTCAGGGCCTGAAGAGGTAAAACCCAAAGAGCAAAAGAAAACTCCTAAATCTAGCCTCTCTTCAATGAAGTAGAAATACTTACCTCTATTTTCTTCCCAATTTGACAAAGTTTATCAAGGTTAAATTTGAAATCACTCACTCCTTACAACAATTTCACAGTATTTAGTGAAAGAACAGTGCTTCTGCAGCTTTCATTTTCAGAGTTGCCATGCAAGGTATCTTTATAGCCTGAATTTTGAACAGCAAAATGTCAATCCAATCAAAGTCATAACTAATGTGACACTTAAAAAGTAAACAAAAGAGAGCCAACTGCCACAAGAAGTATCTAAAATCAAATGAAGGCATATGAAAACATGTGAGCAACACCTGTAATTTCTCACTTTAAAGAGGCCTAAATAAATGAGATAATATGAGATACCAAGTAATGGTCGCTTGTTGCAGTCTGCATGACTTATCAGCACTCAGTGCTGGAAAGCAGGATTTTCTGTTGTGTGATCTGTCTCATTCAAAGTAGGAAGCCTGGCAGAACAGACAGTAACATGAACACAGCACTAACACCATTTTAATTCCACGATAATTTAGTCTGGATGCTTTTTAAATGTGCAATAGAAAGGTCTGAGGTAGAGAATCAGCTTTCATTTTTACAAGTCACTTTTTGCTTAAGGGGACTCAAGACTGCTAGACAAGAGCTGTATTTTGAGACCAAAAATTTAGCATTTCTGACACAGAGAACACCAACCATATATATAACCCTGGACAAGTAGTCCACAGCTCTCCAGCCAGAACAGTGATAGCTGCATTAGGCTATGAACCAAAACCACACTGAAAAAAGGTAGGGACTAGTGGATTTCCACTGTATTAGGAATACCTGCAGGACAACAGCACCTCCAGACTCTTAGGAGGCAAACTCAAAGCAGTTCAAACCCCAAGGGGCAGAATGGGTTACCCATGGTAATAAGGATGGCAAGAAGAGCCTTGTTTCCCAGTTTGTAGGACATCTGTAATTCACTAGAGCTCTTCACCCTCCTTGGATTTTGCATCTCAAAATCCTGAGTAAAACTGGATTCAAAAGAATGGGTGTCAATTTTCCTTTGCCCTGAGCAATAAGATTTCCTTCAATACTATTGCTCGTGAAAAGAATTAGATGTCAAATAAAATGGAACCTAGGTGTAATCTAGGTCCCACAACATGAATAACTTAATCTGATAACAGAAAGCAAACTTGTAACAACCGTAATCCTGCTTCACATATGAGTACTTAGAAAAATGTGTACGAATTCCTGAGGATATCTACCACCCTCCTCTCTGATGCACTCTAATACAAATATTATACCTATTATGCACAGTGCCATTATTTTGAAAGCATTTACAAGTTCATTGGCTTGCTTTAGATGAATTTTACACTTACTTCCCAGCAGTCATCTCTCAATGTATGGTTTTAGGTACCTAAGTACCTAAGATTCTCTGGCTACTCTCCTGAAACATATGAATAAAAACCGGGCTTTCCTCTTCATGGTTTTCTTGAGCAGTCTGTCAGTCACCCAGTGGCCCTAAGGAACGTACCTTCTTCATTTAGCTAAGTGAAGTGCTGAAAAGCGTATATACTTCATCTCTGTTCCTTTTTCCAAAGAAGAGAAGAAAAATATTAGCTAAGACATTCTTCCCTTTCTTTACTCAGTCTAATAAAATCTGTGGCATCTTCTGAGAAATAACTCCAGGAACAGAGTAACAGCCCACACAACCTTAATATGAGCATCTCCCTAAGGCAGCAGACTAGTAGAGGATTCAAACAGCCAGAAAGTTGCTTCCCTTTGAAAAACACAGGCTGGGTTAGACTGTGGCAACAAAATGACGAGACAAAGCTGAAAGGGTGGTACTTATCACTGGAGATGTGTAAGACCTGTAGCAACCAACTGCTGCTCTGATCCATCTCTTTTGCAGCAGCTGCAAAGATAGTTCCCCAGGTCACTTCCCAGCTGTCCTTCCTATTTGCAGCTTCCTCCTCCTCATCCAGCAGCAGAAAGCCCTGATGCTTCTGCCCTCAAGCAGCATAAACCAGTTCTGATAACAATGGAGAGAAGCCTGAAGTGTTAGAAATATGGAATGGTTTGGGTTGGAAAGGACCTTACAAATTATCTTCCAAACCCACTGGCATGGGCAGGGATACCTTCCTCTAAACCAGGTTACTCAAAGCCCCATCTAACCCTGCCATCAACACTTCCAGGGACAGGATATCCACAATTTCTCTGGGAAACCTGTTCCAGTGTCTCACCATTGTCATTAAAGAATGCTTTCCTGATATCTAATCTAAATCTACCCTCTTTCAGTTTGAAGCAATTCCCCCCATGTCCTATCACTACATGTCCCCATAAAAAAAATCCCTCTCTTGCAGGCCCTGGGTAGGTACTGGAAGGTGTTCTAAGGTGTCCTCAGAGCCTTCTCTTCTCCAGACTGAACAGCCCAAGCTCTCTCAGCCTGTCTGCATAGGAGAGGTGCTGCAGCCCTATGAGCCTCTCCATGGCCCTAGTCTGAACTCAGTTGACCAGGCCAACCTCTTTCTGGTGTTGGGGGCTCCAGAGCTGGATGCAGCACTCCAGGTGAGGTCTCATGAGTGCAGAGTAGGGGGCAGGACCATCTCTGTTGACCTTCTGATTCCTTTTGATGCAGACCAGGACACAGTTAGCTTTCTGGGCTGCGAGCACACATTGCCAGATCATGTTGAGTGTGTTTTCTATGCGTGTTTGACAGAATACTGTGAATATATAACTTTGCCTACAAACTTTAAAAAAATTAGAAAAAGGGAATATATTACCATAAGGTTTTACAGATGGTCACATTGAAACAGCTAGAGTCAAAAGTGCCTTACTTGAAATCAACCCCCAAGCCAGTAAGAGCAGAAAGCAACCAAAGCTGTCTCAGACAAGTCACTGGAACAAGAATTCCACTTGCACTCTGAAACAGCCAATGCCATCGCTGGAAGATGTTTTCCCTCTCCCACTCAAGGGTACCATTTAAATTTGTACTGCTGTATCTGTTTATGCGTGCCCATGGATAAATGGATCAAGAACTGAAAGAATTTCAGACCCAGCAAACTAATAGGAAACTAGTGAATTTAACACATTCTGGACAAGTGGAGTGGATGGTGTGGAATATGGGAACAAACAGCAATAGTGCAGAAGGACAGGAAAGGAATGACATTTTGTTCTTCTTTTTTGGAACAGCAAACTAATGCTTTCTCTATGTTCTTCCAAATGGAGTAGAGGCAGCAGAGGCCGTCTTTTCACTGACAGACATATAGAATAGCCTCCACTGTTGCAAAGAGATGCCAAAGGAAAGCTTAATGCCTGTGACAGTGGAAATATTGCTTTGTAAAAGCAAAGCTGTCTCTATGATTTTATTTTGCTGGATCTTATCTGCTGGCAGTAATGGTGATGTAAAGAAGATGTGAATCATCAAGAAGAGGAAATTAAAAACTGAAATTTTCTTTTCTTTGCCTAAAAGCTCTCTGAATTTCATTTGATGGGGAAAATAAGACAAAAAAAAAAAGTTTCCAAAAAATATAACATGCTATGTTCTTCATTAGCAGCATGAAGAATATAGATTTAAAATTCTTTCAAGTTATTAGCTAGCACATATAAAAAAGGCCTCAAACACAATGTGGTTCTCGTCGTGAACACAAGTGTTGAGAGAAAACCAGAAATGCCAAACAAAAATAATCAATCACTATATTTAGAGAAATCATAGTCCTATGTATTGTATACAATAAGACATCTACTGGAATTTCTTTATGTATAGTAATGTGTTTGCGTTCTCACAGGATAACACAGAAATCTGTTTTAATCTAAAAGCTTAAAAAATCCCTTATAAATAAACATGAAAGAACACAAATGAAAAATAAGCTCTTCAGCTAAAGCAGCACTGCATTATCCTGATTATTTTTAACAAACTTCAGAGAACCTATATAAAAAAGCTCTTGTGTTTCATGGCTTCTTCTGAAAAGAAAAATTGCCAGTAAATGTCAATACAACATGCAGAAAAAATAAAGATGATTTTTTCAATATGAACATATTTATCAAGATTGCTGTGTTTTTGTTGGCTTGAACAGTACAAGTGAAAGGCAAAAAAATATGGAAGACTTGGAACACTCTTATTTTTAATTATTTAAGATTCTGGACCAAATCTGTGTTTCACACACATGTCAAGAGTTAACTCCTACTCATGTCAGTACAATAAATAAAAGCACAATCACGCCCTTCAGATCTTAACCTACTTTGAAATAAAACTTCGTAAATTACTACTGGTAAGAACCACCCTGTTTTACAACATTTAAAGCCAGAACTGAGAGACCTGGTTATCATGCACACACCTTGTACCTGTGTGCTGAGGCAGCTCTTTCAAGAGCCATTTGCAATCAGAAGAAAGATTATTTCTTGTACCATCACCTTATAAGGAGCAGTAACCTATTTATGTTGTAACTCCACAGCAATTTGTTTATGTTTTAACTTCAAGATCACGTTTGGAGTGATGTCATTAGCAGACAATCTCCTCCATGCTTCTTGGTCTTTTGACTGCAGAGTAAAACTTAGAAATATTATACCTCTTCCATGCAGAAATCATTCTGAAAATGCAGAGAATCCAGTACATTTAATTTCCAATAATTCAGCGTTACTTAAGCTTACCTTACAACTTAAGGCATTGGTGTTTACCATGCTCTCCCTCAGTTACACACAAAGCCTAGAGTAGTCATAACACTGTTTCCCTGACAATTGCAAGTGCAGAATGGGGGAAGAACTCATAAATAAAAGAAAGAATATGTGTTGCCTTATTCATATTGACCACATATCAAGAAGCTTCAGGTTCTTGAGAGTAACCATTAGATATTCTTCAAGTACTTATGCAGTATTTGAGTATTTCACATTCTATCCTTACAGCTTATGAGGAATAAGCTTCAGTCTCTCAAGTTCAGACTGCTTTCCTGGCCCAAATACATCATACACATCCATCCATCCATTCATCTATCCATGTTGTACCTGGCCTTGTCTGAAACAAGCGCATGATACCAAATGCCAGTAGTGAAATATTTCAGGATAGAAAAAGCTCAAACAAAAGCTCCAACATATTTTCTTTCTGCCACAACCTTTGCAAGGGGATGCATCCAAGAACAGCCCTTGGTGGGTAACCACAGCCTAACATTTAAGTGTAACCAAGCAATATATTTTGATACACATCTGCAAAAAGGCTGTCAATACTTCCACCATAAGTTAGCTCGCATGAAGTTCTAGTACCACAGAGGACAGAGGTTGCTTAAGGTCAGTGGTTGATCATTGTGGTCAAATGAAGTGGCACATAAAGAGTGCAGGCTATGACTTCCTGAAATTCACTCACACAGGCATTCAAAAAAGGTTTTATCAGCACCATCTGGGAAACAATCCAAGAGAGGACTCCATGAACACCTGTAGTTCTTTCTCAAGTCTACAGGCAGGAGTAGATTTTTCTAATCTCTCAGCATTTTAAGAGCCTTGAGTAGCTCTGAACCAAACAATTGCACAGGACTACTGAATCTGGAATGCCTGTGAGAAAAGGCTCAGGAGGATTTAGCTGTTTTACATGCACTCAATAATAACTGATTTGGCACCAACTGTGAAAGCTTACAATGGTGTTTTCCAATGAGGCTGTTAAACCCCAAGTCTTCAGCAGGCTGCGGCTGAGCTGCCCCTGTCCATGGTACTCAAATAAGGAGCTCCAGGCCAACACAGGTCTCTGTGCGCAATGACTTTGGGTTTAGGTGGCACATCCAGCCTCTCTGGTTGTCAGGTTTGGAACACATGCACTACGGTTTTGTTGCCAAAAAGCTGACTTTGCGGGTATAGTCTGGTGAATAGGATTCAGGTTTGCTCTTCTGAAAGATCTACTCAGGTCTTCCTTCAACTGAGGCAATGAGGCCAAACCCCCCTTGAAATAACAATTCTGCCAACAAAAATGCCAGTCAAGGAAAGCGAGTGAGCCCAGCCCTTGACAACGCACAGATTTGGGTATCATTCAGTTCCAGTGGGACTCAGTACAGAACACAGACCTTTTTTGACCAAGTCCTGTGGGGCAGGCAGAACCCTGTCCTAACCAGTCTGATAGTCCCAAGTATGCAAGAACAGTTGTATGTACTCATCAGAGATCCAGATCTGATTTTGCAGGTGGTCCAAATTTTTCCAAATTCCAAATTCCCAACTTATTCTTCCAGATCCTTCCCAACTTGTTCTTTCAGAATCAGCATGGCTAAAGATACGTATTACACATGGGTGGTTGTTTCTATAGTGCGTGTCCAATTACTAGAGAGACCTAGGGAAAGGTGACATTCAGAGTATATAACCTGGACACCTAATACAGGAGCTCAGCCTTCCCTTAAAGGAGCCCTTAAAATCAAAGGGATAGTCTTGCCCTTGAATTAGGTGATTCAGGAAACCATTACACCCACTAAACACATAATGGAGCCCCATTTTTGACTATAGCAGTGTCTATGGCTATCAACAGCAACAACAATCATGTCACATCATCAGAATTTCTAAAGCCTGAAAACATGAAGCCCAGGTGTCTATGCTCTCTGATTTTCAAGCTCAGGAGCAGAAGACAGGGGGTTGTCTCTCTTTCCTCATCTCATCCAGTCTCCAAATACATACCAAATGCAATGGAAGTCACTGAAAAACAAATACTTTTCTTAAAGGTAACTACATACCAGCTTATTCAACCTCTTCAAGGAGAGACAGATGAGACTCATTGTTTGAGGGAAATGACCACCAATATTTACTGAGACTCTCCACAACCAATGGGTTTCCTGTCAGAACTGAGGAAGCCTACAGATCCAAAGTGGTTTCTGCCAAGTTCCCTCAACTGGACTTGAGGAAGAGTTCCAATTAAAATGAAAGAAATTGCATCAAATACTCAAGACTTTCCATGTTACACTGTAAGTTCAGACACAGACTCATGACTTCACATGAAAAAAACCTGAGAAACAAAAGATAACAAGAGCTATCAAACAAACTACTAATCAAGGAGCAAATCCAGTTCAGTCACAAGTGTGTACCCCTGTACACTCAAGGAGTCCACCTAACTACTTGAGACAAGGTAACTGGAATTAGGTGAGAGGAATTCTATCTAGTAATATAACTAAAAGGTGTTATCATTTTATCACAAAAGTTCCATACTTTCTTAGTTATTTCTCATGGACAGCTCCTCACAGCACAACCAACAAACTCCAACTCTCCCCTCACCCAGCTCACCCACTCTTTTGCAACACTCATCCCTATTATACACAGCTGTGGCCTGTTAAGGGCAGGCCTGTTCCTAATCTTTGGTGATTAGTACAGCTGCAACTCCTCAGGTGTGAGATTACCTTCTACTATCTTTATTTTCTTACATTCTATCACCCCAACAAAAAGGGATTATTTTATACTTCCTGCATCTTTAACTTTCATTATATATTCCAAGGGATTGATATAAAGGCAAGATTCCAACACACATTTCTGATAAACATATACTTCTCCATCAGGCCTTGCTCTACTAATTCATGATGAAGATACTACACAAGAACTCAACATTAAAATGCTAAATTAAAAAAAAAAAGTCAGTTTTTTGTAGGCAAAATCCAAACAATTACACTCTCAGTGTAACTGATTCAGTAGTCACCCCATCAAGTCACATTACTACAGCTAAAGACCAGAGTAAAGCAATACAAGCCATTTCATCCTTGTAGCCAATAAAACAATAGTTTCCTACATATTTTCAACATTTGAAGTGAGCCATCAGCCTCAGAACGACACAGAAATTGAAGGCATCCCTCATATGGGACAGTCTGCTTGCTTCTAAAATAGCCTGTTAGTTCACATGAAAACAATCCAGGATTTAGCTGTCCATAATTTCCTCAAGTTTTAGGTTTGAACTGAAAGTTTCCCTGTGGTGTTAGAATTAGAACACTTTCTTTTTTTCATGGAAAATTTCCAAAATTTATTACATTTGGGGTCGGTTTCTAAAAGGCAGGAAAAAAAAAAAAGGAGGAAGAGAACTTATCACTGAAATTGAAAATACTACTGAGAATATTTTCAGAAAGATGAATATTTTGGGAATATGAGCTCTTTGGAATACTCAGAAGGGCTATAACCTCATGTCAGTGAAAAAGTTCATACAGAAAACATTAAAATGTGCCCAAACTTTGTGTGATTATAAGGTTTTGAAATAGCTGTTTAACACTTGTAACAGCCTCTACTGAATATATATATAATAAGCTGAAATCTCTGTAAACTCAATTCTTGAAGCTCAAAATATGCCCATAAAGCTCCCAGCTGCTGCCCTCCAAGGAAGGCCAAGGCATTCAAAGAAAGAGCAGCAGCTTTTGAGAGTTTTTGTTTTGTTTTAAAGAACTACCTTCTTACTCAGATGATAAGAGGAATTCTCATCTGAATGAAGAAGGAAACAAAATACAAACCTAGAGATGGTCAAGGAAATGAAAGAGGGAGAAACTCTGACAGAATACCCGATGAGTGTCTGAGAGTTATGAAAAGAGATGAAATGACTGGGATTAATGAGGAAAATAATGGGAAAGACTAACAGCTATTTGGCTGGAGGAAACATACAGATTAGGGCTGATGTGAGTGACGTTGAGGAAAGAAATGTACAGAAGATAAGATACTGAAGCTTGACTGGATCATTGATAGTGGCACCGCAACACTCTCCCTTATTTGTTTGACTCAGATCAAAATCAGGGTTTTTCTGGCACAGGAGTTTGTGTCTCAACATTAAGAAGTGGAAAGAGTAACTCAACAGTACTACAAAAAAAAAAATCCAAAACAATAACAATATAACAACCTTTTCATACCCATTTTTCAGATGAACACATTCCTTTGTCACATTCATTACACCATCTCACAAACACAGCTGCGGTGTCAGAAACCAGGACAGACAGTGCAGAGGTAGAAAGATGTGAAAGGAAGAAAAGGCTTTTAAAACAACTTAAACTGGTGAAGAAAATAATGTAAATTAATTTATGAATATTGTTGAATGGATTGATGATGCAAATAAACTGTCAGACTGATGGAGGTTAAAGGAAGGTGATGTGAAAAGCATGAAATAGAAACAGATCCAAGAAAAAGAATTAGGACAGACTGGAAAAGGGTCTGAATAGGAAAAGAAGTGATAAGAGTAACAATAAAAAAAGGAATAAACAGAAAATACCACATCAACTTTGAAAAACCAGCCCAAGGACAAGCTCCAAACCATAACTCAGTCTGAATTCAGAATGTGTTTTCAAGTGCCTCATTTCCTTATCTGCCACACAAAGATAATGCTGCCCTTTGAGCTCTTGGATAACATCTAGTGACAGAACACAGAATCATGCATGAGGAAAACAAACATTTTATAAGAGAGTTCGCATAGCATGAAATAATTGAAAAGCCTGGGGAAGGAGTGCTGATAAGAGGAGCTATTTAAAAGGTGTTCAGTAAGTGCACAGGTGTGATGGTGCTCCTTGGCTGAAGCAGAGAAGCTGAGGGCAAAAGCTCTGTGCCATCAAAAGCTGAATCAACTGCCACACAAAGGGGGCAGGCATGTCTGCAAAGAAAGCTCAGACAAGTATTTTTAATTTTCAAGAGTTTTGTTTATCAACCTTAACAGTATTCTTAGTGCATTTGTCCATAATCATCTTAGGAAAAAAAAACCAAAAACCCAAAAACATTTATCACAAGCAAATATAAAAAATATCTTTATCAACCAATATATATAGTTTATACACAATACAGTCAATATTTCCATTATTGACATTCACCCAAATACTAAAGCGAGCTCATGGTGACCCACTACCGAATTTTGGGAATGCAGAAACCATGTTTAGAAGATTTAAAACCAGAATTTATGCCCAGTGAGTGGATTTTGCCTGAGTGAAAAACAGTGTCTGCTCCTAAGACTGCTCCCTGCATGCCAGGGAAGAGTAGTGAGACTGGGAACACCTGGGATCTTGGTCTGCAGACAGGACCTTTGTCACTACAGAGACTCAATGCTCATCAGGAGTAAGTGCTGTGCAACCTTGCTGCACCCAAAGCCAGTTTGGGGCATAAGTTTATAAATCACAGAGGTGTCTCTGAAGAAGGGAATTGCAGGGGGGATGGGAAGGGACAGAGAAAGCAAGAGGGAGTTGAGAGCCTTGTCTATGCTGGTGATAACATATTGAAGAGGAAGGTTAAGTAAGAGGAAACAGGATATTGCCCAGTATTGGCAGAAGTTCTTCAAGACCCCACCTGTCATTGAAATAAACCTACTTAAAACACATAACAGACACAGCATATCCTGTGTAGCACTTCAGTGACTCAAGCCAAGACCATTTGATGGCACTCCTCACAGCACACAACAGTATTTTTAGTGTTTCTCAACTTCAGGGAACCCAAAGCACTTATAAGTTCAGAGGACAGAAGAATATTTGTTTTCTAACTGTAAACAAATTAAAGAGGCAAAGGAAAAAAAAAAAGCTTATTTTACATAGCACCTACATCAGTAAATTCTCTTCACTAAACTGACTGGGAAGAAACCTCAAAGCAATAAATTACTGAAAGACACACCCTGAACAGCAGAGGAACTGTATTTTTAGCAGCTAGTGCAGGCCAGTGATCCTTTCTTGTTTGAGTGCAGGAGGTAGGCATAGTCTTCTCTTTTGGCATGACACCACCAGCTTTAGTGCCAAGAATTTAAATGGAAAAAGCTGGAAATGCTTCACACACTGAAAACAGAAAAAAAATCCTTATTGTCAGGCAATATGGAGAGACAGAAATCATGTCACAATTAATAAATATTGTACCAAACCCCACTTTTTGTAAAACTGTAGGAATGTGATGAACCTCTGCTTCTCCACACTACAGGCAGGGAGCTCCAAGTACAACTCTTCTGCCTCTAGCTTGCAAAAGGAAGACAATATCCTATCTGGCTTTAAATGGCACCTTGAATTTGCTGCCTTACCCAGTCTGCTCAGCCCCTGCCTGTGCATCCACTGACAGCTTCACACACACGTGGGGCATGGGGGGATGTCAGCCCCCACTCTACTCTCCTCACTCCAGTGCACCCTCAGTGTCTCCTGTCCTGTGTATGGAAGGAGGTGGAGATGGCAGAGGAGGAGGATAGGAAGTAGAAGGCTGGCAGAAGGTGAGCTGGTTCTTACTCTTCACTACAAAGCAGCAAAAAGTTTCACTCTTTCTCATTCAACCCATGTATTTATTTGTTAGTTCTGCTTTCCTGAGGGGCACATGCTGCTCCATTCATGCTCCTTTGGGCTGCACAGAAGAACAGGCAAGCAGAAACCCTCCACTGCAGAAACATTATTGCTCCCATGTGCTCACTAAGATTATCCTTCACTGCTATCAGTCTACAAGCATTCTACAGTTTTTCTCAGACAGCTACGTATGAGCACAGCACTTCCAATCAGTTAATAATTAATACCATGCTAATACATGCAAGTCCCATGGCTTAGCTTTTAAGTTCTTCAATCATCTACAGTTTCTTGGTATTTGATGCAGTAGTGATCATAGACTTAAAAGCAGGTCACTGCCTAACAGTAATGAAAATAAGTGTTTTAAGAGTTTACAGCTCACTGGTCCAGCTTCCTGATTGCACCTATGAGAACATGATTGATAGAAATCCATACTCATGCACATTTGCAAGGATTCCAGACACACAGAGCTAATATGTGACTTAAAATAATGTAACTGGATATGGAAATTAACTCTGAAGATATCTGAAGAACTTCATTTTTGTCAGGTCCTTATATCACACAATAATCACCTTCATGGAATAGCAGCCAGAACCTCTCAATTATCTTACAAATTTGACTCCACCTCTTCTAATTCTCATTTAAATTCTTTAATTTTCCTTGATTATGTATCAGGATGGAGCACTCTGTGTGGCACTCTAGTGACTACCATCTCAAATAGCTGTGAAAGTCTCTAATGTCAAAATGAGAATAATCAAACTCTATTTCCCAATGATATTTTAACATGTTTTATGTGCATATATTCAATGCAAATAATTTATACTGAAATTACCAGCAGCCATTTACTTTGTGTAATTATTCATATTTGTGCTGGCTTATGAATGTCTTTACTTTTCTACACATTTTCTCCTTCTCTACTTTTGGGCTACAGTATTACGACAAAAAGGCAGAAACACTCTGTGATATGCTCACAACCAGTTGGAATCAGTACATTGTTTTCAAGGCTTGTTCATGAAGTTTGAGTAGTTAAAGCATAAAATATCCACAATGGCTTTAAAGGCCTCTGGGAGTACTTCCCAAGTACTTAGTCTTTGCTCAGTAGTTCAGGATGTGCATTTTTCATATTCAGTTCCTCATTTTACATGGAGTCTGCATAGTCTGAGGTGTCACATTTCATGAGAATTTCCCAAGGCATAAAAATATTACCCAGAACCTAAGATTCATTTTCATAGAGACAGAAAGCATCTGAAAGGCTCCCAGCCCCTGTCAGCTTTAAAAAAAAAGGGAAATCCATAATTTTAGGGTGGTGTTATTACTGAATTCCATGTAGACCCTATATCCTCGTCATCAGCAGTCCCAGCATAAAAGGCCATTTCATATAATGCACAGTGCAAGGAATAGCTCAGGTTTTTTTTGTAGATGTGTAAATTACTATAGGATGGTTAAACTTTTGAACTCAAATTTGCTTTGATGCCAATTCCCAACCCAGACTGGGAGGACTTGTACTGTATACTCTGTGTGAGGACTATGTGGCCCTGCTTCCAGATGGATCATGCATAACAATCACATCCTGGGAGAAGGGAGGGAGGAGGAGGACAAAGGAGAGTGCAGTGCTTGCTCCAACAACTAAGGAAATGCCTAAGGTTGTACTCAGTAGGGAACTCAGTGTAATGCATGTATAGAACAAGTTTAATAAACATAATTTTAAAATATGCCGATGAGAAATGAAGAAGGGAAACGCTAGAAGTATAGAGTGGAAAGGAGAGAGGATGTTTTCCCTCTTTTCAAACTGCATGGCTTCCAATGTCAAGCTCTCCCAACTACCCCTGTACACATAAATGCATTTAGTCTTAAAGAGATATTTGCAGAAGTGAAAGAGGATTCACCTACTGAAACAAGGAGGTTTATTGTTCATATTATTAATCATGGAGATAGTTCCTGGTATAACAAAGAGCATCTTGACATCATTATTTCTAATCTAAAGGGTTCATGAATCGGGATGCCAAATCTATTTGTATTTTTTTTCATTTCATGGCTTTTCAAGAAGAGGCACATCTTGAGGTTTCTGCACATGTAACAGAAAGAATTACTGATCCATCAGATATATGGGTCTGATTTTTCTGGGACTGCTACTTTTCATCTGAACTACAAGAAGTGGTACCTATAACATTTGCTGATGGAAAACTGGCAGTGTAGTCCATTTCACAAAGGGAGATAGCATGGCTGCATCCCTGCCAGGCTGTAACTCAGCTCAGCAGTGCTGCTCAGTAACAGGTCTTGTTAGCCCAGACACAGTAATCTGCGACTGATTTGCTCACACAGGGCTTGGTTTGGTGTCTTATATTTCGCAGATTTTTTTGGAATGGTGGTAGGAAACCTAAGTTGTACCTCCATGTGGAGCTGCCCTGTACTATGTGGGCATAACAACTTCCAGGTAGAGTTGTCATCTGTTGGTATAGTTCCACAGGAACTGTGGTTTGATGTCCAGCATAAAATTGAAGGACATGAATTTTGAAATGCCCACAGGACAAGTGTCCAATTCTGATAAGATTTCTGAAAGGCCAAAGAACTGAATTTACTGGGAGACTGTGCCAGCAAATCTCTCAGAAGAAACACTCCCAAGTAATCAAGCTACAGACACTCAGTTTGTCTTTAAAGCTCAGGCTCTTACAGCAGGTACTTGGAGATAGAGTGAGAAATTTACATCCTATACCGCACATAAGAAAACAACTTGGATATGTAGAGACATATATAGGATCTTCACAGTTGCATAAGGATACCTTCACACTGAAGGCTAAGAGAAAGAAATACAAAGGTAAGCCTAATCAAGTGCTGTCTATTCCTGTTTACTTGGGACTGGGATACTTTTCTACAGCTGAAAAACTTTAAACAGTTCTCCAGTTCACACTAAAACAAGAATATTGCAAAGATATGGAGTATTGAGTATTAGCTCCCTGTTCCCTACTAAACTTACATTACTACCATCTGTTTTATTGCTGCAGTACCAACCAGCAAGACATGTCTATTTAGGATAGAAATAGCCTCTCACAGACTTTATTTCTATTTTCTTTGTTATTTACACAACCCCTGCTTCCCATATAGACATTTACTGCAGAAGAACATGCTTCTCTATGCTAAATGCTTTGTAATACCTAACCTTTAATGCAAAAGCCCCATAATTTATCAGGCTGAGGGAGGAAAGTTCAAGAGCATTGGAAACATTCATGTCCTTGTAAATAATGAGGGGTCTTTTTGATAAAAACAGCCAGCCAATTCCTGGAAGCAGATCATCCCCGTGTTACAGAGAGCACACTTACAACCCCAAGCATTCCTAGTAGCAGTTGGCTCAATGCAGAAATACCACCAGCTTGCTGATAAATTCATGCCTGGCTTTCAGAATGAAAGGGTTATCAGCAGCAGCTTCCACTGCCTGCTTGCAAAACCTCATCCTCACCTTCAACTTCCTCTAGCTCCTTGACATCCTCGGGCACACATGGTGTCCTGGTGACAGACAGTAACCAGATGGTCTTTTATCCACCAACACTGACTCGTTTCAGGAATTTAATCTGATTTCCCAGAATATGCAGCACAGCCCTTGGTTCCAAACTTGGCATGCAGGTGGGATTGCATGTCTCTGGCTTTATAAATAGGCATAACTGTTGGTGGCTTTGGTACATGTCAGTGTTTGAGCTGCTTGCTGTTAGTTTGGAAAACCTGAACCCCTGCCTGGGCATCCATCTGTGGTTCTGACTGACTCTCGTGGCTCCTGTGCATGTCCAGCCACCCTGTCAAAGAGCTCAGCATCTCCTAATTCCAACAGCAAAGTCACTTTCTGTTTTACAACCTAGTAGCTCTTACAGTAATTTCTTTCCATTTTTTATTTTTGTCAGCTGCATTGTACTGCATAATTAAAAGCACATGCAAAATACAAATTTAGAATCACCTCACTGCAGTAGGGAGCTGAGGTTACTAAAAGGGTAACTACTGTGATGCAGCTACACTTTCTCTCTTCATCCATCCATTGCAAAGGTTGGCTCCCTTTACCAGGTAGACAGGTGAGGAATCAAAATATTGCCCCATTCTTATGCCTCAGTGGGGGATTGGAAAGTTTCAGGCTCCTCAGTTCTCATTGCTCTACCTTTGGAAGTCACAGCTCCTCTTGGGAACTTCTCCATCGCTGGCAGTTCATATCTGTGCCAATTGCAACTATCAGGAAAACTGAAGGAAAATGTTTTAATGGATCCATCATAATTTAAGCATGTAACGAAGATCAAAATGTGCCTTGGAATTATGCTTCACATGTGATTTTAGTGTTTTAAGACACTCAGTTCTTTTTTATTTACATTTTAGGACTCATATAGAACTTTTCTGGTAAAAGCTCCTCATAAAACTACTTAGAAGCCCCCAAAAGTCTTGCAAAACACAGAAAAAAAAAAAGGGAAAAAAGAGCATTATTGCATACTCATGCTATCAGCATGAAGATAAAAGTATGCTTGTACAAATGCAATTCCAAAATAAACTACTATTTACAACGAAAAAACTGTAGGGCATATCATAATAGTAACGGTGCTGTTCTATCAGACTGAAGATGCTGTTGACTTTGTGCATGAATTTATAAACCTTTAATCCTCTTAACTGGTATGTCACTGTCCCTCAGAGTATGTCAAATCCCTTACCCAGGTCCATCACCAATATCTTCTGTGCTTGCACCAATATCTGTAGAAACACACAGGACTTCAACACTTTATCAGAAGTGCAGAGAGTCTGTGACAGGAAAATGGTCTACTGCAACCTAGTGTTCTGCCCAGATTAGTGAATTAAGTCTAAATTATTGAAGTTTTGACTATACTGCCCTTGGAGATACTTAAAGGATGTGCAGACATGGTGCTTAGGGCCATGGTTTCATGGTGGATTTGGCAATGTTAGGTTAATGGCTGAACTCAGTGATATTGAGGGCCTTTTTCAACCTAAATGTTTTAGGATTCTAATTATCTTAAATTTTAGATCACAGTAATGGTTTAGGGATTTACAGGAGAGTGGTTAACTTAAAGCACAAATATTACCTCAAATCATAACTCCTAGGCTCCTCCAAGCACTTTATTTCTTCTTTTTAAAAAAACCCTGCACTAGAAATTCAAAACTGCCCAACAAAATTGAAACCATCTCTCATCTAGACTTGATACTCAAATTCTTATTCTCCATATAAGCACACAGCTCTCACTAAATCAGAGAGCTGCATCCAAAAGCTGAATTTGATTCAAGCATAGTCTAGTATGAGGACTGTACCACCAGTCTGCTGTGACTGCTGTCCTATTTTTTTCCTCAGCCTTAGTTCCTTAGACCTTGAAGCAAGGTGAAGGCCTTTGCCTGCTCAGACTGAACACTTGGCTTGTGCTTTCAGACCACAAGAACAATATCTAGCTTTCATCTAATTATGGAGACTTCTCATAAGCAGCCATATATGGACCCGGGTACCCAATCAGACCCTACAAATGAGTCTGCATGATCTTTTGACGGCCTTCTCATTAGATCTGAGGGACAGACAGCACAGGACTCCACCAGGCAGAACTTACATCACAGGGCCAGCAAAGCCGTCCCTGAACCTCATTGCTTACTTATTAAGTATATCTTGAAGAGAATCAAGCCTTGGTCTGCACAAGCTGCTTTTTTTTTTTCCTCACCTTCCCAACAGACTGGCCAAACTATCAGAAAACATGGCTACCACGGCATTTCATGTGTTGCTTTCTTATTCTGTGCAAGGAACAGATGCTCTCAAAATTATATCCAAAGATTCTTCAAAATTACAGTAAGGTTTATATTAATCCTAATCAGTAATGGATATTTTCATTACCTTTAACCCATTCTTATCTGGTTTTGAATATTTAGGTAACATCCAGCATACTGCAATCTTGTAACTGGGACAGAAAATTTTAACTTCAGTGCTATCCAATGAAGTTCTTCATCTTTGTGGAAAAAATGGAAGTGGGAAGAAAGAACAAAAGGGAAACAAGCCTGTTTCCATGGGGGGGAAGTCCCTCAAAACACGGTTTCTTTAGATGGCCATAATAATTAAAAGGAACATTGGAGAATAAATTTCATTTTAAGAACTGTTAAATAAGGAGGATCAAAAGCTGTTTTCTAAGCCAGTCTTTTTTTAAAAAGAAACCCTCGAGAGAAGCCTGGCTACTGTTGGCTTCCAGTCTATAGGTTATGTGCTGACAGAAGGGAATCCTTTGGGAAAGATACAGCCAAA
Organism: Zonotrichia leucophrys gambelii; assembly: GCF_028769735.1. Taxonomy (NCBI): domain Eukaryota; kingdom Metazoa; phylum Chordata; class Aves; order Passeriformes; family Passerellidae; genus Zonotrichia; species Zonotrichia leucophrys. The sequence goes on along the minus strand of NC_088171.1, from coordinate 86,468,365 downwards.
TAGCCCTAGTTCAGGGACTTGAGCAGAAATAAACAGTTCTTCCTTAGTATTCAACAATAAACTGTCTGTATTTCTCAACACAGTATGCAAAATCCCCTTACCTTCTCTACACTCACCCACCAAAGTAACTAAAATTTTCATGACTCATATTTAATCATTTTTGGCAGCTCAGTCTGACTTGAACCAAGTCAAAACCCCCAAGCAGAAATTCATAACCAGGGAACATTAGAGTGAAACAATGCAGCCTTTTGGAAAAAGGAAAATAATATCCTCAAGAACCAACTTGTACCTTGTACCTGGAGTTGAAGCAGCTACACCTACAGCCCTTAAGCACACGTGTATTTCCAGCCTATTTTCACTCCAAGGTACATAGCCATTTCTTGATGAGTGCAGGCAAACAAGTTGATATGAAACACTGGGAAATTGCTCAGTAAAGATGATGAACAGTCTCATGTAGGTGAGTCCTCCAAGCAAACAAGGTTATGCTGTGCCTAAGGCTGCCACTTACTGTCACAAGTGGCTGAGTTAGAATTGCCACAGGAAAAGAGTGAATGACACCAAAGGTGCTGGAGAAATGCCAGAATATGGAACTTAGGAGAAATCCCATCTATTAATGATTTAGGCTAAATGCAATGAAAATAAGAAGAATATTCCACTCCAAAAGGGTCTGCAGAACAAGGACAACAGAGCAGGAAGGCAAAAAATCTCTAAAAAAAGACTACTTTTTACTTCTCAAATCTCCACTATGTAACACTAATCTTAGAGCTTACAGGACCCATCTATGTGCTAACAATGATGTACCTTCAGTAAAATTTATTCACCTATTTACCACTTCTCCAGGTTTTGTAAAATGCAGCACTGCAATAGGTACACACAACTGCCACCAAAAAAAAAAACAAAAAAAAACAAACAAAAAAACCCCAAACACACAAACAAAAAACCCAACCAAAAAACAACGAAACAACATAACCAATCACTATGATCTTCCAGAAATAATATACCAGAAACACTCTTACATGGTGTATTTAATGCTTCTTTTCAGCACCCTCCTCAGTGAATCCAGACAAGATTGTTTGGCTATACCATACTTCCAAATCTATCATTATCTCATTGCACATGGAGACCTACTCAGAAAGTACATGATGCCTCCTGGAACTGCAAACCACCTGACATAATTTTGGAGTTGTAACAACCTTTGAAATTCCTGAAAGACAATCAAGACCAAAACTGAAATGAAGCCCACATCACACAGAAAAAATTGTATTATTGTAAAGGATACTAGGATACACTACCCAGAGAGAAACCTCAGCTTCACACAGCAGCAATGTAGGGAAAAAATACATTATTTCAGAAGCTACCAATCCCTAAAAGCATTTTCTTAAAAGAATGTTTTTACCTTTATGACATACTTCTACATAGTTAGTTTTTGTTGTTAATGTTGCTTTGTTACATTCATTTTGAATAAGCTGTAATCACTTGTTAATTACAATGCAACAAGGTGAGTTTGCAGTTGCATTTGTATGATGCCATGGACATTGACACTAAGTCTCTGTTTTATCATTCATTGGATTCACGTAAAAATTTCTCATTTTAGATCATGGAAACCAGGCTCTTGAAAGCCACCACAAGAAAGAGAGCATTAGATCTCCTAGAATGCTGAATGTATTAGTGTAGGGAAGGGAAGGAGAATGGGAAAGCTCCTAGACTGAGGGCCAGAATGTCCCATACAGCACTTTTATTTTGCTTCCAGTCTGAATTTTCCAAGATCATCTATGGCCAGTTTTCTCCCAGAAACTTCTAAATGCACATGTTTCTGTGTCCTTGTCTTCTATTCAAGTACTTTTATGTGACTGCACAACCACTGACATGGAACATAATTCCTGTAGTACTGGTTTGTTTCTTTTACACCTCCAAGCCTGGTCTTATCTTCAACGTCTTTGCATGAAGCTCCACTTACTATTTGAATCCCTGCTTTCCATAATTCAGCATTTCTGGTTCATACAAAATCCTTCTACTTATTTTTGTTGCTTTTTGAGGGTTTTTTTTGCTCCTCAATTTGTAGTTTGGGTTTTAGCAGTTAAATACCTCAAAGTGACATTTTTAAATGCAGCTATATACATCAGTCTAAGAAAACTCAAATGAGCAATCTACCACAACTATGTATTTGTAATCAGCCTCCATTTACTATGAGATCATCCAGCAGCAAAAATCCCTTGCAGTGACTGTTGTCCCCTCAAATACTGAAGAAACTCTCCAAACTTACAGCCCAGGTTCCTTGGCTAGATGAAAAACACATGCATCCATTTGCCCCGCAACAGAGGAAATCAGCTTTCTAATCACATAGCACACCTTTTTCCAAATCCCGCTCCAAACCCCACCTTTGCCAGTTATCTTTTAAGCCCAAAGAAGAGAACATTAACCTCTCATTAACTGTTTAACTCCAAAATGCCAGATAGCTTAAAATGGTTTCCAGCCAACTGACCCCTTAAGGTATGACTTTCCCCTAGTCTATTCCATAAATACTGGATGATACCCAAATATACTAATGATGCTGCATTCTGCTGCACCACAAGGAAAAGAGAAGAAATAAGAAAATAAGAAAACACATCTCCCGACCGGGTGATGGAGCAGTCTAGGTACTGCCCCTCTCTGTTTCCCCGGTACTTTTCAACTGTCTAAGCAGCGTGGAGAAAACCCTCCATGCTGCTTTGGAGGTCAACATCCACTCATCACTGCAAGAAAGGAGAGAAACACAGCTCACAGAACTCCTCCTGTTCTGAACAGCCCAACCTGTTCACAGCAGCTCCTTTGTAAAAGATGACCACACTCCACACTCCACTTTGTTCTGCGCCCTCTGACACAGTTATCCAGTAAAGGCTTTAGAATGCCTTTTCTTTCCTAGAATTAGAGATCTGCAGTGTAATCTACAAGAAAAGGTGAACAATGGGGAGAATATTACAATTCCAACTATTCCAGTTCATTCTGCTCAGTGGTGAGCATTAATCTTCCCTTAGCTTTGTGCATAACGTGAAAGAATCAGGACCAAACAGAAGCAAGTTCAAAGACACTTTACACAGCAAGTTGCTGCAGACCTGTGAGAGCTTCCAAGCAATAAAACCAACTTTTGGATGCATTTCCTTTACCTCTCAGGATGTAGTTCTGATAATTCTGGTCAGCTTCTGCTCCCACTTTGATTAAGCAAGTCAGACCTTCAGCAACAACAAACTCATGAACCAAGTCCTTGTCATCCTGCCACAGGAGAAAGAAAAGCTGAATTAGATTTTTGAAAGACAAAGAAACTGATTATATCATAATGTAAAAAACAAATGCATGCCTGCAACACTGATTTTATGTTTCACATGTTGTAAGCAAGTTGATATGAAAATTGTTACCAAGAGGACCAAAAGCAAAATTTTGAGTTTTAAAATCAGAATGAAATATATCAGTGCAAAGCAAGAAAATCATGCTTTAACCTTTCAGTCAACTACAGAAAATTAAAATCAGCAAAATATGACTTTTCCTTTTATTCATTGAAGGCTTCCAGACATTCTCCACAATACTAAATCTCTCATCATACCACATAAACAAATATCATAAAAGCCCTAAAGTGTCAGGATCAACAAGACAACAGCATCTCTATTCCTTAGCATAATTCCAGTTTCAGTATTTTAGCTGTGTTAGTTTAAAGCAAATCTTTAAAACTGGTTTTATTGCAATGTAATATTATATTTATTACCTTAACATAATATTAATTAATTCTATTTAGAATGGGAAAGTACAGCGTTAAAGATAAAAGCATTAGTAGACAATATGCCTACACTGTGATGGAAAACAGCAAATACAACATTTCACAGGAGTTTATGCATGCTAAAGTGGCTCCCTATTTTTTCATCACCATGTCTTTGCTCAGGGTAGCAGAATGATCCCATAACACAGTGCCACCAGGGAGTGGAGGGGTTCCCTGAGCCTTACATGCAAAACTACTGTGTCAAGGGACTACAGAGCACCACATCTAAAGCTTGTCTGCTCTTACAGAAGGCTCATGCAGACAAAGAAGAAGCTACTAAGAGCTGGATTAAACAGCCCTTAATGAATTAGCCATGCAAATTAGGCACAAAGCCAATTAAAGGTATTAATGGGAGAGAATTACTCTGCAGACAATCCCAGTTGCCCACTGCCTTCTTTTAAATAATCTTAATTTATGCTTTCATACATAAAAGCCTAACAGACAAATCCCAGCCTTCCAATAATGCAGCTCCAAGGACCCAAGATCTGTCCAGCAAATTTGCTGAGTGATTTTTGAATTCATGGCAAAGACTTAGCAAACTGCCAAGAGAAACCAAATAATCAAGCCCCTTTTTAGTGAGACAATTCCCTTACTGCTAGTTTCCTTCAGCTGGATGGTTTGTTTACTATGAATTTCCTTCTCTCACCAGAGATAATTTACATAATTCCTACAGTCTGACCAAAGGGGTTATTAATAACTGGAAAGTGATCTATCAGTTTGTGAGAATTTTAGAAATTATGAGAAAAATATATTTCATGTTTTAGATTGTCAAATTTGTTAAAACAATTTGAAAAATCTTATAAAGTCATGTACAGATATACAAATTTATCACATGATAAAGGTGATTTATTCTTTAAATAAAGTACAAAAGTACACAAAGTGGAAGCATGCAATCATACCCCATGTCTTGGTGAAAGGATGTAAAAGCCCAAAATACATAAGATAAAATTCACCCCGGCATGTGCACCCTTGAGCTAAAAATTCTTTTTATTACTTAGTCTCAATGTTTTATCTTTTAGGAGTGCTATTATTTTTCCCAGTAGCTAGATATAAGCCTTAATAGTATTTTCCAGAAAGCTAAGAAGTTTACAAACTCACATGTCAGACCAAGGCACTACAGATGCAAGCCCACAATTTCACGAAGACAAATTTCCTCTATTCATTTTCACCACCAGGAGAGGGCTCCCTCCCAAGTACCCCTTGGCTAGATGGTGTTTTTAACTCAAAATACCTGAATAATTTCTTCTTCTTTAAGAATTTTGAATCCAGTTTCTCTTCAAACTCAAGAGAGGAAACATATCTATGCAGTCTCCTAACCTTAATGTAAAGTATATTAAGGTTTCAGGTAAACTAAGGCTATATGTAATGGCAACAAACTGTCTAATGTAAGAGAAAAAATATATATATGTTTCTCTTAAATAGATATATATATATATAAATATATAAAACATATATAATTATTGAGTGAAATAATCACAATTCTTTTCTGGATGGTAATGTTATCGTAGTTCAAAAACATTTCCTTTTTCTTAAAATGTCTTTTCTTAAAAACTTGAGCATATATTTTCATTTTGTATCAAGTGTGTTTGCATAGTCCTTGAATTGAGGAAAATAGGAATCTATTCTGGATTGACAGAAAGTGAAATAAAGAACATTGGAAAAACAGGAAAAAGTAGGAATAACTGTGGTCTATGGCAGATTCTGACTTTTATTAATAGATCTAAAATGCCTGTTTGGGAAAAATAAATGACACTTGGATGAACCAAAGGAAAAAAAGTCCATATAGCAGAGAAGTTAACATTAATTAAGTCTTTGAGTCTTCCAGACTGAACCCAAAAAACAAAATAATTTTTTTAATTGCATTTAGCAATTAAGGGCTGCTGACATTCAGTGAAAGATCAACACTGAAACCCACTGTAACTTTAGAATGTTTTCACATAATCTTAAATAGTGAATACATATTAGTGCATCACCTGAGGAAAAATTAGAAATTAGCATTTGATTGTCAAAATAAATCAAGGAAAAAGTCTGGGTTTATGTTGATGGTATTTATGTATTTGTCTAGTTAGTTATTTAATTATTTATTTTTTAATATGGACCTTTTCAAAGCAAATGTTGAGGTCTGTCTTCTGGAACTTTTTCAAAGCAATCAAGTCATAGAGTCACTCTAAACTGAAAGGAGATGTATTGCAGGGCAACAGCAGAGGAAATAGAGGGGATGAGGAACTCCAACTAGACTGCTTTTGGAAAGCACTGAATAAACAAATCAAACCTGAATTTAAAAAAAGGCTTTTAGGATACTTCTCCTTTCCCAAATAAAAGGGAAAAAGAAGGTGTAATGAAGTAGAGTACAAACACATCATGCCTTAGACATAAATCTCAGCTCAGTACATTATCTATCCCATCATGTATATACGATGAGAGGAAAGAAGCAAACATCTGGAATGTGCAGTGAAAGATGAAAGGCATGCAAGCCCATGCGTTCTACATTGAAAGGAGAATGTTTACATCAATTTTGGTCTAGGATAATCTTTTCAGACCCATTAACTCACTGACTTGCCAAGTTAGGTGACCTCAAGAGTAAAGGCTACTCTCTAGCAGTGGTTAAGAGGTTCAGGTTACCAGGAAGAGAGCATTCATTGTTCAGAATATATGGCATGAGCGTGACAATGATACTTACAAGTACATGCCACAGGTGTGTGATAGCAGCTAGAAGGAGGCAGGGAAATGCTGCCATTTGCTATGGAAATGGACTCCTCTGCTAATATTGCAAAGATTTATGAGCCCTTAATCAGCAGGCATTAAGGCACTGATGAGAAAAGCAGCAAAACAGGCAAAGCTGTCTAAGCTTACTGCTAAGCTCCTGCAACCATAAAGATTGTGTGCTGACACAAAGGCTGGCTACTTAAAAGTCTTTATGAAAAGGTACCATTGGCCTCATCAGATAAATATATTTTGCTCATTTATTCACCAACTTCAATTAGATCATGTCTTCCTTTTTTAGGCTTCTCAAAGAAGATAATGTATGTTTGTGCAATAGAAGTCCATTTTCATCCAAAGTATAACAGAAAAGACACTAAATATACTCAAAGTGGTGACTTTAAAACTTGCTTGTGTGGTTGACAAAATGTACAAGCTACACTTTTTCATATCCATAACTCAGCCTAGCAACTAAAAAGTCCCCACAAACCCTGTGATCAAGCAGGCTGTACCACAGGCTTCTGTGTCACCGACAGAAGAAGCAGGGAACATGGCCTTCCTTCCCTCTCATTTGTACCATTTGATATATTTTATAATGCAGTTGTGCACGGTCTTACCTGAAGATCGAGACTGAAGATGTTTTTCTAAGGAATGGCATTTTGCAAGAACCTGTTTTATCTGGTGTGCAGCTTCCATGTGCAAAGATAAACTGTTTATGTACAGTTTAAGATAAAGTTTTTTGAAGCCTGCTATTTCTGTGGGCCATATGGTTGAAAGCTTTTACCCAAAGCATCATTATTTTTATGCCACAAGAAAGTTGCTTCATTTCCTAATAAGAATTGAGGTTTTGGAACATAGTTTCTTGAGGGGATTTTTTTTTTTTTTAATCTAACAAGCACTGTTGAAAGCTTCATTCCAAGTATTTGGGGAAACTGGATTAGTAAGGAATATTCACACTTGGATATGCACATATGTATTTCTTTCTTACGTGGCTAACAGCTGTGCAGAATACTGTCTTTCCAAGGAATCATAAAACAAAACAAGTTGCTTGTCTATAAGATTTTCACCAAGAAGAATTTCATTTTTATGTTTTGAGCTTCCCCCTCCCTTTAACAAGCTAACCCATTGTTTCTGTGTGCTTAAGCATTCCCATATTTAATTCTATCTTGTACAATTCTCTCCTGTTTTTGTTACAGAATTAAAGACTGAACATTTTATAATGTTCATTTCTTTAAAGAAGGAAAACCATGAGTTTCCCATGGTTTCCAGGTTCCCCAGTCTGTGCTCTCCACATGACACATTACTGAGAGAGCCAGCAATCACATTCTGTACTGACCAAACCTTCCAAAACGCAGAAGTTGCTGCAATAAGCCTAAAAGTGAGAGCAGCACAGGCAGACAGAGTACCAGTCACAGACAGGAGAATCTCCTCTCTAAGCCTTGCCTGTGGGTTTACAAGAGGGGATTGCATTCAAACCAGCTCCAGTGGCTGATGCATTTCACTGTCTGCTAGAGGACGAGCTTCCCTCTCGGCTCTGTCACTCTGCAACATCCCTATTAAGAGAGATTTAAACTCTGATTATCAGGTCAGCTCTGGTTTTGTCTGTAGACCAAATCTTGTAGCTTCACAAAGATATACTGCATTCACATTCCAACACTATGATAATTCACCTAGGGAAAAGGTAAGATGAATATTGTCAATTCACTGGGCACCATGCATAGGAAAAGAAATATATATTGACTTAAAGAGGAGGAGCAACCTCCTCTGCCGCCTGAAATTTTTTGGGACAAGAAACAGTATCATGGCAGAGTGCACTGTCCCTAGTCCACATTATTATGTCAGAACAAGGTTTCCTTGTAAAGCTCTCTTCCTCAGATTCCCCTGCCAAGAGTTCACACTGCACAGCAAGGAAACAGAAGTGAAACAGAAACCCCAAATGATTAAGCTCAACATGAAAAAAATAAAATAACAAGGAAAACTACATCCATCAATAAAATGTCAGTGCATTTTAGCCCTCTGAAAAACATAAAAGATGGCTGCACTCTTTAGAAGTTAAAGCACATTTTTTCAAGTAGCCCCCACCTCCCCCTCTCTTTTTTATTTTTAATCTCCTGCGAAGTCAAGATAGGATCACAAAGTTCAGCTGGTTTTAGGAGGATTAAGGTTTAGGGATTAAGTTTCATTCATTTGGGGATGTAAATTAGCGGCAGAGGGACAGCAGCTGACTGGTGAGGAAAGGGAGGAAGGAGGAGGCAGGTCAAAGAGCAAACCATGCACGACTGCAGGCTTTCGCTGGCATAAATCTCAAATGACAATGTATCTGGCACTCCACCACAAGAAAGTAAAATAAAGGAAAATTGCCCAATATACTTCAAAATCTTTCTCTGTTACTGAGTGCATAAAGGCAGAATGATAAAACCCAGACTTCTATTAGCAACAGCATCAACAATGAGTAGGTATTTGTTCTGCCCTTCCTAAACTTAATAGTACAAGGAGAACAGAAATAGATTTTTTTTCCTAAGTATTCCTCTGGATCAGGAAGACCTTCACATAAAAAAAAAATGCCCCCAAAAAATAAATCCCAAACCAGCCCCATACTTTGCTCCTAATTTGATTGTCCTGGGCAGCAGTAGCCATGTGGCAGCACAGATGAGAACACACCTCCATGACCTGAGAGCCTTCATATCCACAGGCTCCCTGTACAATTTCAAAGGTTCATATGATTCCCCATTCCAGCTGCAATGGAAAACTAACACACAATTCCTGTCATCCACCCTTTCGGGTGCCTACCTCTGAAACCTCAGTGACTACATTAGAAATATATCACAACTAAGCCTCCACAATAATGTTTTTAACTATTGCTACCTGCCTTCAGTATGCATCACATCTGCTGAAGTTACCAGCAAGATAATTACTCCCACTGACAAGACTAAAATGATGTAGTAATAAAAGTTATTTCGTGCTCTATTAGAAACAGAAATCCCAAAATGTTTCCATGGTCCAGCTTTTTTATTGGCTAAACGACAGGTTGCATTTTGCAGATCAAGATTGGCTTGCAATGTTTGCCATTAGAATAACTCACTCTGGCTTGAAACTGAGTAAACATAGTCAGGAAGTGATTGAAGGAGCACAGATTGCCAAGATATAATTTATAGTTGCTTTCCCACACTTCAAACTATAGTTCTGTCCTTTGGACTCCAAAATTAGTGATATAATTAAAATGCTAGATTGCCAATCCAGAAGTGCCTGATATTATCTAATTCAATTGTCACTGTTTATTTCAGTCCAGTTTAAAAGCCAAGTCATCTACTGCAAACAAATCTAGAAAGAAATCATTCCAAAAGCATACACACACGCACATATACACACACATCCATACAATAGCTACACACATCCATCCATAAACTGAAGTCCAAAGAGTCTCTCAAGACTGAGCTCCCATTTCAACCTCGATTATTTACGAAGCTACAAAACAATTCTATGTATGGACTAGATGAGCCAGTGGTTGAGTAGGCAAGTCTTGTACTAAATATGAAACCTCAGCTCTATTTTTTGTTAGGACATTACTCCTAGAAGATGAACCAAACACAGATCTGAGAGTCCTCTGCTATGACAAAGAGTCCATTTCTCTCAGACATGTATTTTCACTCTGTGATACTTGGTAACCCAGAAACTACCCCCAGATAGGCGCTTGTCAGGTTCACCTGCTGTCTTCTTTCCATCAAATTCCCAAAACCACACCTAGAAAAACAGCTCCTTAAGAACAAGATTGCCCTGGACTGGGATGTCACAAAACTGCACATCTGCTAGAAATAAATGAGGTAGAAACATTTAAGTGGTAAAGGGTTGGCAAGGACCAAGCAGCTGTTTTGTATCTCAATGGAAGCTCCTTCCCCTTGCTCTACCTGTTGATTGCAAATGCACTTCACCCACTTTACAGACCTCACCAGCTTTGCCAAGCTTCCATTCCTCTTCCCTCCAAACTTTTCCCTACGCTCCTCCACGCTGTGGCTCCACTCCTAATTTTCTTCTGTTCATCAGCCTTTACACCTTCCCAACTCATTTCATGGACATCTGTGTAGAAGCATGGCCATAGCATGACACAGAGACATCAGTATTTTTACATTGTTCCCTTTTTTCCTATTCTTTCATCTATTTACATGGAGCAACATTTTACAACAGCATGGATGGAAATTACCATCGCCCCCTACCTTCAGTGAGGCAATATACTTAGCCAGCATGCAATGGCTTCTGGTGATGATAACAATGAAAATTATCCCCAGTTCTATTGTTGGAAGGAAGATCCCTCTGGATGCCATCCAGAGGGACCCGACAGGATTGAGAGGTAGGCCAATGCAAACCTTATGGAGTTCAACAAAGTGACCTGGGTAATGGCAATTGCAGACACATTTACAGGTGGAGCAGAGAAGCAACTGATAGCAGCCCTGTGGAGAAAACCTGGAGGAAAAATGTAGGGGATACTTGGGTTGATGAAAAACTCAACATGAGCCAGCCATGTGCACTTGCAGTCCAGAATGCCAAAAGTATCCTGGACTGCATCCAAAGCATTGTGGCCAGCAGGGTGTGGGAGGTGATTCCACCCCTCTGCTCTGCTCTGCTGAGACCCAACCTGGAGTGCTGTGCACAGCTCTGGTATCCCCAACATAAGAAGAACATGGAACTGTTGGAGCAAGTCTAGAGGAGGGCCATGAAGTCGATTAGAGGACTGGAGCACTGTTCCTACAAAACCAGGCCAAGAGAGGTGGGGCTGGTCAGCCTGGAGGAGAGAAGGTTCCATGGAGACCTCATAGCAACCTCCCAGTATCTGAAGAGAGCCTACAGGGAAGTCAGAAAGGGATTCTTCATCAGGAACTGTAGTGATAGGACAAGGAGTAATGGGTACAAAATGAAAGAGGCAAAATTTAGGTTAGACTAAGGAGAAAATCAGCCTAAAGTCTTTTATGTCTACATTTTTCTGATAGATAACAAGTCAGTAAAACACACATATTGGTGCCTAACATGGAGGGAAGGAAATAGAGATCTGCACAACTAAGAAAAAAACAAAAATTCCTTCAGTGGATGTAATTGAAAACCCCAAAAATTTACTGTTGTCTTATGTTAATTAAGGACAAAATTTAGAGAGGAAAGGGTCCTTAGCCTGCACAACAAAGTTGCTCCCATGTCACTTATGTTCTTTAAGTTTGCTTTCTTTAATAACCAAGATTGAATTATTGTGATCCTGCCTCACCTCCACCACTACCTTCTTCAAAAAAGTCTTATTTCCCCTTTATTCTGAACATTTCCTCTTCTGACTTTAACTTCACTACTTTTATATAACCTGCCTGATTTCTGCAACAGATGAGGGTAGGAAAGCCACCTTACTGTGATGATATAATGTTTACTTCTAGTGCTCCCGCTGAACTTAACTTTGTACCTGGGATGAATGCCATGTTCACCTGAGAAAAGCCCAGAGCTATCATGAGGTTCTACTACTGCAAATGTTGGGCTGCCTTTTTGGGTTGTGCAGAACAATAAACTGAGAGGGAACTGAACTGTGCTACAATTCTTAAAACACGTTGAAAGGAAGAACACAGAAAAGAAACTCTGCTCCTACTTAACATGTTGAAAAATTTGTAAGTACCTTTCTGCTTTCAATATTTCATTTTATTCAGTTAATAAGGCCCAGATAATTAGAAGATCTTTTTTTTCCCACATAACTTTTTCTTTCCCCTGTGAGTGCAAGAAGCAAGCAAGCAAAAAAAAAAGTCACACCTTAGTCTCACATTGAGATATTCAATTATTAGGCAGTAAATCTTTGGTTACCTCACCCCTCTAATGGCATTTAGTGGAAGAAGAACAAAAAAAAAGCCCTGCTGTACCTATCTCTGTTTACCACAGTCTATCTCCCTATATACACTCAACCACCAGATAAAAATAGCAGTGCAACTGAAGACATTTTACGCCACTGATTTGATGGGGATGGAATTTCTTTTTTTCTCACCTTTCGTAGACAGCAGATATATCAACACTGTGTTTGATCTTCCAGTTAACAGCAGAATTACAAATTCCTAGAAAAGTCACCTTTTCCTAGAAAAGTCACCTACCTAGAGCAGACTCTACCAGGTATATTCCTCATGGCAGATAAGCAACAGATCAAGCAACATCCAGGCACTGTATTATATACTGGAGGAAGCTAAGGTAGATAGGGGCATCATACTAAACACAACATTTCCTGTTACAATTCAAACATTCACAGTGATTAGAGAAGGAATACCGGTGGGTTCCCAAGTTTTAGGCTATCTTTATGGTGTAAGCAGTTCACAGTTTTTACTCTCATTAAGCACTGTTTAGATCTTGGCCTGTAACATTGTCTAGACACGAAGAAGGCACTCTACTAGCTAATGAAACTGAGAAACTCATTTTGACATTTAATGTGTCATATCTATTTTATTTATAATCTCTAAACAGTAATGAGACATCTCCTTTGTAAAATAGGATTAAACAGATCTGTAAACTACTACATAGAACTCTGGTGAATTTGATTTGTGAAGGAAATTAAGGTTTCTCTTTTTCATGACTTAAACAAGAACCCTTCCAAGAGGCTCTTAAAGGGGAGAGGTGGCAGGCAGCCTCCTCACAAGTGATGACAGCAGCCCCTAAATCAAGTGTCACACAGCTTCAAACCCTAAGGAGTCATCAGTCATGCTTGCAGGAGGGGAAGGAGCAGCCTCCTTCCTTGAGATCAATGAGGCAAACACAGAATACTCCTTCTGCACTCCTAAGGATGATTGATGACTTCTTAGCAGCTGAAGTGTGTGACATTTGATTTTACTCACTGATAAGATTGCGTCTTCCAAACACCTTCTAGTTAATGTTTCCAGGGCCCCCACATAGCTGTTCTTTGTGACATTTTTTTAACACAAAGCTCAATTGTTCAATGATTAATGAATTTCTCAACAACAGATGAAAATTTTATAAGAGAATTTTGTAACTGTGTCCCTTGATAGTCTGCTCACAACACAAAACAGGAATCTAGGCTCCTTAAGAAAACTGATGGGAGATCTCCTGCCCCTGACCCTGTCAAATGACACTTGCAGGCAAAACAATCCTAAAAAAAAACTATCTTTTTTTTCCTGAAGAATTTAAAATATACACTTGAGGTCTGCTTATCAGAAAACCTAATGCATTTATTGATATTGATTAAAAATATTTTCCAAAATTTTAATAAGCAGATTTCCACAAGGTTATCAGTTTCCACAGACTTGAAATGTGCTTTACGGCTTTCTTATTTTTCTCACAGCATCATATTCTTATTCAGCTATTTCCTATTTTGAAATGATGCAATCAGTGTGATTTGAAACTATGCTTTGTAACTCCAAGGTACACTTGCTTATAGGTTTTAAAGTATGCCAGATTTATATTGCATCCTGTTGTATCACAGGGCATATTACATAAACTTTTTAGTATCACTTAAATCTCACAGCACTATTTATATTCATTTTTGTGGTTTTGCCCATTTTTTTGCTTTTAAGAGTGATATTGAATTAAATGCTTTAAGCAGATGTATTTTTAACTCTCATGAAATGAATAACATTTTTTGATCCTGATTTTCTAAGTTTTGGCTGGATTCTCCTCAATGCCTTTGGAAGTTGTAGCACTTTGCACAAAAGTCATGAGGTTTTGATAAATACAAGTCTGTCAGAAAATCCATTCAAAAAGAGAGAAACTGTACTGGTTGTCAATCCTATCTTACTCTGTAAGTTTATTTGTCAAAAAACATACTGGTAAATAGAGGAGGAAAACTGCAGTACAATCCAGAAAAAGATGATGACTGTGGCTCTCCCACCCCTTCAGAATGAATGACTGGAACAGAATGGCAGCACTGTCAAAGAAAAACGCTCTACATAACCCTTCATCACTTTGCCAAAACCAGGCCACCAGAAGAAATCAAAGAGAAATTCCAAGTGTGGACTTGCCAAATCAATCTTTCATCTAAATTTTGAAACAAAGACATTGCTCTTGCCAAATATTGCTAAGCTTTGCCGAGGCCTCACATGAAAAATCAAGAACTCTGACTATTTGGAATTCAAATTCAATGTAAAACTTGGGCTTACTCCCAATTAATGCAAATGAGACACTGCACACTACTTGAAGGTCTTTAAATTAAAAATGATCCTGATGTAGAACCGTGCCAAATTAAGTCAGCAATGATGAAATTATAAAAAAATGGTGTTATGAACTGTCCTGGCACTTAAAGACATGATGAAGTCTCCATAACACTTGGAAACCTTGTTATTATGAAAACACTCTTTTTAAGTCAACATCTTATTTCTACAATGTTACACTCTCAAGGAATTTAAAATGCTCTCTTTTAATGGCGTACTAAATTAAAAAACATATTTATGTTGAACAACACACATTAAAAAACTATTACCATAATGACAAATTTCTAATGCTGACATACTCTGCATGCTGACACACACACACAAAATAAATACATTTTGGATAAAAATATTCCATTTATAATATAACCTTATTATATTTACTTATATTCTTTTCAGTAAAAAACTTGAACAGCTTTTCCTTCTAAAAGTGAAACACAATTACTTTACATTTTCTCTCATGGTTCATTAAGAGATAAACTAAAATCACACTCAAAGGATGCCCTTAGCAATGCTGTTGCTAAGGACAGCAAAGCTGGCAGGTAAACCTGGGTTGAGAGGGGCTTGTTTTCCAATTGAAAGTGTACTGCCTCAAATACTTGTGCATATTCTATGAATACTATCCAGCCCAAGGAACACTTTTCACGTTCCCCCTAAGAGAACCTGTATTTTAAGATTATATGTATTTTAACCTGTATTTTAAGATTTTTTAAGGGTACATTTGCTCAACAATTAGCCACAGTTCCAGCAGAAAGAACTTCTTTATGTGATAACTGATAATTCCCAAATTCCTTTCCCTACCAGTTTCATTAGAAAACAAGATAATTAAATTCTTCAAGGAAAATTATGTCCTGAAACAGCCCAACAGGTTTCACTTAAAACTCAATTCATACACAGATACGGGTTTGTGCATTGCTTTTCCCATCTCTCTTGTTACTCTCCAACACAGCCAACCCCTTAAATTACTAGGATAAATATTTAAACAGCATTTTCATTAGAACAACTGATCAGCTGGAAGAGAGAGATCTTACTGGTGTGTTCTCTGAAAGCACTGAGCACTTGTGCTCAGAAATATCTACTAGACTTCAAATAACCTATAGGGAAGAGGGCATTTATGAATACCCAAACTAGGAGAATTCATGATGGAAGGGCATTAATGATGCCAGGTGAAGGATGGGTGGCAAGAGAGGCTTATCTTCTCATTGCTAAATACGTGCAAGTGCCCAGATTACCTGTGTAACACATAAATGCAGAGAAATACAAACATTTCCCAGAAACAGCCGAGGTGCACAGAAAGAGAACAAACCAGAGAAGACTCTTGGAAACCTGCCTGATTTCCTGTGAGCACACAGGCCACATGCTTGGCAACCTCACAGGGATTCCCAGCTTGCATCCCTGTGAGTCTCAAGCACTTGTCTCCCTCTGGGAATGAGGGACTGTTTCTTGAAGAAGCAATGATTTTCCCAATCCACACTCATTAAATGACCAGACTGTTTTGAACTGGAACTCCTTTCTTTGTCCAAAAATTTCAAAAATCAGGGACATTTTCTGACCCAGCACACATCTTCAACTACACTAAAATTTAACATTAAATGGTCCACACTTCACCACTCACTCCTATTGTTTAGAAAATTTTAATTCTGGCATTCCCTAAATTCTAAATTTGAAACCTATAAAAAGGATTATGCATTTAGAAAAATTGCAATTCTGCAGTCTTGCACATTTCTTAAATGTTTTTATTCTTATTAGAATAAATGTCTAGTTAAAACAAAGAAAAATGTTAAATTAAATGTGCTTTCGACCTATCTATTATAGCTAAAAAAAAGCATTGTAGGTTTTCATCCTCCATTTGGATCCATTAGTAAAGAAGTGTTCCTCTTATTGTTCTCACTTTTTTTACTGAAAATGGAATGTCTCAAATGAATTCCATTTTAGAATTGCATTGAGAGCATGCTCTAATTCACACAGATTTTTTTTTTTCCCACTTTTCCTGACCTCTCCTATCCAAAAGTTTCCTCGCATCCTGCAGTTTACCCAAGTCCTTCTCCTTATCCAGTGAAACCAATCTGAAATGCAAGGTTTTAATTCAAGCAAATGAAGTGGTACCACACCACTTGTCTATCACATTGTTTACTTCCCCACAGAACCCAAAATCCTCCAGATTTCAGATTTCAGATTTCCTCCATTATGAACATTCACATTCAAATCTATGCCTTTCCTTAAAATGATCAGTCACTGCCATATCCTCCTCAGCTCTATGAAGCATCTTTTTGCCTCATCAGTAAATCTTTTCCTCTAAACTGAGTCTGAATTCAAACACATTCAGAGATCTCTCAGTGCATTTTGGTTCCTCATCAGAACTGTTGCACGTCTCCCACAAGTCTTTTAAGTTTTTGATATGGCTGGTTCTGATAAACCCATAATTGGCCAATTCCAAATTACAAATGAAGTCTTAAAAGTCTCTTTTGCCAGAAACTGTAAGTTATTCTCTAAATTAAATTTTAAAAAATGAAAAAAAAAGAAATTAAATTCTTGTTCAAATCACAGAATACACAGCTATTATTTACTCACCTGAAATATCTGTTTCAAGGAAAAAAGTGCCCGTCTCAGCTCCCGTCCACTGGAATTGTAAAGTTTTTCTGGGAAAACAAAATAAGACAACAGAAAAAAACTTCAGCGTAAACAAAACTGACAACACAATAAGAATGTCGTACAGTTTTTGAAAGAATCATACACCCACTTCCCATTAGGCACACTTCTCTTAAAAAAATTAGTTTTTTAAAATATAGATACAGGACTTATTCATTAAATGTGCATATAAACCAGGATTTAGTTGTCTATAACTTAAGATGGCATCTTCCAGGTAAATTCACAATAGCTTCAACAAGATCCATGAGAAAAAATTGTCTCTGGAGTTTTTGAAAATGCTGAGAAATACTGTTCTTTCTGCATTAGGTAAATTTAGGGTTTACTGAAAGTACCAGATTAATCTCAAAAGACTTGTCTGAGACCACTCTTTGCCCTTGTTATCAAAGCTAGAGCCACTGAATCCCATCCTTGACTGCCTTCCCTCTAGACATTCTTTTCTCATGTTCTCATCTTTCTATTGTTAAATCCTTTCTCCAATAGCAATGAACGTTAATACCAGAAATAGTCGGACAGTCTGTTCTTAGCATAATTCAAAACAGTGTTTTATTCTCCTGAAAACTGATCTTGACCTTTTTCTAAATGAACCAGAAGCCTTCTTTTCATCATCCAATACTGAAATGTATTACTTCATTTATTCCCCTACTAATGCATTCTCACAGAAATAATTTAAAGACAAAAGCAACTCTGCTATCCTTCTGAACCCTGCTACAATGTTTGTGCCTTGGGAAGAAGTCTTGGACTGTGCCTCTCAAGTCTGTTGTTGCAAATTTGTGCCTGTGCAGGGATGGAGCAGAAGGTGAGCTCTTCAAGCCTTCCTCGTCTACTATGCTTGGAGTATTTGATAGAAAGAGACTTTATACAACACATCTACAGTCCTAAATTTAATTTTGTTACACTACTGTAATCCAAGAGCAATGACAAAGGAAAATCAAATCTTCGTGGTCACCTCAGATGACACACTAGCCTCATCCACAAATCATCATGAAAGCACCCTCTTTGCAATTGACAGAGTAGTGGCCTGTAGTGGCCAGCACGTCTTGAGATCAAAGCTGGAATGCCCACAGGATGATAATAATCTTATGAAAAAATTAAATATCAAATCCCAACATTTTATATCTTACTTTCTCTTGTCTATTTCTCTTTCAATTACTACTTTACACTACAAAACCTAATTCAATTTTATTTCCCTCTGTCAGGAAGTTCCAAAAAAGGGAGGAGCATTTGAGGATTCAATGCATTTATAAGTCAGTGATCATTTTTTACTTCAATCAAGGAAGGTCTAATTTTAGAAAAAATCTAAGGGGTCTAATTTTAGAAAAAAAACATTTCTTATTCCAACAGTCATCTTCAACCAAAGGGAAAATACAAAGCAAAATGTCAGCAGAACTAACACTAATTTTTTTAAACTTTGAAAGTAGTTTTGTTCATCCCTAATTGCCTCTGATTTCAAAGGTAGAATGTACAGAACTGGCAAAACTATTGTTTTTATAAGTTGTCTCCTTTCTTGCACTTATATAGATTCTTGACGAAACATTGGAGAAACAGATTTCACTTCAAGCTATAAACTTAGAGGCACACTTTAATTACTCTCACTTAAAAATGCACTGGCATGTGGGACCACATTTCTTGGCAGGATAAAGAGTAATTTTGTCAGGAAAGCCTAAAGAATAATAAAGATCTTCTAAGACCCGGTCTGTCAACTTTACATGCCACATTACACAAAATATTTCTTTTTGAAAGTTACCTCCATCTGGCATTTGTTATTACTAATTTCCCTCTATTCATAATTCACCAGCATCATTATGAGCAGAATGTCTCCAAACAAGGCAGTGCATTATCATCTTAATTAAGAGAGGCACCACTTCTTAAAGTCCTGGCAACTTTGTACATAAATATCAATGTCCTAACAAATGCCATCTGTTGGTCTTGGTCTTGAACAGAAATCATCATCGCAGCCTGGGGTGAAGTCCTAACAAACCATTGTTATGATACCATAACACTGGTTGTTTCATTGGTGCGTGAAGATTTTTGGTACATTTCAGAGGAACAATGCTGAACATTTTTTTCTCCTTGGTGTTTTCACAGAGCATAACCTCATCCTTGGCAGTCAGCACAAACAATGCTCTCCCTGCTCGTCTGCAGCAAGGAGGACAGAAGTTGCTGACTGCAGCTCAAAAAGGGGTCTATGGATAGAGCTAAGAACCAGCAACTACTGCAAGTATCAAGTTTGACAACAGTAGTGGCACGTGTCACAAGTGTTTGAGGTGGCTTACAGATTCATCTGAGGAGTGACAGTCCAGGTAAGTCATCTCACTTCTGACACCTTCTACCAGAGACAATGTACACTTGCAGGTATCTCCTCCTGCAGAGCTGATCTTGTTCACTCAGCTCAAAGATACAAGTGCACAGCATCCTCACCTGTTACTCTTACACACCGGCAACACACTCTGTGCATAAGTCTTGACACCCACATCTTACAGTGTTGGCAGCCACCAGAAACATTCACTGGCCATAACCCAAGGAGGAAAGTGAGGTGACCATGCTACATCAGAAGATGCTTTGGTGTAGAAAACCTTAGCCCAGGATGAACCTCAGCCAGGGCAGGAAAACCTGCATAAACCAAGGTACTCCACAGACCCTTAAAAAAACTTGTACTTTTATTTTGTGCGCTGTTTTTCATGTTACAGCTGGCGGACACTTGCTAAGATGTTCTCAAGGCCTTAGAGAATCCCTACTTGTTAACAGTAACTTTGGCACTCCAGGGACCTCAGACTCATCTTGAAATTTCTAGACTGCTAGTGAGGCTACAAAAATGCATCAGCAGAAACTGAAAGCAGAAATGAGTTCTGAGCTCTTTTCCTATGGTAGAAAAGCAAAATTTAAGAAAAAAAAGAAAAAGAGAGTGAGAGGAAAAGCCGCAATTGCTTACAATGTTTTCACACTGCAGATGATTCAGAAACTACATAGCAAATGCTTTTTAATTCTTGTTTGACATAAGCAAAGTGTTGCCCTATGAAGCAGACTGAGAAATAACTTTCCATGTTACAGCACAGAGGTGACTAATTCCCACAGTACCTCCCTGGCAGAGCTGTCTGTAACTGAAACAAATTATGCCTACAGCTTTGAAACAGGAGTCTAGCCAGCCACCATCACCAAACCCAGAAAATTCTGAGGTTCTCCATGGACAGCCCAAAGGATTCACAAGTTTACTGCTTTGTTATAAGGTGTCTGATAAGCTTGAATGTGTACACCAAGACTGCTTTACACCAGAAAACAAACCTCAGTATTTCAAGCAGGAACCTGTGCTGCTACACCTCTCCCTGAAACTTCTCTGGTCCTTTGGTAAAAGATGCTTCCTGTCCTTCCCCAGGCCAGGTGCAGGCTGGAGACATTCTACATTCATATACTTCAAGGTAAGATAAAACAGGTCAGTGAGTTTGTAGGTCAGAGAGTTTGTGATACCTGACACTGTCAATGACGGTGGCCTTGACAGCCATGTCCTGCTGATAAGTGACACTATTGCAGCCACTTTTACCACCTTTCTTCAAGAAATAAAGAGCTGCGTCTGTGACTGTGAAATATTTTTAGTTGAATATACACAGATGACAGAAAACTCTCCTTGTGGCTCCCTCTGACGTTAGCTAACACTAGAGGGCACTGCTTAATTCCTTATTTTATGAAAGAAAAGGCACTGCCCCTCCATGGGCTTCCCACTGATAAAGCAGCACTCTTTGGGATGCAGAGTTGATACTCCATTAACTGGGAAACCCTGATTTTAAACTGTAGACTGTAAGATATCCCAATAAATTGAAAAGCATCAACTCTGCCAATTCCAAACATTCAAAATCAGAGTCAACTCTTTTGAAACTGATAGAAAACCGGGTGCTGGTATGGGCCTGAGTTTTATTTACTGCAAGAATGAAGAGTCACATCTCCTAAATTATCCTTCACATTATAGCAGGGAGGTACATATCCTTGGAAGACAGAGAGATTTCCTTAGCTCAGCACTTGTTTCTAGAGGCAGAGAATCACAGATAACCAGACTTGTGGTAGACCAGACATGTGGGACAGGTAGCAACCTGCAAGGGGCTATTTTGGTTGCTGTTGCAACCTGCAACAGCAGAACTTTGGTTAACAGAAGCCATTACGCTCTAAAATAAAAATATTGCTTGTTACTCTGTATTTTTTGCGTGTGTTTACTTTTGTGAAAAATAACTCAGGCTAAGTGAAAAGGGATTCCTATAGGTAAATTTGGTACAAATGTAGCACTGGAGGGAAGGCAGATTGGTTTGAAATCAACATCTTTTCAGAAAGGAAGTCTTTAAAGATATTTATAAGAGATTTTTTTATAATAAGAATTTATAAGATTTTATAGATATAGATATATATCTATAAAGATATTCAGACAACTTGCAGCTTTCAAATGGATTTTGTATTTTCAAAGATAATTTTCAGAGGCTCAAGTTTCATTGGTTTTCACCTCTTTTGATTACGTGGGAAAAGGGACTTTTTAAAGAAAACAGTAATTTGTCCTTATATTCTTAAATAAAGTACTGACTTTTCTGCCTTCGAAGGAAAAAAAAGAGTGTTTTCAATCCACAGTAATAAAAGAAAAAGTGGAACTGGCTGAACATTGCTTGGTTCAGTCCCATGTGTTACACCTGACCTCTGACCGACAGGGTACCATCCTCCTCCCTTCCTCTTCCATCACACCCATTGAATTAGTCCCTGGGATATAGTAATTTATACAGCATCAGCCTTTGAGCTGTTGGCAAAGGCTTGTGAACATCTGGCTGAGCACAAATGGGAGTTGCTCTGCTTCACTTGCTGCTGCCTGAATGACCTCCATGTCTCCCATCCATGCCTCTTTTCTTTAAACTGTAATTTCAAGATGAAGCTCCTTTCCTTATAAAAACATAAAAGGGAGATTAACTCCACATTTGATTACATTAGCAGGATACCTGGTGCAGATCCACTTAAATGACATTTGAAACATTTCCTGTCATTCATTTTTACCTGGCATTGGACAGAAGTAGCAACATTCTTCCAGTAGCCACTTGCAAATTAGGCAGTACTTTTCTAAGTAAGTTTTCTAAGTACTTACTGCAAATTAAGCAGTACTTAGTTTTCTAAAAAATTTCTAAATTTTTTAGAAACTAAAAGATTTAATTCCTCTCTCTGCAACAAGGAGTAAAATATTATTTTAAATGCTCACTAGGACAAAGTGTTAATAAAACTAAAAGGCTTTCAAAATTTAAATGAACTGCCTACCTTTCCAGCAGCACTGATGGGGAAAAAAACTTAAAAGAACAAAATAAATGTTTATAATGGTAAGAAATTTTGACATTCATTCTTTCTGTGAATGCCCATGGCACACTTTTAAATTTATTACTGAACTATTCCAATTTTAAATGCATGTTATTTTATCTGAATCAATGTATACAATTTTAGAACTAAAAATTTGAGCAATACAGCAACAAGTCAGGCAAATGGGTCCACTCCTGTGAGCAGGTATCAGGAACCAGCCAGGCAGACTTCACGCGAGTAGGCTCATGGGTACATACAGTGCTGCAGATCTATAAAACAACTGTATATAAAACTAATTAGCGTAGTGTGCCAGTCTTTCACTTTATGTCAAACAAATTAAAGCAGTTCTCTAAGAAAAGACCTGGTCCTGTGCCAAGAATAGGCTCTTAGTTTAGCTTTTGTCCACGAAAGCTAGTCATAAATGTGTTGGCCAGACAAGGCGCTCTCCTTTTCTTCCCAGGTCCCCTAGAAAATGCACGAAGAAGGGATTCATTCACAGGCATATTGCCCACTATTACATTAACACAATTGCTGCTTCTGCTGAGATTACTTTGCTTTGCATATTACAAATTTCCTTTTTTTCTCTCTGAATTCAATCTTATTTTGTATGGATAAATGGATAATGCATTAATTAGTAGAACATGTCACATGTGAACTCAAGCTACATATTCTCCCACTTATCCAGGGATAAATGGTTAGCACTTAGCAGAGGAAAGGAGCTTTCTCACAATAAAGGACCTTGGGCAAAGCAAGTGGCCGTGTACGAACTTCGGGAAGCCGACCCCACATCACTGTCAGCACCGACTGCTTTGGAGGAATGTGCAGGCTGCCTCCAAGGAATGCCGCCCCAGCTCCCCGGCAGGGAAAAACCCTCCCGACTCTCCTTTTCATTCAGACACACAGCAGCTGCTTAGCTAATTATCCGGGACAGTGGGTCCCCTCAGCGAGCAGGGTCCTTTGCCCCCACTGGGAGAGGGGGATCCTTTGTCGGGAAAGGATCCTATTACAGCTGCATATGAGAAGAGCTCAGCTTCAAGCCTGCATCCTTATTCCCTTTCTCTGTAAAGGACCTGCAGGTGGGGAGTGGGAGGAGGGAAAGACAAAATAGTCTTGGACACCCTTTCCTATCCTATACCCTAAAGCCATGTTGGCAAAAGCTCAAAGTAAAGAGTGCAAAGAGCCACCTGCAAACCCCAGGGAGTCTGTGGGTTTGGACTGACAAGCAGGGAGAACTCCAGGGCAGGATCTCCCCTGGGAATGAAAAATACCCAATTTGGCCAGCACTTCAGAGCAATTGTATACACTCACGCATGGGCTTTTCTGCCTCTTTGAAAGTAGAAGTCTGCTCTCCTGACACTGCAGAAAGTTCCCAGCTGAAAGAGTCCCTGGATTTCCACAGGGAGAGTACACATGGCAAAACTCCTACTCTGAGAAGATGGGTGGAGCTAATATTTTTGAATATTTTTCTGAAATGCCAAATGTCTTAACTTCTGTCACAAGGGAATTAGCACAAGACTGTCAGCACAAGAATGATTATATATTTAAATCCACTGAAAAAAGTATCTGCTGCTGCAAGTGCAAGTGTCCCCCCTCACGTCTTGCTCCTGTGTTTCTAAGAGATATGAAATGACGCTCAATCAATTGTGGGAACTAAGTAATATATAAGAAAAGTCCAGAGGATTACAAGGACCCTGAGGAAGAGGAATCAGAGATATGCAACAACAGGTCCTTTACATTCCGAACATATAATTCCTGAATGTCCTGGTGACTCCCCTACCCTTGGTTCTAGGCGTTAGTCAGTGCTGGAGGCATAAACTACAGTAACATCTAAATAATTCCACGGGATTTAAAAGAAGGAGGTTTTTATGCAGATATCTGTAGAAGGGACTTTCTAGTCTTTATTGTACTCCACTGTCATGGTTTAACCCCAGATGGTAGCCAAGCCCCAGGCAGACACTCACTCTCCCACGAGTGGGATGAGGGAGAGAATGGGAAGTGTAACTGAGAAAACCTGTGGGTGAGATAAAGATAGTTTAATAGTAAAGAAAAAGCCACCCACACAAGCAAAGCCAAACAAAGAATTCATTCACCACTTCTGATGGGCAGGCAGGTGTTCAGCCATCTCCAGGAAAGCAGGGCTCCATCATGCCTAACAGTGACTTAGGAAGACAAATACCGTCATCCCCAATGTTCCCCCCTTCCTCCTTCTTTCCCCAGCTTTATATGCTGAGCATGATGCCATATGACATGGAATGTCCCTTTTTGGTATGCTGAGGTCAGTTCTTGTGCACCCCCAGCCCCCTCACTGATGGGGTGGTACAAGAAGCAGAAAAGGCCTTGACTCCCTGTAAGTGCTGCTCAGCAGTAACAAACACATCCCTGGATTGCCAACAGCGTCTTCAGCAGAAATCCAAAAGAGTCTAAAAGCCTCTCCCAAACTAGGTACTATGAAGAAAATTAACTCTACCTCAGCCAAAATCACTCTAGTAGCATAAAAGGACTATAGTGATTTCAACCATTTCTACCAAACTTCTTCATATTCTGCACGGTTTCAAGCAAACTACATGTCATGGATAAACCATCAGCCAGAGTTTCCCCTTTACAGAGCTCTAAATTACCTTGCTTTTACTTCTATAGACCCATCCACATGGAACTAGGAAGAACATTTGTTGTGCTATCTGCACACATTATGGCAAACAAATGCCAATGATTTACATTAAAGGGAGATGTTAAAACGCAGGAAGTGTTTATACAGTTAAATGTAAAAGGAAACTTGAGTCTCCATCTGCTGGATCTAGGCATTTAAAGCTGTGGAAGATGGGGCTCTCTGTGTATCCTGCACTGCATTATGCTAGAGATCCTAAAAACTGATGGTGTCAAAACTTCCTCTTACTGTTTCCATTTCTAAATTAGCATATTAAGGCCCTGCTTGCTCATAAGCAAAAGAAAGGACATATAAGGCAATGTGGGCTGAGATCAGGGTGAAGCTGCCTGATAAAAAGGGCTTGTACTTTTCTTCTTAGTTTTATATGTCTCTGCTCACTACTGATTTCCCAGTTCTCTGCTGCAGAAACCTGTGTTAGTTATCTTTGACTGCTGCTGTGGAAAAAAGGACATAAGCAGTATGAAAGCCCAACAGCAGGAGAGCACAACAGTAGATTCTACCTAACGTATGAAGTAAAAATCAGAGTGGGACATTAAAACTCAGTGTCAACAAGGAATCGCTTCACTAAACAAAAAACAACAGCAATGATCCCAAGAAACTTGAACAGTTTGCAAATTTCCATGATTAATACCCCCGGGCTTTCAAAATTAGTTGTAGCTGGAGAGATAAAGAAAATGCATGGAGTGTTCATTGCCAAAAGACCTTTTTTAGAACTGGCTTTCAGGGTCTGGCTGGGAAAAATATTGCAGGGCAGCGCCACAAAAAGTTTTCCGGCCCTCTATGAGCCAAAAACTGTGACTGGAACAGCAAGTCAGCTCTGAATCCACTTCCCATCTGGTTATCACCACAGCTTTTATTTCCAGTTCCAAATTAGTTCTCTCATGTATCCTTTCTGATTTTGTAAACTAGTATACAGAATTCCTCTTTGCAGTTGCAGTTACATTTCCCAGTGAGTCTGATGCCTACTGATAACTTCGAACCCATGGGGATACCATGGAGGTCTATGCACACAGAACAAACTGCTCAATCAGCTCAGTCTTCCTTCCTTCCTTGAAATAAAAAAAAAAAAAAAAAAAAAAAAAAAAAAAAAAAAAACCATATTCAAAGATACAGCCTTTCCAACATATTAACAAAATAAAGAGTCTCTGCCTCTTCAGCTACTTATTCCAGCCATGGAATAGGCACCATAGTGTACTTCCCTACAATGATTTATTGATATAGGTGCTCTCCACTTGGACGCAAAAGGCACTAATATGCTCTTTAGTTCTGAAGTGCAGGAAACAGCACTTTGGGTTGACAGCTTCAAAGGAGGGCACTTCTGCATGGCCAGAAAATGCTATGTCTTCTATTCTGTAAAAGTCAAAGGGTTACAAAAGGGAAAAGGCTGAGTAACAAGGTCAAATATTACAGCACAGTATTAGAGTAAGTGGTGATGGAAAAGACTTGAGAGGTCATCTTGTTCATCCCCCTGCTAATGCAAAATTGTTCCCTAGAGAGTAATACAGCAGGAAAGTAGTTGTTATGCTAAAATATAGGTTACATAATTCAAGAGAATGGGGCTGGGGAAAATTGCTAGAAAAGAAAATAATATAGAAGAACTTACTGCTTCTTTAGAGATTACTGTAGCAAAACTGCGGCTAAACCACAATTTTAAAAAGTATGTGGAGACCAACCTTTAATGTTTGTTTCAGTTTACAACTCAGTCTCTGAGTTGCTGACATGTGTATTTGTGCTTGAACAAGCACATTACCCAGTGTCTCCTGGATTAGAAATATTTAATAAGAATACGCTAGTTGTGATTTGAGTTTTCTGGTTTTATTCTGTTTTAAATACAGTGCCAACATGTTGCTCTGCATGTTAAATCAGTATTAGTAAACAAAGAGCAGTAAGAAAATTATAGCAACCCATCACAAAAAAAAGTAAAAAAATTTGGGCACACCCTCACTATTCCTTGAATTATGGATGCCTTATCTGTGCTGACAGCTTGGTAAAAGGCAAAGCGTCTGAGCACAAAGACATCACAGCTTTGTGCCAAGAACCTGAAAGAGCTCCTGAGCTTTAAAGCTCATACCAATTTTTTCTGTTGCATAATACATGACAAAATATGTCAGATGCTCTCTCCAAGACCAAGTTGTTGTGGTGATCCTAAGTCCAGCCTCAACAAGTCCATCAGAATTTAATTAGTCCTTTCACTTCAGAGGATGCAGCCTCCTAATTAAATGCCTGCATTGAAGCATCAATTTGTTCAGAAATTTGGAAAGCAAGGATGAAACCACACATCTGATAGCAAGGCAACAGGCAAAAGAGGAGCAGCAGCAGCAGTTCATGTTGAAAACCTGATAAAGTTGCTTCTCCTCAGATTGCTGCTAGCAATTAAAATGTGTGCATTTTTAAATACCTGAGCCTGTATTGCCTTTGTGCTTTCCAGTCTCACAGCCATGCTGCTGGAGACAACTGGTTCCAACTCAGTGTTAGGGTTTTTTTTTTTGACCATTTGAAGTGTCCAAGACCAAGAATCCACCACAAAATCCTCAAACACAAAACCCAGTAGATGTGCCTGTGATTGTGACACACTTTTAATATTAAGGATTAGTATTTAATTGTACTTCAGCAACCCCCAGAAACATTATCCACACAATCACAAAGATCCCTTCTGGAAAGCTTCTAGAGGTGACACCTGAATCCAGTGGGGCTTCATCTTTATGATTCTTTTATCCCAAAATTAATTTAAAAAGAGAATAAGCGAAGAATGCCACTGTAAATGCCATAGCATCTTCAGGATATTTATTTCAAATATTCATTACATTCAGTGATGATAATATTGATTTCTAAAACATTTTTTTATAATTTAAATTCAATATACAGACCTCCTCAATCTGAAACTCTTGAAATATCTCAATATAACAGCCTTTTCCTTATGTTAAGAACTTTATTTGTAATTTATCCTTTCTACACCTTTCTGCTCTTGAGTATATCCTCTAATCAATTCACATCTTTAAATGTGCAAACCCAGACACAGCAATACAACTAAGGCTTTACTCATTTTGAGTATAGAGGGGAAAAAGCATTTCAACAGACAAAGATTTGGTTTTGTTTTAGTGTAACAGTCACACAAAAAGAACGATCCCTTAAGTAATAGTCTCATAGTTCCTAGCAGACGTGATCTCAGTCAAAAACAATAAGCTTTTTAACCAGCTTTGTTCTAATAACTTAAACTGCTTTTCCCATGTGTCTTGATGCATTTTAGAGTTTTTTGGAAGGATGCTTCAAGAATACTTGTAGGATATAGTTAAATTAACAGAAATTAAATTTACAGAGATGGATTTGCAACAGAGGGAGAATGAAGAAATATCAGATGTGCAGAAGGAAAGACTGCAGCACAAATACTTTTAGCAGATGTCAAAGTAATTCAGGGTCAGCAAGTTTCCCATAATTCTGAAATTGCTGGGACATATGAAAAGCACACTATATTGGCAACTGAAAAGCAAACCCCACAAATAAACTGGAACAGAACCGCTAAGATCTCAGGCTAAATCCATGCCAATGCATGACTCTCATCTGATGCAGATGCCAGATCAAGCACATGGCCAGTCCTCCTTCAGTAGGCTGGGGAGGCTTGGAGATCCCTCTATCTGCTGGACAACTCACTTCCCAGCATTCCTCCTGCTGCTGCTCCCTGTGCCTCGCCATCTCTGGGTCACACTGGCACACAGGGCTGGCACATCCAAGCTCCATCTGCTGTCCCATGTCTTACAGCAGCAGGGACAGGAACAGGCATCCCAGGAACGTGGCACAGGCACCCTGAGCAGCTTAACACAGGAGAGAGGAAGGAAGGTGACACCCTGGGGCAGCCAAGAGTCTCGAGCTTCACATGCTGCTCACAGCAGCCCTGCAAGAGAGTACTGCTGCTGTCCTGTACTCCAGAGCAATCTCTTTGTCCTTCAGTTACTGTCTTTTGTTATAATTCAGACTGTTGGGAATACAAAGGCTTTTTCAGAAGTGGAGACACTGTTGTACTCTCTTAAGGACCTGTACATCAGACTGCAAAGATTTAACAGCAGAAGTACCTCAGTATTTCCATCCATAAAAGATTATGTAAAAGTAGGATACGTCTCCATTTTCAAGTTCCATGATTAGGGTGAAGAGAGGTGTGCAAAGCTACATGCATTAAAATCAGGAAATTACTGATAAAAGACCGTGTTCATCAGGTAGAAATTTTCCTTTTGGAAATTCTCCCCCATTTTCATGGCTGAAAAATATCCTAGATTTCCCAGAAACAAGATGCACTATGCTTGTAGTCCAGAACAGTATGATTGGATCTTTGAGAAGGAATACAAAACCAATATCAGAACAATCATTTCACCCCCGTTAACAAACACAACAGCTATACACCTCTGTGCCAGATGCTTCCCTGAGTTCTGTTTGAAAATCAGTGAGTTCAGTTAAGTGCATTTGCAGCCTGGTACATAAATCCACCCACTGCTCTGGCAACACATTTTCCCTTTTGTAACAAAAGCTGGCTGATGCCTCTCCAAGCAATGGTGTGCTGCCCATTGGGGCATCAGCTCTTCACCTCTCTCTCTGTCTGCAGATACAGAGGTAAGAGAGACCTTGAAGCATTCCTAGCCTCACTTGGAATGAGACTAGGAACTTCCTGCCTAAGTTTCCCCCTGAACATCTCCTCATCAACAGTTTTTACAACAAATAATTTAAATGAAAAGTCACTCAGGCTTTGGGGTTCCTTTCCATATGGCCCCATCCTCTGCTGGATCAGGGCAGTCTCCAGGCAAGTTTGCAAGTTCGCAGGGTGAAAAGAAAGGCTATCCTCACAGTGCTCCAACCATACCACCCTACCAGACATTTACATTTTCAGACATTCCTCAAGCACAATTTCTGTTTACCATACCATGTGGAACCCGGCCTGAACTTGTTTAACACATGTTTGCATTATTTATCCAAACTCATTCATCACAGTTGTAAAACATCTGACAGACGATGGAGGTTTTCCAGTGTGCATCAGGCCTCTCGCTTAATTCAACCGCTGATTATTTCCACCTCTAAGTAATTTGACCAAAACCACACGAAAGCATTCAGCTATACTAAATCTTTCTCTGTTTGTTATTAACTCAGTCACTGGCTGTAAAGAGCTCTACCTCTCTCTCACTTATTTAATTAATCAGAAGATATCTATATACACATGTATACGATATATGTTAACACACATGATGTATACCCACATATACAATATACATATCCTACACATATAAATACAACAGCTTCTTTTTAAGAGGCTCCATGTGATAAGAAAAGCTTAATTGCTACATGGATTGAATTGTCATTTGTACCATAAATACCAGCCAGCTGCTGTGCAAAGTGCTTCCCTTGCAAAATGCATACACTATAGCACACATTAAACACATTCAGCTACTTAATGTGGATTTTTTTAATTCTCAGTTTTAGGAAAAGCATAGTAGCATAAAATCCATGAATTCACAAATTCACTTAGTATACGCATGCCAAGTCGACGGAGCTTTGAATCAGATCCTGAAACTGGAATGTAAAAACGGTTCTTTCTGTGATTACTGAGCACAAACACTGTATTTATTGCCTTTTTACTTCTTGTCTCTTGCAGAAGGAAGACCTTTCACTGTTCCTCTTATTTTTTTTTCTTTTTTGCATACTTTCCATTGCTCATTAATCACACTGACACAAGTCTGTAACTATGAAACTAGAAGCAAGTTAACAGCTAAGACCTACAAGAACATTAAAAGGACCAAATCCTGTCTTCTCTCTAGGCTTCCTAGATTCAAAAAAAATTGGTTCAAAAAGTGTTATATGTGCTGCAGGAATTCAAGATCTGTTCACTATTCCTGGCAAACCCTCAACTGTTTGCTGCATGGTTTGCTGTCTCATATGATCCTTTTTTCCTCTTTGGAAAACTGTATAAAAACCATTATGAACGATATCATCATACTTTCACTCGACAGCACAGGCTTGTTAGTCCAGACATCAGAGTAAACAAGTAATTCCCTGTCCTTTCTCACTTCAGGAATCAGAAGCGTCCTGTGAGTTTGAGGCCAAGGTAAAAGCTGGGACAGCAAACTGAGAATGAAAAAATCTCTTCTTCTCTTAAGTCAATGGTGTTGTGCCATTGCCTTTGAGAATCACTATGTTCCAAGGGCCAGTATGGGTCTGACCCCTTTGTCTCCCTCAATTCTCACCCTATTATTATTTCTAAAGCCTATACAGAGACACTGGAAAATAACAATGATGACAAGGGATGAGTACAGAAGACAGCTCCAGTAAGAAAACAATAGGGTTTGCACATCTGATTATATTCTATTACATTCAGAAAACAGGAAAATGTGGCTTCTTAGAAAAAATGTAATATATATTATTACTGTCAGCTAGAGAAGGAAAACCATGAAGAAATAACCAGTTGCTCAAGGTCGCCTCAGTAATGTTTCTGGTCTGCAATCACTACTAATCTTTCATACAGAAAGCAGGCAATGAAGCTGAAGGGGCAAAAGGTTTTCAGAAGAAAAACCCCAACAATATCCTTATTCTTTTGACTGAGGAATACTTTCTTACTGTATACTTTTTTTTTCGTTGCTCTTGGCAAGGCTGTTTATGCAAATAAGCGCCCTACAGCCTACTGTCATATGCTGTATATAAGATACCCTCTCAAGTGTGTACAGAAAACTTAGATGATGTAGAATTTGGCAACTTGTTTGTTAAGTGGCACTTTAGTTCATGAGCATATTAAATCCATGATGAATAATCTGCTTGGGCAGCCTGCTAGTTTTAAGATGTTAGTCTAGACCTATAAAGCCCTAAATGTCTTGGGACCTATTTATCCAGGCATTGAGCTTTTTTGGAGGTTTTCTGATGAAACAAAAGTTATAATCAGAAAATGTCAGTCACTAAATTGGAAACATTGCATTCAAAGTCTCTTGCAGCCAAGAAAGTTTCTTTAGATCCAAGACAGGATCCCAAAGAAGTCTGCCTCTATTCATTGTAACTGAGGATCCAGGAAGGATTTGATCTTCAGCCTTAAGATTGGTGCTGTGGGAAACCGTGGTGCTGCACCGTGATGAGGCAAATCAGAGGAGAACAAAATTGCAGGTCCTAAAAAGCTGCACTGCAGGCAACCCAGAGAGCCCAATCCTGAGTGCAAGTGCGAAAAATCAGTCACAAACTTCAGAAAAGAAAAATTCATTTGTACTCAGACTTGTTCACTTCAATATCAATTTTATGCAGAGGTATTAGGATGGTATTTCCTGAGTAGTTTCCGAGTCGTGCCACAGAATATTGGGTGTGTTTGTGAAAGCTCTGTCACTCCGCACTCCCTGCAACTTCAGGGTTTTGCATGTCTGGAACAATCTTATTTTTTTCCGGTGTTTCATTAGCAGGCCCTTTCTGAGAAATGCCAGGTGGCACCATGCCCAAAATCACTTGCCAGCTAATCTCAGAGGATTGGGCATTATGCCATTTGAATTAAAAGAGCTCAGCTCTAACTCACTGATAACATTTAGGAATCAAACCAATAAAAATGGGAAAACAAAACGAATACAAATAACCTCTGAATGCACACAGATGATAGCTTTTAACTGAAAATGTATACAGTTGTGGAAAAAGAAAGAAAGAAAAAAAAACCAAAAGGCAGTAGAGATCTTTTTCCAAAACTTAAACAAGGGTTCAAGTGAGAAAAATCAGCTATGATTACATTGGTTTCTGAAAACAGCCAAAAGAAAAAGAAGGAATTTGCACATTTAAGTACAAAGTTAATGTCACAGGGTTCCCTGCAACTGGGGAGCTCAAACTTTAGGCAAGCTGTGCTATGCCAATCACCTCATGAAGTGCAGAGAAGAAAGAAGAAGAAAAGAATTTGCATTTGAAGGGAACAACGGAGTTTCCCTCTCAATCCCTTCATTCTGCCATTTTGACATGTCCTTCCTAAAGTAAAAGCAACATTTAATTTATGAAGACCGATAAAATCATAAATAGCCAGTTTAAAAGTCTGCATAATCCTAATGCAGTCCACATCAACAGTAAAACATGGGATACTCCAGCATGTGCATGTAGACGAGCGGGTAAAAACACAGACTAACAATTCTGTAAATTATAAACTTCTTCTATCACAGGTTTTTAAGTTTTACAGGCTAGAAATTCCCACGTACAACACACTTCACAGGAGGGGTAAGGGAAGGAAAAACACAAGGCTAATAAGGATGTGACTATTAGGAAACAAAACAATTCAAAACCATTTCCTATAACACAGTTAAAGAAAAATATGGGAGGCAACTTTGGCTTGCTCTGACTTATGTCTTTATAAAAGCGTATCTGTATTATTTACATCTTCTCCTCTATTCTTTCAGAGACCATGAGTCAGTACAGGACAGCTATTTTTCCTTTCACTTAGTCGTACATATCTTGGAGGGTCAGAAAGCATTGGTCTTGTAGCATTTCACAGCTAATTAACACAGATAACAGCTAAATTAAATAAATCACACAGAGAAACTGCCTTTTTCCTGTGGCATAACAGCATCCAGGAAATTTTTATAGGAGAAACAACTGAGATGAGAGTTAGCAGGTCTCTCCCCATCTTACAAGCAAGGATAAGGCAGCTTTAATTTTGGTCAAAACAATCCCCCAACAGTTCAGATGGCTGAAGGCCCACGAAAGTTGCTTGCTTTTCTGGCTCTGTTTGCAAAGCATGGACATCAGCCATGGTCAGACACTTCAGCACCCTCCACAGAGAGGCAGATGTTTCAGAGAGGATGCAATCCTGTGTGAGATGCCTGCCCCCTCCGTGCCTTCAACCCTCATGTGCCCTGCTGCCCGTGGGGACTGCAGGGGCTTGCTCTTTACAAAACACACATTTCTTCCAGTGAGAAACACATCTGACTTGCTACTGATCCAGGCAGAAATTCAGAGGGAAAGGGACTAGCTTTGGAGGTGCAATCCATAAAAATGTTTGCTACTTGCTTTGTTGGATGCTAATCATTCTGGGGTTTCTGGGGTGCCTTGTCAATCCTCAGCAAAGCTTGCTTGTGACAAGACATGCAACAAAGCAAAACCAGAAACAAACCCTGCTCCAAGGAGAGCAGAGCAGATCAAACCTAGAAATTAATGATGGACAAGAAGTGGAATTACAGATGACATTTGTACAAGGTCACTTCCACACCCCAGCTGTGTGTTTTATACAGATCTTTTAGCTGCTGTGGGGCTGGAGCACTTACATCAACAAAGGTAGTCAGATTTTAAAATAATTCCATACATCCCATTGCTTTCAAGGACATGAACACACCTTACATAAGTCCTCAAGACATCAAATTATATGGATAGGCAGAAACTACCTTTATTTGTCCTCTGTATTATATCACGTCCATTGTCAATACTAAGCAGGAATATAAGATGAATTTGCAAGAAATATATGCACACATACAAACACACCAATAAAATTAAAGTATATTTTGCCATTTGCATTTTTTGGTACCTTGTTTGAATCACACTTTTGATCAAAATACACTGCTGTTTTCCCCTACGAATAATATTTATCCAATACTTGGATACTGAAAAATTATATGCCCTGAAAGAAGTAAAGCCATTCCACCACAACTGCTTTTGCTTTGGCATGCTGGCCTTCCCCGCATCATGAGCTGTGACAACAGATAGATTACAGTTTACAGATTGTAAGTAAAGTGCCCTGGACATAGAAGATCACCAACTATAAGCAATCAGAAAACCACCTCACTTCAAAATCTCTGACACTAGAAAACAGTAATGAAAAAAGAAAAAAATAAAGAAATCAAAGTTTCTGTGAGAAGCAATCCAGGATCTGAACTTCAGATTCAATTACTTCCTAAGCCCTGGATTCATAGATGAGCCTGAATGTGGCAAATATGCTCTCTCTAAAGACTACGATAACAAATGAGACTTTATCATGCAAATAAAGTCAGACATAATTTTTCTATCGTTACATCAGAATTTGCCTAAAGAAATCAACATTCCTGAAGCTGGAGCACTCTAGCCATGCTACACATACTGTTGGAGGCTGGTTAAATCAGCTGGGAATCCTAAATGCCTAGCATCTGCCTTCAATTTTCCCTGGCAGTTACTTCCTTAGCACTAAACTGCATTGAATCAGTACACTGCCAGGTAAGTTTCCTTTTCCTTCTCTTTTTGAGATATTGTCCTATGAAAATCATAACTAAAAGAAATATTTTGCAGGTGGATAGAAATTACTTTGCAGGCTACAGCCTTCAATACATCACTGCACTACCTACCCACCAAAGACTTCTGGCACTAGATAAACATGTTTGTGTGTCCCTCGGTCACGTTTTCGTTTTCTCTTGGACTGCTTTCTGAAGGACAAAGCAAAAGACTGCGAACAGACTTGTGTAAGTGCTTTGGCATGGGAATGACTTTACACAGCAGCATTTCCATACCACCCTGATGAGGTAGGACAGTGCTGGTCCAGTCAACACTAAGTCACACCAGTTTGTTCTGTCTGGAGACAAACTCCCCTCCGATAGACCAAACCTGCAGAATCCACACAGTTCTGCCTAAATTGGAAGAGAGTACGTGACAGCAAAAATGAACTTCTTTTTTTTCTTCTACAAGACAAGCACAAAAAAAAAAAAATCACCAAAAAGCTACAGAGATATGGTATGCACACATTTGGTTTGCGCTTTCCTCCCTTTTGATAAACTTTTTAGTTTTAGTCAAAAGCAGCCTTCATGACAAGTCCTTGGTTGAAATCCTTGAAAATTTTACTCATTTGGCTCACTTACATGAAAGCCCAAAACACAAAAACTTTTGTTTTCATGCCATCCCCAGCAAGCGGAACCAAAGCAAAGACTTGATGGCTATTTTATGTTTGAAATATTGGCTTCAAAGCAATGGGGACAGCACAGTGTGGGTGGGCCTGACACTACAGCTGTCTTAAAACAAAGAGCCTATATATCAAAAAAAGCTCACAAGAGACAAGATTTACCGGGAAAGAATTACATCCAACAGAAATGAAGATGAGGAAGAGGACATGCATGCACACGTGTTCAGGGAAAGCAGGGGG
The DNA here is from genome assembly GCF_028769735.1 of Zonotrichia leucophrys gambelii. Lineage (NCBI taxonomy): Eukaryota > Metazoa > Chordata > Aves > Passeriformes > Passerellidae > Zonotrichia > Zonotrichia leucophrys. The sequence continues at coordinate 86,432,018 of NC_088171.1, read as the reverse complement.
AAAAGGGTAATGGTGCAGTTAAAAATTAAAAACAAGCAACAAAAAGATACTGAAGAATGTTGAATCCATTTGCAGCTGTAACCATTGCCATGGGAAGTATTTTTTAAAGAGCTTTCTGACTGCATTATACTATCAGTGCAGTATCATAAAAATGAGAAGAGTTACTTGCGCTAGCAATGAGGCAAAACACTCAAAAAGGGTGTGCATTCAAATGAGGCATCCCATGCATCTATAAATTAACTTGGAATACCAAGATCCATAGGGTAAGTGAATAAAAATGTCAATGAAGTGGTTAATGTTTAGATCATTCTTTTAATCTCTATATTTCACTGCAATGGATTCAAAGTGATTTTGCTGTTTAAGCAATAGGAAGCAGCAAACATTAAAATATCACACCCACAAAATTCTTGTCAGCATGTATTATCAAAATAATAGAAAGCCTAATTTTAAATAGAAGTGAAGCAGATAAAGATTACAGGGGCAAATTATTGCCACAATTACCTCTGTGTCTGAGTTTGCCAATGGAGTTTATGACAGGTAAATATTTTGACTGCAGCATCAGTTTAAAACATTTGACAGGCATCCAAGCACTGGGAGCTGTTAAGTTCCCTGAATCTAGATTCTCTCTTCTTACTGTTCCAACTGCTGAAGCCAGCATGTTCACACACAGCAGCAGCGTCTTCCTATGCCTGTCCCAACAAAAAGGAGGTAAATCTACATGGGCTCATCTCTGTCCCTCCCTCCTGGGACTGCATGGGACAGTACAATACAGCTGGACAGAGCCACCTTAACTCTGAAAGACTCACTTTGCAAATAAAAAATGATTAAAATGTCACCTGCTGTTTTGCAAAGGCCACCATGGTGTCACAGGACACACACTGTCCTTGAAAATGGAATTTCATCAAACCTCAGAGGCAAGCTGGTTCACCTTTGGGACACAGGCATTGCAGATTTGAGATGTGTAAAGACACACACCCATGTGATGCTGAAATCAATAACCTGACACCTCCCTCTTGGAAAAGACAGTGCTCTGGGTTATGCTGCAACGTGTCAAACATTAGAAGCCTCTCCCTTGGAGCTGGAATCTTGATGATCCACACCACACGTATCCACCACTCTCTACAGCCTAACAGAGCTCTGTTGTGGGCCAGCAATAAAGAACATCATCGGAAGGGGCAGAAGCACTAGTTTAAAGCAAACCAGTATACCTTTGTATTGTAAATTTGTCCCCTCTCTCACCCACACATGCACAAAACCTTGCTATTTAAGTTGAACAAAATGATTTCTGTTTCAAAGCTGGGACCCTTCAACTAAGAAAAACCATTCGGTGGGGGCAGAGGCATCTCTCCTTCATACCTAGAGAGAGAGGACATCAACAGCTCCATTTGCTCCCCAAAGGGCCCTTCACTTCAAGGGCCCCCACACAGAGGAAAGCTGAAAGCCTCTTTTGCAAACCTCTCTTTGTTTTGTTTTTCCCCTTTGCCAACTATGATGATTCCAGAGCCATTGATAACAAAAGCAGATGTTTACAGCCACATGGGAGGCTTCCCTGTATACAGTGGCTACTGCATTACACTGCATTAATCACTCCATGACATCTACCATATGTATCACATTGATTAGTAGGCATTTTAAATCCCATTGACAGTGGTGGGATTAGATGTACACAAATATTAAAATGTAGACTCCTTCCCCATATGGTGGTCATAAAAATGATTCTCTAAAACATTGCCTTTTTTCAGGATTCTCATTTCTGCAACTGAAAAGTGAGTGGATGGTTATATATCTGGCTGAGAAACAACTATGAGGCTTTCTCAGTACTTAATGCAATTGCAGGACCTAAGATGAAGCCTTCACAGTCTTTTAATATTTTTTTATATATTTTAGAAAGCAGAATTTTCCTTTTATTTTGCATATTTCTGGAGACAGTGCAATTACCTCTGTCATTCAACAAAACTGACAGCCTTGGAAGATTACTCTATATAGCTAGAAAAGGTTTCTTCTGAAAGAAGAAACAAATATCCTGAAAATGACTCACTGATATATTCAGATCACTGCTAACTGGTCCCGGCTGGCAAAACTCAACCTGTGAATTGCTTCCTGCCATCTACTTAGTTTTGTTTGTTTTCCTCTGGTTTAGTACAGATTTTTGGTGTGATTCACTGATTGCCTTTCACTGACACCAAGTCTCTTAACATTGACCATCAGTTTTGCTTTCATCTATGCTGAACACAGTGATGGTGTATCTGATGTTCTATCAGCTCCACCCATAATTTTTATTACAACCAAGGCCTGTTAGTGCCAGTATAAATGTTAGGTCAGGGGAAAATTATGGGTACAAGTTACAGACTAAGCATTTCCCTGAAATTGCAAGTAAGGCTTTAAATTAGTAACTCATACAAACATCAGTGCATTAACTGGAACAGAATTACTCATCAGCTGAGACCAAGACACCCTCAATAAACTTGTATTAGACATCCATGCACGTTAGAATATGATTATCCTATACTGATGGAGGCAGAGATTTCATCTATCAGATGAGGATAGGTATCAAACATAAAACTTTTCTGGTGGTATAATTTGCAAAGAAGACAGTATTTGATGCTGTCTAGGATCTGGCATTGTTACAACAGAATCCTGAGGAGATTACTTCCAAGAAATTACATTTTATAAACATCACCTATTACTGCAAGCTCTGCGGTGCTGACTTCCAATTGCACATTTATTTCTTATGCCAAGCAGAAATGTGAAATCTTGGATTATTATCCGAATGTAACTTCAGGGGATGCTGGGATTCAGCTGCTGTAACTAACGAAGTCCATGTTTAGCGTTCATATACTGTCATAATGGGAACAAGCTGTTTTCTTTACAAGGCTGATTTCATGCTCAGCATGGCCTGCTGCAGTATATTCATAAGGAACAATAAAAGTAGATAAAACTATCAGATAAAATCCCTGATCCTTCCCACAAATAACTAAGGTGTTAAAAAATCAGATAAAAAAACTTTTGGCAACTTTGGAAATATCCATGTATAGAGATAACTCTTTTTTAGCAGACTTTCACAGAAGATGTGAACTTTTCTGAAGATGAATTTCGAACGATCTTAGAGGCAACTCAAGTTTTTCGGTGGGCTGAATTCCCTGGCACTGACTGCCCTTAGACTGACGAGCAGCATCAAAGTCCATCTCCTCCAGTACCCCCTTCTCTTCATGTCGTGCAAAGAACTGTTGGGACGACAAGCTCAATGCTGTGTTTCATACCCTCATACTGGTAGTAAATTTAATCACAGCTCCCTAGACAGGACTCCTTGTGCTGGAAAGATGAGAGAATAGAGCATTTACATTTGGGAACATTTTTCTCCATTCTGGTGCAATTTGTGCCTCTCATGACAAAACAATGCTGCATGAAAGTCGGCAACTGTGGCTGTGCCAACTCTCAAGCATGTCAGTGAACTCTGGATAAGTTTTAATTTCACACTAAAGAGCTTGTTAAGTCTCATTGGGACCTTGCTATTAAGTATTGCAACTGATAGATTCTGCCAGCTGCAAGCTAATCCCATCGAGGTAAGCCCTTGCTGCAACTCTCAAGTGAGAGAAGTAGGAGATGCATTTGGCTGCACACATTTCTCCTTACATATCAGCTACTGCCTCACTGGCTTTTACATTTATACCACAAGCATCTCACAATCCTTTCCCCTTGACCAGAATTAATTACAAAGAAAGTGATCTGGGAGGTGAAGGACTGAGGTACACTTAGACAACCCCAACAAAGTCATACCTGTGCAAGCAGGCTATGCCTTGACTACTAAATTCCTCAGCACTTGTAATTGTGAGCAAATGCCCAAAGCAAAAAAATACCATTTGTGTGCAAAGATTAAGTATTATTTTTTGCTTAGCTATTTTTTGCTTATTTTGTCATATTTAAAATGGGCAGAATAGTATTTTAATACTGAACAGAAATTCAGATATGCCTTTGGAGCAGGCTGCTTTAGATTGTTTCATGACAGATTTATTTGTAAGGACGAGTCAAACATAAATAGATTTCTTAATGAATGCAGGATGGCACAAACATTTGTTACATTCTGAACAGATTAGTTTTACTTTAAAGGGAGCAGAGGCAAAGCTGACACATCACACACAACTATGTAAAATGCCAATTTCCAGCCCAAGAGCTATGAGATTGCTGCTATGCATCTCTTACACCTGGGTTTTCAAATAGCTGGGCAGTGGAGCCAAATGCCTTCATAAATTTTGTTGCACTTGGAACTTCACTTAGCTGCACGGCCAGCAATTTGCTCGCTGCTCAGACCCTCATCAGAGACCTGAATGGCATCTTGCTTTATTACTCAGCAGATTTTAGACTTGAAAATAATTTTAGAGTAGCAAGGGGGGTGCAGGGGGAGTTGTCAAGATGCTTTAGCTCCGATGGCTATGATCTAGGATTTCAATCTGCTTTCAAAACAGCATGATTCCCACATAAGTCCAGCATGAGAAGTTGAGCTCTGCTGTTCAGTGGCACCGCTCCTTCCCTAGCAGCAGACGCTTGGAAACAGCAGAAGGTGCAAAACCCAACTGACTCCAAGTTCTCCAAAACATTAGAAAAACACGAATCTGAAGCTCGCAGCTGCATTTTATCAGATTTATCCATATAAATAGACCAAACCCAAAGTGGATCCAGACCTGAACTTTTCACCTTGTGTCCCTCTGTGACGAAAATGTATCTCATTTTGTTACTCAGACTAGAAATTCTTTAAAGACTTATATTATATTTCTAGCTAAGGAATGACGCTCTCACCAAAACCCTACTGTGCTATGGTGCCTAAAATAGTTAGCTCACTAATACTGTCCAGGTTTGGAGGTTACATTCTGAACAACATGTTTTGACTGAATAAGGATTTTTTTAATAATCTTTTCAGTTTTCTTCCATCATTTATCTTCTTGGAGCATAAGTGCTCTGAGCCTGGACTGGTTACAAATACCAGTGAAGAGAACACTGCTCTCCTGTGGGCACTACCAGAACATCTTTAAGAGAGGAAGAGATGTTCAGGAGGATATCACAAGTCTTTTGTCTGGTCTTCAGTGTATCATATACCTTGGAATGTCTCATTAACTCTTGGATAAATGTCTCCCCTAACGCATAATAAAATTACTGATGACTGATCAACTACCCTTCTTTATCCAACCCTGTCTTTCATCAAAACCAGACATCTTCACAGTGATTCTGCAGTATTTCTTTCCCCAAACTTAAACTGAAAACACCTCCCATTTCAAAGCCAGAAACTGTGAAATTTCAGACATCATTAAAAAATAATTAAAGAGTAAAAATCACATGGAAATCACATGTGAATCACTAAACAAACATTATTAGTATATAGGTTTTGGGGGTGGGATTTTAGAGCTCAGAAGTTGGGAGTTTGGGTTTAAGTAACACATTTTGCTGGAGCCAACTCTCCTTTAGTTCTCCTAGTGTGGAATGAGGGAAATGCTGATTTTCTTGTTGAAGAACAAGTACGGCTAATGTTGCTGGTTCTATCTCAGAGAGTCAAACTCAGACAAGCTTTGTGCTGCAGTCTCCACTGTGCTCAGTGCCAAGGTGACAAGAAAAGACAGCAACGTCTGGTGCCTGAGCTACTGCCCCACTTGACTGAAGCCAGCCTGCACAGAGACAATACAGGGATCTCCAAGTGGTAATACAATCTGGCTAGTTTCCTTATAATAAACCCAAGGTGATTTCTTTTCACAATGCATATTTATAGGCAGAGGTTAGCTTTTTAGACTTATTCAGATACCTAAATAAATACAAAGCATCTCCAGGCAGCTTCCAAATAATAAGGGACTTACCTTCTTGACAACTGAAAGGGCTAGATAGCTCAATACAAAAGTACTGCAAACAAAAAGCAGCACAAGGGCTTGCAATAGCCACAACTGGCTACTGTGCTGTATTTAAATGGATGATGGGCCATGCTGCCTAATCATTCGAAGTGGGACAACTTTCTTTAAAATCAATGGAAGTTGTGAGTAAATGGCAGGATCCACAATCCTTTTTTTTTTTTTTTTTCCTTCTAGGTCTGTTTGAAAATCCATGCAAATTAAAGCCTTATGCTTATTGTTTAATTTTGTGGAAACAGATTCATATAAAGTAACAGTCTTGACTCACAGGAGATGGTTGAAGCAGACTGATTTTAAATGAAGTAACAGCTTTCTAAATTAGTTCTGGAGAGCATCCACTGTGTCATTCATTCACTTGTTCTCTGATGATTTTTTTTCCTCAACTTAAATTCACCAGTAGCTTATTTTTCTTGCATTGGTAGTGATGGGAGTCAATCCTACCAAAACACAGTGTCTTTTTTTTTTTATTACTAACCTTAAAACTCTTGACAGCAGTAAACTCATGTTTGTATAAAACACACTTACAAATAGCCAGTGTTCTGCTCTACAGACACAGAAAAATAGAGGAAGCCTAATATACAAGAAAGAATAAGCAAGTCCTCAAATGATCTGCTGCATGTATCTACAGGGTACAATCACTAAAAAGGAGAAAGCATAAAGGAATTAATTTTTCCATCAATTAACCAAAACAATTCATATTTCCAAGTTTCTTAAATTACTTTAGATATCTGCCCCTCACCCCTCTTACCAAGGCTTCACTGCTGCAGCTGTGTCCCCCAAACAGAGCCTTACAGCCCCCAAAATCACAGTACCCACATAGGAGGTGTGGAACTCTGATGTGCAAAACACTGTACTTGGTATACATAAAGAAGACTCCTGCTCCTTGATCCAACTCTGCTGCAAACTAATTAACAGCAACACTGGCTACATTGCTGTGCAGGATGCTCATAGGTATTAGTTTGGAGAATCTACTCTCATGCTAGCCCATGACTACACAACACAAAGAACATGGAATAAAAAGAGCGCTGACATACATCTGGGTTTGTATGTCACAAGATGACTTTAAGCTGAGTACCTGCACTGAGAGCCAAGAAACCAGAACTCAGTCTTTCCCAGAGGTATATCTCGTATTTGTTCTTGTATTTGTTCCTGTGTTGCTGCAGATGCAAAAGCAGCAGGTCCTGCTGAGGGGCAGAGGAAACATGGGAGCAGCAGATTTCCGTTTATGCTACACAGAGAGGAGTGGACTTTCTCTCATAACAACAGATCACCTGACTGTTGACTGTGTCAACCAAGGGCTCCTTTCATCATCATCATGGAATCATCTGCCCTTGCGGGGAATCTTGAACTACCTTAATAACAAAGTGCCATGGTTTCAATTTGCCATACCTGCTAACAGCAATCAAGGTGCAAACATGCTTCTAAAACAAACCCAGCAAAAAAAAGTATAAAGTTACAGAGTCAAAAATAATTAAGGCTGCAAGTGAAGTCAAGAACACCTGGTCCAACCACCCACCCAAAGCAGGGCTCCAAAAACCTAGGTATGAGCTACCTGAAGCACTGCATGCAATAAAACCAGAAAATGTCAAGACACACAGTTCCAGCTTTCCCTTTAGTGGAACCATATTTGGTTACATGTAGTTGTGAAGCCACCATTGTCCTAAAGACAACAATCAGATCCGCTTTCTTCCACTGAATGTTCTCAAATGCAAGGGACATATCATTTAAATGGCTGGTTTTTTCTAACCAAAGACATCAGTTACATCCAAGAATCTGCAGCTGTTAAAATTGCTTGGGCTCCTACACTGAAATAACTGTCTGGCTACTCAGAAGCAATGGGTGAGACTCTACAGGATGGTTAAAAGGGAGCCCAAATTTAAACATGAGAGATAAAAAAAATAAATATACTTGAGCTGAAAAAGAGAGCTGACCAGAATGGAATTAGAAATAATTTTTTGCAAATGAGAGAATTAATGTAGGCAGTGTGTGAAAAAAAAAAAAAAAAGAAAAGAAAAAAGAGCAAAACATTAGTAATGATTGCAATTTTCTTGTTTTCAGAGTTTGAAAGCATTTGAATAAATACTAAAAGACAAGGGTGCTTTAGAGATAAATGACCTTCATCCCATCTCTCTGTCTCTCTCACTGCATGAGTTAAAAATGGCATCACTTCTCAGTACTATATATAAAAGGTAGGGACTTCAGGGACTTGCTCACATTGGAATGTCAAGTAAGTATCCCCAAAAGTTTGCAAAGTTTATTTAATTCACATTTGAAGGTCTCTATGCAGGCCTTCTGAAAACATGTAATGTGTGAGCAAATGGCAGAACAAGTGATATAATCCTACTTTTACTAAAAAGCAATGGATAGATTCCTGTTTGCTCCAAGAGGTTGCATGTGGCCATGAATATCTGGTTCCTTTACTGCTCTGCCTATCTGATTTGCTTAAAACATTTTTTTTTGATTCAGCATTTTCCTCTCTGGGTCCTCTAAGAGTATTTGAGTTCTGCCTGAACCTTGGTAGTTATTTCATTACTGTAATGTCAATTAATGCACTAACCATACAGCTTTTTTGATGTCCAAACAGCCTTGAAGAAATTATTTTACACACTTTGCTTATTACACCAACCAGACTTTGTGATTTTCCCAGTACAGCTGCTTTCCTAAGGTATCCCTCAGTTAAACTGTGTAATTACATTAGTTTTGCACTCTTCCACAGCCTAGACTTATTTTCTGATGTCTTTCTCATCATTCAAGTGTTTGCTGTAATGAAGCAACAGACCTTCAGCTAAGGGCTGCTTTGCCACAGGGAAAATATATCATGGCATGAAGGGCTGCAGGGTGACTTCCAACCAGAGATTACATGAGCTGGAACCAAAACAGAAATGCCCACGTCCAGCTGCTCTGCTTATGGACCCTGTGGTCTCCAGCCAAAAGGGCAGGATATTTCACACAAACCCAAAATGCCAATTGTGCAATTCCTTACAGAAAATAAGCCTCTGGCCACTCAGATTTAGCCCCATCAAACAGCTGCCAGTGCAGCAAAAATAACCCAGGGATCGTGCAGAGAATGAAACAGTGAATGTTATCACATCACATTGGAACCTCAGCACCAACAGATGAAGAGAAACCACAAACACTTCAGCAACACCTTTGGTGAAAGCCTACATTCAGCCATAATTAAGCACTGAAACTGAATGCTGCTATTTAGGTATTGTTTAAAATGTCACGCATTTAAAATGGACGCTTTTAAAAGGTCTCCTCAGGGCATACAAGGAGATCAAGTGTCTCACAATGAGGTTGCAGTTTGGACAGACAAGAGAAGAAATGTGACTGTCTGCAGTTGGATTTTAATAAAAAACTATCAGTCCCATCATGCAGCTGATACTTCCCCTTTTCAGTAAGGAAGGATGTCATTTAACTGAGAGTAATACATGAAGAAAATTTTTGATTCCTCTGAGAAACTCTCTGGGTAGGATTGTCTGGATCCATGTTAAAGGTTAAAAAAATACTCAATAGTCATGCTGAAGTAAAACATTTGAGTTTAAAACCTTGCAAATATCATTACCTGTTACATTTATGACATCTTTTCTATTTAAGTAGTTAAGATTTAATATCATAAAATAACATTATTTTAATACAATAATTCTGATCTCACATCAGAACTTATCCGTAATTAAGCTTTTACAAAGACAAACTGATATATACCTGTTATGTAACTCCATAAAGATTTGTCTATGAAAATCTCATGTTTCCTGAAAATCTGAAATCCTTCAAAGGAATTTTTTTTTGTTCAAACATGTAAATGAAATATTCCAGTAAGTGAGTAATCAAGATTAACATACAATGACTCACCATGACAACACTTTTGATTCTAGTTCTTAATGTAAAGTTAAAATTATTGCCCTATTACTGCTACATTACTGCCATAAATGCAACAAAATTTGGGATTACAACTTTCCCAACTCTGAAATTACTTGTGCATACTCAACAGTTGAAGCTGTTTAATACATTTTCTAATCCTGCATAAAATCCTATGACTACAGAAGCCTTTGTTTTTTTCTTATAGTTGAACTTTCTATCTAGTACATTAGAATTCATCCTGTCCAGAGCTCTTTCAGCTTCCACAGTAATGATAAATACACCATTAATACAAAGAAATTAGAAGCCATTTTGAAAAATGTCTTCAAAAGTCTCAGCAATTAGAACAATGATTCAGACTGAAAGATGTAGCTCCCCAAATCCAAGTTATCACAAATGTTTAAACTTCCTCTCTGCCCCAATTCTTCCCCTGGAAACCCCAGAGAAGCTGCTGCAGCATGGGTTTCTTATAGTTGGGGAGATAAACCGCGTCTCTTTAGCAAACTGTGAATGTCACACAGAAATTTTAGGTGGTTCAGCTCTTGTCAACAATGCTGAGGCACCCATTGCATCTGCCCCTGCATTTCTGCTGATCCCTGAGTAACTGTGTGTGTGTGAGCAAGGCTGTGTGCAGTTTTCACGCCTGAAACTCTGCTGATGCCGGTCAGCATTCAGCACACACCCCTAATGACATATTTTTAGGACTGTAGAGAGCCTTAATGCAAACTTGCTCTCCTCTGCTAGCCATAACACGGTACCACAAATAGCTTAGCAGTTGGCAGCACTTTGTATGTCTCATAAAAAGTTACTTCTGATCACAGACCGAGCTTTTCTACACGTACTGTTCTGTCCAAACAGGCAAAATATATTGCGGGTGTAATGTTATCTTTTTGGGCAAATATCCTGGACAGAATTTAACTTTTTTTTTTTTTATTATTTTTTAATAGTTTGATCTAGAATTGCACCCTGAAGAACTCAATATAAAATTGCAGCAAACATTTTTGTGCTGCTTCTTTCATCTTGGCTTACTCAATATTAAGAGAAATTCCACAGCAGCAGGGCTAGGCATAACATTTGTTCTCATCACCTTTTAAGCTGCAAGAGTTATCTGTTGCGTCAGATCCAGTCTTTACATTCAGTTTTTTCTAAAATCACCATGTATCTGTAAGTGGCCTTAGGTTTGAAACAGGGTCTGAAATGGGGTCTCAGATCCAAGAGACTGACAAAAAAATACTGGGAAACTACCCAGGCAAAAAACTCTACTGGAAGATCATCAATCTTCCCCTTATTCCTGACTTGCTCCTTTCAGCCCTCAGTTACACACATCCTTTTGTCTTCTCCACTGCCCACAGCACAACAAAACCCATGCACAGTTCAGCTGCCTTCCCTGGAAGAGGGCCTGGGGAAAGCTGCTCCTACAATTGGCTCGCTGTTGGGAGAAACCCATCTTCCAGCCACCACTGAAACATAACATCTGAAACAGAGCAAAAGCCATCAGCCTGAAAAATACACAGAAATATGCTTACCAGTGAAGTGGCTAGGTATCTCAAGATATGATCCATGTGATCATATTCCTGTGTTCTCCAGGTATGGAAATAAAAAACAGGCATCTGTCTTATTTAGTAAAATATGAGAATACACTGAAAAGTTTTACCTCAAGGCTATAAATTATGAAAAGAGGTTTTGCACAGCCTGAGAAAACACTTCAAACTGGTAGTTGAAGTGTTGTTCCTCCAATTCCTCCAGTGTTGTGAAAATGTAAAAGGAGAACACAGCCAAGGCAGCGTCTGAGGGTGTGGGAGATTTAGAAAAATACAAATATTTTCAACTCAATGTTCCTACACCTTTTTCAGCTCTAAGATTAACAATACATTGAGCTAAACTTAATCAAAAAGAACCAGGAGTTGTGTTATCCAGAAGGGTGCAAGGTGGAAGAGTTATCTGCGCACAGACTGTGAGGGGCTGAGGGGAACAGGCTAATTGACAGATCTATCTTGTAACCAACCAAATGACTGCCACAAGTGACAAGAAGTACCCCCTGGTCAGTGCTCTCAGAGCACAGGAAACGGAAGTTGCAGTGCCCATGGAGCATTAGAATCCCTACACCCAGGGCCAGCAGTCAAGTCTTGAGCTGAAAGCTGACCACTGAATCCTGGTGCCAGGATGTCCTGCGGAATCCTGATTCCCCCTGACATGAAGCAATCAATATTCCTGGGACAAGCACTTCATTCACTTGAGCCAACAAACCCATGAATATTACAAGTGACTCCCAATTATCAAACAGATTTTCCTTTATAAATTTCCTATACACTGACCAGTTTTCATCAATGAGTAAAAAGCTCAAACAGGTATAAATATCTTAACCATGTACTTATCAAACTCCTACTTTTTTCTCTCACATAATAAAAGCAAAACTGACAGTGGATCTGCAATTTTCAGGACCTACCAAAGTCAAGTGGTATAATAAAAACTGGCTGTAGGCTTTAGGACAACTTTCAAAAGCAGTGAGGTGACTTAACAGCCAGGGTCACATTCTGAAAAAGAGATCTAGGATACGGATCATAAATGCTTAAGTGGCAGTATGAAAGAGGTAATTTTTCTTTTCCAAGCCAGTGGCGGAGCATGCTGATAGGAACTCAGCAGAAGCTGAGTCAGTTTCTGGAGCTGACACCTCCCTCCAGGTGCTGCGCACTCCTGCTCCCAGGGCAGAGTTGGACCTGCTGAGCCACGCAACATCTACCCACGCACCACTGCCCGTGCCCAGCTTGGGGAGAGCAGCTTTGGGCACGTCTGCAAGGGGAACTGGAGATCTCTTGCATTCATGGAACTTCACTGCTTTCAGACAAGAATCTGTCACAAATTCAATGATGCTTTGATTGAGCTGTCAGAGGCGAGAGAAAAGCACATATTCAACACCTCCCTTGCTCAAATTAGGCACCTCTGAATCTGGACCCAGCCCCTGGAATAAGCTTCCACACTCTCTCCTGCTGGACATGAGACCCCCAGTACCATCATGCTGTGCTCCAGAGACACTATCAGGTCCCATGATTTGATGGTGCTTTCCAAACTCATGCTCCTGTGCGTTCCTGATTTAGAAAGAGTTCTTCAGTTACACTATGCAGCTGAAACAAACAACAACAAGTTTTTCAAGGAGTTTATCTGAAACATATATGCATTACATTCCACAAGCAATTATGCAGCGCAGATGGAGATAAAACAATCAGCAATCAAAAAACAGAAAAACCAAATCTTTACGCCAGATTAGTGAAAAGACAGACATGGTAGCCATAGCCCTACCCAGAAGCTGTAAAGGTCCATATAAAAGACTCAGGGTGGAGATAGAAAGGCACAGGGCAATCAGGGGTGAAAAAAAGGGATACCATACAGAAAAAAAATGCAGTTTATACAGGTTACTACTATGTGAAAAGTGGAAATGACAAACAAAAAGCCTCCCAAAATATAATACACAACATTCTAATTTGGGGGAATATTTATCATTTTAACTAAAATAATCATAAATATAGTTTCAGTTATGCTTTGCACTTATGATCCAGTTTCACTAAAATAATGTGAACATACAGACTCAAAGACTACTGAGTAATATCCAGATATTCTTGAATAACAAGGTTTATCTCTTTTTCTTGTTTGTATCTAACAAGACAAGGTAGTTTAGGTAGATTTCAAACAAACACTGAAGAAAGCAAGGAATGCACCTAAAACTCCTGCACTTCAAAATTCAAGAAAAGATGTCCTTCCCAAGTCCATATATCAATAAAAATCCTTAAAAATGGTTGGTACATCTCATCTTTTTCACTCTACACACAAACACACACACTCCTACACTGGGTTGCTGGAGCAGCAGCCCTTCAGCTAAGAGACAGGATTTCCCAGACCTTAGCTTGATGTGGAGACTGGGGCTGCTCCATTCTCACAGGAAATACCAACTTGAGGAGATTGCACATGCAGTTAATTCCAGTTAGCAAATTATTTTCTAACAACACTAACAGTTAAAAAAACTCTTACTCTGAAAAAATCAGACATGGCTGCAATAAATGTAAATACAAGAACCTGAAGATTTTGAGATTAAGAATAAGAAGAAAACCTAAACTGCATGAAAAACAGTATTTTGCCAGACAAACATCAATAATAACAATGAGAAAACAGAGCGTATGGGACATATCTGTAATTTCTGCCTCTAGAACTCACAAAATACTGGTTCCAATATTCCTTAGAAATACTCAGCCCACTGACTTACATCTAATGTGAAAAACAAAAAAACCCAATTTTACTTCCATGTCAAGTAAGATGAGCACAGATGTTCGGCAAAAAGACCATACAAGGAAGTAAAGAGGTGAAGAACATGTCTTTATTTTCTAATTGTCTTTCAGCTATTGTTGAACTAATTTTATGGGACTTGAATCTTTAAAGAAAAACAATACTTACAGAAAATTGTGGAGAACTGAACTTATTCAAGGAACACTGCTCAGCTTACAAATCAGATTTTTCTACTCTGCTAGAATACCCACTGACTTACAAACAGGAGCAGTAAGAGTGACATCTCTTGATCTCAACTCAGGTCTTCACCTTACAGTGTGGGAAATTATCACTTAAAAAGAAAATTAAGCCTAGGAGGATAGTCTAATTTTGGTATGTTGTCACCATCAGGATTTTCTTTTTCCACACCATTCAAAAACTCTTTTAGTAAATAAGAACAGGGAGTTTACTTCCTCACCTCCTTTCTCCACTGTTGCTTCACTTTAACAGAAATATTATAATTTAGTAATACTTCTCTTTAGAGATGACTATAGTAAAAATCTCTTTTCCCTTTCGCACAGTGTTGTCATATTTGCTTTGAAACATATATCAGACAGACTCAAAGACCTTAGTGTGGGACAAAACCATAACATCAATGTTTCTTTTATATTTCAACAGCTGATTAAATGTCTCAGACGAAAGTTATGTGACATTTTAATCAAGACTAAGCTAACTTAGAGCAGCAGAGCTCATGATGGCACTTCTGCAGGCCACGCTTGGCAAATGTACCCTCTAAAATCTATTTCAGCCACCAAAAGGAGATGGGCATGAAGATCCTTGTATTCCCCACTTTTCATTACATATGGCTTGATTGCTCATGTTCTGATGGAGGGGTAGCTAAGCTGACACCAGCATTTTTCAGATACTCCTCCAAATACTGGTCATATTTAAGGATGGTTTCCGCACTGATACCACACATGAAAACTAAAAAAAAAAAAAAATCTGAACCCTTGTGTGGCCCAGGACTGTAGAGACAGGTATCAGCAGTTTGAGCTGTAACAGGAAGAAGCTGATAACTGCATAGCATTTGGAAGAATTATGGAATTCAATCATACAATTCAAGAGAGTCATGGAATACATGAAGAATAATTAGTCTCCATTAGCCAGGCTATTTTCAGTGACAGGACAAGAGGCAATGGGCACAAATGGAAACAAAGGGGGCTCCATCTGAACATCAGGAACCTCTGAGTGTGGCCAAGCACTGGCACAGAATGCCCAGAGAGGCTGTGGTGTCCCATTCCTGGAGATGCTCAAAGGCCTTTTGAACAGAATCCTGGAGAACAGGTGTCCCTGTTTAAGCAAGGGGTGAGACCAGGTGACCTACAGTGGTCCCTTCCAATTCTGTAATCTCACCCATTCTGTAATTCTAATACTTGTATTTCCCTGTGTATTCTATGTATATCCTTCCAGACACATGGATGGTTAGCTTCTTGACAAAATTAAGAAAATGGCAGATGAAGACTAAGCACCAGAAATGCAGGCACTGAGTGTAATTCCAATCTAAGACCTAGACTGTGAATACATGGATGAAAACAGAAGCAAGCACTGATACTTTGGTATTCATTTCTCAAGCTTGGACTGGGGCCCAGGCCAAAGTGAAAGAGTTAATAAAATTCCCTTACAATGTAAAAATTAATGTAATAGACCAGTTGTTCTCATGTGAAGGAGGATATAAGGCAGACTTTGTGAAACAGGAAAAAAAAAAGACCTAAAATGTATAAAAATTAATACTGTGATTCAGACTAAGGGAACTCCAGCTAAGAACTGGCTGATGCAAGGCTGACAGACCAAGTGGTGAGTGGGGGCTGAGACACGAGTAAAGTAATGAGAAATTCTTAAAGTTCGAGTTTACTAAAAGCACACCACAAAACTTGTATAAATGTACACTTACTGCAAAAACCTGGCACACAAACTATCCTCTTATGCTGTAAAAGATGCTTGTTGGGCACTTCTACTTCAACCACCAAGAAATACAGGACAGGAATCACTGAGCCAAAGCCCAGCTTGTTGAAGCAACACGGAGCTGCAGGGCTCAGCAGCTGAACAGCCACAGTCCATTAACAAAGAGCTGAAGGATCCAACCCCTAAGGTGACCAAAAGCTCAACACAGAAACAATGTCCCACCCAGCCAAGACAACAGTTACCTTAGGAAGTTGAGGCATAATGCTCACTCAGTTGCAAACCCTGTTGCACATGCTGCATCAGGTAAATTCCCCAAAGGCTGTAGGCAGCAATGAGGCCATGGCTTCAGCACAGTGAGGCTCCTGCCCACGGCACACAGCATACAGAGGATTACAGAATCACAGAATATGCTCAGTTGGAAGGGACCCATTAGGATCATTGAGTCCAACACCTGGCCCTGTGCAAGACATGCTGTCATCTCCTCTAAGGGGGTTCAAGAGCAACCCAGGATCAAAAGTTTTCTTGCAAACCTTCTCACCAGGGGTTGAATGATTTTTTGCTGTGTCTGTACAATTTTGTGAAGATGAACCACTGGCAAGTCACTACCAAAGAAAGAACTCATGTTCTTTCTTTTCCTTGCTGCAATGTATCTTGAGGGGAGGAGGAAAGGAAGAGAAAAGCAAAGCAAAGACCTAAAAGAAACAAAGACTGCAATCACTCAAGGGTTATTCTTTCAAAAAATGATTCAAGACCGTATTTGTAATAGCAATAAACACTTTAGTTATATGCTTAGTGTATTTCAGATTAGCAGATATGTTAGCAGTCTGTCATACAATACCTTTAGGGGCCAAATAGTTTGCTCAATTCAAGTATCTACTCTGAGACCCACAGGAGAGTAAGTAAAACAATTTGAGCCAAGTATTCGTGTAAAATACTTATTTTGCCAGCACCCTAAAGAAAATAAGCAGAAAAATCTCAAATGGCAACTTAAACACGAATATCTATTACCGGTTCCTTGTGGTCTATAAATCTAATCCTACTGCCCATACATCAGACTTAGCTGTGCCTTCTGCAACTTCTCAAGTGTCCTCTCTTTTAGGAAGTCTTAATCTGTATTATCTTTTCTTCTTCATGTGCATTTAAGGTGCAAAACTGCACCTTGTTTCCTGAATTTGTCTTTTTAAGACCTCGCAATGACTTTTAGTTTTCTCCTCTTCCTAATGTAATACACTAACATAAATCTAATCAAAGAAGTGGTGTGGCAGCTGTCCTGTAACAGATTCTGATGATCAGCAAATTTAGCACAAAGCCAAAACCAGAGAAGTTCAGTGAGAGCAATTTTAGAAGCAAAAAGGGCCATCATCCTTTCTGAAAGCACTTTTATTCTGCCAATGTCAAATTACCAAAAAATGAAAATTGGTTTTGATGCTAAAATTGTCCTTGATTTTGTTTTCTGCATTGTTGGCTTTTTAAAGCCATTTTTTTTAAAGAGATAGGTCTCTCCAATTCCTAGATTACCACTCAGAAAAATGCTTATGCAGTCCCTTCTGACAAACTTAAATAATGCTTTTTTTTTTTAAATGGTTAAATCATTCATCTAATATAGCAATATTCTGTACTCATTTTTATGAATTTTTACATTTTATGCCCACATAAGTGCAAATCTCTGAATTTGAAACATTTGTGAAAATTACACCACAGTCTAATAATAAAAAAACCCAGACTACTTACTATCATTCTTAGATAAATAAATTAAAAATGAAAAAATAACCTATCAATTATGAAAATAGCATCAACATAACCACTTATTGTATCCTTAGCTGTATCCGAAGTCTACAATTAGCTAATAATAAAATTCCTTTTTCTCTTTATTTCCAGGCAATGTTTTCCTGCGGTCAACAAACAGTACAGAAGGAAGGATTAGAAAGCTATCCCACAGAAAGAAGCATGAATGCTTATTAACCTCAAAAGACTGACTCAGAGGAAACTAAATTCCAAAACTTGACACATCCTACTTCTTGTATCCCAACCAGCTCTGTGGTTTCCACCATGATTTCTCATTCTCCAGCAAAAACACTGAACTATTTGGAACCAGATGCAGTTCAGATGGCAATGGAGATCCCAAAACACAGCTTTTCTGAGCCATGGACAGGCATCATCATCCAAGCCTGGGCTTACGCAGAGAGGCATGGTTAAATGCAGATGTTATTCTACTGGAGTTGCTTTGAAGTTTTCCAACTCATTTAAGAAAGTTGCTGCACAGTAAGAATGCTGTCAGAATGCTGTCATATGCAACAAAACATTTGTTGCTCACCAAAACCAAAACCACATCTTCAAACTTCTCTGCCTGCCCTTTGTCAGCAGGACACAATGAGGCATCCATTTTCCTGAACACAGGACTGTATCTTACAAAGAGTTGATTAATAAGAGTGATTTTTAAATCTTTTTCCTATGATACTACAATGCAAACTACTGATCTGGTAAGATATTTATGAGGCTTCATGCTTACTACATCTAAAGCATTAAACCCAATATATTTTCTCTTTTAAAAACAGGTTAAGTCACATGAACAAAAAGCTTATAAGAAAACAATTAGTGCATCATTTAACAAACACTAGCACTCCAAAAGTTGTCAGACGGGAAGTCAATATAAATCCTTTAAACAAAAGGACTTCAAAAGTGCTGAACAACAAAAACTCAGGGAAGATAACTGTATGCTAAAATACATTAATATTTTACCATCTGTTCAGCAGCTGCTTGCAAAAAAGTCTCAAAACCTTCTAATGATTAAAACAATTTTATATTTCCAATGAATGAATGGAGGATGCATCTCAAAATAAACAGATTCAGTTTCCATTGTCTCTATAGTAGGAACAAGAAACAGTCAAGAATAGGAAGATGGCTTTTCATGGTCATGAACACACAAAGTTCCCCATGATGTGAAATGTGCCACCATCTTTTGTCTGAAAAACATACAATAAAAGCTAACAAAGGATTGCTACACTTAGGAGGTCAAACCATGAAACAATCACATAGTATCATGAGATGGCTCATCAGGTTAGAAGATTTCCAGCCAAATAATGGAATAATGGAATCATACAATGGAACTGTAAAGATCATCCAGTTCCAATCCCTCCACCACGGGCAGGGACACCTTCCACATACCAGAATGCCATTCAACCTGCCCTTCAACACTTCCAGGGATGGGGCATCCACAACTTCTCTGAGCAACCTGTTCTAGTGCCTCACCCATCACCCTCCTACTAAAGAATTTCATCCTAACATGCAATCTAAGCCTTACCTCTTCTAGTTTAAAACCATTCCCTTCTGCTCCACCATTATCTGCCTGTGTAAAACTCACTGCTTCTTTTTTATAAGCTCCCTTTAGGGACTGGAAGGCTTCAATGAGGCTTCCCCAGAGCCTTCTCTTCCCCAGCTCTCTCAGCCTGTCTTCACAGCAGAGGTGCTCCAGCCCTCTGACCATCTTGGTGCCCTTCCTCTGCACTTGCTCCAGCAGGTCAGTGTCCCTTCTGTGCTGGGACCCCAGAGCTGGAGGCAGCACTGCAGGTGGGGCAGAGCAGAGGGGCAGGATCCCCTCCCTCACCCTGCTGGCCACACTGCTTTGGATGGAGCCCAGAATACTTCTGTCTTTCTGGGCTGCCAGTGCACATTGCTGGGTGCATGACCAGCTCTGCATCCACAAGAACACCCAAGTCCTTTTTCACAGGGAAGGACTGTCCATGAGTTCTTCCCCCAGTCTGTGCTCATGTCTGGGGTTACCCTGACCCAGATTCAGCACCTTGCCTTTGGACTTGCTGAACCTCATGAGATTCCTATAGGCCCATTTCTCACGTTTGTCCAGGTCCCTCTGGATGGCATGCCATCCTTGTGTTGTGCCAATTGCCCCACTCAGTTTTCTGCCATCTGCAATCTTGTTCACAGTGCACTTGATGGCTCTGTCGGCATCATTGATAACAATACTGAAGAACAACAGTCTCAAGACAGAGCCCTGAGGGACAACACTCATCACTAGCACTGGCCTCAGCCTGGACATAGAGCCACTGACCACAACTGTCCAGCTGTGTCCATCCAGCCGAGTCCTTATGAACTAAATAATCCACCCTTCAAATCTATGTCTCTCCAATTTGGAGATAAGGATGTCACGTGGGAAATGAAAAATCATCCTCATCCATTTAAGACCAGAATTAAAAGTGAATTCTCCCAAGTATTACCATGGATTTCTAAGTTCAGCATTTAGAAAGTTTCTGATATGGTCAAAAATTTTATGTTCATACTAGGAATGACTGCCTTCTTTAGAGTAAACATTTTCCACAACCTCCCATGGCATCTAAGCCATTCTGTTAACCACAGACATATGTTGCATATTACTATTTGCAGTAACAATCTGCTTGCATTCACAGTCTTTTATTCTGATTTATCAGTGAACCTCTGTCACACAATGCATATTCACTTCAGTGGTTTTGGTTTATTAAGTTTTTGTCCTGTCTTTGTTAGCTAGCTTCTTCCAATTTTTTGAAGTTAACAATTAAAAACAAACAACACTCAAACAGTCAATGACATAAAATGGTAAGTAGAAACAAAAGAATGCCATTGTGAAATTTCAAATAAACATGATCTAACAGTTCTAGTCTCACTGTTATGCTCTCAGGTCCCTCGTATTACAGAAAATAATTTGTTCTATGTATCATATTTTATCTGCACACACTAATACTACCACACTTTTTTAATGATAATTTCAAACAATACTATTTAAACTACTAGGAAAAGGAAAAATAGTTAATTCAGCCAGTTTAATGAATCCAGTATATCCCTTTTCATCCTTCTAATGAATCGGCAATTCACTGAGGCAAACAGTGTTTGCTGTCCTCCTTTCTGCTTTCCCAAAGAGATCGGACAGAATCAGACTTCTGTTTTGCCATGGTAAGCCAGACTTGATTTTTCAGACAGCAAAATTCCTGATGATTGAATGAAGGACTTCTAAATGATAGCCAGCCAGATGATTAAAGCTTCTTCTGCTAAAACAATGAGAAACACTTAATTTGCCTAAATCAATACCCAAGCACCAGCCACAGAGTCCATCAACAGCTCACACAAAGAAATGAGATGCAGCATCATCTACTTGAACGCAAGCAAGTAGGTATCAGGAGTGTGGGATGGGGCAGGGAGCAGATTTGAGAAAAGGGAGATGGTGATTTAGGTAGAACAGGTGTGAACCCTCAGTTTTGGTTCCCTATTTTGTCAGATGCTTTGTCTTTGAAGGAGGCAAAGAAAGCCAGAAAGAAATCATTCAGCTTAAGGGTCACTGTCTATTCTGCTGCTGCTTTGAACATAAAGACTGTGTGCTACCATGTGTGCTAAAAATAAACAAAGCAAATTTTTGCAATATATTCTTTTTCTGGATTTAATCAATTTTTTCACATTCCCACTGTCCTTTTCCAGTTCACAGAGATTGCTTTCCTCAGCTTTTCTAACAGCACTGCTTTTGGAAGCAGCACAAGGTAACCTGGATGCTGTCCTGTTTGGCCTGCTGTGGTCTTGCAGTAAATTTTGAGAAAAAACACTGCATCAGCACAATGTCAGAACTCAGGTTCCTTTGCAAATCACAGGAAGCAAAGAATTTTGCAAGTTGGCAAAGCATCAGAAGAACATCATTGTAGTCAGGAGTGCAGCAGTTACAGATCACAAAGAAAAGCCTGAGGACATTGAGGGATGCAATTCCAAGGGCATGGGTTTTACCACCACCACCAGATAGCGAGCAGACTTTTTAAGTGGTGCTTTTCAAATGAGGGCCAATGGGATTTTTCCACCCTGTCACTCAATATTACAGAGTTAGCAAACATTTTTAATTGATCTATCTGGTTGTTCCCATCCTTCAAATAACCTCTGTTGACCTATCACTCTAGGCTGTATACTGCAAACTCTGCCTCTGCAGAGTTCCACATTAAAACACTGCTGGTTTCCTCTGGAAATTAAACAAAAACCTTCTAACTGCACTTTAGGCAATATAGCACCAACACACATGAAGTCTTTTAGTCAACAACCTTTCAAAACACACACTTTTTTCTCTCTCAGAAAGTGTTGTTTAAAGCTGAAGTACTATATCTCTTCTTAAATCCTGGAAAGCATTCAGCTTCCCTTCACCATCACAGTTCATTTATCTTCCAAGAAGTTTCTGAGTGCTTGCTACAGAGAGGAAATTTTTAAAAGGCACAGAGAGAGACAGAAAATGTCATGGTGCCTGACACTGGGCTCTGTCCCTGACTCAGCCAGGCTGCACCTCGGGGAAGGCTGCACTCAGACCCACACTGGAGCCATCATTTCAGCTGGCCACCACTTTCGCACCTGGAGTTGTGAAAATGTGAACCATTTCAGGTTCACAGGCACCACAAAATTATATGCTCATTTTATTCAGGATTTAAAAAGTGTTTCTCCAGAGAACAGTTTTGTTTCTTTCTGATTTCCACCCGAACATACAGAAATTTTCAAGAAAGCATCTAGATACAAAAGACCTTGTAAGCTAAAGTTATACAGAATGCAGTGAGCACATTCCACAATCATAGTGAGTGATTTTTTTTTTTTCAGTTCCTCTCATAGTCACCTTAGTTCTATTTTTGAAAACAGAAATCCTTGTATTGAATACCTCCTCCTGATCCTCTCCTCCCACAGCGGAAAAAAAAAAGTTAAAACCAAAAAAGAATGCATTGGGATGTCTGGCATAATCATGGCTGAGACACAGCTAAGGGGCATTTAGGTATCCAAGAGAGAAATGTGTAAACCTTTTTAAAGTATGAGTTGCCCACACCTTCCTCTGAGGCAAAATGGGAACATAACCTAGAACTTTCTGTGACCTTGCAAATAAAATGTAAAAAAAGCAAAGTATCTGTTTGTGGCCACTAATTTTTTTTTTCCAAATAAAGAGAAACTTCCACCTTCTGTGAGGCTGAAAATATTCAACCTCCCACTTTAACTCAGTCTTCAAAAACCTTCAATACTTTGGCAACAAAAGATACAGAACCTTGTATGAATGTAGACAAGTAAAGAAAATGCATGCAGCTCTAAGGTTTACGTCACACTGATATATCTTAAATGTAACAGATTACCACTTAAATTTAAAAGAGACTAGAGAGCAACATAGGTAATTAACCAATTTGAGGTCAATGTTCAAAATGCACACATTTGGGTGTGAGAGCCACCAAGGCAGGGGTGAGATTCAGTTTTGAGAGGATCAGCTGTTAGCATTGGAAGGTAATGGAAAAGAAAAACTATCATCTGAGAGTTCATTGAACTTATTTTCTGCCCTACTGAGTGAGTTTTTCTTCTTTAAATTCATTCTGGCCAAATACAGATATTTACATAGATCTCATTTTGCAGCAGGTAATAAGAGAAAGTCTTTACACATGAAAGTTGTTTCGTCACTGATTACAAGAGTTTTAAAGGTTTTTTTTCCTTCACTTAGCAGCAATTTCATTTTTCACCATCTATCCAGCCACACCATTCTGTGAATTGTAATTCACTCATCACCAAGCAGAGGCAATCTAATCCTTATCTCATTAGTCAGCACTGGTTCCTCAGCTTCATTTATTATTTGTTCTGTCTGAAATACTTCAGATGATGGATAGAGAGGAATTAATATGGGGAGTTTTCACAGATGCATATAAACATTTAATATGGCCACATGACGTGAAGACTGTGGACTGGGTCCAGTTAATTCGGGCCAAGGCATTGGCTTCTGCAAATGCTCAGTGAGAGTATTTGCTGGAGGAAGGGGGTCTGTAACACCCGTGAAACACATTCATTTTGAGAAAACTAAAAGATACTTCAGGCTCCTACTTTTTTCAGCCTGATGTGAAAGGAACTGAGTGATTTTCTGTCCTAGTCTTAGGAAGCCTTTCTTGGAAGCATCTCCTTTCCTCTTGAGACAAAATCAGCACCAGATGAAAACAGCCACAGTGGATGCAGTGACACAGAGGCAGGGGAAGCTGGCATGCCCTCAGGTCCCAACCCCACACCAGCATCCATCTGACAGATCATCTCACTGTGGGGCTGAACCCAACCCACCAAACCTAGCCTCCTACCCACTCCCTCCTTATTTCCCTCCTACTGATGGGCAGCACACTGTTTCCAGCAGGGATCCTCAGCGAGCTGACAACAGGAAAGCACGTAAATGACAAAGGGTGAGGAAAGAGAAACAGCGCCAGAGCCCATTGCTTCAATCACCAAAGAAATTGAGGAGCAGTTGGCAGCACTGGAGCTGTTTCTCACAGGAGCATCTGCTTGGCACTCAGTTCTCATGCTTCATGTGGCTGCATTCCATGCATCTGTTGCCATATGGGAAGGATAGAAGGCAACTGAGATGGGAAGATCTCGGAACATCAGAATTATTTCTGTCTTTCTAACATTTGTCTTTACATCAAAGGAGTTTTGGGTTGGCTTTTTGTTTGTTTGTTTTCTTGTTTACTTTTTTAGTACAAGGACAAATTTGACCAATTTGGCCATGGTTTGGAGAAGGCTCCAAAAAGACCATGGAAGATGGTGGATACCTATTGACAAGATATATCAGGGCTCCAGAAGGCATAGAAACTAAAACACTGACTTTTGTTAGAAGATTTTGGCAGGGGCAAAAGCCACCTTGAATGAAATTACTTCAAAATGACTGTGGCAACAACCCTCAGGAGGAATTTCAATTTCTAGTGAGGAGGGGAAGAAAATAAAAGTAGGGAAAAAGCAGTAACATATGGAAAAGAAAAAAAAAAAGTCATATTTAGGAGGGACAAGCTGCACTCAGAATTCGCAAAAATAAATCTTTTTTTAAGACCCCAGCTGGGGTGGAATTGTCTCCCATACAGGTAAGTTAAAGTTGCACAAGGTTTTATCTCATAATGACAGAAAATTAAATCTTCTGAAATTTAATCTTTCAGTAGATAAGCCTAATGATAACAGGAACTTGAAAAAAATTATTAAAATATGTCACAAGATTTAGCTGCATCTTAGATGTCATCTTCATTTAGAGAACATGCTTAAATCACCAAAACAAGACCTGAACCACCCAGCTAGAATTATTTAGGAATGATAATTTAATCAAATTATCTACTGAATACAAAACCTGGTCATTCTAGTGTACAGGGTTGCAAAATCAGCTGATTACTTAGACATGTTTTCTCCTGTTTTTAATTGCTACAAAGGTTACTATGCCATTTACTCTGTACTAGCATTAGGCTTTCACAACTAAAGGAAATATACCGTGCTATAGCATACTATAATATATCAACATACCATAGAGTATACTATGCTATAGCACACTTTTGAAAATACTACCCTCTTAAAAGACATTTCTTGCCATCCTTCTTCAAGATTTGGCTTGTGTCAGACAGTTAAAAATTTTATTAAAGCATAAAAATAAATCATAAGAAAAAGTTTCTCTGTTCTACAGCAAGAAAATGACTGTAAAAACCCTGTAAAAAACAACAGCAAAGAAACAAAGAGCTTTTAATGTTTAACACCCTGTTTGGGTTTGAAAAACTCTCACTGAAGAAGGCAGGGATTGTGCGTCAGCAGCTGAACTTGAGACTGCAACCAGGAAAAGCCACTGTGCAAGTGTGGAGAAAAAATAAAAAGAGCACAGAAAGATTAACAGCTTCTCCAAAAAACTACATAATAAGCTACAGAACAGAATGCCATTTCCAGAAAAGATAAGAAACTATTGCTTTTTGGTTACAACCAAAGCTTAGTCTAAGATTTCAATCTAGCACTTAGTTGCAAAAGAGCCATCTAAGGCGAGAGCAGGATATGGGCAAAATGCTTTGCTAAATCAGTTTCTAAATGTTTCATGAACAAAGAGTGATTTCAGAAAAATAGAACACTCCACATTTGAAGATGCTTTTGCATCAAGACACCATACATAAACAAGATTTTGAAAACTGGATTTAACCTTGCAATTCTGCTAATGGAGTTTCATACACTGACAAGGTGTCCTGTTAGGGAGTGTACAAAGGTTGCATCCCCCTGGGCATCTCCAGCTTTGGCTTCTATGGAAAAGTAAGTAATCATTTGTTAATTCAACTGTTATTGCTTTGACTGCTTCTGTTTTCTCAAGTAAAAATTTTGACTGGTGAAAAAGAAAAGTAATTGTTACCCAGGAAGGAAAGCAGCATATATTAAAACACTTCTCAGGCAAAGACATTGTTCCTGTATGGTGTGAAATGAGACCCAGTGAGGAAAGTATTTCATGAATGTTAATCCAGGTCCACTGAGCCTCAGTCCAATACCCACAGGTTTGCATACATCAGTTCCACTAAATTACCCTTCTATGCCTGTCTATCTGAGGTAATAACAATGATTTTCTCTTCACCATTACTCTGCTTTGGTGGAAGTTATACTAATGTATGTATGTTTATTTTACATACAAGTTCCTTCCATCATTTGTCTAATAAAATATAAATTAAAAAATACTCTGCAGAACACGGATGCAAAAGAAAACAACTTACTGTAATTTCCACTCAAAACTTGACAAACCATACCAGGAACACTAAAATCAAAGATGGCAATGTAAGACTAATTTTTACTACCCTTTGTCTTTTCTTATTAAAAAACCCTGAGGATGGGAGTCTTCAATTTAACTTTGATATGCTCTTCTAAAGACTATGTGCAAATGGGCTTAATAATTATGATTTCTGGCACCTTACTTGATTTTTTTAATACCTGCTGCAACTTGAATCTGGGGTATGTATTTATCCCGGAGCTGTAAGACAGAGTGCACTAATGCCTGATACAATGCAAAGAATGCTACTGTCTGCATAGTTTACGTATGAATGGGGGGACACCAGCTCCTACCTGGAAAGCAAAGTCTACAGAGCCCATGCCTTGGCATGTATATAAATTTTTGACCCTGAGACGCACTGAAACTTCAGCAAGTGCTGGTGCAGTCAACAATAGCTGTGATTTCAAGTGCTCCAAATCCAGTGGGCAGCAGTCACTGAACCAGAGCCAGCTCAGCTCCTTTGAAAAGCCATCCATGTGGTCCAGGTTCTGAGCAGTACTGGAAGAACGAGCTCCAAGAGCCAGGTGCTGCAAGAAGCCATCTGTCAACTGGGACAACTGAGCTATTATCCTGAGACAGTTTATCTCATCTTTTAGTGGCTGTTCTGTACTTTCAAAATAGTCTAGTAACATCTGCCATACTATTTAGACATCCTAGAAGTGTTCTCTGCTTTAAAAAAACCCCACATTATCTGAATTCTAAAACTTGGAAGAGTCAACTACCTGCTATCCCCTGCAATATGGTAAAAATGCTGAAAGCAATCACTGAGCAGTAATGATTGGGCAACAGTGGGGTTGAAAATGTTTTCTTTGTGTCAAGCATATCACATATGCTGTGAAGCTGGAAGATTAGAACGTGAAAATCTAGGATGCAGATGCATGCATTAAACTGCAATTTAAGGACACCAAGCCAGAAGGTCACCCTTTCCAGGCATGGGACTAGGGCTGTCCTACAGAGGAGATGGCCTGCAGTGTGCCAGCTCCTGTCAGGCAGGGCAGCAAGCAGCTTCTTCCGTGAAAGGCCTCAGGGATTGAGGAGCAAGTTCATTGTGGGAAAATTCAGACTGTCACTGTGAAAGCAACTTAAAACTGTCAATTTCCTAATCACACTGCCTGCTCCCTTCAACACTCACAAACCAGGCTGTTTCTTTTTTATTCCACTGTGCTACAGTATGCAAGCGAAAGCATGCCTTCCTGCTATCAGTACATCCACATCAACCAGTGATTGAGCCCAACCAAGTTCTTCTGGAGGAAAATAAGAAATGGAAAAAAAGGGATCTATTGATTCAATAACAGGAATAGGTTATGTTATTTGTTCCAGAAAGGCCTGACATACTTCACCTTTTCAGCTTTGTATTTCTTTCACTGATTTTATGTGGATGATACACATGAAAATATCTTAAAAAATATAATTCAAAGCAGGTATCCACTTGCCATAGTCCAGTGAAAACCAGATTGAAATAAAATTTATAATTGAAATAAGATATTAAAATGTTTACTATGAATTTCTGATTGAAGAGTTGCATTTCATTCCATAATTCCCTGTGACGCTAGGCACAGCTGTGGTCTGCTTGCTTGTTAAGAAGAGAAGTTACATTTTCAAGCATCATTGCTTTGCTGTCCTGAAAAACCCGGTAATATTTCCTTCAAGGGAGAACACACAGACTTGTCAGGGGCAGCCTCACACAGCACCAAGACTGTAATGCAAAGTATCCTTTTTCAGAAGCAAGTGTAACACAACAAAACATATTTTGAGAAATAATATTTGTGTAGCAGTCTGTAATATTTTAAAATGTTCTGCTACAAGAAAAAAAACCGCAACAAAACAACAAACCTCTAACTTTTAACTCGCAATGCTGTGGATATTTCAGCTCCTCAAAGTATCATATTATCGTACTCTCAGACAACCCAACCACCCAGCCTGTTATATTAAATATGGGAGTAATTTACAGGCCAGACTTTAGGTCTAGTTTTACAAAAGCAGTCCCTCAGCAGAGGGATGTCAGACTCATTGACCTGGGCACTGAGTGACAACCTTCTCCACAAAACAGAAGAAGGGAGAGAGAGAGAGCTAGAGAGAAAAAGATGAAAAATTATGTAAAGCCAGTATTCATAAATGCTTGTCCTCATTTTCAAAATACACCTACATAAAACTTTTTATTTTTTCCCTGTGGTTGTATGCAACATTCAGCAGAGGAAAAATCATGCTGTTACATATTTGCATATTTTGAATCTCTAGGAGGATTCTATAGAAATGCTAGATACTGGTACTATACTCTTTCCAGTTCACATCTCTCTTCCTCACAAAGAGAAAAATCCTGTAGATGATTAAAGACACTTTCTCATGACAGAAATCCCACCCACCTCCCAGGGAGAAGGGTGCTAGGCTTGAGCTCTGCTAACACTTCAGAGGGGACACGGGCTCAGGTACATTCATGCAGCTGTTGAGCTCTGGCAGGGCTCAGTGCTGTGCACAGATCCATGGGCATGGACGCGTACTCTGGTTATCTTAAGGGATACAGATCCCTAAAGTGGGACTTAGCACAGTCAGTCACCCCTAGCCAATTCTGAGCCATCCACTTCTGCTCTCACATCTTCTGCTACGGGGCAGATAACAGGTTTAGATGAATGTGGATTTTCTGGATTAATTTCCAATCAACTTGGTTCTCTGGTCTAGCTCACCATGTAGCTGGACAAATACTGCTTGCTGGGAGCAGGAGGACGGGACAGACACTGCATTTCTATTACACTGAAGCAATTCTGGATCCAACCCCACATTACCAGGATTCAGCTGTGCCTGCAGTTCAAGCACAGCCAGGCACACTGAATTTTAACTTCTCTCAGTGAACCAAGGGCATATCCAGTTCTGGCATATTAGAAATTGGTTTCAAGTTATCAAATACAGCTGTAAGCAAATATTTGATACAAAAAAAAAAAGGAGGTATTTTCATAGTACATGATAATTAAAAAATTAAAATACATTTCATCTGCTATAGAAAGTAAGAAACAGATGGGAAGAAAGGGTGGGGAAGATGAGGGCTGCCCACAGTGAGAACACAATGGGTTGTCTTAGAAGTTCCTCTGAGGAAACCACACTGAAACAGTAAACCTCCAACACGGTGAGCAGGATCACTGCTAACGTACAGAGCCGAAGGGCCAAATTAATTCCTTGTGTAACCCCAGTGACTTCAAAGGAGTTAGCCCACAGATGAGTTTGGCTTAAGGAATTTTGAAATGGACCCTAACCAATTCTCCCTAAGTAGATTTCAGATCTGTGGCTTCTTGTGTTACAAAATTGCCTTGGCTCTGCACTGTTACTGTGTCCTTTATCAGCATTTTTATTCATAAAGAATGACTAAGAACTCCAAACCAGTAGCACCACCTGATTAATATCATCCACTCTTCAAAGCATTTGTCTTAACACCAGGGGTTGTTGTTTTTTCAAGCTGGTGGGTCTCAGCACTGATGACTTCATTGTGTGGTCCGTCTGGTCAAATTTGCTGCTGAAATCCAGTCTTTTTGCAGCTGAAGGGTAATATTTTAAGTTAGTCATGAGCAGGGATTGAATGCTAAACTTGACCTTTCCACCTTTTCCAGTGTGTGTATTTCTGTGCTTCCTCTGCAGCCTCTGGATGCCCATGTGCAGTCTGCTTCTTCTGGCTCCCAGAGAGACAAGATTAATATTGCCTTGTCACGTATCGATAGCCAGCAGCGCAACATAAACAGCCAAAAAGCTGTAATGAGTCCTACTTACTATCTTTATATAAAACAGGATTTATAGTGACAGACTGCATTTCCAGCAGCCAAAAGATGTGCAAGGAGGCATCATACAGTCTAATTTGACTGCTCATCTCGGCTTCGGCTCTAACAACACTTTTGGGTGGCTGGGACTAAGTGCACCATTTTTATACATCTCTCCCCTAATTGTTCAAAAAGCAGCATGTCTGCCAAACACCACCTCTGCAGCCAAAATAATACTTTAATACTCATAAATGCATTCAGGTGTGCTGCACTGCTGAAGCAGTTCCAGTAATTTAAGGGGGGAGAAAGGAACCACTCTGCACAGGTAAGGTAATCACTATTGGGCCCACAGGCATCTATACAGCCCTTAAAATAGAGCCTATATGTTTTTTTCCACGGTCTGAGCAAAACCATACTCAATCTAGAATATCTTTCTCTTCAGAAGCTTTGCTGTGACAGTGTGGGTGGCTGAAAGAATTGTTTGAATCTGCTTTGTCCTCCACATCACTTCTTTCATTGCAATTTTTGTACATCTTACAGGATATTCTGTTTTTCATCAAACTAGGACAGACTTTCAGACTGCACTGCTAAAGCCTGACCAGCCAAACTTTAGAAGAAAATGTACATCAAAAAGTGGTATGAAGGTAAAAACCCTATTAACAACATATATTCATGGCTCAATTCCAACTTATATCATATGCTTTTTACTACTCTCTTCATATAAACTCATTCAAATTCACAGCAAAAAATCAGTGACTATCAGCAAAACAAATAATTTAACTGGGAGCAAAAGGCATTCAAAATATTTAGCTTCCATGCTTACAGTGAATGGCAAGTAGATAATTTGTATGGTGAAAGACCTATTTTCTATTTTGTTAACAAATTCATTATGTCTGGCTCATTGTTTTCATTAAGTAAGTACATCTGGCTGCAGTAAGGAAAGCATGATGATTATTTTATACGTGATTTTGCTCATCATTTCAGAAAAAAGGTGAAAATCGATTCTCAATAGAAGTCAAAACGAAAACTGAGGAAGACAGGAATTGCCATATTAAATCAGAGTGGAGGCACTAGTGCTTGACAGCTGTACAGCCCAGCTGCTCGAGAGACAGCTGTAAGACCTCCATCACAGACAGATGTGGGATAGTCAGCCAGCATCCTGAGGCACATCTTGATCTCCAACAGATAAGAAACTGGATTATGACAGATAATGGTTTACTATAGCTTCATGAACAGTAACCAGACACAGATTTACAGCAAATGAGGAGGATTCACAGACAGGGGAGAGCTCTAATCCCATTCCTTTGGTATATTAGTATGTCCAAAAGCTTAGCAAAAGCAAAAGAAAAGTCAGGTATTTCCTTCCCCCTCCCTTCCATTTCAGATCTAGATGAAGCATAAGAAGAGAAAGCATCCAATGAATATGAGGATGTCTGGAAATTCACCACAGATTAGGAAGGGAGTATGCACTACTATCTTACTCTGGGATATATCTGTAGGACCCATATAGTTTTCCTTTTCTCTCCACATGCTCTGAAAAACTGAAGGAAAATGAAGGGTGTCTCAGCATTGAGCTGAAAAAAACATTCTTCCCCTCCTGTCTTGCTATATCCATTATTTGAAGTCATTGTCTACATTACACGCCTGCATAAATAAAAATTAAATGCAATTCTCACATACCTAACTAGGAAAACACACATGCGGCCTCATTTCATGACTTAAGCTAATCATTTATAGTCACTGTGGTGCTGTTATCTACTATCTAAATGACATGGAAAATTACCACTATCAGTGTCCTAATGCTGATATATTATCCCTATCAGGAGTAATTATTTGGTTTCACATGCAGAGTTTTAGTCAGTGTCTGGGGTCTATGCCAATAAGCATCAACATCAAATAAAAGGGTAGTCATGATACAAGAAGACCTTTACCACTTTGTGATAACTATCAGTAAATCTCTAAGAAATTTGTGTCTCTTCTTCAGGGCTTTTAGATTTTTTAGAAAATACTAAGTGACCAAAAAAAAAAACTTTCTGACTTTTTTTAAATCCCTGAACAAAGCTGAAGCTTCTCTTTTCATCTAGGTATCTAATAATTATCTTAGCAAACAAATGTATAGTGAATTATTTCAAAACACTGAAGTGCATTAGAGTCCTTTCCAGTGTTCAAAACAAATTAACAAATATTAACTACCTATTTATTTTATAGTATTATGATTAACTATCAAAGTAAATCATAATACTATAAAATAAATAGGAATTTCTTAAATGATAATGTAACTGGAAAGGCTCTGAGTTATTCAATTTAACTAGCTTAATCTTCTGAAATTCCTAAGTCAGAGCTATTTAGAGCTGTTTTACTGCAAATTCACTATCTTCTTTAAGGGGTCCTATGGGAAAAAGCAAAATTTGGTTTGATGAAATAAAACTTGACAGCTGTACCTCTGCCTTCGAACATCACAGAAAATTCACTGAATGGGACTAAATCACACAAGTTGTTTTCATTGGTTGAATTTTTTTGTTGGTTGGTTTGTGGGTTTTGCACATAAGCATTTTACTACTAACCCTCTCCTCCAAAACAGAGCTGTAAGGTTTTTCTCAGGTCATTTACGGAAACAACTGTTGCTGGACAAAGAAATCTGAATAACCCAGATGTACCATTCATCTGTGAAAAAAGCTTTGTCTCCAGTGATTCAGCATATTACTGGCCTGAATTTTAACTTTTTAGTGAAATTTATTTTGGTGACTCTTAGGATAGGAATAAACCAAGGTCAGTCCCCTTGTTCCCCCGGTCTGGGACCAAGCACCAGAGCAAAAATTAATTGTCATATACAGAGTTATTTTATTCAGGCTAGTAAATAAGTGCACAAAATCAAGTGAATTGTCACACTGAAGCCATTGAAACGAAGCCTACTGCAAAATGAAACTTCTTTTTCTCCACCTGAAAGGATCTGCAGGATATCGTCAAACATCCTAAATACAAAAATGATACACCCCAATTTTGGCCCCAGTACCAGACTTCAGGAAGGCAATTCAGTCGATGCACAAAATGCAAGCCTCAAGAGCACGCTACTTGTCTTTTATGCATTGGTTCTCCTGGAGACAAGCAATATGTAATTCTCCAAGTCTGAAATGCTATCCTACAAGTTACATATATCAGTCCAAAGAGATAAAAACTAAATCCCTTTCCTAAGCATGTAATGATCATCATCCTAGATATTTTCATATGTTTAAAAAAGACATTAGCTCCAGAGATTACACATTACAGCTTAATCATTATCAACCCCCTCCCCACCATTTATGTTATAGGACAACTATGAAAGAACTTTATGTTCCTTCAATTAATAATTAAGGGCTGCATTCCTACCAAGGTCTTTTCCATAACACCACCGAGGCCAGTGTCCCATCTCTATTCTGCAGTGCTACACATTGATGTTTCAGCTCGTAGCATTGCACACTGCTGGAAATCTTCTGTCAGCTCCCGTAAGAGTCAGATGACCAAATATAGCTCCCTTAATGAACTCATTCACTGCACATAAACATGGTATAAATAAATATTTGACACGCAAGTTTTATGCGTTACTTCCACTGAATCCTCACCAGGATCATGAGAGCACTGTATACAAAAAAATGAAAGTTAAGAATTTAGTGACACAAAAGTAAGGGACTCAGGAGAGACTGACTGGAGGAAGACAGAAAAATTACGTATAGCTCATATCCCATATGATCTACAAATACATTTTACTTCTAGCCAAATGGTCCTCCACTCTGGAAAGCTTTATTAATACCAACTTTCCAGAAGGGCATCAGATTTTTACATTGCAAAACACACAACAATGCTCTAAAATACATGAATCTTCATTTTTGGGTTCCTACTCGTTAATAAAAGATGATAAATTCAACACTTACCAAACTCTGAGAACAATGCATGGTTAAGATTTAAAAGGTGTTACAAAAATGGTTTTATTTGAGCCATCTCCTATCTACAAGTTCCATCTTCCAAGTAACATATGCCAAAAGACCACAAAGGTAAGGGTGTATGTTTGTGTTATAAATAATGATAGTTTCACTTACCAAGTGATAGATTCTTCAGTGATACCTAACAAACAGCTCCAGAAATCAGACAAAAACAGAGTGGCTGCCACTGAAACATAATTTATATAGGGGAATTACCTGAGTACAGTTGCTTCATGAGCTATGAATGCACATGCCTCCATGCACATGTATATGCAATTATGGCATATGGTACGGTCTATTCACGTATACATGCGCATGCACACACATTTTTTTAGGATCATGTATAAATTATATATATTTTAGAGTAAAAGAAATTTAAACGTGTGTGTCAGTGGGGATGCTGGTTTGATATTTTTAAAGGGACTTGGTTGGTTGCTTCTGATTTTTAAACAAGATAGCAGCATATTGCACATAGTCGTGATGGGAATACTCAGGAATGAAATACCTCATACAGAATAAACCACATAAAACACCACACCAGTGAATCCTTTCGCAATATAAAAAGTAATCTCGAAAAACTCTGTATAATTTATACTGAACTTAACCACGCAAACAAAATGAGATTGCTTAATGGGACATAAACTCTGTCTTCTTCTCAGCTGAAAAGCTTTAAGGCAAATATTGTTTCTGCTGGAATTCACCAACTACTCATATTTTACTGTTTTTGGGGTTTTTTCCTGAACTGTATGCATGACGTCTAAGCAGCAGAACAGTTATCTAAGAATACTATGTACATCTATGTAAATCTGTGAAGAAAGATAATGATCTCATCAGCCTATAACAAAAAGGGAAAAAATCCTGAATCTCTAGGAACTGTATCACCTGGTCAAACATGTAACAAAAAATGAAAATATGTCACAATATTTCAAATATTGTCTTAAGGAAGTCCTTATTTTGCAGGTCTTGTAATATACCTCATTATGGCATCAATTTCAGTATCTCTTCCTGAGAAATTCATTCAATTCAGTAAAATTTCTGATGGCCTAAAGACATAACTGATGTTATTTATCTTTCCCACACCAACCTGTACATCTGTATAGCTTTAAAGCACATTCTGATGGCTTCTTACAATTTTGCTATTAACATAGAATATTATTTTTATAATATATATAATGTTATTATATAATTTTGCTATTCCTGCAAAAGAAATCTTTGCTCTGTGCAGTCAGTGGTTCACATTTAAGCTGCATCTTATTCTGCAGCTCTTTATTCAAAAAACTTTTTTTTCCATATACTGGAGTTAATGAATCTTTTTTTGATTTTTTTTTTTTTTTAATGCCTGGGGTAGTAAGCAGGATTCAGATTTTGGTAAAGATTGAGCATGTGACTACACTTGCTTACAACACTTAAATATCAATACATAAATAATTAGCCAGGCTAACTGTGCTTTGGGGGATTTCCACAGGCAGTAAAATTCAATGTTTCTCATTCAATGAGGAGATGCTTTTTGGAGCTTGCGGTGGTACAACACACACCAGTTCCTTCAGTTTTAGCAAGAATATCTGATTTGTGTTGTACTTCATCTACACAAAGAATGTCGTACTTCAAGTACACAATGATGTTGTACTTCATCTGCTTAATCTACACAAATAAATCTATTACTTACAAAAATTAATATCCATGATTTTAAAGTGTAGAGAAAGTGTGAAGAAAGGTCAAACACAGGAAGACTCCACAAGAACAAAAATGAAATGTGTCCAGAGGAGGCAATGAGGCTGGTGAAGGGCTTGGAACACCAGCCCTGTGAGGAATGACTGAGGGAGCTGGGAGTGTTTAGCTGGAGAAAAGGAAACTCAGAGGTGACCTTATCACTCTCTACAACTTCCTGAAAGGTGGCTGTAGTCAGGTGGGCCTGGTCTCTTTCACCAGGCAGCAGCGGACAGAACCAGAGGGCACAGTCTTAATCTGGGCCAAGGGAAATATAGGTTGGACATTAGTAAAAAGTTTTACAGAAAGGGTGATAAAATACTGGAATGGTCTGCCCAGGGAGGTGGTGGTTTTTAAACCATCCCAGGATGTGTTTAAAAGAAGACTGGATATGGCATTTGGTGCCATGGTTTAGTGGAGGTGTTAGGGCTGGGTTGGAGTTGATCTTGAAAGTCTCTTCCAACCTAGTTGTTCTGTGAATATGTAGAGTGTAACTCTAAGATCCCTATCACCAAATTTAAAACAGAAAACTTCACAAAACAAAGTGAACCAACAACACCAGAACACCCATAAGTGACAGACATAAGAAACCCCTGTGTTTTCTGAATTAACTACATGCATGGAAAAAGTTGGTGTTTGCTTGGCTCTCTACAAGGCAGGTAACATTACAAGTAGAAAGTATTCTTCACAGGCCAAACACAGCAGATATGTGTACTGCAGAAAGACCTGTGCAAGCACCATTTACTCTATCCTGAAACCAGGCGTGTGCTCCACTTCAGAAGGACTCAAACATTCATGGTAATTCATTGATTTTTTTTGTTGCTTTTGCCGAACAATTCCTAAGTTCGCCTTTGTGTTGTAGTATAATTATTTGCAGAGTAGCAGCAAAATTAAATACTTCTGTTTACCAAATGAAAGTCAAAAAAAATAGTAAAAGCTCTTGTGTAGTATCAGAGCATTTACTCCAACTACTCTTAAAAAGCTTATTCATCTGCTACCAGACCCTTAGGCCACCATACATTAAAAATCAATGACAAGTAAGAACAGTTTGGCTCCACTCAAGAAGTGAGTTCATTCAGAAGGAGCTGAAGTGGAAAGCTGTAATGATTAACAAAATGAATGAAACCTACACTAGTTTCTGCAAGCATACTTAGAATTTAAAGCACAGACATTGATATAAAGCATAAAGAAAAAGGTGAACAAGAATCATTTCGCATTTATTATTTGCCAACATACACGTTATTCCTTTATTAAGACACAAGATATTACATTCAGCTCCACTGCAATTCTAGCAGTAAGGATTTGGCTGCATTTTTAGAAGACCATACATATATTTTTCAATAAAATGTGCTTTCTTTTATTGCTTGTATTTCAAAGTCCTCACAACATAAAATGCAGTCAAACAGCAGAATAGGTGGTTTGTGGTCAGAACACCAGCACACATTTTGACAACTTGTTAGTTTGTTTGGCAATTCTTTTTCCTTTATTATTTCTTAATGATAACATCACAACCATGAAAATTGAAAGTACTGTTATTTCCAGACTCCTTTCTCTACCTAATCAAACTTTTTAGGAGGGACTTAAACTGACTAACAGCAAGTTATTTTTAAAAGAGATTAGTTTTGAATAGATCTGGATAAAGTAATTTTCCAAAAGAAACCTGTTAACTTGCTTGAAAATCTTTGCAAAGAATAAAATCATTACAGTCTAAAGATAAAATCAGTGGAAAATCCTAACAAAAAGCTGGCTAGGAAACCTACCCAGCACAGGTGCACTACCATAATCAGAGTGTGTTACTGTGGCATTGGTATGTGGTTGGTTGTGGCCAGGAGAAAACTGAGGAATGTGGATTAAAGCAATTGCTGATCAGAATTGCACTCTGCATTATGTTAACTTTTGTTACCACTACTGGACAAATATCTCAGTCCCCTTGCCCCTCACATGGTTAAGAAAATACATCTCTCTGGCTTCTGTGTTTGACACCAGAGGTATAAAGGCTCTTTGGTCTGAGAAGAATCAATGGTCAAGATCAATCTTGTGATATCAATGATGGTGGTGACTCCTGGATAAGTCTGGTTAGCTCCATAATATTTTCCTACTCTGCAAATCCAACAGACATGGGGGAATCTATATGGTTTTGGCTGCTGGAATACCACTAACAAAAATTTGGTCTAGACTTGACACTCAGTGATGTTAGAACAACCTAAATTTCTTTCCATGTACATTAAGACAAAAATTAACCTGTGATGCCTGGGATAAAGGCCATCTTTCACAGCCCCCATGGCTGCAGCTGCAGAGTTGGAGGATCAGTGCTTTCCACCCACCCCAACCCCTGAGTTTGGCATTACTTTTGCTCTTTTAAGGTACACAGAAGCATTTAGGGGATTTGCAGTGTTAGTTTTTCAGGTCTATACCAGAAAAGGTCAATGAAATGGCTGAAGCATGTCACCTATACATGCTCAAATGGAAAGAATAGCTACAAGCCAGGTTTCTGGGTAGGTCTTTATCTGCAGGTTTGACACTTGACTAGAAACTTGGATTCAGTCCTAGGCTGATTTAAAAAAAATTAAAAATGAAAACTAATCTGAAACCCCTCTAAGGTTTCCCCAAACTCACAGACCTCCAATATTTCCTTCTGTCTCCTGTCACTCTCCTGGCCCCTTCCAAAATGCCTGGCGGCCTTCTGGCACATTGCCAACAACCTCAGACTCTCCTGGATTGCTCACCTGGTCTGCCTGTACACTTCTCAAAGACTAAACCTTATTTTAAATTACCTTTTTCCTTCCATTTTCTACCCCTGCCAGCTACTTTGCCCCCCCATACCTAAAAGGGAACTGTTTCAGTTTTTTTTTATTCCTCTGACTCAGAAGTGGAGTTGCATGAAATTTCTGAGGCGAACTGGCAGTTACGTTTCACCATCATCAGATCCTTATAATTCACCAGTTTTACAAGGCTTTATTTGTTAATTTTCTTTTGATTTCTTAACTGCATTTTCCTTTATATGCTGTTGGATTGCAAAACCAGTTGTACTGGCTATTTTTTGATAGCCAAGTGGCAGCACCAGTCCCTGCACTTCTTCACTTGCTCCTGCCTCAGAAGACTTGGTGGAAATGTTGAGCATCCCACACAAATTCACAGAAAATACTCCCAGTGGGTTGGAAATATTTTCAATACTAAACAGATATGGGTTTTTTTTAATACTTTCTGGCATCTATATGAGCCTTTGATATGGTTGCCTTCCTTGTTTTCTAAGGCTATATTAAATCCCAAAAGGCAGCAAGTCCAAGAGAAAACACGCATCATTTAACAGTATTTCTGCCACTTAAGCAATTCGAGTATATTAGTTTCAGAAGACAATATCTGGACACAAATGAAACTCAACTAAGAAACAGGCTTGAAGGCAAACTCAGAGATAAATTTTAGTTTTATTGCAGTCAAAATTCAATAAGATGTTGAATGGCAGGAATGAAGAAGAGACTGTCTTGGCTGGATCTCAGTCATGGGGGGAAAAAAGACAAGTATGAAATGTAGTTAAAAAGAAGTAGTAGGGATTGATTTGACCCCTGGAAGTTGAATCAAATTTTCTACTTTGAAATATGAGAAATAACAGATCCACTTTAACTTGGTCCTAGATTGCAACAGCAGAAGAAAAGCATCTGACAAAACCATAACATAAATCTGAGACTGACAATAACCACTCCTCCCTTTTCCATCTTTGTCTTCATGAACATCAAATGCAGACCAACACCAACAGCTGCACAGTGAGCGATTAACTTCAGCAGATGAATAATGCTGCCCCAAACCTATACTACACAGTTCAGAGCTTTCTGCCTGTCTAGACTCAAGGGAGTGTAAGATTTATCACAGATTAATAAAGCTGCTGCTAGATCTGGCTTTGCTGTGGCTCAACAACACAACACCAAACTGCCAGAAGAACATTGCCACATAAGCAGACCCTGCTTTCTCTCTGGTTCTGTGCCCTGAAACCCACCATGGGCTGCAGCCTCTTACTCTTACAAATACATGACAGTGAAAGTATTTGCCATTTTCAAATCTTGCCAGGCCCAATGCTGTCAAATCTGCTGCTTAGAAATCTTAAGACTTTTTTTTTTAAAGATTGAATCTTCTTAAAATTATTACATTTGATTAATTGATATTAATTTGATTAATTTTGATTTCTTTTACTTCTCGTTTAATTTCAAGTTTTAGGAGACATGCACAAGTATTTTCACATGACCTTCCAAGACAGAGGTCCAAGATTTTCTTCTAATAAAAATTTACTCCAGATTTTCACCCAATCAATTTGCTTGTGAGACTGATTTTGTAAAATAATGAAAGAATTCAGATGTCAGCCAGACCCCAGGCATGCCTGGTCTCCCACACTCCCTCAGGTTGGGAGCAGCAGCAGATGCAGAGGAAAAGGGGCAAGGTCTGTGGCAGTCATGCAACACTTGTGATTCTACCCACCAGCTCTTCCTCTTGGTTTGAGTGTACAACGGGTTGATTTAGGGTCTCAAGTACGGAGTTTAACTACTTTATTGATCATAAAAAATACTTTCACTAGTGAAAGGGCAACAAGTCTTAAGAAATTGCAATCAAGTGTGAAAGACCTTATTTAATTGGAAGTACTGAATGCTCCTGAGACTTCACAACTAGTTGAGTAGCTTTAGTGTTGAGTTTTGCACTGCTCTTCAATATTTTAGAAGCATTTTTGTTCCTGAGCAATAAGATTCTCCCACAAAGCACAGCCTGAGGAAAGAAAATAATAGTAAAAAAAAAGAACGCAAAGCAGAAGAAGGGCAAAAATTGCCAAAAGTGAGTTGGTTGCCCCTGACAAATGTCTTATTTTCCATGTATTATGCTTAATATTATTTAGCACATTTCCAAGCTACTGAGATTGAGAGAAATCATCCATAGCAGAGAATACCACAGCTCCCTGTCTTGCCCAAAGCAGGAGACTTCTACCACTTGTTCCTGGACCATGGCAAATGAACAGGGGCAATCCCAGCTACACACAAATGCTCCTGAGCCAAAGCAAGGACTCTGTCCTGATTTGCTTCCGTCAATAAAACTTCAACCCAGGAACAGTTCCTAAAACCAAGTCAGAGAATCATGATAGAATTTTGCAGAGTTTAAATAAATAAGCCCTGTGAAGTTACTACTTCTGTGTACTGGGATTTCCAGAGAAGTTAGAAAGTTGAAAAAGAGGAGATAGATGCACATTTCACTCACTAGCTTGAAAGTCTGGTGTGAACAAAGTCAGAGCAAAAACTGGTTAATTACTCCAGAAGAAATGGCAGCAAATCTTGCTCTAGGTGTCTTGACTAGCCAATGACATAAGAGAGTTCTGAATGAAAAACTGAGTTTTAAACAACAGCACAAAAATATCCACCTTTAGCAGTTGGTTGATGCAGAGGCCACCCACTACAGTGAACAGTGGAGTGAAAACCAGGTACCACCCAGCCAAAAATAAGCTCCAACACATCCCAAAACAAATCACAGATATGTGAAGAATATACACGCACAACACACAGAAAACAAAGACAATCAAGCCGACAAGCCAGAACAGAAACCACAATATATTGACACACAGCAGCCATAAAATTGCTGTATGTAAGGAAAATCTTCCCAAGTGGATTAACAGCCTGATTGACAGATGCCACTGGGATTCTGGCTCTACCAGTCACTGCTCAGAAGTGGCAGTTTAGCTCTCCTTCAAACATCTTTGCATATCACAAGAAAACAACAAATATGCTCAAATGGAATGGGAATACTACAAGAAGGCTGTCAGACAGCAGTAGACAGTGGAAGCTGAAACACAGGAACAACTTTTACAACTAAAAGGGGAAGAACATGGAAACAAACACTGAGCTGCATGACATGGAGTTCATGAATACCATAAAATAGTAAGCCCATAAATACCATATAACATGCTTGCAAGTAAATATTCAGGAAGGCATAAAGAAGTAATCTCTATCAAAAACTGCAAAAATAAAACAATGCACTATGAATACCACCAGTTTTGTCTTCAAGAAAAAAGTATTCCAGATTTATTTGACTTCAGTGAAAAAGCAATTTTCCCCAGGTTTAAATACATTGTGTTCTCTTTGCTTCTTTGTTCCCATTTTTTCTTACTGACCTCCATGCCGTAGTGGGAAACAGGTCAATGGTGACCACTGATCTATCTGCTTTAGCTGAGACGTCAATGCATTCCACTAGAAGTCAACCTGACACAAACACAGATATTTCTCTGTAATCTATACTAATTTAATGCACATTAGCTCTACAAAAA
This sequence comes from Zonotrichia leucophrys gambelii, assembly GCF_028769735.1. Classification (NCBI taxonomy): domain Eukaryota; kingdom Metazoa; phylum Chordata; class Aves; order Passeriformes; family Passerellidae; genus Zonotrichia; species Zonotrichia leucophrys. The sequence goes on along the minus strand of NC_088171.1, from coordinate 86,389,803 downwards.
GACAATTAAAAAAAGGTCAAAGAAATATCTGCTTTATATTATTTAAATGAGAAGTTAAGGAAAACAACTTTTTGTACACTATCATAGCTTTATATATATATATATACTAAAGATCCCCACAAAAACAAACAAAACTATAACCTCAAAAATCCCAAAACAACCACCAAATGCTGAGGATTTTCATTAAATGGCATTCTGACACACATACTTGGCTCATTCCAGGAAGAGAAAAAGCTTTTGCAAGGAAATATCAAATAAAATATTTATTAGCCTTCTCCAGGTTGCAAATTTCCCAAGCTCCCACATTTTGTAATGTCAGGAAATTGCTACTATAAACAGCCTAAATCTGCCAAAAATTAAAGTAATTGGGGCCAACGAAAGGTTTCTCATCCCTCATTTCCCATCCCTTGGGAGGTTCCTGCCTCAGCGACACACTGAGCACAGGTGCTGCCTTGACACAAGTGGAGCCAGAGGCTGCAGAGAGCTCACCTCCCCTGCCTGTGACCCCAGGAGAGCTGCAAGGAGGTGGCACAGGCAGCAGCTGCAGGCTGGAGCAGGGTGGGAGCCCCAGGAGCTGACTGGAGCCTCCACAGCCAGGCAGGGCTGGACGCCAGGGTCTTGGGAGCCATGGCAGCCTGGAGCCTGTTGTTCCCCTGGAAGGCCAAGCTTCCCAAGAACTTACTCTGCAGATTTTTAGCCGCCCTTACACAAGCTTTGGTTCTTGAAAAAGAAGAAATTAAATTTCAGATGCAATGTTACTTTTTTTTTTAATCTCAAAGACAAGATTAAAAAAGGTTCTGATTTTTTTTTCTAACTCAACTTAGCCTCTCGCTCCACTTAGAAACAAGAACAAGTTGACCATTTCACAGTGGCTTCTTCAAAATTTCAAATCACATACATTCAGTGGTTTTATTTACTCAATGGTTCAAAGTTTCCTTTCATATCAACATTGCCCCAGACAATCTCTTTCATTATGTTAAGAAAAGCTAAAATTGGAAACTTTTCATGTAGCCCCCACTCAGGTTATTGTGGCAAGGCATGGCATTTCCACCACCCCGCCAACACAGGCGCTTTGTTAAAATGTGGCCAGACAAAGGCAAGGCAACAGAGCACTCATTGACTCCTTGCTGGAGCTATTTGGGCTGGCAGCAACCTCTGACTGACTGGGCAGAGCCTCTCCAAAGACAAGACGCTTGCAGAGGCGCCAAGGGCCTCCCACACAAAAGATGCTACTTTACAATGCCAATCAGAACTCAACTTTCTTCTTCCTCTTCCTTCCTTAGGAACCTAAGTCAGGCCAACACTTACACTTAGCAGAGAACACTAAAGACTATTAATTTCTTTTGGAGGCAACTGCCCTAAAAAACACGCTCTCCAAAATAAATCTGCTGTAAGGCAGACTGGAAGGGTCCCAGGGAGCTGGCTGTGCTACCACCCACAAGGGAGTGCCAAAGCCGATACCAAAGATCAGAGCAGAGACAGGGACCCAAAACAACATCTATGCCGTGATACATATTTTTTCAAGCACTCAGTCATCACTCATGGAAACTGAAAACAACCTTGAATCAGATATTTTACAAAACTTTTCCTCACACTAAAATCAGATAGGAGGGGGCATCAAGCCTCTTTCTCAGCCTTAACTTGCAAATACAGTAATAGTTGTTTCTGCTTCATGGAACAAAATAATTATCAATAATACATAATATTCATTGGAATAGATTTATCCATATATCTAGCTATTTTCTCTCTCAGATATTTTGCTGGATACCTAATTTTCCTTTAGAGAATCCTGAACTACCTTTGTTTTGCAGGTTGGCAATACATCCCAGATGGTGGTTTCTTGTCTCAAAGCAGTATGTGACTCCCCCAAACTAAGCAAAAAGTATTTTTGGATTCTATAGCACCTTAAAAGTTATTTATAGCTAAAATTTTATAAGCAATTCAGAAAGTCTGCCGTGCAGTTCCGGATCCAATGTCCATCAGATCCATCTCTTTCATTTTCAACCTTAACCTTACATTTTGGCAAAGGCTATACAGAAACTGAATGCAACAGATATTTCTTTTTGGCCTCTAATTGGGGAAGATTACTTACACAAGAACATTATTTCAATTGAGTATGAGTGAAAGGAAAAAGATCTGATAAAATGGTTCTTGAGTGAAGTTATTGTAAGACCTCTTAGTTATAAATACGCCAGAGATGCTGGTTTATATAAACATAAGCAGCAACTCAATTGCAGTCACCTCATTTGCTCCTGCCTTGAGCTCTGCCTGGAATGATTGCATCAATACATCTCAGGAAATTTATTTTTCCTCTTCAAATTCTTTTACAAACAGTATCAGATCCTTCTAACAAACTAGGAAAGCCAACATCAACATGTGTAAATGCATGACAACTCAGCAACATCAGCACAATACACTGCTTTAGCATTTACTTTTTCTTTGCCTATTCTGTATTTGCTGTCCCTTGCCTTCTCTACTCCTGATTCTCTTCTGGCTGTGGAGCTTGCTGCCACTGCCCAGGCATTTAGGGAAGTGTCTGAGAGGCACCAAAAGCCAGGCCATGACAAGGTGTGCAGCCAACTGGTAACAGCTTTGCCTTCCTGACATGGGCAGACCATCACCACGTGGTCCCTCTTACAGCTGTTGTGTGGCTCCTTGTTTCACCTCATCCTCATGCATACAATCTTCAGTGCTCTCCTGCCACCCTTCCCTTACACTCTGGTTTAAAGGCTTCTTGAGTCCCTAAAACCAGCACACACTGACATCAGTGATTTAGAGGCTCAGTTATGCTTTCAAAGAGGAACATACTTGCACGTTTTATCAATCACTCTAAACCTACTCATTTACACTGCACCTTCCCCAGCTCTTGATAGCTAAGTCACCATTTCCTCTGCCCCAACCTCTATCCTCGTTCTGCAGAGGCTGCCATGAACAAGCTCTGTATGAAACAGAAATCGATCACCTCAACTGCAACACTCCATGTTATATCAGAAAGCAGAAAACATCACTGAAAAATCTTAATCTGCTATGGAACTGGCTGCAGGGACTTATACAGAAAGAGAAAATACGAGCAGATTCACAGAGGAGCATGTAAGAGACAGTCAAACAATGTACAAGAGCAACACAGAAACAGGTAGTTGAACACAGTATGCATCTGCCCGTACAGAAGGATCATCCTTGAGAAATTTCTCTAGGAAAAAAACTGGCAAAATTCATCAGCTTAATAAAGCACACAATGAAAAATAAATTTTTAAAAATTTATTCTACTTGCATGGAGGAAAACAAAATGGCCACAACACCTCCCCAGAAAAAGAGAGTTTTATTACATCAGAAGTGTCTGCCAAGTAATAAGATTTCTAAAAAGAGCAGGATTTAAAAAAAAGTTTTAAAATAAAGGAGGCGGCAGTTTGTTTTGAAACATGATTCCAGCTGGCTTAGCATCTGAATGAAAGAAAATTACAGATCACAGTAAACATCATGTGTATAAACTAAAGAGTAATCAGAGTCCCTCTTAAGAAAAAAAAAAGGCAGACCAAACAAGTTATCTATACAACCAATAATTCTGAGCCACTTCCATGCCAGCTGTAATTGCCACACAGCAAAATACATTTTTCTTAAAGATACTCAACTTCTTTGTGAAGTTCGCCAAGTAACTATTGGAAAGCAGAAAGAGCAGCATGGGATTCTCATGAAAATAAGTTAAAAGTATCATTGTAAGAAGAAGTATTATCTTGGGGAATTCAAAATAGATGCCACATGAATGTCAAATGTTACAGCAAAAAATCAAAGAGGATTGTACTCCTTCTTTCAATGAAAGAAACATATCAAAGTGCCTTAAGTCAAACTTACGGCAAAAACAACTATAATATTTAAAGAAAGTATGTCAACCTGAACATGACCCATGTGCTTTTAGCATGGACAGGTCTTCAGAAAGTCCCAAATGCAGTCATCTGGAGGTGGAGAACCAAACCCATACGGCACAAATTAACACTACAGTTCTCTCTCCTGCTAGTTCCAACTCAGCATCTTCAATTATACCAGGAAAAACAGAAATCAATACAACCATGAAGATGTTTTCTTTCTTTGTAGAAAGCTGTTTATGGCGCAGAACCAGGCTGAAAGGACAAACAGTGCACTGTAAATTTTAGTGTACCACAAGAATCATACAGCACTGAGTCAAACTTTTTGAACCAAATTAAGATAAAACATCAATTAAAAAGGCAGGAGTCAAAAGCCAGCACTTCTTAGGATACAGTCTACAGCTTAATTTCATATGACTAATGGCTGACTTTCTGTTTGCTATTACCAAATACCACAAAGATTTGCGTTAATACAAAGAAGGGTGTCCTGCAGAAGGGTGTCCAAAAGGCCTCACTGACCCCTTGTGAAGGAGCTGGTTCCCTGTTTCTGGCCTACAGCACATGGCAGTAACCCATGCAAATACCAATAACTACCTGTCAGCAAGGCTGGAGAAAGTATTTCATGCTCCAAGCAACATATGAATGCCATGAAAATTTCTAGAATACAAATTATGAAAAACCCCCAAAGAAAAGCACATAAATAGATGTATCCCAGTAGGTTCAATCTAGATTTGATAGGCTTTGCTATTATATAAATATTTGTTGGACATTTAATCCTCTTTCCACTGCCCCTAATCTGTCTCCTCTATCCTGACCTTCCCATAATAACAAGTTTACAAACCAATTTTAGTGCACTCTTCAGAGTCCATTACCCTTCTGGGAAAGGATATGTAAAATATGTCAGGTTTGCCTAGAAAGATACCCTGCTCATAACTGTTTCTTAAAAATCAGTTCTACTGACAAGATTTTGTTCCTTTTTTACAAACTGGTCACAGATTCTTTTAGGAAGCAGTGGGATGAGATGGAGTAAAATTAAAAGTGGCAGAAATAAAGGGGAATAGAAGAGGGAAATGGCCCTGGTACAAAATTCCCCAGTAAAATCTTCCATTCAACTCCTGTATCAGAAATCTGATATCAGCCACTTGTTCAGCAACCATCTATATTCTCAGACCTCAAGCTGCATAGCCCTTCCTTTTTTCAAAACCTTCCCTGAACAGTTTACTACTGAGTGTTATAATGGCTTAATAACCCTTAAAAGATTAGGTACAGAGCACAAATTAGATAACACAGATTCATAAAACAAAGTCTCAGGATTAAGATCTAGATTTACTATCTGTATGTCTAAGCTGCTTGAAAAAACCTATTGAAGGGAAACAGTTTCAGGTCTCTGAACTGGGCACTGGCTCTCCTGGTGACAAATGTCTCTAGTGCTTCAGCTGGGACCCGTCCTCAGCTGCAAATCAAACAGCTGGCATTAATCAGTGTCTCTTCATACACAAGCCTCCATCCCCACGGAGGAGAATTAAAAAACATGCAGGAAATCCAGCCTTTGTGTTTGCTTGCAAGGCAGATAAAATGAGCTGTCATCCTTTCTCACAACAGGAAAGACTAAGGACAGCTCAGATGAAAGTGCTGACAGGCCTGGCGGCGGGTGCTGGGTGACAGGACTTCGAAAGCACCATGTGTTCATAGAAGACCACCAGCTAGCAAAATAAAACATTGTTTAACACCAGGTACATTTACAATGATTAAATACAACCACAGTTTACCTAATGTTGCTCAGTTCCAGAGAATTAGTTTGTTTCTCTACTTTACAGGCTATCCCAAAACAATAACCATGAAAACAACAAAATAAAAAGCTTGGTGTTTTATCAATGTGTTCTTTGTATTATCTCCTGTTTGAGTGACTAGGAACCAGTCAAAGGCAGAATTGCCCTTTTGAGTCACCATCAAAAATTATCCATGTCACACTAGTCTGCACAGAGTGGTCTTGCACTGTAGTGCCAAGACAGCACAAAACATAACCAAAAATCAAAACTTGAAGCTGCTTATTTAAAAAAACAAACAAAAAGCAATATATGAACTTACGCTCCCACCAAAAGCTGATATCTCCGATAGGAACCCACAATTCCAGGAGCTGAAGTTTTACAAACTTCAATTCCTCAACATTTCTGACTGAATGACAATAAAAAGGAGAAGAGAAGCTTTTAAAGTTAAAAAAAAAATCAAGAAAAAACCAAAGCAGAAAACATGGCGCAAAATTGCAACCAAACTTGTCAGGAAATTAGAGGAACTGAGTTTTCAAAATGCAAGACTGCTTGATTGACCTAGGTCACAAATTACTGTTCCTATTCTTTCCTCTTCAAACTGAACAATGCCTTCATAAACAAAAGATAACCTGTAATTTCAACTGGTTTAAAAGTGAAGTTAAATCACATGTTTTGTGTGTTGGTTTTTTTAAAGCAAAGAGAAAGAATGCAAACTGATATATGGGATGAAATACATGACTAGTGAGATCCTTTGACATCCAGACTGGGGTCATCTCTACTCTAAAAAGCAAGGACCTTTTACAAAGAAATATACACAGTGACAATAAGAGAAGTCTCCCTCTTCCCATTTCCTTTAACACACTAAAAAACCCAAAGGGTTGCAATGCTGACATGCCCATTGCCCTCCTCTGGCACATAAATGAATCACCAGAGATGAAGGATTACCCTTCTGCTATCTGTCCATCAAAGCTGAGGCACAGCAATGTTCAACAAAACTCCAGGTATGACAGGCATGGATGCTTTTTAGGCCCTACTGCTTTCTGCTTTGCTCCAAACATTACTGGGCCCAGTTACTGGGATGCTACCAAGAAACATTGTTATCGCTCAATTATAAGCTCCCTATTGGCATCATTTAAAGATAAAACTTACCAAATCCGTATCTGGTAGCAATCTGATGTAGGAATCCTTAAAATAAACTGGTGTGCTATTTTGACTGGCAGCATGAAAGACTGTAAGCCATTTTTGATCCAAAATATATATAACTGGGCTGTATAAAAACTTACAAGACCAGAATAAAGTGTAACTACCCACAACTGCAAATGTTTATCTCATTACATATCATAGACTTAAGACATTGATCCTCACAACAGCTTTTCCCATAAGACACAACCACATCTTTGCTTGACAGCATCAAGACTACCTGGAACGACCGTACTTTCTGAATAAAGGCAGAAATCAGTCACTCTGAGGTTTGTTCTGTGGAACCCTCCAGAATACCAGCATTTTCAATCTTGAGCATTATCCACATGTATTTAGAATACAAACATGTCTTTGGTAGACACCTCACTGTATCTGCTGATTTATAAACACTGCAAGCAGTCTCTCTTGGGTATGTCCAACTGTAGCAGAGCATCAGAGACTGTCATCCTCGATCCCTCAACAGCAGCAGAGGGATAGCAGAGATAAAAAATGGCTTGAAAACCCATTTAAAAATCCTGACCTTTCCTCTGCAGGCTGGGGATACCTGGGCAAGAGCAGCTGCTGCCACCTCTAAACCAGACATCCCATAGGATAGGGGCTGCTCTCGCCTGAGGCAAATGACACTTACTGCCCTGGCACTGCTCCACTCCTCCCAACTCCTCTGCTCCCAACACACAGCAGTAGCAGGTGAGATGGGTAGAACAACTGCTCTCTTTCAATCCCATCCACCTCATCAACTTCAATCCCATATGAAAAAATTTGAAGCAGAGAGCTCTCCATGTCTAGGAGCAAACATGGTTTTCAGAGCAGAGATCAAACACACAGACTGCTATTTCATTTCTGTGCTGGCTCTTCATACCTTGTCCTGACGGTGAGAAAACTGATTAAATCAGGATGTGGTAAAGCTAAAGCGACCAAAGCCAACAATCGGATCTCTAAGTTAGACCACAGTACCTTAACGCTTTCATCTAATTTTTCACATCTTCTAAGTAAGATGATCTAATATTTGCTTACAAACTTTCTAGTGTGTATTTGTTTGGTTCTCTTAGGAAACTCACAACCACCACTCCTGATATTATGATTCTATTTCATAAGAAACCTACCTCCCTATCTTTACTGCTTCCCAGAATTTTCTGCCTTCTGATCCTAATGAAAGCAAGAAATCAGTAATTTTATCAGCAGCTTACTTTTGAGAGGATGATGAAACATTCTGCATGCTGCACACAGAAGAACTGCAAACTGTTCTCACTGCTTAAGCCAGCCAAACAGAGGGCAGGCTGCACAAATTTATTTGCAGCAAACAAGAAGTACACATGCTTAGAGTGGTTACTGCAGAGTATGATTTGAAACCTACCTCTAGTGATGTGATTTCCACCTATTCCTCTCATTTTTCAATAAAAATCAAAAGTTTGATGTGTATGTGTAAAGGCTGTCATTACTTCAGAAGCAGCAGACTGCACAAGTTTGCCTCGCTTTCCCTTTCCCTGGAGTTTACACACAGCTTCCGAACAGCATTAGGGACAGAATGGAGTGAATTAATCTACCAAAACGATTTCCAATGTTTATTCAGTTTTAATGTTTTCTTTTGAGGTTTCTCTAGCTGGCTGACCTGAGACCTGTTTCCCCCTGCAGCCTGTGTTGTGGTGCCAGCCCTTTAATTACAGCAGGTTCACATGTAGCAGTGAGAGCAGACGAGAAGGAACTGCAAGCTCCCTGCTGCTGCATTTGGTTAGCAGCCTCCTCCTCCTCCCACTCTTCAGCAGATGTTTCTGCTGTTTTACCACAACAGGATCTTTTCATACCCTCACAATTCCTAAAGCAAACAGCAGCCAAAATCAGAGACGCATCTCCAAAGAGCCACAACAAAAGCACTGACCCAAACTACCACCACAACACAACTAGAATAAAACCCTTGGCCCTTGGAAGAGGAGGAGGTTGTACACAATGTCACTAGGACAGTGACTAATCTTTGGCAGATCATGTGAGAAAGTCCTGAAGTAGCTGTAGTGACAGAGAACAGCATGAAAACAAATGGATGATTCAGATATGCATAATATTCCTTAGAAGTGATATTATCAGAAGCTCACATAAAACATTATCCAATCTTTTTACCATTCAGAAAAGCCAATGGCATTTACAGCCGTCTTCCAGATGTTGTGCATTTTCAGTTACATGTGTCTCTGCACATGTGCATGAAGTCAGTGGGTTCAAAACAGGTGGGATTTCTAGAATCTCCATTTGAAAACAAATTCCTAGATACCACTAAACATACATTCCACAGAGTAGGAAAAATCAGTTTTCAGACTCTGTGCCAGGCTCTTGCAGCAGATGTCGAGTCCATGCTAGGAATTTTCTCACAACAATGGAACCAGACTCTGGGAATGAAACTGTTATTCCTGGGTTCCTCTGGGTTCCAGTGGCTGGCAGGGTAGAAAAAAGGTCCATTTGTATTTAAGCACAGCTATGTATGCCAACTAGTTAAGCTAGTCTCCCTTTAAACTGCTGACATACACACAAAAGGCTCTACAGGAAGGTTCTCTGAAAAGTACTTAAACTAGTTTGCCCCTATTCCCTGCCCTCCCTCCCCAATATTGTCTTAATTAAGCTTTATTTCCAGTAGTAGATAAAATTACTCTTATTTGTACATGTAGAAATAGACACCATATTACTTTGTCTTTTAGACTCGTTGGATGTAAGTAATTTTTGCCACTGCTGTGGCAAATACAGCAAATCCTACATGGTGTGTCACTGTCATGTATTTACTGACAGAAGGCATCTGCACCATCCAGGTGCAGGTAATAAGGTAATAATGGCAGGTTCAGGTAATAAGCAAAGCCATGGCTGTGGCTGAGCTAAGGGCTTTGCCTGCCCTGCACCGCTACTATTGCCTGCTTTGAAGAAGCCACATGTGAAATGCTACGAGGTGATGTGAACATTACCCAGACCTTCCATCTGGTTTCCAACACTCCCAGGGCTGAGTGCAAGCACATGTGTGCCCATGCACAGATGGCCAGAGAAACTGCACAGCCCGGTCTCGGGCTGGCCTTGTAGCACATCCTGCTGCCGTGATCTCCACTTAAAACATGAATGGCAGCTATGCTCTGCTGCCATTTCACTCCTCAAAACTTAAAGCACACTCACTCTCAGCCAAGCATCTATCCTTCCTGCTGTTTATCCATACAGGGTTTCTTAGATAGCTGGGTTTCCTTATTCTTCCTCAGGTATCTGCTTCTCTTTGATGTTCAGGCTTTCATCTGTGGTAACAATGAGAAATCATCTGTTTGGGGAAGAAAAGCACAGTTCAAGATATTCTTAGGAGAGAGAGCTGGATGCCAACAGCATCTACGGAAGATGACTGCAGGTCAACTACTATTTTCCACCTGATCTTTAGCCTGGAGGTGGTTAAAGGGAAGCTGAATGAATTATTTCCTTGTTATAGCGACATTTGTAAATCCTGTGTAAACGAAGCTATCTTTGACAAAATCTTGGTGAGTCTTAAGTTAAAATAACAGTGGTGATGTCATTGACCGGGCAGTTGTACTGAATGCTTCCTACAGCTTCTGTTGAACTGCTCCATGAACACCACACTGAAAAATTCCCCATGTTTTAGCCATTTTTCAAAGTCTGCGATTTGATTTCATCAAGTAAAAATACTTGCTTTTTTTTTTTTTTTATTAGCTGTTCTTTAGATGATGATTAAACCCATAACAAATAACTTTTGAAGCATCAAACATTCAAAATAATACTGAAAGCAGGTATGTTGAATTCAAAATCTTAAGTGATTATGGTGGAGGGCGTTTATTCAGACAATTTTAAGAAAGATGAGCTTTCTTTCATCAGTCGTTTTGCATAGAGCTTCTAGTGAAGATTTTGGTGGGATTTTCTGAAAAAATGCACATTAAGTATTATTTTGAGAGCTTCTTCAGGGAGAGTTTTGAGAGCAAATACAAATATTTACACTATAAATGCACTTTAATCTTGCGGCTCTTACTTTGGGGAACAGATCAGAGTACCACCTAATCCATGGGCTTTATAATAGAGGTCAACAACACAGCTTGGGATTTGAAATACTGCTCTTCAGAATAGATTTCTCACAAACAAGCTGGAGAACAAGCACTACCTGCAAGAATTATGCAAACACTTCCCATAGTAAATAACTGAAGATTCATACAATTTTAAACATTTCAGATTTCTTGCAGAGTGAACTGCTTTCTTATTAACTAAATTCTTGTGAAAAGAATTAGTTGTGTACTCAGAGAACACTGGCAGAAAAGGATGTTCAGCACCAATAAAAGATAAAAAATAATTAGAAAGCTCAAAACTGAGTTGAGGACTCATTCGCACAGAGAAATGAAGACTGAACTGCTAAATGACAATGAAGACAGTCATTTGTATCCAAGCTATAAGATATACCATAGGGATTCTTCAGTTTTTGTTACTTTAAGCTCAACCATTATTCAGAGGGTTAGAATGACATTTGAAGCCTTTTGTCTGAAATTCAAATTCTTATATCCAATGTATTTCTCAAGACTTTATTTTCAAATGGGTGGTACCTAGGTGTACCTAGACTTTGTTTGTTTCAGTTTTTGTCTTAAATCAGTAAAAGGCTCTTTTGATACAGCTCTCACACCATGGGTACAGTCACATTAGTGCCACAGAGACTGAGGCTGGTCTGCTTCATTGTGTTTCAGGTAAGAAGTGACTACTGATACAGGATGGCATTACTGCAATAAAACTGTGGCAACATTTGGCAAGGTTTTACCACACTGAGGCACTTACATGGGCATACTGCGGGTGTCTAAATTCTTGACTCAAATATTTGTCCTTATGGATGCATCCTACATACATACTGGGCAAGGCAGGTACATCCAGAAGGCTGTTGAGAGCAATCAGCTTGGATGTCTAATGCTAGACTGGTGTTCACTTTGCACAGAAGTATTTTATTTTTTTTTTAAATATTGTTTCAACTGGCCTACACTTCACAGAGATGGAAGAGCAAGTGAAATTTTAGGCACCTCAGGTTAAAGGACAAACCTCACTAGAATATAGCCTTCAAAACCAAAAAATTCAAATTTTCATAAAATCAAATATCTATTATTCCGAGACAGTTCTGATGCACTCAATTATAGTGGTTTTGCTATTACTTCTCCTTGAAATGGAGTATATTGTTCAAACCAAAGTTTATAGAGAATGATAGCACAGCAATGGACTCAATTACGAGATGGAAGGAAACACAAAGGAAATTCAAATGTTTTTTCAGGCCTAAAATAGAAGTAACAAACTTCCAAGATAAACAAGTTGAGAGTAACTGCTTCAAGTTTAATTCGATAAACAACATTACAAAATTACTTTATAATGCTCAGCAGTTTGATGGCATTGGAGATATCTGGAAACAAGGAAAATCTGAGCCTCTCATGAGAAACTTTCCTGCTTAACATTTTAAATGATGAATGGTGAACTAAAAATAAGGCAAGAGTCCCTAACACTACGCTCTACGTTCTGTCTTAAATCCCCTACATCACTTCAGCAGTAATTAGCAAAATGTGGTCAGTAGAATACATGGTAATGACTTTACAGAGAGAAATGTAAAGTTCAGATGTGAACTGCAAAAAATGCAGTATGTATGGATAAGACTCTGTGCATTTGCTGTACACAGTGAATTTTTGGGTCTTAAGTTTTGTGTATCCACTGCTGCAGGCCTGTGAAGTCAACTTGATCCACCAGAAGTTACTGCAGCCTGCAGGTCAGCTCCAGCATAAAGGTATTAAACCTAATTAACCACTTGGTGTTTTAATGATAAGCTAGAAGTTCCTCTACCATGTGTTTTTTTTCTTAAAACTATACCTCTAATTTTTAAAATCCCATCATTCTACAGTATGTTTTTCTCAATACATCAAAACTCATCATTCCCAGGTGAGTTTTGTTGATACTGTTAAACTTCAAACTGTTGACTATCAGTTACAGAATCTGTATTTCCTTCAGACCTGAACCAGATGAAAACTTGACATAAGTTCAGCAAATTAAAAAGAGAACATTTCGAGGTGAACAGCTCAGCCACGGGACAACTCAAACTAGTTGCCTTGTAATAACTCCTAGAACAGAATAATTGGGAAAGCCCCTTCCTAATTTCAGACCAATACCACTGAGAGTGAACATGGACACTGCTACTTCTCTCTTTCTCAAAATACCATGATTTCCTTGGGTTTGTGACTATCTGAAACTATCTCAAGTACAAAGATTCTAGATGTATCATCAGGTTTTCAGTAGTCTCAGCCAGAAACAGACCTCAGACACAAGACAGAGGACAAAGTTTCATTACATAGACATAAGTTCATCATTAGTTATGAAAATAACTACAGCCCAGCTCCAAAGAGGCTGGCATGAAGCTGCAATAAGATTTGAGTACTGTTTAGGCATGCAAGAGTTTGGACACCTTTATTTAAATAGCAAAATTTTAAAAATTGTGCTATCAGACTTTCATTTCTACATATTTATCACTGAACACCCAAGAACTCATCACAGCAAATTCTACCAAAGTACATAATCTGGATCATGCAAAAAATTCCATGATAATTTAAAAAAAGTACAAAGAAAGGATCTGAATAATGACATTTCTTAAACTGTGATAAGGTTGGGCATCTTTCTTTGTTGCTTGTACCTCAGAATACAAATAAGTGAAAGTACAAAGAATAAACAGAAGTAGAAATAGCACTGTCACAAAGAATTAAGGCACACCCAGTACCCTATTCTGTATGATGACTGATGCAAGTGACATGTGGAATATACCCAGAGAAAATTAAAACTGATAATAGCAAGCCTGCATTTTTTGAGCTATTCAGCAACTTAAGACGTTAATCAATTTCTTTGGGATGTCTCTGCTGTTCATTACTTCAGCTTATTCTTCTTTATGCCTTGCTACTATTCACTGAGCAGCAAACAAATACAATAGCACACAGGAAGCAGCAAACAAAAGTCCTTTTAACACTTGCTCACACTACTTGCTGCACATGTCAGGGCTGCCCAGAGGCTACTGGTTTACAACTAAAGTGAATTTTCTCAAACACATAGCAGAACAGTATCTCACTTTGAAAGTCAAGAAAGTTGGATTTCTTAAAACTTGAGGGAGCAGGGTAGAAAACAGATCACAGTGCTGACACAACCAGCTTCCTATATGTTTTCTTTATTTAAGTGTTCTGAACATTCCATTGAATTCTCACAAATAGTTTTACTGGAGGCATTTAGCATACATTTTCTCCATATTCACTTGCTCCTCTGCTAATATTGACATTTCTTGGTGTTAAGTCATTCTCAGAAATGAAGACACATCAGAGACTGCCTGTTGGCTTTCTAGGCTGAGCTCAGGGAAAACTCAGAGACCAGACACTCAAAGTACTCCTTTTCTGTTTGTATGCAAAAGAAATTAACTGATAGTTATGTTTAAAAGTCACTACATGGTCTAGATGTCCACTCTGCAATTATTTTCAGAAATTTGGCCTAAGTACTTAGAAAAAAAAAAAGGATTTTTTTTTTTTTTTTTAGGAAAAATTGCTTAAGTTTTATAGTGGTAAAAAGGTTAGAACTATTTTTTCAGTTTTTCTCTAAGTGGCAGCATGATCCATCAATACTGCACAGAGTCCCAGTGAAAACTCTCAAAGAGCTCATAAAAAAATTCCATGAAAGCACAAATCTCAACAAGCATGATTTGGGAAAATTTATCACTTCGAAACTAACTTATCACAGAAATTTCTCTTGCAGTCTATATCCAGAAGCAGCATTACCAAGGGCAGTTAATACAGCAGGCATCTGATTTACACTGCTGTCCTGTGCCAAATGCTTTACCTTGTCAAATTCCAGCTGCGCAAGCTGTCCTGCCTCTTACAGGAGAAAATGTCAGTCAGGGGCACACACTGTCCTGGTTTTGCTGGGTGAAGTTACAAAGAGAAAAAGGCGTTTCTGTACCAGTTTCTTAGAAGTTGTTATAATGTCTTTTTGAAAGGGAGGGAAAGCAGGAGGATAAACAGAAAAAAAGCTCAAATTCTTTTATTTTAAAGTTTTTGTTATGGACCAACATGCCTTTTCTTTTTGTTGTAAATTAACACCATGAATACAATACGGAAATATATATCAGTGGCCTGGGATTTGGTTTACATTTTTTTTGCTGTGTTCTTCAGGCAATAGCTAAGCACCAGCAGTGGAAGCCTTACCCTTACCTTGGAACAGCTAAACTCTTTTGTAAAATCATGGAGTTTTTTGGCAAAGGATAAAATTAAAGAAATTAAAATGGTGATGGAGTCCAGTACCCATCAAAGTAAAGAAGACCAATGACAAATTAATTCAGAATTCTAACACAGGATATTATGTTAAAACCAAGATCCAAGCAGAAGACTAATATCAGTAAACAGTCCCACCACTTCCCATTTTTCTGTCACAATGTGGTTGAAGTAGCTCTGAGTAGGGCACATGTCATAATGTACCCTCTACAGAATAAGGAAATTTTAAAAGTTTAGGGCTGTTTTGGTTATTCTGTGTTTTGTTTTTCTCTTTTTAACTCCGTATTACAGTTTTCTCATTTAAGGACCTTAAAAATAATTTAAATCACCAGTGAATTGGACAAAGCTATAAATCCATGATATTGAAAAAATTGAAAAAACATTGCACAAATGTTCAAATTTTACCACATAGTATTACTGCTTGATTTTATCATAAAAGCTTTTTTATGTCTAATCCATAATATCTTGGCACTTGAGTGAGAGAGAAATCAGAAAAATACATGTCACCAAGGGAAAAAAAAAAAAACCCAAAAAAAATCAGCATAAATCAGCATAAATCAACAAACCAAATCTCTCTCTATCTCCAGAATAAAAAAGAAAAAGAAGAAAAAAAAAGGGCTTAATATATCACACAGCAATAGTAAAGCACAAAACACCTTACGAAAGCAAATCCTGGCTCTGTAAGATCACCTCAATTCAAGCAAGCATCAGGGGAAAGGAGGAAACAATTAGGAGAAAATAAATACTAGTCTTATCCTAGGAACATCAACAGCTTTGGGGCAAGGCATATAACTCACCTTCAGGTTACAGAAATACATCTCTATTTCCAGCAGGCACTCAGCCAATAAACCCCCTAAAACCCTTGTTATTTTTCAAGGTTATCTAACAAAGTAGACAAAAACTTATTCCACCTGCTCTCTTTGTGCCTCATTTCCTCCTCTTCAATCCCATCCCTCTTGCCCCTTCCCTTTCCTGGTTTTATATAGATCCAAAAGTCATGTTTCAAACCAGTACATTTATGTTAGCATAAGAGGCATGGAAAGTGCTACCACAAACCTTACACTGAATTATAGTCATGTGTTTCAAATAACAAAGAACAAGAGCAAAATACATGGTAAGGCCCCAAGCCTCTCTCCATAAACACGAGCAGAGCCAAAGGATGGCACAGATGTTTCTTTAGGACCCTACACAAATGTTTGGAAGGAGAAGCACAGACAGGCTGTCCAGCAGGAGAATCTGGATCTGGCACAAGTGGAAACCTCCTGGTAGACCCACTTTGTCACTCTGATACCAAAGTTAGGGCCAGGCTAAGGGCTGCTTTACCAGCCTCAGACTGACTCATGGAAAACCAACATGATTATTCGTCTTTCCAGCAAAAGGGAGATGCATGAAAGAGAAAAGGATTTGTTGCAGATGGCAAGGACATTTCTGCAGACCACTGGAAAGCCAGCTGCATTGGGAGCACCCTGAATCTACAGACAGTTGAAGCAAAGTTGGCTGATATGGAATAGTTAAAGACTTTTTCAAGAAATACAAAAAGGATCTTGGAAAAGAAATTTCATATAAAATTCATCTTGCAAAATTCACATACTTCCTGTAGAAGGGTGGCTTCATATGCATCAGCAAGAAAGGTGAGCTCATCCAAAGGCAAAGTCTTGAAAGCATTATGAATTGCTCATTAAATTATTTGCTTCATTTCAAGTTACTGTCAAATTGATGTCAGCCCATGATTCTCAAAACAATTAATCATGGCAACAAGTCAGCCTGCACACAAAGTTCAGACCTAAGCTGTGCCAGCCCACCTGAATGCTTCCACACCAGCACATCACTAACAGGGATGAGTGACATGCAGCTTGTACAGCAGCTCCTTCCTTCTCCTTGTAACTATCTGCTGTTAGAGAAATAGTAGGAAGAAGCTCAAAATATTACCCAGTTTCTTAAGTACACTGCAACAGATGCTAAATCAGACAAGAGCCCATTCTCTCTCTCATACTTGTTTTAAATCTGTGGATGAGTTAGTGCTTTTGTTTAGCCCCTAGTCTCCAGAAAGATGTTAGAGCACTACAGTATAGAATGGCTGCTGTTTGAAAAATGTAATTCCAGGAGTGGTTCATCTGTAATAGATTATAAATTCCAACTATGCATTAAACTTTTCAGAGGACTTTCTTTTTTTTCTGATCAGTTCTCCTTAAGCAGTAGCAGATTCAACATAAGCAGGATTTCTCAATACACCTTTCTTTATAGTGAAAAGAGAGGTGCAAACATTCATCAACCTCCTTGATAGGCAGCCATGCAGAGGGGAGAGGACACACCAGCAACGTTGCTGAATTCTTCTCCTCAATTCCTTTTCTTCTCTCTGCTTTCACAGTATTTCTCATCAGCTATATGGCAGGTTAATCACATTACCCCATTTCATTCCTCTCCTTGCCAGTGAGGGAGAACTATAGTGGCAGAGTTACGATGTGTCAAATCCTGGCACATACTATTTCATTTTCCAGAACTGCTTGAAATTGTAAAACACCCCTATTGTTCTTATTGTTTTATCTTTGTTATCTTTGCATGTTTCTTTCTGCATGACGAGCAGACACTGCAATTTCTACAAGTCCAGTTGGATGAGCACACTTAAAAGTGTTCATGTTCCCACAGAGAATTACTGCATGCAAGTAAGATGCCATGATCAGCTAACAGAGTGGGTATTCTAAGTTTCTGGCACCAAAGAAATAAAGGGAGGAAAGACTTCCAAGCTTTGACTAAGTAACTGCATGAGAACAAACAGACTTTTTATTATTAAAACATAACTCCTTCCTCTTTTCAGAAATGCACTTACAAAACATGAGAAGCCAAGTGGATAAAACTGCACTTGAGGCCAATTGAAGGTTCATGACAATCACTGCAGGATCATTGTTGACTAGTTTCTGCTTCTAACCACCCTTGGAATTTTGCCTTCCATAAGGGACCACCTGATAAAGGAGGCAGCAAAATGTCCAATAAGAATAGAGGATAAAGCCAAACAACTGTGAATAAAAGATATTTTTCCCCAGGGATATGAAGTTTCAGTACTTTTCACATAATTCCTAGCAGCTAACAACACATTCAAAAAAAATACAAATTGGTCAAGGTTATTTCCTTCCAGCTAAAGTAGGAGAACTAAAAGGACACCTGAAGCAGCAACTTCTAATTATCTTCCCCGAAATCTTCTTGTAAACCAAAGAATAACTGTTCCTGGCATTCACACTAAATAAATAAATAAATAAAATTAATTCTGAAAACAAACAAGCAAACAAAAGACTCCACCAAAACACTTTGCACAAGTAAGCCTAAGCACCACGTTTTAGAAGTCCTTTAAGCAACCCTTTGCTATCTGTAAATAGACCAGGAAAAGAAATGGCCACTTAAATGTTCCATGTGCTATCTTACTAAAAGCTTACACAGCCCATTCAAAGGTTTGACAAGCACTTCTCTAACTTTTTGTTTATCCTGCAGATGGTATAATTAGACAACACAGAGCAAACAACAGACTGCCAGCTTGCAGAACATTTTAAACTGTATTTTACAGGAGAGTTTTTAAGTGTTCATAGAATCACAGAATGTCCTCTATGGATAGCTGGAAGGGACCTGAGGAATATCGAAACACAGGTCCTGTTAAAACAAACAGCTTGCATTAATGTCAAGTAACATAACTGGGAAGAGAGATGGTATACATCTAATAGTGTTTCATAGAGACAAAATCTTTGCCAAGATTGTCACATTCTCTTTCTGGATATTCAAGATATCACAGCTTCTGCTCCTTCATGCAATGTTCTGAAATATATTTTGAAAATCTTTGAAAGGCATTTAGAGAATAATGCAATTATCAGGTATAGTCAACATGGGTTCACAAAGGGTTAGTCTCTTCCAACTGAAATATTCTATCATATTCAAATACTCCTAATGTACTTAGTATTTTATGACCTCCAAAAGAGGAAGAATCCAAATGCAAACCAGCACAAAAGTATTATTAACATTTTATCGTAACTTCTTATTAACATAAAAGCCCAGACTACAGAAAACTAGATCAAAGTCGGGTTGCATTCATGGAACAACCACCCATCACACAGAGAGAAGTTCCTCATTCACAATATGGTTATGGCTCCAGCTCTCAAGATGACCAAGTGAAGTCAGGCACATGTATAAACAGGAATTGGGCATGAGATGCTCTTTGAAACAACATTATGATCCTTGAATTTAAAAAAGGGTTAGAGCTTTGAACCAGCTCCAAGGTGAAGAAAGATAAGCTACGTTCACTGCAAAATCTCAGCATCAATTCTCACCTGGGAAATGGCATGTGCCAGAGGATGCCATCACAATGCAGCTTCCTGCAAGTAAAGACAGTCTTCTGCTCATGAACTCCTCTTTATAGAAATTCATGGAGCATTGCAGGAGCCTATCCCTGGCATCTTAGCTAACGCCTGTGGAGAACACTACCAGGACACCCTATCAATTAGGTTGGCTAGACTCTTAAGGTCTGTTACAACATGGATAGAAACTGTGTGACAAAGTACTCATTACCAACTTAAAATTTACCCTAAAAATGTTAAAGGCATGGACACAGAGGAGGTTATACTAGATACATAATTGTCAAAGCTAAAGGAATGTATAGACAAGTCATGTATTTACTGAAATGTAACAAGCATATAACCATGGGCCTCTGTCAGGGTCGGACTTCACCCAACACTAAGAAAAATGGGGAGATGGATTTTTCTCAGCTTGTTTGAAAAGGTTTGTCATGTGTCAGACTGAGATTTTAAATATTAAGTTTCATCCTGGCAAGCACTCCATTACCGTGGAGGTACCATCAGCCTCTGAAGCAGGATTCTACTATGGAAGTGCCTTACATGTGCAGTACTACCAAGGACAATTAATTTCTGAGAAAGTCTTCTTGGAATCACTCTAGCCATCATTTTGCAGAAACACGTACACATGGTGCTGACCCAAAAGCCAAACGTGCTCTGTAAAGAGCTTCAACCTATGCAAAGCAGGAATAAATTAAAGCTACTTAGAGACAACCTGAAACACACACCATGGCTGTCATGGCAGACAAGGAGGCCAAAGACACTTCCTTTTTTGTCAACACAAGCACTGCTGCATGGGTTACTGGAACAAGTCAGCAGCAACAAAACCCCATACTTGTGTCCAAGCCTTAGGCAATATACCTACCAGTAATGTTTATTATGCTTGTTATTATACAAAAATCTTTCCAAAAACTTTCAGGTTTGGGCTGTTTTCTTTGCTGTTGCTGTTGTTGGATTTTTTTAAGCAAAAATGACAAGAGGAAGATAAAAAGACCTATGTGAAAATACTATGAAGGTCATGCATATAGGACCAGAGACTTGAGTGATGCTTGTCATACATGAAAAATGACTGCAATATTCAGTCTGTACTCTACCAGCTAATGGAACCATGAAAATAGATGTGTGTTTTTTTTTCATGAAGCACCTGTGTAACTTTAAAACCTTTTTGTATAAAACGCCTTGGAAGATTAGAAGCTCTGAAGACACAGACTTGATCATGCATTTCTGAAAGGAAAACATAAATTAAATCAGGATAAAGAAACAGATCTAAAATTACTTATATTTCAATACCTTTCCCATCCTGTGAACACAAACGACATCCTATGCTTCATCATTGACCTTATGTCTTCACTGAAACCTTCTCTCACAAGTTCACAGTAAAATAAAAACACATAAACAGCATTCACATTTTTGCAAGAAGAATTTATTACATGGAAACTTTGGTTAGTGGTATGTCCAAGATCTTAATTGAAGAGAGACCAATCTGCTCAAAAGCGTGACCATTCCCACAGGAATGAGAAGAAATCCTTCTTATTGAAATAAGAGCAGAAAAATAAAATGGAATTCATTCTTGTTTCTGGCAAGAAAGGCATTTTCAAATCCCATTTGGTGCTGTAGTTCTAATAGCTGCTTCTTTCAATACTACACTGAAGAACATGTTTAATCTTTCCAAGACTCTGGCTTTTTCATTGTCTTTAACAGATTTATACACATATTAAACACCAGTACCTCCATCCATACACATATCCCTCCCTTTTTTTGTACATCCTACTTAAGTTTGTCAAATATAGGAACTGAACTGAGTAACAGACTGATCTGGGAATTCAGAGATCTCTTAAACCGTGAAATCAAACCTGCTGCTACTCAATCAAATAATGCTCATGACCTAACATTTCAATCCCCACCCTCATCTGACCGATACTAATTTTACACTGGCATCCAAAAAGGTCATGATTTCAGCTGGAAATCACCTAAGGAGATTTTATTTTTTCTGGAAACTAAAGACATTTAACTCCTTTCTGACTAAGACAGAACTTGAAATATTCCTACCTTTAGCATCACCATGACTTCAGCTTCACAGTCAACTTAAATGAGCAATACTGGTCAGCAACATTCGGAACAAAAAATGTTTTTCATTGTTCCTGAACTTTAAGGCAAATGGGAGAATCTTTGCAAAATGAAGTTCAGCAGAGAACTGGGAATTAAAAGCAGCAAGTAATATTCCAGGGCTAACACCTACAAACTGTTGCAACTTTTTTTTTTTCTTTTTAATTACCAATTAACCATCTAATGGAAATGAAGTGGATGTGTGATTTAATTTTCTTCCATTTTCCCCTCTAAATGTACTATGGTGTCATGATACTTATCAATGAAATAAGACTACTAAGAAAACAGAGAGAACGTTTTTATCTAAAGCTGACTTCAACTGGTTACAATATGAGCTTACAGAACAACTTCCAGCCCATGTGTTTTTGTCATGTCAACAGTTTCCAAAGATAATAAATGCTCTTCAGTATCATGCCTGGCATAACTAAGCCTGTGAGCAGGCTGCTAAAATTATATAGAGAATGTACAAGTGAACTCTTCAAGCAGTTCTCTAATGACTTCAACCCAAGAGCAGCACTCCAGCGAAATGGAGGGATTTGGGCAGGAATGCAGACTGCACAATAGGCAGCTCTAAATAGAAACCAAACTTCGTCACCACCAGCATCCACAGCACGTCTCCACGTTGCACTGCACGATGCTGGCTCTACCTCACCAGCTCCAGCAAGCGCTCGCCAGGGTCGGCACAGCTCTGCTTCGCTCCCTTCCAGCTACAGCCCACTGCAAGGGCTCTGAGGTGGAGATATATATATATATATATATACACACATATAGGCTCTTTATCATCTTTTCCTACATTTCACCAGCAATTTCCACGCCTTGGTCCACGGACCATTTGAAAAGGGTACACAAACAACAGTTAAGAAAAGCAAGGCTACTGACAAGCTTGAAGTCATTGTGCAGATTCCTGTTCTGGGCTCTGCAGCATCCACAGAGAGTGAACCCTGTGCACATGGTTGTGGCACAGCCAATTCCTCATTAGCAATGATGTCATGCGCTTTGCAAGCAATCCTGCTAAGACTAGATTATATACATATATATGCACACACTAATTATGAAATAAAATAAACATTAATTTAGCATAACGTAACAGAGGCATTAAAAAAATTTGTTCAGAACCCACGTTCACTAAAAACAAAAAATTTGGAATAAAAAATAGGTAAGTTTTGTCTATATAAACTACTGCATCCTTTAGGCAAGATCACAATGTAGCTAAAACTAACATCACAACCTTGCAACCCATTTGAACAATGCTTCACTTTTGGGAGAATATTATTTCCTTGAAGTTCCAGTTCCTGCAATCAAGACACTGCAAATGAATTCTACCATTATAAATTAAATTAAGTAAAATAAAATCAACAGATAAAATCACCTCAATCCCTGAAGCTGGGAGACTGAAGATGTGTTACCTACTTCTGATCACATGCAAAATACCAATGGTACAGCTCCTGTGAAAAACGCCTGAGCAGGCTTATGTACCTTTTATACACAATTTACTGTGAAGTCTTAAACTGGGCATCCAAGGGGCACTCCAGACCCATGTGAGATCTCTTCTCAGGGCTGGATTCGATCCACTGATGACAAAGGGCTCAGAAAATCTTTCTCCTCTGACAGCATGGTCTCCTTGACAATTTCTTAAAGGACTTAGAAATGCAACTTCTTGAATTTCAAAGCTTTCTCAGGTTTAGTCTTTCTCAAAGCTGATTTTCAAGGAGCTGATCCAACGCTCAGGGAAGCAAGTGGAAAGACTCCAACTAAGTTCAGCAGCCTATGGATTGGGTTCTGCAGCTGGAAGAGCTATTCTTCATCAGGTTTTTCACTCAATACAATAAATGCCATAAGAAGCACGTATAATCTTACTGATCAAAATTACACAATCTAAGGAGACCTTAAGATAAAATTTGTACTCACTTATGTCCTTCTGTTGACTTTTGAAACATTCAGAAATATAAAATATATTCTTTTTTCCTTTACTCCTTTCCTTTTCTTCCAAGGCAAACATCTCCTCTTACTATTACTTCTTAAAAAAATAGATAGAACCCATCCCCCACCTCTCCAAAAAAAAAAAAAAAATTAATTTAAAAGAGAGTTATGCAGAAGTCAATACTGTACTTTCCAAAACTCATAGTAATTGAAAGCAAGGTAAGGTCTTAAAACATAGAGAGGGCAATATTTGAAACAACTGACAAAGTTAAATTTCTTCCACCTTTTCTGAAGAATTACAAACTATGCTCTTAAGCATCAAATGGTCAAAAGCAACATGTCAGAAATATATTGTTACAAGACAGCAGTATTGCCAAAACCTCATTTAAGTTGCTACAGCCTACAGAAATATTCATCTTAAGGACTTTTCCACCTGCAGCTAAGAAAAATACTCTTTAAAAAAGTATGGGCTAAACTGGTCTTTGCCTCCATCCAAAGAAATCAAGAGGTGTAACAGTTAGACTTTATCCCACCACACACAGCTGTAAATATGACACCATTGATCCCCTCCCTTCACGCAAAAATTTTAGACAAAAATAACCAAACAGTCCACCAGCAGGAACTGTCATCCCAAGAAACATCTTCTTACTAATCTTTTATCAGAGAGAGTTATAGTACTTGTTCCTCTTTATTCATTTTTGTTCTGTGTTAACACCAAAGCAACAAACAAGGAAGACTTATGAAACTTTTTCATGGCCTGGTGTTTTTATGTCTCCATTTCAAAACAACAGAAGCACTAATGGGCTCATCTCTACAACTTTTACAGGTAGGCTAACAAAAGAGCAATATTCCACTTGCAAACAGAAATTGTTACAAAACCCACCCTTAATAAACCACAAACTTCAAGGAAACATTCATACTATTCTACTTTCAACCAACTTTACATTCACATGTTTTCAGCTATGGTGTAACTTCAGCAGGGAGAAATGCAGCCTGCATGCTGATGCAAGTGCAGTATTTCTCAGGTTGCTGCCTTTTGTCCGTGGTGCAGTTAGGTGACTGCTCATGGCGCTTGGGCTTGAACAAAGCCAGCAGCACAAAGCCCTGACTGCTCTCGCTGCTTTCCCACAGCCCCTGTGCCAGGGGTGGCAAAGGCCTTTCAGGGGGTGCCCTGGGACTCCCAGCTGCTGTTTGACATGCAAATGGCATCAGAGATCTTTCAACCCCACCTCGAGGAGAGAAGATAAAGGCAGCAGTTCCCAGAGGAGCTCTGCTTCCAGAGCAGCATCCCTGCATCTCTTCAGGATGCTAGCACTGCTGCACACAAAAAAAAAAAAAACAAAAACACCCTTCAGGTTATGTGAAGGACTTAAAGGAAGCAACTGAGGGGAATTAGAGAAAGGTACTTCAGGCTACAATTTTTCTCAAGCATAACAACAGAGTATCTTAAAAACTTCACTTTTATCTTCTTGTATGCAAGCACACGATAATTCCACTTGATAACTCCATCATTTCCATTCCACATTCAATAATTCCATCATTTCCATTTTATTTAGAGACCGAACACAAACGGTAAAATTCATGTCCAAATTTCAGGCTCTTATTGCTTCTTGTATCTGTCCAGCTTCATGTGCTATTTATTTTCCAATCAGTTTTGGTGGAAATCAAGTTCTGTAAAGCTATGCAACTTCACAGACCCCTAAGTCATCCCACAGGAGGCTTACAAGGTTTTTGGAGTTTCTACTCTTATCTTCAACCCAAATAATTATTATATCACTTTTATTATAAACACACTCAAAATCAAAATGCATTTTCCCCCTCCAGTTTCATACAACCATCTAAACCAAATTATTTCCAACTGTAGGCTGACAATTTAACCATTACTGAAATAAAAGTTGAGTAATTTTCAGACACTCTCAAAAAACAGAAATGTGTTCCCATGACTTAAACCAGAAGAGCACCAGCTGATCCTTGTTCATAAATTAAAGCTCTTCCAATTAAGTTGCTTAATAATGAAATCAATATGTTAAAAGATTATAATAATAATTACTACTACGTTCAGAAATACAGAAATACATAGCAAAGAAGTTAACTAAACTCTGAAAGTTGGAAAAACTTGTGGAAAATATGAGTATGAAAAAGAAAGAATGGAAGGAGCAGAAATAGCATGCATGAAAAGATCATAGCTACCATATTATCTAAGGGAAAAGAAGCTTTCCCATTATCCACACTTTAAAGTATACCTATTTTTTAAATGTGCCTTATTTCATTTATTACTTTTTTGTTACTAAATTCATTTGTTACTTTCACATCCTCGTTATTCTTTTTCAGTCACTCAACAGAACATGCTACTAAGTAACATTAATGTCAAAATCAGATGGCAAAACAAAATGTGACCAGTTGCTTGGGATCAAATACTGAACAGCTTTCAAAGAACCCATTTCCTCCTTGTTTTCTGCACATCTTGAGAAAAAAAATGGTATCTTCATCTCAGCGGTACTGGTAAGAATAAAAATATAATAACAAAGATATATAGAGAACTAAGGAGAATCTGAACACGTTAGAGACATACACAGAACTAAATATGAAGCAACTGATAAAACCTCATAATGGAATTGATGCAATGGACTCTGATCTTCTCATAAGAAATACATTAGTCAAAGAAATCAGATATTTTTACTTTACAACACTCATAAAAAGGGCTAAAAAGTAGCTTGCCTAGATTCTCCCTTACCAGCTAATCTTGCCTCCTTACAAACCACACTCCATGTCTGCATTTCTAAATACTTATTGCAACATCACAAAAGGATCTGTACTGATTTGGTGAACAGCTTGATATCTTCCCAAAGTAATTTTCGCAATCCAGATGATAGTTATGGATAGTAACTGATGACATTGTTGTAAGAAGAATGCACAAAGGATTCCTGTCTTAAACCCAGGCGGTTTGTTCTTCCCTCACCCTGAATTTCAGCATTATCATGGACTATATATATGTTTCCTTGGCCAAGGCTTGGAAAAAAAACCTATGTATCGTTTATTCAGTTTGAATGAAGCAAATGTAGGTTGGCTAAGGGTTTTCTGTCTATCTATTTAGCATCACATTTCAGTTTCCAGCTTTCGAAAAGCTTCTAGATTGCTGGACTTGGTCATCATATCAGCACTGTCAAGGCAATTCTTAAAAACAGTATTTTAAAGCATCAAGTAAACTCACTAAAAATTAGAAATTTGAAGACCCTGACATTCTACCTAGGCATCACAGTTTGTTCTGTGAAAGGATTACTCAGTGTGAATCTGAATTCACTCTGTATTTTCAGTCACCAGAAAAGCCCAAACACTATCCATAAAAAAATAAACAAGACTCCCACCCCATCCCATCCCAGTAAAATTAAAATTGAAGTGTGCAAGAACAAAGCACGTGAAGAATTTAGGGGCATAGTCCTTTTAGTTACAACATCTAATTCATTTCAATGCAATTTACAGTTGCACATATATAGATAGTGCAAAACACACAACCTAAGAATTAAGACACTGAAGAGATGTAATAGTGGCATTTTTCAGCATAAAAGACAGTAGTTGTGAAATAGCCGGTACATGTTTTTCCCATATGATAGACTCCACCTTCCACATACTCACTTGAAATTACAGGAGTGCTTAACTCAATAAAGCTCTAAACCTGTATGTATTGTTGCACCCTTTGTAAAGAGAAATTCCATTGAGTCAAGTACAAATCCTTTGTTCTCTTAAATTTCTCCAGACAAAGAGCCACAGCATAATTAAGAGTGGAATGGGTAGTACAGTAAGCATTCTCATGCACATATTGGAAATATTTAATAAACACACACAAATTAGTACCAGAAGAAGGAAGAAAACTGAGAACTATGAAGACTGCATTCTTCTGCACGAAGAAGTATGCTATACACTGGTTTACGTATTTTTCAATCCTACAAAGCAACAATTCTCTCTTAAAGGTGCAAAATTACTGCAGATTGGTGGCATGGCAACTCCACTGAGACCCTCGTCCAAAGAACAGCAATTGCAGCACAAGAGAGCACTGAGCACAACTGCTGAAATCTGTTCATGCACTTAGGGTTATTTATATGCACCAGCACCCTGGGGATTAGGCTCACAACACAGACCACTTGCAATCTCTCTGGGTAATTACATAGTGAAATGATGACAACTAGTTCACTTGGAACATAGAAACTTCTGGGTATGTTCACTATAATTAACCAACTTCCACTTTTGTCTTCTGATGTTAAACTGAAAAAAAGTACCTTGCATCTTGCTTCAATTTTTTAAATGCTTTATTAATGAAGTTGCTGTGAAAACAGAAACATAAAATAAATTTAGAGTGCTATTTTGAGAGGTTTTTGCAGCAACTCTCATGTCAATACAGAAAAAAAAAATGTAGTGCTTTATATATATATATATACACACACACACATATATATAGACTCTATTAAATACATGAAAATTTAACAAAGAAAGGGGATTGAAAATCTTGTAGAGGGTGAGAGCTTATACACACCTGGGTTGCTTTTTCATAGCACATGACACATTTGGGAAACACCAGTTCTGAAATAACTCTCCAGTTCTTGTACTTGCATTTCCAGTCACGCTGCCTAGCCAGCAAACACCACCCATTGCCACAATCATTAGAAATAACAGCCTGACATGGAAAGGTGCAGGATCCCCCTTTGGCCCAAGGCCTGACAACAGCCATAGCCAGAAATGTAAATGAGCAAGAGTTCTCTGTTCCTTTGAACCAATGGTATCACCTTGAAAACAGCGATAGAACATTTTCTGGCCCATGGTAAATCATTTCCATACCCGCAGAAGAAAAGACATCAATGGCAGGACTTTGTTGAACAGCATTTTTTTAAAACTTGCTGCATAAGCGACATTGCTACATGTGACAGGCTAGATGGAGAACTACAGCAAAGCATTTCCATCAGTTGATTTTCTGGAACCTCTCTTGACAGCTAAATCTGCCTTTGATAGCAGCTGGAGTTGTTTTGAAAGAAAAAAATTCCAGCTTGCTCCCACTAATCATTCATTGCTTTGGTTTACAGAGAAGTTTTGGTGTATGCTAACATATTCCTTCTTTTGGACATAAATTAAACCAGAAGTCACAATCCAGACACACAACAAATATGTTCTAACTCCTAAGGACAAAGTGAAAGTCCAAAACAATGACTGGTCTTTTATACAGCTGTGAGTGACACAAACTAGGGTGAGAGCATCCAAGGGCCAACTAAATGCAATTTGAAGACTCTGAGTTGTATACATAGTACAGATTTAGAGACTTGCAACACCAATCATATCAGTGACAACATTTGATCATATCTCACCATATTATCCATTGATTTGCATGTAACTAGAATTTTCATTCTAGAGATCCATTTATGATCAAGTAGGAGTCAGGACTAAAAAATCCAGCTTTTTAAAAGAACATCTTAAGAACATCTTAACGCATATATACTGTAAATAAAATCTCCCACTTAGATACTCTCCAGAATTATTGATAGATCTCAAAATATAGTAGGCAAAACTTTGTCTCAAAGTTTACCAAATCATGAACTAGCATTTTAAATAAATCTAACAAACAACTAGTACTATCAGAATCAATGAAAGAATCTACTCTCACACCAGGTACATGACAAATCAAAACTAATTCTATTGCAGTATGCATTAAAAAAAAATCCATTGTTCAAACTGTGCTATCATTTTATGAATATGACCATTTCCTATACAGTAAAATTAGCAACTGATGAAATAGTCATTACAAACAATGATCAGGGATAGTATTAGTGTTTAAATATACATGTTTCAATAATGTGCACAAGCTCAGTAATCGCTAAACAACATAGGATAACAAAGTTTCTGCACTACAGAAAGCCTACACATACCTTTTTTGCCCAAACCTCTCTAGGACTCAGAACTTAAGCAGCATGGCCTACATGCTTCCCCATACCATAGAATGCTATGCCTGTTTCCATTTTCAGCAGTACAACCAGAGGAGACCCAATCCAAGAGAGACCAGTCTCTGCTACAGAGAGAACGTATCTCAGCAAGGCCAATTTTGTACTGTATACTACTGAGAGCTGTAATGACAATGCCACCCCTCTGACAAAATGCTAGCATTTAGTAATAGCTTAAAATTTAAGCTACATTTTATTACTTAGTTACTAATATAAAGACAAAAATCAAAATATGTATTATGGAATAAGCAATGTAACTAAGTGCAATGCTGACACTACAGGAAATAAATATTCTCAACACTTCAGTACATGATTAACAACTGAAGGACACAGCCAACATATTGACTTAAAGAAAACTAAATGAAAAAACCTCCTGTTGTTGAGGGCCACCCATGCACCCCTCCTGTGCTCAGCCAGAAGATACTGGTAGACAAGTGCTTGTCAACCCACCAGGAGTGGGACCTTTCCCTGTCACTACCCCACTGTGCATCAGAAAACAAGAATCATCCCTGCTTCCTACTTGAAAAAAGCCTTTCAGACCTACTGACCTCACTTCACCCCCACAGACAGATTTCAGCCTGCACACCTCCTGCACGTGGCCTGAGCCAGTGGACTGATGGAGATTTAGGGATGCAGACTGTCCCCACCACTCCCAATAGCCCATGCACAGTCTCAGCCATCATGCAGTCTGTTTTCGTCCATCACTGGCAACACTTGAAGGTCTCTTTGTCCCAAAGGATGACATGACATTCAAAACTGAAATTTGGGCACAGCTCTGCTCCTGAAAATGACACACTGGGACACCACAGGGCTGTGCTAACTTCAGGTCAGGACGGCAAGGACAGACGTCGACGCTGGGTTTTATATCTTGTTCTATCTTTACTCAATTCTTTGTTAAAGCTGCTAGGTAGAAGTTCTCTTATTGGATATTCCATACCCTTTTGAGCTTTGAGCGAAGTCAAATCTGGCAGTTTTCAGGGACTGTTAACACCAAGGGGAAGACAATTCCCTTTTGTATGCTGACCACATTTACAATCTGTTATCCCTCATGGCACCTGTTCTATGTGTAGGCTAGTGAGTAGTGACAAAGAACAAGCCTATTAGAAAAGAAAATATAAGACAACACCACTGCTGCATCCAACTTCAACAGTAATTGAACTTTCCTCCATCTTAACCTGACTCCGTTTACTCAGAGACCTTAACTTCCTTCGATAGACACATCAGCCCAGTAGTACCCATCGAACTGCTTCAGCAAGGAACAAAATCTGATTACCTACATTTGCTATCCAAACTCAAAGAAAGTAAAAGGGTTTCAAAGGAAAAAAACAATACTAATTTAACAATTTATTTCTGCTCACTCAAATCCAGGATGTATTTCACTAATTTAAAAAGCTAGTAAGGGAAGAAGCAATTTAGCTGTAACAGGACTCCCTTGAACTTTAGTAACAGAATTAGCAGATAATTAGGGTGCCTGATGTGTGGATCAACAAAAAAGAAGCATTTCCACAAAACTTAAGAGAATTTGCCTGTTGAATATTTACAGAACTGCTGCATTACTGTGGTATACCAGTGCACAGCCACTGCAAATTCAGAAACTCGTTGATTTTGAATGAGCAACAAGCTCTTTGGTCTCTTTAGAAAAGAACAAACTATTTCAGAAAATGAAGAGAATTCTTTACCTGGCATAAGGCTCTAGTGATCTGTCATAAAGTTTGTCAGAGTTAGGAAACTAATGAATCAACATATTTTATAAAATATCATGTACAAGATAATGAGTTGATAAGTAGCAATGCAGACTTTATAACAAAGAAGTTACTTATTCCTCAGTTTTAGCTATCAGATTCTCTTCTAGTAAAAAAACGGGGTTTTTTTAATTTATATGCATTAAGCTTGTAAAAATAAACAACCTAATCAAACAAAGCAGTAAAATCAAACAATAGTGTCACTGCCTTTTTCTTCTAGAAGAAACTCTCAAGGAGCTGAACCTACTCATGTCAAGAGAAAAATCTCAAGTGTCCCTTGCTTTTAGAGAATGACAAAGAAATAGGAGGCAATTACTTGTTCTCCTTCAAATACTGAGATATAACTGATGTCCTCACTTACGAGCTTCTTTCATTGCTGTCCCCTTCTGCAAACAGGAGTACAATGCTTCTCATAATGCTGAACATGGACGTACACAACTGTTAATGTACACACACCTCAGGTCTCGCTTTTTAACAGGTGATCTCTTTTTAAATATCACAATCCTTCCTAAAGGTGGATTAACAAAATCACTACCTCAATGACTTTGTATTTTCTATCTGATCCCCAAAACATGATCCAATACCATTGTATCCTACAGCCAAAGGAACTGAATTTATAATACTGTAGTCAAAGTGAGTTTAACATAGCAGCTTCACTATGCAGCTGCCACAGAGTAATGTGAAGTTGAGTAAGAAGCTTTTATAAATAGAGCTTGGGGATCCCCTGCCCTGTGGAGCTTGAATTTTTATTTGTTTTTCTTTAAGCTGTTAAGACAGAAATAACATGGGCAGGGAAACGTAGCTGCTTGGAGACAGCAGCAGAAACTTGCGTGCAGTCAGATTGGCTGTACTCCTGATGCCCAGGTGGTCCAAGAGGACATTGAGTTAGGTGCAGGTGGTGTAAAAAACTCTGCCTCTGGGATATTGACTCCAGGGAGGAGGAGGAGGAGTACGTGGCAGCCCAGCACACTGCAGGACACAGACTACCTGCCATACACAAAACCAATCCCCTACAGGTTGTCACTCTGGTCACAGAAATGTTTCAAAGCTGCAGTAAAGCACTTTAAAAATTTTTACTCACCCCAACCTCTGAAGGACAACTGCTCTTCCAGAGCACTTTCCACTCAGCCCATGGCAGAAGCATGGAGCCAGCCTAAAGGCAGCTGCACAACACAGAACTGGCAAGACAGCCACAAAAGGTTGGCCTTAACAGTGAAAAATAAAGCTTTGGAGGATAAGTGGTTCTTGCAATGCCTGTAACCATCAGTTTACAATGCACTATTTTGCATTTCTCTCAGCCTCTTAAGACTTCCACAGAAAACAGTTCTTTGAAAGGCTTTATAAGTACTTCAAATTAAAATAGAATACACACAGCTGTGTACATCTCCTAAATAGAGGTAATAGTGATGAGATACAATGAGATACAATGATCCAGTGACCTGCTAATACCTGAATACATGAAGTCATCATGCGACAAAAAATATTGAAGTGATACAACTACATAAAACTTAGATTGCAAAATCTTTAGCAATATTATCCATGTACATTTAATGCTAGGATCACACAATTTCACTTAGTTTTGTTTCAAGTAATAATAAAGCCTCTCACCTTCCCCATGTTGTATCCATATCTAGAAAAGCTGATGAAGAAACATACAAATTATATTTTAAATATACTGTATCACCACTCCTGCCTGGTTTGCTATACTGGAGACAATATATTTATTTATTAGTTTATTTTGATTGAATTGTAGAGTATTTTGACTGCCAATTTTTTGTGTATCAATACAAAGAAAAAAAAGATTTCTATACTCCTGTAAATTGTGAATCTAACAGGGAAGAAGTAACAGGGAATAGAGAAGGAAAATAAATAAGGTTAACCTGAATTGAACCTCTGAGATAACACATAATCCATACAATAGCCACCTAGAGCTGCAAACAGAACAAGAAAACGCACAATCCAGTGCTTGGCAACCAAGGGACTTATGTTTCGACATGGCACTTTTCCTGCAATAAATAGCCTGCTGGAGGTACTGGCAGTCACACATGGTTTACCTCGACAACACATCCTTGGCAATAACCTCCTTTTGGAAAGATATTCAAACATTGGATATGGTCTTGGAGGTCGACTCAGAGAAAACTCAAATGTGTATGCTTGTGCTAAAGGTTTTCTTGCACAATCTTTATATTCAGTGGGATAATTTACAGCTTTTGGTAACTACTGTCCTAAAAATAAAGGAGAGGAGGGGGAGGGTTCAACAGTGCAATGTGCCACCAATCTTCTTCTCAGTTACAGAAATGTAAGAAAATTAAAAGTACACTTGTTAAATTGTTATTTTATGAGAATTTTCTCCCTAGCCCTACATGTTGATAGAAGAAGCAGCTGTTTTATCAGTCATCCTTAGTCAGTGACACTTCTGTCCCAGAACATTAGTAGGTCAGCTACAAGTGAGTCTGGTAAGCTTTGCCACTTGTTAATATCACCTAGTGCTTGTTTTGATAAGACTCTACTCTTCACTGCTTTTTTTTTTAGCCAAACTTTAGCCATTTGGTCTGCTGCCTGTCCCCTCTTCTCTCCTTCCTGGGAAGCAAAGAGGCAGTCAAGGAAAGATAACAAAGGGAAAAATGGTTCAGACATGGAAGAAAGAAACTTTATTCTGTTCCTTTTCTCCTCTACCAGTAGCTAGAAAATCTAGCTACCAAAACAGAAAAACTTGGTGGTTTCTAATACATATTCCCTCCAGAAACTGAAGTTAAATCTGAGCTTTTAAATGTCAACATACTTTTGATGCAAGTAACTGAGAAAACCACTGGCAAAATATGAGTTTTCACAGACAACCTCAACTTTCCCATGCCATCCATTAGGACAATTCCAGTCGTGCCAAGAAGTCCACAACACAGATTCACCTAAGTCTCCCCAGAAACCCTGCACTCAGGCCTGGATGCCACACATCAGAATTTGACAAGAGCCTTTCTGCAAGCTGAACACAACTCTAAGACTTCTATGCCATGCTTAATTAAGGAACAAATCCCAGCTGGGAAATGCACTGCCCACCATCACTTCTAGGCTGTGATTACATCTGCCAGTGCTTCACTCTGCCCTTTAATTGCCTGCAGGATGGTGAGAAGTGTGCCACGACCTACGGTATTTGCTGCAAAGGTCCTTCTCACCCAACATCTAACACACACAGTTGTCTGAAGTAGCAGAAGCTTAACTCCCTAGGGAATGATCCCCATTCAGCCTTTTCTTCTACAGTATACACGGCCAAGAAAAGATACACAGATGAAAAGTTCATAATAAAAGCTTTGAAATCTACTGTAGTTCCACAGGTCCCAACTTTTTAAAGTTTAACTCTTAACCTTAACTGGTTTAAGTATTTTGGGAAATTAGGGATGGGAAATTAGGCATTTAAATTACACATACCTTTCTACATTTCTGTAGTCAAAAAATGAATGCTTTGAAGCAGAGATTATCCTTTTCAAGTATTTGGAAAGTACCTTGCATGTAAGCATACAAAAGATATCCTAATAGAAATAATGCTTTGTTTCCACTTTTATACTCCTTCCTTCAGGTGTTACAGCCAAAGACCTCCAGGAAGGTTGCTGTTGGTTCTAGCTCTAGTCATGTACGTGGTGTAATGCAATACATTTGTCTCCTGCCCTAATTACCTTACTCTGTTTCAATCTCTTTCCCAAGCAATTCTCTCAGTCTGTTGCAGCAGTATTTTACCACTGCTCAACAGACCTGTCCTCTAGGAGTGAGCGTGTATTGAATTAACTCAGCTTCATTTCAACACAGGTATGTTTTCTCAGCAGCACTGAAAACTTCCCAGTAACACCATCATCTTTTTCCTAAAGCAATAGCGAAATTCAAGTGTTGCATTTGGATATGAAGGTAACCTAGATCAATGTAAAGTGAATATACGCCACTTAGATATTCTTTATCCTCAAAAGCTGGCATTCCCTCAGGATGGGAGGGA
Organism: Zonotrichia leucophrys gambelii; assembly: GCF_028769735.1. Lineage (NCBI taxonomy): Eukaryota > Metazoa > Chordata > Aves > Passeriformes > Passerellidae > Zonotrichia > Zonotrichia leucophrys. The sequence continues at coordinate 86,354,645 of NC_088171.1, read as the reverse complement.
AGGGTGAGTTGGTCAGATTTTATTCCCTTGAGTTAGCTTAGTAACCTCGACAATATGTCTATATCCTCAAATTTCAATATCCTTTTTGGTGCAAAATAACCTACTGTAATCCCAGAGAAAGTACAGTGAATTTAACTGCCTTCACAGCATCTCCTTTGGAAATCTGCAGGATATGCAACACAGAAGCATCCAGCACCAATCCGTGTCATAATTTGCTCAAGATAAATTACTTGGATTCAGAAATTCAAGACTCATGGACAAAGGTGTAGTCTCTTCCTTCCCACCACTCTAGATATTTGTCCAGTGCTTCTAAGTTGTCAATATTCAATGACATGCCACATACAGCACTCTGTTGATTAAAATCAATGCAATGAAAATATACTCAGCATAAAACTAATTCTACAGAATGCCTAAAGGAGAAGTGCTGCTGTACAGAAATGTTCAATCTGAAATTTGAGCTTGTGACCTTAATTAATCTCTGACTGCTGATCTCTACCCCAACTGTGTTTATCTTAATTCTATTCCATTCTCAGATTCCACCTTGGAAGCTCCTTGCTTCTTTGAACCCAAAATTTACAGAGCAACAAAGGTCAGCATAAGTGTTTCACATCTACACATGACAGAAATGACATACAGGCTGTACCAGCTTCTCAGCTGACTTACAAAAGAATTAGTTTGCACAGGCTGAAGATCTGATTCAGCACACTCAGCTGTTCCCAAACTTTGGATGCCAAGTCAGATCAGCAGTAATTAAATCTTGGGCTGCAGGCCTAGCAGAAATTCATTTTTATCCCAGATCTACAGGGTGAATTTAGAAATCTGTAGATTGCAACTGAAAGCAAAAAGAGTGGCTGTTGCAATGTCTGTGTATATTAAGTAGGAATTTTATAGAGGAGATTATGAAATGTGGGATAGCAGAGTACTGCTCCCAGAGAATGCCCTTGCCAGTCTTAAATCCTTTCATAGACTAGCAAAAAAACCAAACTTGTCTAAACTGATTTTTATTAGATGTGAAGTAGTAAACCAACTTTAATATAGAACGGTGCAAAACAGCAGTGATTTCCCAAAGCACATTCTTTATAGCACAGTTTTGAAAGCATGCACAAATTTTCAAATTAACATCCATAAACACCCTTGTGCATAAAAACTAAAGCAACAGAGGATTCTTTTTTCCTTGTGGAAAGCAATGCTTTCACCTCATGAGTCGCTTTATATTTCTGATATACAGATAACAGACTTGCAGACATTTTTTGAGTTTCCGCGGTAAACTGATCTCCTCTGTACACAGGGTGTATCAGCTGCCCTCCCAGCTCAGCAGTAATTGCCCTCAAAACCCCCTACTTTGCCACCATGGGTCAGATTTACACATGCAAACAGACTGCAAAGCTTTAGGATTTTCAACCCATATCAAATGGGAATTCACAATGACTGAGCAACCAAGTAATAAAACTGAAGTCGTCAGCACATTTCCTGCTGGTAAACAAGTACCAGTGACTGAAGTCCACAACTCTAAGACACTGCAAAGCAGAAACAAAAAAACAAAAAAACAAAACAGATCTTCAAATAATGAGTACTTGACAAATACAGGGACTGATTTCAAGATAAGCTAATGTCCCAGAGCTTCAGCAGAAATTAATGCAACTGTTTCTGGCTTGAAATGGGAAAAATCTTCAGAGAGTGAAGATAACAGGAGGACAAGGAGATCAGTGTCGGATCTCAAGATCTCAGTCCTGAGATGCTGAGCCACCGAGACCACCTTGGGGGGCTCGGGAGTCCTGGAATGTTGCCAGAAGTGTCTGGTGGCTGGACTTTGGTCCTACACAGGAGACGACAAGGATGAGGGCTTCACCGGGGTGAATGGTGAAGGGATTAGTTAATTAGAGGGTGAGAAACAGGGTTTAGGATTTATGTACAGGGGTTTAGAGGAGTAAGATGGAGGAATTGGGGTGTGTCCTGTCCTTCTTCTTCTTCCTCTTCTCCTCCATCTTCTTTGGCCACGGTGGCACCTTTGGATTGGTTATTACTGAGAGTGCACCGAGTTATAAGAATAAATGGTATTGGGGAAAAATGATAAATATTGTACACGTAACAATGGGTATAAAGATACGTGGCTGCCCGGGAGGGCAGACAGTGTGCTCATGGCTGACTGCTGAGCAGATCTCTGTTCGGCTGAAAGAACATCTTTTAGATAAACAATTAATAAACATAAAAACCAAAAGAAGAACTGAAGCCTCTTCTCGTCCTTCGATACGCGGGCTGCCCCAAGGCCACCTCGGGCCTTTCCAGGCCCCTCAAACAGCCGAGATAACCGGACAGATCAGGAGATTTAAAACATGTTAGATATAAAGCAGGAAAAGGAACAAGTTTCCTCAACAGAACATTTTTACTGGTTTGGATAATGCATTCCCAGTTTGCACAGGTGATGCAGATTGCTTTTTCTTAATCCTCTGAAGCGTAGCACCTACCTAAAAACATTTTTTTTTTTTTTTAAAACAGGATGCTCATATTTTTTGGTTAAAATTGAGGAAAGTATAAAACATCTTGTAGCACTGTGTTTGTAGTCCATCCAGGACTTGTGCCAGGACACAGACTGTGATTATTCCCAGGAATCTCACTAAATACTGGTGGATCCAGCAAGGAACACAGTCTAGCAGAGGCACTTGTGGGACTGAGAGGATGGCAAATTGTGGTGGAGGGGCAGGAGGCAGAAAAGTCCCTCTTGGAAACCACAACCTGAATTTAGCTAATCCTCAATACACACAGGGTCCTCCAGCTCCCCCAAATCACCAAACTGACCAGGAGGTAGAAAGCTGTTACTGGACTTAATTTTCCTTCCCATGTGTGCACAAGGCATGACATTAGTGGTTGGGACACCACACTAACCTTCTTAAACCCTAATTATTAAAAGTCATCAATAGGCTCAACAAATTGCAGGACCCCTCCAAACACAAAAACTTGCTCAGCAAATGTCTGCAGAAAATTCTTGCATTCAAGAGTTATGGAAATACCATCATGAGGGAGAAGAGAAAATCACTCCTACAAGCACTGTATCTTTGGCAGTACAGTAAGTAGAGGGGAAACTACAATGACAGAGGAGTGGTGTTATTTCTGATAAGGTAATGAGCTTGTAAAGCAAAGACCTGTTTTCTCTCAAATTATAGTCATTATTCCTACTAAATAACATTAATTGAAATTTATTGGTGATATTCAAGTAATTTTACTCAAATGATCTCAAATTTCAGCCAAACACAGAAAACCTTTTTCTTGAGTCTGTTATGGACTCATGAAAAATCAGCGATGAGCAAGCAAAAAGAGGTATTAGTTACATTTTGATTAGAATGAAAAACAGATGTGTGGTGATTAATCACATTCAAGTTAAGACAAGCCCATCCTGGAACAATGAACACAAGGGTTAGTTCTGGCTCCTTCAATATACCTAAACATGCATCAGGGTACACCTTCATTTTGACATCAGAAGAGATGTATTAGGGCAAGTTCAGATCTTCGTTAACTCCTCAGAAAGTCCAGAGCTAAAATTATAACTCATTTATACTCACAAAATTTTAATATAGGGTCTAGTGAACAGATCTGATGAACAGGCCCTGTGCTGATTACCATGATCACAAAAAATATGAACAAAAACTTTACATGGAAAGGGAGAAACATTTGAGTAGAATGAACAAAGGAGATAAGAGTTACAGCTGTGAAGAAATGACAAAGGAACACCCAATACTTACTGGGTAATAGAGACAGATGAAATTCAATGCAGAGCAGTGTTACATATTTGGTGTGTGTTTTTTTGACTTTGGGTTGTTTGGTTAGGTGTTTCGTGGGTATTTTAGTGAGGTTTTAAATTCATACAAACCCTCATATAGTTATGGCCTTGAATTGAATTTTATCACTCAGAAGCTGCTCAGATGATACAGTTCTGTAGCAACATTGCTCTTTAGCTTCTCCAGAACAAAATTATCTTTGGAATTATTTTTAAAGGAACACAAAGAAGAAAGAATCATTAAAGTACCATTTAAAGAAATTGCGTACTCACATTTTCAATAGTAATTACAAGTGAGACCCTGAGTCTCAAACATTATGCATGCAGCTCTAGCTCTTCCAGTTTTGCTATTAGTCAACTTTGCCACAGTAAGTAAGTGTTGAAATATTTTAAGGAAGCATAACACAGCAAAGACAGTCCAGTTTGCGCTGGAGCCTATTGCACTGGACGCCCAGACCATTCCTAAATACTTTACAGGCCTTTCCCATCCTTTATGGGGATTTCCACTCCTTAAAGAGATAATCTGGTGAGAGTGTGGGAGAATAATTGAGAGAGATAGCCACCAAGCTTTCAGCAGAAGCCTAAAGGTGAATAGCAAACTCCTTTTCCAATATAGCTACAGGGAATAAAATTAAACTTCCAAGTCCAAAAAAAAAAACCAAAAAAACACCCAAAAAAACCCAAACAAACAAAAGCACCTAACCAGAACAAAACCAAACAAAACCAAACAAAACCAACAATCAATTAACAAAAAAGCCAAAAAAGCAAACAAACAAAAAAATCTCTCCCTCACCCAGCTGCAGTTGAATTGTTTGAATTCATGCTTGTGATATTTTATATATAATAAAAGTTTGAAGGGTGTCTCAAATGTAGCTGGGCAGGTTCCCAGAAGAAAAATCCACAGAGGATGGCAAACTTAATAGACACCACCTTGAAGATACCATTTTTGAGTCCCTGAAGCACAAAACTGTCAGAGGATGGAGAACACTCTAGTGAAACATTGTCACTTTTCTTTATATTCTTCACTTCAACAACTCAAACTAGCTGTTGGAAAGAGAAGCAGGATTGGGGAACTGGTCTCGATGAAGCTTTGATCTGATCCAGCAAAGGCCATTTTCTTACACAGCCCATTTGTGAATCACTTAATGATTGCCCATCCTTTTTAAAAGGGAAGATGAAAATCAATCAGAAGTTATCCATTGGGAATTATCCAATTAATGTCTGTAAAATAATTGTGTACTAAAGAAAACAATCACGTTTATAATAAGTGCTTGTAAGCCTATTTTATTTCATCAGACCACAACAGCAAGACCATGCATTCACAACCTTCCTACAAATAACTGCTCCCTGAGGATGCTGGAGTTATTTACCACTACATTATTACCTGCTTAGTTTTTCAAATATGCAAACCTGTGTTGCAAGGGGTGAATACAGTATTATTCTTTCAACTTGGTTCCTAGGGATTACAAAGTGATTTCCCTTTAGAAAACAGAATAAGGTTTTATGCTTTTACCTAGCTTGCTAGCAAGGAATGCTCCCACAGATCCTGCCTGTAAACTGTTTTCTACCTGCACAGCTGTCCCCAGGCAAGAGACACTAAAATTTTTCCTACTGCAAAATGAACACATGAGGTTCAGCTGCAAAAGGGAACACTATTCAGGTTTCGGGAGATGATCAGAGAGAAAGTACACTTAAAGAAAGGCAGCACCTAAAAAAAATAAAAATCCAGGCTGTAATTTTCCGGAGCTGAAAGCAGAGAACCAAGTGTCTCTAACCAGCATTTGTTTTGCAGCTGTCCAGAGGTGTTCATTCATTTTCTCTGAACATAAGCAGCACAATATGGCCTTCCCACTCATGCAGTTCAGAGCAGCCAAACTACCAGGCAGCTACAAAAATCAAGAGAACATGGAACAATAAACATAAGATGGAGAAAACTGTAGTATTCGCTAACACATCTTTAATGAAAGTCTTACAAATCACAACGGAAAAGAAATACCCATTCTCAGAAAAACCCATTTTTCCAAGAAATTTAATCACCTTATATTTGACCAAAACTGTCAAAGAAATGAGTCTGAGAAACATAATCCTAATTACCTCATAAGGGAAAAACTAATCCAGTCACTTTAGCACATGTGAGAAATCCACAGAACATGAACATCACCTTGTCCCCAGTGTGTGTTTGTTCAGGCTGATTAAAACCCCTGAAAGCCACAAGCAAGCTACCTGCTTTTTCAGGCATGAGGCAGTGCTTTGGGAGCCTCACGTTCAGGGGAAGATGCCAAGTTCTCAGTTGCACACACACTTCCCACTGCCCCATGAGAACCATGGGATTACTGGAAAAGCACTAGACCAACAGAAAGAGAGGGATCCAGCTGCTCAGGCCACTGCTTTGGACAGACAAAGGCAGGGGTGAATGCCGAAGGTATTTATACCAATTTACACCGGTCAAAAAACTTCCTTGTAACACTAAAACACTCAACTTCAAATCGGATATGGTGCTCAAAATGACAAACACACATCTGCAAGCAAATGCTCCATCCACAACAGCTACTTTTATTCTGAAATGAGAGGTGGATGTAAGTAAATATAAGAGGTTCCCTGCATAATTCTGATGTTACTTAAACCCAAAGTATGCATGAAAAGAAAGGGTAGGCAGATAGGAATTTGGGCTTTTCAGCCAAACTGTGCTACTGTTTTTCTTCCTGGAGAAAACAAGCTAACCTGATAAGAAGTACTGAGGTTGTAATACATTTCATGTACTATCAAGGAGGTAAGAAAAAAAGAAAAATTAAAAACAATGTTGTTATGCACGTGAACAGCAACAGTACAGACAGATCTGAAGAGGTCACCGGGATGTAGTTGGGTCACTGTAATGCTGGCTGTCCTATCAAGAAGGCAGAATTGACAGGTCTAAGTCACAATTTCACTATCTACCAACAAGACAGGGTAAAAAGGGTGAATGCTGACATGTGCCACAGCCACCCCTGATAAGGTATCTCATTTAGATGCCCAGGGACATTCAGCTGCCCTGAAAACAGATCCCTTGTTTTTTCAGTGGGGAGAAGGCAGGTACAGCTACAGCCCACAAAATTACTCTCTCCTCCTCACGATTCTTTGGAAACACAGAAAAGGTCTTTCCAGCTGAGTCGGCCCTCAGAGGCAGGACAGGCAGCAGGCCGTGTGCGCGGCGCCGGGGCTGCCTGACCGCCTGACACGCACCCATCTGCCAGCAGGAGGCACGGGCAGGCAGCCGCCCCCAGAAACTGCCAGCTGTAGGGCATCAGGCTCGGAGGAGGCAATGCCAGAAAGTTACTCTTTGGCAGCAACAGGAGATAGACAAAATGAAAATAAATTCCCTTTTTAAGCATTTGCAGCTTGGCACATAGCATAGCAGGCTCTGCAACATGGGAAGCTCCTTGCTTCCTCTGAAGGCAGTCATGTCAGAAAGACCAGAGTAAAACTCCTTAACTTTCCTCTTTTCCTGGGAAGGCATGTACCTGCACATTCTGATTCCTGGGAAACTGGCTGGTACAAGTTATCATAAAGCACAATCTCATTTGAGTGCAAGACTGGTTTTCCATAAGGGCAGAATGGACCCACTGTAACACCAAACCACCTCTTGGGGCAAGGGTTTGCCCAGCAAGTCTTGTGCACCAACACTGATAATTTCTGTCTCAGTCTTAGCAAAGCTTTCACTACACATGCAGAGCAGACTCCATCTCCATTTGATTCCATGTGATGGGCCTTAGAGCCAATGAAGCTAACTTACAGCCTGAATCCCTGAATCCTACCCTTACTTTCTTTCCAGTGAAACTTCAGAGGAGTTATTCCAGCAAGTTATTCCAAATTTACATACACAAATTATGTATTAGATTCTGACAAGAACTAGGAAAAATAAATCAGTGCAACTATATTCAGAGCTTGGCAAAGAACCAAACTTCAATAAAAAGGTGCGATCATTCAAGACTGACTATAAGGACTCTGAAGACAGAAACCAGAAATGGGCAATGGACCACATGCATACCTCTCAACCAGGCAATTTGTCTCCCAGATGTGTTCCCTTTATGGTCAATGGAGCAAGAGCAATTCAGGGCAGGACCATAACTGAGATGCTCCGGTGTGCCCTCTGGGCTGGTTCTGCTCCCCATGACAGAGGAGGCCCAGTGGCTGAGGCAGCGGCCAAGCAGCATGCCTGACATCACTGGGAGGCTGACAACAAGAGAAACCCTGGCAGTGCTATAGCAGTAAACCTTCACCTAGAAACAGGTTTTTCCTACATATGTTAAACCAATTTAAGCAATATGAGAAAGAATAACTCTGCCTGACAACGTGAAATAACCTGGAAGCTGAAAAAAAGGCTTGCAAGGATCTTATTGCTTTCCTGACTCAAAGAAATGAGGGAAGATATCCAAATCCATACTGTTTCCTTGTCGCATTTGGAGGATTTTTTGCATTGGAGGGTTCTCTTGAGGCCTGGGTGATCATTTTTTATGAGTTTTTTATTTTATTTTAAAGAGTAAGACGAAAGGTTCTCTGCCTTCACAAAACAGATACAATTGTTCTTTCTGCATAGCACCTGAGGTCTTCCTGTTGAGCTCTTTGTTTTGCTTTTTCCTATTGAGAAATTTAGAAACTGGGAATTTCTGTGTTGGAATTGCTGCCACTTCCTGCCTTCCCAATAAGCATCCCAAGGGGCCAGCTGGAAGCAATACCCAGCACCCCAAGGTAACAGGCAGCTAGTCAAGCAGGTACTACCACAGATGGTCCTTTAGGTCCTGCTAGTTGGTATCAAACTATATGCATTTTAGTGGCTTAAAACAAAAAGATTCAATCTCACAGCTGTTGGGTTAGAAAAACTCCCTAAGTCCTAGTAAAGATCTACAAATGACTGAATGTCAGCCTGAAACACGCACTGTACGGAAGGGAAGACCACACACAACAGCAGCAGTACACAATATAAAACAGGAAGACCCTGGTGACAGCAATGTGCAGACCACTAAGCTCAGGGTGAAAATCCAGGAGACTCAGTCGCTGCTACCAGAGTGTGTTGTCTAGGGGAGCTATAGGTGCTTGTTATTCATCACTTGTACTCTCACCTTGTGTTAAAAGCACAGCATATGCTCACAGCCAGGGCTTCAAGGAGCTGTTCAGAGTATCCTTTTAGCACCCTTTTCCCAGGTTACACCACCCCTGAGAATACTGAAGGAGGACCTGGCTATTCCAGCAAAGATGTAGGGGTGGATTTTATTTGCTCATCCACTCTTTCTGGTTCCAAAGTATTTTTAATGTACTGTGAATTTAAACATATTGGTATTAATAAAAATTACTAAGTTGTAATGCACCGTTGTTGAAGAGAATAACATAGCAGAACTTTCTTGTGAGGGATTTGATAAAGGTTTTCTGATTAGTTACTTATGGTGCTAGACCTTTCATGCAAACATACCCACGTTTTCTTCGGCAAGTTTTTCCTAAGTGCAACACCAAGCATTTCAGCGTAACAACAGGGGGGAAAAAAAAAAGTAAGGAAGCCTCCTGATGTATCTGTGATGCAGTTACAAGGAACCACTCATGCATGCTCTGAGCAGCAAGAAGCGGAAAGGCAGTCACAGGTGGCTGCCATCCTGCCACCATGACTACCACCCTCCCTGCCCAAAACAGCTCATGCAGCCCCCACACATGGCAGAATAAGCCCTATGTTGAGAGGGCTGAGGAAAGCCCCAGCCCCTGGGCACAGGTGAGATCAGTCCCAAGCCTCCTCCCATGCCCAACCAGATGAGAACTCTTCCACACTCTCAGCTTTCTTTATTTCACATAAAGTCAAGGAGAAAGCAAATGTCTCCACAGGCATTTGATTCTGAATAGGCTTTTAAGTGTCCATTGAATCTGAATTTAGGACTATGGGAAGAAGTAAGGAAGACATCCAACATTTATATTTCACTCCCCAGTACAGAAACAAATTAACTGGATATGCCAGTTTTCAGACATTCTGGCCATTAAAGTTCATGTGTAAAACTGTGTATAGCCACAGGGAGAAATAGACCTGCAAAAACGGGACCTTTATTAAGCAAAGAGTTTACCAACATACTCCTCTTCATATTTTAATAGAAAGACCAGAGCTAAATATTTAATGTCTGAAAGGTTAAAAGAAACCTGATCTATAACTTCATACATATCAGACTTATCTCAAACTGCTAAATATGAGTTGACATACTTATGACATCCCACATCCTACAATAGCATGCTGCTGAGCCACAGTAACTGCTGGGGTTCTAAATAAAGAGGTTGTAACTTTACCTCTTCATAGCCTAAATTTTTATGTGCCTTGTTGAGTCATAAGCAGGAAAAGAAAGCCTTTAAGAAGATGTTATCATTATTAAAATAGATGTTGCACATAAAAAACACAAGAAAACCAATCAACCAGCCAACCAAAAACACCACCAAAACCAAACAAACTCTCCCCTCCCCGACCAACAAAACACCCACACCCACAAAAAGGACAGCTCATACTTAAAAACACTTGAAGACATGAAAAGTTGTGAAATAAAGCTAATTGTCCACATTGTATAATATTCCAAATTAAATACTGCCATCTCTCTCTTCCCCTTTTCCAGACAGAGATACCATGATTTCCTCAATTTCATCAAGCTCATACAAGTACAAAAACCATAATGAAAATGAGTGGTGCATCTTCCACCATTCATGATCACATGTGACCATGGCATGTTCTGAGACCAAAACAAGAATTTCATCTAAATGCTTCCAGAGGTACTGTCACAATATTTTTCATAATAGTAAACACTTTATTCTTGAAACTGGGTTGATTTGGTCTATCTCACTTGAGAGTCTTAAAGAAAACAACATATATTACATCAGGGTGCTCTGCCACCTATTTAAATAAAGCTCCTCAATCTTTGAACTATTTCTTTCATGAAAGAAATAAACTGAGAAGCACACAATTTACAAATTAAATCATCTTAATTTCTACAGAAATAAAAGCAGCTGCACATGAAAAAGATGAAAAGAATATAAATGAAAGCGGAATAGAATTGCTGAAGGCAAGGAAAGAACAGTACACACTACTTGAATGCCATGATGAAAACCAACAACAGGGAGCAACTATTTCTTGACTGCTGAATTATGAGATAGTGCATTTATCATTACCTATCATTGTGGGAAGCAAAGTTATTAAACCATACAAAAAATCAGTTGAACAGCATTATGAAACCACATGTATTTTACATCATCCTCCGCAGTGAGATCTTCAAATGGTAACAAAACCTAACCTTCCTTTCACTAAGTATAACGTCTGAAATGACATAGCCTTGGTCTAAACTATGATACTTATATACCTGGCCTTGCAGCAAGTTCACAAAAAGTTGGCAAGTGGCATTTGCTTGAAGCATCATTGATCATGAGTTTGCACATTTTGAGTATGCCATTTTTTAAAGATAATCAGTCTGACAATGTTCAAACATGTATCTCCTGACCTTGCATTTCAATTACATGCACACCTTTTTCTTTTTTAAGCTAATATGAAATAAACCATCATAAGGCATCAAAAGCTTACATGTAATGCCTAATTTTGAAGAGAAGCTTACTTTCTAGCATGATTCCCTGTTTTTTGAACTAACACCCTTCTTCCCTTGTATTACACTACATGAGCAGGTCATGCATCTTGCAACACCTCAGAGAGGATGGAACTACATTTCGCCCAGTTCCATTTCAGCAAAATCAGCAACCCTCGGCCTTCCTTACAAACAAAGCCAAATCAGAAGTTGTGCTGAAAATAACATTACATGAAAACACCAAAATTTCCTATTCGAAACCCACAGCTTTTAAGTAAGTTTCTAATTTTGCTTCCATAGTTTATGTCCTTAATTTTGTTTTACTGTTCTACAGGGTAAAGCTTAAAACATGAGAGTGTGCTGGACTGTTTCAAGAGAACTAATCTGAATCCAATTCACTTGTTTGGTTTATATCTTATATATAGAGCAGGTTTGCATGGAGGCAGGAAACAAATAATTCTGTTCTTTTCCAAGCGTAATACTAACTTATTTGAAGATATTTCTTATGAACTTTTTTCTCCCCTAATTAAGGGCTTGAACATGCTGTACTTCAGTCTACAGCAAAATGAGTTAACAGTCTGAATACAGACCATATGAGGAAGAACTGCATTGTCTGTCAATACAAATACCTATAATGTATGTAGGAAGTGCAAATAGCCAAAAAGGGAAACTATATGAAAACTATCAACAGCTATTGATGTGCTATCAATAACATTGACCTCATTAACATAGATACAACACTTGTTACCATTTTTTTTTATAGGAGTCCATTATAAGCAGCTATAAACTGTTTAAATTGTTGGACAGATTTTTTTTAATCTTCAAGAAGATATGTTTAGATTGCAGTGAAAAAATCCCCTTACAAAAAATGCATTATCAATAGTATGATACTTTTAAAGTCCTTTAAAAAAAAAAATCTGAAACAAGTCCAAATGGACTTCTGTTGGGCAGTGGGAAGTAAAGTATCACACTAATTTACCTTCCTGACTTTATGAGATGGTTTCCTTTATAGTACCACTGAAGATGATTGAGGAAGTTTTGTTGTTGTTATTATTTTGTTTACAAATAGGACTTGTTTTAAATCTCACTGTTCAGAGTCAAAAACAGCGACCATCTTCCTTGCCAATTTTTACATATGGCAAAAACAAAACAAACAAACAAAAAAAAATAGGAAAGTTGTCAGGAAAAAAAAGTCAGAAAGAGGATATGGAAATTCAGATACATTTCACTCAATTTCGGCAACACTTCCCAGTGTGAGTTGAGACAGCTAAGCTTTCACATTTTAAAACAATGCTTCCTGAGACAAGAAAAGCATCCCACTAGCATGCCCCAGAGATGTCCCTTCAAATCTGGAACAAGGCCATCTAATGCAAGAATCAACCATTTCAATATGAAAATGCCACTGCTAGTGGAGACATTACCTGCTCTAAAGTCTCTTGGCTCTTCTTGCTAAAAAGTCTATTTAAGTATCATAACTTAAACCAAATATGCAGGGCCAATCTTGGAAATCTACCCTTGTCTCAAACAACTTCTGAGATCCTGCAGGACTGCCCAGAGCTTTCCCAGTGAGATAACAGAAGGTAAATCACTGGTTATGGGGAAGTACCATGGTTCATACCCACAAAAGAGGCTGACCAAACATGTGCACGACAAGTACAACAGAAATCTAACATTTCAATTTATAGAGGTGTACATTTTTAAAGCAAAACCACAAGTTATTTATATGGATAGATTTTTCATAAAGTAATCTGATCTGGGAACCAGAGGATTTTACTTAGAGCATCTGTGTTCCACATTCTCAGGAAAGAAAATTTAAATAATCCTAAAAGCTGAAAAAGGTATTTTTATCACAGACTTTGCAGCTATTTCACATTTCACTCAAAGAGAGTTGAACCAGATATCTCAAATCACATCTGGATGCAGGCCCCAGTAAGTACTGTGTGCACTGCTCTAACTAGAACTCTAATTATTCTATTAAAAAAGCCTAGCCCTTAAAAAACTCCCCTCGAGTTCTGGCATTTCTTTTCAGGTTTTTTCAATTTGTGTGATGTCAGTTTACATCTAATAAGTATGTTGTTTATTATCTTCATTTAAGTCAGGACTTTTACCAAGTTACAGCAAGAGTCATAGGAAGCGTATCACGATTACAAATCCATAATGCATGCAAGATCCCTGTGTAGCACCATTATATCCATTAATCACAGTCTTTTTGGTCCCAATTATGCTAAGAAGATATTTGATAAAGCAATTTCAACTCACCTCTCTCTCTCTCCTGTTACCATCAGTGCAAAGAAGGCAAAACCACAGCGCTTCCGACAAATTCTCAAGGCACCTCTTTTGTTCCCTTTAAATTAAATCCGAATTGGTTGCACGTTTTACTGAACTGCTAATGCTCTCCACATGTTCCCTCTCTCGGACTGAAAATGTTTTCTATTAGGAATGCCTAGCACTGAACATAAAACTGTAAAATGTCCTTCAAACAACCCAAAATTCCTCTCTTTCTTTGGAATGTATCACTACTTGCCCAAATGAACAGCTCAAAGTCCTACAATTAAGCTGCCTTTAGGAAAGCTTTTTAGTAAGACTCCTTTTCTTAGTGTGTTCAGAAACACCCTTATCAAAAGCAAGTTGTTTATTTTAAAATCCATTAAGTTATTTCCTCTTAAATAAAAAGCACCAAGGATTTGAAGTGTGAGCTAGAGGAACTTCAAATTGTCCACGGCCATGAAAAACCTACTCCAGCACTCAGCAAATGCACAAATTTCAGAAGGATGAAATGAGGTAATGATATTTGCAGGGAGAAGCTTCTCATATGAGACAGTACCAAGAACATGGGTTGTAGGCTCAAGCTTAACTTTGTTCTCAGAGAATGAAATGCAACATGGTTTCACATTTCTTTAACCATAACAACACTGACTTTTCAATGCTTCAATGCTCTTATGAGGAAAAACCACAGGTTTTCCCCCTTTCAGTCCATGTATCTCAACTTTTCTGCAACAGAGGGCCAGGTAAAGTTACAGACTCAAGACAAGAGTTTATCTCTTTGAAAGCGGAGTGGTTCCACTCCAGAGGAACTTGTCCCTCCATGTGCTTGAGGTGCAAGTCGTGCCAGAAGGTTCAAGAGACGCACAAATAGTTGTAGAATCTAATCATATCTGCTCTAACACACGCAGCAAGTCCACATAATGGATAACAGAAGGAAAAACTGTACATGGAAAAAAGGACTAGGTGCATAGTTCAGCTATTACAGGACAAATAAAAGCAGATGGCTTCTACTAGCCCCCTGGTTACAGCCAGCTTACAGCTTCCCTCAGGTATCCCAAAACAATACATGCTCAAGAAAATATTTATGGCTACATTTCACAAACTATATTAAGAGCAAGGGGATATCAAAAAGATAATCCCAAGAGCACTGTGGAAAGGCTGAGTTATTGGTGCTAACACTGCTGGTTAACACAGATGCCCCGACAGTAGGGGCTAGAAAGAGCCGCTGTGCAGCGCGGCAGCACTGGTGTCCCAGAGTTGGGAATAATCCACTGTGGAGGTAACTCTGCATCTACTCACATGCAAGAGCCAATAAAACAGGATTCTAAAATGGCTATAACAACTTATACCAAAGCTGTATTATACATTTTGCAAGACTCTTGCAATAATATGCTTGCACTCTGTTTAGGGCCCTCACTGGATCAAGCTATGAAATGCAATATACACAAATATCCATGCAAATTATTTTTAATCTACTGGCAGATAAAAGAAAACTTCGCACAAATATAGGAGAGAGATCTAACCATACAAAAAGTGTAATTTTATAAAGCACAAGCATTTAAATAACCAACTGGGGGTCCTGGGTGTGTGTTTTGGTTGGTTTTGTTTGTTTGGCTTGGGGTTTTGGGGGATTTTTTAATAATAAACTGACACAAAAAGGTAGTAAAATTTAAAATACTCCTTGCAACATTCGCTAACCTTCCAAGCCACAGTATTCTAAGTAATCCCAGGTCAATACATTCACTCAGAATCATATCAACTTTTGTTATTTGCATTCTTCTTGTATTACATTGTATTAACAACTGAAGCTTACAGCAAACTTCTTTTGGCAGAATCATTCTAAGTCATTGTCATGGATCCCTGTCCAAACATCATTCTCAGCACTGATTGCAACACTCCTGATTTAACATCACAGGAATAAGCATTTTAGAAGAGGACATAGGGGCTCTCTTGGGCTAAATACAGGATCCAGATATATGAGAGCAAATGTTGCCTTTTCTCTCAGAGATCACACCAGATTTTGAGAAAAAAAGCCATGAAGCAATGAACAAACAAAGGAAGCAGGAGCCACAAACAGAGTTGGCCAACCAAGGACCTAATGGTTAAACAGAGTCCTTCTGCAGAAAAAGTGGAGCTGGTAAAGATCTTTAAAACTTCACTGTCATCATGTTGCTCTGACTACAACCTTCCATTTAGCTTCAGGAGTTAAAACTTTTGACATTGTTGGCATTCACTTTCTATAGTTACATTCTCATTTACATTAGACTTTATCAAGGCTTCAGCTGAGCCCTGTAATTGTTTAATATATACAAACTAAAATAATGTTAAGACACAATAAATACAAAGTCATATGGCTGCCAAAAATACTAAAAAAACTTTTCCCACAAGGGTAGTAACTCATAATAAATGTGATTTGAATAAAAGGTCAAATTCAAAAGCTTGTGGGAAAAAAACCCTGCAGTTGACACTATCTGATTTAAGGAGCACTCAGAGTCCAGAAGGCCAATCATGTTCTGGATTCCATCAAAAGTATGGCCAGAAGGCTGAGTGAGGGGCTTCTGTCCCTCTATTCTGCTATTTTGAGATCCCAGATGGAGCTCTGCATCCAGCTCTGGAATCCCCAGCACCGGAAGGACATGGACCCGGCAAAACAGGTCTGCAGGGCACAAAGATGCTCCAGCCCTCAGGTCACCTCTCCTGTGAAGGCTGAGAGAACTGGGACTCGTGAGCCTGGAGAAGACAAGGCTTCAAGGAGACCTTATAGCTGCCTTGCAATAATCAAAGGGGTCTTTTAAAAAATAAGAGTCACTTTATATATGGGTGACTAGTGATAGGACAAAAGGCAATAGTTTTTAACTGAGAGACAGCAGATTTAAATTAGAATTTAAGAAGAAATTCTTTACCGTGAGAGTGCTGAGAGACTGGAACAGGATGCCCAGAGAAGCGGTAGAGGCCCCATCACTGGAAGTGCTGGAGGTCAGCTTGGATGAGGCCCTGAGCAAGCTGTTCTAGTGGGTGGCATCACTGCCCATGGCAGGGAGTTAGAACTAAATGACTTTTAGTCATTAGGTTCGAACTAAATGATTTTTGGGTTCCTTCCAACACTCTCTATTCTGTGATTTTATGATTCCTCCACTAAGGTCTTTGGACATCAACAAGTACAAAAATACATCTATAATTTTCAATTAGTTACATTCTCTGAAGAGAACTGTTTTCAGGAATGTTCTTTTGATGTAAAGAAACATTCTAAATATTGAAGTTTATATTAAAACCACTTAAAAGTATAAGCCATTAATTAAACCTGATAATTTAATCAGGATTAAGGCAAAATGGGAGAATAGAGTAATGTTTAAAAGAAAATTTATTCCTTCATGCTGAAAGTCCTTAATGTGTAGGTAAGAAAATAACTGAAATTGAGAGCTGAAAGAAAGGAGAAAGTAATAATGCATTAAATTAAGGTACTTAACAGGGACTTGTATTTAACAGAGTAGAATATACCAAAACTTCTGCACTCAAGTTATTAGGTATTATTCCTTCCCTGCTCTGCTTGAAACCAAAAATCCTACCCAACTTGACATGAGACTTGCTAAGTCTTCCCAGGTCTCAAAAATATCAGTAGTAGTAGATGTAGTCAATACATCCTCTGACACTGAAGCCCAAAGAATTCTCCAGAGATCTGAAGTCACTAACGATGGAAAACTTTATCTGGACATCTGAACATAAACACTTCTGTTATTTCCCAGAATTTAAAAGTACAATGATTTAGGAAGAAGGAAAAAAATAGTGATCCAGCTTCAAAATGAGAGAGTTTATGGCAGGAGAGCTATTTCTTTACACCTATCAGGTCTTAAGAAGAAAGTAAAACTCTAATTACAAAGACGACAGGAGGCTCTGCAGAAAGGTCACTACACAACAAACCACACCTTCTCAGAAGGCAGCCGTAGCTACCTGTTGGGGACTTTGCAGAGTCAGTAACATTGCTAACCACAATTCTTTCTGTGGAGACAGTGAAGGCTGAAAGAAAACACCCAAAGCGTGACAGTTTTACTCCATGTAACATCATCTCAGATTCCTCTAGCTCCTGACTTCTCCTCCAAATATGTAACATATCTTTTAACATCTAAACCTAATACTTGCATTTCAAAAGAGACTTAACAGGCAGCTGATGTGCACACACACACCAGCAGTACCCACTGTGCCAGTGAAATAGCCCTCTTATTCTGTGACAGGTCTGACTGCCAGGCACAGCTCTGCAAACAGTGCCAGTATTAAGAAACACAGAATGTTCCCTGACTCGTTCAAACTATCCCATACCAAAAAAATAAGACAAACTCGATATGAAAAGAAATGAAAAAGAAAATAAGAGAAAAGAAACTACATTACATCAAGCTAGGGGCTGAAACAAAACCTTACCCCAAAAATCTAAACTTCAGCAGGGGGGATGGAAATTAGATCCAGAACTTGCATTTGGCTTTTCTGACTATAATTAACCAAGCCAAAAGCCCATATCCAAACACACCTCTTCTCTAGGAGTTTGAAATCTGGACTCAAGTTTTGCAGCCTGGCTTCCTCTGTACTCACTGCTGAATGCATCACTGCCGCCAGAGAGCAACAGCACCTGACAGGGGATTACACTTTCATACAGGAACAATTAAGATACATGCACAGTAATATGGCTAATTGCCCACAGTAAGCTTGAATGAAAACAGATAACAACAATGCAACCACACGTCGACACTCAGAACCTTATGTGCTCCAATTCCTCGACGGCTGCACTCTGGAGAAAAAAAAATTACATGAAAATTCTTTTTATAAAACCTCAGTCCGGGAAACTTATCAAATCTTGTCTTGCTGTACTGGTCTGTTTTGCCAAATATACTTCCAGACCTAGCAAGAACAATCTTCTACAAGCTGTTCTTAATTTCACTCACATTTATAAAATCAGTTTATACTTTGCATCATCTCTGTTCCTTCTCTAACACTTAACACGTATGCTTGCTCTACTGCTCTTCCTCAAGTCAATGGCAGTAGAGGAGAAACTGTTCCTGCACAAGGCAGCCTAGAGATTGTTCTCAATGAGAGGTATTTGTGGAATTCTGTAGGTTGCTTATACTCAGTTCAAATTCTCAGAAATGCCATTTCATAACATATCCTGGGGGCAGGGGAAAAGGTTTAGCTGTATTTAAAGCCTGAATCCCTCCAAAGTCACTGTAGAAATGACACAAAACTTTGACTTTCTCCTCTTCTTTTAAGGAAGATATATTTCAAGGCTTCAGCTATGATATCTTGAACCAAGACCAACAAGTTAAACATATTACACTGTTGAATCTACTATGGTGAAGCGGAAAACAACTGTGGCACAGACACACAGGATTTCTAATTTTTTTTTTTGTTTTAAACCAGCCACCCATAGAATTTGTCATACTGTCACCACGACATGAGCATTAGATTTGCCACTGACACTCAAACATTCTGCTCTGTAGCATGCTGGAGAACACATTAACACCATCCCAGACCTTTCATAGAGAACATATTAACACCATCAGCCTCCTTTCATGGAACCTTAAAGCTCTTCTGACATACACATTATGACTTTCATTGGACTTTTCCTTGTGACAGCATTACTTTAACCAGGGTTTTTAAGACAGTGACACTGTGATAATGACAAACATGCAGCCAAGATCTGCAAGATGTGAAATAATAAACTTTATATGCTATTAAAATATAGCAGATAGCTGTCAGCCAACAATTCTTCAGATCCCATTCCCAATCCAGAACACAGTCTTTTTCAGGTGCACACAAAGGCTGTGACAAGACAGACAACTGAAGATTCTTCAAAGAATCACCCAACCATCTGACATCACTGTCAAATGCTGTACTTCCCAGTGATATTTAACATGCTTTAAGGGTAGTGTAGTTAATACAACCTAATAGCAGCATGCAACAAACAAAATAATAAAGTCAATTTATTGGCCATTACTGTCAATTTGGAACACAGCCAAGTCCGATTCATACTCCCCAGATTTGCTTCTTGGAAATCAATTCTGTTTATTTGTTCTCTTTCAGACATGTGGAACTTAACTTACCAATGCAGGCATGGACTCTCACTGAGAGCTGGGTCCTCAGAATTATGCTGTGCTTCTTGCCCCTCCTAAAATGAGAAGAAAAGTATGTAAAGGTATAGTGAGGAAGAAGAGGAACTGCAAACAAACAAGTCAAGTTGAGCCTAGGAAAAAAAGGGTGGAAGGGAAGACATTAGAAATTTTGTCTTTGTTTCTCATAATCGATTTCAATTTTAATTTGCAATAAATTAATATTCCTCATCAAGACTGTTTTGACTATGATAGCAATGGTTAAGGGATTGCTCCATCTTTATCTCAAACAACAAGTTTTCTTATCCTATTTTCCCTCCCTTTTGCTGAGGACAGGGAGAGAGAGAAGAGCTGGGCAGCTATCTGGAGAATTGCCAAGGACAGCCCACCACAATGAAAACAGTTAGAGAAGTATCAAGTGATGACTGCACATTTTAGTTTTCACAGAAATACTTTAATGCTAAGCATAATTAAGCATTAAAAGAAAATCCAAGGTTAAACAAATCATTCACACTTTCACAGATCTGCCTGCCTATGTAGCCTAATGCATTTTTAAAGCACAAAAGTAGCTATGTTTTTCATGTAAAGAGGCAAAACTGAGGTCCTTTTCCACTCTGACTCTCAGTTCCATATCAGGCTTAAATGGAATGACTATTTTAATTAGCTGCTAAATACCTCATTTGGTTTTCACTCAATTTACCTTTAGTTGCATTTCTTCAACCTGGACAAGAGCACAGTACTTGATTTCTAGGTGCTACATCTGCACACTGACATGAGGGCACCAACAGCACCTTGTCTCGGCATCCAACCCATTCACCTGATGGAAGGTGGGAGAGTAAGAAAAGCCAAGTGTCTTTTATGCTTGTAGAGCATTGTACTCTCCCTCTTTTTTCTGAAACTAAAAAGGCAATTCCTGGACAAGTGGCTCTAGGTGGCCCAGATGACCTCCAGAGGTCCCTTCCTACTCAGCCATTCCGTGATTCAGTGAATTTCTTGTGGGAAAACACTCATGAGGACACACTGTTTTTAGAATGAAGCTTAGTTGTCATGCGAACTGTAGACCCAATTCAACATACAAGTTAGAGCACAAACCAGCACAACCTTTCTCAGTTACATATTTTGCTACCCTGCTGAGAGGATTCAGGCCCAAACCCTTTACACAGACACCCAGCAGAATCTTATGCAGTTTTCTAGTAATAACAGAAGTTCTTCCCAACCTTATGGTTTTCCTGCCCACAGTTAATTTGCAGAACAAACTATTTTTCATGAAAATACTAAGGAAAAATTTTTATTATACTTCTCAGAAAGATTTTCAGGGGAGGAAAGGAAGGAAAGTAGTGACAGGTATTTTCAGAAAAATATTGCCCTTCGGAAAATATAGGGGAAAACAAAGAAAAGTAAGGATCTGATAAAAGGTGATTAATGTTGACCTGTGTACCTGCTAATAGAGGACTTTATTTCAGTTTCAGTAATCTATTTTTCTATAGAATAAAAAAAAAAAAGTTAAACAGAGGGCTTTTTTAAAAAATAGCAAAACCAAAAAACTTTAATCAAAATTACTCTTTAAAGGATCCGTTTGGACATCATTAGTGGGCAAAGTGTCACCTTTCTCTTAATAACTTGAAGTGCCAAGTAGCACATGCTATTGCCCCACAAAAGCAGGCTGTAGTTCAGACTGTGAAATTCCCTAGAGCAGTTCCAGGTTTAGGACTGACTCTCTGTCCACCTAAATGCCTCCTTTTGTACTGATAGGACACAGTCTTTGCCTGCGTTCATATTCTGCAGATTTTTAATAGCTGCTCCTCCCCACAGGAATGCCAGGATTACTCCAGAATATTGAATTTGCCAAGTTAGTGAAGAACTTTTGATGAAACTTCTTGCCCTTCACAACGTCTGATTCTGTACAAAAGCTGCTTCTCTTGATCTCCCTTCTTTCATGGACTTGTTGACGCACCTGACATATACAACTCCTCCAAGATAAAATCAGAAAATGGAAGAAATGAGTCAAGATTGTTCATTTCAAAACTGTAAAAGGATAGCCCAGAATTAGCAAAGAAAAAGGAAGTCTATATATTCAGACATATTATTTTTCCCATTCTGAAAAACTGTTCAAGTAAAAGAAACTGAGAAATCAGCACCATGTTAAGGTCTGTAGAGATTCAGACCCATTACAATTGAATAGAGTTTTTCCCTCCTTTTCTCAAAATCCAATGCACAATGTTTCACAGTATAAACAAGGCCTTTATTTTTTTGGTAGTTCTCCAAGCTTCAAAAGTGATGCTACTTCCTCCTCAACCTCACCTCCTTACAAAGACCCCTGAAAACTTAAAGCAAAACCTAGAGCAAGCTCTCTTCTGCAGGCTCTGTTCTACACTATCATTGCAACTCCCAGGACAGAAAATTCTCACACACGCAAACATTAATTTTTATCTCCCACTGGAGTTGCCCTGGCAATTTTTCCAGCCTACCAAAATCAGTATGATTCAAGCCCCAGAAATTACAAAGATGAAGACTCACTTGTGATGCTGTATTTCCCCCCTTCCCCCCAGGCCACACCATGATCATCACCACAGAGGCATTTTGTGTGGTTTAGGCATACTAGATTTACCACAGAGCAGCTAATTCTAATAAGACCAGTCACATGTAAAATATTAGAAATTACGCAATTTCCTGATGAATACTTTTGACTATCATGCAATATGAATAACACTTTTGCAAAATGAAGATCACCTCTGAAAATTACTGCATCCGTGATTCTACACATAACAGTTTCCTGGAAAGCATATCATAATAATAAATTCAAAAAAAAAAAAAAAAAAAGGCTAACTTGAAATCCATCCATGATTTTACAGACACATGAACTACTGGCCAAATATTATTAGAAAGAATGCCTGTAGGCAAGCTTGCCATGATATCAGGACAGGGAAGGGGGGTACCACAGGACAGACAAGCCATTTGAATTAAAAACAATGTAGGTTCAAAAATACACAGAAGACTATTTCCAACAAAAAAGGTCCATTTATTCCAAACAAAGTCTAGACATGTAACAAAGTTCATAATCTACTCTTAACTAAGGCTTATCTTTTTATTGATATGTCTTTAAAAAAAAAGTTTCAGTGAGTGCAGTTGGCTACTGTTTATTAAAAAAAAATCCAGTAAGTATTTAAGAGAGTTAATGTAATAACTGAAATTTAGCAATAGAAGAGTACGTAAATTTCACATACTGTCCTGAAATAGCATTCTGCTGACCTGTATTGAGATCAGAATCATTATTGCTGTAAGATTAACTTCTAATCTTTGGAGTTACCAAGACACAAAACTTGTTCTATATTCAATTTCTCTAATAAATTAAAGTAAATGCCAACAGTTCACTGAGGGCCTGTCTTATCGAATATAAATGTTTTATTTTGTCATTGTTTTTAGACCACGTTACAAATAGTTTCCCTCAATTATACGTTTTCAAGTCTTGATTTAAGTGACATTTTGAAAATAGTACCTCAATTGACAGTCTTAAACAGTTACTTGTTTTGAAGCAAAGCCTATGTCTGAGCTAAGCAATCCTTTGACCAGATGAAATATACTAAGAATTTCATTAGGGATACAGAAAGGAAAAAGCATTAACAAAGTAATAATCATTTACCACTAAAATCACACATTAAAAGAAACAAACAAACACTCTTCTCTTAATGTTTCAAGGACACTTTGAAAGGAAATTTTAAGAGAGTTTATTTTATTAAGACATGACATCTTTCTTCTCAGACCTACACTAACGACCTGCTGGAATGAAAAATGGGACTTTTATGTAAATATCTAATAAGGATTCATTAAGGTTATTAGCAAGACAGACCACAATCATTGCTTGACAAAGCTCATCTTTGTAAAATAGGAGAATAGATCAATTAACATACAATTTCTATTTCAGTGTTTCTTTCAGGAAGCAACTATTCAGACTTCCTAATATTCTTCCAAAGGGCTAGATATTTCAATTTAAAAAAATTAGCTTCAAAAAATCCCTAGATTCTGAAAATGCATTATTTTATCATTTAAAACCGAAGTAGAAAAATCACTTTTCTAACTTTCTTAATGATTGTTTAATAACTTAATGAAGAAAATTCATTAGATTAAAGGTGTTAATTCTACAAAAGGCCACGCTATGTCCTTCTGGGCTCCTCCTGTTCTGCTTTCTACACAATACTTGACAACCATTGACAAAGCTACAGTTGTATAGCACAGCAGCAGACAAACTGCAATGGTTTTAATGACACTCTATAGTTGCACAGACAAGTAAACTTACTATTCGTCATTGTATTTGCTCAAAAAATAAAATCTGTTGCAGACATCTCGATCATGAAAAGGCCTTCATAAGCAGAAGCTGTACAATGCTGTTAGAAGCCATGATTTTAAGCTCACCAACCTTCTGGATCTTTTCAGTTAATGTAGAGTGTTCAATCTCTGCTCTTAACCAGGGTCTGTACACTCTTCTATTTCAGAAATATTTAAAGTATTTAAAAAAACATTATCCCATAAAGGCAAACTTGAATTTTAATCTTTCATGCAGTGCTACACACATAGCAACGCAGCAACTAAGAGTGATGCACCTTTTTGGGGTAACTCTGATTTTTTGGGACTTTTTAAAAATAAATAAACAGATTATAATAGGTAACTTTATCCTACCCTCAGAGCAATTTTCAAGTAGCATATTCCCATGACTCTCATTGTACGCTGTTCCAAGCAGGGATTTCATCCATTAAGATTAGTGTTATCAGTCAGTTGTAGACACCAATAATTCTTGATGATAACTCAGAGAGAAAAATCATTTGCTGTGCTAGAAAGTACAATTATGCAAAACCTTTGAGAATTACAAAGTAGCTTGTTTGTGCACATAGAAGTTTGGATATTTAATGAGTGTCCTTTCCCTCATATCCCAGTCAATATTCTGGAAATACAGCCTAGATATGGTGGAAAATGAATACTAGACGTTTCAATTCAAACAGACAATAACAGTAAAGGGATTGTAAGAATGGGGGTCCAGAGGACAGACCTTACCTTTCCCCCTGCACTGGGCTAACAGCACAGCTGAGGCCCCTCCTCACCCTACTTTAGAGGAGCACTGTAAAGAGCAAGTGGTTCCCAGCGGCAGCCTGCTTTTAACTTGTGGAATACACAAAACCTACAGGTTTGCCCTCCTAAGTTTAACCAAATCAAGGAAAATAAAATCATATACTGGAAAACAGTATAGGTACCTTGTATTTTCATTATTTGTTATTAGATGGGAAGGTTTGCTGCTCCCCTAGCCTCCAGCTCTCCCCATATTTAGTTTTCCACACTGCTATGAAGTGCAGTATCAGTCAATCACTCACAGGAAGGCCAAATCTGAACCAGAGGGAATGAGATGATCCAGGCACACATTTACCTGACACCAAGGCTCTCTTGAAATAACCAGATGATTTTTTCATTACCCTTCAGAACCACTACCAAAGCAAACACATCAGGTTACTGAACCCAGCTAAACTAACACCATGAGCTGGTGCCCGTTTATCCCAAAGAAGACAGATGCTGGATGGAAAACTAACTTCAACCTGATAACACAAACTATTTCCAGACTTGGACAGCATTTAACATCAGCCTAACCTGACAATTTACCCTATAACAATTCTGTAGCTAATTCTGCCTGATGTAACAATCTAAGCATTATGAAAACCTATCTAGCACAGATGCTGCTTTCAAAATACACATGCACAACACATGCTTCACATTTTGTTACAGCTTCTCATAGCACTCAGGTTTCTTTGTGGGCTATTAACCATCTCCAATAATCACATCCATGTTTTCCAACAGAAGTAGCTTAATGAGAACAGCATCCAGCAACTCTTGAGCTCAACAAAGAATCACTGATGCCCACAAAAGAAACCTAGGCTACAGTACACCATCGGAAGCAAACACATGGCAAGAGACTTGCTCTAGAGTGCATTACTTTTGCAAATGGCTTCTGCTTTTTCATTTTAGAACCCATCCATTTCCATCTTCACTCGCACACTCCGTTTAGGGAGTGGAAAATGCTTCTGCAATGGGTTATTGCCTCACAGTTACTTCAGTTTAAGATACTCCACAGCAGCAATGGAAAACAAACTGTTCCTTGTTGAATGCATAAAGGATGAAATTTTTGCCAGAGTTCAAGCAATTGAGTCTATCGGGTTTTCCCTGAAAAAAATCTGCAAGCCAGCACACACACACAATAAGGAAAGTGTTTTTTAACCTGCTATTAATCAGACAGCACAAATCCTAGGCTTTGATTTCAAAGCTGTTAAGATACAGTTTGACTGCCATTCCACTATGATATGCTTCTCCAGTCAACTGCAGATTCAAGAGATGGAAAAAAAAATTCTGACACTTCAAAAAAAAAGGTTGTATAAGAGCCAAGTCTTTTTAAAGTGAGAGAGTGCACATGTGCATGGAGAGTGGAATTAAGAATCTCCCTGAAACTCATCCGAAAATCTTATCCAAGCAAGCAACCTTTTTGAAGTTCTTAGGTGATTATTATCCAAACGTCATGTTTAAGGTCATGTTATTGCCATTGAATAATGGAAGCAGAGGAGCTCAGGAAATAATATCAATAATTAAAAAGAAGTCTTTTACATGCTAATACCCTTCAAATGGATGACAGCATTAGCAACCTATTCTGGTACCTGACAGGCTGTATGAGGCAAACACACACACTCATCCTCACAGGAAGTAAGCCAGTGGGCTTTTCTCTCTTACCTCATTTTTTCCATCTAAAAAATTAGTGTGAAGTCAGAACGTGTCTACATCCTGTTCGTGTAATACATTTGCAAGTTATCTAATTATTTTGCAGAGTGGTTTTATTCATAGCATTCCTGCATCATGACAAATTTACTAAAGTAACAATCATTTGACAAAAATAAACAGATAGTAACCATTCCTGTCTGTTCAGTCTGCATTAAAAAAAAAAAAACAAAAAAACAAAAACCAAAACATAATAATTAAAACTTTACTAATCCAAGTAGAAATAATCCCAGCATATTCTCTAAGCAAAAATTAGGATGGCAAAATTTGACTAATTATTAAAGCAAGAAATAGTAACCAAAAGAACATAGTATGCTCAGATTTGTATGTGTTTTCCCTGCAGAGTACTCTAATATTGCGTTCTGTGTTTGTCAACATGATTTTAACAAATAACAGTCTCATTCCCACTAAAAACCTATAAACCACCACCATGTGAATGACAGTGAGTGGAAGAGCATCCTGGCTGACACACCATTGTCTGTATAATTGTGCAAATAAGGACTACCTATAACTGTCACTATGAGGTGCTGGGTTTTTTTGTCCCCCTAACTCTTCATAAGCACATTTACTAGGCAGGGTTACCAATTTTCTTTTTTTTTTTTTTCCTTCTGTTTTCCCCCTCTTTTTAAATGGAAACAAAATAGGATAGAAGGAGAAGGGGGAAGAAAATGAGAAACTCAAAAGTGTGGAGTGAAACAATCAATGGATTCATCAAGTATGCATTATAAACCACGTGAATATCAACAAATTATTTATTATTAATGTTGGTAAAAGGTGCAGTCTTCTGCATACCTCACCACAAGGTAACCCTTTTTGCCAAAAGATAATTAATCTCTTTTACACTCTCTAAAAGGCAATGAGTTCAAAATGAGGCAAACATTTGTTCCATTTGTCCTTTCTAGTAGTTTACATGCAAGCAAACGTCAGAAGCTGGAAAGTGAGAATTCCCTCTCCACTTCCTCCCCATACCTTCTGAATCATCATGCTGGCTCTTTCTCACTTGTTAATGGCTTAATTTCCACACATTAAAACAAAAACCTTCCAACAACACCTCAAATATTTCAGAGCTGACTGCTGCCTTCACAGTCAGAAAATACCCATTTTTCAAGAGCTGTCATTCATGAACAAAACTACGTCCTTTCCCAACCCAAAAGTACAATCCATAATTGTTTTGAGTGACCCAAAAGTTCAATCCATAATTGTTTTGAGTGGGATGTTTAGCCTGTCATTTTGTGAAACACTGATTGCATTTTCAATTAAATCTCCATCTTAGATTTTTGTATTAAGAAAACACAAACTTCATGAGTTGGAAAAGAGTGAAGAGAATTGCATTAGAAGAGCAATTTTAACAATAATATTGTTTCTGGATAAAGTACAAAACCAAAAGCATTGTTTCCACATTTTTTGTCAACCTTGCATAATGTTCCTCTTCAGAGATAACACATCTCTTGACCAATGCTTTCCAGTTCTTGGCTTATGTATTTCCCACTGCTGTCAGTTACTGTCAAGCTCTGGCTGCACATTCCTCCCAGGAATCTTTACATCAGGTAATTTCTGGCCATATGGTTTTGCTGTCATCGTACTTGAAGTTCACATTACATGAAGATTTTCATTTAAAACCTCTTCACACCTGGAGAAACAGATGCCTTTGAAATATCTGGATTTTTGGAGAAAAAAGGTTAGAAGAACTGGAAACCTACAGGACAAGGGCAAGGAGGAAAGTAAAATAAATTATCCTCCAACAGCTGAGTCACTTGATGTTTCCACACCTTCAGGCAGAGTCCTTCCAGTGCTCGCAGCCACACTGTGGGACCCAGCATTTTGGTTCTGGACCACTGCGAGTGATCTGGGTGGATTAGGAAGAGCATTGCAGCAGGTCAAGGGAGGTGACTCTGCCCTTCTACTCAGTCGTGGTGAGGCCACATCTGGAGTGCTGTGTCCAGTTCTGGGTTGCTCAGGACAAGAGAGACACAGAGCTCCTGGAGCACATAGAACAGAGGGCTACAACGATCATTAAGGGACTGAAGCACATATTATGCGGAAAGGCTGAGGGTGCTGGGCCTGTTCAGCTTCCAGAGGAGGCAACCAAGAGAGGATCTCATCAGCGTAGGTCAGTATCTGAAGGAAAGGTGTCAAGAGAGTGGATCCAGGCTCTGCTCAGCGGTGCAAAGCAATAGGACAAGAGCAATGGGCAGAAGCTGATACACAGGATATTCCACCTGGACATAAGAAAGAACTTATTTACTGTGCAGGTCACCAAATACTGGAACAGGTAGCCCAGAGAGGTTGTGGAGTCTCCTTCCTTGAAGATATTCAAGAACCAGCTGAACACAATCCTGTGCAATGGCCTCTCGGATGACCCTGCTTGAGCAGGCAGTTTGGACTAGAAATCCCACTGTGGTCCCTTCCAACCTGACCCACTTGGTGATTTTGTTACCAACTTCTAATGAAGTTCCATAGTTTCAGAGCAGAAACAAACAGCACCTAAATAATTTTTTTTTTCTTACAAAAGCTCCTGATACCTGACATTAATCTGACTAACAGTTCCAAAAGAGGCACCTTTTTTTAATAATTTAAAAAAATGAAAAAAATTGACTCAGTTTGTAAAAAATAGTTCTAAGAACTTTCCACAAACATTTCCCTTTTACTAGAAATCATTCTCTACTACCTTAAGGGAAAAACCCTCATCTTGTATGGTTTTCCAATTTAATTGATGATACTAAAGAAAGTAAAGCAGATATTATCCAAAGCAGCACGACACATTTCAAAGCAATGTCCTACTCATTTACACTTTATCAGAATGCGACCATTTTAACCAGACTCAGCAAGAACCATTTAAAAGCTCTCCTACCTTGCAGTAGAACATGCATATGATTATGTAAGTACATAAAAATAAAGTTTACTTTGCACTGATCAACATACTACTCTGTGTCTCTTTCTTCTTTTGCAAGTTTTCCATTAGTATCATATTTGGCAAGGGCTTCTTCCTAACCTGACATACAAATTTTAAAATATAAAACACTGTTCACAGACCACTTATTTCTCCATATTAATTCCACTTTGGAAATGGGCTTTACATTTATTGCTGGGCCATCAATGCTTTTGCTAGCAAGCACAATTACTGAGCAGTAAATGTAAAATAAACTACTGTTTTGCTGCACTGCTGTGGTCTTAACCCTGGCAGTATTCACTAATTTTCATGGCTTCATTACCGGAGATCCTGGGCTAGTCACAGATTTGCAGCAGTTTAAGCTGTTAGCTCACAACTGGAGGTTAAATGGAGACACTTATTTTTATCAGAAGCAGATTACCACCTTAGTTTAGTCAGGGGTAAACCAAATAAACACACCACACACCAAGCACAGAGACAAATGGATTCCCATGGGAGAAAAGCAAGCCTGAGTTTGCTTATACAGACCTTTGCATTTACCGCTGGGTAGGAGCACATACAGGAACAGTTGCCATGGAATAGGAAGTGTAGCTAATTCACAGCTTTTATTAATTACCCAGCACAAACTCCCTTGGCTGCCCACACACTGGGCAATATTACACTGGTTTGCCCCTGCAGACTGGCAGTGAGCGCCCACGGTGCTGGTACTGTTCCAGGTTTGGATTCCAAATCAGTGGTTCTACTCCCAACAGGAGTTCAGAGCAGCCCTGCAGCACTTTCTGGCAGCCTTACCTGAAGCCCTGCAGATGATCTATTTATGGAGAGAGGAAGGGATTTCCTCCTCACAAGTTGAAGGGAAACACATTTCTGAGCCTCAAGAGCCACTCACTCACAGCCTCATCATCGAGGAGGAGGACAGAGTGCAAACACAGCCATTAAGCAGCTTCAATGTTAATAAAATTAAATGGTTTTAAATAGAACATCTGGCATCAGCTGTTTCCATAAGCTGTTTTTATTTAAGTTTCCACCAAAAAATACTGGACTTCTCAGCTATTTTCACATGCAAATCCAAATGCCAAATTGGGCTGTCTTTAAAAAAAGTTGTCTTAGCAAAAACTGTAAGAATTATTCACACGCTTTTTGGTTTGGCACTTCATTTGGTATGTAACAGGCTGGGAGACAACTAAGCACAACAGTATTTTTGCAATACATTTTTAGTGGAAATTATTTTTCAATAAAAGCACTCATTGCATTCATTTGCCAGCAGTAATCACTAAATTCAAAACCAGCAAACCTTCAAATGTTTCCACAGGTACTTTGGTACAAATGTAGTTTTTTTTTTCCCTTTACAACTGAGTAAACTCTGAGGCAAAGTGGGAGAGAAGGAGACACAGCTGCTGCAGTATTGAGAAACAAAAGCTGTGGAATAATGAATCAAGCTCTTAAACACCCCAACATTTAAACACCCTCAAAAAAAACCCCAAACCAAAATCACACAGAGGGTTGAGAGCTCATGAAGCCTCCTTGTCCAAGCCAGGGGAGCCCCTACTATGGATGCTGGCTCCTTCACAGTTGGAAGGATGCAGTACAGTTTCCAAGACTGGGGCACTTGGAGAAGAGAAAAACCAACTCTGCTTCCCTTTGAAGGACATGTTCAGCACATCAGTGAAAGTTAACACTATTCAGTATTGCAACTCTTTTTTTGTAGGCTACTTGCCTGAAGGTTCTCCATCTAGACTGGGAAGAAGCTGTCAGGTGCACAGACTGCACCCCCATCTGACATCTCCAGACTTCTGCTACACACAGTAAGTTGTGATCACTGTAATTTCTGTGCTTACTGTCACACTCCAGACCCCTCCTAGACAGCACACACCTAAACAGGGCACCACAGCTTATTTTCAAAAGCTTGCATAGACTTTGCATTTTGTGTCTTTTGGTGTGAGCAAAGTGGCTTGCAGTCTCTGGCCTCAATATATGCAGAAGAGCTTTACTTTTATATCATCAAGCCACCTTTAAAGCTGAAACTAGGTAAGAAAACAAACCTTGGTCTGCAGTAAAATTTATTCAGGTTCGTTATTATTTTAAAGATGCTTGTTTTCTAAATACATTTTATATTCACAAATCAGTATTTATTTCTTAACTACAAAAGCAGTAGCATTTTACTATTAGTAGGAACCCTAATTTGTCAATCATTTCTTCACAAGATACTGTGTCAAGAAGATCCACTGATAAGAAATCTCATAACTGGTGAATAATTTTCATGGTGGAACTTACAACTGTTAATGGCCTCCATCCTGCTTTCAGAGTACATCCCTCAAAGTCACATGTCTCTTTTTTCAGCCCTACAAAATATACGCACATTTGTGTAATTATTTTGATTACATATTCTGGAAGCAGGAATGCTCAGAGATGCCTTGCCAATTGTTCTAAACAGGGAAACCATATGGGACCAGTAATTTTATTTCATTTTGCTGTCAATGGTTATTGCAAGATAACTATGAAAATTAATTACTACAGTTCCACCTAAAGATTCATTTCCATATTTTACCTAATTATTTTTTTATATAAACAATGAAATTGTATCAGGATTAAGAAGCAAAAAAGCTGCATAAAGTTTTGGAAATACAGGTGGTAACAGTTATTGCCCTCAATCTTTTGAGGTAATTAAGAACAGCATCAACTTACTCATCCAATGTATTTCTTTAGGAAAGTGAAATTTTCATCTGTATCACCATTTATTCTGCAACAGTAAAGTTTTAGCAAAACATCCACATCAAAATGCGGTTCAACATCTCAATCTGATACATTACAGAATGAAATAGTGCTAGCCTAGAAATTCTTACACCTTCCAAAAAATTATCATAACCTCTCAGCCCAGGTGTTTTAGTTTGATGTTTCTAGGGAGCTGTTTTTCTTGTGCTTTTGTTGAGTGTTTTTCTTGCTTTGTTGCATGCTTTTAATTGTTACTATCAATTGCATTTTTCAGATTCAGCATAATAGCTAAATATCAGAGAAATCAAAGTATTTCGGCATAAAACATGAGTAAATGATGTCACTAAGTAGTCACAGTCTTCTGTTTGTAACAATGCAATGACAATCTTTCCCTGATACCTCCCTTATTTTTCTTGTTGTTCCACTGAGAAACATAAAAGTGACATTAAGACAAAACACGGAGAGAAAGCTATCAGAAGTTGAGATCATTTTCCACCCATGAACAAACACAAACTCTGTTTAAACTAATGCGAAATCAGCACACAATCTGCTAGATTTCAGTACTGCTTCAAGAAATAAGCCACACCATTTCTGTAAGACAAAAACTAAATTAACTTTCAAATGCATCCCCAACTTTCTTATGTAAACAAGTGACAAAGTTTTCGTTCTCACAATTGTGCTATTTGCAAAGTCTAAATGGGAAAAAATACAGTACATAAGCAGGAAAAGAATGTTAGAGATCCTTGCCAGACTCCACTGTCTCCAACAGATTCTGAATGAAGACCAGGATGAATAGCACCATCAAGAGGAAAAAGGTCTATCATGGGACTCACCCAACCAAAATGGCTTGAGATAGGGTGTCTAGAAGGAATGCAAAAACATCAGTGCTGAAGCCATTTATGAGAAGTACTTTAAAAGAATTCCTGCTGAACAGGAGTCTTGAAAACATTCTCTGAAAAAATTTTCACTGCTCCTAGCATACTACCTGAAAAAACTCTTGTTCTTCATTTTAGGGCAGTGTTACCTTGTGGGCTCCCATGATAGCCTCTTAAGACATATCCACAAAGAGAGCTTGAGCAATTATATGCTAATTTAAACACAACAGCATCTTGACTATTCTTGCTTTCTCTGTAAAACCCCAAGGAAGCCAAGCAAAGGAGCTTTACCTGTCCCCAACACCTTAAAGTAGCCAGCCTGCCTAAACAACCTCCATTGTGTACTACCCTACACAATGAAGCATCCATCAAGTAACTTCTGTTGGAAGCAAGAGAAAAAAGCCAAACAGCTAAGCAATCCAACAAGCAAGTGAGCCATGAACACAATCCAGACTTGAAAAGAAAGGTTGTTTTCCTACATGCTCCTACTGACCCTTTTGCTTGTCGCAACACCTTCTGTAGGGCAAGCTTCATTACTGGGCCAGGTGCTCATCCTGGCTCTTCCAAAACCAGCCCCCATACAAAAGCAATCTGATTCTCCTGAATCTCACAGCTATTCTCAAGGGTGCAAATGGCAGCAGGTGAAGCTGTGGAGACCAGAAATCCACCCAATCCCCACCCATGTTTTAGTTAAAGGCCACATGTGTTGGCTTTTCTCCTTCACTAGATAAAAGTTTCCATTCTGCTGGAGTGGACAGCAACTGACAAAAAGCCTCTTTTCACTATATTCAGTAACAGAATAGCATTCATTTCAAATTGCATGAATGCATATGCTTCTTGTCCAGGTTGTTTACAGATACACATATCATAAACCTCCAGCAACTGCCATCATTCTCTTCTTTCCTTTTGAAGAAAAATCCTTCATGTTTTCACTATGCTCATCCAATCCCTCACAGAGAAAGCAAATACCTACAGCCTCTCAAACCAATAAATTTTTTTAAGACTTTGCTTTCTGCTTGTTTTGCTTTATTTACAAGTCGCCTCTCAACAGTGTTTAAAAAGAACATCTTCATCATTTTGCCCAGGATGAACAGGAACTTTTAGCAAAAAGATGCTAAAACCAGCCAGATTATAGGACATTCTGGC
The DNA here is from genome assembly GCF_028769735.1 of Zonotrichia leucophrys gambelii. Taxonomy (NCBI): domain Eukaryota; kingdom Metazoa; phylum Chordata; class Aves; order Passeriformes; family Passerellidae; genus Zonotrichia; species Zonotrichia leucophrys. Next base: position 86,320,524 of record NC_088171.1, on the reverse strand, counting down.
CATTTTGAGTAGGAGTTTCCACAGCTAAGGTTCTGAAATTTTAAAAATGCCATGAATATCCAGCTACTAAAGCCTTCACTCAGAGTTCAGCAAGCTTCAGTGACCCTGATGAGCACAGCGGCTTTGGCATGGCAGAAAGGCAGGTCCTGAGGTAGCCTAATCTCAGAAAATTAAAAGCTTTGAAGATTAAGAGCAGGACCTTGAAATGACCCAGACAGAAACAGAGAGAGACTAAATGGTTTCTGCAGCCAGTCCCTCCCAGACAGCAGCCTGATGTTAAGCTCCCAATGTCTGCAGCCAGAAGCTCCAGCTCAGGAGCACTCCAGCTCAGTGTTTTGTTCTCAGAACTGCAAGGCCCAAAAATGGAGTTTAATTTGCTAGAAACACAGGACAAAGAAGATATTACTGACCGCATTTGCTACCCTAAGTCTAGAATATTCCAGTTTTATGAATAACATCATATAATCTGCATTTACCATGAAGTAACAATGTTAAGTCCTACAGAGAAGCATATCCCACATGATTCCTAAAGCTCTGGTGGGTCTTGTTTATCTCTTCTTTTCTCACAAAACATGGACAAAAATGAAATGCAGAAATCCATTTGAAACCTCACCTTCAAGCACCAGTTCCATGTTTTTTGTTTTGTTGGGTTTTTTCCCCCAGGATAGCTACCACAGAGAAAATTATAATTGTTTCAGGAACAACACATATCATTGATTTTACATGCCCAAAAGAAGCAGATAAAGAAAACAAGGTGGACAATAGTTTGCCATTTCAAGAGCAAAGTCTGGCAGGAAAAGCACCAAATTGTCTCTCACTTGCCTGATTACTAGGCAGTGCCAAATTGCTACTGTGGTGTTAGCAGTGAAGTTAAAATTATCAGAATGATCACAGAGACACCAATGGAAGGGAAAAAATGTGACAAATTCAAAATGTATTGCTACCCCCCCCAAAAAAATCCTTTAAATTAATGGCTTTCAACTCATTATAAAGTTAGTTGGAAATACGAATCTGGTGTTCTTTGCAGTGATTTTTATCATCTATGCACAAAACTGAAGACTATATCAATTTCTACACTCAATACTCCTATTGCATAGGAAAGGAAGCTCAGTTCAGCTTGTATTGGTTGCTCTATCAACAGACTCTCTTTTAACTGATTTCTAACAGAACAGTTTTTTTATCTCATAATGGTTATAAAACATGCCCCAAACTGGTAGGGGCAAATAAGACATACACAAATGCACACAAATGAATACCTGGAAAATATTATTTAAAATTCTTCTCCACAGAAAATAATCTTCAGAGGCACAGTTTAGATTTATAAGGCATATTCATCAAAGGCAAGACAGCTATCAGAAGTGGAGAAGAAGCATAAGTAAAAGGGTTGTATCTCCTACTGTTAACAAACTCTGACCAATTCAAAATTCAGTTAAACACACCCATAAAATAACCACAACTATCCAATCCAATAGTAACCAGAAATGCAAAAACAGATCTAGACTTTCTATTCATTGTACATCTTAAGTAAGACAATCATCTGAAAGATCCATAAAAGGTAAATTCTTCAAAAAAGCAAATCTCCTATGTGCATTTACACCAACACACACTGATGATAACTTCTGCTTTCACTTTCAGTTCTCAAAGAGATGATTATGGAAACTGTGTCATAGCAATCCATGTGTGCCAGCAATAACTAAATATGAAAAAAGCAAGAGAGGAGAATATTAAAAAGTAACCATGCACACCCATCCCTTGAACTGGTTCCATCAATTCCAGGAGTAAAAGAAGAAACCAATACAGGTCTTTTCTTCAAAAATATAAATGGAGGACTTAACTTACCAAGGCAAAGTAAATTGAATTTATAATTTCAGGAACATCACCCCCATATAATCCTCTACATGACTAATATCATAAGAAAGATCTCAGAGTTCTCCAAACAAACCATCCTCATTTATCAACTTTCAAAGAACTATAAAATCTTACTAGACTAATCAAGATATTCATATTCATAGATTTCTTTACACTATGTCATATTTTAGACAAACTGTAGGAGTGAAAGTAGAGAGAGAAGTCATAAAATTCTTACTCATACAAAGGGACAGACAGGCATACAAGGGAAAGATTTTTATCTTTTCGCTTCCATGCGGACCTGAACACATGAAGTAAACTACATGCTTATTTATAAAAAATTAGTAAACCTTTACTTACCCAGCATCCTCCTGGAAACCTTCTAGTTCATCTCTTTGCTCTGCTAGGGTGGATTCTAGATCCAGATAGGTACCATTATGAGACAATTGCAGGGTGCAGTCATCAAGCTGTAGAACAAAATTCAGACCATCCCATTAGAGCAGTCTTTTTCTCAAACATACCTCTAACATTGCTTTCCCATTTTCCACATCCCCAGACAAGATCTCCCTAAAACAAACAATATGTTGGGAGCAGGTAAGAAAAATTTTTTGGCAATTTACTCAATTGCATACCCATGTTCCCTAGACCATGCTTGGTCACAATATCAACACAACTAACACAGTGAAATTTATTAGAACATACAGAAGAAGATTAGAGGGCTTTAGCATGGAGCCTTTAAAATGTAATACAGAAAGAGAAGTTAATTTCAATGTGTATTTAGGATATAAATTACTGTTCTCTGTTCTTACAGTAGAGTTTTAAGTAAAGGTTCTGAGCCCCTGGATGAAGACAGAAGGGAGAAAGAGCTGTTTTTTGAGACACTGAATGACCTCTGTGAGGACAGATATAGCCAAGAGACAATGCAAAATGTGGCAGCCAAGAGTTGGGGTCCTACAGAAAGGGTGAGTACAGTAAAGCAAATCACAGATTTTTCTGGAATTCTGCTTTTACAGCCAGGCATTAATCAGCCTCAGAAGGTACAGGAACAACATTCCTAGGCCCTGGGTGAGGGGGGACTGGAAACCTGTGCCAGCTTCCTACAAAGGTACTGAGGTAATCAAGGACTAGACCTGAAAGCAGAAATCTGCCCACAATGATGCTGGGAGGCAGGGAGGCATTAATAAACTATCTTTATTTCCTTTCTGTTTTCCATTAATTGTTCCAGCTGTTAAAAAGAGGCAAATTTGACCCAATTTAGAAGAGAAATTTTCTGGGGTTTTATTTGCAGAGTGCTCATAACAATAGAAGACCCAGGATGAATCATCCCAGAACTCTGGCCAACTCATTGACCAGGAAAACAAAATACTTAGTGATCGAGAGGGAAAACTAAAGAAGCTGGGAGAAGAACTAGAAAGGAACATGAGCTCCTCTCTCACCATGACATAACTCAGTGTCAAATAAATAATGAGGGAAAAAGCCTTCCCAGAGAACAAGACAACATTTACGAAGGGGCAAGTGAATGTACAGGGTTGTCCTACCTCACCACTAGGGAGGTAAGTGACCATCTGCTCATGGAATCCAGCCCAGAAGCATAGAAATGGGCATCAGTGAGTCCAGTTGGACACGCTGCTGGGACCATCATGTGCAGCACTGCACTGGGGGTCCTTTTGTAACTGCTTCCAAGCTCACAAATATTGTAAGCCACAGATGTGCTGTGCTACTAGAAACAAAATCCAGTCTGACAGCCAAAAGGAACAGGGAATCATTAAGGCCAGAGAAGACATCTGTGATCATAGAGTCTCAATGTTAACCACAAAAGCATGTTCCTCCATGCCACATCTACATGACTTTCGAACACTGCAGGGATGGCAATTCCACCACTTCACTGGAGAACCTGTTTCAACACCTGGCCACTCTTTCAGTGAACAAATTATTTCTAATATCCAATCTAAACCTATGCAGGTGGAACTTGAGGCTATTTCCTCTTGTAACAGAATCAGAATGGTTTGGGTTGGAAGGAACCTTAATCACCTACTTCCAACCCCCTATGTCATAGTTTTACTGCTGCACAATGGGTTCCACTTCCTCCCGTTGGCTGCCCATGCTGCATGTGTATGTGTAGATGCACTTCATTTGGGTGATCAATCTCACTGCCAATTCATGGGAAGAAGCTCCAATTCCTGCATGAGCATTCCCAAGTGCTTCTGCAGTTTCTAGCACGAGTAACCATTGCTGCTGCATGGATCTCCACCCCCTACCACTAACAAGACAGCAGACCAAAGGACCTCATTAGCACACTGTCTGTCAAACAGTGGCATGCTGCCTTCAGGTCTCTCTTCAGTGATCATGATTTTATCCCCTCACCCATCCAAATCTTGTTTAAAGCTGTAACTGCACCAAAGGGGAAACAGCCACAAGGCTGGGACTGGGTTTTCTGGTTCTGTTTGTTGTTAATGCTGTAATTGTTGTTGATGTTGTTTGTTTATTATACACACTAGTAAAGAACTGTTACTCCTATCCCCATGCCTTTTTGCCTGAAAGCCCCTTAATTTCCAAAATTATAATAATTCAGAGGGAGGGGGTTCATATGCTCCATTCCAAGGGACGCTCCTGCCTTCCCGAGCAGATACGTCTTTCAAGCCAAGACAATCAAAGAACCCAAAATGAAGATGGTTTCGTTCCTCTGGATTTTGCAAAAACAACCTGACAGATTCTTTGCATGCCTCCGTCTAACAAAAGGCAACCACGGCAATGGTGGTGTAACCATACATCCCTGCTGCAAAGGCCACTTGGAGAAGAGTCAAATATTTAACACCATACTTCATGCCCATCTTCTGCCACAGGTGTCAGCCAATGACTCTCTGAAGGAGTGAGCAAGGGTCTGAAACAGCCAGTGACTCAAGGCAAGGAAATTACCATGCTTTAGCACTTCTGAGGAATCTTCTTTCTGCTCTTTTTAATACTTAGAAAGAAAATAACTTAGAGTCTATCCTTGATGAATTATCTCTTTTAATTTCCCATCCAAGCTTTGATTCTCAGTACCTGTTCAGGAAAAGCCTAATAAGCAGTCACTTGTCTTATCTGGCAGTCAATACCTAAACTTAGTCACTCTGTTTCCTGCCACTGATTTATATACAAGAAAGAAAGACAAATAGTGTATTCTGAATTAGCTGCGTTGGAAATACTGTAGAAAAGCTCATTTACAATTAGTGATAGAGTGTGAATTTTGCAATTTGAAAGAAAAGTTCAACCTCTGGAGAAAGGGTAGCAAGAGGAGGTATTTGTATTTCAAACTTGTTCCATTTTTTTTTTTGCTTTCCTTTTTTTTTTTATTTTCCCTGGTAAAGGAGTAAGCCATTAAATAAGGTAACATAAGATTTTACTCTGATTCCCAGGGATTAAAGAAAACAAAGACCCTGCAAGTGCAACCCTCTGATATTAAAAATACAATAGCAGTACTACTCTGCCTCTTTCCAGTTACAAAGGAGATTATTAACCTACACTAATTCAAAATACACTCTTCAGAAAAGAAAGACTAAATACTACTCTGGGAAACTTTTTCCAAGTAGTTCAGGGTATGTAATGAAATGCTAATTTATTCAAAGTAATGGCAAAAGGCAAACTTCTAATTAGATAAATGTTGTGCTGTCTCTATGGAGATTAGGAGATTTGCCCACAATTTCCATTTATACTGCATAATTAGAGAAAAGAAGTTGTGCCTTACTAATATCTTGTGACTTTAGTGTACAAAAAGCACTGTAGGAACAGGAAGTCCTTCATGGACAAAATAAGTAAGAATAGTACATTGTACCTATGTTCATCTCATTTTCATAGTTTCAGCTGAACACGGTATTCATTCGGGCTTTAAGGCACTGTACATTGCATGCTGTATTTGTTAACAGAAGTTATGGTAATGAGAGAAATGACAATACCTTTTATTTCCCTTAATTCTGAGTCTTGCCAAAAAGTTGGGATTTTTTATTCTCTTTCATGAGTACACACAAAGATGGAATTGATCAAAACAACACTTTAAAAGTTCAGATAAGTATTACGGCAATAAACTCATAAAATCTTCTTTATATAGGATCACTTTGCTACTCTGCCTCCAGCTTCACTTGCACATATATTACAGGCAGAATACAAAAAGATAAGTAATTTTATTAATTATTTTTAATTAGTAAATTGCCTGCATTTTTCAACACAAAGGATGGCTGATGTTCTTTCATTAGTGCTTATTAGTAACAGTTCAGGATGTTGGTCCCTCCCCACCGCTCAACTTTAATCCCATGTTTATCTGCACATCACTTCTCCTGTCTCTGGAAACTACCACAAATAGCGCCATTTAGCTCATTCATTACGTGCTTCTCCATGCTTGATCATAATTCCCATTGAAGTCCTTATTAAAAAACATGTCTTAGGAAAATCAAGAGGCAGAATTCCTACAAACAATCTTTTAAAGAAGATTTAACTGAGTTGCTTTACATCATCATGAATGAGACTTCTATTCAGCTCTTGGGAATTTATCTTATTTAATCTTTTTTATTCATAATTTTCTTTAACTGTTCAGTATTCCTTACTAGCCTCAAAATTCTGATCTGCATTCTGTTATTAAACTGTATAATTCATTTATACTACTGCCAAAAGGTGAGATTCTTCAAGATGTTTTCAAAATCTTACAAAACTATTTGTTCTAAAAATCTCTAACCCATCCCTTCAAATTGTTTATCATTTTTTGCATGACACTTGACGGTACTGCCAAGAAGACCCAAAAGGGTGATACAAGTCATTTAAATGGAACTCATCCTGTAGGCTTTTCCAAACTTTCCTATAATCACATTAAAAGAATACTACCAGTATTGTGGAACCATAAACAGAAATAAGCACCATCAAAAGGGACAAAAGTAATGCTACTTTGCTTAGTCACACACAGGGCTACTCCATAAACAGTCTTCCACAAAACTTCAAGGGTTTTGATTTTAGTATAAGGATTAAATAGTATGAAAAAACCATTAAAAATTTATGTATTAATTAATTTCAATTACATTCTCATCTTTGCAAATGAACAGTTTCTTTGGAAAACATCCATGGTATATTTTTGAATCCCTGTGGAAATTTTTGAAATCTCTACAAAGAGTGGGACTACCTAGGAGTAGCTTCATTCACACAAGTGAAGAAACAAAAACACATGCAAGAGTCAACAAAATAAGTGCTGAAATTAAGACTGTCTGCACACAGGTCATCTGTGGTCATCATATTGCAAAGCTCCCAAACCTTCTCAGTGATTTCTCATGGGCATCTCCTCACAACACAACCAACCAACTCCCTCCTCAGCCAGCTCACCCACTCTTTTGTAGCACTCATCTTCTTATTGGACACAGCTGAGGCCTGTTAAGGGCAGGCCTGTTCCTAATCTTTGGTGATTAGTACAGCTGCAACTCCTCAGGTGTGAGACTACCTTCTGCACTATTTTCTTACATTCTATCTCTCCACAGTCATCCTCATTAAAAATGTAACTGATGTGCTAATTATCATCTTCAGTTTCATACTGAAATGGTAAGATCTGTACTCTGTCATGACCAGATCAGTTCCAAGAAGTAGTAGTTGCTTAGGTGCTGATGCACTGATTCATAGCTGTCTATTTGAACAAGAGGAGAACCTGGAAAAGGCTTCTTAAGCAGCACTGACCTTACTAGCTACTCACTGATTTTCCATAACTAACCAGAAATGTAGAAACAGTGGGACAACCAAATGTTTGTGTACAACAGCGTGACATGTAAGTAGAGCAACTAAATTAAACCATTCTTTCTGTAATAAAAGTTCTAGAAGAAGAACAGAGAGATGTTTGAACTTTTTCAGATTGTATCTGGTATCCACACAGTGGTAACTGATCCACACCACCTACACACTACAGTACCTATGCTGCAGCCAAAAAAAAATGGAAAGCATGAAAGCACCATGCACACAAAGCTAAACACCACCATCCAAACAGTTCCATATATATATATATATGGATATAAATTATGCATGTATTTTAGATAGTTTTCCCTGCAGTTAAAAAAAAAAAGTAACAATTGCCTAAATTTGACAGACGCATCTAAAACAGCTGAAGAGGAAGTGCATAAAAAGATCATAAGATTACAAACAATGTTTAGACTGTTATATATTTATACCTACACAGGTTAAAGTTTCACTTAGTTGAGCACAATTCATTATGCAAAAGCAAATAAACATTTGATTAAAAAGTTAAAATATGAGAATATTCAAAAGCAGAGCTTTCTACTCCTTTATATTTTGCCATTTCTCCCATTGTGGGGTGAAACTGTACCACACAAAAGGATAAGGCTATCCTGGCTTCAGTTATTGCCAGGAACAAGCATAACAAGGTCAGAGCTGCAGAGCTGGATCCTGGCCATAAGTCAAGGGTCACCCCCTCCTCACCAGCACATGGAGAGCCCTCAGCAGCAAAATACCCATCTGCAAAATTAAACACATACAGGTTGGAGAAACCTAAGCAACCCACTCATGCAAGTGTTTCTTACAGGCTACCAGTAAGTCAAGAACATAGGGCAGAAGCTCAGTTTGTTATCTTCTTTCTCAGGTAACCATATCTGGCTAGTGGCTAGTTCCTCATCCTGTGGGGCAAAGATAGTTCATAAAACAAGAATACCAAGCTTAAGAAGACTCAGAATAGATCAATAGTAGTATACCAGTGATGATTTTTTTTTTTCTTATTTCCAGCACTGACCCACAGAAAGAGTAATTTTTCTTCATAAGGAACATAAGGAAGTCCTTATTGCTGTGCAACAGGAAAGCTCTTTCTTTTTTTTTAATTTTTTTTATTTCATACTTGAAGTACATCACCAAAAGGAGTAAAGAATAGCAGGGAAAAAAATAAGAGCAGCAAGAAAAGATGTTGAATCAGCCAGTTACCTGGTGCTGAAAAATGACTGCTGCCACTTTCAGAAGCTAGTTAGGTAACAGAAATTAAAGTAAATTTTAAAAATATAAATGTGCATTCAGTCATTGTTTTCATCTATTGCCTTCAGCTTTTTACAATCCAAGAGAAATACCAAGAAACCAAGCCCAAGGGGTGTGAGAAGAACAGAGCCATTGCACAGACTGAGGACTGCTGCATGCTCCTCCTCTCGCAAACTCACACAAATCTGTTTTCCTTCAGTAGGCTTTGATAGGCACCAGTATACATCCAAGTGGATGTTCCTTGGTTTTAATGTCTCTGTCCCATGGCAGCAGTAGGCTGGCAGACGTTAAGGCAGGAAAATGGCAGATGCACCCTACTTCCATATCAAAAAGGCACAGCAGACCCACAAGCCATTCTCCTCTTCCCTGTTTATTCAAAGACCACAGAGTTGTACTTTTTCAACAAACAATCATGAGAAACGCTCTTTTCTCACCTCCAACTCCCTGCCCTGAGAATCTATTCAGAAGAACATCTTTTGAACAAATCTCTCTAAATGGCATGATCAGTAGATTGAGTGAGCTGATTGTCCACCTCTGCCTGAGACCCCAGCTGAAGTACTGCATCCAGTTCTGTGGTACTCAGCCAAAGATGTGGACCTATCAGAGGGTTCCAGAGGAAGGCCATGAAGATGGTCAGAGGGCTGGAACACCTCTCCTGTGAAGAAAGGCTGTGACAGCTGGACTTGTTCAGCCTGGAGAAGAGGAGGCTCCAGGGAGACCTCACTGAGGCCTCCCAGTACTTAAAAAGTGCTTGTAAATGAAAGGGAGAGCAGCTTTTTTTATGAGTAGATAGTAAAAGGACAAGGGAGAACAACTCTAAACATGAGGAAAGATTTAAATTACATATTAGAAATTCTAATTACAAATTACATAAAGAAATTCTTTACTCAGAATTGTAAGGTACTCTAACAAGTTTCCCAGAGAAGTGTAGATGTGCCATCAATCAAAATAGTCAAGGCCAGATTGGATGGCCTTAAGCAACCTAATCTAGTGGGTGACATTGCTGCCTATGGCAAGGGGTTGGAACTAAATGATCTTTAAGATCCCTTCTAAGCTCAACAGATCTATGATAAATGCGAACAAAGTGTTACCAAGTTGGCAGCCAGTCTGTGTGCCAAGATACACCAAGTATTCTGTTCATATTACCTTCTATTTAAATAAAAGTAGGCACACCTCCAACATTTATCAAGGATTCAAATAGTAATCAAGGATTCCATTCATAGGACAAAGGGCCCTACAGTATGAGGGTACTCTTTTTTACTGGTGTTAGTACAAATCACCAAAACCACTAAAATTTGCAGTCACTCACTGGAATCACAGCCAGCTCTCACCAGATTTCCAGTAATTCGAGCTAGACCCACTGGACAGATTACTTTGTTCATTTGGTTGTTTCCAAAATTTACAGAGAAAGGGAATGAGAGAGGGAGAGATTAGAGTAATCCAGTATCAAACTGCGGAAATAAAAATCCTTCTTCAATTCTAGCCTTTGGCACAGCCTCTGAAAATCCTGATCTTACTCAAATGTCTTAGGTCATCTTTCATTTAAACATGATTGGGTTACAATTGTTCTTATTAGTGGTGGTGCGCTCCTTATTCACCTACAGCATGTTCTGCAGAGTAGGATTGATGAAAATCAAAGTTTCTTTACGCTCAGTTTTCCCTTTCTAAATCCAAAGCCTTGTTTAGCTTTACACATCACGAGTCTGACACATTCACACGCTCAAGCTGTGCAGTTCTCAAACACTCTCCCTTCTGGTTCAGCTGTTTCCAACACAATGGGAATCCTGTTGCCAGGGCCATCAAGTCTGTTTTCCCTTTGCATTCCCATATCCTCTCTTCTTTAATAAAACCAATTACTCCTCAGGAAAAAGCAGAAAATACAGCTCTTCCTACTCACCACCACAAAGGTATTTTATATTTCTAAGCAAAGTAGTACAAATTGATTGGCAGAAATGAATATTTAATACTATGTCATCCAAGACCAAGCTTCACATGAGAATGACCATGCTGTTTTCAGAATGTGCCATATTTATATGTTTTTCAAATTTTATTACAGATAGGTAGATTCAGGTTTTCTGTACCTGCACACAGTGGTCCTTTGGTGGCACTTTAAAACATTACATGGCTGCTGTCACTGTTTGTTGTCACAGACTAAGAAAAAATAGCAATAGTCTAATTGCATCCCACAGATCACAGCAAATGCAAAAATTCTTTATCTGACTTCAGTTACAAGCAACTGCTCTCTTATGTGTCCCTTCTCATGTGAGTAGGTGCTACCTGGTCTGTGTCATGTCATCATCACTTTAGGCAATATGATTCAGAAAGAACAAAGTACCTAGGCCAGGACTGATGCTACACAACCTTTCTTGAGTAAAAAGCCTGACATTCATGAGATAAAAGGAAAGCAAATAATCTGTAAGTAAGCCACATGTTACTGCCCAAAATTAACAGTGGACACTAAAAACTGCTCTCATTTTCAACTATGGCAGCAACCCCACACACCATCACTATCTTGATCTAAAAGCCCTGTGTGCCAAGCAGCTCTACTGCAATTACTTGAAACTAAGTTGTACTCCTTCCCTCATAACTTTCCATTTTTAAAGCTAATTTTGTAACTCAAAGTATCTTCTAAAAACAACACAAAAATCTATCCTTTAAAATTCCAACTAAACCAATACGTCTGTGAGGTCAGAGTTTTAAAAGGTCAAGCACAGGGGCTATACAGAAGGTCATTTTTGGTGATGGCAACTGTGCCACATTCAGTCATCCATGCTCACAAGTTAATGGCTGCCAAACTCTACCAAATTCACTCTTCCATACCCATTTAGAGGTTGATGGAAAGACCCCTAATAACTTCCTAGATCTTAAACTTTACATTATGAGTAATCCAGCTTGTACAACAGTATCCCAAATTTTTCAGCCCTTTAGGAGTGATTAGCATATCTTGTAGAAGTAGCCATTAATGCTAATGCTCATGTGATTTATTTTTAGCACAGTAATTGCCATTGTCAAAATACTTCATAAACTGTGCTCACTTTGCAGAGCTTATGTGCAGTCACATTGACCAAGCCATGCCTCCACACAAAGGATAATCCAAAGGTCTGCACAACTGGGCGTAGGGACACAAGGGCACAATCATTTTAAAAGGAACTGCTACTCTGATACCGAAGTGGTGGTATTTTGAACATGGCCTGCACTCCTAGTCTGAAACAGCAGCTTTTATCTCTGGTCTGGTAGACGCCACAAAATACTCCTGGGGTCAGGTAATACAGGGCATGAAGTGAAACATAAATGCCACATTAGATCCTCAAGAGCCACTGGAAAAATACACTGCCAATAAAAATATTCTGCTGAAATAACAAAGACATTGAAAACAAACACAGAAAGCTGTTATATTAATATTATGGGTTTGACTTAAGAATAACAAAAGGAAGTTCAGAGTTCAAAATTCTGAAACTGCTATTTCAGAGGTCTCAAATACAGACAACACCACAGCGAACACATAATGAGTGGATGCCTACCTATTGCTATTCTTGGGAAGCTTTGTCACTGACTGTCAGACCTTTTGCTTTGCAGTTCCATTTAACACAGTTCTTTCCAGAGAGTAATTTAGAATTTATTACAGCATCTGCATCCAAGTGTGACACCGCAGCTTCCAACAGCAACCACATAGGCATTGTTAGAAAGTGTACGATTGCTCAAAACCTCAATAGTCATGGAACAAGACAGCTAAATTCATTTAGTGTTTAGTGCAGTGTTTGCTATTAACTAAAAAAATTAACTGAAAAAATTTAAAATAATTGCATTTCTGCATAAAAAAACCCCTGACAATAGCATATGGGATGGGGAACTAACACACCTAATTCTACCATTTTAATTTACTTAAATTTGAGATGACACACAAACCAATTAGGCAACATAACTCAGCAAAGTCAAATTTAGACTAAAAAGCTACATCTCTAACTCAAAAAACCCCACATTTTTCTCACAGTAAACATAACAAACCTATAGCATGAGAATAACTTAACCTCTACATCTATTCAAACTTTTTGGCATCTAGTTTTTCAAATCACTTTCCTCATCTGTGTTCAGCTTTTCCTAACCAAGATGAAGAGCTGGCTCTCCTCACCTTCATGATTAAGAACATCTTCAGCTGAACAGAAAGAAGAGATGCCATAAAACCAAGATTCTTTATTTGAAATTATATACAGCTTTTTGGCTGATACATAGGGGATCCCTACAGCTGACAAGCTCCCATTAACATTTGGCTGGAATTACTGTGAAGGTATCCAAGGAAATGGAAATAATCTCAAAGAAGGAGATAGGTCAAGAAAAGTGAGAGGAAGAGGAGGAGAGACAGCATTAGGTTCAATGAAGTTTTTCATCTGAGGAATCTTTTGTTCAGAGTGTGTCTATCTGTGTGTAGGAAAAGCAATGAGTTAAAATCTCAGAAATCATTATTTTAAAGGGAAGTAGTAGTCCAGGAAGGCAAAATGATAGCTACTTCATGATAATTCCACCTGTCTTTTGTGCATCTCTTATTAAACTGAAAACTGAAGTATTTCATATTTGAAAAAGGATTTTTGTAGTCATGTAGGAAAATGAATGCATAAATTGCAGCCTCTTATTTTTAACACATAACCTTGAGTAAAAGCTTTCTATTGATATCCTCCATCTTGCACACAAGGATTATACTACTGCTATTCTAACTGCATTTGGGACACCACAGGTAGCTCACTATTCTATCACAAAACTAAAATACTGGACTACTTCAGAACCACCCACACAATTTACAGATATACAGGAATGCACACAGTAAGCAATTACCCATCTTTGGCTGCGGTGGTTTCATTGCCATAACTGGCTGAACACCTACTAGACAATATACCACAAAAAAAAAAAAAAGATGACAAGCAATAACACTGTGTGTAGATGGCATTTCCATCTATATGACCCACATCACCACTCTTTTAAAAATGGAGCAGCTGAAATGTCAGTCCTGCAATAAGACGTACTTAAAATCAGTATTAAATAGAAGAAGTTATTTGCATCCATGAGCACTTCTCCATGAAAAATCAAAACTAAGGAAAAATGAGAAAGGTAGGGGCAAGACACCAGGCCATTTGAAAACCTAGAGCTTGAAGGTCCTGGGGGAAAGAAGACAGCTTCAGAGAAAGAGAAGTAGGGAACAGTTCTGGAACAACAGCAATTCTAGTAAAATCACAAATCTTTGAGGGCCAAAAGAAATGGGGAGTTCATGAGAGTCAGAGACTGAGCCAGTAAAAGATATAAGAAGCCCAGAATAAAGTGTCTTGTTATAATCAAACTCTGACTCAGAATCTTCTGATCAGGTGTCTGAAAGCTAAAAAAACCCAACAACAATAACAACAAAACTAAAAAACTAGAACAAACCTATAAGTTTAGATAGAAGAAAATACACTAAACATATTCACAAAAAGGGTTTGCATGAAATACAAAAGAAAATAAAGTATGGCAACACTATCAAAGAGAACAACATACATTTGTCAACAGAATCATTTTTCAGACACAGCCTGAACCCTGGAGGTTTAAATGAAAGATCTGCTCTACTAACACTATTACAATGAGTACAGTCATCAACTCTTCCTAATACTTAGACTGCCTCTTAAAAGCTTTGTGGTTTCTAAACCAAACATCAATTGGGATGTCATTAAAAGAGCAAGATTAAAGTTTATGAGAATGAAACTCAATATAAGAACACTGAAAAATAGGGAAAATACAAGTATCCTGCAGACTCTCTTCTTCACTTCAAGATTTTAGAAAAGCACAAAGGATCTCAAGTCACATTTTCTACCCTTAAGCAGGATTTTTTTGGCATTTGTGCTTCATTTTTTTTTTTAATCAGTCATTTCTTCCTTGTGTGATTAGCTGCCAAGAAGTTTCAACCCTCAGCTTTAAAACAGTTGTCTGGACTAGAACCGGCAAACAAAAAAACCCCTCTGAATTCATTAGGATAACATCTGAATAACACTAAAACAAAAAAAACCCACACTGTTCAATGCGGTTACAAGTAAAATAATAGGTTTGTGGGGAAAGAATGAATGCAACACTACCAGCCATATCTCAACAATACTCATTCTTTGCTTACATTCTTATCACCCTGTTTTTTTCTACTTATTTCCCTGATTCATCAGGAAAATAAGTAGAAAATAATGGCTTCAATAACAAATTCCTGATCTATTTTCCTTCACAATGGACACCATGGAGACTCTAAAAGACACCATGGAGGACTAGCTGATGCCCTAAGAGGAAAAAAAAGACTATAGCTTGGGGAATAGCTTAGGGAAATAGTAATTGAGGATCATGGTACTCAAGAACACCAACAAAAAGAAAGCTAATTATGCTTTTAGCCCGATGGAAATGCAAAACTGTTTAAAAGTGAACATTCTAAACATTACATAATGGGCCAATAAAGCTCATAATTAGAGCAAAGCTTAGATATCAAATCTAGTTAAATACTTTTAGGAATAGGAAGATTAATTTTTTGTACTTAAGAGCAAATAAAACCCCTATGTTTCAAGACATCAGCCATCCAACATCTATTATTTAAATTGGTTCAATAGAGTGGCACTCAGTATAGGTTATACACTCATAGGATAGTTTGCACTGAAAAGGAACTTAAGCATCATGTAGTCCCACCTCCCTGCCATGGGCAGGGACACATTCCACTGCACAAGGCTGCCCAAATCCCCATCCAACCTGGCCTTAAACACTTCCAGGGATGGCATATCCACAACTTCTCCAGGCAACCAATCCCACTGCCTCACCACTTTCTCTGTAAACAATTTCTTCCTAATATCCAATCTAAACTTACTCTCTTTCAATTTAAAGCCATTCTGCCTTGTCCTATCGCTGCAGAACCTCAGAGAAAGTCCCTGTCCCCGTATCCTACACCCCATATAAATACTGGAAGCTGCTGTATGAACTCCCTGCAGGCCTCTCTTCCCCAGCCTGAACAACCCTGACTCTCATAGCCTGTCTATAAAGGAAAGATGCTCCAGCCCTCTAAGCATCTTTGTGGCCCTCCTCTGGATTCTCTCCAACACATCCATGTATTTCTCATGCTGATGGGGCCAGAGCTGAACGCAGTACTCCAAGTGAGGTCTCACGGGAGCAGGGTCTCTCTGGATGGCATCCCTTCCCTCCACATGACACAGCTAGGTCTCATCAGCAAACGTCCTGAGGGTGCACTCGATCCCACTGCCCATGCCACCAACAAAGATGTTGAACAGTGCTGGTCCCATTACCGACATCTGAGGAGCACCACTCACCACTGGCCTCCACTTGGGCACTGACACACTGACTGCAACCCTGACAATTCCTCATCCACTAAGTGGCCTGTCCATCAAATCCATGTTTCTCCAGTTCAGAGAATAGGACTTTGTATGTGACTTTTTTGAATGCTTTACACAGTTATGGGTAGATGATGGCAGCTGCTGTTCCCTCACCGACTGTCACAAGGTGGTCACAAGGGTTTTCAGGGTGAGAGAGAGGCGAGAATGTTGATTCCATGTTCAGAAGGCTTGATTTATTATTTTATTATATATATACTACATTATAACTATACTAAAAGGAATAGAAGGAAAAATTCTCAGAAGCTAGTTAAGCTAAGAATAGAAAAGAATGAATAACAAAGATCTGTGTCCCGGCAGAGAGCGAGAGCAGCTCTGCCGTGAGTGGTCAGTAAATCCAAACATCCACAGGAGACCAATCATGGATCCACCTGTTGCATTCCACAGCAGCAGATAACCATTGTTTACATTTGTTGCTGAAACTTCTCAGCTTCTGCAGGAAAAAGTCCTAAGAAAGGATTTTAATGAAAAGATGTCTGCAACAACCCACCAACACCAGAACCTCATCACAGAAGGCTACCAAATTTGTCCCTAGTGAAGCCACATTGGCTGTCACCAATGCCCTCATGATTTTCCATTTGCCTCCACATAATTTCATGTGCTCCATGACCTTGCTGGGCACCAAGGTAAGACTGACTGATATGTAGTTCCCTGGGTTATGTTTCCCCTTTTTCAAACAGTCAACCTTCCCCAGAATGCCACAGCTTCTCAGATACAATGGGTAGTGGTTTAGCAACATCATCGCCAGTTCCATCAGGACTCATGAATATATCTCATCAGGTCCCATGAATTTGTGCACTTTCTGGTTCTTTAGATGGTCTCAAGCCTGATCTCCTACAACGGGCAGCTCTTCAATCTCACAGTACCTGCCTTTGCCTTCTGCACCCTGGGTGGCAGGGCTGGAGCATTTGTCATTGAAGGCCTGGGTAAAAAAGTCATTGAGTACCTCAGTCTTTTCCATATTTTGGATCTCCAGGTCTCCTGGTTCCTTCCATAGAAGGCCAACATTTCCCTAATCTTTCTTTCATCACTGACATGCCTGCTGAAGCTTTTACTATCCTTGACATTCCCAGTCAGATTTAATTCTGTCAGGGCTTTAGTATTCCTAACCCAATTCCTGCTTGGCTGCTTGGACAATTTCCTTGTATTCCTCCCAGCCTACCTGTCCTTGCTTCCACCTTCTGTATGCTTCTTTTTGGAGTTTGAATTTGTCCAGATGCTTCTTGTTCATCCATGAAGACCTCCTGGTGGTTTTGCCTGAGGTCCTCTTTTTGGGGACGCATCACTCCTGGGCTTGAAGAAGGTGAACCTTCAATATTAACCAGCTTCTCTGGGCTCCTCTTTTCTCCAAGGCTTCATTCCATAGTGGTCTACTAAGCAGCTCCTTGAAGATACAAGACTGCTCTTCTGAAGCCTAGGGAGAGCTTGATACACATCCCCCTGGCTGCCCCAAGGATCTTGAACTCCACCAGTTCCTGGCCACTGCAGCTGAGGCTGCCCTTGAGCTTCACATTCCCCACCAGCCCCTCCTTGCTGGTGAGAATAAAGTTCATCACAGCACTCCTCCTCAATGGCTCCTCCATCATTTGGAGAAAGAAGTTATCATCAACATATTCCAGGAACCTTCTGGAGTGCTTCTGCCTACTATGTTGTCCCTCCAACAGATAACGGGATGGTCAAATTCCACTTTGAGGACCAGAGATTGTGACCATAAAGCTTCTCCCATCTGTCTACAGAGGGCCTCACCTACTTGGTCTTCCCACTTGGGCAGACTGTACCAGACCCCCACTAGAATGTCCTCCCTTTAATCTTGATCCATGAACTCTGTGTTGTGTCCTCACTCACCCCTAGTCAGAGTTCCATGCACTCCAGATAGTCACTGACAATCCCTGTGTCCCCTCTCCCTGTCCCTCATAAGGAGCCTGCATCCATCTATTCTAGTCATAGGACCCATCCCACCATGTCTCATGCAAGCGGCCAGCTCCTGGCAGGTCTTGGCACTTCCCTGGGATTTCCCCATCTCAGGAAATCCCCCTATATGCTGTGATCTCCTACTCTGCTGTGGAACATGCCTGCATCACCTCAGTAATCCCTCTAAAACACCTGGCATTAGCTACTATGAATCAATGACATCACTTATCACTTTCTTTTAATGCACAAAAGAACAACTAAGTACCTGTATTTCACTATAAGCATAAAAGTTCCTATAAACCAACCCACTTGGGGCCCTTGTTTTCAGTGCTTGCTGCCAACATAAAAAAAACCAACCAAACAACCAAATCTGAATGACTGAATTAAAGCATGAAGAGCAGTTCTGATAAGAGAAATGGGTCAAACCCACTAAGACTGCACATGGCTTTCTGCAGTACTTGTCTGGACTTACAGAAATCTTAATTGATTTGAGTGTATTTGCCTGCAAAAAGGATACTGGAAATGGTCCCAGACACCTACAAGACCTACATTTGTACATGGCACCTTTATGTAACTATGTATCATCGTCAGGCAAGCTGGAACTTTATCAGCTTTGGAGCTGTCTCCTGTGTATTCCAGCTCCTGGCCAGCCCTCACAACTTGTAACATAGATCATTTTGACAATCTCCCTCACAACAAATGGTTGGGTTTCCTTGCAATGCAATTGGGCATCAAGCTGTCAAAATAGCCCTGGACCAGCTGTTTGGAAGTGTCTGATGGAGATTTGCAACCAAACCCATGCATCATGTGAGAACTCTCCTTTAGAGAGCTGAGAACAAGCAAGGAAGGGGGAGATGCTACTTTGAATATTAAACTGTCAAAATTATTTCACAGATGTCCAGGGCTATTGTGCAGATCTGGTCCTTCAGGGTGCACTCATATGAGCTGGGCAAGACCGCACACAGTTCTTCATTCCCAAATTAATTTATGTAATATTTTGTACCACAGATAAGCCTTCATACCCATGTGGTTGAGAGCTCAGATGTTCCTTGCTGCTGCCTGTAACAAAGTAACTAGGAATAGCCCATTACATACAGAATATGCCCTGAGGCTGTATGGATTATCTGGTCTAATATTTTCCAGAAGGTGCAAGAACACCGTACTTGCACCTTTCAAAACTAGGGACTTCCCAACTTTGTGGGGCAGGACTTCTCTTAAAAAAAAAAATAAAAATAAAAGAGAAGTAAAAAAAAATCCTCAATAAGCACACTAAATACCCTGATTTATGATTTTGAGTTAAATGGGAATGTGTATGTGGTTTATGACAGGAATTCAGCTGCATGTAGACACCTTTAATACTAAAAGTTGAAAAGACTTTTAATGTTTTCACATGGAGAAACATGCCCAATGCTTGAAGTTTGGAACAAAGCTAGGAGCAAATTTAAAACAGTGGGAAGAATCACACTTCCCACAGCAGAGGCAACCCTAAGATGGTTAACCCACAGTCACACAGCAAGCTTCTGGCACATCCAGAAAGAGCAAATGTTCTCCCAAGCCTTAGATCAAGGCATTCATCTCAAGCTTATCCCCTCTTTCCAAACATGGCCTTTTGGTACTTGTTTTGAGACCCAAAACTCTCAAAACAAAAGTATAGGCTTTCTTCTGACACGAGAATTAATTCTACACTACCTTACACTAAAAAAAGCATCATATTAACTAGTAACAATGAATAAAATAGGTTTCCCCTCCATTAAGCTGCTTTAACCTCATTACAAAAGGATCTGGCTCAAGTAAAAGGGCAAACTCTCCCCTCTGATAAAAAAGCACTCATTTTGAGCAATTAGTAGAAAGACATACCTGTTTCTCACTTCATATATTCCTTTGATAGTCACTATACCTTTCACTGACAAAAAAAAAACAGCAGCACAATGATAAACCCCCAAAACAAGTAAACAACGCATTCAGGGGAAAAAAACCCCAAACAATAGCCATTAGTCTCTCTCTTCAGAATTGATTTTACTATAAATTACAACAAGAACTAATTTACTTTCAGAATGAGCTTAACCACTATTATACCACAATAACATAACAGAACTTTACCTTGGAGCTGTTGCTATTCATCCTTCCAGTTTCATTCACTACAGGCAAATGTCTCACATAGCTCACACTCTCTAGTGGGAGCTAGCTACAATCAAAAACTCTGAAATACGAAGCACATTGCTCTGTTTTATTCATGGTGCTTTTGTTTGGCAATTAATTTGAAAGCAATTTTTACAGTGGGAAGAGAAGCATGGCTTGGCTAAGCTGCCCTCTTAGACTACACGGTGAAAGGACAGAGGCATAACCCCTAATAATTTTTTAAATTAACATATAAACAACTGCAGTTTGCAAAGCATCAGAGCCTTTGGTGCCATTCTACACTCACAATGTATACACCAGTGTAACTTTATCAGCTCTGCAGGGATGATGTCATCCTCTCCAAGAGCTTGTAAGTGAAATAAGAAACTGGTTCTTTCAATAAACAAGAAGGCCTATTCCTTTTGTTTGGCTTTCATAGAATCATAAAATCATTTAGGTTGGAAAAGACCTTATGATAATCAAGCTAACCATTAACTGTAGGACTGCCAAGTGACCCATGTCCCCAAATGCCACATTTACACATCTTTCAAATACCTCCAGGAATCATGACTCTACCACTTCCCTGGGCACCCTGTTCCAGTATCTGACCACCCTTTCCATAAAGAAGTTTTTTCTAATATCTAATCTAAACCTCCCTAATGCAACTTGTGGCCAATATTCTCTTGTCCAGTTAGCTGGGAGAAGAGACTGATTCCCACCTCACTACAGCCTCCTTTCAGGGAGCTGTAGAGTGATTGGGTCCCCTGAGCCTCCTTCTCCCCAGGCTAAACAGCCCCAGCTCCCTCAGCTGCTCCTCATGAGGCTTGTGCTCTAGACCCTTCACCAGCTCCACTACCCTTCTCTAGACATGCTCCAGCGCCGCAATGTCTTTCTTGCAGTGAGGAGCCCAGAACTGGACATGGAAGGTCAGTGTGGCTTCACCAGAGCCTAGTACAGGGGGACAATCACTGCCCTGGTCCTGCTGACCACACTGTTACTGATACAGGCCAGATGCCATTGGCCTTCTTGGCTGCCTGGGCACACGCTGGCTCACGTCCAGCTGCTGTCAACCAGCACCCATAGGTCCTTTTCCAGTTTTCTAGCCACTCTGTTCCAGCCTCCAGTGCTGCCTGGGGTTGTGATGACTCAAGGGCAGGACCTGACACTTGTCCTTGTTGAACCTCATGCGGATAGACTTGGCCCCTCGATTCAGCCAGTCCAGATCCCTCTACAGAGCCTTCTTAGCCTCCAGCAGATCAACAACCCTGCCCAATTTGGTGTTGTCTTTAACTTACTTAGGGTACACGCAACCATGTATTTATTATCATTTATTTATTGATGACCATTTATCATCAATAAAGATGTTAAGCAGGACTGGCCCAAATAATGAGCTGTGGGGAACTCCACATGTAACTGGCTGCCAACTGGTTTGTAATTCCATTCACCATCACTCTCTGGACTAGACCACCCACACAGTTTACCCATTATTTTTTCAGTGCACACACAGTCCCTTCTTGAAGCACTAGTCCTTCTCTATTTATAAGGGGCAAAACAAGGACTGAATACTGGGGGTGCATTCAAAAGGCAGTCTGTGAAAGGGAATTTTTTTTTAAATTCTCCACAGGTGCTTTGCTGTTGTAGTTGGTTGGTACACAGCCATGGAAACCCTGGGCATCCAGGAGCATTCCTGTGGCCATGGATACTCACTCTTCTCCTGCCTGCAGTACCTCTAGATGGCTTTTCACTTCCAGAGCAAAAAATAAATTGGAAAAGAAAAAAAAAAAAAAGGTAAAGGCAAGAGGCAACATTCAAGCCCATCTTGGCAATGGTCCAAAGGAAAAAGACACAAACAAAGCACAATCCAACACAGATCCACAGATTGGGAAAATACTGACAACCTAAGTAGCAGTAAGTTTTTGATGATCCAAAAGCCCAGTTAAGAAGAAAACAACACCTATGGTTGCTCAGTTTGGCCAGGCAAAAAATAGATAACTCAATCATCCTAAAACAGGAAAAGAATGAACCTTTTTGTCATGCAAGAAGAAGGTTCAAAGTAAGAAATTAGAAGTACAGGTTTTCCCTCCATGAAAAAAAACCCAAAAAAAATATTAAAAAAAAAGTCTGCAAAAAACCCAACCAAAAAAATCAGAAAACATTTTCACTAAATGTCAGCTCAGTGAAAAAAGCAACTGTGAGCACAAGACCTTCCTACTCTTTCTTTATTTTGAAAATGATACTTCAATTTCTGCAGTGGAGGCATTTCAGGTTGGGCTTTTTGAGTCCTTTATTCTGAAGCATTTCATTGCTCTTCACTGGTAGGGCAAACATCCTGGTAGTTATTATGTTTAAATACATGCTTCAAACAGTTTTCAGGTTATTTGGTTTTAGACAGAGAAATAAGCCCCAGATGTTTCACTGAGAAGGTTTTCCACCAGGAAATTCATGGCCCTTCCAGATGTCTCAGATATCTAAAAGTCAAAACTTATTTTTTTTCATGACAGGCATAAATATGTTCTTTCCAACAAGTTGCTTATAAGATTATTATAAATGTATCCATAGGCTATAGATGCAGATTGTACCAGATGGATTTGGGATTACTTGAAAGAGTGAGCAGCAACTAAATCTTCCTAGTACCTTCCTCTTAGTAGTGTTTTGCATATCTGAATCCTTGTTTGGCACACTATGGCAAGAAAAATTTGACAGAAACAATCTAATTAAAATCACACCATCTCTATTTATAATTACATGAAGTAGGTTGAAATTAGGGCTGGTTTTCCTTTTTGTAAACCTTGGACAGTCTTGTAGCTTTAATGATGTGTAGACCCATCTTTTAGGTAGTAAGACACAGAACCCTTGATGATCATGTTATTTCAGTAGCCAAAATTCCTATCTCTCTGCTTTTCCTCATTGATAGGTAACTTTTGGATGTCTTGCAGGCAGCAACTGCTACCTTTTCTCCCCACCCTTACTAACATTGTCTTTGCACCCCAGTTATCAGCCATCTTCCCTTTCAAATTTTTTGTCATGTTAACATGATCTATCACAGAGTGCTCTGACATTCAGGCCTCAGAGTTCCTACTTCAATTTCAGACCCGAGGAAAGGCTCACCATCTAAGAAAAGAACCCTACTTCTCTTGGCAGCTTTGTCTTTTTTTCCTGAGAGAGTGGCACAAGAATTCTAAACAAGCAATACTGGGAAGAAAAATGAATACCGCATGCTTTTTTTTAAACAGGAAATATGTCAGCTGTCTTCTTGGGAAGCACTATACAAGACCAGGTTTGCAGGTTTATTTAATGTACTCTTGTTGGATTTTTCTGGCAGCAGCACCTCCTACTCCTCATAGATATACAGGCACAATTCCAGAGAAGATACTGGAACTCTACATGGCCACCTGTAGGAACAGACAGATTTTGCACTCAGATTTCTTAGCCACAAAAATATATTGAGTTGAGAAATACCAAGCATGAAGAGATGAAGATCCTGATTTTTCAGGAGCAAACAAAAAAGTGTTCTCCTCAGAGGGACAGGAGTGGGGTCTCTATCATACTTATAGTCATACAGCAACTTCTCATTCACACCATAAGCACAGTTCTTCCATAAATCTCCATGGAATCAGCTTTGATACCTCCTGATTCTCAGAGCAAAGCAGAAAGCTCCGGCAATACGGTTTATAAGGATTTGCTCAGAGTATTTGTTTAGAAGGCAGTCTTTTCTTGTCTCTATGACCTGATTTTTCTGAACACACAGAGAGAAGATCATATTTAACTGATTTGTATTTTTTATAAGACCAAATGTACAAAGTTGTATCTTGAGCTGTACTAGCAAAAAATTTTAATCTTGATTAATTGGGGCACAAAACACTTCTGGTAAAAGAATTAAATCTGTGAGATTTCCCTTTTTCCCTCTTCTTTTCCAGTTGGACACAGTGTTTATAATATGAAATTGCCCTACATTTATAACAAGAAATTACACTGATGAGTGACTGGATGAGTTACTGCAAGCCTTATGAACCAACAGAAAAGTTAATAAACACAATTCATTTGTCCTAACTGTCCTTCCAGAACCATATGAAAATATTGATTACTAGTAAATAAATAGTCCTCCTTTAGAAACCACTTATTAAATAATCGAGATGGGGGTTGTAAACAGCGTAGGGTATAGATCTGCAGTCAATTTCTACTATACTTTGCAATTATTACGTAAGTGGTAACTTTGTCCATATGCTGGAGGGGAACCACAACTCAAAGTCCATCATTGAAAACAAAAACCAAGAATGCTGCAAATACATGCTGGACAGAAATCCTGCAAGTAAAACTTTGCAATTTCAGTTTATGTTGGATATCTCAATCCCAACATTAGGCTCCCCTCATTAGCTTTGACAAACAGTGGATTAAAAATTTAATCTGTTGGGCATATGCAGTAACTTTTACATACTTGTATGCCTTAATGGCCCTGTGAGCTGTAAAGGTAGTAGGGCTCCCTGCTAAGCAAAGGCAACAATTCAAGCACAGGTGACAGAAACAGCTCTTAAGTCACACAGTTTTGTGAGACACCAAAGCAGAAAACTGATTCCATAAAACAACAAGGCTTCCACAGTATAGAGGATCCCACTGCAGAAACGCATATAACAGAACCTCAGGATATAAATGCATAACATGCCAATGCCAACCCATGCCAAAGGCTAACCTGTGCTTCCCTTCCACTACAGCCTTGGTTCGAATTTAGCTTCAGGTGACACAAGTCAATTTGAAAACATTGGTATATTTTGCATAAAACATTCAAGAGATTCTTTTCCCAGGTCATAGACCTTTCAGGTACACTATGATCATCTTTCAAAGAGTATAATCAAGTCATTCAGTAATTTCTACTCCAGAAAGATCGGCTCTGATTACTAAACAATGGTGTCATGATGACAAGCTGACCGTGCTTTGGCCTGATTACACATAGTGGTTGCTGAAATCTCAACAGGATGTAAAGAGAAAGGAATCCAAGATCATTACTAGCTGTGGTTGATTTTCTGCTGGGAGGGCTTTTGATTGACAAACCACTCTGCTGAGTTACCCTTAAACATGTCCATCTTCCCAAAGAATACTTCTGCATTCTTTGGTAGCAATTCATTTGTTTGTAAAATGCAAAAAAATATAAAAAACGCAACAGATTTCATGTAAAGCCTATAGCAGTTTTTGCATGACTGTTATTATAAGCCTAAATGATGGCCTGTGACAAAACAATAATTGTAATACCAAATAAGGGTATTTGGTATTACAATTATTTTACTTTTTCCAGGAAGAAGAAGAAGCAGAAGAACAATCAGGCTCAACAGACAAGTACAAAGCAGAAGCAGCTTATTCTTATATTATGAATACTGAATAATTTGACAACATAATGAAAAACACTAACAAAGGGGTAACAGACAACAAAAGTACATAATCAACCAAAAAAAAAGCAGAATAAAGAATGCATATCAGCACTAAATGTTCATTCAGTAGTCAAATGACATCTACAATATATTTGAAAAAAGTACCTCGAGTTTAGATAGTAAAACAATTACTGTAATTTACACAAGGATAGTGTACAGAAACTTACTGTTTAAGCCATTATTTCACTAAAAAGAGCTCTTGGAAAAATAACATTTGAGAATCCATCTGAGCTGCATATTAAGGCCATGCTCATGGCTCACTATTCCACCACATCCAACTCAAGATGATTCAAACTTAAAAGAAAAATGTCTCCTCTGACCCATACCTAGAAAATCTCAGTGGAGATAGCTAAGCAAGTAGGAAAATGGCTTTCAAGTACCAGTCATTGACCACTGTGCTACAGAGACACACACAGTAAAATACCAAAAGTACTTATGGTAAGATCCAGAGTCAAAGTTCTAGCCAGCACCGTGTCATCAAGAGTGTGAAGAAAATATCCCCACCTTTGACAACAGTCCTGCTACAATCTGTTAAATAAGATTAAAATTAATTAAAACACATTTGTGCAGAGAGCACCTTACATGTCTGGAGAGTCTTTCACCACATATGCCAACATGGTGTGTTCCTTCAACAGCAAGTATTTTGCGACCAAGTATCTTCCCATCATTCATTTTCTATGTGTCTCCCAAAACTGAAGGTAGCTCAAAAAATCTTGTTATCAAATCAAGTTTTTTTTTTAATATTATATTTTTATTAGGTTCCTATTTATATGTTCCTTCTTTATTTTCTTCAGTTTAAATTACTTGAACTGAATAGCAAAAATATATGCTACTTTTTAAACAGAGTTCTTACTCATTATAATAATTTCAAATATCAGTAACATTCTCACAGGAAACATGACAGTTAGAAGACTCTTAGGCCATTAAAACAAGTACATCCCTAAGGGAAGTCTCATTAACACCCTTCCTGTGTGAATTATAGGATTCAACATGCCAAAACTAGGGTGACTGCAGATTGCAGCATGGGTTATATTGTCAAACATCACCACTGCCTTGTATGCTGGATTTCTATTTTTAATACAAATGTGGAATGGTCCACATTTAACAGTGACAGCCGTCTCCTTAGAGATGAGAAATGGATACAGATTCCTTCAGGCAAAGGAGACTGAATGTTGAGTCCTGTTCAAAAATCAACTGCTTAAGCAGGTACTGACATGACTAACCTGACAAATTCCATTAAACTTTTCATCCCAAAAACTTTTTCCAACAAGCATTCAACTAACTACTTTTAAAAACATGAGGTTTACACTTAAGACAAAACAATCCATCTAGATACAGTTTTATTGCACTAACTGGGCATTTTTAGTACCTTAGACTAGCATATTAAAACCATGGCCTAAACATGTTTCACCCAATATACAGTAAAGCCAGTTTTCCTCACAGCAACTTGAGACACCTGCTGCTCTGACACTGATGAGACCATGATGGAAACATAATTTTTCCTCTGGACAAATAAAACAACTGGGTACCAACTCACAAGTGAAATGAGTTGTAAAAGTTTTCTCAGGGGCTGGCTGAAGTATAACAGTTAGTTAGGGAAGCTGGAGAGACTTCATATTTTTTCCCTAGCAATAGACATACTTCTTAAGCTTATTTTCACTTTAGAAAGTTTGAAGAATTTAAAGACAAAAAAAATAATTCCCCTGCCTCCAAATCATAAAACAGTAGATTATGTACAAATCTTTTTTCTCCTGAACCAGAACAAAACAAGGGGCAATAAAAGATTGCTTATCAGTTTTGTACTTTATTTTGTACTTTAGAAGACTATGCTAAGATTGTAATATAACAGTCAAAGAAAAATTGCATAAACAAAACATTAACTGTATAATCTGCAACAGCAATATTGCTATTCAAACATCATGCCAATTTTTCCATTAGGAGCCATTCAGCTGAAATGCTTCTCCTGGAATCCCAGGCACTGCTCTCCTCTGCCACCCCACTCACTCCTGCACTCATAGAGACAATAACCCATGCTTCAAAACCTTTTGTTTCTCTGGGAATATGAAATGGCTATATTCCAAGGAATGATACAGGAGAGAAAATCTGTTTTGCATTCTTTGTTATACTACAAACATACATGTGCATCCAGGGATGAGGTAGACTTTCTCTGTAATACAAGGCTTTCGTTTGATTCTGCCTTTTGGTCTAGCATAGCAGCTCTGCCAGTTCTGCCCTTCTATACTGATGCGGTTCAAAGCTTCACCTTTTCTCTACTTCAAACAGAAGCTCTTCACTCAGTGGCCTCAAAAAATTAACAAATCATCTTTATGTGACCCACTGCAAGCAGGTCAGCAACTAACAGTAAGCATTTCCCAAATGTAGATCACAAATATGGGCAGGAGTACAACAAGGCTTTGAATATTACGTTGTACTTCATAGTTCAAATGCAATTTCCTTACTTGCTTATCCTTTCGTTAGCACTGGAGATTACAGCCACAGCCCTTTTATAGATGGCCCTCCAGAAATTGCTTCTGAGAATCAAGCCATTGCAACACTATTTCTGGTTTTTAAATAACCCTTTTATTAAAAAAGAACAGACTTTCCTTTTTCTGTTACCTGTACTGCATGAAAGGAGCAAGCCCTGGTTACTCAAGACAGCTGTCCCATGCACCAAATGCCCATCAGCATAGTGTCACCCATGAAGAGGAACAAAGTAGTTATCATCAGACACCAAAATCTGTCTCCTTGAGGAGCCTGACTCAGAGCAAACCGCAAACCCACATCAGCTTTAAGCTGAGCTTGTACCTTCAGACACAGCACAGGCTGCAATACTGAAAAACAGAAAGAGGATGAGTAGGAAGAATGAGACATGGCACAAACCACATAGCCTGCTTTGCTGCATAGGCCATTGTAATTGCCCAAACACCTCCATGTGTTTGTATAAACACTCTGTGGTTGGGGATTTGCACTCACCTCCCTTCTCCACAAGACAAACAAACTAAACACAGTAATTAGCTTCAGCAGCATCTGATTAAGTAAATAGGGTTTTCCTTTTCCATTAGTAGCTCGTAAAGGTAGACACTAACATGAGCACTGCTCAGGTCATTGCCCAGCGGTGACAGTTTTACAGCCAAGCCAAAGGTTCCACTGCAACAGCAAACATCAGTCAAATTCCCTAGTAGGACAGGCACAAGTTCACACAACTATGCTGTTAGAGGCTAAGGTAAGAACATCCAAGTCAAATCACTCAGACTTGCCCAAGCAGCTAATTAGAACTTCTCACAACAAAGCCCATCAATATTTAACAGAGATATCCAAAAATAAACAAGGGGTTTGGTTTGCTAGAACAGATTGTCCTACAAAATATCTTGACATAACACCTATTCAAGTTACAAGTGACAAAGTGCAGTCTACAATAGATACTAAATTTGGCTGGCAACCTGCTCATGATTGTATTCTTGCTTCTGGGCCAGGAAAGCTTTAGAGACTTCCTTTTATTTCTTATCAAGTACCCTCATCCTACTCCATCAGTCTTTGGTTGTCTCAAAAATCTGCCTTCAAAAATAACTCGAACCATACAACTTATTAGTAGCCACATGGAAACACAGCATGAAATCAGTCACTTTATTTAAACTGTCAAGCATCCAGCTGGTTAAAAAGTACCACAGGGGCATGGCTTCAATAATAACCAACTATGACTCACCTATAGAACACACTTCAGCCTTGACTTATTTTGAAAAAAATGGACAAATAATCAACATGAGAAAACAAAGGTAGGATTAATATTACTTTGATTGCAGTTACATATACACACAAATGTCCAAGAAAGTAATCTTTTTACAGTAATTATTTGTAGCTTACTTTCCCTTCCCTGATTTTAACAATTAAACACAGAGACCGAGTACCCATCAGACTTTACCCCATGGCTGGTCCTGCAGAGGAATTCAGTGAGGAAAAAGGCTGATTTTTTTTTTCCTTTTTGAGTATTTCTGAAAACCATAATTTATGTATTGGTGCTTAATTATCTCAGACATTTAGATTACTCTTCATTTCAAGAAATCTAATTTGGTGGATGAAGAACATGAAAGTATAATTTCAATCAGTCTCCCTTGAAACTTCTTAAAATAACACTAGCTGATGACTACTCACAAGATAGTAAGCTATTTCCCTCTTCTCAGCTACATATATCTTTCGGAAATATTTGTTGGAATATCAGTGACAAACTGTAATAACATAAAGGAAGTAAATATAGTTCAACTTACACTGCACTGAAAAATATTTCTAATCTCCTTTTTGTCACTCAAATCACACGTAACTCTAATGATTTCCAAATGCTATGGTCTATTACCAGTGGCTTTCCCACAGAAGCAACATCAATCTAAAGAATGGGTTTAAGACAAGGACATTCTTTCAACAGCCTACCAGAACTATAGAAGAATAGTATAGTAGGTCATTTATTTGAGCTAAAATCATGTGAGCCAAATTCATCAAGTTAAGAAAATGCCTTCTTCAAGCATTAAATCCTAGAAATCATGGGACAGCATTCTGCCTATGGCCTTTGTCAACTTTTAATTGTCATGTTACCAACAGACTGCTAAAGCAGAGTGCAAGTGATAGCCCACAGCATGTCTGAGTACAGCCTATTTTTAGTCTGCAATTCAATCAGCACTCTTACAATGGCAAGGATTACAGTCCAAGACAGCCACATTGCTGTATATAGGCCAATGCAATTACATGTTGAAACATGTTGAGAGAACGTGGTGGCACACTGGAGTCAATGCTGGGAGGAGGCACAGCAGACACGCAGCTGCTCCGTGGTAGCTGATGTCTTTACGGGCAGAGCCCATGCTCCCATCTCACCCACCTCTGTTAATAGACCACAAAGGAAAACATTGAAACAAATGACAGTTTTACACCAATTCCTTTCAATATGATTTACCACTTATGAAAGACAGACAACATTTCGGCAATCTTGAAAATCAATATCCTTCTACCTTCATTGGCAGGTGTTCAGAAACCTTTAGCTTCGCCATCTCTGAGTAGCCCCCTTCAATCCTGCCTGAGAATGCTGCCAATGAAGAGACAACACTGTCTTCATTCTGGCTCTCCTGAACCCTTGTGCTGAGATAGCAGTTACAACATTTGCAAGGATGCTTTTAAATAGCTGTCTTTCGTAACACAGAAAAGAAAAATTAAGATTTTCAAACCAATATATTTTTACACATTCAAATGCTAACTCTTAATTAAAAATGTTACACTCTAGTTATGTTTTTAATCTTCAGGAGTCACATTTCAGGCTTTTCCCATCCAACTACACAAACTTTTTTGTTTTTTTTTTTAATTAAATGAACCTTGTTGTGTAACAGACAGGATCAGACTTGGGACCTATAGGACTTAATGCTTTGAAACTATCAAAACAAAAACAGGTGACCCCACAATACAATAACTTATTCTTTAGGACACAGTTAAATGATTCATCAAACAGTAAAGACTTTCGTACACTAAAACTATGGTTGAATACTAATCAATGACATGAGGAAGCTTATGGCTGTGTTCTGTTACCAGTTTCCCAGGACCAATATTTTTTTTTTTTTATACAGCCTCTGAAAGTAGCCTAAATAGCATCCTATTCCTCTTCATCTTTATACAAATGACCACTAGGAAACACTTACTTCAAACCCCTTGATGAAAGAGAGAAAAATACTAAAACTAATACATACATATTCTGAGGACTTTCAAGCCAAACACTTATATAAGTTATAGGCACATCTAATTAGCAAAGAAAGAATTCTGTATCTTGAGATAATTCTCTCCATTATAAAAAGCTCCTAGATTTCAAACTTACTACAGGTGGTCATTTCTTCAAAGGGCACATTTTTGAGTGCTGATCACTTTTCTTTAGCAAGATGAAATGAAGGCACCAAAAAACCAGATTCAGAGTCTCTGAACAATAATTTCAGAAACTCAAAGATATGGGCACACTCTAGGCTTGACATAAATTCACAGTGATAACTGGTGGCTTTTTCATCCACATTTCAAAACTAAGCAAAAAAAAATTAAGAAGACAGAAAACCTAAAAGCATTTTAGGTTTTGGCAAATTCAGCAGCATCTGAACTGAGACACCCATCTTAAGCCTCAGAAACTACACTTCTTTAACTTGTAAGAGATGAGGATTTTCTTCCACTACTTTCCCCCAAAACTCTCAGCTTTGTCAGAAAAATGACTCATTTTTCTTCCCAGACAAGGCTCAGTCTAGAAGAAGCATAACAACAGTAACGCACACATAAGGCAGAGCAGCATACAGTAATGCTACCATACAGTAGCTGAAACAATACTGCAGACAAATTGACTTTTTAATTAGGCTAAAAAAGGAACAAATGAAATCAGCATGTAAACAAGAACACATTACTGTCTACAAGGCAAGTATAACAAATCTAAGTGCATTACTTGCAGTTATTCAAGGTCACTTCTGTGCAAAAAATAAAGGAGACATAACAAGCAAAATAATGAGCAACACTACAGTATAAAGTGAAGGATGTATATAAGACACTACAGAAGTGCTCAGGTCACAGGCAAACACAACTGTGGATACTAAACCCAGAAGAGTTGCATTTCTTTCTGCCTTGTGTAGTCAGAGACAAAAACACCTCATGCACTATGATCAAACCAGAACAAAAAAATTCACAGTAAGATGAGACCCCTTCAGCTGTGACCAGCAATGATCATTGCAATACATTAATCATTTAGAATGTTATATAGGATAAATCAGTCACGTCCGTCTGAAATAAAATACACTGCTTTTCCACCTGTGAATGAAGCCTGCCTGCCTTACTCATAGCCACTGGGATTGCAGTTTGCTTGCATTTATAACTGAAACTCAAATCAACTAGTAGCATGGTAGAGTACTTGAAAAAGAATAATGAAAACACTAAAATAACACACGTAGAGACTGAAAAGCACAAACAGTGTAATTTAGCAGCACTTTTTCTTCCACGGTAACACATTTTTTTTTACAAAACACCTATTTTCAAATCACATTACAATTTCCTATAACGATGCCTAAATGAAGGAGTGTGATGAAATGTGCCTCATGAGGGGGATTTCTGAAATTCAGAAAGCCTTAGGACCAGCACAGTTCCATAATGAGATATACGTGAATCTGCATCTCCTTGGAACACACCACTATAAAGCTTCCTAGTCCCTACCTTTTTTGAAGGTGACCAATTTTAACAAAAATAAGTAAGCCCAAACCAAAACACAAAGAAAATCGTGCAAATTCACTAGCTTTTTTTAGACAGTAGACAGACAATGAGGTCCTTCCTGCCTATGAGGCAGGGCAGCACAGAAAAATCTTACAATTTCAGGAATCTGAAACAGGTATCCTTAATTCTCTGCCTGGCAAACCTGGAAGGGTCTTCCATAACAGAGACACCCAAGACCTCCTTTAAAGAGGGCAGAGGACTCAAGATTTTCACAAGCCAAGTCCCTCACAATGCTAGAGCTGAAGGGGAAAATAACAACCCTTTGTGTGGGGAGTCAAAGGTCATGCTCCAGGGCCAGCTGCTGCAGTATGGGAATAAACAGAGCATAGATATGTGGTTTTTTTCTGATTTCTTCACTACCCGTAAAATGCTAAGTTTTTCCAAGTACTAGAAGTCTATTAATGTCCACCCCATAGTTGGAATGGGTTCATCACTGGCATTTGGAGAAAACTCAGAACTTTAATTCCATACTGAGGAAAAACAGGCACAAGATCCTATTTGCCATTTCACTAGTACAGATGAGATTCTTGTTGGTTTCCTGATTGCACACTCCACTACTACACTCATTCCTTGCAAGCCTTGCAGTAATGAAGTAAGAAAGCAGACACAATGTGCTTTTTCAACTAGCTTTACCTGGCATATGACACTCAGATAAGCAACTTGGCTGGCACAGCTGTGAGAGCTACAAGTGCCTTTTTTGCCAGCCCCCAAATCATGTCAGGTGGTTCACACTGAACATGCAGAGAAAAACCACCAGACAGAGTCCAGGGACTTCATCTTCTCCTTGTCAAAAATAAAGCCATCCCAAAAAAAACTAATCACAAAATCCACAGGGACCTCACCAGGAGTAGGAGCAGCTACTTTACCTGCAATGCTGCTACTTGTGGCTGCAATAGTATATTCACAATTCTAAAGAAAGTACTTATTTTCTCAATTTCACTTGCAAAGTTTGAAGGGCACATTAGTAAACCTGAAGCAGCTAGCTTCAAGGAACAACACTGAAATGTCCCTCCTTTTTATTTTTTAACTAATATGAAAGTTGCTTAAAACTATCCTTTTAACTGGCATAATCTGTAGCTTATAGAAGAGAAGAAATACAGAAACCATTATGAAAATAAATCTTCTTTCCTAAATAGGGAAATACACCCTATCTGTAAGTGCATTTTATTCCAATAGAATCATGCATGCTGTGTACATGAGGAAAAGTGTATTGCTTTATCCATGCTACTAGAGTTAAAGCAATACAACTGCACAAGATACAGCTTACTACTTTTGTGACTGATGAACATAAAGCTTCAAGCCATACACAACCCCCCACCACTGCATGTAGCCAGATATACCTGATTTTACTTTGTATTACAACTTGCTTATTTATGCAACTTCTTCTTATCATCCCGAAACTAAGAGTTTAATTGTTAGTAAACACAAGAGTTAATTGTTAGTAAACACAAGACAACACTGTCTGTTTCATTTTTCCAAGTATATATATTTTGTTATACAAACCCCTCTAGAACTAAAAGCGGATGAAGCTGTTTTTCCAGTTACCCCAATCCTTTCTATTCAGCCTGATGATCACTACCATGCAAAATGATAATCAATATGACCAAAAGATTAAAACTAATGCATGCATTGCCCATATTTAATGATAGCAACTAGGCATGCAGGACCAAAATTAGCAATTTTCCAGGATTCTCTGGAATAAAATAAATAAATATCCTTCTCACAAAATACACAGAGGGTCAGTTGAGAAGTATGACTACTAAAGTCAAGCAGTCATACTGAAAGTAAACAAAAAAGTCTAAGCTTTTTTTTTTTTTTTAAGCATCCTTAAAATGTTGGGAATGACAGAATTACTCCTTTTTAACTTGGAAATTGGAAACTGCAATGCATTTTTGTGGTATATATGTGTTGAGCTGATGACGTGGACAGTCTTCAATAGTTTCCTATGCCAGACAGTTGCAGATGTTTCTAGGTAGCTGGGCTTACTAGAGAGCTCACTGCTACTATTGTCCCAACTTGTTCCACTGCTAAAAATATGTAACAACATTCCTTGCTGTCTTATTAGTAACTGTAATACAATATAAAGTTAATATTAATATAACACAATCCAGGTTGTGTGGAAAGTGATGACAGAGGTGTAAGTAGCTGGCACTCTTTCCTCTGAGCTGGTAATGAAGTAATATCTTAGCACATGGGTTCAGCCTACTGAAGCAGCATTTTCCAAAGGAGCTGTGTAGCCCCAGACCACTTCGCATCACTCAGAAATACAAAACACCTTTTGAAAGAGTAGAGGTACCAACCTGTCCTGGCTGAACTCCAGCCACAGAAATGGCCTGTAAAACCAAGTAGGGTTGTCATTAGTGACAATGTGATGGATGGGTGAGCTACAGCCCAGCTGCCTTGCATACATTTGCACAAAGGCTGTAACGCTCATCGCTCATCGTCACAACCCAGCGAGTGAGATCAGACAGAAAGAAAAGGGATTCTCATTTAGACCCTAATTACTGGCAAGGTAGGATGGCTGTGGAT
Organism: Zonotrichia leucophrys gambelii; assembly: GCF_028769735.1. NCBI lineage: Eukaryota > Metazoa > Chordata > Aves > Passeriformes > Passerellidae > Zonotrichia > Zonotrichia leucophrys. The sequence goes on along the minus strand of NC_088171.1, from coordinate 86,285,066 downwards.
GCACTAGGAAGTGAAAACTCTAATAAAACTTCTGTGAGAACTTTTGTTCTTATTTGGAACAACGCAGGAAGAGGAGATTGCAACAGAGCAAGTCCCACATATCTGACTATTCCTTTACCAACATAGATATGAACTGCAGTCATCTTAGTTTCTTGCTCGGTTAATCCACTAGTAATCTTTACACAAGAAGAATTTGGATAAAATGAGGTATCTACAAACTGGTTTTGAGAGCAAGCATCAAAAATTGGAACTGCAAATATGAGATTTGTGGTAGGATAACAGCAAGGTCAGACTTCTTCCTATTAATCTCCTTTCTTTGACTAAGAACCACCAGGAAACACAGGGTGATGATGTGAGTTTCCAGAGGCTGTATCTGACTGATCTGTGATCTAAAAATTTAGTGGAATCCTGAGAACTACCAGTACACTCGCTCCTATCATTCTTGAGCTATGATCAGCCAAACTCAGTGACCTGCAGGACAGGTGTCAAAGTCTGAAACTGAGTCTCTGGGATAGATAGATAGATAGATAGATAGATAGATAGATAGATAGATAGATAGATAGATAGATAGATAGACAGACAGACAGATAGATTTGTGCCCCTGATTTTACAACACAGCTTTTAAGCCTGGATCAAACAACTGAATTGAACTGCAACTTGCCCAAACCATAACTTGTCAGAAGAACCGTGCAGGAACTTCAAAGTCCCCTTACCTTAAACTCCAGAGGCAAAGCCAGGCATTTGACAATTACTTTGTATCTGTTCTACAGGTATTTCTTCTCCTTTGAAGGCCCACACCACAGAAGACAGTCAGCTGGTGGAGACTGAGAAGCTTTTCACAGTTGTGCTTTAGGGCAGGTGTTCATACTCCCCCAGAAAAGTGTGCTTCACAGAGGACTCTGATGCAGCTTGTGCTGTCAAGTCAGGAGACAGAGCAGTATCCTACCCCACTCTGCCCTCATAAATAATTCCCTATAAAATTCAAGCATATGTGTCTGCCACAGGATCAATGTCTTGAAGCACAGGAATTTGTCAGCTCCAGAAATACTTGCTAGAGTCATAATACTTTGGAAATCTTTTGGAAACAACATTTGTGTTAAATCCCCTCTCCGCTCGAAGGATGACAAAAGGCAGATGTCCACCTGCCTCAAGCAAAATATGAAAGGCCTATGTGTCTTACAGCCCTCGACTAAAATATTTCCCAGTCCTCAGCAGCAACACTTGCAGAAGATACCAGCCAGTTTCCCTTAGGTGTGGGTTCATTTTCCCTGAGAAAATGACAATATTCCAGTTTCCATCTTCTATTCTTCAGCTCCCATTAACAACATAATGACTAACCCAAAAATGCTCTCTTCAGAGAAGAGAAATGCTCTCCTCAGCTGTACCTACATCAGGATTCAAACCATACTTTCTTTTTTTATGCCTAGCCTCTGTGGACCAATGCATTATTACTAAATGCCAAGGAAACCCAGGGAAGAGGAGCCAGCTGGTAGGCTTAGCGCTCTCAGAAAACCTGAGGCTGCTGCCAGGGTATAGCCTGGCACTGAGTTCAATGCCAGAGCTGAGCTCCATGCCAGGACACAACCAGTGGAACTATCCCTGCTATCAGTTTACATCACACCATGCCTCAGAGTGAGCCCTGGCTTAAATGCAGGGCTAAATCACAGCAGCTGAAGACGGAAATGTGGATGGCTTCTTTATGAATGAAACTCCCAAATCCCTCTAGCACTCACTGGATTTATTTGCTTATACCACTGTTTTCTGAATGACACTGTTCCTAATTACAAATTCTTGGAAGGCATTTAAACACAGAAGTTGTCTCCAGCTTTCTCAGAGGGAACAGGACATCAAAACAATTATCCTTATCGCACTATAACTCTCCTTTACACTGTCTCCACCAGTATCCCATATGGAAAGTTTTTTTTGTTGCTGCTTTCCATTGTCACACAAAGTATTTCAAATAACATTTTCTTGATAAATTAGGCAGTGTGACATCCTATTATTGTAAAGACGTATTCCTTACAGAGCTGCCCCAACACTGGACACTACTGTGGCATGTGAAAACAGACTATGGCAACATATCCAGCATGCTGTAATTATGTGAATAAGTTATAATGAAGAAGATCTCTAAAAAAAGCACACCACTTGACATTGGCCATGTATATATAGCTACTCTCCTGAGCGACCCTATGCCAGCAAGTTATAAGTATCAAGTAACTCAAAGCAATTCAAAACCAACAAACCCAATGTACCAAATTAGATTCAAAGAGCATTATTGGCACAGGGCCTGAGCCACAAATTTAGACCCAGTTCTGAATTTTCCCAAGGTTCACAGAAATGGGCAAAAGGGACATCTGAAGTCAGAGTCCAGACTAGATCCAGTTCTACTTCATGCAACAGACAGTAAGAGTGACCTAAAATCCTTGTGAACAATAAAAGCCAAATTCAAAATGGCACCTTAGGCAGCCAAATCAGTATAGGCAAACCACAAAAACTCTGCAACGTGGCATACTTACTCAGCAAGAATTTGTAAATGTGGCTAAAATACTGTAACAGAATTTGTGGTACTTGATTGCATTGTCAGCTAGAATAGTGTGTTACTATCTAGGACCAAATCACTCATAACCACGGGGCATAGCTGAAACAAGCATTCCTGATGACAGTGTCCTGCCCCATGAGGCTCAGTGTGCATGCCAGACAGAGCTGAGCGCAACCCAATGAACAACAAGCTGCTGTATCCAGAGATATGGATGTAGAGAAAAGTATGTGCACAGAGAGAAGCAGGGAAAAAAAGAGGCAGGAGGATACAATTACGCACCCAGTCCCAAGTGAAGTAAAGATTGCAAAGACTCTTCTTATCGGTTTTCCGTATCAACCAGCTTAGGTACTCCACATTATTCAGGGTTGTAAAGACCATCCCAGAACTCAGTTTCTTAACTTCCCAGTGAATCTCCATAAGGATCTAAAAACACTGCTGCTCAGAAGACAGAGTGTAGATCTAGACTTGCATCCTAACTCAAGTAGAAGTGTGAGTTTAAAGAAAAGAAGCAGTAAAACCAACATGCAAAATTGAGTTGTACTTTCAAAGAACTAGAGTGAAGAAATCCTGCTCTTTGGAATCAAGCAAGAACATCTGTTGGTTACAAAAAAGCTACTAATGACATACTATGACAGGTCCGAATGTCAAAGCATTTTTAGTTTACTTTTTAAATGGTTTTCTTAATAATTATTTATAATGTTTAACTTAAAATGACTTGCAGTATACAAGTTATCCTACTAACTACAAAAATACCACAGTCACTACACTGTCGTCATTACTAATTTCAAGACAGCAGTGGCGAAATCTGACCCCACTGAAGTGAGCTGGATTCCTGACACTGACTTCATCCTATCAAGTGCTTCCCACAGCAGTAGATCATCTAAAAGATGTGCAAATCATCCAGTGGTGTGAAGGCAACAAGCTGGCAGCTTTCTTCAGACAGTACGTGAATGTTCACCCAAGTCAAGAGCAACTCGCTGGAAAAAGGTATAATGCTGATCATTCAAACCTGCTGGCAAAAAGGCTACCAGTTTATAAAACTTCAGAAAATATTTAGGAACACATTGGTGTTCCTATGCATTTCATCATCATCATCATCATAGAAAGGCTTGGGTTGCAAGAGACCTCAAAGTTCCAACTCTCATGCCATGGGCAGGGACACCATTTGAGCTAGAAAATCCTAGGTCTGTTTCAAGATATTTTGCTCTAGTCACCGTGATGATAAATTGACCCTCAATCCATTAGCTCAGCAATTTTCAAGTAATTAATCAATCAAACCTCAGATGCGTTGATGTGAACCGACACCTGAATTTCAACCTATGCTCCGCTTTGACAGCTGCATTCCTCTGAGATCAGAATTTGCCCTAATCTCTGGGTGAAATGGAGCAAAATTCTTCTTAGTCAAATAATGTGGTGATCTTCCATAGACCAGTGAATAAGGTCTTGAGGAAAGGCCGCGGAAAGAATAGGCCCACCTCCCAAAAAAAAAAAAAAAGGCAACACAAATCAGTTTATTTTACAGATTTACAGGTACAAAGATGTAATGCCAAACACAGAAATGCTGCCCTGACTGCAAGTGCAAACACGGAACTAAGCTTTCATTATAATGAATAAAGGTAAACAAGTCTAATCAACCAACCCTTTTTTTTTTACCTGGTAGAAACCAAGACATAATTAAGGCAGAAACAGGAGGCTCTGCAAACACAAAGGTAACTGTAACCATGTAAGCAGATTTCAATGAGCCTGCCTACACCCTCACAACGGAAACAAAGTATTTGGAAGAGCCAGAACCACAGATTAACAACTCTCTGGGCCAGGACTTGCCTCTATCAGAGCAGCTATCTTTCAATAGCCAGGTTTACAGCACCTCTAGGGACACAGGCCACCTCTCACCACAAGTCTGCAAGTATACTTTCCAAACATTAATTAAACTTGAGAAATGCTGCACGCAGAAAGACTGGGCAGGAGTGAAGCATATGCAAATGGCCATGGATTTTGGCTGGCTCCTAAGATGCTAAACCAAGTTAGTGGCGGTGTTAGCATAAAAAGTTATAAAAAATTGTCAGGGAAGTATTCAAACCAAAGCAAAACATAACAAAGTGAAATATTGCTGAAAATGAAGTTGAATTAACTCTAAATCCAGACTTTAAACTATCTCTTTATTCACTTCATTTGGTGTCAGAATCCATCTTGCCTTTCTTTTAATTAGCTCTAACTCCACAAAAAAAAAAGCCTCCCATGAAAACAATGGGACCACTCTCTGAATTGAGGACGACTGAGCACATGAAAACAGAATTGACCCAGCGCACCAAGAGCTTCCAAAGTTTTTGTGCTTTAGGCAGAGCTCTGTTCACTGGATGCTGTATCCTTGGCAACTATTATGCGAGGAAACCGTTCTACAAATGCAAAACTTCTGTCTGCTCCATGAGCTTTTCTCTGAAATACTTTTATGGGGTTTTGGATATCCTTAAATCTAAGGGGACACACAGCCCTTTGTCATCTTCCCGCAGGCTCCCATGAGCATAATACAACAAGTGATGTTAAGAGAGTATTTTCCTCCCACTTCATCACAGAGCAAATAAAACTTCTACAACTTTTACTTTGTAGAAAAAAAAAAAAGTGGGCATTTTTTCCTTTCTTCTTCAGTGCACTCCACAGAACTAATGTGCAGATACAAGACAATAATGAAAAGACATTATTATTATGCCAATCAATGGCATTGATTTGAAAACTAAAAATTCAAGAATAATGCTCGGCTGCCTGATTTCAAGGGCAGAGCTACAAATGCCAGCACATGTATTAGAAGCATGCAAGAAGAGATAGGTAAGACTTGACAAGGGCCATGCTGCAGTTCTTCGCAAGAGGGACTAATAGCACCGATTGTTTCAAGGGCAGCAGACGCTGCTATTTTTACCAAAGCCCCGGCTGGAACTGCCTGGCTCATTAAATCTCAACCAGGCAAAGCCCGGGTCCTGCCGGCGCGACCGTGCCCGGCTGGCCCGACACACACCACGTTATCCCGCAGTATCCCCAGACACCCAGGCAACGCTAGCGAAGGACAGGCACCGAGTACTTGATACCCAACTTGGCCTCTGATGTGATGAGGTTTTTCTTCTCCTAGGGAAGGAGTGAGGCAGCTATAGCTAAAGCAGAGGCGGTAGCTGCCCTTGAGAGCGTTTGGGAACGCGGGAGAGCAGCAGAGGGAACCCCTCCGCCGTTCCCAGGGGCCTCTACCCAGGACTTAGAGAGATGCCGATACTGCCGGGACTAAGGACAGCGGAGGAGGGGAGCCGGCGGGGCAGCCCCGCCGCCGGGCTTGGAGCCCTGGCTGCCGCCCCGCAGGGCCGGGGGCCGCCCGCCGGCCTCCGCTCCCGCTGCCGGGCGCTGCCGGAGAGGCCGCTGCCCTTCCCCGGCGCCCCCCACTCACTCGCCCCTGCCCTCCCCCGGTACCTTCTGCGGGGCGCGGAGGAGGCGGTGCACCCCGGCCAGCTGGGTGGCGAGCGGGATGTCCTCCCGGAAGGTGTACAGCGGCGGACGGGTGGGCTCGGGGAAGTTGGTGCTGTTGAAGGGGTCGGTGTCATCCAGCAGCTGCACCCGGCACACCAGCGTGGCCATGGCGCATCCATCCACCGCCGCGGCCGGGCGCGGGCGGGGAGCGGCACCCCCAAGTCACCGGCACCGAGGTGCTGCCTGCGCGCCCGCCGCCGGCTGCGAGCGGCACTCCCTTCCCCGGCGCAGCCTGGCCGGCCGCCGGCAGCCTCTCTCCCCGGCTCCCCGAACGAGCGCCGGCCGCCTCACAGCCGCCGCGCCTCGGGGAGGCGGCCCATGGCCCCTTCCCCGCCGGGATCCACGAGTGCGAGCGCGCTTCAGGCCGAGCGAGGAGGAGGAGGCGGCGCCGGAGCCGCGGGGCGCGGGCAGAGCGGCAGCAGCGGCGGCGGCGGCAGCAGCTCCCCCATTCCCGGCCGCTGCGCGCCGAGCGGGCAGCGGGAATGCCGTGGCCGGCACGCGCAGCCCCCAGGCCGCGCTCAGGGCCCGCAGCGCCCCCCCGCGGCCGCGCGCCGCCGCCCCGCCTCCCCCGGCCTGAGGAGACCTCCCCGCGGCCGGGCGGGAAGGGAGAACTGCCGGGATAGCCCCCGCCTCCGCCGGCCTCCGCGGGCACGGAGCGCACACCGAGGGGCCCAGAGAGAGGGAGGGGGGGCAGCGGGACCCTGGGCACGGAGATACACACCGAGAGGGCCGGAGCGAGGGAGAGGGGCCAGCGGGCCCGCCGGCCGCGCCCGCTGCATCACCCTTGGCTCCCGGCAACAGGGCGCGTGTACTGAGCTCGGTGTTGCTGTCACAAACGTCCCAGATGTCCTAAATCTTCAGTGTAATATTTCCCCAATTCCAAATAAAAGTTTTAAAAATACCTGCTTAAAAAAAAAAAAAAAAAGTTCTCGAAACTGACCTGAAACATGGGTATTCTTTAGAAACTGACCTGAAACGTGGGTATTCCTTAGAAACTGACCTGAAACCTTGTGGGTATTCTTTAGAAATTGACCTGTAACGTGGGTATTCTTTAGAAACTGACCTGAAACCTTGTGGGTATTCTACACAAGATCGTTTTTCTGTATTTGTATGACACCCTTTCTGCCATTAGGATTGTGCATACAGGGGTTCGTCTGGCTTCCCAGAGCATAGGGCCTGGGCAGACTTCCCATCCCGGACAGGAGGCTGCCTGTCTTTTTGTCTTGGCTCTCTCTTGCCTTAGGCCTGCTCCTTCTTTTCTTTCTTTTCTTTCTTTTCTTTCTTTCAAAAATGAGGACAAAGTGCCAAGCTCCTGGGTGAGCACAGGGCAGAGCACTGCACTCTTTGCTCTTGGAGGTGAATCTGTGCTCTGTCTGCAACCTCCTGGCTGGGCATTCAGGATGCACGCCCTGGTCTGCACTCTTGGGGGCACGGGGTGTAGGAAGAGCCATGAAATAAGTCACAGGTGAAATACAGAGAGTAAAGGGTCTCACCTGTGGGAATGGCTGCATTTGCACAGGCTGAGTATCTGCCCAAAGGGATGCTCCATGGTTTAAATCCATTGTTTATAACCTTTCTTCCTTCACAGACTGGCCTGTGGGGCAAGACCTGAAGTGCTGTGGGAACTGGGGGATTTACCACAGAAATGTGTCTTAGGCAAGAAAGTATGACCTCTAGATCATAGTGTTTGCATGAAGCAACAGTTTCCTCCCAAAATGATTACTGGCTTGGGAGTATTTGTCAGAACTGAGAGAAAAGGGGATTTCTGTCCACACATGGTCTGTCCTGTTTCTATTATTCTTGGGACTAACTTGTCATGGTTCAGTTTTGCGAGCAGTTATGCATATTTTAAGAAAAGAGAAGTTGAATGCGGTTGCGATTTTTGCATCTAATTATTTTAAAATTCCTATTTGGCAAAGAAATCTGTTTTCACATCTCCTCTAGTAACAGGAAGTAAGTTTCTAGAGAAAACAGTACTGCTGTATATCTGTCTGCTTATTTTTGTTATATATTTTTGTCACCATGTGGAGTGAAAGTTAAACAGGATATTTTGGTTTTCTTAATCATAATTTGTTAAATTGCCATTCAACTTCCATTTTTGTAAAGCAAATTTCTACATTTGCTGCTAATCAGTGGTTAATATGAGGTGGCATAAGATTGCCATCCTTGCTATTCATTGTATTAACTCTGAGTTTTTGTAAATTAAAATCTGGCACTTGCCTCATTGCAGAGGTATTAATACTTGGAGGGCCGTTTTAAATAAATCATGGAAGCCATGATTTTGAATAGAATCTATGTGACAGCATCAGCTTCTCTTTCATCCAGTGCTGGAGAATGAAAACAAAGGATGGCTGCCATCCTTGGAGCTAACAGAGATCAGATAACTTTGAAGCTCAACATCTAGCCAAAGACTCTAAATCCCATAAGGAAGAGCTATTACTTGCATGTTGTGGTCTTCAACTGGATTTCCAAATACAAGGTGGCCAGTGGAGAGACATTTTATGACCAAGATGGAAGGAAAATAGAGCAATCCAACCATCAAAGCATCCTGAGTTAGCCAGAGCTTTTTTACAATTATTTCTTAATTGTAAACACCTCCAAACCACTATAAGGCTATGAATTTCAAAATCTGGGTTTTACTTGAATTTTAATTCACTTTATACAGGTAGAAAGAGAAAACAAATCTGCTGGATAAAACAGAATAACATTGCAAGGTCCATAAGTGTGAGTGTAGAGGGAGAGATACACACCTAAATTCTACATTTGAATGTTTTCCCACCTTTCTACATATTTTTCAGGGGCCTTCTGAATCTGCAGTCTCTTCTCATCAGCCTGAGCCAGGGCTGTACATAGTTTACTCCCTCCTCTTCCAGTCACCAGTTTATGATTCTGGTGCAAAGTTGTGAGGGAAATGTCCTTTCCTCACTCACTGCCTGCTTTTGCAGTCTGCAGGAAAATGGTCTCTCTCCTCTCTCTTCTCTCTCCAGGTTTTATTTATTCAATGCAGCAGCTAAACCAAGGCAAGCAGACAGACTTTCCTTCTCACTGTTCCACTACAGCCTTTCAAATGAATGTGAGATTCTTTTAAAAAAACCTTAACGCACAGTCAAATGCAAACAGTCAGATACCACCTGTTGGAAGTCTCTGCCATGAGGCACCATGGGCATTGCACCTGGAAAGACACAGACACGACAAGAACAGCATAAGAGGTTGCCTCATCCCATTCCCCATCATGGAAGGTAAGGCCTTCTCAGAGAGAGAGAGAGCGCATTTACTTCAGTCATGCTGAACAAAATCAGCGCTCAGGAGCTCCGAGGAATTGCCAGCAAAGGTCAGGCTGTGTTCCTTGTGCCTTCAGTGGTATCATGGGCTAGCCAGTCCCGTTCCTGGAGGAGGCACCTGGAGGAGACAACATGGGCTGTGTTACCTGCTGACCTTGGGGTCTCTGAGGGCCATCTCGCACACCCTTTCCAGGAAAACAAAGCTTGCACTATCAAGTAAAGTTCAGTTTCAAGCTCACAGGTTTGTTTGTTTGTTTGCTTTTTTCACATAATCATGAGGGAGAGATCCTTTATGTGCACGTATTTCTCAGGAATGAAGCATAACTTAGGAGTTGTTATTTAGGACTGATTTATTCATCTTAACCCATCCCACTATTGGGATTTCTTAGAAATACATTGTTGAATGAGTTAAGATGGTGTGTCAAGCTTAAATTTGAATTTTATTATTGTTGAAACCTCAATGTTAAAATAACATAGGTTTTTTTGTGTTTAATTTCCTCTTTTTTATTAAAATAAAAAATATGTATTTGGGGCAAAGTTATTGAAAGCATATTTTTTAACTCAAAGGCCACCCAGACACAATGTAAATGTGTATTTAAGCAGTTTTAAAAAATGATTCTCAGTATCAGAGCAATTGGAAGAGCTCCACAAGAGTATTATTTTTTCTGATATATCGTCATGTCAATGCAGAGCTAGATGCATGATGGTGAGATTGAATTCTAAGTATGTGAAGTGGCCCATCCTTTGACGCTATCTCTTTCTTTTGGACAAATTGAATTGCTTTCCAAATTTCCTTGTTTGAACTTCAAGCCAATTTTAGTTATGGGAGAACAAAAGCAATTTTAACTTCCATGATTTATTCACTTAACATTAATAAAGCTGAAAAATAGCAGTCTATTTGATAATGGTAATCAAAATGAGCTTGCAAACCACTGGAATTGAAGTATGGTAATGGAAGTGCTGACAGATCCTCTACCATAGTGATGGGAACAGTATTTCTGCTTTATCCACACTATAATCTGTAAATAGTGCTTGGTTCTCTCAGTGAGGTGTGGAAAGTGATTTATTGTCACTGTTAGCATGGACAGGCAAATAGCCTAACACACTTTCAAAATAATGGTAAGTGAAATCCAGTCTGTCACAAGACAAAAAAAGAAAAATACTGTGGATTTTGGCCTTCATCATCCAAGGATCTCAAAGTGCTCAGCTACCATTAAATGTTGCCTGCTTGTTGCCACCCTGCAGATGGGGAAACTGGGAAGCTGACAGGTCAAGAATACAATACTAATATGAGTTTTTTTTAACTGATTGCAATGGAACCTGAACTGATTGTCATATGACTGGGTCACAGAAAACATCCACAGAAAATCTCATGGTAACACAAATTTTTTCTTTGGTAGCTAAGGACTTGTAATAGTCCCAGAGTTTGTCAGTGGTCTTCATCAAGCTTGAATTGCAGAATCACACATTCCAGTTCTGTTGAGGTCTACTGAAAAATATTTTTCTGTGATGGCTGGCTAATACTTTATATGAAGTAATAGATATGCTATTAACACTGGGTAATAGTGCAGTCTGGTGATGAAGCTCAAGGTTCATAATTCCAAAGTCACTCAATATTCGAAGACAATGCACAGATCTGTAAAAAGCAAGCCCTGGATCCATGGATATACCACCCCAGGATATAATCTGTTGGGTGTTCTGGTGGTGATCCTGCAGATCACCTTCTGTGCAAAGTCTTCACCTAAGACAGCCAGGTCTTAAAGATGCAATCATCTCTGAAACAGCTGAAAAGTGAGGTTTCTGTGATGTGCACACTTCTCAGTGCCATTTAATGCAGTCTTTGGTTCACAAGCACACATTTGGTTTCCTAAAAGACTCCAGCCTTTTTGAGCACGATGAGCAGGGAGCTTTATTAATGCATGGAGGTGTTTTACTTCACCTTCACCGTTTGATGCTCAAGGCCTCCTGCCATATCCATTGCACGCTACTTAAACCCTGTTCTGATGACAGAACTAATTTCCTCAAGAGCTTTGCTCCAGTGCTCTGTACTAAAATAGACGATAGCTTTGCAACTATTTATTAATTTATTTTCATGGCACTCCTCTGCAGAGAGAAGGTCATTTTGCCCCCCTTAGATGGTTGGAGTGGTACCAGAAAAAATGGAGATGAAGTCAAAAGTAACCACTGCTGTCGGCTCTTCAGTTCTGGGCTGCCTTAAACCAGTTTTCAAAACTTCTAGAAACATTGTGCTTTGGAAGTGCAGCTGAGAGTGACTTGACTGCACAGAGAAGGAGAAAATGCATGCAGTGAGACTCTGAAAAAGTTCCTAGGAGTAATTTCAGCTATGCATTGGAATTTTACCATGGCAGAATTTATGGGGCTTAATCATGACTTCATTTTGGGGCTTAATACCCTTACCTGAGTCCAAGCCTCTGGATTCATTCACTTTAAGTGACTTAACAAGTGAGGTGGTGAGCTTGCAGGAAACAATCTTCTCTGCCACTCAGCCACAATTCATTCTCAGAAAGAAAACATGTATATCACATAAAGTTGTAAAGTAAAATTTATTCACAAAATATTTTATTCTGCACCTGTGTAAGCCTGTATATCCATGTGCAGAAATTTTTCTTTAGTTTCCAAAGAAAATTCTCATTACCCTTTACTCTCCATAACTATACATCAAACCTCCAGCCAAGGATCATCCATGCTTTATCAAATTCAAAATAACTGTCATTGTTCCAGCTCTCAAGTCCCATGGATACCAGTGAGGTAACAAACATGTCTAAGGTATATAAGGATATAAGTGTGAAACAATAAGAAAGAACAAGCATCAGTAAAGAGCTAATTCTGCTTGTGGGGTCTTTTACCATTTGTAATGTTGCAAGGCTGTAACCACACGTGGTTTTTGAAATGGTGACTGATTCTCCACGACTGACCATCAAAATCAGACAAAAACACAATCTTCAAATCAGAGTACTCATTTTGTCACCTAGTTATGCCTTTTATGATTTTCTGACCATTTTTCATTATTCTTTAAAAAATCAGAGACTGTGTAGATTCTTTTAGGTGACATTAATGTTGCTCCTTTCTGGGAATTGGCTAATTAGGATGGAGGGGAGGAAGTTGCACAGATTAAAGTATATGGCAAGGTGGAGAGTGAGGGTCCCAGGAGGGACCTTAGAGCCTGTAGATCATGCTCAGATGGGGAGGTTGCTGAGTTGGGCCACAAAAGAACTGAAAAGAAAATCTGCTAGGGGGCAGAGGGGAAGGCATAGAGTTTGCTGCTACTTAGAAAGTTAATGAAATGACTGAAAAGAGAACTGGAAGACAGGTCTGGCTTAACCCTGCCAGTGCATTGAAAGAGGAATTGGCTACCAGAATTTTCTATTTCTGGGTTCCTCACTTTGAGTTTACTGGAAATATACTAGCCCATATTCTAACACGTCTGGCTTTTGAATGGAAAAGCCATTTGATCCACTTTGGAAAGTTCACTTTGGGGAAGGGGGTCAGCAGAGCTTGCCTCACTTCATCTGTCTCCTCATTCTCACTAAAGGGGAACAGCAGAGTGGTGAAAGGGTTTCTGAGCTTTGCCTTCAGAGAGGATATGGGGAAAAGGCTATTTCCAGAAGCAAGGTGAGACAATGATGGACCAGTTGTCCATCCTAGTATGGCAAATTCTATGAGGACCCACAAAACTTTCAGTAATTTCCTGCCCAGTAGTTAGTTGAAAACATAAATGTTTTTTGGCTCAGCAATGATGTTGATTATTTCTTTTCAGTGGGATAAAGAATAAAGAAGAGTCCTTTTTCTCCATTATAAAAGAGCACCTGAACTGAAAAAAAAAAAAAAAAAACCACATGCAGCAGTCAGAATGGTTGTTAAGGAGCTTCTTATTCTTTGACACACTAATTCTAAAATAAGCTGGCATTGTTTTTATCAAATATAATATTATCTTGCTGGGATTAGATCTTACCATGAAACTCATTTAGTCAGTCTTTCTTGGAAAATGGGAAGACACTGCCATAGATTATATTGCTTTATATTACTTAGCAAACAAATTTTATTTTCATGTGTAATCTGTGTAACTTTTTTTAATTCTTTCTTTCTACAAAGGAGAAAAGCTCGTGTTTCATACACATTTGCACAGAAAGCGTCTATCATTGCAGGACTAAGGGGAAGAAGGAAACAGGGATAAAGCAACCTGCTTACAGGCATGCTGTAGCTGTGGTGGCCGTTTTTGCCTTTTCAACTCAATAGAAACAAGCACCGGACAAAAGCAGTGCAGACATTTAACAGACAGCAGCCAGGAATGCGGTGGCCATTTGCTGGCACATGACCATAACTGAGCACAACTGAAAAACTATCAAGACCCAGTTCATTTTTAAAAGTATTCTCTAAGGTAAGAATAGCATCTCCTTGAGTAAAAACAGTACATTTTGGTTTGAAATCTGAGCATCCAAAATTTGCTTTAATTTGTCTGTTACCAGCAGCATTTATCAAGTGATTCATTGTTATCACATTATTTTTATCTTATAAAGTAATGCTGTTTTGCCTCAGTGACTTGTATAAACTAAACTTTGGACATTTTACATTTTGAGTTTCCACTTTGTATTGTGGATGTTCATTTGATGAAAATTGATCTAGAAACTGGGAAGGTTAAAATAAGCAGATTTTACAGGGACAAGTGTTTATGGAAAAAAACCCCACAAATACTTGGTGTGCTTGGCAGTTATCAGTCCTTTTGTCAACAAAATGAGCTTCTGCAGCTTTACAAGCTGTCTTTGTAGTTGGACATTTGCACCTTAAGTTAGTTAGATGCTAATTAAAATACTACTTAAAATATATTTTCCCCAGTCAGTGTGTACACGTACAACAAGTGTATCCCAGGATTGGACCAAGAATAAATATTTGTGGTTTGATGAAAACACAGGGGAGTGTTCATATCAACTTTTATAAACAAGTGAAGTGACTGTAGATAATCCAGCATTATTTATTTTGACGTAAAGAGTCCTATGCTGATATAAACATCCTCAATGCAAAATTACTTGTGACTGGTTTTGTAAACACAAGATCATAAACAAATTTCTGGGGACAGTTAAAACAGGAGAATATTAGTCTTAGACCAATATCACCTCCCCCAGCATGAGGAGCAGGGGACTTCATATTAAGAAATTGCAAGATAGTTAGTACATACTTTTTAATGATAAACACTGTTTGGCAGATGACTTTGTATGTTCCACAACAGTTTTGGTTTTAAATATTCATCTTTCATACACTTTTCTAGGTCCATATGCTCTCGTAACTGTAACCAATCCCTCCTTTCTTCAATACAGGCATATATTTGACCTCATTGCAGTTTCACATTAAGAAGTTCCACAGGCTAAATATGGATTTTTTTAAACCTTCCACTTCATCATTTTGGAATTCCTCTATTTTCAATTTTCTTTAAAGATTACATTATTAGACAGATGCATAGATACTAATACTTTTACTTTTACAGCATTCATTGTTTTAAATAGGTTTTTTTCACATCTTTTTTACTCAATTCCTTTGTAAAATAAACATTTCTAATATTTTTTTCCTCTCTTCAAATGAAAATTTTACATTCCTGTGGTATTCTGTAGTCCATCTCTGAGCATGCTGTATGTTTGGCTTGTATTTTGGGGAGTGGAGAATTGAAAATTGGACAGAGAATTGTAAGAGTAAAAAGAACTATCTTCATAAAGCTATTGTAATATTTTCTGTATTAGTTTTTATCCCATTTTTTATGCATCCAAATAGTTTTATTTATTAAATTTTTAGCTTTCCAGCCCCTGGTGTACGTAGAGCAGGAGTTTCATCTCTCTTTTCATAGTAAAGCAATGCTATTTTCCTGGAATGGGCACAGTTACTATAGAACCTAGTAAGTAAGATTTTGTACCAGATACAGACTGCTTCTTCCAATATATAGCAGAAACACATTGCATATTTTAAGTTTTCTGAATAATTTGTTATAATGACTTGTCTTACCTCATCTCTCTTGTGTACATCAATCCCCTTGTATATTTGATTATAAATATTTGTATGCATAGGCAAACAGAGAACTCCTGCATATCCCTTACTTATGGGAGCAATTAAACATCCTTCTTGAGTTGCAGGTGGCCATTTTGAACATGGGCTTTTTTGAAGACTTGCAAAATAATTCTCTACTAGGACTCTTATTTAGAATCTCCTGCTTGAGGGCTGAATGGCACAAGAATCCTCATGTCTCTGGGTCAGTGAGATGTTTTCTGTTTTGCTACTCTACCATGTCTTCTACCTCGGCTGTAGCCTGAGGTTGTCACTTGCAACTCAGTAAATGTCCGTTTTCCTTTCCCTGAAGAAACATGAAGGGATCCCTATGTATTCCAGATGGATAAAAACCTGTTCTGCTGGCTAAAGCTTGCAGGCCTATTCCTTGGACCTGTGCCACTTGACACCAGCCAGCTAAGGAGTTTGCCTTTTTGGATATTACTTTTCAAATCAGTCCTTCAGATTTCTGAAAAGCAAAGGTCCAATAAACCTGCACAGAGATTGCTTGTCTATCTCCTTGAACTGTATTTGGCCAAGAGGGAAAACAATTACATCTCTCTAACCATTTCCTTGGAAGCATTGGCAGTGCCACGTAGTCACAACCACCAGGCTCTTCTCCAATAGACTCTCCACTCAGTCTTCATGTTGGCCACCAGGAATATACAAAATCTGGTGGCTTGGGGCAGGGACTAGGTGTTAGAAAGCTCTGGATGTGCTCTGAGTCCAAAACATGGAACAATTCTAGTCATGTGAGAAGTTTTTTATCCTGGTGGACTAGTCATGCGGAATAGAGCACAGAGGCAAATCAAAATTCATCCCCTAAAGAGTGATAGCAAAATCTCCTGGAGCACTTCATTTATGCACAGACAAATATTTCACTTTTTGAAAATGTCATTTGTTTTTTATCAGCATTTTTAATCAAGAGAAAGGAACTCCTTGAAGGAGCTATTTATTTTGCTTAGTTTGTGCTATCCTTAAAACTCTGGGTACCAGCCTATCCTGCTTACCACTTGAACTGTTGAATCAGAAGGCACTACACCCTATATTTTAATGTGGCACACTTTCCCCCTTTCCATCTTCAGAAAGCACCCCCAAACCAAACCCACAATGTGTAATCCTGGTGGTCTAGTCCTCACCCCATATCTGCCAGCATCTGAGGCAAGGAACAGAAATGACTCACAATGATTTAGGAGGACAGAAGGCATTTTCTTATTTTATCATGAGACATTAATTTTACAAAATATTTTATTAGTAATAATGAGAATGTCCTCTGGAAACACATTTGCATCAGCATGCTGCCCTCTCCTCTTGTTACTCTTTCTACTCTAGAAAGGTACTTCTCAATGTTATCTGTATGAAAAGCTTTGAGATTTACTTTCTTTAGTTTGTGGGATTTTTTTCCCCTTAACTGCTGAATAGTGCAAATAACCTGTAGATCTCTTCTGAGATAAGGAGTAGTGAATGGAATTTTTGCTTAAGGCCACTGTGTTCAAGCACAGCAGCCTGGGCACCTCCTACAAACCCCTGTAATCAAGATTCAGAAAATGACCTTGCCCTACCTCTCCCTTCAAGCCCTCAAGTGAGACTGTGGATACTGAAAGCTGATGAGGCTGCAGCTAGAATAAGCCACACATAAGATTGTGAATGAAGCACAGATGGCTGAGGAGGATCACAGACAGATTTTTTATTGGAGAGAAGGATCGGAAGTCTGCGATGAAGTTCAGCCAGGACTTCAGTAAAGGTGGTGAGAGTCCTGATTCCCAGTGGGATACAGGAATTAGGTTGATGGGCTCAGTCCGTCCATCAGCATGAAGCAGCTCATTTTCAGCACTGCATTAGCCATAACAACTACCCCAACACCTGCACTCGCAGAGCCTCACGCTGCTGCAGTAGCGGCATCCTCGGATATACCCAGATGGAGAAGTACATGCACAACAGGCAGATTTAAAAGGAATTTATTATGAATGTTGCATTGGAGGACAGTATTGGATCAGCCAAGCGACTGATCATGGACTCTGGAATTCAGAACAGTGACATCCTTGTCATGGTTTGACCAGGAAGAAGTTGGGAATTCTGGGAAGCTGTGGTCAAACCAATGAAGGTTTTGGGTTTCATACTGACACCTGGTGTAGCCAGTGGGGTTTGGACACACCTCCGAGAATACACAGGGGTTAAAAGCAGGGCACTGCCCTGGCATTTCCTCTTTGGACCTCGTCGGCCGAGGAGTTCAGACCTCTCTCCCTCGCCCGGCCCGCTGCTGCTGGGCGGGGAGGGGCCAGCCACGTGGTGGGCCCGGGGCCTGGACAGAAATGGGGTTGAGGGGGCTTCGGGGGGGCTTCGAGGATGGAAGGGTGGAAGGTCCCAGAGAGTCAGCCCTCGGGCAGCCAGCCCCCTCTCCCCCCTTCTCCCCCCAGGAGAGCAGCCAGCGAGAAGGGGGAGGAAGACTGCCCGGCCGCAGCGGCAGCGTGTGGGCAGCGTGCGTGGGAGCCGTTCCCGTGGGAGCCGCTCCGGGACCGACAGACAGAGACTGAAAACTTTTAACCCTTTCTTGCATGATTGGGGCCTTGCAGAAAATGCTAATCCTCCTCGAAGCTGAATAAGAAGGGAGATGAGAGATGAGATGAGATAAGGACTTTGGCCCGGAGTTTGTGGAGATGATTGGATGGGGAGAGATGATTTGGAGTGGCCTTTTGGCTGGACTTTTTCTTGTAGCCATGGACTCAGTTGTTCCTGTGACACAGACTGCATTTAGGGGGAGGCAGTGCCTCAAAACCAGGAGGGTTCATTTGTGAGGACCCCCCGGCCCCAGGGGGTTGGAAATATATGGGGGGGACAGTTGTCCCAAAAGCAGAGACTGTGCCTTTTTGGAGTGAGACAAGGCATCCTTGAAAGACCACCCTAAAAGCAGCTCTGGCCATGTCTCGGTGGTGAGAGCACTGAGCATGGAAGGAACATGTCACAAGCGGCAAATGGACTTTCCGGGCGGTGCCAAAGTGACAAGGAAGCATCCGGGATTTCAGTGTGTTTCCAGGAAAAGCCTATGGAACAAGAAGGACTCCTTTTCCTCTTCATGAACTGCAGTTTGAGTATACTAACGTGTGGGGCCAAGGCTGGGCAGTTGTTTTGAGAGAATGTATTGGATTGGGAAAGTCAGGTGGTGGGGAGGAGGAAAATGGTTTTTTTGTAAGGTTTTCAATTTTTTTTTTTCTCTTTTCCTTATAGTCTTTCCTATTTTTTCCTGTAGTTTTAGGTAATAAAGTGTTATTTATGTTTAAGTTGGAGCCTGTTTTGCTTATTCCTGGTCACATCTCACAGCAGACACCAGGGTGAGGCATTTTCATGGGGGCACTGGCTCTGTGCCAGGCTCAAACCATGACAATCCTTTTTTGCGTTTAGCACTGAATCTGGGTATTTGCTTAATACTGATTTTCTTTGATTAAAAAATTTGTTAAGCTATCACAGACATCCTTCCCGTCTTTCTGTTCTTATCTTAACTGGCTATGTAGCAAAAATGGAAACAGTCAAAACCCATGAACAACAGTACTGAAAAAGATCGGTGGGGTAAAAAGTTATAAACTCCTAATAATACACTGTTTGTTTCATTCTTGATTTTGAGACTGACTTTCATACCTGCAACATGAACCACTGTTTTCTTTTCTGTGATATTCAGTTTAATAGGTAGTCCATCTTTTGGGTTTTAATTGTCAAAACCAGTTTGGAATACTTTTTCTTGATGTGGTCACTTTTCTTCAAAAAAGAACAAATCAAACTTGAAAATGATTTTGTGGTGTTGAAAAGGTAATGCATTTGTCTTCCTTTTTTAGGGTGTAATCTCTTCTCCATGTTCAGAGGAGATCTGCAGTCAGATTCCATGACATCAGAGCTCAGTGCCCACCAAAAAAGGACCTTCCAAAATTCTGCGGAGAGTAACCTTGTTATAAAGTGCAAGCAAAGCAAAGAACAAAAGCTTAAATATTCATGTAAAAGTGGTGCAACATCAAGAATAATAACAGCATACGGATATAATTTTTTCCTCTGAAACTGGAAATTATGATTTATAGTCGATACATTTTTTCACTTGCCCTTTCTGCTCTATCTGCTATTTCTAAAAGTAAAGAAAGGTTAAATGCAGCTGATGACTCTGAAAGCCAAAAGCCAATCTGTCAAGTGAATTCTGAAGGACGACAAAGCAGAGGCATCATATTAAAACACTTAGCAGATCCATGGCAATTAATTAAAAAGAATTTACTTACAGCTGAGCTCAAGAACAGAGAGTGTTGTTGTAGTATTGTACAGTCATACAGCAAGCAATATATCCTAATTGGCTTTATAGCTAATGAAGAATGACATAGAATGCAAATCTCTTATTAATCTGGATTAAGCAGAGAAAACAAACTTGTTTTAAACCTAGCCTTATAAACAGAAGGCCTAATCCTGAGCCTGCTTGTATACGGGTGTTAAACTAAATACAGTAGGAATGGTGTGTTTGCTCAGTGGTGGAGAACAAAGCAGGAGGCAGCCCTACACACTGCCAGTGAGGGGGGTACTCTTTGCAGTGAAATATGAGTCACGGGATCACACACTCAATTAATAAGCCAAAATCAGCACAGGCGGGAACATTAGGCTCATTTGTTTAATTATTCACTACAGGCAAAGTCTGTTGTTCATTTGATTTCAGAGTCTGGGCAGCACTGTTTTGCACTGGACCAGTCCCCATTCAGATCTGCTTCTAGACCAAACAAGGGAGTTTCTGATCCAAGCAATGGCCACATGTAAGAACTTTGGATAAAGTAGTATTTAACTTTTGTCTTAGAGTTGCAAGCTGTCTGCAAGGTATAGTGGCTTAAATTGACACATGCCAAAAGATCACTAAAGTTTCAACAGCTGTATTATGTATCAAGAAGCATTTTTATAAATAACATTCACAAGAAAACAATTACAGACTAAAATCAGATTCATTCAAACACTCAGGATTTCTGTGAGAATCTTTATCATTGTGTTTTTGAAGAATATTTATGTCATTAAAATACACCATTTTGGTCACAAGGAAATATTTCATGCAGAAGTGTCTGCGCTAGCAGCAGTTTAAATGGAGTATTTTATCACATCTATATCAAGGTTTTGAAAAGATAAAGATTATTGGTTTTGATAATCAGAATTTGTGTGGCTGGAGACAATTTTATTCTGTGACATTGTTTCCAAAGACGTGCTCAGATCACTGTGAGCAGAAAGATGCTCACACTTCATAATTCGTCAGGAAACTGAGCAGTGATCTGTAAGCCATTCCTACAGGGCAGTCATTATTTTGCACAAAAGGAAACTAAGATATCATTTACCTTTTGAGCATTAAACACTGCCTGATAAGAAGCTAACACTGAATTTTACTATTCATTTATTTTCTAAAGGAAAGATGAAATAGGCTAGTGTCCCTTGGGTATTAACAGTAGGATCTGGCCAACAGCCTAACTCAATGCTTCTATGAGAGACCTGATGGCAAATGTCAGGCATCAGCTTTTCTGCAACAATGAAGAAAATAATGATTACCTAGATAAAACTGTTACTAGCTCAATGCGTACACGGAGCCGAGTTAAAAGGAGGCACTCTGCACTGTGCTCCTGTGGGCACACTCAGGCACTTAGTGCATGTCTGGATGTCCGGGAGTCCTGACCTCTCTCAGCTGGTCGGTCTGTGGATTTCAGTATTTAAGTAGCTGAGAAGGAGCTTGCAGGGCAGGCTCAGCACTTCAGTGCATCAGGCCACCTGTTGAAGTGCCTAAATATAGTTCTCTGAGCTTAACCTCAGGCTTGACAACCTTAATATTACAAACCACTATTGGACCTCTAGCAGTTATTCTAAAAGCAGTTCAAGGATCCTGTGGGTCAGGAAATTAGCAGGAAGGCAACCACAGCTCTCTCTCCTTGCAGAGAGAAAGGCAAAGCTGAATGAATTAGCAAATAATATAATGAGATTTGGCAAATAGCTGAAGTGTGAGGAACCACCGTGTTACCTCTTAACGGTACAGCTGATGCCTGGTTGAAGCTTGCCACTAAAAACCTAATGGAAAATGAGCTGTACACCCTTCTTTTAGTTGCTGTATCACATTTAGGCTACCAAAGGATAAAAATCCAACTGCAGTATGTAGCTCAAAAGTGGAAACTCATAGAATTTCTCTGGTACTGGATGTATCTGTCTCTCCTGGTAAACATTGATTTGGTTAGGGAGATGAAAAAGTGACTGGAGAACAGATTTTCATGATTAAAATAAATCAGGTTGTCTCTAAACTCTAAAGATGGAATTATTATGCACAGGAATGCTTTCATGTGACCATTTGGTTTTTAAACAAGATAATTGCAGCAGCATAAGTAGATCTATCTGTGTATACAGCTGTAGTGTTATTGAGGAGACTCACACCAGCCTAGTTATTCCACTTCTGCTGAAATGATCACTGGCCATCCTGAAAAAAAAAATCCTTTTATAGTGCTAGGTCTGCAGAGATCTTACATTTGTGTACATTTCTGTGTATAATATGTAAGCAGTGCTTCTACCCTTAAAGTGAACACAGCCCTTGGATTAGCAATTTTCACAAGATCATCAGGCAGGTATCGTCAATACGATTAGCTCACCTCATTTTCAGAGTAAGAGAGAAAACGAGAATCTGGTGTCAGCACATTTTGTAAGCACAAACAAAAGCACCACTGCAGAACAGTCACTCCTCAGTGAAAAATAATACTGTTTGTCTGTCCGGAATGCCAGGGGACCCACTGAAGAACATGTGACAAAACAAAGCAATACAGCGTTGCAAAAGGAAACACCAGTGCAGTTACAGTAATGGATGTGCTGCGCTGCTGGGGGTCTTGCTCAGAGACCTCCAGTTCTGGAAAACGCCTTCAGCTGCTCTTGATTAAACAAAGACTGGCAGCACAAGTCCTGAGATCTATTTCCAGTGAGATCTTTGAACCTTGTTTATGGCTAGCTGCCCCCAACAGCAGCCACCTGACAGGGTGATGTTTCCCCTGTGTGTGCCGAGCTCGCAGGATGCTCCCACATCACACAGCCAGGGAAGCACAGCCTCCAGCCAGGACACCAAACGTCACTGCAGCATCAAGCACTACATCCCATCCCATGTGCTCCCCTACATCTGTGCCCCACATACATAGCCACACTCTGCTTTCACACCCGGGATATAACAGAGCATTATAACTGCAGAGAGTTGCTCCTCAGAGACACTTTGCACTCACAGAAGACTGCTGGGCTGCTATGCCCATAACTTCTTACCTACCAACTTTCATATGCAAATATTTTTCAGTGAACCTTGCATTTAAGTTGAAATTATGAAGATCACACAGTGTCAGGCTGCAGGACCTGTCAGATGGATTGCAATGTCCTCAGAATAGAGGTTTTGGTCCTATTATACCTCCAGTTAATTGATAACTAATTAACTTGAGTTAGCTGAATTCAATACTAAGTGCTGGTCTAGACATGCCACAAATGTTTGTTCCAGAACATTCAGAAGAAAAGCCACAAGTATTTGAATCCTGGAAGAAAAAATGTGTGGAATATCCAGACAAGCATTTGCAATTGTGCTATTATGTCAAGTTAGCATTGCAATTAATTACTGTGGGGTAGAGGGTACTAAAATGCTGGCACTAACATACCTAATAAATTTGGTGCTCCAGATTGCCACTGACAGAAAATTAATTATTTCATGTCATTTGTAGCTGGTCAGTAGACATGTGAGAATTCACTGATCTTGGAGTATAAGGCTGTAATAAATATGTTAAGGTTTTGGGTAAAATAAACTTAGCTACAAAAACATTAGCAACTTTCTTGTTTGTGATTTCTATGAGTTACCTAAAGTTCTAACAATGTATTTACATTACATCCTTGCTTAGGTATGTTAATTAACTTAAGCTTAACAGTCATAAACCACCAGGAATGTAATGAAGAAAACTAGTATTTGCTTTACTACCTTTTCCCATACTTTAAAATATTGATGTAAGCTCAGTTTTTATATTCTTATGCTTTTTTTTTTTGTCTTTTAAGCCTCCCCCCCTTTGTATTCTTAAATCTTTGCTCTTCATGGGTGGGAGCAAGCAGCTCCACATCTCAACCTTTTCCAATTAAAGTAATATAAAAAAAAATGGTAACATTTTCTCTGACTGACATCTTCCAGAAATAAGTGCTATGATCAAATGATAAGCCAGTTCCTGCCCCATGCACTGCACATTTATGTTCTTAGTTGCAGCCTCCCACAGCCCTGCTGCCAGCCAAGTGGGATATCTTGTGGTATTTGCAGTTTGCACCTAACATTTTATCCTCTGCCTTTCCACAGGCAAACCTCCTAGTTTCCTTGTGTTATGTGAAAAAGCAGTGGCAGATGTCTGGCCTTTGGCTCTTCCACAGTCATGTAAATCCCAGAGTCTTGCAGAGGAGGAGTAATTAGCATTATGCTGCTCTCTGGAGAGTGAGCCTTTCAGAAAGTCCCTTTGAGCACAGGGCTGGAAGATTCCCCTCAGCACCCACAGTGAAGGGGCACAGAACACATCCCACACAGTACTTGTTGGATGGGAGCTGACCACAAGCCTCAGAGTACATGTTTGACTTTGGGGGAAGAGGCTATCAGAGAACTTGCCTCACTTCTAGGCTGACCTACCATGGGCTAACTTACGCGTGGAAGATCCCTCCTGCAATGCCAGCTTCCATAATTCCTTTCTGTCTCTGTCCTGTACATGAGGCAAACTCTCTCAGAAAATCCCTATACACACAATCCCACATGCAAGTCAGATGGTGAAAAAAAGCATGACAGCAGCTTTCTAGTTCTTAAAGACGACTTGTAAAAAAGGGAGAGGGACTTTTTACACAGGCACATAGCGACAGAACAAGGGAGAAAGGTTTTAAACTGAAAGAGGGAAGGTTTCAATTAGCTGTCAGGAGTAAATTCTTTGTTCAGATGGCTGTGAGCCACAAGCACATGTTGCCCAGAGAAGTTCTGGATGCCTCATCTCTGGAAGTGTTCAAGGCCAGGTTGGATGGGACTTGGAACAACCTGGTCTACCAGAATGCGTCCCTGCCCATGACAGGTGATTTGGGACTAGATGATCTTTAAGGCTCCTTTCAACCCAAACTTTTCTGGGATACTCTGATGTAGAATGGGATGCGTCAACCAACAAAAAAGAGCAAGTGCACTCATGAGGAAGAGCAAGCTGGGAGATGAGGATGACCACAACACAGACATGAGTGTCACCCAGAAAATACAGCCCTTGAGCAGGGGCAGTCAGAGAACTGTAGGAGAGCTACAGGCTTCACCAGGACCCCACTGAGAACTAAGAGGTGAAACAAAATGTCAGGTCCAATGTGGCTCATGAAGGTAGCTGGGATAAAAGGGGTGGATCGAGAGGCCAGGAGGAGCCCCTGAGAGGACACATGAAGAACTGTGCTGCAGAGAACAGCTTGGTAGAAAACCAGCCAAGAAGGTATGAACTTTAAGAATATAATAACAACAGTATGGGACTCTAGAAATATGATAATAACAATAAGATTGCAACAGTCCAATACCAATTCAGGAAAACCAGCAGCAATTTGGAAGGACCAGTTTTTGAAAGAAGGCTTGTTGTAAAAGGAGATGCCAGTCAAATCATCAGCCCTGCCAGCTGCTAAGGCAACAGAGCTTCTGCTGAAATAAGTGAAAGTAAAAAAACCTCTTGTATTTAATACTCTGGCTGCTTATACCTAAGGTTTTGGGGTGTGTGATCTGGTGTGGTGATGGAAAAAGTCTGGGTGATATGACTTTAGCAGGGAAAGCTAGAAAATTAGATTTGCAAGGACTGTAGGTGCTCAAAGAAGTTTGTCAGTGGATTGATGTGATCAGCAGTGGGAAAAGGCTCCATATAAAAATGGCCTGGTTTGGCAGATGTGTTTTCTAGAAAGCCAAACCTGGCTACCTTTGATAGCAAATATCTGGAAATGCGTCCCTTCTGGCCCTCACAAATTCTTCTGGCATTATTCATGAGAAGAGTATGAGGCTGGTGAAACTGGGACACAGGCTACAGGAATGTGGGAAGGGGTGGAATATTTTGGTGGTAGGAACTGAAATCAACAAAGGATGGAGCTTGTGGTGTGAGTATGTGGATATTTTTGTCATAGGCAAAACTCTAACTGCTGAGGGGCGCTCACTACCATCTTGGTAAAAGCTTCATGGTATGCTAGAGATTACAGGATTCCATTCATTCTCTTTGTGAGTGAAGCAGAAATGGGGTAGAAATCAGGCTGCTGGTTTCACAAACCCACAGAACAGCTGAGATTGAAAGGGACCTTCGGCAGTCATCTTGTCAAACCCCCTCAGGAGCATAGGCCCATGTTCAGGTGGGTTTTCAATATCTTCAAGGGGCAAAACTGTTTGAGAATGGTGAAATGAGGGCAGGGGAGTTGACACTGGGAGCAGACCCATGAGTTTCTTCCAATATCTGTCTTTGTCTTGGGCCTTTACCAATCATTAAGGAACAATGGGGTAATTATTGCCTATTAGGACCTTTGGGGAAGTGGTAAAATTCTGGGCTTCCCCAGAATAGAATAATGGTTATGAAGGAAAGCTAAATTATGCTGCTGGCTTTTTTTTTTTTTTCTCTAAAATTCAACTGAAAAAATGTTACTGATGCTACTCTTTAAAGTTGTCATGAAGAGACTGTATGTTTAATCTGGGAAATTCTTCCACACTGCCCCTTTTGAGCCCATTGCTTTATCTGTAAAGTAAGGGAGATCAGCTCCCTTTAATATTTTTTGTACTGTCCCAATCAGGTTACCTGTTTGATAATGTTGCCATCATATCAAATTAGTAGCAGCAAAAGCCTTCATGTTCTTTCCCTAGAACATTCTCACTATTAGGCATTGCTAGTTGTATAGCTTTTTTCATGGAAATGGGCCTCTTTCAGAAAGGGAGAAGAGACTTCATGCCTTTGGGTGTAGCTGATAATCTTCTTAATTCCTGACCAATGTTCTTATTCAGCATCTATGCTTGTGTCATCAGGCAGCTGTGCTTTCCTATAAGCCTTGTGCTTATTTTCCATGTGACCTTTTCAGATCCAGCTGTATTCTGAATCACAGGTTATATGAATGACGTCCCTCTTATCTTGATTTTGATTTTCTCAGATTTCCTTTTACCTATAGCATGACAACTTAGAGCTTCAGATGGACTCCATTATGAATCAAATATTAATCTTTGAGAATAGCAAAAAGCAAATATATGGAAACATCATCTTTCCCAGCTTTGTTGTTATTGATAAGTTTTCATGCTTGGTTGTGTAATAATAATGCCGAGATGTCAGTGGGAAATGGTGACCCACAGATGTAAGGTTCTTTCCAGATATGCATGAGAGTACCTCAAATTAAGTTTTTACAATATTAAAGCTAAAATAGACACAAAATGGGGGGGTGGGGGGGGGGGGGGAAAGGAAACATATGCTCTTTACGGAGCTCAGCAAACATGGGAAGACACAGCAAAGGGGTAATGGGAAGCTCTTGCACCCTCAGGTAACTCTGTCTACCCATGAGACCTCCTGAGCTGTCACATTCAAACTGTTTATGCCTCTGCCTTCCAAACATAGGGAAGAATACATTAAACATTTAAGGTGCCTTCAAAGGTTCAAATCCTAAGTATGGAACATCCAGCTTTCTTAACCTAGAGAAAAGAGGTGTCCAACACCAAGGGCTGATTTTCATAGATGTTACATCAGTAAAATGCACGGAGTAGCAGTGCAAGCAAGATGGCTGTGATAATGTCTTTTTAGATAAGAATCATTATTTTCTACATAATGGATCAAACACAAGCTTTATGCCACTACTGTGCTTGGAAGAAAAGGAACCAGTGAGGCCTTACTATGTTGGAAGTGACTGATTTCTTTTCTAGGTGTAGAGTGCCACCTGCAGCACCAAGTTTGAAGCTGAAAGTGAGGTATAGAAAGCCATAGCCATAACTGAAGTGAATGTAATATTCTTATTTATGTAGTGTAAGGGACAAATTCACAGGACTGAAACTGAAGAACATCTAAAAGAAAAGCCACACCAAGATGGCTCTTTTTTATCTTTTAAATGACATAAGGAGATTAATGAATATTCGAAATGAGTAAATGAATTTATAAAGGCAATACATCATTTAGTAAGAAAGTATATCATTAATTTTTGGTGGGATATATACAGAAATATATGTGAAGAGACATAATAATTGTCAAATATATATTGCAATTGCATTTACTTCAAGGAGTGCTTAATAGTCCTTTAAGATTCCTTAGGACTTTTAAACTTACTCTTTGATTACTGTTAATTCAAAAAATGTATTTGAAAATGTACTATTAGCATTCTTCACTGAAATGGATGGAAACTCCTTTATTCTTAAGTAGCTAGATGGGGTCCAGGCTTTTAAACAGATTTTATAGTTTTTTGTCTCTGTATGTGGACAAGCTACCATCCCATATTTCCACACACTTGAAATAGGAAGAAATTGAAGCCTATTATAGATCCAAGATATAAAGCTTGTTTTAAAAATATTTATAAATTAATTTGGAAACATGTCAAACATATTTTGCGCTTTAGCAGTATACTGCATGCAGCCCTTAAGTAATCTGCAGATGGAAGGTGATCTTTAAAGAATTCAGGAGTACAAGAAATCTGCAAATGAAAAAGAAAAAGGCAGATGGTCATGGCAGCTCTGGCATCTTTTCACTGATGCCTTGTAGCCATCATATCTCTGGCTTTGAATATGAAAAAGAAAGCAAGAAAAGACACTTATATAGGAAATATGTGCTGGGCTGAAGCCATGGCTTTCAGATGCTGACAGCATATTGCAAAGGATTTACACAGAAAAAACAGTACAAGGAAACTACCATGCTAACCCTGAAAAACCCAGGTGGCCTTGGGAATTACTGTAAGAATTTTGTTTTAGTTACCACCAACCTGAATTTTACATAATGTTGTTTAAAGGCCAGTGGTAATTTTATTGTCAAGGTACAAGGACAGAGGAATTGGACTGTATTTTTAGGGCTGAATGGAATCAGATATTACTTTTATGGCAAAAAAACCTCTTTGCTTCTGTAGCCAAAATAAAAAAAAATAAATTGGAAATCAGGGTATGATACAAAAACATTCTGAGGTACTCAATTTCAGAGACCAGAGACAAATTGCAGCTTTGAAATTGACTGATATTTGTAAAAATTGTTGTGATCTACTAGTCTGAGAGACACTTTGTGCAAGTTCCCATTTTTATGAAATATTCTATACAGGATTTTAAAAGAAAATAATTCATTCTTTCCCTGCCAATATTTCTGCTGGCTTCTGGGCTAAGCAAAAACAAAACAAAAAAACCCAAAAAAAACCAAAAAAACCCCCCAAATAAACAAACAAATCCAAGCGTTGAAAAACATTGTCATTAAAATCACCTTGGGAGCTAGGTGTTGTGAACAAGCCAAGAGGACACTGAAGACATCGGTGTTCTTTTGATTAAGAATTTACTTTTTCAAATCAAGCAAAAAAAGCTGAAAGTTCTAACAGAAAACTAAAATGGAAGTGTCACCAACTTCTGACATAGGGATTGTTTCTTAACTTTATTAGGCACAGCTAGTTTAATCAAAAAAACCAGTCATGGTTAACATGGCTATCAAGAGTGGAAATACATTTTACAGGTTCAATTACCTAAAGGACAGAATGAAATCTTTCAGGTTCTAAATGAAGGATTTGAAGAGGTGATGTCATATTTCTCAAAGAAAAGAGTAGGAAAATAACTCTATCATTCATTCTGAAAAAAGCTTTGAAACAATTAGAGTGGATTTTCAGCTAATACAGAATATTCAGCAAATAAAAACTGTAGCAGCTTGCATTTCTGTCCC
Organism: Zonotrichia leucophrys gambelii; assembly: GCF_028769735.1. Classification (NCBI taxonomy): domain Eukaryota; kingdom Metazoa; phylum Chordata; class Aves; order Passeriformes; family Passerellidae; genus Zonotrichia; species Zonotrichia leucophrys. Next base: position 86,255,814 of record NC_088171.1, on the reverse strand, counting down.
CTTATTGATGTCTTTCAAATGTGAAAATTCCCACTTTGCAATAAAGGTACAATTGCAGTGGAAAATTGAAATACTTACTGATTTTCCCTTCCTGTACTTTCAATTTTAGCATAATGCTGATTTTTTGTATATACGAACTCTTGCATTATGTTTGGTAATATTTGCAAAATCAAACTGCAAAGTGTTAAAATCTAAGATAAAATATCCAAATCTAAACAGCTCATAGTAGTGTTATAGCTGTATCTCTTATACTGCTGGTGGGAAAGAAGCAGGGAGCCTTTTATCCCATGGGACCTTAGAGAGAAAAACTTAAATCTGTGATAGGAATATTTCATTTATATCTGGCTGTGGTATGGTTTTTACACTTGTCCCAGATTCCAGTTTACTCTGTGGAAAGGCTGCATCCCCAACAGATCTTTCTGTTGTTTTTATCCAAAAGCACAGTTCAAAGCCTTGCAAGGCAGGTTTGGGTGGTCTAAGCCACTCAGATCCATGGCTCACAGATGGGGAATAGTTGACCTTTATGCTACGTGGCCTTTCCAAACCCACAACTTATCAGCAGTATATCCGCTTTTATGTTCCCTGAGTCACAAGGTGTTCCCCGAGAGAAAGCCAGGCAGAGCTGCTTCAGGGAATTTTGAATAGGTCTCTAGGGAAAAAAAACCCATCCCTGTGAGAACAGATGATTTTGACTAAGCTGTAAAATAAAAAAATCTAGTATTAGAATCTCCACAAGAGGGCATTATTAAATATTAAAAGAGCATTAGTTTCCAGAGCCTGTGTGTGGAAGTGCTGGTGACACTATGATTAATCAGATTTATTTTCACTCAGTTTTTCGTGGGGCTGCGTGAGTTCAGAGATTAGAAAATCCTAACACTGAGATAAAGGCAATAAGAGGCAGCAAATATCAGTCCTCCACGTTATCTGTAGCACAGATTATGCATGTACTATTGCCAGCTCCCATCATCCTGGTGAGATGGAAAAAAAATTATGAAATGAGATCCTGGGAGTCAATGCTCCACAAAAAATAACTCCTGCCTAGTCAATAACATGAGGCTGTGCTTAATATTAATTACCCTGTTAGAAGATAAAGGATTTACTTGGAGATATAGGAATATAGTTGCTTTCCTTGGTGGACTCACACTCAATTGCACAACAGCAGGGGAATTTGATCTTGTGGTAGGAAAAGCTAGAAAAACCTAGGTAAATGGAAGGAATAACTAAGAAAAATAGGTTGTGATGTCTGGGAAGGAATTATGCCAAATTCTGAACAAACAATACAAAAAGGGACAAAAAACACTGAAGAGAGGTTAGCAGAAAAATACAATGAAAATAGGTGTCCTTGGTGTTTTAGTTATTGCCAGGTACAGAGAAGTGCCCATGTCCTTGACTGTGCTTGCTCCAGGTGGTGTTCAGTGATGGGCACAGCAATCTAGTCATCCTAGTCCAGTCACAGCCCTGTGTCCTTCCATCCCACATGGTCCTGTTTATTTGCCAGGGCTGTGTACGTGTTTGCTAGCCCTGAGAGCTCAGCTACGTCAAAGGGTGTGAATTCAGAATTATAGGAAGAAGAAATAAACAGAAGTGATTATAACAAAGAAAAAGAGCTCCAAGGGGCTTGTGTTTATAAAGACTTTACAATTCAACCATATGGTGCATTCTGCTTGTACAAATGCTTTTTTTCCATGCAAAAAATGTTGCCTATAACCACTGAGATTCAGCCTGAAATCTGCCACAAGAGTTTTCTAAATTGCAATATCTTTTTCTCTTGGAAGAATCCAGAAAAAGCTAAGACTTGAAGCCAAAATATTTTCCCCTGACAAAGAATGTGTATACACAGAGCAGCAGTGTGCTGTATATCTTGTTGATCTGGTGTTTTCTTCTTTAGAGCACAGTTAGAGCCACTAACTCTCAGAAACCTGAGGAAAATGTTCCCCAAGTCCCATATTACAGTATCATTACATTCAATTGTGCAGAAACAGCTCCCTACCACACTTTGCTATTGGGTCTTTATTAAAATACTTCCATTTTTATTGCTCCCTCTCCCACCTGATTTATTTGTTTATGTATTATTTTGTTAACTTGGAGGATTTAACAGCTTCTGGCGAATATGTAGGACTGGCTGATCATGAAGTAATTATTTTTCAAATGAGTTTTCATGCTTGAATGATTCCCTCTTGAGAAGAACTTCCTTTGGCTCTGAACTTTTTTTCATAAAACACACTTGAAAAACAAGTTGCAAAAATGATCACACCCTTCAAAACTGCTCTTCTAATAATGCTTCTAGCAAATTTGCTGTGAGGAAAATTTTTTAATATTCTTCTGAAAGAATTTAAGTGTATAAACCAAACAGGACCAGTTTTTTAGTGGGTGGGGAAGGATAACACTTAGAAACCTTGTGGGTTAAAGGACTGAAGGTGGGAGAGGAGATATTTTCAGCGCCTGTAAGGAAAAGATGAGGCTGGATCCAGCCAGAGAGGTAATCATCACCTCGGTTGTAAGCAACCAAGAACGGATCAGGGAAAAATTAAATCAAGCCATCTTAGTTGTAGAGGAGTAACAGAAGGAAGAAGCACCTGGGTCTTCCTCCTCCAGGTAAACCCGAAGGATCTGGTGAGCTCTGATCACAACTTGTCATCCATCACCTGAAGGTCACCAGGAACCCACTGGGGGGCCCTGGGAAAGGGATTACAGCCCTGCTCATCACTGGTATCCTTCCCCAGGGGTACTTGAAAATACCTTAAAAGGCAAACATATTCTGCTTGATTTGCTATTTTTGCACAATTTCTGGTGTTAAACATAGCACCTCCATCTCCACAGAATCTCTAAAGCATCAACAATTTAAAAAGAAAAGCAACGAAATTTTCCTCTTTTTCCTTTCAAAATATGCATGTTCTCTCAGTTCATCTTCTTTGATATCAAATGCTGAAACTTTTCATTTGTGTATTAGAGGGATTTTTCTACATGTAAAGTTTTGCAGAGGTTAAAATGATTCTGCATGGTTTCTAGTATTGTGGCAAGAAATGTCTTAACCTTGAGAAGGAAAATTCTAACTTAGTACTGGGATTTGCTACTTGTTTCTTCTTTTTGTGGCAGCAGTCATATTAAACCCACTTTTAATATAGAAATCTTCCATTTTAATCTAAATTTATTTATGATTATTTTGCCATCTCTAAGCACCATTCCATGTAGTTTTACCCAGGCACCAAAAGTAACTGAAGAAAGCCAGAAATGGTTCCATTTGGTTCCAATGTTTCCAAGTGGTTCCATTCCAAGAAATGTTCCAATTGCTATTGGTATGTAGCAATAGCTACAGCATAGCTTACGGATAGCAATATTAATATTTTTTCTTCAATTAGGAATTACTTATGTATAAATTTAAGTTAATGCACAAATATTTTTAGATCAGAAATTGGCTGTGTGAGCCTTCTTGTTAGATTTTCTAAGGAAGCCAGTCTTTGGTAGTGCAATGATGTACAATTTTACTGAGAGTGGATGTATATGGGCCCATTTGGTGCCCTCGGGTATTTTCTGGGACTATCCTAGAAGTCGTTATGTGAACAAAAAAAGGTGTGAATATGTACAAAGATATTAGCAAAAAACATTTGAATTGGATTGGAAGAGGAAACTGATATTTGTTCACTGTGCAAGTTAGAATTGGAAAGGACAGGAGTCACCAAATGAAAAAGAAGAGTAGTCTAAGTTGCAGGATGTGGACTGAGAAATGAGTTTACTCTCTGTCTGGTTTGTTGTAGCCAGAAAAGCCAGTAACAAAATTATGAGTTGTTTCTGAAGATGTATCTGGGGGTGATGATGAGAAGATGAAAGCTGAGGTTAATTCAAACAGTTTTTGATTGAGGAAGAAGGGGAAAGGTTTTATTTTGACCAGATATTTGATGGACTGTAAAAGGCTTAATTAAAAAGTGAGAAAACATAGCAGTGACAATAGGTGGCAGTGTCGTCTTAGAAAAACACATTTCCTATATTTTTGCTTTTGCCTGGATTTGCTCTTTTAAGGGGAAGGGAGGGAATAATAACCCTCTTTTGCCGTGGAGAGCATCAGGAGTCAGGAGTCAAGATTATTATTAGCTTTCATCTGAGGTTAATTTTCTTCCTGGGTTTTTCTTTTTTTTTTCTTTTGTCATCATCCTGGAGATTTGTGTGAAGATCTATTTGGAATTGACCTTGAATCCCACAGTTACAAATGCAGACCAAAAGGTAGTTTTTAATACTTGGTCTGTATTCTGGGATTTGAAAGCCTACAGGGCTCAATCAGCTGGAAAGCAATTCAATTGATTAAGGGATGAGTTGAATTTGTTTAGGATGCTCTGCCTGCCTGTCAGCTCTTCTGGTGATTCCTTAAGGTTTCATATTTCCTGGCTTTGTGAGCAGCAATCTCTTCTCCCCTGCTGCAGTGTGAGACCTTGCATGCAGCAGCAGTGGGAAATGTCACTAGGCAGATGAACAAAACTATTCTCAAAGCTGGTAACACCTGAGAAACAATCTGCCTTCCAGGCTCACAGAAGTAACTTTTAGTTACAGGCTAAAGGAAAGCGATGGTCTGCAGCTTTGAATAGGGTTCAAGGCATCTCAACTCCCCACACTATCACAGATGTTTCTTCCTGTGACCTCTGGCAAGATGCCTAATCTCCCCCTCTGCTGCTTAGCCTGTACAATGGAGATAGCACTTTAATTTGCCTGACTTCAGGGTAATGCTTGTCTCTCACTCTGCTGTCCTCTGCTACAGGCATTCTGATACTGACTTAGACTCTTGGTTGTGTAATATGAATAAAATTAACTGTATCTGCTTAAGGGTTTCCAGGTTTGAGGGGAGCAATAGAAGCAGAGTAAAGGTAGCACATGAAATCACCTAATATGAAGTGCTTCAGTGGACCAGGACCAGACTGGAAACCAGCAGCTAGACCACTGACCTAGAATACTGAAAGATCTATATTAAATTTTCTCCTCTGCCAGAAAATGTTTAAATTTTCCAAATTACCTGAAAGAACATTGATTTGTAGAAAATTGGATACTTAAGGGAAAACAAGGCTTGGAATCTTCTCATATTAATTTTGGGTACAAAAGAGTGAAAATCATAATTTACTTACATACTTAGATCAGTCAGATGAGTACTAAGAATTGTAGCACAGGTCTTACCTGCTCAGGCTGATATAATGAGTGCTGATTGTGAATAGGTAGCAAATGTTCTAATCATATGGGCATGATTAGAACTGCCCTTTGTTACCTCTCCTGTGGCAAAGAACTCGGCCTTGGTTGCCTTCCCCTGCTAGTTTACTGCAAAAGGCTATATTGGGTAAATCCCCTTTTCTCTTTCCCAAAAACTTGGGCATTCAAACTCTGCATAGATTTTTTTTTTCCTCTGTATTACCACTACAATCTTTTTTCTGGGCACCTCCTGGGTTTGCACTAGAGTCAAGGTGCAGTGTCCAACATTGAAAGCAGAGGTTCTCATGTACCTGAGAGGCAGTGGGCTGTCTGTTCTGTATTTCCTTCTTGGTACTGGATCCTCAGAGGGTGTAGAGATCCCTGGTGCCAATACTGCTGTGGTAGCTGATGCTCAGCTGCAAACATTGAACATGTTTGGGCTCTGAATCCTCTGGTGAATTTGGGTAAAAGAGGTCTTGCTTCACCGGCTGACCTGAAAGCTGTAAACTGACACTGCTCCTGTTGTGAAGAGCCGCTGATCCATGTGGCTGAAAATTAGGCTCCTCATGTGTTTCCTCATCAGAGTCTTGAAGCTGTTTGGTGTGCTGTGGGAATTAACTCTCGCTGTTGGCATAATCATTTTGAAATATCACCCTGTGAAACATATTTGCTATGCAGTTAGATGAATTCTGGAAAATAATTGAGCTTTTATCTGGCTGTAGGTATGTGCACTGGCTACTGCTGTGATTAAAACTAATCTTGGAAATGCTTGGCTCGGGGAGCTGGTGCGCAGTGGTGGCGAGAGCTGACACTGGTATCACAAGTTCCATTCCCTGGGTCCTTCGTCACCAGTTGTGCTCTGCTCTCTAGAAAAGAAATGTGTATGAAGGTAAATGCCTTTATGATTCTATGACAATAACTCTTCAGTAACTCACTGCTGCAAAAGAGGGAATTTCTTTGTGCTAAGTCCCTGTCAGATGACCAAGGAAAATAAACCCATAATAAATACGGAGGACAGAGTTATTCTAGACACTCTGAACAGCAGTGAAATGTGGGATGCTGTTGGGAAAAAAGAATAATTTCTCAGTTTATAGATTTTGAGCAGCTGTGGTATTTTAGATATAATACAATAATTATCCAGACTAACACTCTTTCGCCATGCCTGATGCCCTATAGGAACTCTATCTCCTACTGGAAGGACTCTGGAATATTTACTTTATTTATATCTGCCTTCCCTGAAGTCTGTAGGGATTCATTGGGTAATGACTGTTTTCAAGAGCCCCCAAAATATGAAAATGCTTAAATCCCACACCACTTTCAAGAAGAATTAAGTACCTAAACATATGTGGGTATCTGGGTTCTCAGAATAGTATTTTTAATTAAAAATCCCAGATAAAAATATTCAGATTTGAATTAATATGAAACTAAGAGGAAATATATGGTTATTGTCTGAATTATTATAATATATAGCACATAATATATTAATCTGTACGCTATAATTCATGTTTTATTGTAATTGCATATGAATTATGAATATGGTATAGTATGAATTAATATGAAATCTATGGTTAAATTTGCACCAACCTCCACTAAGTTAGCTGTAGAAGTATGAGCAGGAATGAGGTAGCAGAAGACAAATCATGAAAACTGATATTCTCTGGTTCTTATTTCTTCATCCACTGCTATTTAGTTTGTTGCTGCATTTTTCACCATGGAGTGGCCATTTGCAGAGGATGAGCTGTTTTCCTGAACTGTTTTCTTGTAAAGCACTGCCCAAAGTAAATGGAGATGGGGAAGGCTCTTCCATGTGAGGCCTTCTACAAAAATACTGTCACTTATTAATATGAGTTAGATACTTGAGCCAGCTATGGGAAGCTGGATATGTAATACATATTCCTGCTGCAGAGCTGCTATGTACAATTGTATAGGGTATTTTTGCAGTGGAAGAACAGGAAGAAAACAGCAAAAAAGTCCCACCTCTCTAAAAATCCCACCTCACTGCCTTCAAAAATATTACTCCAAATAGTTGAAATTATCTGATAGTCAGCACTAAAAAAATGAATTATTTCTTCAATGCTCATGTCAGTCCATTGTGTCTGCATTCTTTTGCATTATTTCTTTAAGAATATATTATTCTGGTTCCTGTTTTTGTATGAAGTCTGAAATTGTGTTTACCAGACCTGTCAGAGCTGGCCTGGAGCACTTCTAGTCCTGTCTAAAATCTTGATATATAAAGGCGAATGTAACTTTATTATACTTTTCTCAGTAGAGAGAAACACTGTTATTGGTTTTCTTCTATGTTACTTTTGGTTTTTTAAGCTGGGGAGTGGGAAAAAAGGAAAATCAAATTTTTAATAGCAGGCTACATTGTGATGTGTATTAAAGACATATCATTCGTGTGTTAATATCTGTTTTATTACTAAAATCAAGTCTTTCAAGAGCTAAATAAAGTATTCATAATATTTCCTTGCCCTAATACTTAGAAATGGTGGTAAATGATAGAAATATTCCCTTGTGTAGATCATACTGCTAGCTGTTAAAGCCTGAAAATCTTCTAAGTCTTTGACTCTTAAGAAAAATATTATTGTACTTAAACAGTAAGCCTTTAACTGTAATCTTCCTTCACTTATCCCTCACATGGCCTCACATCCCTGTGGCCCTCAGTTATACCATGACAACTTATTGTATTTGGGAAAAATGAAATAAATAAGTTCAGTATATTTCTGTCTATGTGCAATTAATATATTGAGGCAGTTGTCAGCAAAAAATACCAACAGATGGTAAATCTTTCTCTGATCTATCTGTGAGTAAAACTTGTGGCAGATTTGGTAAAATACATTTATAGGTGTCTTTATTTCAAGAAATTAAGAGAAAAAAGAGAAACATTATTATAAGCTACGTGATCTTTTCTGAACTGGACTTTTAAAGTTTTTTCTTAGATCCAAGCAAAAACACAACTAAATATTTTTTCTGAACTAGCCTGTCTCCAGTGCAAATTCTGATTCCTTCATATCTCCACATGTCCCCTTGTTCTTGATCTAATGTGCAAACACATTTCCTGCCAAATTACTTTCTGCTTAGCATCTGATCACCAATGGTCCTTTCTGTATCAAATCAATTCCTGATCAGAGGTATAGGTTGGCTAAATTCTGTAGAAATCTGCCTAGGAAACCGTGCTGTGAGCATTCAGGTGGGAAGTCTGAGTGCTGGAATAGCTATTTCTTTCATTAATATTTAAGTACTTTCTTAGAGGCTGTTATAGCTATACAAAGTAAGTAGCTAAAGCTGTAATTTCAAGTCTAAACCACATCGAAATACAGTTTCAGAAGAAACTGCTATCAAACCTTAGGCCTGTTTACAAGCTAGGTTATGTTGCCTGTCTTCTTCAAATAAAACCTTTTTCCTTTCCTTGCTGTTTCCAGTCTCTAGTTCTCCTGTTTGCTTATGACTTGGGGGTGTAATTTCAATCCAGTAAGCATTTCCTATAAAGTAATCTTCAGCATTCTGTAGAAGCAGAGGTAGTGACACTGGAACTGAGCTAGCCTGTCTCTAAAAGATAAAGTTTAAATGAAAGAAATACTGGCTTCTAGTAATTGCCAGGTCAGGCCAAAAGTACCAGGAAGTTGTTTCAGCTGTTAAATGCTGTATTTATAAGTACGGATGGGGAAGATTGATTTTTTTGTTGCTTTGGACAGCCTAAACAAGCTACCTATTTTCCTGCATCCCAGACCCCACTCTTCCCAATGCTTTTGAAGAAGTACAAGACTGTTGCTTTCGTGTTTAATTTCTGCCTCCTGCCTTGTATTGGCTGAGAAGAAAAATGGATTTCCTAATGGGCTAAAGTGAGAAGAAAAAGGGAAAATATGACTCAGGCACCAATCTTGCTGTCTGTCAAAATTAGTAAAATCATTTAAAGTGACCTCATGTATGGAGGCATGCAGATACCAAATTACTGTTTTGCTCAGTGCTTGTGTTTTGGGTCACCAGGTTTGGAATGCTGTAGGCTTTATCCTTGAAACAAGTCTCTAAACCAAGTGCAGAAGTTGTGCATGAAGTGTAGCAGAGTTGGTAATTATACTGTAGCACACACACAGTTATTTAAATTCCACATCTGACCAAGAGGTGAGGTACTGAAAAGGAGCATTTTATTTTGCAGAATTATGTTAATTTCCTTGTTGTAAATACAGCCCTGGATCCATCAAGAAAGATGCTCACAGTAGGGTTCTTCTATGTTTTCAAAGTCTGCTCTCTCCCACTGTTTCCTAAACAGCTATTCTTTGAGGTCTTTCTTGAGCACCTGTGCAAGAAAAAGGAGAAGCTGATTTGGGGTTTAGTTTCCTGTTCAGTGGGGAATGGGAATGACAGGATGGGAGGGGGGAGGAGGGATTAGTCCTTCCCACTATGGCACAAATGAAAGTATGCTTCTCCATGAAAGAAATTTGTTCTGCTTTGAAGTCAGCAGAAGGACTAATGATATGGAGGGGTTGACTAGTGATGTGTGACACCATGCAAATGTCTGTATTTGAATCTTTATACTGAAAGCAATTAGTGCCTTCTGTCTTGTCTTCCAAGGAGGCATTTTTCTGCCACCTGTTGTGGATACTGTTCTTCACATATCCCAAGTGCACATAGTACTTCATCCTAACATAAAGAACTTTGGTCTGAGCATGGTCCCTACAGGCATAAATTGCAGTATGTCCAGCTTTTCCTACAGAAGAGTGTGTGAACAGGACTAACAATGTTCTGAAGGAAGCAGATTTCCAAAGGAGTGAGTATTCAGAGTCTTTCAGGTGTTAATTTTCTGTTTTGTGGAAATAGCTTATGCCAGTCAGATGGTTTAAAGTTTTCTGGGACCACTAGTCCCAGGAAAGAAAGTCTTTAATACCAGTTTTGAGGAAAATAATCTGAAATAAAAGGCAAAAAGAGGAAGTACAGTGTAAAGTGTCCTAGTGGTGCTTCTGGCACACTGTGCTGCTTTATCCAAATACACGGGTGCCTGCTGGTTGTCACTTATTTAGTGACAATCTCTCTGTTCCCTCCACCTCTTCCTTCCCCATTGGAATAAGTGTGGAATTACTTCTTAATTTTTATTTTTCTCTTTGATATAGGTATCAGGAAAAGTAGACTCTGACCTTTTTAAAAACAAATCTACTACATATCTGTGTCTAGGTGAGCTAGACAGCGATTTTACCCATGTATAGATATATACTACTTTTGGTTTTCTTAAAAGGTGAACTTCTGCAATGAAGAAGGTTTCCTCTGAAAGCCTTGCTTCCTTTTTTCTAGAACAAATTCCAAATAATTCTATATTGAATTTAAACTCTTAGCTGGGCCTGAGTTCAAGCAGGTTTGTGAGACTGTCTTGGTCATATAAAAAGCTCTGGGCAAGACTTTACAGTGTTTAAACTTCCCCCACAATGGGGAAAGAAGAAGAAATTCAGAAAATATAATTCCCTTAGTAAAAACTGAGCAGCCAAGGAGTATTTTGGAGTTAAATCAATCAAAGAAAGATGACCCTTTTCCTTAAAGAACCATAGACCCTGTGCTGATGGGAGCTGTTGAAAAGTTTCATGTAGTTTTTTCTGGGTGTTGCAGTGTGATGTTGTATTTTATTCCAATAGCTGGGTTTTCTGCTTAGACTGAATTTCAGCTATTTTCTTCCTTTTCCTGCCTTTTCTATAGTGGACACATGATTCAACTGTCCTTGATGATTATTTTTTTTAAAATACTACTTTCTCATGCATTTCAATATATGTTTTAAATACATACTACATGTGTAGCACTTCAACTGGGAGCGTTACTGCCAATTTGTGCATGTAAAACATGCTCATCCCAGGCTCTGAAAAATTAGTTTTCCTTATAACCAGTAAATATTTCCACTTTATATTTTGCTGGCAGTAGTTTGCCTTTAGGCATCATGTACATTTGTCTAGGACACCTTCTAGCAAGACCTGTGTTGGAGAAATCTCTCATTCCTGGAAGTTTCCAGCAGCCTGAAAGGAACAGGGACCAGATTTCACATGTTTAAGGTCAGGAAAGTGAGGTCAGGGAGGAACCAAACAAACTTTATCTTAGTTTCCAATTGCTACTGATGTGAACATAGTGTGGTGCTGGGGAAAGGTAGCATACTTACAGAAGAAGCAACTTGCAGGTATCTGTCAGCTCATTGTTCCTGCATGTGGTGCCCAGCCCAGTGGAATATAAAAATGAAGCTATTCTTCCCAGCACAACAGAGAAACACACAAGTTGCTTTTAAAAATGTCAGCTGGGGTGTTACACTTGAGATTCCACCCAGCAATATTCATGTTTGGATGGTGATGTGTCATAAGCATTTATTCTCCATCTGGCAAGGAAGACAGGCGACTGCCTAAGGCCCTTCCTACAACCCAGACACGGGGAAGGCTCCCTGGGCAGCAGATGGGAGTCAGATGTCTGCAGCCCCACTGGGCCATATGCTGTTACTGGGGTCTTCAGCTCCTCTGAGAATAAAAGGCTTCAGCCTCTTGCTGCCAGCTGACAAAGCACTGCTGTAGGTTATCCTCATTGAACTTGGCTTGCTGGCCTCCATGGGAGCTACTTTCCTTCTGCAGGAAGGGCAGGGAGCATCAACACCACACACAGTCTTGGCTCTGCCATGTTTCCCTTCACGTTCTGTACCACTTGACCACTGGAATTTTACTCCAGGCTCTTGATTATAGCTGGGAGAGTTACCAACTGTATCAGCACTCCTGGGTTATGTGTTCTAAGCTTTCTGTCTGGGCATCTTGTAGGAGCTCCCCCAGGCCTGGAACCAGGTGTGTGTGCTCAGCAGAGGCCGTCCCACTGTGCTCCAGGAGCTTGCATTAGCTGGGACTAATGGTGCACACCCAGTCCAGAGAGGGAGACTGTAACTTTTCTGTCTCTGGGGCTCTTCAATTAGTAGAAGAGATGCAGAGATGATGCAATCAGTTTTCCCGATTAAAACTATTTTGAAGCCATTATAATAACTTCTGCAAAAAATTCCTGATTGCTCTTCAGGATGTAAATGAGTGTTCTGTTTCCCAGGAAGGTCACTAAATTGAGATCATTAATCTAAGGTCTCTTTGTCTCTCTGACTATTGATTTAATAATTCCTTTCCCCTCTGAGTGTCATCTATGGATACAAGCTTCATACTGCTCCCTTGCAGATGACTGTTTGCTACCTGTTTTTCAGATCAGACAACAGAGAGATTGTGGTTTTGCCTTACAGAACTAGAGCTAAAAATTCAAAGTGATGTCAGAGGCATAGCAAAACTTTTTGTCATGCATGGGTATTCCCATTTGTTGTGGCTGAAACCAGGACACCCTTCCATCACATGACCTATCTTCCCACAACTCAGCTGCATTGTTTGCACCCCTGCATTAACAATGGTTTTTGAGAGGTTCATTGTTTTTACCCCTGCATTAACAATGGTTTCTGAGAGAAGGTGTAATGTAAGGGCTCCCCCATGGGAAATCTGTTCCCCCATCACCCCAGTTCTCTGTAGCTCTGCCTGTTTCCACGTATACCAGACTGAACTCATTTGCTTTGCCATGAGTTCTTAGCCCTGGGGACAGACACATGTGATGATGCATGGCACATACCTTAGGTTATATGCAAAAATGTAAACTCCTGCTGACGTCATGATTCCTCAGATTAAATGTTCAGCAATCCAATTAAAGCATATGTCCACAAGCCTTTCAATTTCAAGATTACAAACTCTCTTCACAGATAGAGAAACCTAATGCACAATATCATCCACTCCTGTAAATGCTAACATCTGAAAATGTTTGTGTAGCTGTCTAACAGAACTGTAAATCTGCTGAACTTCCCGGATTTCACCCTAGCTGCCAGTAAGTAATTTATTGTGAATGTAAGACTGAATTCAGATCTTGCTATGACTGATGTGAAGGCAGGGGGGATAAAAGGGGAGATTCCACAGTTGTCTTGAGAAGAGAAGATGCTGCTTGGAGACGAATGTGAACATTTCAGAAAGCAAACCTTGCTACACAGTGCATGCCTGCCAAGCATCACTAAAGTAACAGAGCTGTCCATCCACAGGCTGTTTTTTTGCACCCTCCTTGTTGCTGGGTGAGAGAGTTTTGTATCTCTTCAACTCCCAAATTTTATGATAAAGGCACTGCAGTATCTTTTGTGGGCTGTAAGGTGCCAAATGGGAATTAGAATGCAAATTTTATCAAGGCTCACTATAAGTGAGCATCTTCACTATCAGATGCTGCAAAGTCTGAGTATGTTTTTTCCTGCTCTTATTAGAAACAGTATGGCAAAACTGATATGAACAAAATATTTAATTTGAGCTTGATGAGAACCCCAATTTAGCAAATCAATGAGTCCCAGTTTTCCACCACCTTTATTCCTTTGCACCTGTCTGTAGGTGCAGGATTTCTGACACAGTAGCATCACAGACCTGCTTGCTGGAGTACTGACTTGATTGCCTGCCTTCCCTCTAAGGAGAAAGTTTATAGCCTGCTGCCTATTTGTAACATGGCAGTTTAGAAATGCCAGAGACTGAAAATTGGACCAAATGTGCCATTCATAGAGTTACAAATGGGAATAATTTAATGCTAAAAACATCTCCTGCTTTTCCTCTACTCTCTCTTTTCTAAAGGTCAAGGTATTTGTATAGAAACATTAAGCCAGCTGTAGAGAGGTTGCAAGACCATTCCAGCTACATTTTGATGTGATTTTTATCTCCCACCTTAACAGGGAATGTCAGTCATAATTACTGTTACACATAAATTTCGCACTGGGATTCAGGTTTCACATGATTAGGAACTAAACTATGTAGAGTGCTGCTCTTCTGACTCTGTAGTTTCAATTATCAGATTCAGTGATGAAAAACCACGGTGGGAGATAATGGCTGAGGTCAGAGAGGTTATCTTTTTTTATAGCAGTTGTCATTATAAACGAGAAAACACAAACGAAAGAGACTTTCATTAACCTGACTAAGGAAATGGCTGCTGCAGATAGTGTGTCAGCAGGAAAAGTGTGATCAGGACAAAATCCTTCCCATGGCCTCGGTCACTGCTATAATCATCCTAATCCCCAGTGGGAATGGTGATGATGTGCAGTACAAGCCTGCGGTAGCCTAGCTGTGTTTCATTGATGAAGCATGTAAGCAGATTATTACTGGTTTGATCAGTGCTCTTGCCAATCAAGAAATTCTCCTTACTTTAGAGCAAAGAATAAGAAAGCCAGAAGATTAAATAAATACTGCACAGTGCTGGACAGAGACAGAAATTCACCACTGCAGTTCAGGAAAGTGACCCTGGATTTCTTCTTCTTCTTTCAAGAAGCCTTAGAGCTCTGAAATCCCATCCTAAGAAATATTCAAGGGATAGAGTATTTAAAGGAGTTAAAAAAAAAAAAAGATACAATTATAGGGCTGGCATTAGCATTGAAAAAGTAGGTCTGCCTGGGGCAGAGACGATCAGCAGTGGACATGCTCCATGCTTGGTCTGTGTGGATTTTAGGGAGTTATGTGGGGTGACTGCCACGAAGAGATATTATTATGAAACCAACTCTGTTGGGAATGGTGATTGCCAAGGAATAGAAATCTTCCAAAGAAAGACCTGCAATCTGGGCATAAAGATGCTGACTTGACCCTAGCATCATAATCTATCTAGAAAGGCCTTATCTAATGGAGGAACAAATGTGTTCAACTTCTCATGGCTGTTTTCACAGTATGGAGTTCTTCTAGAGGTTAGAAATATCTGCCTGCCATTTCTGCTTCTCTCTTTTCCTTCACGAGACCAGGAGTGTGCTGGCTGGAAGGAAGGGATATTCATATCTTCCAGGAGTTGCTTGATTGAAGCACATGAGTTAAAGGGCTATGCAACTATGTCATACAGATGCTCTCTATGTGCTATTTGTAAGGTCTTAGACCAGCAGGGAAGAGTTGGGAGCAGTTTCTTGTTCAGTAGACTCCTCACTACACACATAAGTAGGCTTTGGATATCTCTGCCTTGAAAAATCACATATAGGTTGAATATTAGAATGAGGAGGGGCAGAAAAGTAATTAAAAACCCCATTTCCCCTTAAACTTTTTAGTCACTGATACACAGTGATCTTCATCAATGTCACCAAGTACTGGCACAGAGTGACTTCTGTGTATGCAGATAGCTCAGAACTTTGGCTGTTCACATCTTTCAGTATTAGAACTCATTTGCATCTGTAACTGTTCACCTTGATAACTGCTCTCTGTCACATGCTTGGAGTGGCCTGCAGTTCCCAGTCTGCATCACCTGGCTCTTCTGGCTGATGTTCAGGCAATCTCCAAGAAGAATGCCTATGAAACAAGGTTATAAAATGAAAGATCTCTCTGTTTTCAGCATGGATATGTAACTGTTATGTCCAGAAGACAAATGAGTTTTGATTTCCCTTTTGATTTTTAATGAAAACAAATAATTGAATAAGAAAAATTACTTTTAAAATCTGTAACTGCTTACAATTTAAGGAAAGGACTGAACTGCTCTCATCCAGCTTGTCTCTGGTTGTACTGGTCCTTACTGGATGGTTGAACCTGGTTACCAGCTGTTCTTGAAAGGCTGTCAGCTCTCAAAGCAGACACCTAGCACTTTTTTCCCCCTTCATTCAGTGGGAATTAACCAGATATCTCTGGGGATAGTGACAGCTGGATGGATTTTCTTCCTAAATCTGAAATTTTTTTGTGATAATGCAGGGAGAGTGGAGAGTGTTAAAAAAAAATACTTCATCACAGCCCTCCTGACTGTTATGAAGGGTCAGCCATAATATGGGAGAGCAGATCTGAAGTTACAGGTACAGAGCTGCTTTCATCTGAAAGTAGCATCATTAAAAGAAAAAAAGAAAGAAAAAAAAAGAGAAGAAGCATTAAACAAAAAAAGAAGGGGGAAAAAAGAGAAAAGCATTAAACATCTGAAATACATTTTAGAAAGACAGAAGTAAATGTGAGTTCTAGTACTTTTGCAAGGAGTTGTATCAAACAAATGCTTTCAAGCAGACAGCATAATGGCCTATTACAGAAACACAATGTCACTTGTAGGTGGCTAGAAGTACAAAGTAGGAAGATGATAGCGTCACTAAATGCTTTTTCCAAATTGCAAGGATGGGTGTTCACTGAAATGTTTTCTGGCTGAGTAAAGCTAAAAGTGCAGATAGATGGGGGCAGGAGGAGACAAACAGTCTGTTTTCCCCAAAAGGCTGTCTCCTGTCCCTTCATCTTTATTCTGGTTCAAGCATCCAAAATTTGTGGGTGATTTACTGAGGCTTTAACATCATTCAGTTATGAATAGATACCCAGTGACCATAGAGAACTGTCCCTGTTTGTTTCTCTCTCCCTTTAAAGCAATGTCCACAATGCTATAATATTGCTGTCATTTTTGGGGAGGGAAAAAATATCACCAACAAATTCTGTTTTCTGGAGCGTGGGGGAATTTTTTAGCTGTTTTATTTTGGTGGCACTATAGAAAATTAAGCATATATATAAGGTGTGCTGCAAAATGCAGTGTAGGTTGGGGATGTCTATGCTAATTTTAAAGGACTCAACTTGAAAAATCAGGAGTTATCTAGATGTCACTGTACAGTGCTCTGCACTGACTCATATTGTCATGTTACTCAGGCAAACTACTCGTCAAGAGTTAACTCAGTAAGTGCATCGCCTTAGCAACCAGAATATTAACACACTACAGCAGCAAAGTATAGCCAGTTTATACTTTGATTTCAGGCACAGGAGTTTGAGGTGGTGATATATGTGCTGCAGTGCTGAGCAGGATTGGGATAAAAAGTAATGGTAAAACTAAAAAAGCACCAAATGTAATATTTATTGTGTATCTAATGCTTAGGCACTTCTGGTTACTGGAGTGATTTCAAAGCAAAAAAAAAAAAAAAAAAAGAAAATAATGCATGAGCCAGAATATATGGGCAGATCACTCCATATTCTCTTTCCACTTCTTTGCCTAACCTTCGTTAATTTTACATCTTTTTCCTTCATGAGCAAAACCTATCATGAGCTTTTTAGTGTCCCTTATTTTTTCCTGTCATTCATGCATTTCATCCAATATGTAAAACATATTGCCTAAACAGAAAATGCTTTTAAAGCAGCAAAGATGTAGCAAGGGGCAGATACCTGGCAGAGCATCATCTAAGAGAATAAACTAAGCACTTAATATGACTGAAAGACAAAGTTTAATTTTTAGATGGCACAGTATTTTTCTACATATGGATCTGAAGTAGGGTGAAAACCACTATGAAATGCAACATTTCTTATTATCCATCCAGGACAGCTCTTATTCACCTTGTTTTATTGCTTGCTGCAGCTGTAGGTACACTTTATATTACTTCCTGAATCCCAGTGTGCCCCAAATGTACTTTAAATAAGACACTGTCTGAACTAAGAACAAACTTAAACATTCCATCCCTACACAGAAAGTTACTTCCCATGCACGTGACCTGTTATCACCGTCTCCAGCCGTGGCCCAGGCGTGTGAATGCGACTGACTCATGTAGGATGCAAAGAACTACTTTTATTTCAAACTATTATCTCTAATTTTGAATTCAAATGCAAATCAAAATGGGCATAAGCAAACCCTAGAGCACCCTAATGGGTGGTGTAAAGCCATATAGAATAGCTTCATAGAACTCTTCTGATGATCAGCTGTGGGACTGCTTTATGTTCAATTCTGTTTTGCCCAAGAATTCAGAGTTATGTTGTAAAAAATTGCTCGAGTGTTATATCATCACAACAACAGTCTTCCTTTTCTTCTATGAAACAGCTCTTTATTTATACAGAAATTATACTTCTGGAGAGTGGGATCATACCTGTAATTTTATCTAAAAAAAATTAAAATGTGATTTTTTTTTCTTACATTGTTTCTTGTTCACTCCAGTCCTAGACACAAAAGGGAAGTCTTGAATTCTGTTGTTTGAAGTCTGACTTGGTCTATGCAATAGGGACCTAAACAAAAGCCTGCTTAAAAATTCTCTTGTATACTTTGTTTATGTCATAAATTTAATACTCTTTTGACAGCCTGTTTAATATTGTGTTCAGGTGATACCCACAGAAGTGTGGGCAGTTTGACAAACCTGTATAGGATTGTCACTGAGATGCAGATTTGCACACATGGAAGCAGATGGTAAACCAACTAGCAGTTCAGGGAGACAGGCATTAGGAAATTACAGCAGCGGCAGGAATTAAACACTTAGTGCCAGTGGCCCAGTTTCTTAAGTGATGTGAATTTCTGTATGTGATGGACACCATATTATGAAAAAAGGAGAAATAGGACTAGATATCACATGTTATACTTGCTCTTTTAAAATAATCTGGTCCCTAAGCACTAAATTTCCTACAAAAAGTCTCTCACAATGCTTAAAATGAAAAAAAAAAAAGAAAACAACAACCCAACCAAAAAAATAAACCCAAAAAACTCCCCCCCAAAACCAAGAAACTCAAACAACGCTAAGTCTAAATTTTGAAATATTCTTTCTTTGAAAAATTTTGCCCCCTGCCGCATTATTTAACTTTGTCCACAAATATGACTTGCCACTTTGCTCTTGTGGGAATCACTGGATATGTGACCCAGAGAGACTCACTTCTGGGAGGCTGAAGCTGGAATAAAGAATTCCTTGTGGTGGGTTAGAAAATCAGTTTGATGGATGAAGAAATTACTGCCCCTACCAGCAGAAAATGTCTGGAGATGCATGCAGCTGGGTCATAAGCTAAGAGTAAAAAGTGTTTCATACAGGTTTTCCAGCTCACTTAATTTTGCATCTCAGATAAGATATCTGTTACAACAAACACTGCATTCTAAAAGTAACACAGAACATCCTAAAGAAACAGTTGACTTCTTCTGTTTTACTTTCTGAGTACCTCTTTTCAGAAAGGAGAAGAATGTAAGGAAAGTCCTCTCATGCCTCTCTAAGTAGTCAGAATCCCATCTTCCAATATTTTCTCTCTCAAAAACATCTTTGCCTCATTTCTGCATCTTCAGAAAGAAAAGAAGGTCACACTACTCTCTCAATTCCTGCAAGTGCACATGGTGTACACATCCTTTTTCCATGTAAGGCAAAGTGGTATTTGGCGCATGTTGATGCCCAGCATCTATGTTTGTGAAACAAACTGCTGCCTTGTATGACTCCTGTCAGATATACTCTGGAGGAAAACCCTCTTTTTTCATTCAAGTGAACATAAA
Source organism: Zonotrichia leucophrys gambelii (assembly GCF_028769735.1). Classification (NCBI taxonomy): domain Eukaryota; kingdom Metazoa; phylum Chordata; class Aves; order Passeriformes; family Passerellidae; genus Zonotrichia; species Zonotrichia leucophrys. The sequence goes on along the minus strand of NC_088171.1, from coordinate 86,236,461 downwards.
GGCTGGGGAGAAAAGATTTGGGACGGGAAGAAATGAGTGGGAGGAGTGTGGAGAGGAGTAAATTGCATTTACTTGATTGTCAGGGCAGGGGGAAGGAATAGAAGTTTGAAGGAGTGTTGCTTCAGGTTTCAAGCTGTCTTTCTGATCTATAACTCTGGAAGCAGTATGACTAGCTTGGATGTTTTGTCTAACGGCATTCAGACCACAAATTCCATGGAGATTCTCTGCTTTATACTAATCCTATAAAAATCTGGTTAAGACTAATTGAAATTTTTATTTTGGGTTCAGGAGAAAGCAAATACCCAGACATCTCGGACTTTGCATAAAGCTCATCAATGCCGCATTATTAAATAAACAGGATAGTTCCTTCAATCATGATGGTGTTAAATTTCTGTTTGTTTGTCTGGATTTTATTTTTAAGAAAATAATTTCATCAATGTGAACAGCTTATTGGTTTTTTTTTAATTTTCTCACCCAGTTCTCATTGGATGGCTACAGAAGACCTGTTCCACCATTTATGGAAAAGACAGAAATCTCAGTTCTGAGGTTCCAAATAGAAGTTCTGCCCATGGCCTGGAAACAAGGGTCAGATTAGGGACCAGCATAGCTGTGATTTTAATTGTTTCAGTTTTACAGATATATTAAAATTGAGTGCTTTGTAGAGCATCTACTTAACACAAGTGATGGATTTGCTGAAATTACTGCCTGTTTCTGTTCCCTTTTATGACTTCCACAGCTGGATATATGTTCCTACTATGACATCTCTTCCTAATATGAATGTCTGGCTTGCAATGAACCCTGAAGATTTGGGTTCTGTACATTAACCCACATTCTGAGAGCAATAGTTCTTTCCTGAAAGATTTCAAAGCCAACCACGTGGCTAATTAGTAATAAGGAACTACTTATGCTCCTGTGTCTCTTAGATCCTTTGACAAAGAATTGTGATAGCTGTCAGAAACGCTTTAGAAAGCAGTATCAATTTAGTAAACAATGCTGTTGGTTATTTCAAACAATGCTGTTGGTTATTTCAGTGTTAGGAAGCCTGGATAATTCCCTCCCACTCACAGATCCGGTACATACTTTTCCATGTGGTTCATTTGCTTTACAAAGAAATTGCATGAAGAAGCATTAAATGCTAAGTCTGCTTGAAATTTGTGCATCCTGGTAAATATCATCCTGGTGTCTCTTGATTGTGGAGTAAAAGAAATGATGGGTCTATGCCAAGCTAACTGTGCTGCTGCTAACTGTCTATAAGTACAGAAAGATTCTCGGGGGGAAATGCCATGGAAAGGTGCAAAAACCCCCCTTCATTTAGGGATTTCATTCTTTTCCCTAGCAAGAAATGAGGAACATCATTTCTGCAGAAATAAATATTAAATAAGGACTTCTTAATCAAAATCTAGAAGTGCTTATGGTTGAAAAAACCCCAGTAGACCAGTTGAGTTGCACAGAAAAACTGATTATGGACTAATCGGAAATAATGGGACATTTTGACTGTACTTCCCAAGTTGTTGGGGTCTTTTTGGGTTTTGTTTGGTTTTTTGTTGTTGTTGTTTTTGTTTTTTTTTTTTTGTTTTTCCCTTTCCCTTCCCCCCCCCCCCCTTCCCCCCAGGAATAGAGCAACTAGGGAACTGTGGGTGTATATGATAAAACTTTGCTTAAAAAGCATATCCCACAGAAATTCATGGCTCTAAGCTGAATAGTGGATTTCTGATTACCAGTGGCATGGATTTATAAATTCATTATCTTCATTTAATCATACAAGAAAAACCTCCTAATCTCTGTGGTTCACAACTTCAGCTTTTCATTACAAACTAAGACTAATACCAAGAGTACAAAGCTAAAATTCTTGAAATAATAATATTTTGAGGGTTTGCCAATGACAGTGGTTTCCACTCAGATTATCAGCTTTGCCAAACATGCTAATATGTTAGTTTAGGATTTAATAAGAAGAGAATGCTTCTGTTGCATGTTCTTTTATTGGAAATTTAGTTGCTTTGAAACATGATTTTGCTTGTTCTGTTTGCAACCTGTTCTTTTTGCAACAATTTCCCCAGTTTTATTAAAAAATGTCAAGATACTCATCTAATCGGTGTCTGTTTCTAGCTGTGCTTTTGGAAAAAACTCTGTTTTCACATATATTTCTTTTTTTATCTCTGAAAGCATGCAGTTGCTGTCTGAAGTTCTCCTTCATGCTATATAGAATGTGTGTATCTAAAAGCTATATTTATTAGTCCCAACAGGATACATTTGGAAACCAATAATCTTCAGAATTACCCTAGCAATAACTATGTAATTTATATACACCTTTTATATTTACCATTGCTGTATTCTCTTTCCTATACCATTAGGGAGATGTCTGTAGTTCCTCACTGCAGGGAAGAACAGAAACTCTTTATCTTTTCTACAGTCCATCTGTGTAGCATTAGATGTCTGCCTAGGCTGTGGGGACCTCTGCACATCATTGCAGAGAGCCAGCCTGAGCTAGACCAAAGATTTGTTTGGTCCAGCATCCTCCCTCTGGCAGTGCTAAAATGCCAGAGAACAAGAGCAGAGCAAACTCAGCCTTCAAGGGTTTTACAAGCAACAGCACTGGATACAGCAGGGTGATCACATCTTTTGATGGTCCTGCTGTGTTTGGTGCAGCTCAGGGTGGGGTTTGGTCTCTGAGCTGCCCTGGCACACACACTCCTCTCTCAAACTGAGCTGGTCCCTTTCTGGGGCCCACGATTTAGGAAGGTTGTGAAAGTCAATGAATGCATCCAGAGGAGGGCAAAAAAGATGGTGAAAGGGCTGGAAAGAATGTCCTGTGTGGAGCACCTGTGACCTTTGGTCCTATTTGGTTTGGAGAAAGGAGTGTGATGAGCAACCTCATTGCTCTCTCTGCAATCTCAGGAGGGGAAGTGGAGAGAGAGATGCTGAACTCCTTTCCTTGGGGTCCAATGGAGGGTGCATGGGAATGGTTCAAAGCTGTGCCAAGAAATGCTTAGATTGGATGTTATGAAACATTTCTCTACCAACCAGGAGATCTAACAGTGGAAAATGCTTCCTAGAGATGTGATTGATATCCCAAGCATCTCAGTGTTTAAGAGGCATTCAGATAATGCCCTTAATTATATGCTTTGACTTCTGGTCAGCCCTCAGCTGGTTAGAGAGTTGGATTAGTTGATCGCTTTTGGTCACTTCCAAGTGAAACAATCTATTCTAGTCTGGTCTAGTCCAGCATTTTTGGCATAGGGGCTCTATGCATTTATACAGTCTCTGTGGATTTACCTATGAATTTACCCAGTCATTTTGTCACATTTGGTGTAGCACTTCAATTTATCTCATACCATCGTGTATTCTATATCTTTACTATCTGCTATGAGAAGAATCAAGCCCTTCTGCATAGTCTAAATTATTCAATTGGTAACTTTATTGAAGGCCTGCTGCCCTCACATTTGCAGGAGAGGGGAGAAATTGATTCTTATCTATCTATTCCTATCATTATACACAGATTTTACAGATATATGCCATATCCTAATTTGTTTTGATTTGTTTGAGCATTTGTTTTTTCTTTTAGAAGCCATAGCATATTTTAAAACCTTCTCTGAACCACCTCTGGAGGGAAAAGGAAGGCCAGTGTTGAATATATTGTTCAGCCACAATCACACACAATTTGACAATGAGAGCATCCATTTTGTTATTTAGTTCTTTCTTAATAATTCTTATCATTGATTCGCTTTTCTGACCACTACTGAGCAGTGAGATGATAGTAACCCCAAGAGTACATGCTGATGGCTGGAAATCCATTGTTCCATATGTGAATATAGGACTGTTTTCCCCATGTTGTTTAAAATGTCATAAAGATACTTTATTTCTCAGCAGCTTCATGAGAAATTTCAGATGTGGTTCCCTTTGTTCTAAGGGCTGAAAGTCAACTGTAGGAGAAAAACAGAGAGGAATCCTTAAGGGCACAAGAACTGAGTTTAAGCTGGCTTTATATTCTGTAACCTCCAAGGGGCATCATATTATAAAGTCTGTCCTTTACATTTGTTTTTATTCCCCTCTCAAAACTCTGAACTTCTGTTTTGCATCCATGACACTAAATGAAGCCTATGGGCAGCTGTCAATCTTTTACTGCATGTTCGTGCATTAAATTCTATGTACTATTAGAGGTGAAATGCTGCCATTAAGAGTAAGCAGTCTGCCTTTCTAGCATAATGGATACAAAACTCTGAAAAACAAGGAAGGCAAATGAAAATTTGAAAGAGACACAGGATTTAGGCTGTTAGCAAAATCTCTGCTGAACATTCAACCACGTCCACCTACATCTCTGCTCTTTTTTAATGGCTAGGCCTTCTGAAATTGGGTCTATTTTGCATTGAACCTTGCTCTGTAGTACAGCTCTGGTGTACATGACAGATTCTGTACACCAGAGCTGTACTACAGAGCAAGGTTTTTACAGACAGATTCTGTAAAAAATCTGGAAAATAAGCTATAGTTTTGAGGAAGACAGACACATCAAGTTGCCAGGTGTGTTTCTAGAACTATTCCTACACTCATAAAAGTTTGGCTGCTTTATCAAAGCCCCATCCATGTCACAGGTGTGCACTTTTAAAGTGAGGGGGAAGAAGCGAAAAAGATAAAAGGAGACAAAATGTTTTATTGGCTTCTGGAAGCAGACAGATTTTTGTAAAATCTCATAAATAGCTCTGTTCCCAGTGTATGGACTTACAGAAAGCATTTTTTTTTTCTATTTCTGCTTACAGACATCTGTTCACATTTTCTGGTGGGAATTCTGGGATTTAAACAGCCATCTGCTTCCTACTGTAGCAGCTCAACAACAAAGGGCATTTTCTCAACTAACAAAGAAGAATCTTTGACTAATATAAAGGCACAGTTAGGAACATATGCTACTTTTTCCTTTTAACCTTAGTCAATATATTTTTCAGTCTATTTAGATTACACCAATTTACCAAAACAAACTGAATAAAGCATTCAACATTTCATCAGGAAGTCAAAACTTTAAATAAAGCTGCAGGTGTGCAGCTATTGTGTGCCTCTGCATGAGCGTGTTGCTGAATTCTGCAGCTTAGCAAAGATGAAGAAATTCACTGGGGTTGTACTACAAGCTTATTTGTTTCAACAAGATGGGGAAAATGGCTACATGGCTCGTAGACTAGAAGGCAAACCAAACCACACATGCCTAGGAAGCAGAAGGCAGAAGGCAGCTGTGTAGCTGTCTGTGTCCTGTTTCCCTGAAGTCTAACTGGTAGCATGCAGTATGAGGCTTGTAGGGCTAGGCAGTTTCTGACATGTGAGCTTGTCTCTGCAATAATCAGAGTAGACAATCTTTATTGTAGGTTTATGGGCAATATATTGTGTATTAACTACCTATAAGTGGTACATATTAAATATAATATTCGAAAGGTCAGCCTTCCCTCCTTCCCCCTCCCCCTGTGAGGGCATTCCAAGTATTATTGACAGTGCTTTGTATTATGTGAATAATCATATTACATTTCCAAGATATAATCTATCCCTGAGCCATAAAGAAGATCTTCAAGGATTAATTCTGGGACAGATCTCTATTCAAAGTAAGTAGCATGTGCATTATATATATACTTAATGAATGGAAATGAAGTCGTAAATTACTGTCAATACAGAGGAGATTAAAACAGAGAAGAGCTAAAATGACCCAGAAGAACTTAGAGTGATAAAAAGGGGATATAATACAAGGTCACAAACAAGAATTTCTGCCATACAGCAGACATTTTTTAAATAGAAGCTGTCTGTATTCATTAAATCATTCTGATTCTGGAATGCAATTTTAAGTTGTACCCGGATATATTTTTGCACTGATCACATACAGGACATCTGTGACCCTTGTGATATAATGTATGTTGATTTTGTTACTGCACTTGGGAAAGATATATTCCAAACAAACTAGAGAAGAGATAAAAGGCTAGTCAGAAGAGTGGACACTCTTACTTAAAAGCAAGACTTAAAATCATGTAATCACTGGCTAACAGGAGGTTAAGAAGACATGAGCACACTCTCAATACCTTCAGTGGGGAACATGCAGTAGGAAGAGTAAACTGTGAAGTAGTCAGGAAGGTGATGCTGGCACAAGAGCAATAGGTGAAACCAGCTATGAAAGCAATTTTTAAAAGATATTTCATTCTGGAATAATTTTTTAGTGAGAGCGGTATAAACAAGGACCAACAACCTTCAGAGAGACTTCAATCAGTTTATGAATGGGATTAAATAATATATTTTGTAACAATGATCCACAGTGGTTCCCCATCAGCATTTGGGGGAGGTGTCACTCCTGCTCTACTGTCATATGGAGAAAGACTGAGAAATTCTTTTAGATGGACTTGCCTTCAGAACATCAAGATACAGCAGTTGTCTGTTGTAAAATTCTTTACCATAGTTTTCAACCTTTCTCTCCACATATTTTCTTTCCTTTTCTTAATTTTTTTTTAATTTTTTTTTTACATTTTTGTAGGCTCCATTTGCAGTTACATCTCTTCTCTCCAACAAATATTGCAAGACCTTTTTGGATTGTATCTCCTCTCCTCCCTGCACCTGTTCTTCTTATCCAATCCAACACTGCAAAACTAGGTTCCTGCCACATTAAATCTTATATTTGTGTTGCTGTGGGTAAGTTTCTGTGATGCAGATCCAAAACATACTTAGTGTTTGTTCAAAAAACTGAAATGAATCCTGTCTTAATATACCAAATTTAAAAATTTATAAATTTGTGATGTTACTGAGGATAAAACCTCCAAAGTCCACCCATTTTCTGGACTTGACCTTGGCAAACGAAATCTAATACAGAATCATGAAATGCAGTGAAAGTTCTCTAAATGAAGATAACTTTGTACTTCTTTCTACTTTCTTACTAATTTTGGCCAGTCGGCTTTTATGGACTGCTAGTGGGGCACAAAGCTTGAAGAGCCATGGCCAGCCTTATATGAAAGGTCAATGGAAGAAAAAATATTTTCTTTGTTCTCAAACTACCTGTATGCAGGTCATAGAATTGAGCTTTATGTTGTATCTCCAAATCATTCCATTGCTGGAAATTTCTACATTTTTTCTAGATTGATTTCAGTTATGAGTGACATCAGTTCTACCACAATTAGGGACGACCTAAGAGAAAAGATATGCCTATTCTGCTTGGGAATGGGCACATAGCCTGGAGTTCTGGAAGCAGCTATTGGCTTTTGAGGAGTTAGCTGGGATTTTATGAGCCCTTCAAAGATATGCTGTTTTCTTACCAACAAGACCACCTAGAAGTGGTGGTCAAATAATTCAAAAATTATCTTTCTCTCTGTCCACTAAAAATCTTAGGAAAGTACTGTATCATGGCAAGTGGAACAGCTTGTCAGTCAGAAGACTGTTCACTCTGGAGCCACTTAAAATCAGTGGATGTTGGCCAGAGGGTCTTGAGACCGCCTCTTCCCACTGGTATTTGAGCTGGAAGATTAGGTACGTCCCCTGTCTAGGTACCTCTCTTTGGTGCAGGGCCAGAGGAGAGGAAATGGGAAAAGTGACCTTTTTACTGCACATACAAGAAACAAAAATATTTAGGAGGGAAATGGTATGCATCTGTTTCAATAAGCAAAACAAGACAACTGAAATGGAAAACAATAAAAGGCCTAAAAGAATTGAAAGTACTATCAGATGAGACTAATCCAAGATGCTGCTGGGATCCATGTACATGCACACAGACCCTTACACTGAATTCTGAGAGGTTACTTGAGATTAACTGTCATTTCAAAACCAATAAAGTTGTCCATGCAAATCCACATTTAATATCCTACTGAGATGCATTTAAAACCCATTAGCAGGATAATATTCATATGCCTCATAGAAAGGACATGAAAAGAGTAGATTTTTAAAGAGATGAATCTTCACCAGTTTTACTGGGATCTTGCCTAAGGAAGGACAGAAAAATCATTTCACTATCTCTGTCAGTGCTGGCAAATGGAGCCAAGGGGCCAATATGCTTTGGCAACCAGGTCTTGGCAAAGAGGCAACCCTTTGATTCCTTCCTTTCAAGGAATTCCTCTCAAGCTGCTGCCCCTACCCAGTTAAACAGGTTGTTTGCAGTGGAAGCCCATTTACTCAGCTTTCCAGTGCTGGAAAACTATTCAAGGTCTTTCTTCAGAACAGTTCAGAGTGTGAGGTCACACTTCTTCATTTGGTTGTGCCTGAATGCTTCCTATTACATCCTGCTGAAATGTTTCAGGCCTGATCCATTGCTGGTGACCAGAATATTTTCATTAGTCTAAGCAAGGGAGGTTTGACTCTCTCTGATAGGTTTATCTTTGATGCATCAAATCAATAGAAGACGGAAAGTCTCTTACACTTTAACCAGTTTTTTGCTATCACAAGAAGATTTGATTATCTCCCAAAACCCAAAGACTGTATGTTTTTCAGTATATCAGTTATCATTTATCCTCTGTTTCTAACCACAGCAGTCAAATTCTATGTGACGGAACAGGTTTTTGTAAATGATTTCCCTATTATGTTCTTATGTTCTTTCAGTACTTTTAATTGTGGTGCTCTCTCAATGTTATGGTCTCATTTGCTTTATATAAGCAGCATTCTTGCTCCACCACTTTTCTAATGCTTCTCTGAGAGTGACTTATTTCATCTGTTTGGATGCCTCTCTTTCAATTGTTCTTGCTCTTGTGAGTTTTTGACATATGAAGTAAACCAACCTTCCTTCAACTGTACTAAAACCAACTTCAGAAGCAATCTGAATGAAAGTGCAAAGAGAAAATTTAGTGTTATTACTTCAGACTGAAAAATATAGCTGGGTTTCTACAGGAATGAAAAACATGCCCTCCACACCAGAGCTGCACGAAAAATGGTTTATATGGTTGTTTTTCTCTTTGACCATTCAATTCAAACTCAAAAATGGAATCCTACAAAGCAAAACTGAAATTGTGTTTAGAAGTGTACCATTCCAATCCTGAGAGCTGAAAGGAAAACAAGAGAAACATAGCTAACTCCTTGAAATCTGGAGAGGGGAGGAAGCTTTCTCTCCACTTTTTCCTGTAGCCCAGAATTACAGGAATTGTGCAGAGGGATGAGCACCATTGCTGTGGGTAAGATAGTCTTTATTTCAAGAGTTTCACTTAATTTAATGCCAATTAACAAACTGCAATTTACTGATTTGGGCACTGAAAAAACCAAGAAGATAAACAATTAAACATTAACTGAAACATCTTTCTTCTCACTTCCCCAGGCTCTGTTTCAGTCCAGTACCTCTCCTCCTCCCTTTCTAGTCTCAATTCCTCTTGTTTTTACAGTGAGTTATGCTCAGTTCCCTCTCAATTCCCTCTGTGAGGCAAGAAGTGCTGCTGGAGGCTGGAATCAGTGCATAATGGTTTCTATCAGCTGCTTCTTGCTTCTTACTCTATTTCACCTCCACTGCTCCATGTCCCTTATGTCAAAAACAGAACCTGCGAGGTCACAACAGTTTGAACAAATATCCATTACAAACCCCACCTTTTATTTTTACACAATAGACTACATAATAATACAGATTTGTATTACAAACTTATGGCTTCTCTGTGCAAGACTCTCAGCCTAGAACGCTACAGCCGTTACATTACACATGCATTACAAATTCCACACTTTCCCCACCACAAGGGGATATCTCCTTTGCAGGAACAGGAGGATTCAGCCATCACTGATGACAAGGTTATCTGGCTTCTGCAGGGCAGCTTTTATGGGGGAGCAGCCTGCAAGTTATGCAGATCAATGCTCTTAAAAAATCATCTCTACCCCAGCAGCATCACTTTGGTTGTATCCAGGGGAAATGCAGATCTCTCATCCCAGCTAACAAGAAATAGGATAAAAAGAAATGGCTTCAAGTTGTGCCAGGGAAAGTTTAGATGGAAAGAGATTGCCCTAGGCCCATTGTGTGTGGGCTGTGGCTACCCTGGCCCCTGTGCATGTTCCTTCTCTCCGCCTGCTCCTGTCCATGTGCCTTAGCTGGCCTCTCTGACTGGTGGAGGTTCTGAAGTAGGTTTGGTCAGCCAAAGAACCATCTGCAGCTGACTGCAAGAGGCACAAGGCAGCTCACAGCCACCCCCTGCCCCGGTGTACCTCACTGGGACCAAGGAGAGACAAATTCAAATGTCTGGAGAGTATTCCGTGGGCCATGGAATGGGCTGTTCTATAGTCCAGTGTTCTACTGGCAGCAAACACTGGACAACATATCACTGGAGGAATGGTGAGCCCAAAGGGGTGTCCTTGGTCACTACAGCTGGAGCAGTCTCCTCCTTGGTCCAGAGAACCTTCCTGTGATGTGGCAGAAACTGAGGGAATGATGAGGGAAGCTTTGGGCGCCCTTGGTCACAGCAGTGTAGTCTGAGGCTCAGAAGGTAAAGCACTACGTACAGGACTCTGCATGCAGCCATTTCAGTTCAAAGGTCTGGTGGAATGAAAAGGAAACATCCAGCAATAAAAGGATTGGGGGAACATGAATCTTTTCCTCAAATCTATACTTGTGTTTTTCTTCTGCAGTTTCTTTAAATTGTTTTTGTTATACTTTTTAGATGGCAAGATACTTTTTCTCACTGAGCCTATTTGTTGTTGGTGGCTCCTAAGTGATTCCCAAGCTGAGTGCTCCTTGCAGACCTCAACACAGACTGCAGAGCAGTCCTAAGCAATTTCATTCCCCTTCCTGACTCTTTGGGAGGCAATGACAAACTGCTGTCTTGACTTGGCTGTCAACAAAATTGGATCCTTACTTACCAAGAGTGATGTAGTCTTTTAGGCTGCACTCTTATTGATCCTATTAGCTTTCTTAGCAATTCATGAATATTTATGGCAACATACCAGCTGCACAGTTTACTGGTTCCCTTAGAGAGAAAGTTGCATTAAATTGGACATAGTTCAGTGACTTAAAGGCATCAAATATTCTCAAAGCTCCTGAGCGAAGCATCCCAACAAAGGGGAAGTCAGGCAAAAATGCCGGGAGGAACAAGGAGCTCTTGAAGCATCTCCATCTCAAAAAGGAAGCCTGCAAGGGCTGCCTACACAAAAGTTGGCTGAGCAGCCAGGGATCAGGTTAGTTAAGCTAAAGTACTGATAGAATTATATCTGGTCAGGGACATCAAGGGCAACAAGAAATGCTTTTATAGTGATAAAATGAAGCCTAGGAAAAATGTTGTCCGTCTCTGGAAGGAAATGGGAGACTTGGTTGCCCAGGACATGGAGAAGGCTGAAGTACTCCGTGACTTTTTTACCAGTCTTCACTGGCAAGTGCTCTAGCCACACTGTCCTGCTACTTTCCAAAGGCAAAGGCAGGGACAGGGAGAATGAACGAGCTGATGTAGGAAAAAAACTTGGTTTGAGACTGCCTAAGGAACCTGAAGGTGCACAAGACACCTGATAAAATAAATTCATGGATCCTGAGGAAAGTGGTGAAAAAAGTGGCTATGCACTATATTTGAGAAGTCATGGTAATTTAGTGAAGTTCCCACTGACTAGGAAAGGAGAAACAACCCTAATTTTTCAAAAAAGGAGCTACAGAGCAGTTAGTTTCACCTTGGAGCCTAGCAAGATCATGGAGCAGATCCTCCTGGAAACTGTGCTGAGGCACATGGAAAATCAGGAGGTGATTGGTGACAGCTAGCATGGCTTCACTAAGCAAATGGTGTCTGACAAATTTGGTGGCCTTCTATAATGGGGTTAAGGAGAAGTTGTTGCTGCCCCATCTCTCAAAATGTTCAAGGCCAGGGGTGCAAAAGGTGGTCTAGTGCAAAAGGTGTTGCTCTAAGGTTCCTTCAACCAAAACCATCCTATGGTTATGATTCTGTGTTTTAAAACTCATGTATTTGTGGTGAATAAATCTCCAAGTAAATATACAAGTTGTATGCTTTAGTACCTCCCCCTTTCTTTTTTCAGTTGAGTAGGTTGTCTAGAAGTGGACTTGCTGTGATCTAAATCTTAGTCCAATTCTGATTTCCTTAGTAAAAAGAAATTATGCTTTCTATGGGGACTCTCTATAGGATTGGAATTGCCATAGATTTTAGGCCTGCTGCAGGTTTTTGCTACTGTTGGTACAGATCTTTAATCCTGTTATCTTTTTTCCTGAGAAGTTCAGTTGTTTCAAGTCTCATGGCAAGAACCAAAGCAGAGACTATATCCTTAAACAGATGAGGAAATGCCACATGTACCTGACTGAGGCCAAGGATAGTGAATGCATCTCAAAACCATTCCTGCACATTTCTAATCCTTGTGCCTTTTAGAGTTTGAATCACCAGCACTAAATGGAAGGGTTACCCATGTATGCAGCACGTGGATTAATCTGCCCTTCTCAACAGCTTGCTTGATTTGCATTCAGCTTTAGAAAATAATGTAACTTCTAATATATGTAAGCTGCAGACTGAAGGTTGTAAAGGGTGTCAAACAGGCTTCAAGCTGTATTACAGATGTCCTTTCTGGTACTGAAGATACCACTCTGCATACACACTGCAAAGAGAGCAGCAGTATGTGAACTGTAGTGGCCTTGTGTGTTAGACACGCCCTTGTGGCTACCTGAACACCCCCTCCCATCAGTAATTTTTGCTGGGGTGTGTCTTGCAGACAAGTTTCTGCCACAGATGGTGCTGAGGCATTGTTTTTTGAATCTTACTTTGGAGATTTTTGTTTGCTGTCGGAATCTTCTGGAGAACTACTGGGGCTGAGCTGAAATGATTAAAACAGAGCAATTAAAAAGAAGGGATAGCAGGGAATGCAGCCACAGAAGCCAGCCTGCTACTGCACTGGTTTCACAGCTGACTGCATAACTGGATATCTGACACAACAAATGTTGCTTTGAGCTCTGTTCTCTGCTGAGCCATGGCAGTGATTCCATGGAGGCTTTCTTGTGGGTTATTATTATTAAAGACTTCTGATTAGAAAATTAAACCAGCGATGTTCTGACTACTCAGAATATGTCTTTGCAGAAAGGAAGGAAATAACAAGGTGAAGACCAACAGGGAGGGGAAAGAGTCTGGGGACTGCTGTGATGGTAGTTTCTGAGCAAGCACATGAAATCTGTCATTCTCCTGCCCCATAAGAGAAATCCTAAAAGGCAGAGATTTTTGAGAGTGTCTGTCAAGTCTATATTTCACAGATTTAAAGTGGAAAAAAGAAAAGGGGAAAAAAAAACCCAAAATAAGAAGAAATGGACATGTGTCTTTCTGGGAAACTGAGCTTACAGCTTCTGGCTGGTAAGTATGCCAAAGTCTGCCAATTAAAATAAAATTTTGCAAAATTCCTGTATAACTATACCAAATATTTAGGCTAACAGAAGGGAATTCAGCACAGAGGCTGGAGGAAACATTAGTCAGGGAAGATGAGAGAGCTAGAGGTGATGGTGCATGTTGGTGCTCTGAAAGAACATTAAAGAGGCAGGTACTGCCAATCAGTTTAAAATGGAAGAGAAAAACAAGAATCAATATATTTTGTTTATTTTTATTTTACTTACTTTTACTTCAGGGTTATGAGAAATAGATTTTAATTTCTCCTTTCAGAGGTCACAGTGTATTATTGGTTTTGACGAGAATACAGGCCCAGGCATGGAAACGTTTCTGCTTATACTATGTTAACATGTTATGGGGACTTCAATCTCACAATCTCCCACTGTATCACCACAAATGAAAACCCCAGGATACTTTCTAACCCTAATAGATAGCAGCTTACATGCACTATTGTATGAGTTACTGTAGTACTGTTTTGATATTAAGATGAATTAATGACAAATAATGGAGGTATAAACCTGAAAAAAGACTTTTTGTCAGCCTAGTGCAGAAAAGCACATTAGAGACAGAACAAAAGCTGTGATTTTACAGGGGAAACAACCCAATGTTATTTTTATTTCTTTTGTAGTAAAGTAGGTGATTGTGGTCAGTTTGCCCTGTTTTAAGTCATTATTGCCTTTGCACCTACTCTTAATTATGTATTTGGAACCAATGAGTCTATCTGAAACTGTTCCTTCCATTAGTGGTGCCTGGAACTTGTACTTCTTTCACACTAAGCCTACTTCAATATTAACTCAAAAAGGATTTCGTGCTTTCAGCAGGGGAGATATGGATAAATGTGTCAAAGGCAGAATGTTAGTAGTTTAGAGTGTCTGTATTGTCAGATGGTGGCCTGCTCCTAACCTGAGTACAGCACAGTGAGTACCTGAGAGCGCAATGTAGCCATGTCTTCTGTCACACACACATACATAAATCACAAAAGGACATATGGGCAAAATGGTGTGAGTAGAAGCTTTAGAAAGCTGTTTCAAAGTAATATCACAGACAATCCATCAGTCGCTGGAGTTATTTAAGGAAGCGATGACATGAATGTTGCATTTGGCTTCTGGTAATCTCCTCTAGATAGACTTTAACCTTCCTTTTCAGTGTGCGCATTTATGTGTGCTTTGGTCTTCTTTTACAGTGACTTGGAGAGTTGCTTCCCTCACAGAAATGGCAGTAACTGCTTAATTCCAAAATGCTTAAATGGAAGACCTATTGCCATGAGTTTTTGGACCCAGATCAGGACACCAGAAACATCAGATTGCAGGACAGGAGAAAGGGCTCAGAACTAATTACCTTTCTTAAGAAAGTATCTTCCAGGGATTCCTAAACTAGATGTGCAAAATGATCCATATTATGAAAAAGTAGGCTTCATTTGAGAAACCTTGCCAGCTGGAGCACAGGGAGAGTGAAGTTCCGCTTTTCCTGTGTTGTGAAATGGATAGAGCCAGCACAGAGGAGCTCTTTGCCTAGACAAAAGAGACCTGTGGCACTGCACTTAGGGCAACTTTTTTCTTTTAGTTTTCTTGGCAAAACCAAAGGAGGAGAGGCCTGAGGAACTAAATAATGGAGAATGATGCAGACTGTCACAAGCTCAGACTGTCTTAGTGAGCTGCAGACCTTGGTCGTGCCACCCTCTGTGGAACCGGAAGGACATGAAGTGCCTTCTGACAAACTTCCAAGTTTGTCGCATGTGGTTATAATTTTTATTTGGAAAACACTGGAATACCATCTAATGTTCTTGTGGAGAGATAGAATGTAAGAGAATAGTGCAGAAAGCAATCTCACCCCTGAGGAGTTGCAGCTGTACTAATCACCAAAGATTAGGAACATTCCTGCCCTTAACAGGCCACAGCTGTGTCTAATAAGGATGAGTGCTACAAAAGAGTAGGTGAGCTAGGTGAGGGGAGAGTTGGGATTTGTTGGCTGTGCTGTGAGGAGCTACCAATGAGTAATCACTGAGAAGGTGTGGAACTGTTGCAATAAGATGACAGCATGTTCTCTGTTTTGGAATCAGGATTGTGGTGCCTGATGTTTTTTTCTTCCAGGGTTCTATAAAACCTTCTATAATTTTAACTGTTGTGGTTATGGACTCTGGGTAAGGACTCTCTTGCTGAGTGAAGCAGACCAGAGATTTGAGTTAGAATAAAACACTTTAAAATGGTAAGCAGTTCTGTGGGTATTTGGGGTCCTTTAGCTTTTCTTGGGAAGGTTTAGCATCTGTCAATTGTACTAGAAGCCACAGTTGTCCTAGCAAGGGCTGTCCTTTATGGCATAACAAGCTGGTGCATATCATTGTCAATTCAATGTTTTCTCAGGGCTCTCTCTTTGTGAGAACACAGCCTGTTGAAAAAAAAAAAAAAAAAAAGCCAAAGTAGCTCATCCAAATAACATGCTATGTGTGGATAAAACTATAATCCAGTGGAGATTTGAGTTTTGCTCTTGTGGAGCATCTTGGGGAAGGGTAAATCCTTAAGCTTAACCTTTCACCTGATTACTACTAGGGGTAATTAAGATGATGGTCAATTGCACCTTAGTGGCAGCCATGTATCTCTCATGAAGCATTCCCCTCTGAGACCTTTAGTGTATTTTGTAATGCTTTCTTTTTTTTCTCTTTTTGAAACAATTTATTATACCCTTCACAACGCAACCATCTCATCATAGAGCTTAGTCATTATTGCACAACTTGAGCTGTCAGTAGGGTGGCAGGATTAATGTGTGGTTCCTTCACTGTTTTTAACATAAACCCTGGAAAATGTGTTGTTTGTTTTGATTTTTTTTTTTAAGGCTAGCACATTGTTTGTTTTCCCCAGCCTAAGTTTTAGAGTATTATAGTGCTTTTAAGTGCTTCAGAATTCACAGATGATGGTAGAAACAAGGCTTGGTAGCAGCTGATGAAGAGTAGCTCTTTCCTTGTGACTTTCCTCCATTCTTTCCTTCACAGCAGCCTTTACAGAGTTTGTGTACATCTTTATCTGCATCTTCTGTTTTAGGGAAGGACTTTTTCAATAAATATGAGCTGGAGTAGCAATATTTCTAGACAGGAATCATTAGCTAATGGATAAAGCACTAGACTGAAATTCAAGAAACAAAGTGGTTTAAAGTGAAACTTTACAATGGAAGTGATAAAAAAAGATTGATTTCCTTATTTATTGTGTTTGATTTTAGACAAATCTAAAACAAGGGAAGGAAATGTGTGAATCAGTCATCCCAAGTACTCCCTTTGGGACCCAGAGGCCAAACATTAATTTATGAACCATTACCAACTCCAGAAGTTTCCACTGGCAAAGTTATGTGGCTATCCTGTGTCTCTTACCTATACAGCCCTGGTTATACAAATGAAAACCAAACCTGTGGTATAGGTGGCTTTGTCCATGGTACCTATTTATTCTGTGTACTATCCTTTCACATTTAAAGAATTAGCTGCCTAGAGCCCTGGGCAAAGAAAGAGATCAAAAAGGATACACACTGTACTCCTGAACTGGGACTTCTGATTACTTAAGTAGCTGCTGCAGGCACTTATCAAGTTTAAATTACTGCTGAAGGGCTATCTTGAATGCAGCTAGAGGGTTGTTAAAATGTGCTAATGGCTTATGGTTTTCATTGTGGGGCACCAAGGTGCATGACTTCAGTTCCCAAGACCTACATTATGTCCTGTGCAGGTGCAGAGGAGACAGAAGAAATTTTCATTTTAGTATAATTTATTTGAACTAGAGTTTAAGCTAAGGCCTTAAAAATACTTCTGTGGTCTCTTTGTGTAAAAGATGCCCTGTGGGGGGCAGCTGTTAACTGTTCACACATGGGAAGGCCTGGCAGGCTGGAATAACCTGTGTTCAAATTGTGCCCTGTTACACCTGTGATCATGACTCCGAGTCTGCACTGATGGACTTAATTGTCTTCAGTGGGACTGGGGCTTATGGAGAGCAGTTTGGCTCAGCAGGTGAAACCAAGGCAATGTGCTGATGTGTCAGACTTTATATATTGAAATAAGCAACCCATCCTTACCTGCGGCTGTGTTTGGAAGTAGTAAACTCTTTAATGAGTCAAAATTCTTCAATTCAGCAAAGATGACTCTGAATGTTCATGGAAAGTGAGTCTGTATAGTGAACGTGTGCCACCTTTGCACGGTGTAATTGTCTTGCATGGACACTGGGGGGTGGATTTGGTGAAGGGGAAGGTACAGCTAAATCACCAGACTGTTCCAGTATTTGTGCCTGTGCTGCCTTTTGCACTTGCAGGCATGGGAATATGCAGCCTACTGACTCTTTGAGAGGGTGAGAGCTCCTCTCTGCGTAACACTAAATTCTCTGTCTTGGTGCTTGCACATGTGGTATTAGATTCGCTCAGGGTAGAAGTGTATGGGTGGTGTCAGCCCTTGTGACTGCAAAAGGGCAGGTAATGTATGAATTTATTGAGTTTAGAGGTTCTAAAGGTTTCAATTTGTTGAAAGTAGAGGTTCTTTTGGACAGAGTTCCAAGGTGAGTTTAGAATGAAACCCGGCTGGAAGGGCTGTCTAAGCTTACTTGGAAGAAGGCAGGAGGTAATGTTTTTAATCTGTTCTCATGAAAAGGACATTGATAAATTAAGGTTAAAAGATGGCTTGATGTAGAGTGCAAATAACTTCTTGCTGTTACAAAGACTCCAAACTACCATATTTGGAAATGTATGTGTAATCAAGTAATTGTTGGGGGGTTTTATGTTATATTGCTTATAAAGGAATTTCAATCAAGAATGTCCTTTTTTGGACCTCTCTTTTGAAAGTCCTATCAGCTGGCTTGATGCAGAATTAATTTTACTATAACTCTGTGTTGCCATTTCTTGAAAGCTATCTTTGTAGCAGGAAAGAATGTTCTCTGCTAGAGGTGATGGAGCAGGTGATGGCTGTAGAGGTGAAAGGATGTGGTCTGCTAACAGTGATTTCTATAATATACTCACTGGTATTTTGAGGGAAAAATAGAATAGGGAGAGAGAGTTCCTTGCCGTTCTTCTTAAAAATTAAGTGATTTCACAAATATTCTGTTTGTGAATATACTGTTCATTCAAAAACACTCTGGAAATGTTATAACTGAAATAATGATTCCTTTTCTCAGTTAAATAATAAACCTTAGACCAAGAAAGCCCTATTGGAGCAGGATAATGGGGCTTACCAGATAGATCTGGCACCAGGAATAATAATCACTTTGTGAATGGACCCAGTGAATAAAAGAAGCAATGATAGAAGCCTGTTCCTATCAAAACCAAAGTGTGTCTGGATAGGAAGATATTCATCTTGCTCTGTAGAGCAGCCTGGCCAGTTGGAACTGGAAAAGAAGGACCATAATGGTTTGGGATGCACAGCTCTTCAAGATACTGATGTTGAGGCTGATTTGGCAGCCTAATAGTTGGAGCATTCACTTGGAAGAACAAAAATGAGTGCCTAATGTTTAAAAGCTTGAGATACTGCCTAGTTCAAAGGTCACAGATCAGTCTGTAGAGCTTATTGCCTCTTCCTTGTCTGATAATGAACTGTACTGACTATTTCATGTATTAAAGGAACGTAGATGTGACTAATTCTACAGAATGTGCTGAGGAAAACAGATTTGCTGTGGTTTAGCTTCAGATTTGCTGTCAGTGAGTCATAAAAGTCTATAAACTAGATCACATTTTTGTTAAACTACTACTGATGATTTCTGTATATTTTCCAAGAATAGGTCTGTAGCTGTCTCCTCTCAGTCCGTGCTGAAGATCACTTGCTTTCCTTTGCTCTGAAACAGCAGAGTGCTCAGGCAAGCACAGAGCAATTCACTCAATGTGTTGCCAAAGCACCTGTACATTTTGCAGCTTTTCTGCACAAAGGAAAAATTCCATCTTCAATGCCAACCTGTCACAACCTTTGTGTTCTGGTTAAAGGAGATTTTCAGGTATCATAGGGAGAGAAGAGAAACTGTAAAGGCTGGGAGAAATGGTTGGAAAACTAAGACTCTGATTCTAACTCGCATGGTAATTTGTCTTGCATAGTGAACTTGCTCATATTAGTTAATTCAGAGTCCTGCTCCATGTCTGGAATGTGGAGTTCAGTGTAGATGAATAATAAATGAATGTAAGAATGTTAAATTCAGAAGTTAATTTTAACAGCATCACATGCATTAGTGACAGTATTAAAAAAATGCATGTGGGTTTATATTCTGCAAAGCTGTGACAGTTATTTTATGTGACTTGCCAGCACTTGTAAATGTTTAACTTAGATGGTGCTCTTGCATACTATACTCCCTGATTTTTATGTTCTGCGCTGAGTTGAGTTTGACATGGGATTTTTCTAACTCTAGTACTCTGAGATATGTGATGTACATGTGTGATAGCTTTAAATTAACTAGTCTGAATATGGCTAACAATTGAGCTATGTGATTATAAAAGTATTTTACATGTCTGAATAAATGCATTAGTGGATTGCTTTTGTGAAATTTAGTAGGGTTGTTTTTCCTGTGCTCTTTACCTAACCTGAGTTATCAAATTGAACATCAAGTATGTGGTTAAATGTCTAAAACTTAAGGATAATAATATTATGTAGCTTAAATTTTGTCAGGAGAGATCTTTTCATGCTTGTAGCCTCTCCACTTCTCCAGCCCCAACATCTGGTTGATATTCCTGTAACTTTGCCTGTTTTTTCTTAAAACAAGGATTGCTAAAGTGGGCAGCTTTTCTTTTGTGATTGCATCCTTGGTTAGTCCCTCATCATGAATCATTCTTGGGCATTTGTAGAACTGTTAGTTTCTAAAAGATTATTTATAAGCTATATATAGATGGCACAAAAACACTTTGGAAAAGCACAAAAGCACAATGATTTTCGAACAAACCTCTATGAGCCAAGAGCAGTTTGTGGTTGTGTCACAGACATGTTTTATGAAAAATCCTTTCCTTAGATTTTTTTTCCTGAGAAGCCGAGAGGCCTCAGAAACAAAATGTCAATCGTTATCTGCTGCTGTGGAATGCAACAGGTGGGTCTGTGTTGGTTGTTTCTAAATAATGGCGAATCACTGTCAGCTAGCTCTGACTCTGAGAGTAAGGAGCTTTTGTTATTCATTCCATTCCCTCCTTTCCTTACAAGCCTTCTGATGAAACCCTTTCTTCTATTCTTTTAGTGTAGTTTTAATATAATATATATCATAAAATAATAAACCAGCCTTCTGAAACATGGAGTCAGATCCTGGTCTCTTTCCTCTTCCTGGACCCCTGTGAACATCACCACATGGTTGTGTCTGTGGTAGCTGTGTAGGAGTACCTCTCCAAGGCACTGTTTGGCTCTGGAAAGTGGCTGGTTCAGTGATGTTTCATGGAATTTTGATTACAAAGGAGAAGTTAAAGGCAGGAGAGGATTTGTCTTCCAGGCTGGGAGCTACTTTTTATCCTGTTCTTGTAACTCTGTGAGTAGTCCTAGAGCCTTTTGGCTGCAGCAGAAACATCACTGTTACCCTCAAACCAGACTTTGTATGTGGATGGGATTTGCAAATTAATTGCTTGCTGCCTTTTAAGAAGTTGTCTCTTTGCTGAAATTTAGAACTCCTGATTTTAAGAAAAACTGAAGAAACCAGTTTTGATTCTTTTTATGCTTCATACATCTTTGTTTATGTTAACTAGCCACACTTGAAACAATCAAATGTATCTTATGACTTGCATTTTGTATCAATTACTGTTGAAAGAATGATGGTGTAAAAATGTGTGGATTGCGCCAAAACCAATAGATGTTAATTATTTTCTGATATTCAGAGTCTGTGGCCCTGTATATAATATAAATGGAACACATTTGTACCCAAGATGGTCCTTTTTTAAGAGAGCAACTTTGCATATTCAGTAGATACATAGGACTTTATGTAAATTCACAACACCTCTGTGGAAGCTGGAAATAAAAAAATAAGTGGTGACATGTATAAATCTCAGATCATCACTAGTTTTAGTCTACTGTTATGAAAAGACAGGATGGAGTGATCACATGATAATAGAAAACATTAAAAGAAAATTGTCTCACTCATTTGTATACTGAAGCAGCATAGTTTGCTTGGAGATTGTCTATGTAGAGCAAAGTTGGAGTTCAGCAGTACAAGGGACAGAAAATCTGTGATGTTGCTGAACAAAACTTTTATAAAAAGACCTCAAGAGATACTAATGAACAAAGTAGTGAATACCAGAGACTACTAAAAAGGGACCTTGGTGACAGCCTCTGTGGACCATGAATGATAATATCAAAAGCTTCTGTCTAGACATTTTTCCTTTTTATTCTGTTCTGTGAATGTTTTTCAAGGGTATGACTGTCAAACTTTCAGTTATTCCTTGTAATGAGAGGGTTTTGTGTTCCATTTAAACATAATTCTATTTACTAACTGAGCAAGCAAGTTTCTCACTTTTTGGGCCTGATGGTTATGTGTTTCTGCTGTTTCATTATTCTATGGAACAGGTGACCTGTGTGACTTGAGGTACTGTGAGGACTTAAAAAGCACAATTGCCTGTTCCAAACACTTTTAAAGGCCATAGAAGGACTTTTCCATGAGATAAGCACAGCAGGGAGCAATAGGATGGCATCAACACCAGGCCTGGCAGAGGTGAGATGTAGTTAGCACATTCTGTGCAATGAATCCAAACAAAAATTCCCACTGAAGCATACTGTAAAGAAGCAACTGCCTGTAGTTGTGTCACAGGCCCAAAGAAAAATCATACCCAGTTATGGGACTGATGGCATCTGCAATGACAGAACACTGTCTCTCTGCTCTGATCCTTTCCTGCAAATATGTCTCCATGGGTACCTGGAACCTGGACTGTTAAGTGATTGTGACAGAAACCTGAGATACCACCTGGACAATAATATCACCTTTATCTTATCTCAGACCTAGGAGAGGTGAACAAACCTGGGGAACAAAAATGTATCACTTATAATGGACACAAAAATGTGGGATTTATGGGGCACAAGGAAAGTTAGTTCAGCAACTGCAGAAATCAGCTCCTACTTGGTAAAAGTTAATTTCTGCTGGGAGAAGCCATGACCATCAACTCATGGCATGCTAACCCAAGAAATCACTGACTCAAAAGAAGAGAAACACTGTGGACTAATTAACATGAGAAGCAAGGAAATAATTTAACCAATAGAATAAGAGAACTGTGTAGCCAATGAGCAATAATTGCTTTGTTTGCAACAATGTATAAATAGATAATTTTGGAACAGTCTTGGGACCCCACTATCACTGGGAATCCCATGGTGGAAAAGAGTGAGTGGAATGCTGCTGGATCTACCAGTGGTGACCATCTTCAGCTTGCTTTCTCTCTGCCCTTCCCCATCTATCTATCTCACATTTAATGCTAAATAAATCTGTGTTACTGACTTTGGTATATGGTGTTGTTTGCAACTTAATTTGGGAAGGGATCACTTAGATCATAACAGGTACTGAAAGAAAGTATAATTTTGGAAACTGAAAATATGCGTTATTTAACTGGGATTGCAGTGTTATCCTTTGGACTTGAATTAAGCATATATTTCTAAAGAAGAGTTGGACAAATCCACCTATTTAATAACTTGAACTTCTTTTCCCAAGTAGTGATGGTGAGAAAAAAATGGTAATGGAAAAAAGATAAATTTGCATTTACAATCCCCATCAAGCATGAAGTAGGTATGTTGGGTAGTATGTTATTATTCAACTATTAAAATACAATATGGCATCTTGTTTTGAGAGAGACGCATTGGTGGTCTGCGAAGCGAGGCATGTGCAAGGTGGGGTGTGGGACGAGATACTGGAGCCTCCATTTATGTGTACTTTCTACATTTAAAAAAAATAAATTTACTAATACTTAATATACAGCTTGACACTGGTGCTCTGACTTGGTCCACATGTTAGATAACACCATAAGGTCACAGGGTCTACTCAGGGAAGAGTGGATGCTTCAAAATGTAGAGAGGTTGACAATGGTGTTGTCACTTGTTCATTCCCTTCAAATGTTTTGTGATGTGTTACAGTTTGTGTGTCCGGTTAAGTGGATTTAAACATTATATGGTCTACTTTTAGCTAAACTAACCCTCACAAAACATACTTGTATCTTTAAAAGATGCCTGCAAAGGAACTTGTTGATCAAATGTAAGGCTAATAATGTGAGAACAAGTGAACAAGAAGGAAATGGCAGAGCTGACACTTCCAGTTGTAGTAGAAGCTGTCAGCTCCATTATGAGGTGAAAGCAATGATCTTACCAGATCTGAAAAGAACTTGGAAAAAAAGATGTTATAGAAAGAAACTGAACTTTGAACCAGACTTTTGAATTCCTGCATCACAAAATATTGAACCAAATTGACAAAATGAATGGATCATATTAAATCACATACCTCTCCCTAAAAAAATGGGAGAAATTAGTTTTATTTCTAGGGTAAAGCAAAAATGGGGTTTTAATGCTGTTAATAAGTACAATTATAATTAATTATTGGTTATTTAATCCTTAATTTACTTTGTTTTAATAGGTGCAGAATGTATTAAGAGTAGTAGATGTACATAACTTTTAAAGAAAAACCTATGCATGTGTTGGGAGTGTATGCTCAAATTCCTTTTACTTTATGCTCATTAGGTATATATGAGAAAAGAATTGGCAACTGTTGAACTACGGAATAGATACTTAAAGAGTAAATAGAGATTAGATCATTTACTTTCATTTGTTTAGTGTCCTATGACACTCTTGACTTGGTGTTATGGGGAATGGAAATTTGCCTGTGGTTTGCCACAGTTTTCCTCACATGGGATGTCTCAGAGGTGAATCAGTTGTGTCATGTACAGAATACAGCATCCTGTGATGCTGCTGCTGCTCTGAGACGTGTTGTGCAGCATCTGAGTAATGAATTCAGCTAAAGAGTCTACATATTAACTGCTGGCATTTTGTTGAGTTCATTAACATCTTTTTTAGGCTTTAGCTTTTTAAAGTGAGTGGCTTTGACCAGAGTGATTAGCACTAACCTTGGTGCTGGTGGGAAGGTTAACATGACATAAAGTTTTTTGGAACACAAACTTTGTCATGGTTGTCATTATATGAAACACTGCTGTATAGGTCAGCCAAGGACACCTTGATTAGTCAGTAACATTTTTTGATTAACATTTTCTTTTTCCCCCAATGACAGATATTTATTAATACAAGCTACATAATGAAGATTTATTTCTTCTACAGAACTATATACATGTTCTTGTATTTCTGATTATATAGCAATTTTTGAATTAATGGTAAAAGACTAATGACCTGAGGAAAGATCTGTGGAGATGCAAAACTTTGCCAACTCTGACTGTATAACATGGTGCTTTTTATGTTGGTTCTACATGAATGAATGCATAATCATGTATTTAATGTGAATATTGGACATTACTCTGTAGTAATGAATTAGGACATTATTTTGCATGAGAATTACACAGGGAAATGCAATCAATGACATTTCATGTTCATTTCAGCTAATGTCATTATTTTTATAGTCTCATTTCAGTCTTTTCTTTCACTTCAAAAGTCTAGCGCTATTTTTTTTTTGTGAAGCAACTCTAAACTCACATTTATTAAGGGCACAACTTTTCATACATCCATAGTAATTCTAGAATTTAAACTATGGGTGTGCAAGTTAGGGCCTGAGATAAGAGTTTCTTTATGCAATTATAATTTTAGACAATACAATGCCTTTGCCATGAATATGACAAGAGGAGAGGATATTGTATTAACTGATTTTTCTTTTTCTTTTTTTGCTTAAATGTTTTTTCTAGTAGTTTTTAGTCATACTTGGTATGTTCTGTCCAGAGGAGGAGGTAATTTGGGCATCACTCAGATCCATTGAAAACCATTTGATTACTTGGCGTTTCATCTTTCTGTGGTCTTCGTGTGCATTTTCTGTCTGAGTCACTGTGAAGGCAGTCCCTTTCCACTCTGCTTAGTTATAAACCTGGGATATCATTCTCTATATCCTCTTTATCTGCACCGCTGCACCATTTTTCTGTGCTGAGGCAGTTACTTTGCCCTGCAAAGCAAGCTGTAAGGGTCAAACAGACCAAGCCTCTTCTCTGCACCCACCACCTGCTGCACTGATCAAAAATGTGCTGGTGGTGCTAAGCTCCAAAGAGAACGTGGAGAACGGGCTATTTCTGCTGTGCAGGTGACCTGCCTGGAGCTGTTCTCCTATGATAGAGGGTGGGTGGTGTGTCTGTCCAGAAAATGCTGCATTTCTGGGCTAGCTCAGCTTGTCCTAAAAAGAATTCATGTGCTCTTTTCAGAGAGCAGGAGGAGATCAGAGGACTGTTACTGCAGTTTGCTCATGTATTGTGTAACTGGTGGGCCACCACTGATTCTGTTTTCTAGAAAATGTACTGCCAAAATATTCACAGAGGTCTACTGGGGAGTGGAAGGAGAGCAGGAATGAATCTTAGAGGATGTAGTTCAGCAGGAACCTGCAAGGTTTTTTTAGTTGCAGCAGAATATTAGGAAGTTTTTCTACCTTCTTGTTTTAAAACCCTCAGCTTCCAGGCTTTCAAAAATATTTGTGTACTTTTCAAAGGTCTAGTGTAGTTTAATTTTTTCCCCCTGTTGTTTATGGAAGACATTGGATCCATTCTTTATTTAGAGACTCATTTGGACTTAAAATGACTAGATTTATTAAGAAGGATTGGCTCTGCTTACATGCGAGGTAACTTTCCAGCAAGTCTTTTACAGTTGGGTGTTTTCTTCTATTTTGCTTCAGTTCCAGAATTCCCTCTACTTCAAATTTTATTTCAGTTCTGAGATGGATTCTTCCTACTTTAGTTGTGTTAAGTATTTATATCACATAAACAAGAATAGTGGAAGAAATAGACTTGGGATGAAGTTATTGTTATCCAGTAGTACCCTGGAGATACAATGAATAAGTCAGGTGTTTAATATGAAAGAGTGATCAGTTTAATTTCTGCATCCTTCATATCTCTGTGTAATCATGTAATTTATCAGTAGTTAGCACAACATGTCACTAGTGACAATGTTATAAACAGATTTTAATTTACAGATAAATGCTAAAATACAGAAAGAAATTGAACTCCTTTTTCCATCTGCTTATGTGAATTCCCACACATGTCAGTATTGCAGCAGCATGTACTTAAATTATGAGTAAAATATGTTTATTATTTAAGTAACTATGTAGTGCTCAGCTTTTAAGAGAGTGCATCTGGTCCTGCTTTTCAGTTTAATATTCAGTTTTTAAATGCATGGAGGCTTAACTTTGGGGTTCAAAGTAAAACAAATCTAGGGTCTTTCCTGTATTTCCTCTTAATCTTTTGAGCCCTTATTTTTGTTCAGAATAAAGCACTGGTGAACTATAATACCAAGTCCTTCACTCTTGCATTTCTCTCAGCCTTAATTTTTTTGCATTCTCTCTTGTGTTCTTAGTAATGGTGTGTGGAGGGTTTTTCTTAAATTTTTCAACCCATAACAGTAGAATAAGTGCAGATTATCATTCTTTCCTCAGGCTCTACTTTGCTCTTGTGCTTCTTGAACTGAAATAATATGAACTCTTAAATGAGACTAGAACTGCTTCCTTGTGGCAAGAATAAAGTCTGGTTTTCTACGGAATTTTGGCCTTATGAAATATGGTTTTGACAGCAATGACAAAATAGCAACAAAATGGGCAGGAAACCATCTTGACACAGATTTTTGGTGTTCTGGTTTTAGTAAGTCGCATCTTCCACTGCATTTGAATCTTGCCTAGTCAAACAGGAGGAGGTTCTGTTTCAAGATTAATATTTTGAAGTTTTCATTGATTTCTGCTCCCTGAAACTCTCCTCAGCAGTCAAGATTTCACAGAGCTTCTCAATAAGTTTCCTGGTTGAGATTTATCTGAAGAACAAGTTAAATATTATGTATAAATAAAAAAAACCTGAATTGGACAAAAAAACCCTGATTTTGTGGCAAGCTGTGGACAACTCAATGTATCAAGATTTTCAACTGACCTTGATTAGATGTGAAGAAAAAAATCTCCTGCAAACTACATGCCACATTTCTGCCTCTAGGACATTCCTCCTGCTCTAATGATTGATTTTGAACATTGTTATAACTGAGTGGTTCTAAGCAATGTCTTCGCCATAGTTCTTTACTTTTTCCTTGGTGTACAGTAAATAAAAGTCTCAAGTTTTGCATTTTTAGTTTGGGTTTTTTAATGTTTTAACATAGCTAAGTGTAGACTGTGAGTAATATAGACCAAGTCCTTTGAAAATTGCCTTGCTGAGTGGTGCGAGTGTACTTCTGGACTGTCATGGTTCATAAATTCTATGTGGCTGATGAATTACACAGTAGATAACTACCACATACTTTGTATTTCCTGTTGTGGATAGAGAAACTTCCTGATCTCTCTGTGGTAGAGAGGGACAAATAATTTATTGGCTTTTCTCACTTCTGAGTTTTGCAGGCAAAGGACCAAAAATACCTCTTGCTGTATGACAGGAAACCCAGACTTTTTCCTAAGTCTGTTATTCAACCATCTGGGAAATGATGTTTGCTCTCCCATAGAAAAAAGAAATGCTATTTAATTTCAATGCAGTTGAACAAACTTGAAAGTCAGGTTTTTCATGTATAAATGTCATTATAAGAAGCATCTCTCCTGTGCTGTGACTGGGAAGTAGGCTTGTCCTTCATGCCTTCCAAAGGCTCTTATCCCAGTTGAAATTATGGAATACTGTAGATTTACTAGCCTTAGCCACAGCCAAGAGTATCTTGGGACACCTGGGTACCTGAGGCACTGCCCCTGCATCCATTGCTCTCATGCTGCTCTCTCAGAGAACTCTGCTTAGGCTCACAGGGTCGTCTCCAGGTCCTCTTCCCACATTTCATGGGACAGAGAACTCCTTGTGAAGCTGGGTTCCTCTCCTGCTACTGTTGAAACTTCTCTTTGTCCCTGTGATCTTCCAACACACCTCAGAACACCTGGCTTTTGTTTTAGTCTTCCTATTTCTCTAAGGATGAGAAACTTGCAGGTTATTGGAATTCTAAACACAAAAGTGTTGGAATGGACATGGTAAGAATGTGTTTTGAAGGATGTTTTGCAAGTAAACTGAATAATGAGAAGAATATCTTTGAAGTAGTTAAATTTCTTTGTGGTGAGTACTGGCCTTTGGTTACAGGTATCTGAACAGGTGCACAGAAGTGAGCTTTGAACTGGGTTGACTGTTTTTTTCTGTATTTTGGAAAGGATATGCAAACAAACCAGTGCTCTTAAGCTGTTTGAGGTAACACTGAAGATAGACTAGAAAACAAGTAGAACATAAACCTAGTTGTCCATATGCATTATGCTTTACACATACATCAGAAGTTTAAGTTTCCTAAACAGTAATTTTCTTTACAATGGTATATTTTTGCAGTCTGAGTTGGATGGAGTATGCCTGTATCTGTATAGTTTATATCTCTATATATAATTGCCTCAAGACCAAGTAGTGCAAGGATAGTTTGGGGCCTCATAGCAATGACAGGAATAATAAACCACAGGACAATTTTCAGGCTTAGCAGAAACTGGAGAGAGCTCAGAACAGCAGGTATTGCCAGCAGCCCTGCTTGACTGGGTAGCTAGGAATGATGGACAGATTTATCACAGGTGAGTTCATAAAGGTCTCTGATTCCAACAGCAGAACAAATATATTGGTTGTAGGTGCTATATTTCAGAGGCATAAAGTCAAAGGAAGGCTATGTTCCCAGAAGGGATTAGAGAGTCATAATGTCATATGTGCAGAGTGACTGTCATTTGCAAACAGACTAGGGATGTGTCTTACTAATGGGCATAGACTGAGCAAAACACTGCTGCAGAAAACATGTGAACCACAGCTGATCATGTTATCAGTTTCAGTGATCATTAGAGCTGAAGGAAAAACAGAAAATAAAACAAAACTAAACAACACAACTAAAAAAAAAAAACCAGGTATGTTTGGAGAAGGCATGTGCACGTTTAATTCCATTAATTTGAGATTAAGTGAGAAGGAACCTTTGGGGTAGTGTCTTAGGGGAAAACCTTTCTCATGCGTTTGTTTGGATTGGATTACTTGAGAATATAAACTGTACTTTTAAAGCAATAGGAAACAGTAATTTTTAAACTCTGAATTGCAGTGCCACTCTTTATTTTAGAATATCAGATTTTACTGGTTAGTATCTTTACTACCCAAGAGCTGATGCTGATATGTAGAAGTCTAATTATTAGCCATTACAAAGGTATGAGTTATTTGAACCAGCCAATTACAAGGAAATAACATTTTTCCATGCCAAGAGCCCTGAAAAGAAACTACACAACAGGAGCATACATACTTAGTCATGCCAAGTCATTGTGCATTCCTACCTCCTCTCTGATAAATGGCTGGGAGGAATAAACAAGCTAAGAATAAAAGAACAGGGCAACTGTCATTACAAAGAATAGAAGAGCGCGGCAAATGTCTACAATACATCTTCCTGATTCTTGTCCAGTTTTTACTGGTAGTTTCCAAGGAATTTCAGAGCCACCTGTGATTTCTCCACTGTTATGTTGCCATTAATGGATTGGTTTTTGCTATTATGTCCACTGTCTTCTTGTACTTGTGTAAATTTTTACTATAACTATATCCTTGTCAAGGAATTCTATGACCTGTCTCCAGTTTAAGAAGTAGCTGACTGGTCTGTGAAGACAGATGCTTACTAGAGGTGTCCATTTTATGGAAAGTTTGAAAACCACACAAATTCAATGGAAAAATGTTGTCTTCTGCATGGTGTTGACATACATTTTATGTCCAATATTGTGTCTACGTGACACATTTAAGCATATTGATTTACAACTCTTACTTAAATAGAGTGGAAAAGGAGCGAGAGAGTAGAAATAAAAAAAAATTTCTTGGGATATACTGATTAATCCTACTGAAATCTGGGGTATGTCAGCCTGTTCAAATCAGTGTGATGGCTGTGATTATCAGGAATCACACCTTTGAACTGGTGTGTTGTGACTTGGGAGTCAGTAGCTTTGAGGAGTTTGTTATGGGAGCTGTGACAGTAAATTGGTGCTATGGACAGGACACTGTAAGGGACTGAACAGCCCCGTAGAATTTTTTATCTGGGATGTGCTCAGCTTTCTCCATCCCTGAATGGGAGGTAAGATGGATTTGGAACATGCAGGAATAGGACATGCTAACCCTTGAACTCTTTCACTTTGTGGACAATACTTGCCTTATCCTTGTCTTCTTAAGTAAAATGTGCCTTATGTGTCATGCTAATGCAGTCTGAAAGAATAAAAAGATTTATGACCCTTTATGAAAATGTTTAGATAAAGTGCAAAATGAAAGAGAAAAATTTCTACAAAATCTGTCTGCCATTTGACAAAGACTTTCACAAGTTCTGGTTGACTTTGTACAAGAACATTCAAAAAATTTGGTTGTCTCCTTGCAGAAAAGTTCAGATGGGGAGCAAAATGAAAGGGTGAAATTGGCAACTCTGCTGCACATAGGAAGAGGCCTTGTCTGACAGCTGCACTTTGTGCCCTGTATGGCTGCGGCGTGGGAGAAATTACTGAGGGCACTGTTGGATGCTGGGATAGGAATGAGATGTTGGTTTTGGGAAGATTCTTTTGTTATTGTACCATGACTGAATTGTTTTAAGGATTGAAATGATGAAGTCTGCTGTGGAAAATCTGGGACTGAGCCAGTGAGGAAACCTAGTGAGATTATCTGAGTGTGGGGTGTGCAATTGCAAAGGGGCCTTGATCCCAGCTCAGGTGGTGCAGGTGTGGCTGCCAGAGTGGCTGCTGGATGGCTGGGAAGGGAAATGTCCTTAACAACTGTACAATAAAACATCCAAGTTCCCTGGTATGTGGTCTGATGTCTTTGAACAACGGGAATATCTCTTGTCCCCTTGATGGGTTGTGGCACTGCTTCTTGCTTTGTAGAACTAATCTATTTTGTTGTTCACTGTTTTCCCTAATGGATGTGATTCATGTCACCAACTTGAGGCAGATCTGGAGTGAATTTTGAGAATGAAGGGTGGATCTTGACACGTTTTTTAAACATAGCTTCTTCTGGCATTGCATAACATCCATTTCTTCTGGTGCTCAGAGACCTGCAGGAGTGTGAAGGGCAAACAAGGATCCATCTTTTGTGTTTGTGTAGAAGTAAATTCAAACAAGCCTCTTAGGTTTTCATCACCCTCACCCCTTATTTTTAAATGAGGAAAAATATCTCTCCTGTCAGGTTAATAATGACCGGGATTCCTCTGATTTCTTTGCTCTGTGCAGCAGCAGCAGCATATCATACCATTGAAATCATCACTGAAGCCATGATTATGGATAGTGCAGGCAGCTGTGTTTGACACAAGTCTAAACTAATTAGGAAAGCACTCCTCTTATGTTGTCCTGTTATGGTGAGAGAATTCACCTTGATTTTTTAGTAGTCTCTCTAGTTTTGTGAAACAGGTGGTATTTTATTGTGGTTATAAAATCATAACTTAAAGCTGAAATGTCCTCAATTTTTTTTTCCCGTGTATGTAATGAACCATACCTGAAAATATACACAGATGTAAATATCTGAAGATTTCTCTGCTACAAAAGCAGATTGTCAATTCAAAATGTGGATGGACTGCTAAGTACTGCATGTCTAATAATATTTAAAAAGCCTCTTTAAACAGTTCTGTGTCATTCAACAAGAGCACTTCTATGAGAGTGTTATTTTAGGAGAA
Source organism: Zonotrichia leucophrys gambelii (assembly GCF_028769735.1). Taxonomy (NCBI): domain Eukaryota; kingdom Metazoa; phylum Chordata; class Aves; order Passeriformes; family Passerellidae; genus Zonotrichia; species Zonotrichia leucophrys. Next base: position 86,204,502 of record NC_088171.1, on the reverse strand, counting down.
ATTACTTGAAAACATGCTGAAATATTCATTGGAACTGTATACTTAGTATTGCTCTAGGAATTCACATTCAACTCCGCAACTTGTTTTATTCTGCACATTTGAAGTAACTTTATGGTGGTCTTTTCTTCCCTGTGAATCTATTGTGAATGCATGTGTATGGTGTCTTGTTTAATATATTAGAAATTCTGCTTTTTCATGAGGTCTCCTCATAAAGAGTTAAGGTAGTGCTGTCATGTTAATGTGAATGCCTTCAGTTGAGCCTAAGAGCGTAGTGCAAGATAATATGAACCCTCAGAAATTTCCAAGTTGTTTTTGTACCCATACTAAGGCAGCAAGTAATAAGAAATTAATATGATCTCCCTTGGTATTTCAGCGTGTTTCTCTTTAGGTATCTCAAAGCCCTGTAAAAGACCTGTGATGCACTGGTCTAGATGAAGTTTAAGGTCCCTCCCATCCCAAACTGTTCTATGTTTCTATGAGGTATTTTTACTTGGGAACAAATGACCAAAACATATTCCTTTACAGACACGACAAAATTTTGTTCTTTTTCTTTCTTGGGATGTGTGTGAAATGAGGAAAAATCCTAGTCCTACTATATTCTTTTACACAAACACTCTTCTCTCTTGCAAATAGTTTTTAGTTGTTGTCTCAAAAGGTGTTCTACTCAGAAATCACTTGGAATGCAATTTGAACCATATATTTTCAAGTGAATAAACGGCATATAGTTCATGCTTTTATATCTACTATTTAGATGATTAAATTGAGCTATGTGTCTTCTCTATGCACAGCTGATAGAAACTGTCATCTCTTTCACAGATGACAGTTTCAGAGCAGAAGAGTAATGTGCTTCAGCTGTGTGTGTTTTCTGCATGGTTCTGCATTTTTCCCTTTTTTTGGTTGTTGCTTCTGTTTTGTTTTTCTAAACTTATCTTTCTGTCTTACTCTAAAATTATTTGTAGAAAGATTTTTTTTGCCCTTTATCCAGGACAAAAAATTATGCTTTTCCACTGTCCCCAGGTCAATGCTTGGTATTTTCGGTGCAGTAAGAAGTGGAACGAAGTGTTTTCTTCAAATCACTTTTCCTTAGTTTTGGAAGTGGTTTATATGGGGTTTTAGAATTCTCTTCACTTCCAGAGATTTGTTCTTACTGCTGTAAAGGGTCATGAAGAAGCAGATGAGCAGATAACTGATGGGTTTGTGATCTGCAGTCACTTGAAGAGCTGCACTTCCTAGCCCTGTGTTATGGTTCTAGAGAGAGGGATCCCCTCTCCCAGTGCAGCTGTCAGATCACACAGTGCATGTTCCAGGTAATATTTCAGAAAATATTAACTCTTCTAATTTTAGCTCAGGTCATCCTAGATCCAAATTTCAAGGGCAGAAAATGGCCATCAATGTAAAATCACAGTCATCTGACACTATTTGGTGAAATGATTAGCTAGATTGCTCTGGATTATAAAAGGTGAACAGCATTGCTTCATGTTGAGATAAAAAGTACAAGCTGCACTATGGGTCTTGGAGTTTGTTGTTGCTGACAGAATGGGCAGTTGAAGCTGCTATTGTGAGTGCTCAGAGTTTGTTGTGTTCTTAAACTGTCAAAGCATTTATTGTGTTGGGAGTGTTGAACTAGAAAATGTCTTGTTTTCTGTCAGGTGTGCTGCTACTATTTCTCTAATATGAGAGCCTCTCACTTTGTTTTCAAGATAATTTACAGACCTGCACGTGCACAAGACCACAGGATTCCAGGAGGAATTAAAATCCTCTAGCTGATATTCCTGGCTTTGCTCTGAGGCAGTAGCTGATAAAAAAAAAAAAAAAAAAATTACTTAGAGTCATTAGACTTATGCTTAGAGTTATAGCCCTTCAAAATACTGTGGTTGTGAATAATTAACATGCAAGTTAAGTGGAAATTTATTAGAAATATTTCAGAACTCAATGGATGTGGAGAACAAGGGCTCTGAATGAAGAGCTACTCTGTTCAGTGGAGTTCCTCTGGTGATCAAAGGCATTACCAACCTAATTAAGGCTGGGGCTGGAAACCCAGAGCTCTGCATTCCCATGGGTTTTTCTGGGGTGGAAGGTTGCTCTGTTTCCTCAGGACTTTTCAGGATATAGGAGAAAATTCTTACAAAAGATCATAATTTTATGAAAAAAGAGACACAGGGGAGTAACCTGATGTTCAGGGTGTGAAGCTGATATGTCTGTATGTGGTCGTGTAACAGTGATAAGGGCAAGATGTGCACCAGCACCTCTTTGCCAGAAGAATATGCCTAACCAAATTGCCTTTTCCAAGTCCAGGACTTCTCTTAATTCCAAAGCTAATGCAGTGGGCTTATCTAGAACACTTATTTCAGGAACACAAAAATATTAGCATAGATGGAAGATGTGAATGTGACATGTTCATTTTAATACATGTTGAACTGCATGTCCAGTAATACAGGATGATTGTGAAGCTCTTCAGAGAAGTAATAAAGGCAGTAGAGGGATCTCTGAGGGGGACATGAAGGACAACAAGATAAAGTTACTTAAGATGGAGAAGACTCAACATTCAAATCAGGTAAAAGCAAGACAGATGACTTTGTTATATAGCACTGCATAGGAAATGGAAGACTGTGATCCTACTAATCTGGAGACAGCAACATTTATTTAGAACAGACGAAAAATAAAATGTTCGAAGTCATGTCAGTTGTCCTTGTGGAAACACTGATCTATCTAAATGGCATTACATTATTTAATACTGGAAAATGAACTAAATTCCCACAACAGGAATATGTTTATATTCCATAGGTTAGAATTTCAGAAGTTCTGTCAAACTTTATTTTCATCTGAAACTGAAGTTAAGAAATATTTCATTACCTTAGGATTTTGACAGCTCAACACTCTTGAGATCTGCTTACATTGAAAATACTTAATGTTTTGAGTTTGTATGTGTGTAGTTATGTTGCCTGCAGTGCTTTACTATCATCATCTGCTGTGGTTGATGTAAGAAGGTTAAGATAATTCTAAAAGTATTTTCACCGGGAAGAAAAACTCAGTAACAGAAGAGCCTTTCAATAAGCTTTGAGAAGTGCAACAAGTATCAGTGTCTCAAAACTGAAGCTGGAAAAAAAAAAAAAAAACCAGGCAAAACCCAAATAAACCACACTAAGTATAATGTTTTGACATCTTTCACACACTCATTGAAGTGAATTCCATATTTGGTGTACTTAGTGGCAAGGGATAATATTTTTGCACTTTTTTTACTGTGCTGTGTCTTCTGCTTGCTCTCCACTAAGATGATGTTGACTCATTTCTGTACAATCCTGAACAATTCCATTTACATTAAATTCCAAACTAAACCTCATGTTTTTATTTGCTACTTGTGGTTTTAGGGAGTCTCACTGTTACTAGTTGTTCCTTTTTTCTAAGCAAGTTAACAGCAGCCCTGTGGTTTCAATTTATTTTTCTTTTTAACAAGAATATCAGAATTTAATGAACTTGGGAAGAATACAAGCAGGACTAAAACAACTGAATAGATTTGTGAGCTTTACTACAAGTGAGGAGTCTGACTTGGTAGTTTAGTTAACTGAGAAACAACCAAACCTACCCTTTTTGAAGACCAAGGTTTTAGGCTCACTTCTTTTTCCCTTTTCTTTTGGTTTGCTCTGAGCTGTTGCTTCACGTTTCCCCCCAATTGTTACCAAGTAACAGCCAGCAAATTGGTCTTGTCTTTAACAGGAGAATGCTTGGGTATTGTTTGACTGAAGATACTTCTTGCTACTTGACTCCCTTGAAGAGATCAGTAATGTCTACTTATTTCTTTTAGGAGTTTCAAGTATGCTGGAAAGACTTTTGCTTCACTGTGCCGGTGGCTTCTTTAATAAACCATTAACCTGGGTTGCAATGAGCCTTTTCTCAGATCATCATGCAGTAGGGCATTCAGTTTCTAGAGACTGCTTTGAAGGTTTCTTTTTTGCTTGTGGATTTTTTATTTATTAAATTAAATTAGCTGTTCTTCCTCATTGATTCTTCACACTGACACAAACTCTGGGCTCTACTGCATCTACAACATTCAGTGTGGATGTGTGGTGAAGTGGTATAATGTTCTTTTTAATCTTTGCTTTCTTTACTTTTCCAGTGAGGGTCATGATCCCAGTGTTCCAAATCCTTAAACATAAAACCCCCAAACATATATTCCCACTGTTGTACATAGTTTTATTTTCCTGAAGAAGTTTCAGTACAGAGGTTTCTGCTGTAACCCAAGGGGTATTGAAAAACCTTCCTTAAAGCAACAATTACCACATTGTTAGAAGTCCTAGTCTTTTACCTGCCCATCAACCCTTTTTACCCACAAAGCCTTTGAAGTTCAGGTATCTTAGTTTGATGTGCCAGGAAACTATGCCAACTTCTAAAATGAATTTTAGAAGCTCTTTCTACAGTAACTTGTTCAACTGTAGTATTCAGCACCAGTATATCCTACTTTGAATAATCACTGTGGTGATCTTGTGAACAGATTGACAGGGCCACACAGGCCTGTAGGCTAGAGGGACCAAGACCGTGCCTGGAAAGTGGTAATCCATCAGTTCAATAGTCACAAATGGGATTACATCTCAATGAATGCTGTAGAAATGATAAAACCTGTAGCATCTTAGGAAACTTTTTCCACTTTCATCAAAATATCTTTATCTTTGAAGGAGACTTAGTCTGCTTCAATAAACTGCATTTAATTTTGCAGTTTGTGTGTACTCAGACATGTGCTCACAAATATATACTCTCTGAAGAATATCTAGTGGGTTATACCAGGTAAAAGTCCAGACCAGGACAAAATTAGTGACTAGAGTGATGCTTTCATGGGCAGGTCTGTTTCAGACATGTTTTTCTTAAGAACAGTAAGCTATGTGTGCTGCCTTTACCTCTGAAAGAATGAGTGAACTCTGCGTTACTGAGTGGTATCTTTGCCACTGCTCCGAATGCTTTGACAGGAAGATCTAAGTTTTGACTAAGCTTGACCGATCTTTCACTCTTATATAAAAAAATATTTCTTTCCTTATCTATCTTTTTGATACTTAGTTGTCTCAGACTATTTAAGCAATGTGTCTCCGCTGGTTGTGGCTGGGATAAAGTTAATTTCTTTGGAGCAGTTTGTATGTTGCTATGTTTTGGATGTGGTTACACAGTCTTTTCTGTATCTCAAACCGTCCCACCAGCCATGGAGGAGGCTGGGAATGCAGAAAAAGCTGGGAGAGGACACAACCAGGACAGAGACCCCAAACGACCTGTATTATATAATGTTGTTATCAGGTGGCACAAGTTGAAGAAGGAAAATGGGAAAATTAGGAGGAGGGGGTGACTTTGGGAGTGATGGTGTTTGTATTCCCAAGTTGCTGTTAAATGTGATGGAGCCTGGCTCTTTGGGGAATGGCTGAACAGCTGCCTGACCTTGGGAAGGGGTGAACAAATGACTTGTTTTGCATTGCTTGCATACATGGTTTGTTTGTACCTTTTAAACCATCTTGATCTGAACCCATGTCTTCCTGCATTTTTATCTTTCTGATTCTCTCTGTCATCCCATAGTGAGGGAGTTAGCAAGGGTGGTGTTTTGCTGCCTGCTGGGGTTAAACTGTGACAGAGGCAAATTCTTTAAATGAGTGGGTCTGTTCTGCACTGCCAGTGCCTTAAATACTTTTTCCTGTGGACTTCATCCAGCAAAGCCAACCAGGACCCCAAAATGAGCCAACGGATTCTTGAGGGTTTCACCTTCTTCTCCACTGAAAATTCCTTTCAAGAGAGCAAGTGATAAGGTCTAGCACAAGTATTTTTATTTTTCAGCCTTTATTCTAATACAGTGGATGTAGTATACCCCAGTATATGCACATGTAGCATATGCATGGAAATCAGAGTAGAATTTTTGCGTGTGGACTTAACAGTGTCTGTGTTAGAGCATACATGCAATAATGTGACTGTTTTCTTACTGCCCTTCATATCAGTTTCATAGGCAGAACAGCTGTATATTGTCTGCTGACATTTTAATGGGAAGTTATATTGAATGACTGTGGGAACTATGTTATGACGTCGTATTACTTCTGAAAGTGCTGCTATTACTTATGTCAAGGTAGCTTACTTTGTAGTCTGTACATATTGCCTAGTGGCTAAAAAACTAATGATTTAAAGATAATTTTATGTTTTAAAAGAGGCTTCTGTGGATACGTTTTATGTTTTGTAAGAGACTTCTACTTCTGAATGTGGTAGGATGCAATTAGTTGTAGAACATGGTTTGTAGCTACCCATTTACAAATAACAGGCTAAATATAAAGTGTTCTAGCTACTGCTGATGCTAGTTCTGGAAGATGCTCAGTAGGCAGCCTGCAACTTTTTTATTAGAAAACCCTTAATCTTTGATCTGCTAAACTTTGTGTCTTCAGAATAACAGCACAAAAAACATTCATCAGGCATTGCATTAAGACCAGATGATGATTTTTGTTCTTACTTTTGTCCCCATCTGTACCAAACCCTGCTTTCAACTCTTGGGAGCCTGAGAGTATTTCACCTGTGTAGGGGAAAAAAAAAGGTCCCACAAAATCCCCATGCTATCATCAGATGTTTATGCAAGTTAGTGAGCACCTTCTGGTTGGGTTCAATCCAAGGTGCAGAATTAGCTTTTGATGTGTTTGATAATACCTAGGAAGGGAAAGAAGGTGGCAAATCTCATCCAGTGTGAGTATGAAAAATAAGGCATAAGAATTTGGCGCACACATATGTGCATGTTCTTCAGGTTCACGGCTGGAAAATTGTAAACTTGGTAATGACATTTGCTTGAGAGATGGATCTGAGGTCTGTAGGTAGATTGTGATGACATCTCTTAGTTTTTTTGGGGCACAAGAGGTGGAACTGAGTTTTGGCTCAGCACAATGTGAGTGCTGAGCGCTGCTCTGTCCCCCAAAGCACATTGGTATGGCTGAAAAGAGGTGGTGACATTGCTACTCCCCCTTCTGCTTGAAGTTCTCTAGCAGTATCTTGAAAGTCCATCTGGCTGTAGAGATGGGCAGAACTCACAGGTATTACTTGGTCACTAGTTTACCCCATCCTTTCCTATTCTGTCTTCTTCCCCTAGAGGAGTAAGTTTTCCTCTAGGACTCCAAAGGCTGAAATTCTACTTTCATGACTTTATAACTTGTGTAGTAAAAGTTTTGAAGGCTTAGCCTGGAAATGTCACTTTTCTGCTTGAGAAACCTTGTTTTTGGAATATCCAATTTTGGTGTGTAGTAGGAGGATTTATGCTTGCTGACAGAGGTAACTGCTGAGGCATGGCAAAACACATTTACTTAAAATTTCAGCATTTTTTTCCAGGTAAAGAAAAGAAACAGTATGAGTAAATGAAGTGAGGAATGTTTATGAATTAGATGTGATATAAAGAAATTAATTTCTTACTCAGCAGCCTGAGTTGCTGGAAATGTTGCTGTATTAGAACTGAATGTCATGGATGCCCTTGTCAATATTAAATCTTTGGCATAAACACTATTTCTTCCATATATGCCAGGAACATGGTGTACTCTGCAACAGGAATTGAACTAATATGTAAGCAAGCATGGTCTCTAAAGATTGCATGTGGTAGCTTAGGCTATTCTTATTAAAGGGAATTAAGCAAATAACTGTTATCTTCTTCTAGAATTTTAAGTGTGAACTAATATTTTCTTATAAATTTGCCTTCTGCTTCATGAATACTTATTCTGTCTTTGCCACACATCTGTAATATATTGATTCTATTATTGTATTTTTCCTGGTTAACTCAAACAGCTTCAACATTTCAGTCTTAACCAGCCTTCTTACAGGGGAAAGTCCTGGAAAGGTTATGGACAATGTTGTCCAGCTCTAGCAGGTTATTTTTTGGATGGAGCATCGTCACTTCTTTAGTGCTTATATGAAGTCTGGGTGTACCACCATTGCAACAGCAATGTCATTTGGTACTTTTTAGAAGTCCTTAATATTGCAAGTGAATCAATAATAGCAGTTTTCTTGCTGTCCTTGGGAGGGATTTGGACAATGGGGTTCAAAATAAAGAGATTAATGGTGAAGTTTAGCTGGTCCTCTAAACTATTTGTTGCTTAAAATTGCAAGTGAAGGATGAAGTAAATTTTCAGTGGGAGACTTAAAATGTTTTCCATCAGAAGGAAAAAATCCTTTACTGTTTCATCCTATTGTGTCTAAATGTAACAAAATGGATATTTGATTGCTTCAGCTCGGTTTTCTGTTCATTAGGTTTGTTTTTTTTTTTTAAATAAAATTATAAGCAATAAAAATGTAATACCACTTATCCCACTTATCACAACATTTTTTTTTCCTCAAACTTGTTTCTGTGTATTCTCAGTTTGAGTTCCCATTCCCCAAATTCAGCATTACTGTTCAAATTGTTGGTCCTGTTTCATGGGATCAATAACTCATTATTCTTCTCTTTTTAGTGTACCTATGTCTTGCTGAGAGATCAATTTTTCAAATATGAAATCTGAGAAGCAATGATCATTGGTGTGTTAAATATGTCAGGTTGGTGGGAAAGATTTTGAGAAGAAAAAGATAATTTCTAGTGTGTGAATATGCTTGGACAGAGCCATTCCTGAAGGATTAAAGTAGAATGTATTTATTAGTCTGATCTGATTAGTTATGATCAAGCATAAGAAATCTTCTGATATCCTATTGTTTTTATTTTGAAGTGGATCATATTGTAACTTGATTGTGGAGGCAAAGAAGGGCTCCTGAAGCTCATTCTTCAGGAGTTAACAAGACTGTCTCAAGTTTCCTTACTTATTGCTACAATACATTGGTGCTGTCTTGCATTTATGCTAATTTCTTCATGAGATGATGCGTGAACACTTAAACCCAAATTGGAAAATCTTCATTGAAATAATAGCTTGACTCAGGAAGGAGAGGTGGGATAATAAGCCAATCTAAGAAAATTTATATTTAACTGCCAGCTCTGTAGCTAAGTTTTTTGTAACATGTAGAACTATGTTTTTCAGCTTCTTCTAATTTGTGACGCCTTATGTACTTTTTCTTTTATGAGTGTGATTAAGTTGATGTGTCTGAATGCGGTTTTTTGGTATATAACACTCTCTAAATTCACCCTGAATGGATGTACCCTGGGGAGTGGTCAAGGGAGAAGGAGTGTTGTGAAAGCACATAGTTGCAGTTGTGATTTACAGTCCTCAGTAAGTACAAGCCCCATGGTCTTGGGGAAATAAAGTCATGTATGGCTGATCAGTTTTTAAAAGAAAGCAAATGAACATGAAAGATAAAAACCAGGATATTATTAAGTTGGGCTTTAAAAATAGTTAAATGTGTGTTCCATATTTGAGATTAGAGGCGGCAGTAGTGGTTTACCTGTTATTCTAGTGATGATCTTGCTACCCTTTTGGGAAGGATCAGCACTTATTCATAAGGTTGTGTGGGTAAACCAGAGATAGAACGAAGATAACTTGTAGTTAGTGTTCGTGAATTTTAGCTTTTTTTTCAGACTCAGTTGTATTCATAGGCATAACCATTGGAGATGTTTCAGTCAATTGGCAAAATTATTTAAATAAAAATCTTCCTTTTTTTTCCCTCCTGTTTTCCACATTGTTATTATGTGCCATTATTTCTTTGACTTTTGTAGGAGGAAAATGCAATATTTAAGCAAGGTGTCTCTATGAAAATCTTGGATATGTTTCTTGCCTTCTGAATGTGGTATGAAATAGTTGACTGGCACTTCAGTTTCCTTACTCTGTTCTACCACCGCCAAAGACCAAATCTTGTCCTGTTTTCTTACTAGAAAGAATAGTTTGTCTTAGGACTTTAACCTACAAGATTTACCTTAAGGCTGTAAAACACTTGAGGGTTAATTAGAAACAGTATCTTTGGTCACTGGTCCTTTGAGATGTACTTGTCATTGAATATGCAACATTTTTATTTAAAGTTGGGAAGTTTTGTTTTTTGTTGTTTACTGCCTAGGCTGTACCCCCTTAAGCCAGTTAAATTATTATCTTTTGTGTGTATTTCCAAGTTGTAGGGTGTATTCTATATCTTCTGTATAGTTTAGCTGAGAAGGTGCTTTAAAGGACTGGCTTGTATGACATTTTACAACCAATCACTGTTTCTTTGTTTTGTGAAGACAGATTGGGATGAATTGAATCATTTCACTCAGTGAAATGTCATGGTACAGATAGTCTTTCTAACGGCTATGCCTTGATTTCAGTGTGTTCAGTTACTGGTAGATAGCTCCAACAAAATATGGACGAGTCAATATTGTGCTCTGGTTTAGTTAATGTTGGGGATATTCTTTTGTGATTCTCTGTGCTATTTTTGTTCTTATGCTGTCATTTTGTCTCTTGCAGAAAAGAGGAATGCTGTACTATCCAACTAATGAGAATGAACAGACATTAGTTCTAAAAATTCATAAGACTTTTGGGATTTCCAAGTGTTGTTTTTACACAACTTGCTATTACAGTGCTCCTAAATAACAACAGACAAACAGCTCTGTGAATTACAAAATAAAAAGGCCAGGCAATAATTTGTTGCTTGGAACTCTGTTCCAAGGTCCACAGCTTTGTTGGATGGCTTGCATTGACTCTTCCAAGCAGCTGAAACTCAGTTGTCTTCTGCAAGGACAGGCATTAAAAAATCTGAAGGGAAAGTGGCTGTTTACTCATAAAATGTATTCTGGCAATGCATCCAGGCAATGTTTTTTTCCATTCACCAGTGCTTCTCTAGTCACTTGTATCCATGGATTTTTATTTTTTTTAAACGGCAGCTGCTTGTATTGTACCAGAGCCGCCAAAAGTCTCAGTCAAACACTCCAGTGTAACACAGAAATTTCAAGAAAATTTATTCAGAAGTGCTGTAACATATTTCAACCTACAATCTGAACATCTTTGTATCTTTGCATTAGTCCATCACTGAATATATATAGGATATTTAATCTGTGAGTGTGTTGGACATTGTAGGTTTCAGACAGCTTCTTCTCTCCCTGTTTTACATGATCTCTACTTACCTCAAATATTTCAACCCATAAATATGAGTCTGCATCCTGTTTAATCATCATAAAGTTTGCCATCTTGAACAGTCTTCCAAAAGATCAAAAATCATTTGGATTGGTAACTCTGCTCCTAGAAAGGGAGAGTAAATCAGTTTTCCCTTTTAAATTTTCTTTGTATCTGAGAGCTGGGGGCCATAAGTAATAAGTGAACTAGGGAGAACAATGGTTGTTAGAGTGGAGAGGACAAAGAAATTGGTGCCTTTCTTTGGGGAAAGCTTGTTGTGGAGTTGTCTGTGGGAAGCGCTGTTCTCTATCACTTTGCAGTATTGGTATCAGTATGGTGTTGGAAAAAATCTCTCCTCAAGGTAATAATTGACTGCAAGTATGGCACTGCTCCAACTACCCCTGTGACAGGCACAGCAAATAAATTGTATCTCCTTGTCAGTGTCAGTAAGTGAACTCTTACGATGATGAGAGAATTTGACAAAAGAAAGATTTCTCCTTTTTCTCTGCAGGATGTAATTGTTTGAAAGAGATGTAAGCATTACCCCCTGCTGTAAAGCAGGCTACAGTTCAGATTAGGGTGAAGCTGGGAACCAAGGATAAAATACGTGTCACAGCATTTTCAGAGGGTGTAATTTGCTCTCCCAGCTCAACTGAGTCCCAGTGGCTGCCTCAGTGCCCTGCCCTGATATGCAGCAGGTGCAGCAAGTGCAGTTCTAAGCTCAGCTCGGGAAGAAACTCTCATACCAGGATGATTCATGATCATCCAGAACAAGTGAATAGAAATTCTGGAAAGAAATTTGATCATCCAGAACAAGTGAATAGAAATTCTGGAAAGAAATTTTCACTCTGCACAGCCCAAGAACAGTACTTGCTCTCTTTGGTATGTCTTGCATTGAGCATTTTAAATATAGCTGTCAAAGTAGAATGCATTTTAGGGTGCATTTTATGTATTCAACTTTAAAGTTCAATGAGTGCCTGGCAAACACAGAAATTGCAGCCTTCTCTGAAGGTTTTCCTTGAAATTTTATGATGCTTGCAGTAATGTGTACTTTTTCATAAAATTTGAAGACAAAAATGCATCCACCTTGCTTTTCTTTGGGTGTGGTAGTTTGATTGGTTTCTTGTTTTTATTTGGTCTTTTTTCCTTCCTCAATAAATAAAATAGTTTTGATGGTGGAAAAATCACAGACTCATAGAACAGCTTGGGTTAGAAGCGACATTAAATATCACTTAGTTCCAACCTCTCCTGTCATGGGCAAGAATGCCACCCACTAGAGCAAGTTACTCAGGGCCCTTTCCAACTTGTCCTTGAACACTTCTGGGCATGGGGCATCCACGGCTTCTCTTGGCAACCTATTCCAGTAACCATCACTGCCATTTGAGTGATGATTTTGAACTAAACTGGACTGCTCCTTGGGTAATATTAATTTTAAATCTTTGACTGTGTTGGCCCTGTGTTCCTAAGTTCATCTTGTGTTCTCTAACTACTTGTATGATTTTTTTAAAGTACTCTTTCCAGTGCTACAGCTGCATCTACAAACCCTTTAAAAAGCATTCAAGGCAGCCTTATAAATAACTTTAAATTACTGTATTCCATCACTTTTTTCTCCTGAGACATTATTCTGAGGAGTGCGGAAGTACTTCTTCCAGGTAGCTCTCCTGAGGGCCAGTCCTCTGTCAGGCTGATTTAGGCTGTTTGAACAATGGTTTTTCTGTGTTCCAGGGATTCTGTGTGTAGGCAAGCAGAAAATGCATGTGTATTCACTCTTTAAATTCACTAATTTACCTCTTAAGTGCTTAAACACACATGATGGCATTTTGCCATCTTAAAAAAACAGAGTAATTTTTCTCTACTTGGTAATGGGAAAACTCAAGGTTGTGAGCATTTTTTTCTCCTTTTGTAGTAGACTAGAATTATGTATTTAAATGTTATTTGTTTTAACCAATTTGTTTTGGAAGCTGGGCAAAGGCATGGTGAGAGGTGAAAACAAATCACAGGAGGGGATATCTAATATGCAAATATACTGAAGCCCACTATTTCTTAAGGACCAGAACAACACTGTGGTTATATGACCAAAATGTCTCTGAACATTTATTACTCTTCTACCAATAGTTGAGAAAAATCTTGCTAGATAATTTAGTTCACTGAGCACTTGAAAGCATAAGAACTCAGCTTACAATTTGTAACTTGATGATGTCTGGAGCCAAGAAAGCAAAGAGTGTTGACATTTTCCTTCCTTATCATTCTGTGATTTCCTATTTCCTGGAAAAGAATTTAGGCTCTTTGAGATACTTCTGAAGGGAAGTGTGTCAGTTTTCAAAAGGTGTGATAGCCCAGATCTTAAATATTTAAAAACCCAATGCCTCTGGAAATGAAAGTCCTTTTGGATAAAAGAAATGGATTATCAGGGAGTGTTATCAACATGCTCCATTTATTTTTAGAAAACATGATATTTGCTTCCAGCAACGTGCAGTTATGGGCTCAGTAGTAATAAATTGTTGCTACTATATATAAGAAGGTTATTTGGTTTAGTGACAAACAGATTTCATCAGATTCTTGCCTTTTGCTTTTGTCAGATCTGTGTTGTCCAAGGGGAAGGCATTGGGGATGCACTTGCCAGAACATGATTGCAGATGCTTTTGCAAATTAAGTTTTCACGAAGTAATGTAACAGCATGAATCTGCTCATAAAAGTACTGCAGAAAAAAGTCGAACTTTATTCAAGTATGTTTACCAATAAGGTATGTCATAAAAGATGATAATTTTGACTTTATATTGACATAAATCACTTACTGGTGAGCAGTACCTTTTTATGAAAGTGGCATCATAAGAGCAGGCAATAACCTATTGGAAAGGTCATTTGACAAACCAAGAACTTCAGGCATCTGTTTATTATTGACATTTTTCTTTTCTCTCTCAAACAGAAAACAATTTTCTTACTGTCACTCTGAAATCTCCATATAAATTATTGAGAGTAGCCACATACCTTGGCTTCAGGACCTGAAGGTATTCTTCCCCTTTCTGTCTGCAGTTTCCAGATCCTGGAAGGCTGATTATGTGCTCCCAGTTGGTGCACCCACACAATACAAACACAAATTTTTGTACAAAGATTAAAACAGACAGGAAAAAAGCACATTTGGGGACATCCCCAGAAAACATGAACAAATCTACTGGCCCCTCCTGAATCTTCTTTTTAGCTAAATCGCTTTAATGTGTGATCATGGAACACACATGCATTTTCATTCAGCTCATAAGACTGGCATTATTAATGGGGTTATTTGGGCACTGATGATCTTGGAAAAGATGCTGATCCCCCTCCCAAAAGATCTTCTACTTTCCTCTCAATTAGCAATGGAATTTTGGGCATTCCTTGCATTGCTTCCCCTTCAACCATGTGTGAAAGCCATCTATCTCTTAATGTGCTTTCAGGAACATGTCAGCAGCTTCATGTTATCCATCTATGTCCCTGAATTCCTTAGGTCGCCTCAAGTAGTTTCCTAGGTAGCTAGGTAACTAAGTTATTAAATTGGTTGGCTCATTTAGGTAACTTGAGAGAGAGACTAGTGTTCTGCCTCCAGCCTTAAAAAGTTTTTTCCCTTTCTTTATGTGCCCGCTTCATTGTATGATACTAAAAGGCTTTGGCTTAATTCTAGGCAGTTGTTGACGTACATGTCCCATGTGAGGCTATCTGATCTGTGCTTTAATGTACCATGTTGTGGTTTAGGAATGGTACCCTTAAATCCAGTGTTTCCACTTAGTGTCCCAAACTACACACTGCTCTCTTGTACCACCTCACTCCTGCCTTCTCCTTCCCACTGCAGGCGGATGGACTTGAAAATTGGAGGCTCAAAAGGTGAAGATTACAGGTTGATAGAAGAACACTTTACTGGAAACAGCGATGAGATAAGGAACAGTAACAGCCACAATATTAATAACGAAAATGTACAAAAGAGAGGGTAATTCACATGCAAAAATGCTCACCATGGACCCTGAGACAATGAACAATGGTAAACAGCCTTGCCACTACCCTGTGCTTCCAGGCATGAGGCATCCACAACTTCTCTGGGCAACCTGTTCCAGTGTCTCACCACTCTCAGACTAAAGAATTTTTTTCTGAGAACTGATCTAAACTTACTCTTTTTCCATATTGAAAACCAGGCCCCCTTGTCCTGTCACTACGTGCCTTTGTAAACAGTCCCTCTTCATCTTTCTTGTAGGATCCCTTTATGTACCTGAAGGCTGCAGTTAGGTCACTTAATTAGGTCACCTTTTCTTCTCCAGGCTGACCCCAATTCTCTCAGCCTTTCCTCATAGGACAGGTGCTTCATCCCTCTAAACAACTTGGTCACCTCCTCTGGACTTGGTCCAACAACACCATGTCTTTCCTGTGCTGGGGGACCCCAGAGCTGGATGCAGCACTGCAGGTGGGGTCTCACCAGAGCAGAAGAGGGGGGAAGAATCCCCTCCCTCCTCTGCTGCCCACACTGCTTTGGATGCAGCCCAGGACATATTTGTTTTCTGGGTTGTGAGTGCACATGGCTGGGTCACTTCCAGCCTCTCAACCATCAGCACCCCCAAACCCTTCTGGGCAGGGCTGTTAAACCCCCCCAGACTGTGTTGATATGGGGGTTGCACTGACATAAGTGCAACACCTTGAACTTGGTCTGGGTAAACCACATGAGATACCACATGACCCACTTTTTGAGCTTGTCTAGGTCGCTCTGGATGGCATGCCATCCTACAGGGGTGACAACCCTACCCTTCAGCTTCCCGTCATCTGCAGATTTTCTGGAGGTGTACTCAATCCCTTTGTCTACATTATTACTGAAGAGATTAAATAATATTGTTCTCAGCACAGACCCCTGAGGGGACACCATTTGTCACTCTTATCCATTGAGACTCTGAGCCTTTGATCACTACTGTCTGGACATGACTGCCCAGACACTTCCTTTTCCATCTAAAAGTCCATCCATCTAACTCATTTGTCTTTAGTTTAGGGAGAGGGATATTGTGAGGGACCATGTCAAATGCTTGACAGAAGTTCAGATTAATGACACCTGTCCCTCTTCCCTAGTCTGTGGATGTAGAAAGCCACTGGACTGGTCAGGCAGGACTTACTCTTGGTGAAGCTGTGCTGGCTTTTGGATAAAAGCATTGAAACTGTCTCTGGATCACATTTTTTGGTATAGTGTTCAATATTGTTACTTCAGGTTTACTTTATGGAGTCTAGATTTCAGGGGGACAACTATTTATTCTGGTGAGAAATCCAGGTCATTCTAAACCAAGTGTCATTTAGGCCCTAATATTGTTCTGTTTCATATATCACAAAGTACAACTAAGCAGAACATAAACTAGGAAAATTAGTGTCAGAGGAAATCAGGGAATTTTTGACACTTTTCTTTTGGTTGTGAAGAGAAGGCTGAGGAAGGAGGATTGAGAGAGAACAATTGGAGTAAATAGTCAAAAAATCAGTATTTTGTTTAAAAATAGTACATAATTATGTATTTATTCTAAAAATATGAAAAATCTACATGACATTTAGTAAGTAAGCAAATTTCTTTCAACAGATGTGAGGATGCTCTTCATCTTAATTGTGTAGCATTGTGTGATATTGCTTGGCATTCAATATCTTCCTGTAATTATTATTGAGATTTGTACTTCCTTGCTTGTTTAGACAAATTCTGTAGTTTATTTGTAAAACTTATGTTCCCAAGATCTTTTAATGGTCTTACATATTTTCATGTAAGTTTTCTGTACCATATGATAGAAACTGCTTCTGAAGATTGTTTTCCTTTTATTTTTATATTCTGGATTTTGAAAATCCCCTCTGATGTATTCCTTGGTCATATGAATATTGCACAAAATAGTGTGATGTAGAAATCTTAGCCTGATGAAGCATATGCCACTTCCTCAGATTTTAAAAAGAGCATTTATTTTTCAGTATGGCTATGCATTTCCACAGATATCTATTCAGCAGCAGATGCTTTCTGTCTCTCTCTATCATCTACTTCCCTAAACTCAAGTGTATGACACTACCAGAGAGATAAAATCTGTTTCAAATATCTTTTCAGCAGCAAAGAGGTAGGAGTCAAAACCTTCTCTGAGTTGCCTTTAATTTAGAGTTGTTTAACTACCTTTAGCTAGTTTTTGTTGAGGTTGGAGATAGAATAATTACACAAGTATTACCAATGAATATAAGTTAGATTTTACTCAGTTTCTAGCACAAATAGCTTCTTCAAAGGCCATTTCCTTTCAAATTATTGGTTTACAGAAAAACAACAATCACTGTTTTTTTCACTCTTAATGAGGTTAAAAAAATTGTGCACACATTTTGTCACTAATTATCTTTCTAGCACTTTAATTTTCAACACTTTAATTGCTTCAATTCAAATATAATAGTCCTCTTAAGGCTTTACTTCCACTCTGTGATCTTTTTCGAAATATTATTGACTTGGGAAAGTTGGGTACATGATATAATAATGAAAACTCTTTCAATATTAAATAAGTATATATGGTCAAACTTAGTACTCACTTCATCTAGCTTTGACAGTCTACTTCTAAGTAGTAAAATAAAACATGAAACTGTAGATTCACAGAAGAATAGTTTTGCTTGTTTTTCCTAATACGTAAGTACAAGTTAGTTTCGGCATTGATTAAATGGATTACCTAGAAATTCTAAACTATTTTTTTTAGGTACTCCTTATCTAAGTGCTTATGTTGCAGGAGGTTATGGACGATCCAGAAATAAAGAACATATGTTTTAGAGAAATATGTCACTTTTCCTAACATGAACAAGGCTTTATTTTTATAGGCTGGAGAAAATTTCTGCCGCTAGAGGGATAAATAATTAATTTTAATGGTTCTAAGAATATTTAGATGCAAGGATCCAGTACATAACCTCTAATCTCCATCAAGTCAATGCAAACTGACCACTAAAAGTGCCAAGTTCCTATGGGACAGAGATGAAATGCTGCAATATGAACATGCTATTTCATTCAGTGGGAAAATTTCAATCTTCCTTGTTCCAGAGGGACCACTCTACTTCTCAGCGGTCATGAATGTATAAAACATGGGAATATTCATATTCATTATTTAGGAAAAGAATGTTCATTGCATTATGGGGAAATCTGAGTTATATCCGTTTGTGGATCAAGATAGGCACATGCTTGATGAGTTTTTTCAGGACATATATTTTTGAGAGAGCAACCCATTAAAGCAACCTTACTGTAGTACTTCAGAACATAACTGTATTTGTGGAAATACAGGCATGAATAAGTTAAGATTTCCATTTACACTTTTAAGTAGGTGTGGTGGTGGGTTGCCCCTGGCTGGATGCCAGGTGCCTACCAAAGCTGCTTTCTCTCTCAGTTTCTCAGCAGGACAGGAGAGAGAAAATATAATCAAAGATCCATGGGTTGAGACAAGGACCAGGAGAGATCAATCACCTGTTACCATCATGAGCAAAACAGACTGGACTTGGGCAGATTAGTTTAATCTATTGCAAATCAAATTAGAGTAGGGTAATGAGAAATAAAATGCCTTCACCTCTTCTCTCTGCTCTTCTGGGCCAAGATTCACTCTTGATTTTCTCTACCTCCTCCATCTCAATCACTCAGAGGGACTGGGAATGGGGCCTGCGTTGATGCTTTGTTTCTGGGTCCCAATGGACAAGAAGCTGACCCCATAATGCTCCCTTGTAGCAAAGAAGGCCAGAATCAGGTCAGGGGAGGTGATCCCTCCCATCTCTTCAGCCTGAGAAGGCTCACGGGGAATTTATCATGTATGAGTACCTGATGGGAGAGACCAAAGATGGAGGCAGACTCTTTTCATCAATGCCAGTGACGGACAAGAGGCAATGGGAAAAAATTCACACATAGAAGTTTCAGCTGAGCACAAGAGAACACTGTTCTGCTGTGAGGGGAGCCAAGCAGAGTTACAGCTCGTGCAGAGAGGTTGTGGAGTCTCCATCTTGAACATACTCAGGAGTCAGCTGGACAAAGCTCTGGACAACATACCCAAGCTGACTCCCATTGAGCAGGAGGTTAGGACTGTATAATTTTGAGAGGTAACTTTCTAACCTCAGTGATTCAGTGATTTTGATATCCCTGATCATAGTATTCACAATTATTTTTATTTACTTTTTACTCTTAAATTGTATCATCTTAAAGTGCATCTTAAATTGTTCAATTAACACATGCATTTAAAAGTTAGTTTTTTTCCTTGTCGAGAAAGATGTTATTATTAAACAACAGAACTCATCTGGAATTTGCAAACCAATTTACAAGAGAAATGCTTATTCTTTTTTCTGTTACATCCAGAATTCTGAAAATGTAAATGATTTCTACACTCTTTTCTTTGCAGGACTTCAGTCCTACATTCAGAGATGTTTCATCTGCTAGAGTAAGGTGTCTAGAAAAATTAAGGTACATTTGTTCTCTGAATTTGTTACATTATTTACATGTCAAAATGCAGATTGGGTACCTACATGCAAAATACATGCATGTAACTTGAACACTTTTCTGGTTTTCATGCTTTCTTGCATGAAAAATAACAAAAAATTAATTAGATGATATTTCATATTCCTTCTTAAGAAGTAAAAACTTTAAGCAAAAAATTTACTAAGTGAAAAACAAAGATGGGGAGTTCATCTTATTTCTTGTCCATTCTGAAATCATAGGTTTAATTTATTGGGACAGATAGGATGAGCTAGACAAGTGGATTCCAGCCAAAATTTAGTTATTTTGGTTAATCCTATAGCTTTGCTATTTATGTATTTAGCATTTCAAAAGATCCTGGAGGCTTACACATATTCATTGTGTAGATTTGTGTCTAAGAGGTGATTCCAAGTTACCAGCACTAGCCACTTTGAAGGCAGATGTCATCAATAACCCCTTTGGTTCTTTAAGATATGTCATTCTCCTGCTACATGTGGGATTCAAAATCAATAGATATGGCCGCTTTGGAATATGTAATAGAGGTGCTGATGAAGTAGCCAAACTATAGGTGTAAGCTTTAAGAACAGCATCAGTTTAATCTGCCTCTAATCTGCCACTGAGGAAGATACAGAAGTTTTATTTTTCCTTTTTGAGTTCAGAGACTCTCAGATTTTCATGTCCTTGTTTCTAGCAGCCCACAAGTCTATGCAGGTGACTTCTAGTGGGTCAGCAAAAAAATACCTTTCACCATTGATTACTCAAAAAGCCAGATGGTAGTTTTCAAGGTGACAGATATTTTTAATGCTGAATAGAGAGTGGGTGTTCTTAGAGGAGAAACATAAATCACAGGAATACTATTGTTTAAAAAGGACTAAAAGAAACTAGAATATTTCTTGAGAAATTTATTGGTCAAGAAGGACCTGTTGGTCAAGCATTCACCTTATTTTCTAAGATTTAGCCTAATTAAAATGAACACTGAGCAATTAAAACTTTTCCAGTTGTGTTTTAGTTTTAGATCGCTATATTCTAGGTATGTGAGTCATAAGCAGTATTTCTTGGACCCAATTACCAATTAATTGGCAATAAAAGTAGCTACAGGGTGACAGAGAATTTCTGAGGGGACAGGAGGCTTTTCTGAAAAAATGAGCACCTAGTGAGAAACACATGAAGAATGTGGTACTTTATTACTGTTACTGCAGTTAATATTGATGCTTTAATTGGTTGTATTAATAGCTAAACTGTACGGCACTTATTTCAGGGTCTAATTTTACCTGCAGTTATAATGAATAAGAGAGTCCTTGAAAGTGGCTTTTTAGCTGAAGGCTTCAAAGTAGGCACCTTTATGCCATGTAAGTGGATCAACAGGACAATCACTGCGCAGAGCTTAGCTGGAGAGAAGGGACTTAATGCTATGTGAAATGAATTATTATACAATAGTGTTTGGCTGCTTTCTCTAAATGGAAATAGGTTTCTCAGTATTTGTATGGTTTAAGCAGATGATGAAACTAAATTTTGCATAGAGCTCATGCCTTTTCGGTAGTAAAATAAAAGCCAAAGAAAACAAAAGAAAAACAGAAGTGTATAGAAAAGCAAAGCCTCAGGGTAGTAGTACTTCGCTAGCAGATAATATACCAAATTTTTCACAAAAGTTTTGAAAGTAAAGTGTGTTTACCATTAACAAGGTACTTTTTTTCTTATTGTGTTGTATTTTCTTACTGTATAGACGCAATTGGCCAAAATTCATTAGCAGTAATTGTTGTGTACTTGGTTTTTTGATTGAAGTATGTAATGGCTTTCTGTTGATTTGTGAATATATAACTGTATAATGTGAATGAATTTAAGATTACCTTAGTTGGTTGGGGCGTGGTGCTAGGAATGCCAAGGTTGTGAGTTTGATCCCTGTGTAGGCCATTCACTTGAGTTGCACGTGATGATCCTTGTGGTGAGCCCTTCCAACTCAGAAGACTCTGAAAGTTGTTTTGGCATGATTATTCTCTGTACGTTTTATCTTTCAGGGTATTGTTTACATATTTGCAAAAGGCTTTTTTTGGTGGTTGTATTTTGCTTTTTTTTTTTGCAAAATGTCCTGCCCATCCAGATGCATGTGAATATGTGTGTATTGTATGTATGCAAAAAACCTATTTTGTATGGTAAATATGGTACCTGTTGTTTGACCCTCAGAATTTCAGGATTTGATATTTGAGCCGCCTGCTTTTCATAACAAGTCTTTGGTTTTTCTGAAATAAAGTATACTTTGTTTGGACTGGCAGTAGTTCCAAATCTGTTCTCAGAAAAAGCTTTAGAATTTGTGAAACCATGACATTGACTCAGAGGACTTGAATGCTTCTTCTTTCTACTCACATGATGTTGACTTTTCTTGCTGTTTGCTGTCTTAAAGAAAACTGTATCTTGCTCTTTAAAATTACTGTGATGGTGCAGGTACAGAATTTTTAGCAGTATGTTGTGATGGTTGCAATCTAAGATCTTTAGACTTATTCACCTTAACTTTTGTAATCTTGCCTAAAAAGGTGATATTAGCACTTGGCTGCATTTTATTCTGATTTCAAAATGTTAAAGGAAATGGAAATGAAAAGAAGGGAAAGGCTCTGTATTAAAATGGAAATTTTAATACACAGCCCTTGAATTGGAGACATTGTAATCGTTAGAGGCAAAGCTCAGTATTCTCTGTTTAATGTAGGTAGAAAGAGATAATATTGAAAAGATATTTTTCCACAAAGCCATACTGGGTGGTCACATTGCCTGTGAATCTTAATATTTCAAGAAAATATTGCTCTTAAAAACTAAAAAATTGGCTTTTTAATCAGAAATATTGAATGAATTGTTAGCATGTTTCTTATATTATTATGTGCCCAGTGCTCTCAATATTTGATCTTTCCATGTAATTGTAGTAAAACTGAGATATAATTGTGGGGAAGTAAGAAACCCCCTCATTTTTACAACAAATGTTTTTTAACTGAAAAATTTTGTAAGGGAGAAACATTTAGCATAGCAGAGAAACTTTAAGTCAGTGCACCACTGTGGTTTTTAAACTGGCAGTGTAAGACGTGAAAATTTGAGTCTGAAATGCAGAAATTGTTTGCCCTCTGTTCCTCAACAAGATTTTGTATGGATTGAATTAATGTTGTTAGTGAATTTACTTTATTATTCTTACTCCATTTAGTAGTGGGAAGTGTTATGTGCAGTCTGGGCAGCATACGTACTTCAGTGTCTTATTTTAAGCCATAATAGAATAGAATCTCTTTAATCCCTGTCAAGGGGGTCAGCAACATGCAAATGGACATAAGGACATTATATTCATTTATTCATGGAAGTAGGTTTATGAATGCTGAGGCTATGTAGAGTGGCTACTTGTCAGTTAGCCATTAGAAATTGGTATAAGTTGTTGAGATAATTTCTTGACAGAGTGCTCTGGTTTTGCATTGGAGCTACTCACGGAAGTGATTTTTTTTTTCCTGAGAGGCACTGCTGAGAGCTTTTCTGTGCCTAGTAAAACAAACTGCTGGTTAGCTTTGAGAATAAGCATGTTAATTAGCCAATTTAAACTAGATCCTCCTCTGTGAGATTCATATTTTAAAATGAACAAACCCCGGGAATGCTCTCTAAAGTGAGAGAAAAAGACAGAGGAAAGACATGTAGAGGAACAACATAAAAACACCAAGGTTAGTAAAGAGAGTCAAGTCCCAGATGGAAGGAGATGAGAAGATAGCTTAATCTTGGGCTGAAATCCTCTTGTAAGGCTATAGAGAAGATATGATTGATACATCAGACTCTTTTCCCTGTAACTCTTTGAAAGTATGGGGGGATTAAATGTTCAAATTTGTAGATATGAGCAAAGGCATCTATGCTTAAGCAAGCACTTGTTAAAGTAGCTGTGATCCCATGAGAATTTTAAACAGAGAGAGAGAGAAGAGTGATGAGGACCCTTTTCCCCCAGGGAGAGAAGAACAGCTCTGTTCTCAGAGATGAAGATGATCTCAGAAATAGATAAAGAGAACCTTTGCTCTTGAACAGCTCATCCTTAAAATAGTACCCCATAAGATGACATTGCCCATAAATGCAGCTGTAGGAAGGCTGTGAAAAGGAGGACTTGACAATTGCAGATTCCCAGGTGGCTGCTATTTGTGGAAATGGAAACTACGAGAGAACTGTTTTCTTGTGGAAAAGTCTCCATAAAATGTCAAGAGGAACTCTTCTCCCTTAGAGAACTAAAGAAAGACTATTCCAGAGGTGATTAAACTGACTGAATTGTTTCTGCCCATTGCTAGAGTGAAAGAAAAAGTTGTAGTGGGAGGAGATGTGTTCTAAAAGTTTTATTCTGATTCTTATTCCACTTTATTTTACTGTTAATAAACTTTTCTCTATACCTTTTTGAAGTTTTGAGCCTGTTTACCTTCCTCCTAATCCTATCTCACAGAAAGAATGAGTAAGTATATTTTAGAGGGTGCACTGGAATTAAATCAACACTAGACCCACCACACTGAGAATGTAGTGAAGCATTAAGTTCATTGGATTCAAACCTTTGACTTTTGCCTTGCAATCTCCAAGCATCCAGACATTCCTAACTGTGTTAACCCTGCTTCAGTAATGCAGAGTTTATTCTAATAACTAAGACACCTGAAAGTCAGATTTGGTACTACTCCTTTCAAGACAAGGTGTTTGCTCTTGTGTTTTGTCTTGCAAAGTGAAGATGAAAATATTTAGAAAAGTAGGGAAGACTTATATATGTGTGCTGCTGTAGTACATACATCCTTTAGGCTTCAAGTAAGGTGCCAAGTTGAATTTCCTGTTTAAAACTAGTTCTGATAAGTAACACTAGCAAGTGTCATTTTACCCCTGCATATGAGAATGGCTTTTCAGAGCCATTTCTCTTTTGAGTTTTCAGTTATAATTTCTAAATGACCTTCTGACTACTCTGTTTGAACTGAAAGCTTCTGAGAAACTCTGTGATGTATAGTATTACTTCATTTACATTTTCCTTTCTCTTTTCTTCTGTGCTTCTTTTCTTTCCTTCACTTCTTCCTCCCTTTTCAATCCCTACCAACTTCAGAGTTGCTTAGTAGTCACAAAATTAAAATTTAATTTTGTGGTTAGGGCATCTCTTCTTATTAGCACAGTAGGGATTAATACCTGCCTGTTTCTTCAAGAGTACACATCATGTATACTGAGGCAATTTGGAGGCATAGGACTTTTTCCAGCTGTTGAAGGTAATGGTAACATCTAGCTTGTGTCTCACTGTGACTGCTGCAGAGGGCTATATTCAGCATTTCCCTTTTTCCCTTTGCAATATCATTCATTGCTTGCCTTTTTCTTCTTTGAAGGTTTAGGATGTGTGGGTTTTTCCCAAGGAATTCAGATTTGTTTGGTTTGGAATTGCAAGTATTTCTGTTGGGGACATTGGATGGCATTTATCTCTGTCCATATAACTTTTTCCTTTACACGTGTTGCACCTTTCCTCTGTGCCTTGCCCATACCCAACACTAATCAACTGATTTTTAGAGTGGTGTAAGAGTGAAAATAAAAAAAAATGTGAAATAAAAGTTTAAAGGTTAATATTGGTTGGAGCAAGCTATTTTAAAAGAGCTGAGTCAAAACAATTAATTTGAAACAATGAGCTTTCTTAAAGACATGTTCTACAATCAAAACAGTAGATCAATAGGGATCCTAAAATTCAAGTGATACACTGAAACATCTAATTCACAATTATTTGTACTGTGTGTGCTGAACAGGTTGGCAGTGATTGCTGCTGATGAGAAAAAGCCTGCCTCCATAACTTGATGAGCATTTTGCCTCTGGCATCAAAAGTGGTTGAGATTTTACTGTTTTGTGGGTTTAGTAAACACCGAGAAGTTCTTGACTTGTCTGTCCAGGGAATGGAGAATAAGACACAACTCTTCTCCATCCTAGTGTCTGTCATAAAAATACTCTTCCTTAATGTTTGAAAATTCTGTCCTCCTCCTGTTGCGTCTTATAAGCAAGAGATATTGCAGTCAGAGAGCACTGCATAAAGGACTATTTTGTAGTCTCCTCCTCTAGGACTGCTCTGAATGGATGTGTCGCATGAAGAGGAAAAGAGGACTATTTCTGGGCAGTTCTGCTGGGATGCAAGGGAGTGTAGAGAAATTTAAAAAAACCCCATTATACCAGCTTTCTTTGGCTGTTCTGCACAGATGTTGCATCAGTTTCCCAGAAACCTCTTTGGACAAGTTTTCCAGAGACATGAGGCAGCTGTAGGTGGCCCTATTTACTGACACTGAAATTTGAAAATGGAATCAAGTTGTTAATGGTTTTTGTTTCTTTAAAAAAGGTGGAAAAAGAAATGGGGGTGGACAGCAGAAAAAGGAAGAAAGCTATTGTGTGTGTGTCTTGCTGTTCTCTAGACTTGATATGATTTTAATCAATATCCTCTGATAGAGTCTGAGCAGAGTTTGAGATTGTTAATAATGATCAGTACAGGATATGTTTATTATGTTTTTTAATGCTTAGCAATAAATGCTGAATATCAATTTTATTCAAATTACACTAAGCATGTTTTTCTTCTTTTCATTCCCAAGGTAAGTTTTACATCTTTTGTTATCCTGGCAATAAATAATTTTGCTATGCATTGTGTTGTAATTTGACAGTTGCACTGATATAATTTATTTACTTTTTAGGATGGAACCTTTCCTAGAGATGTAATTGGGTCATTTGTTTTGAATAAGGGAAATTTATTTTCAGCCATGTCTCTAGAATATAAGTATTCAGGGAGATAAAATCTTCTAATATAAAGCTTGCCATGTAAAAAAATCTTCTAATATAAGCTTGCCATGTATTCAGTCTCTGTGCTCTTGTAGAATTCTGCTGTCAAAGTTCTGCAGTACAGTGTAAGCTGTAAGACATTATTATCTTGTCCTCTGTATACACCTGTATAGGCAAATTGCATAAAATGAGCTCCATTTACCAAAGGGAAGAAATACCATGATAATCCTTCCTAATAAGTAGAAATTCAGACTTAACTCCCAGTCGTATAAATTCACTGAAATATAATATTGGGGAGAATGATTTTTTTTTTTATGAACTAGGTCCCAGACTGGTCTGTTAAATGAATATGTATTATACTAAAATAGGGGGTTTTGTTCATTAAGGTAGTTGACTATTCGTATCTCTCAGTACTGCCAAAGGTGAAGGAAAAATAAATTAATGTAGAAGCATATAAACAATGAGGCAAGAAGACAATCTAGGAAACCTGCAGCATGTGTTGCTTTAGTTATTGCAAACATTGGTCAACAAAGAGATAAAGAAAACCTCACAGAGAGTTACCTATGCAATCCTTTAACTGTTGTGGAACTGCATTAACAAATGCTTGTTCAACATTTGGCAAATGAAACATTTTTGTCAGGTACCAGCAGAGGAGATTCTGTTAAGATTATCACTCTAAAATAAACACATTTTATTCCTTCCTTAACTGCTTTCATTTGCAGCATCTACTTACAGAAAAGAAACTACAGATGGAGCTATTATTTAGGCCAGTCAGGTGCTATTTAGAGATAGTTGCTTACACAGCCTGGAAATACAAACTCGTTGGTGTTCTAGCCCATCTGGTACTGGGCTGCTTCATGATGGATACCTGACATGAAAATGTCCTCCTTAATAATGCCTGTTTAGGAGGAGTCAGCATCTGGTGTATATTCCTAGTTTCCTAACAGTCTTGAGCATAGAATCTGTCAGTACATAACTTCTATTATTTTTGTTGTTTACTTGAATCAATATAGTTGGGAATTACAGAGGAGCTATGACTAACCAAAACCAGTTACTTGCAGATATCCTAATTTTCTAGTCTCTTGCTTCAGATCTGGTTGAGTACTGCCTGTAGCCATTGCGTAACTTTACTTTCTCCTGAAACTCAGATACACATTCAGTGTGGTAGTGTGTTGTTAAGTTTCTTGTGTTATTCCCCCAATTTATGTATTGTTCTCCCCTATTATGTGTAAAATGGTTTCGTTTCCCCAGTTTTTCCCGCCACTGCTAGCCTGTCAGCTAAGTTGCTATAGCAACTGCTATTCATAGTTGCCGATATGTATTTGCCCCTCCCCTGGTTTCCCTTATAAGTGAAAGTTGTTTCCTCCCTGTCCGGTCCCAGGACACCTCCTTTACCTTTTGATTATTGGTCTCCATGGAATGTCAGTTCTGTGAAGTTCATCCCCTCACCTTTCCTGATTGGCTCTGTCTGTACCCACCCCCTTGCTTTATAATCCTGTTTTCACCCCCTATGAAAAAACTTTTTCCCTGATGGTTTCCCGGTGTTTGGATGCGGCATCACCGTCAATAAACCGATGTTTAACCCCCGGGAAATGGTCAGTTCCGTTCCTCTCCTATACCAGCGAGGTACGCCAGTCCGCAGCCAGCACAGCCCGAGGCCCTCAGACGCCGGAAGGGTGCTGGCCAGGAATTGCAGAGGGGCGTCGGCCTTTCGCCCTCAGCTAGTCGGATTCTAAACTTCGGGCCACATACGTTCCCCTCTGCAGATGGCGCCCACGCGGGGGCTTTACCGTACCCCGCGGACTGGACTTTAAATCTACTAGCCGTCAGACTTCCTCCGGTGTCAGTGGACTAATCCGCCTGAACTTTTCGTTTGCAACGCTCTTTGATTAGGTGAACCCCGGACTCGGTTCCTCCCCTGCCCTTTTAATTTTCCCTGGGAGCTCTACGAGGGGGACTGCCGTCTGCCGCCTTTCGCGCTCGCGGTGCCCCGGCACGGTGGCGCCGGGCCCAGCAGCGGGGCTCTCGGCGCGGCGCTGACTGGTTGCGGCGGGCTCATTCAGCGCGGGGCGGCTTTTCCGCGCGGTTTGCCGTGGTGGGGTCGCTACACCCCCCACGATCATGGGTGTGGGTCAGAGCAAAACCCAAAAAGGAGTTTTTTTTGTAGTTAAGGGTTTGTTACTTGGCAGAGGTTTTACTGCCCCCAAGAAAGAGTTGATAGTGTTGATTAGATGGGTATTTTCACATTTCCCTGAAGTTTCCCCAGAAGTTGCGAAAGAGCCGCGCTTTTGGGCAGCCGTTGTGGCCAAATTAGACCAACAGGTTAACGCTGGGGAACCCCGGTTGTCTAACGTGGCATACTGGGCAAGCAAAGTATTAACTTCGCTGCGCCCAGCCGGGAGTTCAAGATACGATCTTTCTTCTTCTAGTTTGTTCCCTAGTTCTCCCAGTTCCCGCATCCTTACCCCCCAGCCCTCTCCCTCTTCACACAGGCAGGAGCCCTCGAAAGAGATTTTAAAGGCCAACAAAAAGCAGGGAAACCATTCTGCCCCTGCTCCCTCTCGACCTGCTCAGCTTCCCCGTCCGAGGAGCCCTGCCCAAGTTCCTCCATCCTCCCCTTCTACCCCAGTTCCCAAGTCCCCAGTTTCAACCCCTAAGTTTGTTCCGCTTAGTAATGAAATTCCACAAAGTAGCCCCTTTACTGTCCAAGATGGCGGGGACCACGCGGTCTCTGCCGCCAGAGCTTCTTCTTCTTCCGCTAACCCGTTCCTCCCAAGCACCAACCCCTTCCTTCACCCTGACCACACCCCTTGCCCAGTTACTCCTCTCTCATACCCTCCCTCCGTCCCGCTCACTCCTCAGCACTCCGCCCCACCTTCAGCTCCTCCTCAAACCCCTCCCCCGGTTCAGCCCCCCACTCCCTTCCCCCCCGCTCTGTTTTCGTTTTTCCCTCCGCCTCCGAACGCCGTCCGGGGGGCGGAGAAGGGTACTTTGCCGCGCCCACTCCCTTGCCTTACGTCAGCGCCAAACCCCGCCTCAACCTCCTCCAGTTTCGGTTCCCACGCCACCCCCCCCCAGCTCTCACGCTTTGTGTTCAGAGGGGGGGGGGGAAAGCCGGAAACTGGAGCAAGCTCCCCTATTAGAAGCCGCTCCGGTAACATATCATCTACGGGAAGGGGGAAATGCACGGGCACAGTGGGTGCCTTTAGCACAGGTCCGAATAAAGGAGCTATGCAAAGCTCAGAAAGATTACTCCCGGGAGTCAGAATTCTTCCGGGGTTTGCTACACAATACCCTTGCTCAGGGAGATTTGGTACCGACGGATTTAAGGTCCCTCTTCTCTAGCCTGCTCAGACCCATGGAATTTAGAGTCTGGGTGAGGGAATGGAGGAGGGAAATAGTGGAAGTACTCCCAAGTTTTTGGGGGAACCTTACACTGTCCCATGACGCAGATGGTCAGTTAATTACCCAAGAACATCTTTTGGGTGAAGGACAGTGGGCTGAAGGGGCAAATCAAGCTAAAGCCTTATTCTCATCCCAGCTAGTAGAGACGGCCCGGGCAGCTGAGCGGGCCTTCTTTAAGTTAGAGGTAGTTACCTCCCAATGGGAAGATGCTGAGGTTTTGCAAGGAGCGCAAGAGCCATACATGGAATTTATCGAACGCCTATACAGATATGTAGAAGCGCAAGCGTTCGGAGAGGATGATAGGGAAAAAATGCTTGAACAGATGGCTTATAGCAATGCCAACGCTGACTGCCGCAAGGCTATAAAAACTCTCCCTCGAAGTCCTAAGCCCACAGTAGAAGCCATGATAGATGTCGTAGTGCGTCAAGTCTCCCTGGCCCCAAGGCCTAAGAGAACATCTGTGCACTTTGCTGAATGCCCCGAGCAAGACTTCATAGAGGCTGAAGCTTCCCCCGTGGCCGGTCCTTCTACTTCTGAGTCCGGCAGGAGGACATCAGCAACCCATCCCTGCCATCTCTGTGGCAAGGTGGGGCATTGGATGCCTCAGTGTCCCATGCGCCAAGACTACATGGAATGGAGGCGGAAGCAAGATAAGAAGAAGACAGAGGAAAAAGACCATCCAAATGAGTCAGGCACCTCATCCCGAAGCAGAGGATGCAGAAGGAAGCTGAGTCACAGGTTCAGGCGTGCTCGCGGTGACGGAGAAAACCCTCCCAAACACCATCAGTTTCCTCAGATGTTTACTTCTTCCCCAATGCTGAGACTGCTGCTCCTACCCCTCTCATCACTGAACTACCTCTAGTCTATTAATCCCAACCTCCCTCCCCCATTTCTTCTTCTCCCGAACTGGATTTATTATTTGGGGCAGAACCATCTGTTTAAGTATTTTGCGTTTAACTGTTCACCTTTTGTCTTTTAGTACATTTCCCCAACTCACTTTTGATTTTCATCCTCCTAATTTGCAAGCTAGTCCAGAGAAAACTGACTGCGCCGAGTGCCACTGTCCCTTGCAATGTTCAGAAGACAAAGACACTCGTCATGACCAGCTGCGAGTTCCTGCATTCTAAGCTTAATTTGGACTTTTCTCTTCATTTTAATTTTTATTTGGTAGAAAACGGGGAGATGTGGTAGTGTGTTGTTAAGTTTCTTGTGTTATTCCCCCAATTTATGTATTGTTCTCCCCTATTATGTGTAAAATGGTTTCGTTTCCCCAGTTTTTCCCGCCACTGCTAGCCTGTCAGCTAAGTTGCTATAGCAACTGCTATTCATAGTTGCCGATATGTATTTGCCCCTCCCCTGGTTTCCCTTATAAGTGAAAGTTGTTTCCTCCCTGTCCAGTCAATCACTCCCTTCCTCCTCCCAGGTTTCGAGAACCTTCTCCTC
Organism: Zonotrichia leucophrys gambelii; assembly: GCF_028769735.1. NCBI lineage: Eukaryota > Metazoa > Chordata > Aves > Passeriformes > Passerellidae > Zonotrichia > Zonotrichia leucophrys. Next base: position 86,173,479 of record NC_088171.1, on the reverse strand, counting down.
TCTGGAGATGGTGGTTGGCTGGGGTCCCAGGACACCTCCTTTACCTTTTGATTATTGGTCTCCATGGAGTGTCAGTTCTGTGAAGTTCATCCCCTCACCTTTCCTGATTGGCTCTGTCTGTACCCACCCCCTTGCTTTATAATCCTGTTTTCACCCCCTATGAAAAAACTTTTTCCCTGATGGTTTCCCGGTGTTTGGATGCGGCATCACCGTCAATAAACCGATGTTTAACCCCCGGGAAATGGTCAGTTCCGTTCCTCTCCTATACCAGCGAGGTACGCCAGTCCGCAGCCAGCACAGCCCGAGGCCCTCAGACGCCGGAAGGGTGCTGGCCAGGAATTGCAGAGGGGCGTCGGCCTTTCGCCCTCAGCTAGTCGGATTCTAAACTTCGGGCCACATACGTTCGCCTCTGCAATTCAGCTTTTGTAAACTGTGTTAAGAACAGTCATGGTTTTGTAGTGAATTAGAATGTGCTGAGTAATACATCTTTGGTGATTAAACTGTGGTGGAAGTGAATTATCCTCTCTCTGAAAGTCTGCTGTGGCAAAAAGAGTGTCGTGCTGACAACATGAACAAAGACTGCCCCCCACCATGGGTGTGATTTGGCTTACCAACAGGACATATCAGTGGCTGTGGAGTGGAATGAATTTTCCTGCCTTTCTTACTGATAGGCAGCAGGTGGGGAACCATTGTACCCTTCTACAATATAGTCACTGCAAAAACTACAGCAGCAACTACATCTGGCTTTGAAAAACAAACCATCCATTCTGAGGCAACAATGCTGTTTGGTCCCATTTAAAATTGTACAGAGCTTTTTTTTCCCTTTGGGAAAAATATCTCATTATATTTTCCCTGAAAAGATTGCACTTCCTTCTTGTGTGTATGTTTGTGCATATGTTTTATTAGAAGTATTTTAATAGAAATACAGGGAAATTGAAAATTCTGGTTTCAGAAGGAAACTATCTTACCGTAGTGGCTCTAGGTAATAAGGTTTTGGTAGTGGGGAGGTGGGAGCTGCAGGGATAGCCTCTGAAGGAAGATATCATGGTCTGCTTTGTGCTGGTGCCAGGCTGGTTCCAGCCTTCTTTGTAATGGACTTACTGGAGAACACATTGAGCCCATCAGCCACTGTGGGCATCTCTGGGAAAACTTACGTAAGACAGGTAAAGAGCAAACAAAATCTGAGGGTGGAGCTGAGATAAAATTTGTTTGCTGAGAACTATCTTAGCATGGCAGTTTGGGAGGGCACAGGACTGTGAATGCCTGTTTGCCAAAAGATTTTTAATTAAATCTATTTATCAATTATCAAAAATGCATCACCTCAGCTCCCCTTAGATGTTGTTGTATTTCTTTGGTGAGGACTTAACATAACATTGTATAGATTATAAATAAAGCTAATTAAAGTGGTGGTTGGTTATTTTTTTTTTGCTTACCTTTCTACCAAAGCAAATAAACTAATTTACTACAGTACAGGAAGGCAACTGGATGCTTCACACTTTATTTTATCCTTCCACAGTGAATTATCTTGCCTTTTGAGTTACTCTATTTTGAGTAACATTTCTGTGACACCTCAGCTTCAACACCTTCCACATACACATAATAAACCAGTAAACAAAGTCACTATGAGACCACAGGGCAAGAAAACACCTTGGTAAGTACATATTTACTTTACAATTATGAGATAACTATACGGAGGTGCTGAAGTATTTCATGCTAATTTTACTAAATTATCATATGATTACGAAGGTAAATTGACATCTGCAAAGTTGTCTGAATGCCAGGCAAGCCCAGCAGCAACATATTGCATAAATTCACATTTTAACAGCATGAAGCTCAGTCCCACAGGTCTGCTATTCAGTTATTGTTCCCAATCAAGCTGTCAGTATTATTTGGTGTGATTGAGGTGCTTACATGTACTAACATTGCTAGATTTTCTCATTCTGAAAGCAAAAAAGATGAGTATACACCTAAATATGCAAAATAAGATTATCAATTCAAGTAATTATATGCTAGTATACATCACCAATAAAACATTTAACTCAAATTCCCATTTTCGTATTTACCTTCTTATTGACTTTTATTTATCCCTCCTAGGTCCCATTACTTATCACTTTTCCTTTGTGAATTAGAGTGATATAATTTTACATATAAAATCTTAGATGGTATGAAAATTATGCATAACAGCTTTTATCTGTGAGGTATTTAACCACAGTATTTTGCACGCAGCATAAAAATATTTGTGCTCGAGTCTTAGAGACCTTGAGAATTCAACAGTGATTTCTAGCCTTTTTCCCCTCACCAAACTAGGGGAATGGCTGAAAATTAAATATCATACTGTCTGACATTGGTCCTGCCCAAGAGTCCATCAGCTGTGACTCTGGTCAGATGCACATGAAGTTCTAAGGTGCCTTCTGTGAGAGCAAGGCATAAGACCATAAGATGCAGTAAACAAGCTCCTATCAGGAATAAGGAAGACAATCACGTTTGTTATTCAATCATTGTCCCAGAAGGCCATAAACTCTTCATGCTTAGTCCTTGTTCCTTTCAGTGAAGACTCTCCTTGCCAGCTAAAGGTTGCTGGGCTCAGTTCTGCAGTTTATTTGTAAGGGGAGGCAGCCCATGTACCTGAGGAGGGCCTGTCACATGTCTAGCGTTAAGAGCTCAATTTAAATAAACTACAGGCCTGCCCCATGAGTAGCCCTTTTTTGTGCAGTGGTGTTGATCTGCTAGAGGATAGGAAGGCTCTGCAGAAGGATCTGGACTGGCTGGAACAATGGGCAGAGGCTAACTGTGTGAGGTTCATAAAAACTGTATAAGGTGAAGAGCAGCAGGTTCTGCACTTGGATCAGAAGGAACTCCTTGCATTTTTTTAGACTTGGGTCAGAGTGGCTGGAGAGCAGACCAACAGGAAAGGAACCCAGTGATGCTGATCGACAGCAGGTGGAACATGACCCAGCAGTGTGTCCAGGTGACCGAGAAGGCCAATGGCATCCTAGTTTGTATCAAAAATAATGCAGCCAGCAGGACCAGGAAAGTGATTGTCCTCCTGTACAAGGCACTGCTGAGGCTGCACTTCACGTCTTTTATTTAGCTTTGGGCCCCTCACTACACAAAAAACATTGAGATGCTGGAATGTGTCCAGAGAAAGGCAGTGAAGTTGGGGAAGAGCATGAGTTTCATGAGAAGCGGCTGAGGGGGCTGGTGGTGTTTAGGTTGGAGGAAAGAGAAACCTTATTGCTCTTCCTGTCTGACAGGAAGTTGTAGTGAGGTGGATTTCAGCCTCTTCTCCCAGCTAATAAGTGACAGGTTGAGAGGAAGTGCCTTCAAGTTATGTCAGGGAAGGTTTAGTTAGGTATTAGGAAAAATTTCTTCATGGAAACAGTGACCAAGCATTAGAACAGGGTTCCCAGAGAAGTGTAGGCATCGCCATCTTGGAAGTGTTCAGAAAATGTGTGGATATGTCATCTCAAGACATGCTTTAGAGGTGAACGTGGTGGTGGGACTAGCTCATGGTTGGTCTTGATCTTAAAGTTCTTTTCCAATCTCAATGACTTTGTGATTCTATTGAAATACAGATGAGTGACAACTGCCAACTCTTCCTTCCCATGTGCATTGCCACAGGGCATGTAGGCTGCTTCTTCTAACACCAAAATAAATTCTCTTTCATTGTTGCACTTGGAAGACTGGGAATCAGTTCAAGCATCAGCTCTCAGGACTGACAGGCAGATGGTTTGTCTTTCTCAGGGAAAATGGCTATATTGGTGTTTCAGAGTAATGTGTTCCGTAACTGCATGTGCAGAAGCATAGTGAGGAATAAAGCTCTGTTGGGATGAGTGATGTCCGAAATCATTGGCAAGTCTGTGAACAAAGGGTCTGCCAAATGGCATTCTGGCATTGAGTCGGATACCCACTACTCTTTGTTGTTCCTTACTTCTGGTGGTTCTCTGTATGATGTAGTAATTTTGTGATTGCCAATTTGATGCATCTGGTGCTCATTCAGGATAAAATAGTTTTTACCAGACCTGCTAGTCTGGAAAACTAGTACAGAATATCTCCTCTGCATGGCAATCCCTCAGATGATTTCAGTGTTTATATCAGAGATCAAGAAGGCTAAGATAAGAAGGAGGCTTTGACCAGTGGAAGAACAGCGGTACTGTTTCCAGTGAATCCAGCCGAGAGCATCTGGTGGACTCAGCTGGATTGCTGTGTTGGGCTCAGATGGAGTAGCTTAAACTTTGGCACAATCATCCGTGGTGTTTATTCAGTATAGCGTGTCATCATAAAACCATAGTTTTGTAAAACCATAAAACCATAGGGAGGACCTTAAGGTCATCCAGTTACAACCCCTGTGCTATGGACAAGGACATGTTCCACTAGACTATGTTGCAGGAGACATCCACAATTTCTCTGGGCAATCTGCACTCTACTACTAACATTGGTAGGTTGGAGAGTTTTCATACTGTAAAGACATGACACACTCATTTAGAGTTGCATCAGTCTTCAAGATCAGTATGTAAACTGATCAGAAATTTGCGGAAGGGGGGGTGAACCAAATTCCTGAAAAGAAAGAGCAATTTTTTCTGAAAGCTTCTACACAGTTGAAAAGGCAACCAGGCTTTTGTTTATTTTCATGATAATTTTGGATTCTGTAATAAAGCACAGCAGGTATGTTTGTTCTGCACAGATTTCAAAAGAAAATGTTCATCTGCAAAATAGAGCATATTTTTAGGAAATGATGCTTTGTATAATGTGATTACTTTCATAAATAAAACTTCTAAATGTTTATTTTGGAAGTTGTTGAACTTTGAAAGAGGTTGGACAAGGCATACTAATCAATTAATAATACTTTTGCAGAAGAGGAAAAATAGCAAGGGGGCATGTGTGTAAATTCTCACAAGGTCTAAATAATGATATTTAAAGGAACTTGTAATATGAAATGTAGCAATAGAGAAATCTGTGCACCAGTATTTGTCTCTGGAATTATTATGGTCTATTTGTTCACTCTTCAGGATATTTGAATGATGTTTCATGGTTGTAGTAGGCAACTTGTTTGATTATTATTTCAGACATTTTCTGATGTGGGGGTTGAATGTCATCTACAGTTCTAGTTCCTTTGGACCTTGTCCTGCAAATTGTCTTCAGAACACTGAATCTCTTCTTGTACTAAACTGGAAAGAATTTGTATTTTATCACAAGAGAAAGAACTGTTATTCCAGGATATGTAAGTTTTTGGGTTTTTCCTGCATATCAGTCAAATGTCTTAGTACTTTACTGTGATCTTCAGCAAAGAATGCATGCAATAATTTAAGAAGCAGTTTTCAATTAATTTTAATTATGAGGATCTGTGCCATATACTAAATGTGAAAAAAGGGAAAGACTGGAAAGGAGGAATCACCTCAATGTGCAACACTCTGCTTCTAGATTCACAGTTGATATTCATCACTTGAAAAAATAAAGACCAGCTTCTGCACAGAAATTTTGTCTTTAATTTTATATATTTAATAAAATATTTATAACATTTAATGTATTTAATCTGCAATATAGAAATTAAAGATAACTACAGCTCGAAGTCCTACTTACATAGCCATCTCTTTCCACTGCTTCCTTGTTCTGCATTACAACTTGGCCACCCTATCCCAGCTGTCTGCTTTTCCTGCTCCCATACTGAACACATACTCTGCTCCCAGTGGGCTCTTGATTGTCTATCCTTCTATTTGTTTTGTCCTTACTGTACTCTCATGACTGATTTTTAAATTTTGGGTGCAATTTTCTTCAATAGCCCCTGAGTTGTGTCAGTATAACAATTTTCACTGATCCTCTTGCCATTGTTGCTCTTTGCTAGTCCCCTAATTTACAGCTGAAAATTTTTGCCTTATCTTCTCCCAAGTACTGTAGTCTTTCAGTGATGGTTGCTTTTCTGATCTGATATTTGGAATACTCCTCTGATCTAATTTTAATTTTCCTGCAGAGATTTCATCAGCTTTCATTGTTTCTCATAGTTTTTGTCTTCCATCTCAGTTTTTCATTCCTTTTGTGATATTTAGTCAGTAACAATGGCCAAGTGTCAGTGTTGTTTGACATTGAAGGTGCAGGTTGTGTTCCTAGGATACTGCATCTCTGTGACATATGTTTGAATGCCTCATTAATTAAGTAAATTAAAGCAGCCCTTTAGAAGTGAGATGAGATGTCTGAGAAGTCACTCCCTATTTCCCATTTTTCACTCAAAAGTGTTTCCTTTGGGAAAGATGTGGAGGGCCTAACTTTTTTTTGTCCTTTGCCAGTTGAGCAGCAGTGTATAGAATTGAAAAAGTTTGTGTTGATTCTGGCATTATTGTTTATAGCAGAGTGAACAGAAGTCATTGTTCTCATCACCTGCCACTGCAATGTAAAATCACACTTTTTAAAAATTCATCTGTCCAGCCACAGTAGCCAACCTGTGGTTACTTGAAACACTTTATATTAGTTTGTGATTGTTATGGGCGTTTAACCACAGATTTTAGTGTTTGGCCTAGGATTTCTGTTTATCTTCTCTCTGTTTTTTTACTATTCTCTCCCTTTTCAATTCTATGTTTAGAAACTTCCTACTACAAAGCATAAAATATTAACAGAAGAGTGACCATAGCATTAAGAACTAGATGACCCCTTTGAATTCATCATCTGTGACTTGTACATTAAAATGTGTTCAATGAAAGACAAACTAGCAAGATGCTTTGTTTTTCACCAGGGTGTTTTTCATATACATATGAACATACTTTTTGAAAGAGTGCAGGAGGAAACTTTAGGAGGGTGAAGAAGTTCTGCTTGCAGATATTAGCACCTGATATTACACATGATGCTAGGGCTTAGTCGTGGTCGAAGTCCCAAATATTTTTGGTAACATAATAGACGTGTAAAGTAAAAAAGCCATGCCATTTTTGTTAAATGCCATAAACCAAGGCAGAATCTAGCTGCCACATCCTTTCTCATTAATAGTGTTTCATTCGCGAATGCATGAGCAAGGTTAATACCTTTGCTAATAGTGATCTCACTCATGTTGCATAGTGAGTTTCAGAACTCTGAAACAAACTGCAGCAACTGCTCATGTCCATGCAGAGTGAACAGTGTCTTGCATCTGGAATATCATCGTGCCGTGAGTACAACATCAGGCAGTTCAAGGAATGGATAACAGGAGATGTTAGACCTGCTTTTAGGCAGCACAACTGTGAAACATTGCAGCAGTTATGTCCAACAGTGTAAAAACCCAGCTGGGTTTTAATGTTTTTTTTTCAACGGAGCAAGTGCTATGTATCTAATTATTTTTTACCTCTTTAATTGTCTTTATGAATAAAATGAGCATGTTTTCTGCCTAGATAGTAAGTATATAAATTGAACTAATACAAATAGATTTAATTTGAGGAATTACAAAGCCAGTAATTAATAAAATGAGGGAACTGTAATGTTGAGGTTTGCAACATTGTAGCTGAGCACAGAGATTAACATGTTCCACTCTTGACTGAAAAGATGTAGGCCCAAAGTCTGGGGTAAAATGGCACCATTGAAATGTGACTCTTTGGGCTTCTGGATTGTAGAAGCTCAAAAGACAGCTGAAGTGCAAAGTTAAAGATAAGTCTCATTTGTGCTCCTGCTTTTTGGAAACATCTGGGCCTGATGCTGGGCTGCAGTGGGATTTCACAGACAGATACCCAAGGAACATCCACCCCATCAGGTGGGGTGTACAAAGCCACATCACCTGGGTACAGCTCTGTAGTCGTGTTGATCTAGCACCAAAGACAAGATTATTATCACTCTGAGGATATGATTAGCTGAAGTGCAGTGTGGTAGAGGTAGAGCTATACTGGTCCTTGCTCTGCAGGTACTGTGCTTTTTCTCTACCTTTGCTCTGTCTTCAATCAATAAACTGTCTCCCCTTTGGTTTTTGTTTTTTGGGTTTTTTTTCCCTTCCAGTGAAACTTTGGTGAGTTGGCTGGTCGCATTTCCCAAGGAGAACTTTGGATTTATACCTTTAGGTGGAGCTCCATACTCATCTTCTGCTGAGGCAGACTCACTGGTGCAAAACAAGCAAACCGAAAAGGCAAACCTTAAAAAACAACTTCTAAGTACAATATCCAATTTGTAAAATTTTAGAGAAGAACATGCTTAAAATTTTATAACAGAATGCTTCCAGTTTTCAAAATAATGAGAACTGATAGCAGTTTTATGGTTGGAAAAACCATGTTGTTTGTTTCCTTTACTTGCTTAATCATCTCAGTGGAAGCAATTTCTTCATGTTTAGGCACCTTATTTAGCCTTATAAAATTTTAAATCTTAGTCAGGAAAAGGTAGTAAAAGCCCCTTTATTTTTCCTTCTTTTTAATGGCTTCTCTAATATGAATGTCTAAACACGAGGCTCTGACTTGCTTCCTGATAAAGGGATGTGTCAGCAGTCTGGATTTGTCCATGGTTTTCTTCTGTGAAGCATGAAGATGTAGCAGATATCAAACTGTGGGTCAGTCCTTTGCATTATAATCCCCTATTTAGCAGAAAGTAATTTCAGAGTCACCTCTGTCCCAGTGAGCACTGTCTGTGAACACCCTCAGGTTTAACAGGGGGATTTGAATTCTGTCATGAGAAGAACCAGTGCAACCAGGCTGTAGAATGGTTACTCTTACTAATTCTTGAAATTAGCTTCTTTCTTTCTGTGGGGACTAGGAGACATAACTGAATTTGGGTCACGATATGGGAGTTTTCAGGTGATTTCTCACCTATGTGAGTTTCAGTTCTTGGCTGAATGACCTTTTTTCTTTGTTTTCTTACTGTTTAATCAGAGCAAATAAAAAAGAAATCTGTGTTCCTAATGGGTGTTATTATAAGAAATATTTTTTTACCTTGTTGGCTTTTCAGTGACGTATTTTTTTCCATTCAAATAACAAGATACAAATGCTGCAGTTAAAAGAAATCTCTTCTCCATAGAGCCTTTATCCATTCTTCTCTAGATGAGTAATGGTGATTAGCTTTTAATGTGCTTGGAAGAATGGATGTGAGTAAATCACTGGTATTTGAAACTAACAGAACCTCCCAGGTACAGTCTCAGCAGCGCATGCTCAGTGCTCCTACTGTTCAGGGAGATGCATATTGGCTCCTTTATTGTACTGTTAGTCAACTTATAAGTTAAAACAAAGCAATTCCTTCTGGACAAATGATATTTTAAGAAGAGGCATCAGATGTGTTTTAAGGTGCTAAGTTTTCATTTTGCAGCATTTTTTATATAGTATGTTGATATTGTTCATTGACTTCATTATGCTGTCAAAAAAGTGTATTCTTCTCAGAATCTGTTTTGTTTAATTCCTTACAGAAATATCCTTGCAGTATATGGGACTAGATTTTTGTGGGTTGAGGGACTACTTGTGTGCCTGTAATAAAGATTTGTTGGAAGAAAAGCAAAGATGGGTAATAATATCAGGTGATACACAAACATCCCCCTACTTTCTCTAGCTACAGTTTTACTGACAGTGGTTATTCCAGTTTTTGAACACCTGAGATAGAACATATAACCTTGTTTACAAATAGCTTTTGCTGTTTAAATATTTAAAAGCACTAAGATAAGATTTCCTGACTTTCAATGACATAAATGACAGTACAGTGAACAAACATTAGATCCTTAGACTTAAGGATAAAAAACTCTTAGATTCTTCTGAAAATAGTGGCTAGCTTAATTTTGAGAAAAGGAGAGAAAATATGAGATATTAAGGGTAGGTGGGAACAGCTTTTGCTGACTAAAATGTGACAGCTTGATAACATATCTGAAATGCAGCGTGATGTTTGTTTTCACAGGTAAGCAGACTTGTTACTGACATGGTTTAGACATGAAGGTTTTTGTTTGAGTTTTTTTTTTTTGTAACTTGATATATATGTATTAAATGAACAGAATACTTCATCCTGAACTGACAAGGCAAAAAATCTTTCTATGATGTTTCTCTGACCAGGGTGGTAATGTTAGGGGAGGTTTTGGTTTAAACAATTCTGGTACTGGTTTATAGACTAGGAGTAAGACTTGATAGCTCTGGCTTATTTCCTTTACCCTTACTTTGTTTATCTTGTTTTTGTCTTTACAGAGTTCTCTTTACCAAGCTTCACTTCAGAAGTAAAAAATAAAAGCCTGCATGTTTTTCTAGAAGATGCAATATATTCCTTTTTGCCATCTCTAGACCATGGGCTAGCTGATTCTACCTTCACTTTAGTCTAAAGTTCAGGCTGCAAAGGTTTATGGTTGATGTCATAAACATTCTGCCCTCTAGATATAGATTCATCTGGTCTGTTTCCCCCACCAAATTCCTAATTTTGGCCTGTATCTTACATTAAAGTTATGGATATAAGGAATTTGTAACTTGTTTTAAAATCCTAGAGACTGATCAGGTCTGTTCCTGTTCATTTGTAGCTTTTCAAAAGGGCTGGGACAGCCAAATGGATCATGCCAGTGTGTTTTGTGCTGATAGTGCCTGGAAGCAAGTGAATGCTCTGGGTGCAAAGCTATGTCAAATCTGTCTTATGGGAGTGATGCTTGACTATTAGAACGCCAATTTTACTCTTCCCCTGCAGAATGGATGTTTCTGAGGCACCTTGGGGAATGGATGTATTTATATGTGGATGACTTGTGGGAAAAGAACAGGAGTTCTAGAACTGACATAAAATCAAAAAGAAAAAAACAAAAGGAGTGGGGATATCCTGCACCCAGGGGATATACAAATCAGGGGAAAAATGAATGGAGATGAATTAAAAGCAGATTGGACATTTTCTTGCTCACAAATACATGTTCCTTTAGTTCTAGAGTATGTGCTGGATTAATTGTAGGAATTTTCATTCTGAATGTTTGCCTCTAAAAATAGTCTTATATCCTAAAGGTATACAGTAGAAACATTTTTTTTCTTTTTCAATTACTTTTTTTGACCAAATTCAACTGCTGGTGGCAGTCTACAGACTTATTGTAAGAGTAAGCCTTAAGTGTGTGATTTTGGTGATACAGTATTGATCACATTGTAGAAACAGAAACTGAAGGGCTTTTCCCTTTCTGTCTCTAAATATTGTGTGTAGTATTTTGTGAGTACTGAGTACTTTCAGTACCTTCAGTACCTTCTTGAGAAATAGGATTCTGTTATTGACTTGACAAGCTTTGAATTAAACCTTAAACTGGAATTATTGTTTGTATCCATTTCCATTGTGGTATAATTGCATTTATACATTCTTAATGTTTTTGGCCCATAGGAGTGTTATATGGAATAAAAATCAAAATTATAACAGCAAAACAATTAAGGATCTATCCCAGAATCCAAAGAAGTCATCCATAAGAGCCCCACTCAGCACAACTGCCCCCCTGCATTATGCATGACCAAAACAACAAAAAAAATTGCTAAAATAGTTTCCTTTCATAAGTCCTTGTTCTATGATACAGTGTTTTGATTATGACAATGGCATTTCCTTTAAGTAATTTTGTGAACTAGTCTTTAAAATTCTACAGGTTATTTGCTCTACATCTCAAAAGTTTATAAAATCATTACTAGTATCCCCATGTTGTGGAGTCTAAAACCTGTGAAATTCTGTGAAATATTTCCATTTGTTGTGTGCTTAATACAAGATCAGACTCATTTTTGCTGATATCTTCCTGATAAAATTTATAGCCACAGATCATTGTTTTCTAATGACAAAAATAATTAGCAGTAGGACATATGAATGACTGTGTTATCAGGTAATGATGTCTTCATTAATGCATGGCTCTAATCTTTGAAATAACTTTGTCAGTAGCTGCTCGTGGAAGGAATACTTAGAGAGGGGGGAAGGCTTTGATGTGCCTACTGTCCAAATTCATTAACTGCATAAAACTCAATCCTGTCTTCTGGATGGTGAGGCTATACCTCAGGTCTTTAAAGGCCAGGCTTGAATTCCCTTGAATTTATGCTGGAAACTCTCTGTGATATCTGTTTTGATTTTGTATGTGCATGCATTTGTGGAATTCAAATGCCATATAGCTGATCAGCGAGAGTTCACTCTAATATCTAAGGATTATGAAGACTAAGGTGCTAAAAGAAATCTTTATTTGGATTTTGAATTGAATTTCCTATCACTGCCTTTTTTCTACTGTGGACTGAATCTAACTGTTATATCCTGGACTCTAGAGACAAAGAGAGAGAATGACATTTCTTTATGGATTACAATTGGTTAGGAACAGTTTTTTTTTCTTTTAACAAAATATAATTTTTCAGGATTATCATGGAGACTGGTATGAGAACTTGGAGGAATTCAGTAAAATGAGTAATGCTGTCAATGTAGCAGTAGCTTTAAACAAGTTGATATTGTTTGCAACCTTTGCAAATACATTATGTTTTGTAGTTGATAGAGGGAAACAAAACAGGGAAATTCTTCTGTATTTAATTTTTCTGTTTTTTATTTAATGACAATTAACATAAATAACAATTTATTAATGACACTTATATGCTTATGTTCCTTTTCATATTTAACTTCCAGCTCTTGGAGATTCTACTGCAAACTCTAAATGTGTTTTAATTATTAAAACAAGACTGAGAATTTTTTTATGCCTTCAGAGCAGATATTTGCAAATATTTGGAGTTACATGACAAAATTCCTATAACTTCTCTAGATGTGATTTCATAAACAGAACAGGGTTCCATTCTTAATAACTTTTTGATTTCAATGGGCAAAACATGTGTTGGCTTCTAATAAGTTTCTTCTTTTTCAGAATTTCATTGGAGGTGTAAAATTCTCAAGAAATTATTTGATGTGAAAACAACATTTTTTCTTTTAACTTCATGATTTATTTTTTTCTTCATTACAGAAAGCCTCCCTGCTTTATTTAAGAATATAATTGGGTATTGAACTATTCTCTCCTTTCACCCTCTGTGCCTAAATGCATTTCCTTCAATCTCTGAAGAAAACCCAAGCTGAAAGCCTAGCATCCAAGGCCAAAAAGTAGAAGCAGCATGACAGGTAACAGATGTAGGTGTGAAGATTTGTTATTTATTTTTTCCTAGTAGTAACATCTGTCATGGCTAGTTTCCCCATAGTTATGTGGAAGACCAGTGATCTGTCATTGTTTTGTTCATGCAAGTGAGTACTACCACTTACTCCTGTGAATTCCATACTGTTGTTTTTCTTTTATATTGTCAAGTGAAGTTTAACTCACTTTAAGAACTACTCTGTTATGTTTGATGTCACTCTTGTTGCTATTACAAGATTGGAGTGTTCTAAGACTATTCACCTGTGGATACCTATAAAAATACTTATGAGTTTGCAAAAAATTAGCACTAATGCTTGAAAATGTACTAGTCTCCTGTTCAGAAATGTTGATTTATGAGTGGTTCTGAAAATGTAAAACTGTTTTAGTAAAGATGATTATTGATTTTGCCATCTGGCTAGTAGAAGGCTTACTTTTCAGAAAAGTGGGGCAAAAGTCTATTGTTATGCTTTTGCAGCAATATCATCATTTCAGTATATGTCTGAAAAGAAAGAAAAACAAGACTCTTATAGCTCATCAATCTCATGTCTAATGATGACAAAGAAATGGCATCCTCTGTTTTCTTTCCTGTACCTTGTATAGGCCATATTTGCAGAGGTAGTTTTGGGGCCACTTTTGTTCTTTATACTTTGGAGTTTCACTTGTAGTTGACCAAGTAAACACAGGAAATTGATAATTTTTTTTTGATAGCTGAAATAATTCCCTGGGAATATGGTGAAGGCTGACAGCTACACCAATGTTATGCTAGATTGAGAGACTTTTTTCCCTGGATTTGTTGACTTCTTTTCCTCTAAAAATGATAGATACCTAAGCCACTGTGGAGGTAGTGTGACCCACTGAGGCATTCCATTTAAAGACAAATATTGAGTCACATAAGTGTGAGAGACTGGAAAGGTTGGTGTCTCGACACATTTTGGGGTACATGTGTGAGGGGCCAGGGGCAGGTCCTGTGGTGAGGTGGTGCACCATGCTGTACACCACAGCCCCCTAAAGCCTGTATCCCTGGCAATCCCTGGCACACCAAGGCAATGCTCCACACCCACCTCTGGAGCCCCTAACCCAGCACCTGAGTGGCCAAATGACCAGGATTCCCAGCTGGGGAAAGGGCCCAGGAAGGCCAAGGGGGTATTTCAGGGCAAACATGCAGCAAACACGTCTTGACTCTAACTCCTTTTAGAATTTCTATCTGAGCTCTGCTGGAGTCCAGGAGTTGGTAACTATAAGTGTGCTTTTCCACATATTTTGTGGCTTTCTCTCTTTCTCCTTCTTCTAATTCTCTTTTCTAGGAATTTTTTGAGTAACTTAAAATTGAATAGGCTCAGAGTACACTAAGCTGGATGAGCCAAGTTAATGCTTTGAGAAGTGTTTTATGTTGGTTAAATGTTGCATTAAACCTTTTGCCAAAGTTCTTTGGTTTTTCAAAGTTGCCAGTAAAACGTTTTTTTGTTGTTTTGACCTCTGCAGAATATCTTGTCTGCATTTCTCCTGTGTCTCTAGCTCAGTAAGCCCTTTTAAAAACCTCATTAGCTTTTTTTCTTCTTTTTTTTGGGGGAGGGGAGTGGTGGGAGAGTCCTTACAACTGGAATTTAGAGAGTCCAGTTTTACAATTTTCCTTGTGGCTGACAAATACTGTGAAGACAAGAATAATTGAAAGTGGATTGTGGTGAAAGTGATTAAGATAGGTTATAAGCCATGTCTACTCATGTGCTGGGGATAAGAATAGGCACAAAGATGAGAGAGGGTAGAGAAGATTTGCAGTCAGAAAGAATAATTATACCAGGTCTGTGTTTTGGTGAATCACCTATTGTGAATTTCTGGGTTCTTTCTGGGTTTCCTGAAAAAAATATAATTTTAAGGGGTGAAAGTATCTTGTTTCTGGCTTGTTCACTCTCATAAAGTTTAAATTGTGTAGTTATTTGAAATAGCAGAAGCTGGAGGTTGGGGTGTAATATCATGCAAAACTCACTAAAGAACATGTTTATTTGCATGTAGCCTTCTGAGAATCCTTTAATCAGCTTCATTATGTTCTAACTTATAAAAGAGATTTCTTTATGATGTGTTGACTAATTCACAATTGAGAGAGACTCCTTAAAATACAGTTTCCAGGATCATTAGATCATTTATGGACTGTAGTTTCCTTCTCTGGAATCAGTGGGAAAAGTCATGCCGTTCTACACAACATTATTAATCCATTGGAACAGGCTTTTGTAACATAAAATAACTACGATGTAAAACAACAGAGGAAATCTGCTTTACATATTCATCACATAAATTGTGCTCCTTTTCCTGGAAACTGATAATTATTAATGAAAAAAGAAGAGTGAATAAGGGAAAAAGATTTTTTTTTTTTTTGTAAATGAGGCAAATAACTCAGTAAGTTAATAGTGTAATGACATTTAATGATCTACCATTAATTCCTGATCTAAACATAGATGGTTTTTTGCACCTTTGTTTTGCATGTATTGTGTTTGACTGGCAAACAAAGAACATGTTATTTTAAAAGAACTGTTATTTTTGTCCTTTAAAGAGAAACAAAACACTCCATAAAACTCCGTTTGTTTTTTGCATTGTGCTATATTTTTTTTAAAGTTCTTCCATATGACAAAGATTACCCAATGTTCCATAAAAAGATTTATTGTTTTATAGAAAGTTTGTCACTTTTTATTTTAGTAATAATTTGTAGGGTCCTGGGCAACACCTGGCTGTACTGTTGCACATGAACTTTGCACTTCTCTGAAGACAACCAAATTTATTTTGACAAGGTATTATCACCAAAAGTAAGCAAATGCTTAGTGATATGTACATCTTTCTAATGCTTTGTCATCTTAAATTTGTTTTGTTTTAGGGCCCAAGTGGAGCCTTGTATATAATTACCCTCATAATCATCTTGCTGAATAATATTGACTTCTGCAAGAGCTAAATCTGCAGGTTTTCACTGAGTTTACTCTTGCTTCTTTCTAAAAGTATAAATTCTGAAGAGTAACAACTTAATGCTGCATGTTTTGTGTATATAGTGTATTGGGGAAGTATTTTTCCTCATAAAAGCCTGTCAACCAACTTTGTAGAAATAGAAATGTTTGCACAGATATTTTTGGACAAGGAGGCAGAAAGGGATAGGAGTGTACAGAGCCTAAATTGCTACATGGAAAATGCTAAATTATTGTGGGAGACTAATCCATCATGCTGATAGAGATGAGGCAGCTCTGTATCCTCAGGGCCAAGCAAAAGCAAAACTGAGAATGTGTTGCAGACACACAAACATAACTGGACACTATGTAGATGCACGCAATGCTCTTCACCTATATTTTAAAATGTATTCTCTGCCCTTAAGCAGTGACCCCCTCTGACCAAATTGTGCCCCGGAGACCTATCTCCTGTTAGTTCATCTTGGGTTTCACTTGTGGATTATGGGGTTGATGGCTCTCCTGGGACAGCCCTGGGGCAGGATGGACACCCTGGGAGGATATCCATTGGCTTCCTGACTGTGCTTGCTCTTCTGTGCATATCTGGACTTGTAGAGATGGATCCCTGATGGACCTGGGAAGAGCTAGGAGAATATTTATTATTCAGGTTGCTGCATACGCTATTGTCTCTCTGTGCTTCTGTGTAGAGATGAGCTTTTTATCACATGACCTAACAATAAGAGGCTCAGGAAACATATTTTTTGCCACACATCACCAATACTTGTCTAGAAAATACTTACCATAAGACTATTGATGACAATTAAGCTATGCAGTCCTCCACCAAATTATTTTCTGCTGTTACTATCATGCTGATATGACCCTGTCCATTGTTAAGCTAAAAGTTGGGCATTGATGTTGTTTGTTAAATAACAGCATAAAGAGAGCTGACCTTCAGCTCATCTACTGGAAAGCCTATTTGTCCATCAGAGATATAATCCACATTGTTAAATAACAGCATAAAGAGAGCTGACCTTCAGCTCATCTACTGAAAAGCTTACTTTTCCATAAGGGATATAATCCACATGCTTTTGACATCAGTGGAAATACTCCTATGGACCTACTGCACAATTATGTGTATAAGTACCCTTGAAACTTGTTTTTTTCAAACTGCCCCCTTGCTGGTGCTTGACTGATTGTTTTAAATAGGTACTATCAACCTTTAAAAAAAAACCTGGGAAAACTGGGATAAGCTTGAGTGTGCTATTTTTTAGATCTTAATTCTATCAAGAATCTGGTGGCATTCTCAATTAAGGCTGTGTAGTAAGTGGACCTGTGGGTGAGGGTTTTCCAGTTTCTTTGGTCAGATTGAATTTATTATCTCACGTCAAATGATTCAATTCACCCTAGGATGCTCATGTTACTTTTCTTGGCCTACTTGCTATCTTTAGCTTGAAAGGTTCTTAGGAATTTAGGCTGTTACGAGATTGTGCAGCAAGACAGAAAAGTTACTGGTATCAACTGCGGAGAACTAGTTTAATATAAACAATAAAAATAATAACTAGACAATTACCTTGATACAAATGCCTTTATCTCTGATTATGGTTTATGTACACTATTACTGTATTTTTGTGGTCTTAGCATGTTTGTTGCCTGTATTGTTATATGTGAGTTTTTAATTTTATTTTTTTATGCAAGGAAAGTGAGACAGAAAAGAGAGGTTCTGTAAATGCATCTGTCCCCCTGTAATTTGATCACCAGGCTGTACTTTTAAAGCAAGCTCACAATAGTTGTATAATTTCAGTTTTCCTCCCCTTTAAGCCAGAGACTTCTAGCAACAATAGTCCTGCTATAAATTTTAGCTGTGCCTGATGATTTAAACATGAGCCAAAACTCTGTATATAAACATTTCTGGTTGATATAAAAAACTTATGATAAATATAAGTGGTTGTGTATCTTCTATGCATGCATAGTACATAATTTTTCCATTGGTCAATTGAGTGCAGGCTCCTCTACTTGTAATTTAAGGCATATGGATTAAAAGAAAATGACAAAAATTTTACATAAAAACTGTTTGGAGGTACCATGGCACTGCATAGCTGCTATGCTTCTCCCTGAGTGCCCAACATAATTGCTATTCTGCTGCTAAAGTGGCCACAGGCATCCCTGGACCAGGCTAAATATTGTTTAGTTCCTGTGGCCAAGTCAGTGTCTCTGCCAGGTTCATCCATTCCTGTGAATAGAATGGGCAAATGTCTGAGTGAACCTCCAGGATAAATTGATAATGTACAGAAAAAGGAAGTTTCTACTATTAATCTGACTTAACTGTCATAAAATCAACAGTAGAAACATGACAATTTTGAGATGAGAAACTGTTGTAGCAGCAGATAAATACTCACAGTTAATCCTTTAATGGACAACATGACAAGAAAACTACATAAAGGCTTTGCCAGTGTAGTCTCTGTGCTAACCAAATTCCACATCTTATGTTTTATAGCTATACCACATGTAACACTCCAGTGCTGTTGTTCATTGGAAATGTAAGGAGACACTGGAGATTTATCTTTATTTCCAGCCTGACATTTAAATGTTGTTAGGTATCTTTTCAAGACTTTTCTGGTTTCCAAATGCTCAAAACTGTTTATTTTGGAATCTCTGTGCAACTATATAGATGTATTTGTTGGTTATGCTGACATTTTAGAAAATAGTATCTACTTGTTTTGTTTTTTTTTTTTTAATTGTGTTTTTTTCCTTACTGCTTTATACTAAAAGAGATTATTAATGCTTCATTAATCAACTGTTCAAAGTGTGATTGCTCCTGAATAGCTCTCAAAAGCTGGCTTTTTACCACTTACTTTCATTAGTGCTTAATTAACAGAGGAGATGAAAACTAAAATCTTCAGCCCACTCAAGAATGAGATATTGCTTTTCAGAAGAGCGATTCAGAAAAGGTCTGTGTTTTGCAAATGTGTTGCAAAAATGCTGTAAATTTAGACCAACATTTTCTGTACAGACTAGAAATATCCCTGCTTTGTGCCAAGAGAAAAAAAGGTAATATTGGGCCATCACCTTAAACTGTAATTTATAACTTGGCTGGATGCATAAGAAACAGATAATGCCTGAGAAAACATTTCTAGATTTGGAAGAAAGGATTACCCCATTAAAATATCCCCTATGTTCCCAGTCTTCTCAGCTAATGTAGTACTGATCGGCTCTGGTCTGCCTAATACAATGATAGAAAAGGATGAAAATACTTACGGTGCAAAAGAAGATTGGGAGTGAAACAATTTCTTGAGCATCTGGCTTTGTTGGTGCTGTTTGTTGGCAGGTAGCTCAAGAGAGCCAGGCTTGTGTGACAAATAACAAGCATCATATTATGTTGTTTGTTATGTTTGTTATGTTGTTGTTGTTATGTTGAACTTTATATTAAGTTCCCTCTTATTGGTCTTCTCTTTCATTACAACTCAGTGTTTGACACCTCACCTGACTTCCTACAGTAGAATTAAAGGAATTTGAGTAAAAACCAAATACATAAGATGCATTTCCTATTAAGGAATTGGCTGTCACACTCTTCATAATTTAAAAGGATTAGGATTTGATTTCCTATTTCAGGATTATCGATAATTTTATAGCCCAATCCAAATTTGGTCGGTACCACTGGCATGTGCTCATACAACTGACTGACTGAACATCCTGGCCTTAGCTGCATATAAAAGAAGAGACGGTCAATGGTAACAAAAATGTTATGGACTGAAGTGACATTATGTAACAAACAGCCTAATGTAGTAAAGAAAATTATAAATATTACATTTTAATATATTACCAGACATTAGAATATTCATGTGTGTTTAGGACTGACTTTTCTGTTCCTGTTTCAGAAATTCAGGAAAATATTCACTCAGGTTTCAAATACTTGAACCTTTGCTTGTGGGTGCAAATTAAGGAGCATTCTTAAATGTGACTCTTTACCGAATTTTATGAGAATGTCTTTTGAATTTTTCTACTCCTCTGTATGTGCATACACACTTCTGTTACTTTCTCTTTCCTATACTTTTCTGAAGTTTACTTTATTAGCAAGTTCTCTACCAGGATGCTGTTAGTCTAAGATATTTTTTTTCTTGTTCTAATTGCCATCATTTGATGTGATCTTGCTATCAATATGTGTGGGGAGATTGAATGTAAGAAAACAAAGATAGTGCAGAAGGTAATCTCACCTCTGAGGAGTTGCAGCTGTACTAATTACCAAAGATTAGGAACAGGCCTGCCCTTTACAGGCCACAGCTCTGTCTAATAAGGATGAGTGCTATAAATGAGTGGATTAGCTGGTGAAGAGGAGAGCTGGAGTTTTTTTGGCTGTGCTGTGTGGAAGGAGGAGTCAGTGCTGCAAGGATCTGCCCATGAGAAATCACGAAGAAGGAATGGGAGCTTTGCAATAAGATGACAACAGATATGCATTTAAACAATAATGTATGTGAGAAACTGTAAGGTATCAGATCATAATAAAATTTATAATAAATATACAACAACCTGAATACAAATAACTCAATCACCTTTTAGAAGAAAGTTGAATATAATGCCTTATCTAAAAATTTCAGAACTGGTTAGGGCCTCAGATCACTGAATCTGTACATGTTTATCTTCCTTGAAACCTGTGATGATTGGTTGTGAAAACACATTTAAAGATTTAGCCTGAAATTTGGAAGAGCTGATTCTTCAAAGGTAGCCTGGCACATGCATTAGCTGCATTCATGGGTATGTGTGGCCTGCCCTGGTGTTCTGTTCTGTGGGTGTTTTTGATCTAAGAAACACAAAATCCCCAAGCCAGGGTACTTATTGAGAGTTGATGAGAGATGAAGGAAATGGGCTGACAGGAACTCCATGAGGTTCATCAAGGAGAAGTGTCAAGTCCTGCACTTGTGGAGGAGCAACCCTGGGCACCAAGTTTTGCAGAGAAGGCCCTGGGGGCCTTAGTGGACACTGGGTGGACATGAGCCAGCAATGTGTCCTTGCTGAAAAGCTGGCTGATGATATTCTGGGCTGCCACTGGCAAAGCACTGGCAGCAGGTCAAGGAAGCTGATCCCTCCACTTTGTTCAGCACTGGTGAGTCCACACCTGGAGTGCTGGATTCAGTTTTGGGTGCTTCAGTACAGAGGAGTCATGGACATATTAGAGATACAGAGAAGGTCCACAAAGATAAGGAGATAGAGGATCTCATGTATGAGGGAAGGTTGAGAGAGTTGGGGCTGTTCTGCTTGGAGAAGAGAAGGCTCAGGGCAATCTTGTCAGCAGATATAAATACCTGAAAGGAGGATGTAAGGAAGAGAGAGCCAGGATCTTTTCACTGGTACTCAGTGACAGGACAGAGGTAATGGACACAAACTGAAACATGGAATGTTCCATTCGAACCTCAGGAAATACTTTTTCACTGTGAGGATGATTGAGCACAGGCACAAGTTGCTTGAGGCTGTTATGAAGTGTCTGTCCTTGGAGATATATTCCAAAGCCATTTGGATATGATCTCAAGAAATTGGCTCTAGGTGATTGTGCTTGAGCAGGAGTATGGAGTACATGACCCAGCTTCAACCCTTCTGTGATTTCATAAATGTTCTTGTAGAAATGATTTGCTGCTTCTTCTTGACAGACTAGTTCCCTCTATAAATTCTTCAATCTGACTTATGGTGCTATGGATCAGATGGTCTTTGTGACCTCCTGGTGTGATTTTTCTTTCCTGAAATTTTTATGATTTGAAGCTGCTTAGCTTTTGAAAATGATTGGCATGCATAAGGCAACCATATGTCATGGATACAGAGGAAACAAATGTTTTTAAAGTCACTGGAAGTCAGGTGACTCAGCAGACAGACAAGTCCTTTCTCATTGTAAATTACTTGAGCATATTTTCCTCTACTTAATTGATACTGGGAGGTTTTATGGGAAGTTTAATCAGTCAGGCTTTGCCAGTTCTCAAAAACAACCCTATGGAACAATATTTATGTGATATTAAACCACTAGGAGTTACTGGAAAGGCTAATTAAAGCAGAGTTATTTGCTAGTTTAAAGCTATATTGCATTTCCATATTTCATCCATGTCTGAGTTTTTAAATATATGTGTGGAGAAACATCAAAACAACTTATGTGTGTGTGCACATATTCTGTATATTTAACTTGTATCATGACAGTGTATCATGAACCAGAATTAATTTGATCTGTGGGTTTTTTTGTTTTTATGTAAAGGATGAAGTATGTGCACCCTACAAGATCACAGGTAATTAAGCAGGTACAGTTTGGCTTGTTTATCCTCAGTGCCAGAAATTGTTCCATAGCAGCTAATCAAGGTTGGAGTATGGTTCATTATGCATTTTCATTTCAAACCAACATTTTAAAATGCAAAATAATTTTTACGTAGTTCAGCAGTATTAACGCTCTTACCACAGAATGGGAGTATTTACTTTGCAAAAGATGACAAGGAGCTAATATAATTTACTGCTTTAAAATATGGCTTCAGTCCTCAAGATTTTTTTGTTATTTTACAGGAAGGGAAGTTTTTAGTGACCTAGACGTGGAATAATAGGAAGAACAACCTGTACGCTGTGGACAGGAGTAGAAATGGTGATGGATGGTCTGGCAAGATGCATTTGGCTTTTCAGGGTAAATATGCCTATAACTGCCAAATAATTTCTTTCTTGCTGCTATTGATGTGTCATTCAGTAAACCATATATTTCCATCAAACATTCTCATTTTGCCTCAGACTAAAAGCTTGGTGTTTGATGAAGAAAAGTGAACTTAAATATCTTTCTCATAATCAATGACAGAGTTGTAGACATAATATAAATAAAAATATGTCTGCAATAGGTTTTTATTTATGAGAAGATTTTTAAAAGATAAAAACCTAAAAAAAATTTATTGCTGCAAGAGATTGCTTAGGTGAGTAGTGCTATAAGTATATACATATAAATCAGAAATCTGGTGAATTCTTCACAGACCAGAAGATTGAAGTTCCTGATGGAAAGTAATTTTTTTTTTTTGTATTATGAATACGAAGATGAAGTAAAAAAAGAAGTCACAACTCACTTGATAATTATGGGATTTGTGTCTTTTTCTATCAGAATACATGCTGATATCATGTTTTCTTGGAGGCATCATAAGTAAGGCAAGCACTGCATGTAGTAGTCATCCTTTTATTGAAGTAAAGCCTCTATGACTAATGCAAGCTCGCTTGAAAATGGAATTGTTATTGATATAATTATCCTATTTTTTGACGTTTTAAAAATGGCACAGCAAGTGTTTCTCAAATATTCACGTTTGAAGTGAAGATATATACTGCAGAAAATACAGAATAATACCCCAGACTTTATTAATCACAAAGCCCTAGGTAGTAGTCTTGAATTGGTTTCTTTATCTAGCTTGACTCTTTTCAGTCTCAGTGTGACATGTCATGACTTTAGGTGAGAATTCATGAAATTATTTAGCTTAATAGAGAAGAAATTCCAAAGATTATAGGTGGGTTTATGCCCAACTTATTCCAAAGCTTGATGTCTTTCTGCTGACTTTGTCACAGCAGTAGCTTGTGACATTTACCGTAGACAGCTGTGCAGATCAGATGTCTGCTAAAAGAAACACATTTTAATTCTAAATCTGTGACAAAGTGTTAAAGGAAAATGTACACCAAAAATTACTGATGTATACATTTTAGTGGTTTTTTAGACTGGAATTTACATTATGTCCTACAGCTTTGATCTCTTAAAAACCCCCACATTCTCTCTGTTTAAAAATGTGGATTGAACATGGCCAGCAGCTGAGCTCCTATCCAGTCATGGGCTCATTCCCCCACAGCAGGATGGGCAAGCAGAAAAACTTGTGGTGTTGAGACAAAGGCAGTTTAATCAATGAAAGGGAAAACCACACAACACAAATTATGTGAAGGCTGTCCCTCTGCTCCAGGTCCTCTTCTCCAATGGTGGTTGTCATCAGAGGCCCTCAAAGCTCAGCAAATTGCAGGTCAGCTACTGGGACCCCTGGATTTATAGGGCCTGGAACAGAAGGCATTGAGGTGGCTTATGTTATTAGGAGGCTGCTGTGATGACCCCTTCCAGGTATTGGAAGGACTGGTTCCCTTTTTTTGTGTGCAGTACTGTGTTAGTGCATACAGCCTGCATGCCACAAAGCCCACATATCAGGGACTGCTGGACCATCAGAGGGAGATGGTTACCTAAAAGGACTCTAGTATCCCTTGGATGAAAAAATTCTATGTTGACAGGCCTTTTTGCATAAGGAGAGAGCCTTCCCCAACCGCCCTGGCTGCCAGGTCACTTGCAGTCTGACTTTCCTAGGCCTGTGCAATTACACGGATTTCCTTCCCATCTTCCGTGCCAGCCCCTGCCTTTATTGTCTCCTGCCACCTGTCTCCATAGCCCTAGATTTGCCCTTGTTCCACTCTAGTTTTAGGGACAAACCTCCTCACCACTCTTTCAGGTTTCTTGCTTAACCAGTTCAGAGAGCAAAATTTTGGGATGTGTCTGAAGAACTGCAAAGAGCTTCTGAATTGGAACGTGCAAGCAGGTTTCCAGGGTGGAACTCCTGCTCTTCCATGACTTTGGGTACACTGAAGTTGAGGAAAGATGAGAGAAGCAGCATTTTTTTTCTGCCAGTAGCTTCTTAAGGGAGAGTAAGAGCAAGGAATTAGAAAAGTGAATAATGAGATCAGTTGAGAAATGTGTAGAGACACTAATTATGAAAGGTTTGTCTTTGCTTAATTAGGAGGCCCTTTCAGGATCAAGGTCAGTTGTTGACATAGTTAAGACTTTCTTCCTTGACACTGGGTGCTTGTCAGCACTGTTTTTCACTTTTTCAGGACTGTAGTAGATTTTTTTTTTCCTAAGCTAGTAGATAACCTGTACCATTTCCCTCCTTTTCTTCATTTCTTGATGTTCAGTCTGGGGATACGTATACATAGTGAAAGAAAAAACATTATAATGAAGCAAAATGAGACACCAACCCCTAAAACTTAATGGTGTGTTATTTTTGTACATATCCTGAGAGATCTGGGAGACTTGGTCAACAAAAGGGGCTGTTGTACAATGTCATAATGAATACCAAGGAAAACAAAAATAAACAAATATTACCTCAAATGCTTTTTGAATGTATAGTACACTTGATGCATATGCTCATACTATTCAAATTCTTGGCTTGCCTTTACTGTGGATGTACTAATTTTAAACTTTAGTCAGCTGAATGAGTTCTCAGTGGTTTAGTTTTACAATTTTTTGTGCTGACAAGAAATATTTCCTGTTTTGTCTTCTTTTGCTTATCTAAAGAAATATGTACATCCTGGAATCTTTTGTTGGATCTTGTGGTGCAATGGATTTAGCCTCAGAAGGCAAGTATTCAAGTCTTTTCATCAAATTATTTCTGTGAGTTCTTATTTCCTATCTCTGGTAAGCGTTTCCATGTTCAAGGAAAGCAAAAAAACAAGAATTCTCGCATGAAAACAAACCCTTTTAATTTAAAAATAATTAATAAATAGGAAAGAGGCATAGTTTTGCAGAAATGTAAATATTCATATTACTGAACTTCTTTAACTTTTTCATTGTAATGAAGTTAGAATTATGGACTAACATACACTTCTAAAAAATGCTTTCCTCATGTTAACCTTGATCTTTCAGTGGTTTTTTAACATCATAGCCTTGCTCTGGATTTGCTGAATGATGCTAAAGTAGTTAATCACAAAATAAAGTACAGAACAGATGGAAAGGCAAACCCAGTTCATCCTGATTTGTTGTATTGGTCTTCTTATATTGCAAATTCATGAAGAAGTTGAAGGAAAATTCTCACTTCTTCTGTGCAGCTTGCAAAGTCTTTTCTAATGCAAAGAGGCAAAATCTGTGTATTTTCATTTAAACTTGTCTCTTTTTTGTCCAGTGAATTTAAGGAGGTTTGCGTAATTTAGATACTCCTTGTACTTTCCAGAATCTTCAGTTTGCTGTGATGCTTCTTCTACTGAATGCTTTAAAGCCTCCTATCTAGGAGTTGTAAAACTACATTAAAACCCCCCAACTATATAAAATATTTATTCAATACAGTCATATCCATTTTTCTAAAGTTCTTTTATGATTTTTCTCCTCCTTTTTTAAAAATAGTCACTGAACTGCCTGTCTTCACTTCCTGCAAGAACCAGCTTTCTTCGGTGTAGTAGCAAGAGAGAACAAAAGTTTAGGCAAAATTTTGGCACAAATCTGCTGGATATTCTAGTAGGCCTGCTCTCCACTGGCTTCTTAAAGTAAGATATGTAGACAGCTCTTTGGTAAAGAAACAATTTCCATTGTTCCTGAGAATTGCTTTTCCAAAATTCCTTTACGTCTTTTGTTTCTAAGTTTCTGTATGACTTACTGTTTTGAAGTCTTTGGGTTTGAAGACTTCAAAATCAAATCCTTTTAATCATAGCATGTGGACTAGAGAAGACTTTTTCTAGTCCTGATGCCATCATGAAGAGAAATTGTTGCATTGAGTTTTAACAGCGAGTCCTTGGTGGGGGATAACTAGACCAAAGAAATACAATCGAGAGAATCTCAGAGCAAGGAGCAAAAAACAGTTCCCCTAATACAGCAATCATTACATATGTAGCAGTAAAAGCTCTGGAAAAAACCAGGAAAAACCATTATTTGAATTGTGAGTAATTCTAGCATGATTTGTTTGCCTATGTTTCTTGTTTCAGAAGAAGAATTTTGTTCCCACAAATAGTAGTTTTGTGTTTTTTTTAAAGAAGAGCTGCAATATTCAGTTTACTTGGATTGATAAGCACATGCTATTTTTCCATGCTAGCTGTTGCCTGGCAGTAACATAGTCTTTGGTGTTGTTAATAAAGATGGCAGTGCAAAATCAGTGTGCAACATTTCTGTCTGTTAGAACTGTTTATTAAGTTGTGGAGACTTTTTTGTCTTTTTTTTTTGCTAGTCATGTATCTCTGCTCTTGGGTTTGTTTTTTGTTTTGGCATAAAAAGGGGTAAGCAACAGGCTGTTTCTTTGATTGAAACTGCCAAAATAACCCCTGAAGGCTGTACACTGAAACACCTGTATTACTGCCACCTGTTTCACTACTCCAGCAATGCCAGAACATATGGTTTCATTCAACTTCAGAGCTGCAATTCTTTGCTATTTTTCAAGGCTATGCCTTAATTTTGTGCAACTGAGGCTTATCAACAGGAATATGCTCCTTATCCATGCCTTCTTTCCATCCAATTTCTGGAAGGTTCGGGTCTTTGTTTTTATCATTTTGTGAGTTCAAATTTTCTATTGTGAACATGCAAAGTGAAGCGTGCCAGTTACAGCATGTCAACCAAGCCATAGAAGTCTCTT
Source organism: Zonotrichia leucophrys gambelii (assembly GCF_028769735.1). NCBI lineage: Eukaryota > Metazoa > Chordata > Aves > Passeriformes > Passerellidae > Zonotrichia > Zonotrichia leucophrys. Next base: position 86,146,225 of record NC_088171.1, on the reverse strand, counting down.
AAGAAGGTTTTGACTTTCTTGTTTTTGACAGTATAACAGGAACTCCATGTTTGTAAGGAGAAAATTCACTAAGGCTTTCTGAATCCTAACTGTTACCTCTGTGTTCTATGTCGCTATCCATTTGTAAATTCGAGAAGTCAGTATTTAACTGTGAGGTATAAAAACACTGACATGTCTGTCTTTTGTTGGAATTGCTCTGCTTTTCTGGAAATATAGGAATGTTTAGTAGGTTGTGTACTGGAACATTGCATCCACTCACACTGTGTTTTGTACATTTTGCCCCTCAATGTGTTGTGATCTCAGTGGATTATCCTAAAGATGATCTCTTTCCTGTTTATTTTATTCTCCCTGCAGAGTGCTTTGCTTCTGTGTGAGATCTCCTGTGACTCATTTCCATCAGATTACATCCTGTCACTTAAATAATAAGTGATTTCTTTTTAGTGAGACTTTAATAACATGCTCTGGTTCCAAACAGAACTTGAAGAAATTATTTTTAGCTGTGTTTTCTGAGACTCACAAACACATTCTCATTCACTTTCTTGCAAAACAATTATAGCATCAGCTTAGCAGGCAATTAGCAGTAACTTGTATTTTGTTGTATATTTTTCCACTAGGGGAGTGTTGGTGGCTGAAAATTATTATATTCCTGTTGGTAAGAAATCTGATGCATGGGTAGTTTTGTCCTATATTTCCTTTCCTCCATAAAGCTTAATTTCAAGCAGATGTTCTATGCCTTCAGAGTGGTGCTGTGTAATTTTAGGCATGTGGTAGATGTTTTGTGTGGCTTTTTGGGTATGATCAACACAGGTGTTGTAGGATGTGTCGCTCTCAATTTCTGTAGGCAGTATTTTACTGTTGGTGGTATTTAGCTTGTCCATCCAGAGTGAACCAGCAGGGTTTGCAGGGTAAGAGTAAAGCTATTAACACTGCTGCTGTTGCTTCTGGCAGTTTTGTTTATCCAGACTGTAGTTTCTATTGACTTTTCTACAAATTCCTGTGAACTAAAGTTTTTAGTTTTCTTACAGTTCACTGTTTCTTTCACTTCCCCAAATGTAGTGTGTTTCAGGCTTGATTTTGTCTGGATCAAAATGGATGCAGACATCTTGGAGAAACAAAAGGAAACAATTGTCAACATTTATGTTTTGGTTCAGGCGATAAACCAAAATGCAAATTTACTTTTTTACTCTTAATCATATATGTTTCCAAAATAGTAAGAAAAATAATACTTGTTTCTTCCTTTCCTTTCTACAACCTATAATTTGAGATTTATGTGCTTCTTTACTAATATCAGAAGATATTCATCACAAAAGTGGCATCTTTAGTAGGAGGTGCACTGTAAAGTGGGAATTGACTGCTGTAGAAGGCCACAGAAGGTCTCTGAATTGATGCTTTTGGTGAAAATGTAAGTACTGTATAAGTCCTGAGGCTTATATTGTCCTCATGCTATGCTTGCACTGAAAGTGTTCATTTGGTTTGTATTGATTATAGGATGAGTGACTGGGTAAAGTTTCTTTCCTTCCTGTATGACTCTGGCTTCTGGGAACGGATGCTGTTGAGTCAGGGATGGAATGAATGACTCCAGTCATCAGAAGGTGAAATAGAATTTTTGTTAGGAAGAAGATGTGACTTTTATTGTCTGACTGCCTAAGCTGAGCCCTGATTTGTCTCAAAGTGAAAACCTCTTGCACTATTGGTGAACTATGAATAGCACACTCTGAGAACTCTATCTATAAACAACGGTTATAGAATGAGAGATAAAAATTGTCTGAATTATTCTCTCTAAGTTTCTCACAGCTTCTCACAGTTTTCCAGGAAAATCCTAGGAGAACTGTGTCTCTCTGTTCAGAGAATATGGGATTACCACAGGAAGCACTCAACCTGCTGACATATCCTTGGAAAAGTTGAATTATTTTATCTAGAAAATGTCAAAAATGAAAAGTTTTGACTTTTTAGAATGAAATGTATGATTTTTGAAAATGTTGCTGTAAAATGTGCTGATATTATTAAATTCCCTCTTTCATTAAGGCTAAGCTACTTTGCCCAATTTGACTCGCATATGTGATAGGTTTTTCTCTGAGACAAGAGATCTGATGAATTCTCTATTCTCTGATGTATTCTTTGAGCTCTAAAGAAAAAGTCTGTTATGTTTTTCTTTTTTTTTAATTATTTGACATATATAATTTAATTTGGTCTCCCTTCTTTCAACAATTAAGGGCTACTGGCAATTTTAGCCTATATTTATGCATATATAATTTGTGGAGGTAGTCTGCTGTTTTGGACTGCTTTGAACTGATCATTTACATGTTTAAAAGGTTTCCATCCAAGTAATTAAACTTAATTTTTTTCTTCTTAAAAAGAAAACAAAGCAGAACAAAACTAACTTGCTTTACCTATATTGTTTTATAGTCTATCTGTAGCTTCTCTTTTACCATGAAAAAATTAAATCTGTTAATAGAGAAAAGTATGATGAATATGATAATGCCTGTTTTCTTTTTGTTGGATGAAGAACAGGGGTGGCTTCCAAAGACCAATGTAACCAAGGAAAGAGGAAGAATTTTCTACTAGAAAATGCATCTCTCTGATTTAAAAAGGTATGATGCTTATATAACACTTACTCAGGCAGACCTCTTCACTGTCTTTACAGACAGGTGTTGAGTGTTAAATGAAAAAGGAACAACTAAAAATTTCTTCTGGATGTTGCATCAAGTATAGCAGCAGTAATTCTACTGCAGCTTTCTCAGCCAGTGCTCTTAGGAGAAGTGTTCCATGCCTCTCATATACTTGTGTCCTTCCTCTGGACTTGCTCCAATGGGTCAATGGTACCCAGAGCTGGATGCAGCACTCCAGGTGGGATCTCAGGAGCACAGAGGGACAGAGCTCCTCCCTCACCCTGCTGCCCACACTGCTTTCGATGGTGCCAGGACATGTTTGTCTTCCTGGGCTGTGAGTGCACATGGCTAAATCATGTCGAGCTTCTCACCCACCTACACTGCCAAGTCCTTCTCCTCAGGGCTAAACGCAATCCTTTCTTTGCCCAGCCTGTATTTGTACTTTGAGTCACCCCAACTCAGATGCAGGACCTTGCACTTGGCTTTGGTGAACTTCAGGTTTCACGTGAAGCCACCTCTCAGTCTTGAGATGTTGTATATTAGAAATCAGTGTAACAGAGACATGCCTCCTTGCAAACTGCTTCATCATTTTCAAACAATATTTTTCTTCTTAGATATGAATGATCCCTACTGAATATTCCACCAGAAGGAAAGGAGAGCCATTGAGAGTCATTCGTGATGCTTTTCTCTGTTGAACAGTATTGTACCACAGAATCAGTTCATTTTGATTTTAGAATCAGATTTTAGAATTTTTTATCGAATCTGGACAATTTCAAAAAAATATGCCTGACTACTTTAGCTTCTTCTTATTATGCCGTATACATGATTAAATAAACCGAGGAAAAAAAATCACTTTGAGAGTGTTTAACTTTTAAAGCAGGAAATAATGAGGTGATCATAAATATTAATATATTATTGGAAAAGATGAGAAACTTTGGTTGTCTTTCCTTTTTCTTCACATTAACTTGGTAATTTAATGACAAAGTTTTCTGTTCAATACATTTTAGTTTAGAAGTAAGATTTGCCATTTAGTACTAAGTGCTTTAATTGGAAGGGTATGAAATTTCTAAATTAAGTTTTAAAGCTTTTTTAGCATACTGTATATGGCAATACAAAAGACAGGTTGTCTGAACAAGAATGGGAAAATTTGTGTCCAAATGTTCTATTGCATATAGTGTTTTTGCTGCAATTAATGTTGTATTCTAGAACACTAGAATGTATGCTTTATGTATTTTACATGAAACAAAAATTTCACACACTTACTTGTAAGTGCCACAAATTCTAGTCTCTTAGTGAATTTGACTCATCTCCTACACTTATATTTTATTTATGGTGTAATCATAAAGCAGTCACTAGTAAATTTTTTTAATCATAATTAGTGAAGTCAGGCTTGTCCTTTCATTTGTCTTTGAGGGAAATGGGGGTATAAAAATGAAGGGAATTTGATGGGACATGCACCTTTCATTGATTAACTTGAAAGAAAGATTGCTGTTGTGGTATGGGAAAGCTGATTTCAATTGCCATATGAATTCAACATGTCTTTTAAGTATAATTTTTGTGTTTTCTCCTTGAGTAGAATGTAACGTCAGTTACACTCTCAGTGCAGTTTGAGGGTTGCATGGTGCAACTGACTACAGAATTACCTACCTAAAGCAAATCCCATGGTTGGATTTGGATTTCAATAACCTTCAATTGTGTCTTCATGTCATGGACTTTATGTAGGGTGGAAAGTAAGAGGTTTTCCAGTTACTTGTGCAGTTCTTCACTGGTCAGTGCCAAATTAATTGCTGCGCGATCAAGAGACCATCATTATCATGCAGATCACCCTTCATTTGAGAAAAGATTTCTCTTACAGGATAATTTAGGATTTTTTTCCTCCATTTTTATGGTGAGTCACTCCTTATTTTTAACCTCAAACCTCTCTGCTGACAGAAGTATGCTTTCCAGTTAAAAACAGATCCTAGAGTAAGTGAGAAAGCAGACTTGTTAACTTCAAGGCTTTTCTATGAAATGATCATGGATGTGGCTGATTCTTTCCTTCTTTGTGAAAAGGTCAATGATATTTCTATATCAAGTACCATAGTGGTCAGAGGGTATGATATTGGAAAGAATTACTTCCTACTGACTGAGGTCCCAGCTGATGACAGGAAAGTGTAACAAATACCCTCCTAGCTCAGAGTGGCAGTCTGTCAATTCTCATACCCATCTCCAACAGTGACTCTGGGAGATGAGGGTTAGGGAAAGCTTTGTGCACTCCTACATGTTCTCTGGTCCTTTGTCCTTGAGTTTTTCTTGGATCTGCAGCTTTATCAGACACGTGAGAGGGTGCATCCTTGCCCAGTCCTTTTAGTACATGACATGCAGAGCTCCTGAATTTGGCTAATCTGTCACTGAGCCTTCTGATACTGACTGCCTTCACAGCCTCCTGTGGCAGAAAAAGATGTTTGCTGTCTGTTTGCTGTCCAAAGAAACACTTTTATCTGCTTTGGGCTATCTCTCTCCCACTGCTTTTATCAAGTGGCCACCTCATTCTTGTGCTGCAGGATTTGCTGAATCACAGTTTATCCATTGTTTTTGTGACATTATACACTGCACTCCTACCTTCCCTCATGCTTCTTCTGTCTAAAATTGGAGTCTCAGGTTGTGGGGTTTTTAGGTTTTATTTTTGGTTGGGCTTTTTTTTTTTTTTTTCTTTTTCCCTAATCCCTGAGCTCTGGGTGTGCAGCCAGCTTGGGTACCTGTGCTCTGTTTGTGAAAATAGCATTTATAGGAGTCCAGCCCTATGGTGTTGGACATTCTTGGGGTTACAGGACTGCTGGCTCTGAACTTCAAATATAATTTCTATGATGCTAGCAAAGTCTGCCACCTCTTAGCCCAGCAAAACAATAATGTTATTTTCTACCTCAGTAAAAGTTTTATATGAAAATCTGAAATGTTTATATACATATTAAGGAGCTCTTCTTTAAATGAGAGTTGCAATAAGAAGGAAGAAACACAGTATGTTTCTAAGTAGAGACTCCTAAAATATGCTGTACATTAAATGATATGTTTGCTCTGCCTCATTCTTTTTATATAAACCATTAAATCTGATTTTATTACATTAGAAGTTAAAATTGCTTCAATCAAGGCATAGCTTGGGATGCTTTGGGATTTGAGGGTTTTTTTAACTATGATTTCTTGATTATACTCTTAAAATCTGCAGAGAAAAAGAGAAGTGATTAAAATGTTATGTTCTGCATATGTCCTCCAAGCACACAGAGTTTTTACTGCTAAAATAGGAAAGTGAGGACAGTATTATGAGAGAGCCTATATATAACCTCTATATAACCTATTTAATATAAAATCATGCTCAGCAAATGGAATTTAGGTCAGAGAGTACACTGATTCGTTTATTCTAAGTATTTTTAGGCTTTCTCTTATGAATAGGGTATTAACTATGCTGTACTTCTTGAGGTACAATAACTAAATTTTCCAGGTGACCACCCAAAGGCTTTCAGAACTTTGTCTTGCAGCTTGACTAAATTCTTATGTCAAATTCAGGAGTCGTCCACATTTAAACATAATCCTCAAATTTAGTTGCAGTTACTCTTAAGAATATTTTTACTGTAGAATAATAATAGAATCTCAATCCTAGAATTTTTTTATTATTCAGTGTCATGACACTGTAAAAGAAGTTATATGAAAAAGAAAGACACTCTGATCACAGCGTTAAAACAAACAAATGTCTGAGTTCAGTTTTTGAGAAAATAGGTTTCTCTAACTCTGGGAATGTTCACAGTAGAGGATGGGAAATATATTGTGATGTTTGTTTGGTGAGGAGTTTTAGTTTGTTTTTGGTGGGGTTTCTTGGCATTTTTTGTTTTGTGTTTTGTTTTGTTTTGTTTTGTTTTGTTTTTTTTCTCTTAGTGTGACAGAGCCAACAGTACTAGGTTGATATAGGAAGGACATAAAGATGCCACTGTACTACTGCAATTTAAAATATATCTGTTAACAAAATTACTTTATGTTATTGAGAGACCCTACCCCATGACACTAGTATTGTGATACCTTTTCTTATGTACTGTTTTGGAAGACATTCATATTTTATGACTCAAGATATTCTATAGTTCTAAGTCCCAAAGAGTCTTTCAGCCTTTCAAGTGTGCTCTTAAATTTCTGGTGACTTGCCCATTTTCAGCTGTCTCTGTGGACATGTGGAACTGTGCATACATCTGTATTATGCAACTGTTCATGGACCAGAAAGCAAAGGTTATTTCAAGAAGAAAGAACTGTTTATTCATGTGAATCTTTAATTTCATGGCACTATGTTGCCCACAGATGCTGCAGGTTTCCCTGCCTCTCCTTATCTGATGACTGCTTACACACTGCAATTTTATTTATTGATCTTCTCCAAATATGGCTTTGTTCTTGGTAGCTTTTTTCTTTACACACTTCTGGAAGACTCTCTGTATCTGTGATTTCAGACTCTGGACTGCACTAAGAACAAATTGCTTGACTGTACTTTGGTTTATGAGAAAACACTTGTTTGTTCCAAGAATTTTCTGCTTAAATATGGCTATTGTAGAGAAGACTCTCACAAATTTACAGGGAAACCATTTGGGCTTAGGGGAGAGGCAGGATGGATTAGGGCAGAAAGAAGTCAACTAAGTTTTTAAACATGTACTGCTTTTAAATTTCCCTATTGCCTCAGTGCATTAGTTGGAATGTCACACCACATTTTCTGAGCTCCTTTGTATTGTGTCACACAATGTGACAGAGATAATCTTTGTGACAAATCACAGAAGCCAGTGTGTCAGTGGGGAAATAGGAAACTGACAGTTTTATGAACAGTCCCATAAAAACATTCAATAAATTTATGTAAAAAGCAGCTTTTTAGAAATTTAGAATTTAGAAATGATCTTGCTTAAAGCCTTTTTTTCAAGCAGACTAAGGAGTATTAATCAAAAGAATTAAGAAAAAAGATGAAAAAAACTGGCATGGGAGGGACTTGGGATGATGCTCAGGAAAAGCCTAAACTGGAATGGGGAAAAGGGGATCCAGACTCAATTTTCCCTTCTGCCCCCACGGCACAGTTGTCTGAAATGTTCATTCTGCAGTTTTACAGTCTTAAAGCTTCCCAGTGGAAATCACCCTGACTCCTGGGTAGCTCAGGAGCAACTTCTGTACGAGGAGAGCCAGGAGGTGTTTTGCTAGCTATACTAAAATAAATACCTGGTATTTCCCCTGAAACAGAGGCAGGCTGGATCAGTAGATCCTCTCTCCCTCCCCTCTTTCTGTCTTTGCACTAAATAATAATTAAATGTTTAGACTTTCTTTCCTGGTAAAATGCTGATGTTGCTTGTGTATTTGTACTCATTATTTGTATTCATCATGGTTTGCAGTTTCTATTTCAAAGACTCACCTTTTACCTTCTGAGTTTTCTATTTAGAAAGTGTCTCTATAACAACAACAACGTCTTTGGTTCTTGGGTGGCAAAACCCTGCAGCTGTTATAAAAAGAGAAAGGTATTAGAGGTGAACTTTCACATTTTGAAAAACCTTTGCTGTATATTGTACCTGTTTTCTCTTTTCTCTTCTTTTTTTTTGTTTGTTTTGTGTGTGGTGTACGCTTGTAAACTAACCAAAGGAACACATCTCTGCCCAGTCTGTTCAAACCTTGCTACAACATTCTCACTCAGATTACATGGGCAGCCCCCAAATTTAGACGTTGTGGGGGGGAACCTTTGTCCTGAAATATAAAGAAGAACTTATAGGTAATTAGAATTGCTTGTAATAGGATCTTAATATTTTCAGTCGTTCTTTCCAAACAATAGGAAACAAACAAATGATTGATGCTAAAATTACCTACAAATGTAAAACCTAGAACCACTGATATACTATTGCTGTCATTGCTTTCTTGTAATTTTAAGATTTAAAGAAAATTGAGTGCTTGATAAAGCCCTCAGGCTGATTAAAAAATAAGATCATGTTTCTCTACTACAATTACTCCTAACAGTTTCTGATTTCCATGTCCGTGGACAGCTAAATCAGTAGCATTGCTTAGGGGGCTTTATGAGCAATTTGTGGGTGGCTTATCCCCCCTTGTTTTCAAATATTGTTTAATATAAATAAAAAATCTAGTAGCTCCATCTCTACAGGCTGTGATTTACATTCCCTATAACCATAATATTACAGTAGTTTGAGATGCTGCAGCAACAGTGATGGCTACCCTAGTCTTAGAAGTTCTGATCCCAGGGTTCACCAGCACTTCTGTTTTTCCTATTACAGCAATCCTCTCTGGCAGAGGGGTCATCTCAGGTCAGTTGGAAGGGATATTTTAAACTCTTGCAGATATAGAGATTTATATATGTATTTAAATATATATGTATATATATCATAGTGTCTGTACAGAGTTCTATTTATTTTTATGGGTAAGCAAAAGCTGCACTCTGTTTTTGTCCTGAAGTTTGAGAGGAGGAATTGTTGTAAAATGGTTTTCTTGTAGAACATCAGTATGTGAATAACATCTGCATCCTCATTCTAGGCTGGCAGGAGGTGGGGGATGAGAGGGAGAGAGAAATGCTGCAGGGTGCTTTTGGAACTCAGTGACAAAGACCTGACAAAAAAGTGGAGCAATAATGCACCTGGTTTAATAAGATAGAATAAGAGGAACACAGATAGCAAGTAAATCTTACATCCATTTAGATGCTGGGAACTGCATTTTCATGTAGCATCAGATGGATCCTGAATGGAATTTCCCATAACATGCTGCAGAGAATGGGTTCATGGCGAGCTTCCTCCTCTTTCAAATGCCCTTGTGCCTTCCTCATGATCCTACTTCAGAGAGATTGAATGTTAGCTTTTAATAATATCCACTAATCTGCCACACAGTGGCACAGGGCACCCAGACAGGTTACCTTACAGCAGCTGCACCTGCCAGCATACAGGTTTCTCCAAGACATCAGAACAGATAGAGCTGGCATAGCCTGTTCAGGTCTCTAAAGTCTTCTGCAGAGTTCTTAGTACAATCTCTAGTGGATGCTAGTTACTGGTTTTCAAGACAGTGCTTTTAACTAGGGATAGGTTGAACATGCATGGGGAGGAGAAGCTGGAAGAAGAAAATGATGCTTTTCCTGGATTCTTCAGGAGTGGTCACTTGTGAACTTGAAAAGCTATAGTTATGTGTTTTGCCATATAGTTATATAATTTGCCTGCTGTAGTAAATCTTGATGACTGCAAAGCGGTCTCTGATGGAAACAGCTCAGGGATTTATCTTTGATCAGATAACTGCTAACAGTGAGTCAGAGATGTATTTCTCTACTCCCAAATTTGTTTTCTGTGATGATAGAATCAATTGCATTTACTCATGCTGATTTTGAAACAGGAAAATAATTTGTTGAGTGATGCTTGCTGATGCCATCGATATTTAAGTGTTTCTACAAACCTGTAAAATAAGCTTATGTCCTTTTAGGACAGACTTGTAAACTGTAATACAAAACAAATCAAATTTTGCACTTGTACAGTGGGAATAAGGTATATGTGCAACACAGACTGTATAGGAGTTCAACATTTTTTGGGGAAGAAGGATAATTAGTCTAACGTCCTGTTGATCACTAGTTGCTAAACTTTAGTTATCTCAGTTTTGAACCCAGCAGCTTGTTTTAAGTACATCCATCAGACTAGAGTCTGACATTTACCTCCTTGCTGCCATTAGCAATCCCATATACATCTTCTGTTAGAGGAAAAATTAGTGTGTGAAATCACATTTTCCTGCATTCCTGTAATTTGTTATGTCACTTATGTAAAATGATTTCAGCAATATATTATCCTCCCTCCAAGCCACCATAATCTTGGGTTTTGCATGTTAATGTAAACTGCGGTCCACAAAGAGGTTGCTTACAGTTGATTATGTGTGGTACTTGCCTTGGTAAACAGAACTTTATCTTTTTTTTGTTTCTGTTGCTTGATATTTAAGAGCACCATAAGCCATCATATACCTGCAGCTGTTACAGGAAGGCAAAAAAGTCATGTCTGTCTTCCTGTTGTTCAGTGGGAAGTGTTAGGAGTCACTTCTAGTAAACAAGCTGTTTCTTGACCTCTTGTGTTTCCCTTTGACAGTCCAAGTCTGTGCAATTCCTTGGACTTTAGCTGAACTAGGATTTTTCCAATTTTCCAAAAAGCCAATTTCCCAGTCTGTGACAGCAGCAGACATTTGAAATTTAGGTACTCACTTTCAGCAGTGGTGTTACATTCCCTCACTGATAACCATCCTGTTAACCCCTCTTTCATGTAAACATTAGTTGGCATTGTGATTTGAAAACTTCTAGCTGAGCTGTATCAGGTTGCATTGGGATATTTATGCAGCACCGTAGAGATACGTATAATTGTTCCAAGTGTGGTATGTTCATACAGTTCTGTGATATGCTATTATAAGTAACACTTTCCTGATTTGGTTTTTCATTACTTTTCTGCATGTTTTTTTAGACTCTTTGATACAATAAATTTCTCCCAAAACTTAGATTTTGCATATTAATCCCTATATATTTTTAGTACTTAATTTCTTTCCTACTTCATGACTTTCATTCATTAAGGCTTTCATTCTCTTAGCCTTACCCTGTAACCTGATTTAGAGCAAATTTGGGAAGAATCCCCCAAAGGAGCTCCGGTGGGAAAAGCAGATCCAATCGGCCCCTCCCCCCCCAACTGGTCCGGGAGGAAAGAAAAATACCTCCTAGGAGAAAGGTGGAAAAAAACCCCCCTGTTTATTAAACAATAAGACCAAAACAGTATCAAAACAATGAGACCCCTTGCCACTCTAAAAGAGATGACAAACTGAGAAAACCCCGGGTTCAAGCAGCAGCTCACTCAGTCTCTGATCAGTCTCTCAGTGCTGGAATTGTCGCAGGCCAGGCCCGGCCTGGTGGGCCACAACTGCAGCTGCCGGTGCTCTCCTGGGTGTTCAGTCCAGAGCAGTTCCAAGAGGTCCAAAGAAAAAGGGAAAAAACAGTCCAGGGAACTTCTTTGCCTCAGCTAGCTAACACTAACTAAAAAGCAAAAGAAGAGCTCTCTGTCCCGCTGTCTGTCCGCAGACAACACAGTCAGGAGCAGGAATGTGGAGGAGTGGAGTGCAGTGTCTGAAAAACAAACTGCCGCTTCTTCTCTCTCCTCCTTCACTCTCTGTAACACTCTTAAAGGTACAAAACTTATTATTATTCAACATAAACAGAATGAGACGATTGGGGATAAAAGCATCATATAGTCAACCCAGGACATTCCACCCCTTATCCCCATATCGTCTGCTTACTACTAAAACTAATATAAATTCTAACTCTACAAGTACATACATGATACATCCATTATACAACTATACACAGACAATGGTAATAACATTCAGGAAACAGTGATATTTATACAGGTTTTATGCAACAATCAGGTCTCCCTGAGGTACACATCGTGTTCTTCCATCTTTTTGCATTATCCACCACGTGCAACCTGGTCCCTGAGCAAAGACAACCCCACGAATGGGTTTGTCTGTACTCGAGGCAGGATTGATCCACACAGTCTTCCCTAACAAACCTCTGACATGTACCACTGGGACTTTGTCTCCCATCTACTCTTTGCAAAGGCTCAGATTGGGCAGGGCCGACTCGGTTAGTAGAGCCTCGGGTGTTAACTAACCAGGTGGCTTTTGCCAGATGCTGATCCCAGTTCTTGAAAGATCCCCCACCTAATGCTTTCAATGTGGTTTTTAACAGTCCATTGTACCTCTCCACTTTGCCTGCAGCTGGTGCATGGTAGGGGATATGGTACACCCACTCAATGCCATGTTCCCTAGCCCAGGTGTTGACAAGGCTGTTCTTGAAATGAGTCCCATTGTCTGACTCAATCCTTTCGAGGGTGCCATGTCTCCACAGAACTTGCTTTTCCAGGCCCAGGATGGTGTTCCGGGCTGTAGCATGAGGCACAGGTAGGTTTCCAGCCATCCAGTGGTGGCCTCCACCATGGTCAGCACGTAGCGCTTGCCCTGGCGTGTCTGGGGCAGTGTGATGTAGTCAATCTGCCAGGCCTCCCCATACTTGTACTTGGACCACCGCCCACCGTACCAGAGGGGCTTCAGTCGCTTGGCCTGCTTGATGGCGGCACACGTCTCACAGTCATGGATAACCTGAGAGATACTGTCCATGGTTAGATCCACCCCTCGGTCTCGTGCCCACTTATAGGTGGCATCTCTGCCCTGGTGGCCTGAGGCATCATGGGCCCACCGAGCTAAGAATAACTCTCCTTTATGTTCCCAATCTAGGTCTATTTTGGACACCCCTATCTTTGCGGCTTGGTCTACCTGATCATTGTTTTGGTGCTCCTCATTAGCTCTACTCTTGGGTACATGGGCATCTACATGGCGGACCTTCACAGGCAGCTTCCCTACCCTGGTAGCAATGTCTTTCCACTCTTCAGCAGCCCAAATTGGCTTTCCTCTACGTTGCCAGTTAGCCTTTTTCCATCTCTCCAGCCATCCCCACAGAGCATTGGCTACCATCCATGAATCAGTATAAAGGTAGAGCTTTGGCCACTTCTCTCTCTCAGCAATGTCCAGGGCCAGTTGAACAGCTTTGAGTTCAGCAAGTTGGCTTGATCCACCTTCTCCTTCAGTGGCCTCTGCCACCTGCCGTGTGGGGCTCCATACAGCTGCTTTCCACTTCCGGTTCATTCCCACAATGCGGCACGACCCATCAGTAAAGAGAGCGTATTGTGTATCTTCTGCTGGCAGTTGGTTGTATGGTGGAGCTTCTTCAGCTCGTGTCTCTTCTTGTTCCTCTTCATCAGTGAGACCAAACTTTTCACCTTCAGGCCAGTTTGTAATTATCTCAAAAATCCAAGAGCGATTCAGGTTTCCAATACGGGCGCGCTGGGTGATAACAGCAATCCATTTGCTCCATGTAGCACTGGTGGCATGGTGAGTGGAAGGAACCCTGCCTTTAAACATCCACCCCAGTACTGGTAGTCAGGGTGCCAGGAGGAGCTGTGCTTCAGTGCCTATTACCTCCGAAGCAGCCTGGACTCCTTCATAGGCAGCCAGGATTTCTTTCTCTGTTGGATTGTAGTTGGCTTCAGACCCTCTGTAGCTACAACTCTAAAATCCCAGTGGTTGACCCCGAGTCTCCCAAGGCACCTTCTGCCTAAGGCTCCAGGACAAGCCATGGTTCCCGGCTGCAGAGTAGAGCACATTCTTCACCTCTGGTCCTGCCCTGACCGGGCCAAGGGCTACTGCATGAGCAATTTCCTGCTTGATCTGGACAAAGGCTTGTTGCTGCTCTGGGCCCCAGTGGAAAGTGTTCTTCTTACGGGTGACCAGGTAGAGAGGGCTCACGATCTGACTGTATTCGGGAATATGCATCCTCCAAAAACCTATGGCGCCTAGGAAAGCTTGTGTCTCTTTCTTATTGGTGGGTGGAGACATTGCTGTGATCTTGTTGATGACATCGGTGGGAATCTGACGCCGTCCGTCTTGCCACTTCACTCCAGAAACTGGATCTCTTGAGCAGGTCCCTTGACTTTGTTCTTCTTGATGGCGAAGCCAGCTTTTAGGAGAATCTGGATAATTTTCTCCCCTTTCTCGAACACCTCTGCTGCTGTCTTCCCCACACAATGATGTCATCAATATATTGCAAATGTTCTGGAGCCTCACCCTTTTCCAGTGCAGCCTGGATCAGTCCATGGCAGATGGTGGGGCTGTGCTTCCACCCCTGGGGCAATCGGTTCCAGGTGTACTGCACGCCTCCCCAGGTGAAAGCAAACTGAGGCCTGCATTCTGCTGCCAGAGGAATGGAGAAAAATGCATTGGCAATGTCTATAGTGGCGTACCACCTTGCTGCCTTGGACTCCAGCTCGTACTGGAGTTCCAGCATGTCCGGCACAGCAGCGCTCAGGGTGGGGTCACTTCATTCAATGCACGATAGTCCACAGTCAATCTCCATTCTCCTTCAGATTTTCGCACAGGCCAGATGGGGCTGTTGAAGGGTGAGTGGGTCTTGCTGACCACCCCTTGGCTCTCCAGCTCTCGGATCATCTTATGGATGGGGATCACAGCATCTCGATTCGTTCGGTACTGTCGGCGGTGCACTGTTGAGGTGGCAATTGGCACTCGTTGCTCTTCCACCTTCAGGAGACCTACTGCAGATGGGCTGTCTGACAGTCCAGGCAAGCTGTTCAACTGCTTGACACCCTCTGTCTCTACAGCAGCTATTCCAAAGGCCCATCTGAGTCCCTTTGGGTCTTTGAAATACCCACTTCGAAGGTAGTCTATGCCCAAAATACATGGGGCCTCTGGGCCAGTCACAATAGAGTGTTTCTTCCACTCATTTCCAGTCAGGCTCACCTCAGCTTCTACCAGAGTAAAATCCTGTGATCCCCCTGTCACACCAGCAATAGAAACAGACTCTGTCCCCACATGTCTTGATGGGATTAATGTGCATTGTGCACCAGTGTCAACCAAAGCTTTGTATTCTTGTGGTTCATATGTGCCAGGCCAACGAATCCACACAGTCCAAAAAACACGGTTTTCCCAGCCTCTACCTGGCTAGAGGCAGGGCCCCTCTAAGCCTGGT
Source organism: Zonotrichia leucophrys gambelii (assembly GCF_028769735.1). Classification (NCBI taxonomy): domain Eukaryota; kingdom Metazoa; phylum Chordata; class Aves; order Passeriformes; family Passerellidae; genus Zonotrichia; species Zonotrichia leucophrys. The sequence continues at coordinate 86,131,033 of NC_088171.1, read as the reverse complement.
TATCCTTCTTTCCCTGGCATATGTCTTGGAGGTTCCTTCAAGGGGATCAAAAATATTGTCATTATCATCATATGTGACAGTTCGGTTACTGGCCACTGGAGCTGCTTCCCTTTTGGAACTTCCTCTCTGAATCTTCAGTTGTCTCACCCGTTGTGCCAGAGCAGAGGTAGGTTGTCTATGCCATCTCCTCATGTCTTCTCCACAATCACGCAAATAGAACCACAGCTCAGCTCGTGGGATGTACCTTCTCTCGCCGTCTGGGGAACGTCTGCGTTGGGTACCAGAACCTCTGATCTGTACCGCCGAGATTTGGAGAAAGCTCTCTTTAATCTCCTCCCTCAGTTTCTTGTGACCCTCCTCTATCTTGTCCTCTAATTTTTGAAGACGTGTTTCCACCGCTGCGATTCTGGCATGTGTTGGGCCATGTACAGCATCTGCATATGCTCGGAGCTTCCTTGCCATGTCAAGCACAGTCTCACCCCTCTCATCCCTCTTCATGATGGCTAAGGCAGAGGCATATTCTTGTGGCCCGAGTCGTACGAGTTTTTGCCACATCACAGACGTGCATGGTACTAAGTCTGGGTTCCTAGTTGTTACATCATCTGAGAAGATAATCTCAACCACGGCCATTTCTCTCAGGCGTTGGATCCCTTGCTCTATTGTCTTCCACTGAGTCTGCTGCATATAGAGATCGTCTGCACACAGGTATCTTTCTGCTACACTTCTTAGGACCCGTTCCCAGAGGCTCTGAGAGTTAGCCCCCCTCATCATTCCTTGGTCTATGACAGTATCCTGTGACAGGGATCCCAAATGCCTGGCTTCAGTGCCATCCAAAATTGTAGCCTCGCCTGCAGCATCCCAGAGACGGACCAGCCAACTAATTATGGATTCATCAGACCTTCGAGTGTAGTCCTTCCTTAGGCCACGAAGGTCCTTCAGGGAATAAGACTCAATATTTGCGTCTGATCTTGCACCTGCTGCTTTGACTCCTGATTTTACGTCAGGAGGCATTGAGGTTCCTTCTCCTGTATCACCACCATCATCATCATCATCATCATCCACTGGTCGATCAGTTTTTTCCGTGCGTTTCCCACTTCTAGTACTGGTAGCAACAGCCATGGGTTTAGATGCTGGCTTAGGCTCACTGTCTGGTCTAGCTGCTGGCTCTGAGCCTGGGCTGTTGGCTACAGCTTGAGTGACTGGGATAGCTGATTTATCTCCCTGCCCCCCTGCCTCTGTCTGCTGCCCGACAGTATCTAACAAAGTGCGATAAGCATAGGCCAGGGCCCAGCTTATTGCAATTAGCCTTTTCTCCTTAGAATCGTCATGGCACTTCTCCTTTAGGTATTTCCCCACCTCTGCTGCGTTCTGAATTTGTTCCCGTGGGAAATCCCAGTCTACAGGATCAGAAAATTCCTTCAGGGTTTGGCCTATATTTTCCCATTCTCCACCCCACTCAGGATTTTTCACGCCTGCATCTGCTTCTGGATCAGGGGTCTCACCAGCTCCTCTGGATATCTCAGCCCTCATTCTAGAGAAGCTGCAGACCATATAGAGGAAACTTACCAAATTAAATACCAGAAAGATGGTCTCTTTAACATTCAGGGGAAACTGAACATTCTCAAAAAGTGACATAACCGATCCAAAGGAGAAGAGGGAAAGGGAAGGCTGGAAAGTCTCATTCTTAGCTCCTCCTCTAACAGACTGAGTGTAGTTACTAATAAATTCCCAAAACATACCATTGGAATTGGGATGCAGGATAGGATGAAGAAACCATAAACCATACATGCTGTAAACAGAGGTCAGTATCTTTTTGAACGCTTTATAAATCATTATCACCAGGGCCAGCACAACAGCTATTCCAATCCGTACCCCTCTACCGTAAAAATTACTTGTTAAGGACAATAATCCTAATGACCAGAAAGGTATTGAAACCTCAAAAAGGTCTAGAGCCCAGAGCCATACAGAGGCTTTCACAACCAGAGACATCAGGGTCCAAGCATCATGTCTACTAACTGCTTTAACAACAACAGACACACAATTAATAGGGCTTTTTTCCACATTTTCGAGCCCCACGTTGGGCGCCAATTCATGTATTTGTCCAGGTTTAGAGCAAATTTGGGGAAGAATCCCTCTAAAGGAGCTCCGGTGGGAAAAGCAGATCCAATCGGCCCCTCCCCCCCCCAACTGGTCCGGGAGGAAAGAAAAATACCTCCTAGGAGAAAGGTGGAAAAAAAAAAACCCCTGTTTATTAAACAATAAGACCAAAACAGTATCAAAACAATGAGACCCCTTGCCACTCTAAAAGAGATGACAAACTGAGAAAAACCCCGGGTTCACGCAGCAGCTCACTCAGTCTCTGATCAGTCTCTCAGTGCTGGAATTGTCGCAGGCCAGGCCCGGCCTGGTGGGCCACAACTGCAGCTGCCGGTGCTCTCCTGGGTGTTCAGTCTAGAGCAGTTCTAAGAGGTCCAAAGAAAAAGGGAAAAAACAGTCCAGGGAACTTCTTTGCCTCAGCTAGCTAACACTAACTAAAAAGCAAAAGAAGAGCTCTCTGTCCCGCTGTCTGTCCGCAGACAACACAGTCAGGAGCAGGAATGTGGAGGAGTGGAGTGCAGTGTCTGAAAAACAAACTGCCGCTTCTTCTCTCTCTTCTTTCACTCTCTGTAACACTCTTAAAGGTACAAAACTTATTATTATTCAACATAAACAGAATGAGACGATTGGGATAAAAGCATCATATAGTCAACCCAGGACACCCTGTAACCTGAAATTAGATAGGTTTGCCACAGCTATAGCCAACAGTAACATGATATACTGAATATTGTGTTGAATTCACTCTTTTCTTTTTTTTCTTCCTGTGGAGTGGGACAGTTTTTCTGGTTGTGATGCAGTGACAGAAAAGCGTTAATAAATATCTCCTGATTTACTAAATGCACAAATACTACAAAATCAGTGGGATTTTCTGTATTATGGGATTCCATGAAAGCTTTGGTGAAGGATATTTGGCTGAAAAATTTATAAAAACAACAGTTAAAGCTTAACTAAAACCTTAATACAGTTTTGGGAGTTTGAGACAAGGCTGAAAAGCGTCTCATAAAGGAAGCATGTATATTTTCACTATTCAAAGTGCTTCTCTCAGTTCTTAGTGTCTCTGTAGCCATCAGGAAGGGCAATTTAGTGTTTACATAAGTGGCATGTTGGTTGTATACTCTGTGGTACATACTCCTGGCCTCCAGAGTGTCCCAGAGGAGGTGTTGTTCAGATCTCACATATTCATGTTGTTTGAAATAGCAGAGTACTTCAGGTAATAAGTATTGTTAGATACAAATCTTGTTTAGGAAGCATCTTCCTACAAGGTATTGCTTTCCCTACCTTTCTCTTGTTTTGATGAAATCCTGGTTGATATTATGTCAGGGATATTTTTGCTGACTTTTACTTATTCAAGGGTATTAAACCCACAGGATCTGATGGACTTAGCAGTTCCTTCTGCTTTTGGCCTTGTCTTTCTGCCTTCTGTAGAGAATTCTGTTCTTTTCAGACAAGTGAGAGTACCTTACTTGCACTTTGCCGATTTGTGTTTTATTCCCCTTTTCACTTTGACAACTGTATTCACAAAGTGAGATGTCTTGTTCATTCCCTTTTTAATGATCATGAATAATTGAACACAACCTTTGAATTTTTCTGTTCCCCTCTAACAAAATATGTGAGGAAAAATATTTTGCTGGATTTATTTTAGCAAAGTTATATTTAAAGTCAAAATTGAAGAGATTTCTTCTCTGTTTGTTCACTTTCAGACTTGTTTTCCAAACTGTGCAAAAGTCTGACATAAATATTACATGACAGTTGAGGCTGAATAAGTGGATTGCACTTGTTTTTATATATCTGCAATATTAAATGTTATGAAAATTTGGCACCTAGGAAATTCTGTGCAGGCCTGTTTTCCATCATGTTGAGTTATCACAAGCTTTTTATTAGTGATTTGAAAGGTTTCTGTAATTAAATATATTGGGACATTTCAGTGTCTGTGGACATGCGTGTATAACAAATATCAGAATAATCCCACTGATTCTGGTTGGTTATGGCAAGTTGAATTCCTCTCATTAACATAGGAATTTCTTTTATTTCCATATTTGCAGAGGGCACTGTGTTCCACTGTGTTGCAGAGATATCTGCAAAATAACAGGAGTGTCACTGTCAGCTGGATCTTGGTGCTGTATAGCTTGGTGAAAACCGACATCGGAGCTAGCTGGGAAAATGGCATTGTTGTGACATATTGGAAGACTTTGAAACTTTTCATGTCAGCAATGGAAAAAAGCCCAAATTCTGCGTAGTTTTGTGTACTAGGATTCTGCAAAATACTGCAATCTGAACTGTTTCTTACCCACACAGATATTTCACTCATGTACTTTGAGCTTAAAAAGCTCTCCTTTTGTAACTTAAACCTGTTTTGGTCAACGTTTTTTTGAAGCTTCCAGCACTTATGCAGGAAAATTACTAATTAAGTGTAAGTTTTGATTTGTCGGAAACCATAACTGATCATTGCAGCTTCATAAGCTGGAAAGATTAGTGGTGTTCTATCTTTCATCCCAATGGCAAAGCCAGCTAGAATGGTGTTGCAGTGATGGATGAGTCTATACAACTGATTGGCAGATGTGATTTTTTTTTTTTCCTCTGCAGCTTTACTTAGTACTTTAGTTTATAAGTATTTTTTTCTTTTTTTAGCATGTCAAAGACTTTGGAGCCATTTTCTGAATCCATGCACTTTAAAGACCCTGACAGTCTGGGCACAAGAGCATATTCCTTCTACATGGCTTCCTTACTCTGACTGCCATGTAATGCCTTTGTGCATGAAATCACATTCTGTGCAGGTTTTATTTTTGAGATGTATACGTTTACAGGACATTTCTACCACATCTTCAAACTGTGGGTATTAGGGACGGTAAAAAAGCAAGAGAACCATCTGGTATAGGCTTTAAAAATAGCCTAATTGGTCAGCTGGAAAAAAAAAAAAAAGGCAGGAAAAATTGGAAGGATGGGATTATATGAAGACAGTAACGATATCTGCCTTGAGGTGTCACATCTTGGAGATATGAAGGGACATAAAAGTTTTAAGCTCTTTTGTTTTCATTTTCTTTTTCTCAGATCTTTGTTACACTGAAGCCTGCTCTTTCCTGGCACTGGCTTCACAAATTCTTGAGCACCTGAGCTCTGAGTTGGGAAACAAAGTCCAGTTACGAATATGGCAACAAATAAAGGCTTTGGCTGCCCTATTCCTAAGTCACATGGGAGGAGGTTCAAGTGAAAAGAATCTTCATTGGATTTCAAGTAAAAATTTTTTTCAGAAAGTTGATAATTCTTTGGGGCAAAAAGAGGGAAACTTTCCTACATTTACTATTACAATAAAGTAAAATAAAATATCCTTTTGGATGCTTTTGCTACTCATAGTTTCTACATTGTGTGTTTGATGAATTAGAAATTGTCTTTTATTTGAGATAATCATCCAAGAGGACACTTGAAAGAAGTTTTTTGTATGAGACAATTATGAAGTTTTTTTTGAAGTTTTATTTTGATGAAGTTTTTTTCGTTGTTGTTGGCTAGGTTTTTTTTGTTTGACTTTTGCTGGGGTTTTCATGGGGGTTTTTTTGTGCAATGAAAGAAGTCTTACTAATGTGCCTCCCCTAACTCAGATACCTGCAAAAGAACACTGGGTTTGAGCCCCAGGAAACCATCACAGGTAAGACAAGTTGATTGACTTTGTAAATGTTCAGGGATATGCAGTGGGCACACTGATTTTATCAGTGTCATTGGTATTGTGGTGTAATAATGTCATGATAAAACACACTGTGGGTTTACTTAAACAACTGCAGTGCTTGTAAAGTTTGTAAGAAGTAAAGTTTCAGGTGACACAGGACTGGAGAAACATGAAGCTGATGAAACATGCCTGGGAAGAGAAGATTACTAGAAGAGCACTTCAGGATGAAAGGCAACAATTAGAGGTGGGGAATCTGAATAACCCTTCAAGTGAATAACTTATATAAATGGATTTGGTTTCCAGTTCTTTACTGTACTTAATTTTGGTTAGTGTTTGATGTCCATACTTTTTTTCTCAACTTCTGTGGTGATCCTTCGAGATACCTTGACCTCTTGTACTTGATATTTATTGTGTTTGTCTTGTACTTGACACATGAAGTGTTTGGGACTTGGTGCCAGGAGGTACTGCTCTGTTATGACTACAGCAACAAAGACACTTAAGAATGGTATAATTTAAAAAATTATTTATTAGAGTTAAAAAGTTAATTATAAGTTAAGCTTAAAAGTTATTTATAATAGTCTTTCCCTTCCATTGCTGAGGGGAAATCTGTAACATTGCTGACAGATGAGAAGATCATTGGTTGGTATTCCACATGGTGTTTGTTAAAGGAACCTAAGCTGCATGAGGAGCAATGTCCACGCACCAATTGTATGCCGAATGAGTAAATGAAAAAAATATTATGCAACCAGGGCAGTTCTGAATACTTCTTTCAATCATATTTCCTCTGAAAAGTAGTGTGTAGGCAGCTTTTGTGGTATAAATACTATTTATTGTAAAATTTCTGCTAAGCAACTTAATGCAAAATTTTCAACCATTGTTACTTGGGGGTATGTAAAGTCAGGCTCTTACAAGAAACGAATGCTCATCTTTTGTTTCTTTGTCAGTGAGGCAGTCTCTGTGGGATGTTGGATCATTTTATTCTTTGTTCTATGTAAAAAAGAAATAAACTAGGAAAAGGAATAAATTACACTGACTTTCTTGTGCACAAGAGAACAAGGTTTGGAGTGATCAAGAAGTAATTTGTCTAAACATTTACAGTGTGGAAAGAAAGGGAGGAAGGTTTGAGCCTTCACTACAGCTCGTTGACTCCAGAACTAGTATTATGTAGGCAGGATGATTTTTTTTGTTGCTAACATCAGTAGATGAAAAGGTTTTGAAAGTTCTTACTCTGGGTGTTTGCCATGATTCATGGAAATGACTTTGTTTTTTGCTTTGTGCACAACCATGAAACGCTCACAATATTTGAGTTTGAACTCCTACTGCGGGTTCCTGAGCCAGGCACAAGGTCTGGGCCCTTTGCTGTCAGTGTAGAAAATCTCCAAACACAGCTTGAACAGTACAGATCAGCTCCTCCACTGAGGAGCTAACAATAGAAACTAACAGTAGAACTGGGAAAGAGTAGTCTCTAGCTATGGTGTGGTTTATTCCAGGTGTAATTTTACAATGGCCTAGATCATTATTGAAAAATTTATAATTCACATCGGAAAAGAAGAAAATCTGGTGTTTTTATTTGCACAGTATAACCTGGGGAAGTGCATTATTATTTTGGAAGGGATTGCATTATTTGATGTTGGTCCTGGATTTATATTTTCTATTAATTACTCCAAGAAGTACATCAGAAAGTGCACAATTCCTATGATTGGAGGGGGAGGGGGAAGATTGTGTGTTTTTGTTTAAGAAGTTATTTATGCAGACTTCTTTTTAATATATTCTGTGCTTTAAAAATCTGTGTGTAACGGGAAATAAAAATGAAGTTTCCTTTTGGAAATTGTGCTGTTATAAAAAGTCTGTGTTAGAAGCTGTTTTTTCTTTTAAATCCCCATTAGGCAGTATCAGCTCTATTAATTGATATCTGCATCTGGCATGCCTAAATCAGAAGCTGGACTAGGTCTGAGCCAGGCTATTTTAACATGTCTCAGATCCTGAGGAGATAACAGGTTTATTGTCAATTTTCTCACCAATGTCAACCTTAATTTAGCGCTGCAGATCACTTTGTTTTTTGTACAAGATCTATACTTTCTGCCCTTGAAACTTCTGAAAATATGATTTGAGCAAGCCAAACAACAATAAGAAAAAAAGAGATATGAAAAAACCTTTCTGGTGGTTTTGACAAAACACTTTGTGGAAATTCAATTTCTGTGTTTGTACTATGGAAAGCTGAGAGGCTTATCCTGTTGCTTTTACTTGAACCTTCTTTGTACCATGAAAAATCAACACACTCTGTGCCAGGAGGCTTGTTCTCAACACTTAACTTGAGTGGGAAGCAGATGATGTTAAATGGAAGAGCAACATATGTGTGCGACAAAGCTTGTCTTGTCTTCTAACAGCAGCTATTTTTAAGGAAGGGTAGAAGGGCTCCTCAAAAGAGGAGGGTGCTGATAACACATGGCTTTTGCTTTCAACCAGATAAAGGTAAGATTAATTAAAGACATTTTTTAGGCACACAGGCCCCATCTAAATTTTTCTGTGATGTGTTTTGTAGTGAGAAAAGGTGTTAAAAATGCTTCAAGACAAGTAATGAGCAAGCCCGTTTATCTGAATCTGCAGCTTTAGTTCTAGGGCTGTGTCTAGCACTGTGAATAAAGCTGGCTGTCTGGAAGGTCAAGCTGTGTGGAGAGCACCTGTAGAGTTCTTTGTGAGCACAGGAAACAAAAACAGCTGGGAAGGTTGCCCAGAGAGGTTGTGGATGTCCCATCCCTGGATATGTCCAAGGGCAGGTTGGATAGGGCTCTGAGTAATGTGATCTAGTGAGTGGCAACCCTTCCCATGGCAGAGGGGTTGGAAGATGATCTTAAAGGGCTCTTCTAACCTTGTTGCTTTGCTTGATGGCTCTCGTGTTCACTGTTATTCCTTGCAAAACCTTTATAGTTTTTTTTGTTGAAGTTAGATGCTCTGTTTAGTTATACTGCTGCACATTCCTCTGTCTGAATCATCTGGACTGTTGTCCTAAATACCCAAACGGGTACCAGGTGTGAAAGGGACCAATTTTTGTAATATTTACTCTTGCCTTGCTACTGGGCAGTGAGGGGTCGTGGTGGTGTGTAGGCACACAGTTTGTGGTGATTGGGAGTGGGGCTGCGGTGGAGCCTCATCCCCAATGGGTGCAGCTGTGCAGGACAGGTGAGCAGCACTGACGGTAACGGGACATGGAGTGCCCAGGTGTGCTGACCAACCACCAAAGGGCACAGAGGGCACACAGGTGTAAGGCATGTAAGATGAAGGGTATAAAAGGTTGGGCTGAAGAGCAATAAGGAGCAGATGCTTGAAGCCTTCTGAGGTGGTGTGTGTGGGCTGATGCTTTCTGATATTGCATGGTGGTACTCTGTGTATTGCGGCTGTCTCAACTGCGGCATTTGCTGTGACAGTGGTGGTGTCCATGTGTGAGTGTGGAAGATGCCTCTGTGCACACCAGCAGCACAATTCTAGCCTGACTGCACAGGTAGCTGTAGGTTTGGGGGTCTATAAACGTGTCATGTGAGCCACGTTGACATGTTATGAAAGGGTGGCAGGATAGCAGATTGAGTACGGACCTGCAGCTCTGGAGAGAAGGCACTGGGGAAGTAAGACAGCCAGAAGGGGTGCAATACAGCAGATGTGGCAAGTAGATTAGGAAATAAAGCAAGAATAAGACTACTTGGGAAACTCAAAGAGGAAAAGAAGTAACACAGAGTACAAATGGTGCAGAATTCAAAATGAATTCTTGTTCATGGTGAAGTGATTTGGCCAGTTTGTGTGAAGGGCAGCATTAGGTTCCAAAGGCTTGTGTTAACCTGCAGCTCATTAGCTGAAGATAATGCATAAGACCTAGATGGCATTCTAGCCTGCAAAGCAATATACAATTGACTTGTTCTTCACTCCATCTGATGTAATGCTACGTGCTAGTGTTTTGCCAATAGATTTTTACCTGTTTATTCTTGAGTACAATGTATTGCATTTACACTTAAACAGATGATCTAAAAAGAGCTACAAATATAGATTGAGTTGTGTAAGTAAAACTTCTGCATTTTTTCAGGACAGGATGACTTATTTTAGAGCAATGCTTGATTTTATTTCAAATACTGGAAGAGGATAAGAAAGCAAAAAGAACATAATAGCTGTGGGGAGTTTTAAGTGGAAGTAGAGCTGGCTATATTACTTTAACAAAGAGGTTTGCTTATATTCTCATTAGAGGTTTTGCTTTTAGTTATTTAAGCACAGAGATTTTCAGTAGAAATATGATTTTTCAACTGATTACCATGCTTTAGGTTTGGTTTACCATTCTATCTTCAAGGGGAACCCCTTCTCAGGAGGTACTTGCAATAGGTATCTGAGCCATCTTCTATCAACCATCTTCCTGTTAAAAATCAGGGGGAGCATGGAAAATAATCAGTGTTCTGCATGGAGCTTTGTTTGCTGTGTTTGTTTTCCCTACCTATTTCTCTCTGTAAGGAAAAGGCAAGGAAGGCTCAGTTTGGAAAGGTTACAAAATGCTGCTTTGCCAGCTTACCTGGAGGATATTTTGAGGTTCCAGCTGTTAGAAGGAAAGTGAGCCACTTAAAATCCTGCCTAAGAGATTGCTTATCACCATCTTGCTGAGCCCACATGGCTCTTTCTCTGTGGGAATGGATAAGAATGTGCCAGATACCCGGTTTAGAGGGCAAGCTTCATACTTCTTAATACAAATGGCATTCTTCCTCTCCAGACAATAATCCTGAAAGAACAGTAGTTGCAAGAGACAACTTTTCTTGCAGCAGGAGAGGGTCATTGCATGAATAGGTGAAGTTTTCCCAGGTGCGTTCAAATCTTCTGAACTCTCAGTATGAGAGAGCCCAGAAGCTGCTGAACTCTTAATGAAGGCACTCAAACAAAAATAGACATTTTCATCCAGCTTCAGTGGATCTGAAACACAAAAGTTTCCGGTTAAAATATGGTTTTCAATCTTGTTACTGTGTAGGTAAGAAATGGACATGTCTCTTTCGTGGCAGAACTTGCTTTTATTGCTTATTGTTAATTATAGAAGCATGGGAGTTGGCTGTGGGCAAATAATCAGGAATGGGGAAGTGGTATCAGCCCATCAGAAGAGTTATATCTTTAATTTTTCATTGTGTTCTTTGTGAAATAAGGACAAAATTACACATAAACTTAAAAAAAAAATCTCTCACTAAGGAAGACAAGAGAAGTGACAAGAGAAGACCTGTCCCTTTATACTTACAAAGCTACTATATATTTCACAGGACCATGTTTATGTTCACAGACAGAGCACCAGAAAAAGTCAGTAAATAAGGAAGACAATCAGTGAACTTCCTGAGATAGTCCCTTCTCTTTTATACTGGATGTTTCAAGGGCTTTATCTATAGGGTAACACTGTTTTAGTAGTGAAACATTGCAATGCCTCAGACAACATCTGTAACTAAAAAAAAGCCCTGTGGGCTAGTGGAAAAGGTTTTGTTGTCTGCAGAGAGAATAAGGGACAGACTTCAGTGAAATATTCAAGAAGTGGCAGATATGTTTTGTTGCCATGTTTTGTAAATGCACTAAATGGTTCCCTGCAGAGATGAAGAATGAGATGAAGGGAAATCCGCAAAACTGATTATGCTAAAACCAGTGCTGCAAAGGCATGCTTGAAAGGACAAGGGGTAGGTAGCTATGGGAGAAAGTCTGTGTGCTGAAACAGCAAAGGCCAAATCTGAAGAGCTTTGGGCAACTGAATTTATTATCTGTTTTCATTCTCTCCTGGTGTCCCAAACCACATGTGGTAGAGGCATTTTGCAAGGGTGAAGCTATTCTCAAATGTTCTAAGGACAAAGCCTGGGCTCCTTTTCTACTGTTTAACGTGGTGTTTACCTTTCCTCAAAAACAAGCATGACATATTTGAGGGGTTGGAAAAACATAGTCTGTGTTATTTAGTGTTGTGCTTATCTTGCTGTGTTGGGCTTGGCTTTTTTGCTAAAGCTTCTCTGTATTCTTAAAATTTGGAATAAATTAAATCCTTGTATTAAACAGATTGCTTTAACAAGTAGAAAGTATTAAAGATTCTCATTCCTTCAGCATTTTGTTGATATTTATAATTTTTTCAGTTATTTTTTAAAGATGAGACTTGAACAAATATGATTTATTCTATGCAGTGCTTATTTATAATCAGCTTTCTGATCCCTGTGGGCAGGTGTACTATTCCCTGGGTAAAACACTGACTGGATGTCTGAGCACAGAGAGTGGATGGAGTTACATCCACCTGGCAGCTGATCAGAAGTGATGTTCCCCAGAAGTGATGTGCTCAGTGTTGGGGCCAGTTCTGTGTCAACCAGTATCTTTATCAACAATCTGCATTCTTAGCATTAGAAAAATCAGAGGACAGAGCCTGTGCATTGTATGCAGGCATGAGTTTGACAATAATTAATTTTGCTCTGAAAATACATATATTTTTGTTGGAATGTGCATTTCTAGAGTCTGCATTTCACTCTCAGTGTTTGTCTACCACTGACTTGTCCTCTCCTGTTCTTCCACTGCACAATTCACTGCTATTATTTTTGCATTTCTCATGCACTCGTTGAAAATATGGCACTTGAGGTTAAAAAGGGAAGTCTTTCTTGTTTCATTAGGATCTCTTTGGTTTGCCCCATTAACTGGTTGAAGGGGACTTTTGTCCTTCAGCTAACTTTTCCTTTCACAAAAGGCTTTCATTCCTCTTAAAGGCATTTTCCTATCACAACTGGATTCTGCAGGCTTTAGCTTCAAAACTGCAGTAAGGCACTTAGACATGCAGAGTGCCATTCTGCTCTCTGCCTCATGAGAACTCTTTCCTGCCAATGCGTTGGACCAGCTCCCCCTGCCCCAGAGCATCAGCAGTAAGTTCACCTTCATTTGGGGTTCTCTTGCCTTGCTTGCTGTTCAATTCTGTGTTTTATCACTTGATTAAATTCAATTATTTGCTATTGTGAGTGATCTTCAAAATTTTGCATTTTGAAGCAAGTGCAAAGAAGAGGAGACTTCAAGACATCTACAAGTGAAATGTGTCAGACTTGTAGATGACAGTCTTGAAAAAATTGTTTAGGGAGGAATAAGTGCTGGTTGAATGAATTGTCAAAAATGGTCTGTTTAATTTTGTTTATTTTGTTGTTTTGTGGTTTGTGTTTTTTCTTGCTGCTAGGAACCTAGAACTGACTAGGGTGATGACACTTCTTTTTTCAATATGGTTTGACAAATGGATGTGTGAGTATTTCCAATACTTGATCAGGACAGCTGTGATTGTGTAAACACAGTGAGTGGCTTGAAAACTCTTGAGAAGCTCCAAGAATGGGGCTTCCTCAGCCTGTGCAGTAAACTTAAGTGCAAAGGAAGCAACAGAGAGCAAATCATTCTGAGCAGCAGGGCTGAAACACCTTAGTAAAGCTGTTTTATTGTTGTTACAGCTATTTTGCTAACAACTGCCATCTTTGCAATGGCTCAGCACAACTTTCAGCTTTGTGATTCACAAGGATTTTACAGGAAGAAATAAACTAGAGACACTTTTGCAATGCTTTTCCTCTGTATTGGTTTTAGGACTTGCACAGTATCTTTCTATTTTTTAATATGGATATTTGCAGCCATTAGGTTGCTGGTTATAACACTCACATTTTCTTTCATCAGTGCTGCTAAGTCACTTGTGATTCAAACTATGTAAACTTCAACCTGTTCATCAGCATCTCTCTCACTAACCACATTTCGATTGACTCCCAGTGAGCTCGGGGGTGACAGCATTCTTGGAGGAAAAAAATAAACCAGCAAGCAGCCTTGTGTCTTGTTTAAATTAAACAAAAATGCAGGAATCCAGTACCATACCTGACCTCTCATCAAAACTGTAGAGGCCAAGTATTTCTGTTACTGAAAAATAAATTAACAATGAAGCATCAGCACAACTGAGGTAGGCAGCAAGTATTCAAACTCTGGTGCAAAACTGGTAATAAACAGACCTAGATGTATTCAATTATCATAAAATCACTTGTCTCACTGACACAATTCTATCTGAAGACCTGTGCAGCACAGCAAATAGACAGGTAAGAGTCCAGCACAAAACTCAGAGTGACAAATTTCTTCTTGACTCCAAAAGAGAGACTTTGGTGTTTTGGGTTTCTTCTAGAGCTGGCTGTTAGAAGTCAAACAAACCTGTTGCACAAGTAACAGAATTAACATCCCTGGTTGTCTGTCGACTTTTGTTCCTCATCCCCTAGTTTTTCCTTCCTTGCCCCCACTGCAGCCCTTCTACCTGATATATTTGGCGGAGGAAAAACTGCAGCACACACGTACAGCAGCACACTAACCACAACATACTGAAATAATGTCTGGGGGTTGTCACTGGATTACACAGAGATCTAAGTTGTAAATTATTCCTCAATGATACACTTAGCTATCTATTTTTTTTTAAATGAAACCCATAAGGCTTTAATTAATGTATTTAAGGCACCTCCCTTTGTCAAATGTACTCAAATGTGGCTAATATATTCAAAAAGTAGAGGAGAGTGCAGTCCCTTATCATAAAGTCAATCTGAATGACATAACACCTTACAAATGTTTATTTGTGATGGAATGTGTCGTCTTACAAATGTTTATTTGTATCATGATGGAACCTGCTCTTGTATGCTTAAAAGTGTGCTGCCAGGTCTTTGGGTAATATTGGTGCCACTTTCTTTAAGGACTTGGTAGACTCACAAAAGTGCACCTGCCAACACCAAAAGTAAGAATTGAAATAAAGGAAGAGCAGTAGCTGATCTCTGAAACTGAAAAAGTTTGTCTGCCTAATTAATAAAAGACTGTTAACAGAGAAAACTGAGGGCCAGTCTGCCGGGTAAGAAACTGATTTTTCATAAATACAGATTTGCATTAATGTTCTGTCTGACTAAACAGAAGAGTTTTGATTTGGACTATTGAATTTTTGGTAGTAATCAATAGTATCCATTTGTTAGCTTTTATTGACAAAAGGAATTGGGAGTGCAATAATCCAAATATTGTACAGACTTACCATCTTACATGAAAAGAAATACGACGTGTTTACTGCCAACCAGTCATATCTTTCTGTAATGTAAAATATCTTTATTAGTTCTTCAAGTCTGTTTGTTGTAATTTGAAAAACAGAAATTTAGTGTTTAGTGGTTTTAGATGTTCAACATATTGTCTGCAATTGGTTACTTTCTTTCAACTTAATCGTGTAGAGGAAGATGCAGAAGACAAGTATGAAGAAAAGTTGTGTGATGCCCACAATTAGAATACCGTAGGAAAAATGCAGTCATGATTTTCACTTAAAAGTAAGCTAGTGACATGCTTAACCATGGTTTGGGGTCTAATGCTGCATTTTAGAAGTGTGGAGTATTTTCCTAGCTGTTTGTAATTTGAGTAGCTGCAAAATACTTGGTGAGTCCCACACATTTAAAAATGACTTAATACAGTGAGACATGACCAGACTTTAATGGGAAATGCACAATAAAGAGTCATCACTATAGAAACTCTTCCTTCACTTCGAAGCTATGCCATGTAACCTGTCTAGGGCTTCATGATTAAAATACATACTTTTGTAGTAGGAGAAATGCAGAGTAACTTTCAGTAAGTAATGGTTTATGCAGTCTTTGAAATTGCAGTTTTATTTCAAGAGAAGAAACCTCAAATGCTTACCTCAGCTCTCCCCAGCTGCAGCGCTTTTCTTTAAGAAGAGATATATAATCTATAGAATTGTTTTCAAATTTTTGAGTCATACTGTTATGTTTATATAAGATACCATTTCAATAAAACATCCCTCATCTGAATAATCTTTAGTTTGATGTGAGTATGAACAATTGAACAATTTCAAACTCTGCATTGTTTTTGGTGTCACTTTTTGAGCTTCTTTGTTCTAGTCTTCTATTTTTCTAAATGTATCTTATTCTGATTTCCATGGCTTAGTTTTTGTTTCTCAATTTTCTATTGTTATAATTCAAGCATTTTTTACTGTCTTTTTGAAAGCAGTGTAATCAATAGAATGCAGTATTAAAATATTTCACTATATAATTAACTTCAGGTCTTTCGATACTTGCTTCTTATATGGAGTAAAAAGATATCTTCTTTATGAAGTCAATAAATTAAAACTCTACAGAGCTTTATGAAACTTTAATGAAATGCTGTTTTATCACACTGTGGTGTATTCTTTCATTCTCAGTTTTGATATGGGTGAATGTAACTCTTATATTTCCTAAATACGTTTGTGGAATATAAGGAATAAATGCAAGCTGCGTTAATGATTACTGGTTAATGATTGTTCCTTGTATAAACAAAATTGAGAAAAAATTTTTTTTTTAGTTTTACTCAATTCTTTTAAACTGGAACATCTCTTTCGGTCCTTCAAAAGAACCCCATAATATTGGAATTAGTTTCACCACTTAGTGTGTTCTTTTGCCATTGATAATTTCACTTTTTTCTTTCTTTCTTTAACTGTCTAGTTCCTTCAATAAAAAACAAAAAAAAAGCCACAACCCAGAACCAAGACAAAACCCATCAGAAAGTGGATTAAGAGGTGACATATCTGCAGCGGCTGCAGGATGTCATTTGCTGATATGTGGTATATAAAGGACCTTTCCTTTCATAACCCTGTAATAAAGGAAATGTGCAGGAGTCTCACAAAGCAGTGAAGGGCAGGAATGAAATGAAGGGCTCAATAACACAGATTACAAAAGGGAAGATGATTTATATGAATTGGTTGATTTCCTAGGGAGTTTTTGAGCCACTTCACCAGGTAGCATGTTTTTTGGGTTGTTGTTTTTTTTTTTTTTTAATAATGTTATTTCTAGATCTTATTTCTTCTTCCTGAGGTATTTTCTTCATTGTTTTATCACCACACAATTGTTTTTTACATTTGAAAAAATAAATTTTTAAGTTTATAAAGAAGAATAAAACAAAAAAGTGGTAAATTACTGGGTAAGGGAATATTTATGTTTTAATGTACTATAAAATCCATAATTTCAAAGAAAGTTTTTGAAGTTGCCCCTACCTCCACCCTTTTTCCTTTCCTTTTTTCCTTTAGTCTGTTATTTCAAGCTTCTTCCAAACAACTACATTTGATAAGATTGTAGGTCCACTCTTTTGGCATAGAAGGGGATTAAATTTTGTGTTTCCAAAGGAGAGGTTCTTGTTTTCACTTCAATCCTTCATAATTCCCACCCTCTTTATACCCCCACAGATTGTGCAGAATAATTCAGCTATGTTTTTCTAGGCTCAAAAGGTTTGAAGATGGATTTGGGATTTAATTTCACTTTTTCTCACAACTGTGTTCTGAAAGAATGAATGATAAATGAGTTGTGCCAGCCTACTCAGTGCTGCGGTATGAGGAAAGGCGGAAGATACTAGTGAAAAAAACTGTAGACCAAACAACTTGGATTTGAGCCTTGTGATTTTTGAACATGATTGCCAATAGCTGAATCTTGATTTATCAAGATTTTATCAAGATTTATCAATTGGAAGTTGCACTGGTAATTGAATGGATGTGAAGTGAGACCAAAAGCATATCTAAGTTACGTTGAACTATTCAAGAAAATTTGGTCCTCTAAAAGTTATCTTTTTCCTACTCAAAGTTAGAAAATAACTTGTCGTCTACCCTGCCAGGTTTTATTTAAAGATTTGATCTTAGATTGAGGCCCAGGTAGTCACCATTGTCACATAAATTAATAACTGAGTATTTCTGATCATACATGTAGATGAGGCCCTGCAGTACATGGTTTCATGATGCACTTGGCAGTGGTAGATTGATAGGGGGAGTCAAGGATCTTGGAGGTCTTTTCCAACCTAAACAATCCAGTGAATCTACAACTACTGATTAAGTGTATTTAGGATAGTCATGTGTGTGGAAAGTGGAACAACTTGGAAACTGTCACAGAAAGGCACACGACCTAGAACAGAGAAAGGGAATAGTTGAATTATGTATAAAGGTACAGTGAGTTTGCAGAGGAGATAATATTAACCAGTGTGCGTATGGAAAATTAGGATGAAAAGGTATTTTGGAGTGTACAGTTCAAAAGAACATTTACAGCTTTTGTAAGAGCTCATGAGTGAGCCAGGAGATGTGAATGGAGGATGGCCTTTAGCACCAATGTTTTGAATAAGCTGTGAGAAAAAAAAAGATTAAAAACATATAGGCAGCATGCAAGAAATGAGCAATTTTCTAAGGATAGGAGTAGTCTTGGTCTGGTTTCTGTCAAGAAGTTGGAGATGTAGCTCAGTTTAACTTGCCTGGGCTTCCTCAGTGTGCAGTGCAACTCTCAGGAACAATTAATCCTATTTTTTTAAACGCGTCTCTTAAAATGGAGTAGCTTGTCTTTTGGGGGTGGCTATTGGAATAAGAATCCCAATATTACCAGATAGATTGTGCCTGGGTCCGTCTGACCCGTGCTCCTGGGCCAAAGGCGGCAACTGTGGTATTTCACCTCAGAGACACCTTTAGCTTGCTGGAGGTTGCAGGTGGGAGCTAAACCAAGTCCAGGCTTGTAGAAACTCAGTTTACCTCAGGTGGGAAGGCTTCAGGCGATAGTGAAGAGAAAGGAGACGGATTCTGTCGGAGGGTTTATATCCAGACTTTTATTCCATGGTCACAGACATCTGAATCTTAAGTAAAAGCTCCAACAGAATAGCAAGCACATGGCCTGAGTGACTTTTTAAGCTCAGGGACAGGGGGAGGGAAAGGGACAGGTGAGCACCAGCCAGGTGGGAGGAGGAGGGTCCCAGGGGATGAGGGACACATAGACAGGCCAATGACCCCCAGGCCTGAAGGGCATCCTTTGAACTTGACCAACTACATGAGGCCTTGCTGGAATGTTAAGCCTGATTGACAGAACTCACTCAGCAAAGGGGCGAGGGGGAAGGGAGAGGGGTATTGCCACACCTGGGAGGTGACTAGGAAGTCTAAAACAGGAAATTGCAACACACTGCAACAGGTGGCTGTTTTCTCTTTTTCAAGAAGAAGGATGTCTTAAGTGGTGGCCTCACATGACCTTCCTAGACTGTCGGCAACTGGAGCTTCCCATCCTAAAGAAGGGTTAAGAAGTAGAAGAAAGCAAAAAATGTACAGGGACAAGGAAGCGTTGGTGAGCTTCCTGATTGCTAGAAAGCCAAGGTTAGTTCCCAAAGTTTCTCAGCTTATGATTAGCTGGACACAAAAGTATCTGTGTTTCTGGCCACAGTTAGATGAAGTTAAACTGTAACTCCAAAGGCAGAGCTAATTATGATATATCCTGAAGCATGCTCCTTTCTCAGGGGGCATCCATGACTTTTGACAGGATTAGGCATCCTTGCCTTAGGTCGTCTGAAGAGTCTGTCTCTACATTCAAGAACTGATCTTCTTGCAATTTTGAGTAGCTAAGATCTCACTGCTCATGAGATTCATGACAGTTTTTCCAATGTAAAAAAAGCACTATTTATTGATTAGTTGCATGTAGCCTGACTCCAAGGGTCTCTTTCAAAGCAAATAGCTAGAAGCCGTTGAAGTCTTAAGTAATCCACAGAGATTTCTTGCTATTCAGTGGACTAATCTCTGTGAAAAATGAAAATGGAACTTTATCTGAAACTTGGAGAAGTATACTATATATTTAGTTAACTTTTCCATATAATGCATTTTCTCTACTTCTATTTAAAATGTCTTTTTAGGAGGATTATGTTCCCTGGGTCATTTTAAATCTCTAGGGTTTTTTGTTCTGCAGTGTAAAACATTACATTTATAATATCTTTTTTTTTTTTCCCCTTCAAGTGGCAATTTTTCTTTCATGATTTTAGGGAATTTTTTGTTACTATCACATTGAGTAACAGAGGATTAGACTTCTCTGCAGCAAATTTGTGTTCAAGTGCATAGCTGAATTAAGGGTAAAATACACTGGGAAATTTCTTGAAAAGTCTGAGAGTTGGAAGAAGTTTGTTCTGGTTTCATATTAACTGTTTGTCTGGTCACATGCTCTACTTGATCAGAAAAATGGTAATTTATACAAAGTGGTTATTCACAGTCAATTAAAATATTTGTCCTTTAATATAAAACAGGAAACATAGGAATTTAAAAAAATGTATCCAGGATAGTCAGGGTTGTACTATCTAATAAATAGAAATATATATTTTTAAAGAAACAAGAAACAATTAAAGAAACAATTTATTTACAAGATTTAGAAGATTCCACACTGGGACATAGCCAGGTCTATAAAATTCTTCAAAAAGATTAATTTAAACCTGTTTCCAAATCAAATGCAAGTTGATGTTCTTTGGGCTACTTTTTATAAAATTTTTGCAGCAAAATATTATGCGTATGCTCATCCTTGTATTTTGCTAGATAAATACTATTTCTTGTTTATGTCATATCTGTGCTTTTAGTGCTAACCCACATGATACGTTAGGAATTTATTCTTTGAAGGACACTGAACTTTAAAGCATTCCAAGATTGTTGAAAAACCCTGGATTTTACAGCATTCCAAGACTTGTTTTTTTAAACATTAGAAAAAAGATAAAATTATGAGATGCAAACCAATCCTTCTGTATTTTTGCATCAAAGTTCTGTTGAAAATAAAATATTTTCTTCACTATATGAGGAAGAGAAAAACCAGACTCAAATTCTGAAGGAAGGAATTGTTCAGAATGTGACTTCATTAAACAATAAGTACAAAAGGTTTTGCTTTGGGCAAGTTTGGGGTATATTTCCCTTCAGATGAATTAGGAATTAAATATTATTTTTGGTATAAAGCCCTGAGGGTCCATTGGTCTTCCCTTTTTTAATTATTTATCTGAGTATGTGGACTTAGGCTTTCTGTATTAACTGTTTGTACTTTTTTCTGATTTTTTATATTATCTGGTAGGGTGGATCTTGATTTTTGCCATTGTGTTAAGAAAATGGCGAACTTCACAAATTTAATTTGGATATTTCCTTTTAGGTCTTAAGACCTGTGTGCTTTTCTGGACTTGCAAGTTTAATTTTTTAAGCATAGCTTTCCACCTCATTTGAGATGTATTTTGATAACCAAATTTAAAAAATGCAAACCCAATGCCTATAGGATCATGTGTTTTAAAACGCCATTTTTGAAAATACTCTAGAAACCGTATCCCATTCCTCTCATTCAGCCTGGTGAATTACAAGAACTGAGTTATACGAAAAATTTCCTGCCTAGAATTCTGGAGTGCCAATTGTTTAGAAGTGTGTCTGTTTTACAGGTAGGAATAGCTGAGCCGTTGGTACTTAGGTTGGCATGTTTAGATTCTGTACTGAGACAGAGTGTGTTAGTATTTGTGGTCATAGGAACTGGCTGGCTGAAAGAGATTTTTTGTCAGCTCACCTAGAACACTCTCCTTATTAACCAAGAAAATTTTCTGCCAATCAGTCCAGTTAATTAAATGATGAACTATTTCATTGATAGCTCAGAGCAAGACTCAAGTAAAAATAACAAAAGAGCAGCTGGAAGACTTACTTGCTCTTGGGGACACTTTTTAAAGTTTGTGTAATTGGAATATTTAATCAGAAATTGGAGGTGGCAGTTGCAGATTTGATTAAAGGATGGAATGAATAGGAGATAGATATTCATAGAAAGAAACTTCAGGTGATGGATTGCAGGTTTTTGATGCAGTGCATGAGCACTTTCTGAATGTTTAGTAACCTAAAATGAAGCAGTAGTAGAAATTTAGGAAGTGAGTAATGAAGAATAAAATAGAGCAATGTAAGAATTATGGATTGTGTGTGTATTAAATATGAATATTGCATGAGTATATGTATTTGTGTATGCAGACACACATATTGTTGCCCAGATCAGATTTCAGAATATTGGGCAGCCTTTTAATTGTCACCCATCTGCTGTCATAAACGCTGTATTGATATCCAAGGCTCCATTTCTTCTCTGTTTTTTTTTTTTTTTTTAATTACAGTAGTGTTGCATTATTTGAAAGATGAACTTGTGGCAAAACATCACCTCATTTGCAACATAATTTTACATCTAGTTGTGAATACTGTTGAAGCACTCACATTGAGATTGTGGTGAACTTCTACCATATGGAAATTTGCACTTGATTAAATTAGCATTTTCTTGACAACTTTAAACCTTCCAGAGTTTGTGACTGCTACTTCTGCTAAATGCTTTCCTCTTGGTAGAATAAGAAGTACTTCTACAATGCTGCATTGTGGATGCTTCTGTGCCAAAAGCAAGATGTGGCACATGGTTAAAGCAGTTTTATCCCACTCTGAATAGAGTTGTTTTATTTACCATCAGATTTAGCCTGAGTTAAATATAACTGTTACTACACATTTCTGGTAGTTGTATATAGAGAGAATGAGCTGATTAGGTTCAGTAGAACTTTCCTTTTCCTTCTGGTGTCCAGCATGCAAAAATGGCTAGTCCAAGTGTTGTGCAAAGGCCTCACTTGGTCACTCACTCACCCTGCACCCCTATGAGGAGAGAATGGGGGAGGGTGAGAGAATCAGAAGAATAAAAGAGAGAAAACTCATGACTTGGGGTAAAGACAGTTTAATAGAGGGAGGAAAAGCCATGTATGCAAGCAAAGCAAAACAAGGAATTAATTATTTGCTTCCCAAGGACAGGCAGGTGTTCAGCCATCTCCTGGAAAGCAAGGCTCCATCACACGTAATGGTGATTTGGGAAGACAACACCATCACTCCAAACATCCCCCTCTTCCTCCTTCTCCCCTGGATTTATATGCTGAGTGTGAATCCATATGCTGGGGAATGTCCCTTAAATCAGCTGGGGTCAGCTGTCACAGCTGTTTCCCCTCCCAGCTCCCTGCCCAAGCCCAGGTTCCTTGCTGGTGGGGTAGGGTGAGGGGAGAAGCACAAAAGGCCCTGGCTCTGTGTGAGCACTGCTCAGCAATAACAAACTCTGTTTCCAGCACAAGCCCAAGCCATGGCCTCTGCTCGCTACTGTGAAGAGAATTGACTCTACCTCAGCCAAAACCAGCCCAATGTGCTGATGGCAGAGAACAAAGTCAGTAATGAACAGTGAACAGCCCTGAACAAATGTTGTGGTATTAAGTGGAAGTCAAGGATTAACTGGTAGCTTCTTGCTTACTTTTGGCCTTTTGTTCTACAACTAACAATATTAAAACAATGTTTTCTGTTGATCAGGATATGAATTTGGTTAATGAGCTCACTCTAGAAGAGATTAAGAAATAGTAAATGACTATTACACATGATGTTTCAGGGCATTGTTTTAATTCACTGGGCATAAAAGAGAGGTGCATACACCAAGGAAATAATTCAGGCATGTTGTTCTCATTCTTGGTATGTTACCACCATCAGGCCCCTGGGCTCACCAGCAGGCCCCAGCTGTCCTGGCCAGCCTGTAACCATTCCAAAGTCTACCAAAGACACAATAGTTTCTCAACAGTGATCTTCTGGCCCTTGGGGGTGGTTCAGGAGATTGTGGTTGCAGAGAAGGAGGACTACAGCCTGGCCAGGGCAACTGGAGACTGCTGGCATGTGCAGGTCCCAACAATGAGGTGGAGCCTTTGGAGTTAATCTAGATAACACAGAACTCAGGGCTAAGGCTTTCTGTGGACTTTAGCAGATTTTGAGCCTGGCTTTGAGGCAGTTACAGGTGGCTGTGCCTGCTTGCTTAGACCTCTTTCTAAAGAATATGTGATCTCTCTCCATTTGTTAGTTTCAATGACCAGCATTTCTGTAGGAGAGGGAGGTCTCATTTCTCCCTTTCTGCAAATAGATGTGTGTGTTGCCAATTTTTACATATAGCTTGTAATTTTAGTTCATTTCATTGCTTCATAGAATTTTATTTGTGTTTATTTACATTTGCATGTAGTCCTAGATAAGGCTGCTAATAGATAATTAGTTCATTATCTCTTTTTAAAGGAGGCAGCCTGCTCCAAATGATTGCTTGCATTACTAGAAATTCAATCTGCAAAGTAATTAAGTGTTGAAGTTCTGGGGGCTTTTTTTCAGTGTTTTGTGTTTTCTCAGGTATGGCTGATTCATAGCCTCTGAATTTTTAAAAATGGTAGAAAAAATAGAAAAGGATATTACAATCTGCTGCCTATTTTTATGATGTCTGAAGTATACTCTAAGAGGAGGTTTATTTGTGTTTTTAAAAAGTAATGGGAAGATTTAACTGATAAAAATTTCACATTAGGTAAATGACTCAAAAACCATGCAGTCGTCAGATTTCCTCCACTGATAAAATGGGGTAAAGATTTGCAAGACAAAATTTACAGGGACTACAAAAAATTATGTACTGCATTTGTAATATTATATAGTCACATTATTAGTCTTTTAATAAAAGTCTAGATTTCAAAAAATTAAAAGAAAACATGGTAAATCTATTGCTTATTTCCAGTATAAATAAATATATATATATGTTTCCTTCTGGAACTTTATTAGTATCAGTAATTTTAAGATTATTCCCTTATGTGTCACACATTTATTTTTATCTTTCTAAGTTTCTTTGGCTTTACTACAAATTTAGCATAGAAGGAAATATTATCTAACACCAATTGTGTTCTTGACCAGTGTTGTCTTGCTTGCAGTTTGAATACGGAAGGGATAAAACAATACTTGATGATAATAACTCTAGATTGGTTAAAGGAGCAATGCTGAAATGCAGCTTGATATACTAAAATGTTTCCAGACACATGCAATCACTGTGATTGTTGCTGCAATAAGATTAAAGGAAGTCACAGGATTTCAGAGTGGGTTTGTTTGTTGTTTTTTTTTTTACCTCTAGGAGAGCAATCTAAATGCAAATTTTATACCTGAATAAAATCCAAGAAGTCGGTATGAATGACGCTTGAGGGGAAATAAAGTCAGTGGCAATGACACTTGGCAAGTTGGTCTGTCATGCACTTTGAATGTGAAAGCATGTTATTTTTTCTCAATTCATCATACACTTGTAAACTAATAAAATAAAGTCAGCTTTAATGTGTTGATCATCTAAAATTACATAGATGCTGGATGAATTATACTGAACTAAAATCCTAGAGTTCTACTGCAGTGCTGCTATGTTAGAGTTCTAAACATGTGAATGAAATTTTCTTTTGATTTTATTCAAATTAAGTTTGTAAAATACAGTTGAAATTGCAAGGTCATAATAAGGAAGCTTAAAAACAAGGGAGGGGAATTCTCTGAGTTCTAGGAATGTGGAGAAGATTGGAGTCTATTATTCCGATGCTTTTCAAGTCTGCTAGTATTATATTGAAAAACATAACCTAGAAATTGTTGGCATTCCCACTTCTTCCTGCTTTTCCCAGTCTGATACAAAACTCTAATTGAATAATGTACCCTTGGCCCTGGATCTCTCCAAGAGAAATAACTCAGTGTTTTCTGAAAGATATGGTGCCATGCCTGTCAATGTATTTGACACATTTCAGACATCACAAGTACTTCTGCAGTTACTTCTGGAAACAATATGTATTCTTACAACACCTATTACTGAAGCTCTTAGACCAGTGTAGTTTTGAGGAAAGATCTGTTTTCTCACCTTCTGCATCAATTAGCTTGGGATCATGTAGGAGGTATTAGGAACCATCATGTATGAAGGTCAAAAATATAATAATGTTGAACTGTTAGGAGAAGACTATTTGTAAATTAGGCCAATTTAAGATAAAATACCAGTTTAAAATAGTTGTTTACAGCACTTGTAACACCATGTCACATTTGCTATGAAATATAAGGGGAAAAGGAGAGAATGTCACCCTGTTTTATTGGGGTCATACTTGAATGTGGTCATCTCTGCACTCTGTGTGCAGTTGTATTGCTGCTGATATAAGGGAATCAGGACATTTCAGCACAATTTCCTCAAATCACAAAGTATGTAAGACCGCAAAAGTACCTGGTGAAAAGTGCAGTTTTTGTAGCTACTCTTTCTTGGAGTTTCCAGGAGTTCTGCTTGCATCTGTTTTGTCTTCAGTAGAGCTCTGTCATGGTTTGAGCCTGGCACAGAGCCAGTGCCCCCATGAAAATGCCCTCACCCTGGTGTCTGCTGTGAGATGTGACCAGGAATAAGCAAAACAGGCTCCAGCTTAAACATAAAGAACACTTTATTACCTAAACTACAGGAAAATAGGGAAAAACTATAAGGAAAAGAAAAAAAAAATTGAAAACCTTACAAAAACCACTTTCCTCCTCCCCACTACCTGACTTTCCCAATCCGATACATTCTCCCAAATCACCAACTGCCCAGCCTGGCACCACACTTTAGTATACTCAAACTTCAGTTCATGAAGAGGAAAGGAGTCCTTCTTGTTCCATAGGCTTCCCCTGGAAACACACTGAAACCTCGTGTGCTTCCCTGTCACTTCGGCACCACCCGGAAAAAAGTCCTTTTGCCGCTTGTGACATCTTCCTTCCATGCCCAGTGCTCTCACCACCGTGCATGGCCAGAGCTGCTTTTAGGGTTGTCTTTCAAGGATGCCTTGTCTCACTCCAAAAAGGCACAGTCTCTGCTTTGGGACATCTGTCCCCCCCATATTTTTCCAACCCCCTGGGGCCGGGGGGTCCTCACGATGAACCCTCCTGGTTCTGAGCCACTGCTTCCCCCTAAATGCAGTCTGTGTCACAGGAACAACTGAGTCCATGGCCACAAGAAAAGTCCAGCCAAAAGGCCACTCCAAATCATCTCTCCCCATTCAATCATCTCTACGTTCTTCGGGCCAGGTCCTTGTCTCATCTCATCTCTTATCTCCCTTCTTATTCAGCTTCGAGGAGGATTAGCATTTTTGCAAGGCCCCAATCATGAAAGAAAGGGGTTAAAACTTTCAGTCTCTGTCTGTCCCGGAGCTGCGGCACTCCCACACACGCTGCTGCTCCGGCCGGGCACTCTTCCCCCCCCTTCTCCTCCTGGGCCGGCTGCTATCACATTCGGTGTCGCCGGCTCTCTCTCTCTCCCTCCTGGGGGGGGGGGGGGGGGGGGGGAATGGCTGCCCGAGGGCTGACTCCCTGGGATCTTCCACCCTTCCATCCTCGAGGGCCTCCTCACCTCCCATCTCTGTCCAGGCCCAGGGCCTACCACGTGGCTGCCCCTCCCCCGCCCAGCAGCAGCGGCTGGACAGGGGAGGGAGATCCGACTTCTTCTCCTCCACGTCCCAAGAGAGCCTGCCAGGTGCAGAGCCCTGCTTTTTAACTCCTGTGTATTCTCGGAGGTGTGTCTAAACCCCACTGGCTACACTAGGTGTCAGTATCAAACTCCGAACATCTATTGGTTTGACCACAGCTTCTCAGAATTCCCACTCCTTCTTGGTCAAACCACCACAAGCTCTTTCTCCTTAGAATACCACAGGAAGTAATCTTGCTGATTCTAACCTTATCTTTTGGACAGCCCTTACTTTTTAGAGATACCAATGCTATTTTAACAGATCTGTTGTAATCCCTGGCTGACAATTGGCTGAGTGGTGCCTTCACTTGAGGCAAAGTAAAACTTTTTTTATAGCAAAACCATGTGTGGATATATTCAGCATGTTCATTTAGTGTCTCAACCTGCTGAACCTGGTGTTTCATATTGACCTGTGGAGAGTGAAATATTTTATGCAATCACATAAATTGCGCCTTAATCAATGAGGTTTTTTCTTCAGATCTGGTATGATTATAAATAACCACTGTAAAATGTAACAGTTTTGGGACTTTTGCTGACTGCTGTTTGCAGAACCTCTGGGAGACTGACTGATATGGGGCATATTTGTCAATATCTAATGGTTAGGATAAGGATCGATTACACAAGCTCTTCCATTTTCTTAATGCTCTTTATGTGACTAGAAAATAATGAAGGCAAAAGGGTTTGCCTCTCCCACTTCCTAGTAATGTCTATGTCCTTTTCCTCTCAGATATCAACAATTTTTAATTTTTTTAAAAAATATTTTTATTTCATTTTTAAATTTCTTTTGCTGTATGTTTTGTGAATAAAATATGGCAATCTGTCAGAAATATAGTTTTAGAGGAATGTATATAAAAGTCCAATGATTTTTAGTTCTTCCTTTCCCACAAACAAATCAAGAAAACCCCCTATTCAAACAAAAAAACCAAAACTTCCCATGCAGAAATATTCCAGTCCCAGCACTAAACATTGAAAAGTGTTATTTTCTTCTACATATGAAGCTCTTTTCCTATCTATAAGTAACTTAATGATTCCTGAGGATGCATCAAAAAGACTGAGGGAAAGGCAGAGGTATCATAGATTGAGATTCTTTTTGAGGACATTTGATGCTTTTAAGTTATTTAGGTTTTTTTTAAGAGGTAATGTATAAATTAGCAAAGTTAATGAGTCTTTTTGTGTCCTGGTAAAGGAAGGCTGGCTGAATTTAAGTTTTAGGGGGTTTTGAAATGGATCTTGAGTTCCTCCATTTTTGTTTGTCTTGACACATATTGCTCTTCCAGACCTTTGCCAACATGTTAGTCTCCACATTTGGCATTGTGAGAGAGAGAGACTTGATTTTAATTAAATTATTGATGGATCTCATTGGACAATGAAATACATTTTTAGACTCTGAATTGCAAAACCCATGTAGAATAATACACATGTTAAAAACATAAAGTATATTATCATGTTAGTATTTGCGTTTCAGCATATTTTATCATGTGGTTTAAATGTCCTTATTTCAATCATGTATTCTGTACATTTTTAAATTGTAAATTTGTATTTACCAATTAATTTTTTTGACACTCATGAGATTTAGAGCTGTTTTAAAACTTTTCAAAAATGGTTGTCTCTGATAGGGAGTTAAACCTCTTGGTGTCATATATACCAAAAACACTGATAAAATCCAGTTGGTCCAACGGCAATCATGAAAGGAAAGTGGACTTAGCTGGCTTTGTCATTGTTACCTGTCAAAGTATCCATTTCTGATGTGACACGCTATGATATTTTGGCTCTTGTATATAAACTTCCAAATGTCAAATTTCTTCCAGAGCTTTTTTCCTTTAGATCCAATGCTGTGAATATATTGCAAAGATGAAAGTTCATTTTCTGTTGCATCAACCTGTACCTAGCTTTGCTTAAGGTATTGGATGGTTTTTTGAAGGATTGTTCCAGACACAGAGCTAGGATTCAACCAATGATTACTCATCTCTGGTCCTATAAGAATGGGTCTTTAATAATTTTATCTTCACTTCTTGATTGCTTTGTACACCTCCCAAACAGACTTCTGTTCTAGTTAATTAGCTCACAGTAAAGATGGTCCCAAGTCAAGAAGCATTGAAGTTTCTTGGTTAATGGATTTACTAGCAGAAAGCACCAGCAGAGAAACAATTAAAATTAAATCTTCTTCCATTTTTATTCAATCATGTACAGAAATAGGAAAAGTAATGTTACATTTGAAAAAATTGAATATTAACGATTAAATTTCTTGCAGTGTATTTATATTGAAAAAGCCAAACAGTTTGAACCAGTTAGTTGAAGAGGTGTCTCAAGAGGATCAGAATCTTGGTCCTGGCTTCAGCGGAAAATGAACTTCTTTGGTATCTTTTCATTATTTTTTGTTTATAAGGACACCCTGTCCAGACTCTTTTCTTTCATGTTGCTTTGAACCTCAGCTCTTCCCACAGTGACTTATGGTACCAAAAGGTCAGAATATCTGCCTTGTCACTTTGACACAGTCTAACTTCTAACTCTCTGTGTGAGACACATTGTTCTGGACAGAACAGGGAAATGTAGAGACAATGTGTTTTTCACTCCCTGGCTGCAAGCAGTATGGAATGTTGGTAATTAGCTTTAATGAACTTGTCCAGATTCAGTTGTATCTTGAAATTAATTAATTGAGATTTAATGACCTTGAAGGAATTAAAAGTGCAAATATGGACTAAGCACCTATCTAAGATTATACAGTCAGTCAAGGTTTAAACTTGTCTGAGCTACAAAGTAACTGCCCAGGAGCAGAGCAAGAGGGTGGATGCAAAATTTGACTTATTTTGAATAGAAGAAATAACTAAAGGAAAACCAATATGAATTAGGGATCAGACTGAGTAGAAATTACAAGAGTAAAAGTCATCAATGCTAGTAAAATCTTCCAGTAGTAAACAGAATAAAGCTTTTAATCAAAGGTGTCCTTAGTACATGCCCTATTTTTACCTTTTTTCTTTTTAAGGGATAAAATTGAAATCTCCAGGTATGTGAAAATTACAGACTGTAGTTGATAATTTCCCTTCTCTCAGGAAACAGTGATGGACTTCATGTTACAATGGATCTGGGACTGTCACAGAACTTGGGTCCTGCAGGGCTGTGAAACTCTTGTCATTGGTCTCACAGATTGGTGCTTCCCTTTTGCTTCTTGAAGATAGAAAATAGCGCATTCTGTATTTTAAAATTTTTCTTTTATATTTAGTGTTTGCTGGGAGTGGGCACATATAATTTACCTCTTCATCCACACCATTTTGTAGTACATATGGATTGCTAATAGATGCCACCTTTTTCAGATATTTTTTAGTTTAGGTATGGTTGGCTCAGTTTCCAGTGTGTTTGCAGAGACAGCCACAGACAGTCAACAGCTGCAAGTTTACTAACAAATATGCACTTGGATTTGTGCCCAAGTGTACTTGCTGGGAAAAGTACAAACGTCACCTCTCAACAGCGATGGCGTTTTCCTCAGAGTGTTGTAAAGGGACAGAATTACAGAACGGGTCAGGCTGGGAGGGACCATAGTGAGCCATCTGATCCTACCTCCCCACTCAGACAGGGTCATCCTAGAATTGCATCCAGATGGTTGTCAAGTACCTCCAGTGAGGAAGGCTCCACAATTTCTCTGGGCACTGTTCCAGTATGCGCTCACCTGCACAGTAACAAAATTTTTCCTCCTATTTAGGGGGAACTACTTGTGCATTAGTTTTGAAAATTTGGGGGAAAAAAGGCTTTTACAAAAGAAAATATAATGTATATACTTAGTAATTTTTGTGTCTCTCTTGTTGGTTTTTGCTGCATTCCTATTCTGTAATATGAAAATAAGGGGGGGGGGGCACTGTTAGAATAAGATCCAGAGCCCTAAATGTATTTAAACCCTCATGCCACTCGAAGCCATTAGAAATTCTAAGCTTAGATAGAACCTGAATGGTTAAAATCCTTTGTAGCTAACCCATGTGATTTAACCATGGTTTTGCATAAAACCATAAAACTTAATTTTGCATGATGTCGTGCAACAGCATAAACAAATGTCATGATAAAGGACTATTTTTGGTAGTATAACATATATATCATGAATATTAAAATTTAAAATGATTTTGTACTTGCCATGATTATATATGTAAAATTGGAGATCATTTAAGGCATTTCCAATTGCCTGGCCAATATTTGCTAAATCCTAAAAGTGGTGTCAGTATGTGTAATTTTTAAATGTAATGTTTTCCATAAGCAGTAAGTATACAAGATGTATTAGTCATATTATGACTTTAGGACATGTATTTCTAGTCCTTAGAGTTAATGAAAAAGTGAACAGCTGCTGGAGGTAATATATTGTATGGTTTTTTTTGTTAGCAGCAAAGATAAATAACTTGTTGTAACATATAGTACATCAATAACTTTTACATTTAATTGTATTGCTTAGAGGCAAAATCACATCACTCTAAGTCAAGGGCAGGTGGATAGACATGTAGATGGATAGACAGATGAAAAACTAGATTAATTCATTTGATGAGTGACACACTTGGAATAATGAAAAGAAAGGAAGAAATGAACAGCAAAGGGTGCAAACTGCATCACTCACGTGTTTCATTAAAAAAAATTGAGGGGAAAATTGCTGTAATCTGTGTGTATCTGGTAGGAAAACAGCTTTAGTAGAAAGAATGGAAAATTTTTCTGCAGTACTTTGTAAGGGAAAAAAATCACTGGGCGTGGAGGGATAGAATGTAAGAAAATGAAGATAGTGCCGAAGGTAGTCTCACACCTGAGGAGTTGCAGCTGTACCAAACACCAAAGATTAGGAACGGGCCTGCCCTTAACAGGCCACAGCTCTGTCCAATAAGGATGAGTGCTACAAAAGAGTGAGTTGCTGGGTGACGAGAGAACTGGAGTTTGTTGGCTGTGCTGTGAAGAAGAAGGCGGCTGCTGTGAGGAGATGCCCATGAGAAATCACTGAGAAGGTGTGGGAGCTTCAAAATAAGATGGCAACAACTGGGACTTTTCATGCCTTGCTTCCTGTTATGTATTGGCAGTGTTCTTGGTATCTGGAAATGGAAAATTATTAACTGAGATTTTACATCATGTTTTGATAAATATTTTTAAGAAGACACGTTTTGTTAGCTTTAAAGATGTCTTGGGCATGATGGAGAAGAAAAAAATTTGGATTCACTTGTATCTAAGGAATTTCCCAAAGATCAGAACAATTAAGAGCAATTGAAATATATATTAAGTTATAAAAGGAAAAAATAAAAAAAAATCCTAGAGTTAGGAACTGACATTTCTACAGTGCTTGTAGAGGGAGGAAAGCAAATAATCTCTGAGAAACAGAGGAAGTTTGTGTTCAATCTTATTCTTCATATTTGGATTGCTGACCTAGTGGAAGATTGCCTTGATTTGTCAAAAGTCTTCAATTTCTACCAATTACCATGGCCATATGGCAGAAATTCTAGTCTCGTTTATGGAGCAAAAGAGAAAGAAAGTTGGGAGTAACTTGCAATAAAGTCCAAAAATAGTGGAAAGATCCACACTGTAAAGACATTGTAGTGTTTAGTAAGAATGGTAATAGCAAGGTGAAAGTGGAAAAGGACAATAGAACATGTAAAAATGTTTTTTCCTTTTTCCTGAATTTTATGGTGGAAGAGAAAATGATATGGAATTGCACATGTGGGAGCAGATTATTTCTGTATAACAGATATTAGATATATATTGTAATGTATTGTATTATATTGTAATATTATAATATACTATGTTGCAATATTGTATGATATAGATTTCAAATCTATTTTTATCTATAAAAATCCACTTAGACTCCAAAATTAAAGCCTAGTAAATGGAGAATGTTCAGCATTTTTACTAGTGGCAAAAGTTTTGAAGGAGTTAGAAGAGAAATACTAGAGATAAACATTCTCTTTCTTACCCTGTAGGTAGGAGAATAACTGAGGAGAATGGGAGAAAGTTCAATTTGTACCCAACAGATTTGGTTGCGTGGTGTAGTACCCTGGTTTTACTTATGATCAAAAGTGAACTGCCTGCAAAATAAGTGAAATATTAATAAGCAGGTTGGAGTGTCTTTTCATTACAATCTGCCACAAAATGAAAAATGTTGAAAGGGATTTGAGTAGTGGTTAAATGATCCCTGCATTCAGAGATGAGTGTTGGGATTACTTTAAATCACATTTGTTTTCTTTTTCATTACTGATAGTTGTAGATACTTGGTTTTATTCTGCTACAAATTTGGAATTATGCTTGTCCATTTTGGTAAAATTTCACATCAAGCCACAGGAAAGAAGGGCAAATTGTTTCTTTTTGCCAGACAACAATTTGGAAGAAACAAGAATTCTCAAATTTATTTGCTTGAGAATCGGGACATTGTATGGCTGGAGTAGTTTGAGGAATGAACCATGAATTGCTAGGGGAAAAAAATAAGAAAGTAAAATACACTGTCAAATGAAACTTAAAAAGAAAGAAATATTAAGCCATTTATGAAACAGAAAAGTGATGAAATTTTTAAAGACTGACTGAAATGACAGAATAAAGAAAAAAAATCCTGAAAAACTTGGAAGAATAAAAAACTTAAATAAGAAGGGAGGAAGCCGGAAAATATATATTGGAAAATATGTAAAAGTCGACAGGAAGATGACCAAAAATTTTTAAAGGTAATTCTGTATTCATTGAAGAGATCAGTGAAGAATGGAGAAGGATGGAAAAGATTAATTTGAGTTGTTTCAGAAGTGGTTTCCCAGTGCAACTGCAGGGGGTTGTCTCAATTCAATAACTGGTGTAGTAATCAAATTTTCTGATAATACTCAGATGAAACAAATTATGATATTACACAAATATGTAGTTGAAGAACACTAATAGCGCATCAGGAGTTCATAGCATATCAGTAGGGATCCTGAAAGTAAGAGGGCCCTCTGTAGTGAAATTATTTAATCCTTGAATAATAGAAATATAGAACAAATGGATGTCTGGAATTTAAATTACTTGTTGCTGTAGTATAATTCTCAGATAACTCCATTAAAGATTAGGATTTAGATGGTAACATTTGAACCACACCTTAATAATAATATAATAATAATATCTCTCAAATAATAATAATGTCTCTCAAAGTACCTTCTCAGAAGAGAATAATAAGTTGAAAAACAGTTTTACTTGCTATTTGTGAAAGTGTTTAGATATAATCATAATTATATCTAGGCATGTATTTAGAATCCAGACACCCAGATTCCTTTTCATATACTTTCTTCAACAGCTGCAAATCTGATTAAGGTGTTTTAAACTGGGATTCATTTGAATATTGAAAATACAACAAGTTTGAGAGCACATGAATGTTTTGTTATGTACTGCTCAGTCTTCACAACAGAAATGAATCTTTATTTTGTTTAATTGGTGAAGTATGGAAAATTAACCAAGGAGGACTTAAAGAACACTACGAGAGTTTAAAAACTCCTCTGTCACCTGTCCCAGACTTGTAGGTTTTCCATAATGATTTAATTAAGCTGTATTTTGATGTCTTTCCCTTGCTTCCTCATTTGCCAAATAAAAGTTTAAGGAGCCATTTCCTTTCAAAAGTTGTCAAGACCGTTGAAAAAAGACATAGAAATCTGTACTTTACTCTCTTAGTCCTAGTTAATGGTAAACCAGGCCATGTGCTGGTTCCCCTCTCTCTATTCAGTCTGGTCAAAGATATTTGACTTTATCCCTGATCTGTGTAATTATGTCCAAGCCTCCCGTTTGCCTCGTTGAATTGCCCCAGTTCTCTTAAATTGTGGCTTCTACTTAACTCTGCACTTCCTACTCCTGTTTTCTTCCCCTGGAGAATAGTATTTCTCTTTTCTCTCTTTTCTTATCCTGAGATGCTTTTTGAAAAACTGATAAGAGTCAAATAGTATGTGTTTTGACCACAACCTACACCTTCTCAGGGAGCAATCCTCCACAGGGAGCCTTTCTTCACAGTTTCTCTTTTTCTTGTTTGTGTGGAACTTATGCCATGTTTGGGAAATGGGCATGTCAGATGGATATCTTCTGTAACAGAATGAGAAATGCTAGGAAAAAAAATAAAGTGATATCTTTTGTGTGCCAAGGCCTTAATTTTAGTCTTAATCAAATGAAAAGGCTTGCGAATAAATTCTTGTCCCAAATGTTTGTTTGGAGTAGAATTGCTAAGGCTAAGCAAAGAGGATTCCTGTTACCTTTTAAGATGTATCTAAGGAAACTATCTTGCACTTGCTTTTTGGGTTCATTGGTACAGCTGTCATAAATCCACTATGGTTATCCACTTAGTTCTACTTGGTGATACCTTCAGCTTTCTTAGAAACTTTAGACATTATTTTTTAAAATGAATTATCATTAATACAGATGAAACTCTTTTTAATTTTCAATTCTACAGTTCACATTATTGCCAATCTATTTCTGTTCAGGTATTTAATTATGATATTTTTTTGTATCATGATATTTTTCATTTCATGCACGGTGTAAAGATGTTCAAATCTGTTCTCATTTTTTTGCAGCAGTATCCTGCACAACCTTTTCAGATAATTGAATAAATATGAAACATGAGAAAATCTCACGCTGTGAGCTTGAACATGATTTAGTGTGTGCTACACAGCCATCTAACCTGCAGCCCACACAAAGATATTAGAGTGGTGCTGTGTGTTATCCCTTACAAAAAAAACCAGCATTTTGAAACTCTGTGACCTGCAAAAATTAAGAAAGTTTAGGGAAAATATTGGTCCACACTTAAACAATCAATAGTTGGCTGTAAAGATGAATCTCTTTTTTTGTTTTCTACTTCAGTAATAGTTCATAAGATTTTACTGTCAATTGGCCCAGGAAACAAACAGTAGGTGCAAGAAGACCTCATGCACATCAAGAGTTTGATTAGTCATTATGATGTTTGATTGACATGATTTCTTCATGTCTCTCAGCAAGCAGATTCAGCTGGTGGTTCTGTGTAAGCACTACCAAATCTACCCAGAAGCACATTTATGTAAATACAGAGAGGAAATTAACCCTTATCAGTCAAATTACCTGCAGCAAATCCTCACAAGCTTGTGATAAAAATTAAAGCCAGAATTTAACTTCTGGCTTTGTTTTGGAGCTTTTATTTTCTTCTATTTCTCTTGTTGACTCTAAATATGCCAATTTTTCATTCTAATCATATTTGTTAGTTTCTACTTTGGTGAATGGAATAGTTAGTACAACAAACTTGTGCTTCGTTCTGGTAATCTCAAATGTCTTCCACAGCAATTACTGTTTCTGATCAGCTTTTCAATTCTTCCTACTGTAGTCTTGATTCTACTTAAAGCCTTTTTGTCCTGATTCCATCCCAGATCAGTGGGGGAAGCCATGGCAAAAATATTATGTTGCTCAATACCATCTTATGTCATTGCCAGAGTTGGGGAAAAGGGGCTCTCTCCCTTACTTGCAATAAGGAGAGTGTTCCTTTCCAGATGGGAAGAAGGGTGGTGTGATGGGGAGCAACTGGTTGGCATTTTGTTGTGGGTTTTCAGTGTAAATAATTTCTTTGTCTTATACCTTGCATTATTAGTATTGCTGCTGTTTGTTTTCTTATCTCATTGCTGTTTCCAGTAAATCACTCTAATCTCAATCTGTGATCTTTGCCTTTTTTTCTTCCAGCTGGAGGGAGAGGGGAAGCGAGTAACAGTGTGGGCTATTTTCCTAGCAGGACCACTAAACTGGCAACTACAATTCCTAAAATGTGACACTTTTCCAGGAAGACTTTGCTGGTTTCACTTTCCTCCATACTCATAAGAGACTCCTCTCTTATTAGCTTATTCGGCTACAGGGCTAACAAAAGCATAAAAGAAACTATGAAAATCAATGTGTTTAAGCAATAAGACAATATAGAGGAAATACATATTGTATAATATAGGCAAGGAATTGGCTAGTTTTTGCTGCTGCTTACTGCTACAATATTTGGCAACAGAAAAAGGACTGCATCAGAGTGAATGTGGTGCCTGCATATAATCCTCTGCATGTGTGTGTAGAAAAGGGCATCTTTTAAATAACTGAATGTTAAGAGTTACCTAGAAACTAGAAAACTAGATTTCTTTTTTATGCCTAATCTCATTAGTTTTAATAGAAAAGATATTAAGACACTTTTTTATATTGTTTCTAGGAAAAGATGTAAAAAGGAATTAAGTATTAATTTAGATAATATTGGAATGCTACTTAAATTTTCTAAATGTCTATGTAGATGTTTTTCTTAATTTTCTTTTCTTTATTATTTTTAATTTCTTGACTTTCAATTGTGAATTTACTAGATTATGATGAAACATTGCTATTTCTTCTATTACTTTTTTCCCCTCTTTATTATGGGTTGCTGAGAACAGTGCAGTATTCAATACAACATATTTTTCTTTCTTCTCTCTGTGTGTCTCCAGTTCATACACTTCATTATTCCACCTGGCTTAACTGCATTTGTTTTCTCAAATTGTCTAAAGCTCAGATACTCTTGTCCTGTTGAAGAAAGCTCAAGTTTGCACACAATTTAAAGATGTACAAACAGATGCAAATTAGTCTTGGATGATGCTCAAACTGATCTTACTTATTTTTGTAGCATTCTTTCTCATGCAGTGACTGCCAGATATGAAATGCTTGTTTGTGAATTAGTTTCTATTTATTTTGAACTTGCAATTTTTATTGATTGTCAAAATGCCCTTTGATGTAGTTGTAAGAGTAAGGAGAAATATTCATTATATAACCTTAAATTCAATTTCAACTCTTTTAAGAGCCAGTTTTATCCTTCAATATCTAACTTTGGAGGCCCTTAGGCCTTAGTATGCATCATATTTGAACATATGCTCTATTCAGACTATATGAATATAAATTCATATGTACTCTTCTTAAATGTTGCTGCAGCTTTCTTACTAGTACTATAGTCCAGTTGGAAAATTATTAATTTAGTAGACTGCAAACATTTGCAGTTTTGCAAACATTTTGTTGAGATTTTCTGGGATTTTGAATACCAGTAATTTAAAACTTCTGTTTGTTATTGCCATATCCTAATTAGCAGCGCACTGTTCACATACCAATGTTACCAAGACTAAGCCTCAGAATTAATTTCCTGGGAACATTTCTGTAAAGCACTATAAAACTTCAGCATCCTAATTGTTCTGCTGTTGTTTGGCTCTGTGCATTCATGTTCATGTATTTTTAATATGTTTGCTAATGTCTTTTTTCTTATTTGGTGTCTGAACAACTACTAGCTGCTGCTCATTTTGATTCTGTATAATTTTAATGACTAATTATGACCTCAAGTTCCTCTTTCTCTTTGGCTGTAAATGGTTCTCAAGCAGAAGAGTAACCAGCATGAATTCAGTGAGCTGGTTCTCATGTGGTAATTATATTCCATTTGTTTTTTGTTTTTTCATTGTACATAGGTAGCTGAAATTTACACTGTTTCTTTTAGCTCTGTATAAAACTCTATATTCAGGGCATTATTATGGTCTGTATGTTGTCCAGGAACATACAGACACATACATACAGAACAGCTTCATCTTGCCAGTACAACTACTAATTTTAGTATAACAGGTAATTCTCCAGAGATTTGTGTATCTCTACATTGCAGGACATTCTTCCTTAAAACACTCTGAAAACAGAAAATGGAATGACTTTGTGTTTCTGATCATGCGCTACCTATGAAACTGTTGTTTATGCATCAAAGTCTAATGGTATCAAATTTCTTATGGTCTGCCCAAAGATAAGTATATTATGAGTCTCTGATTTTACATCCAGAATTAAATAGTTATTTAATAAGCATTTATCTTGGATCAAGTAGGATTGCTGTTGCTAGTGGTGGTAGTCAGTTTATTGATAGATAAATCAAACTATTTTCAAGGCATAGATATTGGTTTTGAGATTACACTATAGTATGAGAAAAGAAACATGTCACATTAGAGAGTTAAATGTTACAGAAAATGGAAATTAAGTTTGATTGTGAATTCATAAATTATTTCTAGGTGAGAGACTTACCCAGCCTTAAGCTATGAATAATTGCAGTGTGTATTCTGAAGGACTTAAACCACTCTTTGCATACTTTGGAATGGAAATTGTTCTACATTACAACTTTCACCTACACTTTAAATTTCTTCCAGGCTAACAGTTCTACAGACATGGTGATTCATAAATTCTGCTGTGTATGTTGCTCCATACTTGCAATTTAGTTAGAATGCCTTTTTTCAGTCCTAAGATAAAGAATAAAATCCAGCCTTTGTGAATCTACTTAAGGTGGTTTTGAGACTTGTCACTGAAAGAAGTTAACCTCTTTCAACCTTCTACATCTTTACATGGAAATGTTTAAATCCCTCCCGCAAATAAACCTCACCCTAACAGCCTAAATATCATGATATTGGGAATGTAACTTCATGTACTTAATTCTATCTTAATGAATTCATCATCACTGATGAGCTCTCTGTCAGAGGTAACTCAAGATTTTTGTGCACCAAAGAACTTACTGACCTGTGTTTACAGGTTTGCAACACCTTGTTGTTGCAATGGCCTTCCTGGTGTTGACATCTGAGTGGCATGTCTTCCACAGAAAAAGAATAGGAGGATAGAAAGAAGGAAGAGAAAATAAGGAATGATGGAGACTTCTTATCACACTTCTTCTTTTCCAAAGTATGTAAATGGCTTTTTGTTTATAAAGTTAAGCTGCATTTTGCTCTACTTCCCTAAGCACTGGGTTTGGAAATTGTACACAAGGGTTTGCAGGGAGATAAGCCTTGATCTTTACGGTGGCCTTGATTTCCACAGTGTGTACAACCTTCTATTGTATCTGTAGTATCTGTATCTATTGCCAATCGTTATTTTGCTTCTCAAGGTGGCATCTAAAAAATTGCGTGAGCCAAGGTTATGATTTCATCACTGCAAAACACAGGTGGTAGTGCATGCTCTTGGACAAAATTATTCTTTACTCGTAGTAAAATATATGGGATCAGAGAAGATAGAAGGTCCTGCAGTAATCTGTGTATATCCTATATATCCTAGAGTTTGTCTAAACCAACAAATTACCTCTGACTCTTTGAGGCTTTAAATCATAGATTAGTAAGAAAACATCACAGTTTTTTCTTTGGAAGCATATCTTCAAAATGCCTATTCTTTCCTATGAGATTATGTAGAAGGATGTGATATTAAGTGGAGGATATTTAAACATCCAGGAGACTAATTATTTGGAAAAACTATATAGGTCCTGTTTAAGGAAATAGTTTTTCTAAAAATATAGAGATTTAGTACACTACTTACATTGGTTGCTACAACAAGCAAATCTGCTTTCTTCCCATTCTAATGACAAGGGAGTTTTTTCCTTACTTTCAAGTATACAGTGTTTTTAATTAATTGTCTCTAAAATTACCTTGCTACAGTATTAAATTCATTAATGTCTGTCCAGGTTTTGGCCAGAATTGGGTAAATTTTTGCAGTAGGCAGGAGGCAGGCTAGGAGGAAGAAGTCATCTTATGCCACCTCATGTCTTGCTAGAGCCGGGGGAGGGACCGTCTTCCAGGAATAAGGGTTTCCTTCCTTTGACAAAACTTGGCAAAGGCAGCTGCCCAGTATTGTCTATTGTTTTTTGGGGTATTTTTTCTGCATGAATTTTCTTATAGCTTCTGCCATCAGTATTGTTGCTGTTACTGTTTTTCTTCTTTCATTGCTGTTTTCAGTAAATTGTTCTTAGCTTAACCTGTGATCTTTGCCTTCTTAGCCTTCAGTTCTCCTCTCCAGCCTGTTGCAGTGGGAAGGGGGAGGGGAAAACAGGAGAGTAAGAAAAAGACAAAATGATGTGCTTTTTGACAGTCTCAGTGGGTGCACTGCGCTGGGGACTATCATTGCCAAACCATGAAAGTATCTCAGTATTGAAATGAAAAGTACAGGTGTTGAACATTCTTCTGTTGCTATTAATCATGTGATAGCCTTTTTACTCATGTCTTGCATAATTAAAATTCCTTCTTCTGTATATTTATCATGATAACCATTTTATTATCAAATGGAAAGAAATGCACTTGCTCCTTTAAATAGTGCAAGGCTTTCTGGTAAATAAGGTCTAAGGCAAAAATGTTAAAAGGTGTCTTTTCACTGGCTTTCAGAATTTTTTTTGTGTGGGTTAGAAGCAATAAAGGTTTAATAAGCTAGGATACCAGAGAACAACAAAACTTGTATCAGCCTTTGTGATATATTGCGCAGATATTATTTAAGGTTTTTCTCCAGATCTATGAGAATGTAAAATGTTCTTTGTCAGTTAAGGATCTTACGAAAATAAACAGACACAAACCAACACACCACCAACAAAAACATGGTCTTGCAGTTTGTTTCATCTAATCTAGTTTTGACAGTATTGCACTGGAAATGCATTTTTTTGTTCTTTTAATGAATGCATAGTGAGCAAAGTAGAGCTCCATTATTCAAGAAAAACAACTCAAAACAGCAGCAGTATACACTTGATGTCTTAGAGAAAATTAGAAAATCTTTCACTCCCATTTAATTTTTTGAAGTGTGACTGAAACAATTTTTCATTGGGTTGAGTGGCAGTCTCTGTCCAGTGTCTGGAAATAATTACTAGCAGATGGGTAACAGCAGTGTATTTGACAGCAGATGTGAATTTGTAGATTCACACCTGAAATAAATTCCTAAACCACATTTGCAAGAATATTTTTACATCTGAAATTGTTCTATATATAGTTTTTGTATCAAATGTTGGAAGCTGTCAGATTGCTGGACTCAGTGATGACTTACATAAGCACATTTTTTGCTTTAAAAAGAAATTAAAATACAGCCCTGCATATGATATCAAGATATCCACCCAATTTAAAAAAAAATGGCAAATTATAATTAGATTAGGGAGACCTGGAAGACTGGTTTACAAAAAGGATTAGATGAATTAAATATGTTCTGGCTAATCAGATGTCCACAGAAACATTAACTTAAATCTCTAGGAAGACAGATAATTATTTAAGGATAAGAAGAGAAGTCTTCCTAGGTAAAATAACTCAACGTTCAGTCTAAATAACAAATAATTCTCCCAGACTGAAGAACTAACTATGGGAAGCAGTGGAATCAAAATATCCTGTGTATTTATTATTGGAATCCATAATGTATATAAAAGCAGTCCTATGCTGGGATGGAAGCAACCAACATGAGGCTGAGGGTGACCAAAGTAGTGCCTTTTGAATTTTTAATTGATGCATTGGTTTTAGAAGAAGATCCTGATCATTTTTGACATGGGAAATAGCTAAAAGTACAAAACCTGTTAAGCTTGGGTTCAGATGTAATGTATTTCCTCACTTCACACATATACTCTGTGTGCAACGTGCTTTTATACACAAAACGAGAATCAATATAGTAGGATACTGTGTAGGGAGGAGATATATGAAAGCCAGCTCCACAATTATCTATTTAGCAAGCGAGTCCTTTTGGGCATGTGAGCAGTGTTGTTTTGCAACTTAGATTTGCTGTGTTAGTAGATGGGATCCAGATAATTCTTTAGTTCCTCATTAATGGTTTTGATATGAAAAAAGTTAGCAATGAACTCATCCTATCTCCCCAAATGACAGATGAAATAGATAAACTAGGTTAACAGCTGGAAGGTTCAATGTAGACAAAGAGAAGTAATATACTCTGTGAACTGTAAAACTCTGTTATTTCATTGCTCTTAAAGAATCATTGAATATTGCATCTGTAGCAGAGTAGATCAGGAATCTTTCAAAATCCAAAAGTCTGGGCTGAAAGGCATGGTCTGCAAAAGTTTTCTTTAACACCTTCTAGTCAGTCTCAATGACAGCAAGCATGCTCCAGATTCTTTAAAAATGAACCTTTCAATTAGCTACAGAAATAGAAAAGCTTGAACAAAAACTATAGAAAGCAACAGTGCTTTGGATAAGAAGCAAAACTCTAGTCACGTGTGCACAAACAAGACACCCACCCATGTTAAATAGGTCAAAGGAATTTAAATGCACATTGCCTTACTGTATAACTGATAATGTACATTGTTTCAGGCTATATTAATTTTATGTAGTTGTAACTAGTAACTCATTATATCTAGATTAGAGAGTACTCCTTTATAAAGAGATTATGTGTATTTAATGTGCACTGATTAATCATGATGCCGTATCTATTTTTAGAATAATTAGATGCCTCACAAAGAAGTTGTCTGGCATTAAAAATACAAACTTCTGATGTGCTATAGGAGATAAGGGTTTTTATATTAAACTAGATTTGTTCTGAAGATTTAGTGTACAAATAATACAAATTGTGGTAATCCTGACTGGTTTTATCTGAATTGTGAATGATAGTAAATATACAAGATTTGATATGTAGAATCCGATACCATTACTGCATATTAATTTGCATTCTGGATTTGTTATATATATATATATATTTCTTCTGAAGAGCTCATGAAGAGAAAGAATTCAGGTACTTGCACATTATTATTGGTTTCATTTTTCCAACCAGAGCATCACTACAGAAAGCAGAACTAGACAGAGACTGAATCATGTTAATACTATGGCAATCATTGTGAAAAAGGAAAGTAGACTCCCTGAAAACTTGTATTGATTTGCCCCTAGATTACAGTGCTTTTATTACTTACAAACAGTGAAGGGTGTAGGGGCTGTTTTTCTCCCTCCTGCATTGACTGGGTTTTGATTATACATTTATTATACATTACACATTTCAATTATACATTGAATGTATAATTAAGCCATTCCTGGCTTCCTTTTGAAATCTTGGATGCTTGTTCCTGTCAGATAGGCAGTTCTTCTGTTCCCTGTAAATCCCAACTCTAGACCACCTATTCTTCCAGTAATATGGTATATATCGTTCTTCCTATCTTCTATCCTGTATGATTTGCACTAGTCTTAAAAAATATGCAGGTCAGTTCTAATAATTCTAGTTACTGCTGTTTGACTGTTTTTATGGGTAACAATGAAACAGAATGGAAAAAAACCTAAAGATCCTTTCTCTGGAAAAGGAGAGTTTATAGAAAAATGAAGTTTAGTGGCAGACATCTAGTAGCATCTTCTCCAGAGTGCAGCAATATCACCTACACAGTCTTCTAATAATTTATAATTGTGCCTTATCACTTGCTTACCATACTTGCAATGTAACACTTGCAGTTACAATTCAATCAACTGTTTT
Organism: Zonotrichia leucophrys gambelii; assembly: GCF_028769735.1. Taxonomy (NCBI): domain Eukaryota; kingdom Metazoa; phylum Chordata; class Aves; order Passeriformes; family Passerellidae; genus Zonotrichia; species Zonotrichia leucophrys. Next base: position 86,087,020 of record NC_088171.1, on the reverse strand, counting down.
TCTTTTGGTTTATACCCATGACTACTGTATAATAATATATACAGGTTTAATTATATGAGTCAGAATACTTAAAAGTACATATAGAGTGTTCTGTGATCCTAAACTTTGAAAAAGTTTAGGATCACAGAAAAATAAGAGAAAAATAAGAACCCAAATAATAAATTTATCTCCAGCTCTTGCATGTTACCTGAGATTTGACTGATAAATGCTAATTGCTTACCATAAGTTCTATGACAGGATTTTTCATATATTCATAACGTTGTTTAGGTTAACCTTTAAGATCATCAAGTCCAACCATCAACATATCACCACCCTCATGTTCACCATTAAACCATGCCCATTAGTGTCCTGTCCACAGGTTTTTTAAATGCTTCAAAAGTGATGGTGACTCCACCACTTACTCTGGGCCTGTTCTGGTGCTTGATAAGCCTTTTGGAGAAGAAACTAAATATCCAATCTAAACCTTCCCTGGCACATTTTGTGGCCAGGGAAAGGCCTACCACTTCTTCTCGTCCTACCACTTGTTATCTGGGAAGTGAAACTGATCTCATTTCACTAGAACTTCCTTTCAGGTGGTTGTAGAGAGTGATAAAGTCTCCCCTGAGTCTGCTTTTCTCCTGCCTAAACACCTCCAGCTCCCTCTGCCACTACTCATAAAACTTGTGCTCCAGACCATTCACCAGCTTTGTTGCCCTTCTCTGGTCTGGCTCCAGCCCCTCAGTGTCCTTCCTGAATTGAGGGGCCCAGAAATGGACACAGCACTCCAGGTGTGGCCTCAGCAGTGCCAAACAGAGGGGACAATTGAGTCCTGTTCCTGCTGGCCACAGTTACGGATACAAGCAAGGCTGTCATTGGCATTCTTGGCCACAGGCTGGATTATGTTCAGTCACGAGCATCCCCAGATCCTTTTTTACCAGACATATTCCTGGCCACTCTGCCCCCAGCCTGCAGTGCTGTAGTTGTTGTGACCTAAGAGCAGGATGTGGCACTTGGCCTTGTTGAACCTCGGACTGTTGGTCTCATCCCGTTGTTCCAGCTTGTCCAGATCCCTTAGCAGAGCTTTTCTGCCTCCCAGCAGATCAGCGCTCTCTGGGCCCAGCCGCTCAATCAGTTTTTGCCCAGTGAGGTACTGCACTTCTCTCATGGCGTGGGTAGAATGTCAGCACAAGCAGTTGTTTGTCATTTAAGCAGTGATCACATAGGTTGCTAGGTTTTGAGCATATCACTTGTTTAAACACACAGGATAATTAATTTCATAGATAAGCGCATATTTCCTGCAAATTTTTGTTATATCAAGGAGCTGAGCTACTGTTAGGTTTCATAGCATGAAATAAACCTTTTTGGTTTCAATCTTCAGTGTTCAACCATTTTCAAGGAAGATGAGGCCTCTTCCAGATTTGTGTGCCCTTATTTCTGAATAATGTAAATTAAAAAACTTTTCTTTGTGTCCTTCCATGTATTAGTCACAATGCTTTTATAGAGAGGCTTCCAGATCCTTCAAACCATCAACTGAAAAATAGACTAGGACAAAGGAAATCAGTAATATTGACTCAGTCTTAATCTAGGGTCTGCAATATCATTCAATCTGTTTGCCTTACAATTATTGACTTTTTCTGTGTGTCTAGAATGCTTTTTTTTCCTTTCTTTCAAGCAGAGAGTTTAAGAGATCAGATTTGTAAATCATTTGAAAGTAAAAAAAAATGTTCTTTAAACCCTTAGAAATGTACCATAGCTAATATTTGCATGAATTCCTGCTCTCTGCTGTGTGACAAGTGTCATTAAACAACAAAAAGAATAGACCATTTTCCTTCTTGAGGAAGCTAAATTTACTGCTATATGTGATTACAAGTGACATTAAATGATGGTGGTGCTTTGAAGGTGCTAATTTACTGAGGAGGTAGGTACTGATGTTTTTAATGTGTCTCTGAGGTACCTCATGGTAGATGAACATCTGACATTTGGGAGCTGTGTTGATGACACAGCAAGGAAGAAATTATTAGCAGGGACAGTTGTCCTCCAACAATATACATTGAGCATTGTTGTGGTCTCTGAGGACACAGAGAAATGAGTCCCGTGTAATTATCAAAATTAGGCTATAAAATTTCTGTGCAGTTTATAAAAAAAAGTATTTTTTTGTTCCTTAAACAACAGGGTTTGTTTGTATTAAAATAAAACACTGCTGTTAAAAGCCAGCAGGTAGCTTTAATAATATGCATCAAATAATGTAAATATAAATGGAAACCCTAGGGTATGAGCTGTAATCAATTCATCAGCGATTCCTAATAATGAAGCCATTAATTTGATATGGGAAAAGATATCACTTGCCTTCCAGAGCTGACAAGCTGCATTTCAGTTCACTCCCTCCTCACTTCTTCCTCCCCTCCTCTTGGCATAGCTGAGTTTTTACTCATAGACATATGTGCAGACCTCCCATCTGTCTGAGTATTGGTGCTGCCTGAAGAGACACTACAAACACTCTTATCTAAGCACTTTAACTAGAACCAGATGCCATGCACTGATAAAACTGTACTCAAAACTGTTTGCCTTGTATGTTGCGCTTTTCCAAAGTAACAGTGCCTTTAGGAAGGAAAAAAAGAACTAAGCCAAGCCAACAAACTCAGGCCCCACTGAGCAGTGCAGTTGCAAGCTATATCACAGCTCTTGGTAAAGGTAACAAGAGCATGGAGGAGAATCTGATCATGTAATTTAGGTGGTAATGAGATCATTGTTATTTCAAAGCTTATATTGTGATAGCATATATATCCAGAGATCATATCCTAAAAATAAGATGTGATAATTGAGTACAAAATGAAGGTGTGAAGAATTAATGCTAATCTGGAAAAATACAACTGCCACGTGGAGCTGTGTGTTATGTAGCAAAAGCTTCTATGCTAAAACAACTCTCTGTGGTATAATAACATATTCAAGTATTCCCCAGCTGAACTGGAAGTAGACATTTGCATGGCCTTAGCCAACCTTTTTCATATCAGCCGTGAGAGTGACTATGGCAGGAGAGATGACTGGAACTGGCTGTGCTCAGCACCTTAGCAGATGTGCTCAGCACACATTAGGATCTGAGTATTTTGTCTCTATGAAGCAAAACACTGCTGAAAGCCACTGGAGGTTTTGCTTGACTAAGGTTTCCAAATTGGTCACTGAGTCTGTTTTCACTTGTAAAAAATATGTAATTTTCCCCTGTATATTTTTTTTCCTTCAGAAATATTCTTAGTCTAGCTAGTATTTTGTACGCAGAACTGGAAATATCCTGAGTGTAATATGACATTGAATTAGACAGGCTTACCTTTGCAATTGTATGGATTTAAGAATGACAGGGAATGATTAAGATGATGTTAGGTGATGCGGCAGTGGGGGTTTATTTTTCTTGAAAAGGACTGATTATAATATGCTCCATAAGGAATTTATTTTCTAAGAAAGTATCTTTGAATTCTACAACCTCATAGGCCTGTTCCAGCCTTCATGGTGGTAATTATCACAGAATCACAGAACCTGCTGAGTTGGAAAAGACCCATCAGGATCATAGAGAACAACTCCTGACCCTGTGCAGGACATCTCAAGAGTGACACTGTGTGCCTGAGAGTATTGTCCAACCGCTTATCTCTCTCAGGCTGATGCTGTGACCACTTCCCTGGGGAGCCTGTTCCAGTGTCCAGCCACCCACCCTCTGGGTGACAAACCATTTTCTGATATTCAACCTAAAACTCCTCTGACTCAGCTTCATGACATTTCCTCAGTCATGGAAAGCTAGAGGTTATACTTGTACAACGTTTTTGTAATTTTACCACACTCCTAACCATTGTGTAACTTTGTTGTAATAGAGCCTTACAATTATTTTGTAGGATTATTGTGTTGTTTAAAACTAATCAGTAGAAGGAGACAGCTCCAAATAGTCCATTTCCAGTAGCACTGTAACTTATAATGAATAATGTAGAACGTGTTAAGATTTTAAATTTCTGAATCTCTTTTGTCATTTGGGAATCCATTATTACTTTTTCACCAAGCAATATACTGGATTGGTTTTTATTTTGTCTGCCTGAATTAAGCTATGAACAAAAGGTAATTTAAAGTGCGATGCCAGATGTATTGCCTTGGAATGTTCTCAGATCAAGTGATACAACCTGTCTATAGCTAAAAGTATAATAAATATTTTCAGTGAGGTTTGGTAATAGTTGGAAGCAAATGTCCAACAATTTACCTTATTACTAATAACAGTGGATGAAATAAATGCCAGTAAGAATCTGACAGTAAGCTGTATTTATAAAAATCCATTAAGTATGATTTGACATCCCCTGTATAGCTTTGCTAAATGTCAATATGAATAGAGGGGACCCCACTTTTAACGTCCAATATGCTGATCAGATTTCTTGTTACAGCTTTTGAAAGGCTCATTCTGGCTCAGCTCTAGGGCAGCAGGTCCTGTACCAGTGCTAATGCGAGATAGATCATTGGTTGCTGAAAAATTATCTCCCAGAAGCATCACATCTATCATCATGTCTGAATCTGTGAAGTTGATTTCAGTCCCAGCACTCTCTGGAGACTCTTTCCTCTGAATGCATCTTTTGAAGGCAGGATTGGTTTTCAGGCCTTCACATAGTTTTCTTAATAGGGAAATTGCTTAAATGATAGATTATAGATAATAAAGATATAGCGACATTATATCAGACTAAATAAATTGTTGACTATTAGGAGAACTTGCTCCTGCCTTGTGTATGAACTCTGTGGTACTTGATAGAATTTTTTATCACAATATGTAAATATTTCAAGTCAGGTTTTCTGCAAGGTAACATTGCCTGCATGCACTTATTCCTAGACATTCTTGCATTGAGAACCTAACTTTCCCCTCTAGTAATTTTTCTGAATGAATTTACAGTTGTTTGTGTTCAGAAGGTTTATTTTAGCCTGTTACCCAAGAATCTTATCACACAGCTTTAGAGAGCAGCGAGTGCCCTTGCACCCATTACTTTAGCTCTCTGAAGATTTTATAAATTGAGCTGTACTGTCCCTGCTCTTTTTTCATTGGCTTATTTTATTTTGATTATAATGTATGGTATTTTTACTTGGCTACAAACTTAACTAAAATATGGGAATCGGGCTGAGTTCTTTCTAACTCCTGCCTCATTCCTAGTTTCTCAGATCCTCTCTCATGTGGATTTAAGACTTTTCTATTACCCTCACAGGCTGTGAGATGCGTTGGTGCATTAGAGTCATGCAGCTACCTACGTAAGTGTCATATAAATCGGTACATGTCTTGTGCCTTATTTGAATTTTGGAAGTATTATGGAGGGAGAGAGAGAAGACAGTAGTCAGGAGACAAAATTTTTTACCAGGTCTGCCTACAGATTAAGGTGAACTGATGAAGCAGAAGAATGTCTGTGGATCCAAAAAATATTAACATGGCACTTTTCAGAATTAGAACTGACAAATACTTCTTTAGATCCAGAAAGAATCTTTATTTCTCTGGGAATTTGGTATCAGTTTCAGCGATTGTTGCTGGCTTTTTTTATCTAAAGAGATGATTTTCTCATCATTTGAACATAAGATGCCAGAACAATTTTTCTTCAATGATTTCATTCTCAGTAGAAATATTTTTCTGTGGAAACATACCTTCATGCTTGCAAACTAATAAAGAAAATGAATAAACTTTTAAAAAACTACAGCCCACAAAGCTCTCAGAACTGTTGAGGACTTTGAGGTTGACAGAGATCAAATCATTGATGGTTGTTGCTATTTTTGCAATATATCTGATCCCAACATGATATCTGTGGAGATACTTCTCATTTTCCTGGTGTCCTGACTTTTTTAAAAATCAAGGCCAAGGAAATTAAAAAACAAAACAAAACAAAACAAAAAAAAAATTTAAAACTTTGAGGGAAAACCCCCTTCAAAATCATCCCATGTCAGAGCTTTTGTGGTTGAGAGTCTAACGAACACTCAATATATTAGAACTCATAGCAGGACAGAAAGAAAAAGTAAAGCTAACAGCAGATAGAGCTGGGAGTTTTACCTCAGTGTGGCAGGTTAACATCGCACTGTGAATGATAATGGATTAAACCTGAAGCTAGAAAATGCTGTCATCTCTCTTGTCACTGGGAAATCAGGAAGGAAAAACTGCATTGCTGATATAAACCAGGCAGTCTAACAGCTTTTACCGATGGCAGAAAACTCATTCTCACACCCAGGAGGTGTCTGGGAGCTGACAGCATCTGTGTTAGGTCAGGTATTTCACAGGTCTACATGTTTCCTTTTTCTTCATTGTGGTATTTCTCAGTGTTTTGAAAATTTTCAGCTACCTATTTCTTGATTAAAGGATTTATATATTAATGATTAATGAAATCATATAGGTCACAGAGAGATAAAATAGTTTCCAACAGAAGGAATATGGAGCAGCAGATGATGCAGGTTTAATGTTCATAACAAACTGATAGTAGTTGTTCTTTAACTTAAAACATAGCTTTTGAATAACCTCTACAACCCTTTGTTTATTGCTGATACTTAGAACTTATGAAAAAACAATAGATAATGTCCTAAAATAAGGAATCTACAAGTTTTCTTTTGATGCTAACTAACACATTGCTTCTGGCTCAAGATTTTACAGAGCTGCAAATTGGAAAGTATTCATAGGGAACAGCAATGTCTGCTTGCTTTCTTTGTTCCCAAACTCCTGCCTCCTGTCTTCTACTGCCTGCTGCTGGAGACTGAGTGCTGGGAGAAGCATGCCTTTGGCTGGATGCTCTTTTGCAGCAGTATTACACCTGTAAGACTCAGGCTCACCAGGCTGTTGGACAGAGGGTTTGGCAAGGTCTACATCAGCATGTAATTCCATGAAGTAGGACAGGACCATTATGTCCTCCTGTTCTCAGGAGCTGAGAACACCACATAGAGCATCTATGGTATATACTACTCAGGACTTTTCTTTGAACTAGGTTTAATCTCATCTTCTGGACTGAACATCCCCCTCACGTGTGTGACTCTGTTGTATATTGTGTTCAGGGAATAGAGCATGGTTTGTGCACTCCTGAAAGAAAGCTTCCAGTCTGATTTCCTGTAGGGGTAATCTGATTTGTGCTCACCTAATCTGTGTGTTCAACCAATGCACAGCAAGTAGGCACAGCAGACGATTTGTTTCAAATTTGCACTGATATTCTGAAACAAGCTATTAATGTAACTCACATCTGTTTTGTCTCAGCTTCTTGCAGAAAGACTTCTCTTTCCATTTGTATAGCTGGTAATGGCTTCACTTTCAGAATGACTCTTATATGATATGCCGGGCAGACCTGATGGCACAGCTGTACAAGTCCAGTAATTAGTTAATTAGCATTATTAATGTGTATGTTTAATAGGCATACCTGCAGAAATAAGATAATTAGCAATGTTGGATAATATTATAGAGCAAGTTTTTATTAAATGTTGCTGAAGTCTGTCCTTTTTCTTGGTGACACAGAGGAGTTTTCAGTATGATACAGCTCACTGAAGAATCGAGAACAAATTCAACAACATGTGTGTTTTCTGCCTGTAATTTTAAATTAAATTTCTGTCACATACAGAGAAATAACAGTGATACAGGCAATGCAGACCAGATCTGCAGAAGCTCATTTACATTTAGGTGGAACAATACTGCTGTCCTGAGGCAGTGACAGAGGAAAGATTTTCAAGAAGGCACTGAAGTGGAGGAAAAAGGTATGAGGCTATGAACTCTGGGGAGACAGGGACCTGAGAAAATTTCCTTTGGCTTCTCTGCAGGTAGAAGAGGTTGGAATTTCCATCAACTGTGCAGAGCAGGCTGACTGGTTTGGGAATTGGACTGATAATCAATGCTTGAGGTGTTGGGAAAAACATGGATGCCACTTTGAGAATACAAGCTGGCCAGTTATGTTTAGCCTTTGCCAGCAGCTCCTGGTGAGTTTTTGCAGTCATTGAGGTTGCAGTATGGAACTGGTCTGTGGGATCTCATCAAACTGCAAATAATGGTGTCATGCTTACATGGCAGGAATGAAGGGTCAAAAATCTCACTTGTATCTTCCATTCTTTTTTTGTGTCATACCTTTGATCTTTTGAAGGAAGGTTTTGAAGAATTTTAATTATGGAAATAGTCATGTGTGGACATTCTGAAATTTTTAAAACCTAGAAGGAAAGGCCTGTCCTAATTATCTGAAATAATGAGAATTATTAGAACTAAAGTATTTTGCATTTTTGTCTACACAAAATCACATAAGTGAAGCAATAGCAAATGATTTTCATCATCAAAAAAAGATATCATGGCATTTGTTGTCCCTCTACCAACAAGAGCATAAACAACATCAGATTAAAGCCAGAAATAAATATTTTTAATTCCAAAAAATGTGTAAATATGTGATTAAATTTCATCCATTCAGATAAAAATCCCATATGCAGAAGGGACTTTATTTATCTTATTTTTTATTTTTAAAAATTATGTTATGTTTCATTCTGAATTTTGAGAGAATCAGAGCTAATTTAAGGAGGACGTGTTTAAGGACTTCTATGTGGCACGTCACAAATGCTTGGAATCTTTGGCAGTGTATTTAATTTATTTTACGTCATCCTAGATTGTTTGGGTACAAGCAATGCAGATTCTGGCCTCTGGTAGTTGTTTTAGGGCTTTTGTTGTAATATAGTAAAATTGTACTAAATTAAACAGTTCTAACCATGTGGGATGACAAATCTCACAAATCACTTCAAAAGACTTTCTGCAAAATACTTTATTATTAAGGTGACTGAAAACCTTCAACACCTAATGAAGCCAGTGAGAGCTGAGAGTTTCTTCTGAAGAAATGCCTGGTAAACTTTAGGTTTGATTTTCCTCTGGGAAATGCATCCTACTATAAGTCTGAGCTACAACTTTTTTAATGGTTGGTGAAAGACCTAGATCTGACCTTAAATTTAATCAAGGAGGTGTTTGGGTCATGATCTCTGATTTACAGAAGGTTTATGTTCAGGTTAAGGGGACAAAATATAATAAGAATAAAATATTCTTCAGTTTTAGGGCCTTCAGTTGGATTATGTGAATAAGAGTCTTCAGGTACAAAACATTTATTTTAATGTAGTAAATCCTCCTATTGATGCTTTGGAGTAGCTACCTGAAACAGAGGCTAGACAAAATTAAAAGAATTAATGTGAGTGCTTATTAATGGCCTTCACCAGGTAAACCTTAGGGAGTCAGAAGCCTCTGAGGGGCTACAACCAACATGGACAATGGTCATGAGTTTTTCACACACTTGCAAGTTTGGTCCATTTACATATCAGAGGTTAATCAATTACAGTTTCAGGTAATGAAGTCATTTACTCCAAGTTTGCCTTCCCACTCCGCCCCATTCACTGTTTTTTTCTCAGGGCCTGAGACAATATGGTGTCCTTGTGCTCCAAGCCTAGGGAGGAATTTTTTTGCCTGGATCTAATGGGAAAACAGAAGCAATCAGGCTACGGAGTTTGAGAGTAATACACTAAAGCAGTACAGGATCTGAAAAATATAAAAGCTAAATCCTAAGGCATCGCTATCCTTTATTCAACTGCACAGGCAGAATTTGCAACAACATCCAGAATGTAGCACTAAAATAACTCTGGGCTTTCTTTAAACTCAAACCCAGCACATATCACTGGCATAGTCTAAATAATACCTTGTTCCAAAAAGCTTTTCCACATTAGACTATTACACTCTAATGATTATAGCTGTACTTTACATACAAATACTGTCATAATGCAGTGGTAAAAAAATAAGTCATGCATATATAAGTTTGAGCTAATTCTAACTTTCAAAAACTAACCATTTACAAGTTTATTACCTCATTTGATGCAAGAGTGACTCTTTTGCAGTAATGGTCCTTTGAATGATGTAAGATAACACCCACATGTAAATACTGGGATGTTCTTCTGTATGGACTGTGACCATATAGTAATCTCTTCCTTTTGCAATACACAATAATCAACTGAACATGTCATGCATAATAGCATTGTGGATCTTTGTAACAGAGCAGAATGAGATACTTTTATTTGAATAGGCAATTTTTGGCTTGTTACTGAAATTCACCTTGCTTTTGGTGCATTCACACATTTAGAGAAAGTATTTCTGAATGTTTGAGCATGACAGAAACTTTGCAACTTTTTGGGGTAAGTATTGTTCTACTTGGAGTTAAATTAATTTCTATCAGTATTTAAATTATAAAAGAAGGGAAAACAACAGAAACTCTAGTCCTTACTGAAGCTGTAACTGTTGTTTCATGGAAGAATGAGTTTTAAATATTTAATGCTAATAAATTTTTTGTTTCTCTATTAAAAAACGGCATATTTAATCTAAGCCTGAGGAGAATTTTTAGAAAAATACCAAGAAAACTTAAAAAATTAATGTGAGAACAGGGCTGTTAGGGAAAGGGGAGGCAAATATTTTTTAGAAGATATTGGAACTGCATTTTTGCCCCACTCTTTTTTTTTTTTTTTTGGTGAAACTAGTGATTGTATTGGACATACTGCTACCTGTGTCATGAAAGAGATGAATTTGAGAAATATGAGAATCAATTTGGCTGAACTAGAGGTGTTGAAATGGCTCCCAAGTCTATTAAAACCTTCACACATCCACATTTCCAAACTAATAGTTGACATCACCTGTCCCATCCCAATAGAGCCTGTCAAGAGGAATGAGAACTGGTGTAATATGACAGCTGCTTTAAAGCAAGTGAGAAAAAGTGCAGCTGCTGTTGCTCCCCTCGATTGTAGAACATAGGACACAGTGGGTTGCATGAAGTACAAGGCAAGGCCTTGTCTGAAGAGAAGCAATTAAGGAGGCAGGAGTGAACTGTCTGCAGGCATTGTGCATTTAGTGATCTAGGAAGGAATTGGTAGCAATATTGGGGGGGGAGAAAGAAAAGAATGAAAAGAGGAAAAGGGTATGTAAAAGATGCAAAGAGAGAGTGGTCAACATAAAAATACAATAGGAAGACAAGGTGTCACCTCTGATTATTGAGAAACACATTGCTGGAAGCTGAGAGGACACGTGCAGTAATATACATCACTGTGTATACATTCCTTTCTATGCTTTCCTTGCAGTTATTTGTCCTAGCTGTTGTTGGAATAGGGCGTACAAATAGATGGCTTCATGTGATGACCCAGGAAGGGCATTCTTTTATTCTTTCTGTGTTTTGCCATAGTATTGAAGAGGCCGAAACCTGAAAACAAACAAACAAAAAAAGAAGACAGCCTTATCATGAGCAAAATGCATCCTTAAAATTCAATTTCACGTTTACTGCCTGAGGATGTGATTTGGAAATTGGCCAAAGAAATAGGAATCTCTTTCTGCCAAGTCTGAGTTTAGCTCTGGTCTAGCCTCAGGCAAATTTTATCATCTTGCTGCATGAATGATAAATACAGAACAAAACATACAAACTAGTCTCACCCGAGATACTGAGGGGGTGCTTATATCAATGATTATGTGAAGTGTATGTTGTGTGCTGTATAAAAATGATTACCATTATTCCATTATTTTCAGTTGAACTCCCGATAAAACTGTGATACACTGGTGGGAAGGCTTCTGGGAGTCTGCTGTTGAGGTCTGCCTGCCACCAAAATGAAAGCAAGGTACCATTGTGTCAAGTGGAGTTCAACTGTCTGCATTTGTACTGCCAATCATACATTCATAAAATGGAGATTTTTCTTGGCCTTAAAAAATATTTCTGGAGTCCATTTCTCTTTGCTGTCACACCAAATAACATGGAAGGTTAGGAATTTAAATTAATTTCATTGGGAAGAGATGTGTCTATCCTTACACTGTCTTTTACAAATATCTTTATGTGCAGGCATCTTTATGTTCTTGCATTTGTAAATAATGTAAATTATTTAATATATAGAAAATGTACATGCACAGATGGCTTATTTTAAGTAATTAAGAATATAAACTTCATGTACGTGTACACACACACGCTAATAAAAGCATATGTTCGTTTGTGGAAGCATGTTTCCCCCAGCCTCTATCACCTTGTGGTATCCTACTAAGTTATTATTCTGGGTAAGTGTGCACCTGGGGAGGAAAGGCACCAGGGAAAGCTGGGGCTCACTTCCTGGAATGCAGCTTTGCATGAAAGGACCTGGGAGTACTGGTTGACACCAGCCGGGCCATGAGCCAGCAACATGAGCTGGTGTCAAAGAAGGCATCTGCCATTCCAGACAGTATGAGGCGTGCTGCCAGCAGGTTGGGGGTGCTGATCCTTCCCCTCTGTACAGCACTGGTGAGGTCACACCTGGAGTTCTGAGTCTGGTTCTGAGCTTCCCAGTACAAAAGAGACATGGAAATGCTGGAAAGAGTTTGTGGAGGGCCATGAAGATGATTAAGGGACTGGAGTATCTCACAGAAGGAAAGGCTGCAAGAGCTGTGGCAGTTCAACCTGGAGAAGGGAAGGCCTAGGGGACGTTATTTAAGGAATATCTGAGGAGGGAGTGCAAGGAGGATGAAGCCGGGTTTCTTTCAATGAATGCCCAGCGACAGGATCAGAGGCAAAGGGCACAAACAGAAACACAAGAGCTTCCCTCTGGACAATAATCACTTTTACACTCTGATAGTGACTGGGCACTGGCACAGGTTACCCAGGACACTTGTGGAGTCTGCATCCTTGGAGAAATTGAAAAGCCATCTGAACATGGTATTGGGCAAACAGCTCATCAGTCTACCCAGTCATAGTAAAGCATGTTTAAACAGTGCAAAAGAAGAGCCTATGAATAAGAATAAGTTGACTCATTATTTGGAACAGAGCTCATATTTCTTCTTCCAAAGGAAGATATGCACACACTCGTGGCTTCTCTCATTACTGCGGGACATAACAATGTAAAGGAAATAACTTACAGTAGTTTACTGCAATAAAGATAACCCCCTGATTTTTATAAGTCTAAATTGGCAATTTACTACAGTGGAAAAGAAGAAATGAAATTTTCTGTAAGCTTAATTCAAGGAACTGAAAATAATGCAAGTCATAAAAACAAATTTATTTTTGAACAGGTATAAAAATTCTGTAGATGATTTTACATTCAAGGAGAATGAACCAATATGAGGACTCCTCATTAACTTTCAAGGACCATTTGGCAGGTAATGGAATTCATCCTCTAAAACATTTATTCTTTTTTTCTTATAGACACACATGCCTATCTCTGAACAACACAGTTTGCTGTTGGAGGAAAAAGCTGTCTCTTTTGCATAGAAGCCAGGAGGAAAAGCAGGAGAGAAATAAGATAGGGAGAGTAATAAAGTTGAGGTTAGAGACAGAATATACAGAGTAGTAAGCAGAAAAGAAAACAAATTCATTTGCTGCAAAGAATGAAGAAAATAAAAAACTACAGGAAGCTTACAATTTTTCCCACAAAGATACAAAACCCCACAAAGATGCAATTTCGAATTTACAGTATTGCCTTAAAAAAGATGCATCTTTTGTTTTATTGGAAATCCTGTAGTGATTTTTAGCTAATTTTGATTTTGTATGGAACTATGGAAAACTGGTTTGTGTCTTCCATCTGTCTTCCTCTGCCCTGCAAAGGCTTGGCATCCTTTTGCCGTGGAAAGGACAAGCCTGTGAGTCTGTGATTTACTAAAGCTAACATTGCAATGATTGGCAGACTTTTCAGTAGAAAGCAATGGATGCTGCCATTTCATGTTTTGAAAATATAAATGATGGAAACTTGAAAACCTGACTTGAGAAGGGAAATCTAAACAGTAATAAAATATATACTTTGAAATATATAAGAGTTTTGGTTTCTCTTTGTGTAAAGGAACTCAAAGCTCTTTATTTATGAACAATTTATTTATTTATTTGAGAAAAGTGGTTTAATTTTTTTTTCAATTTACATAACATTGTTCATTACTTGGAAATACATGATCCATAACATTTTACTCAGTGAAAAGCTATACGGTGATTTAGTTTCTCCTGTATGTTTTCTGATGCCCCTGATTTCACCAACTCCTTGTGCTGAAAATGACACTTCAGTTTCAACACACATTAAGAAACAAGAAGGAAATATAAAGGAGTGTATGTCAAACTCTCTGAGATGTTATGAATCTGTACTGTGCATTCACAGAGGATGTGAATGTGCAGTAAATAATAAAAACAGATTCAATGTGGTATATACCACATCTTTGATTTTCTGTTAGAATCTGTTCAAGAAGAATTATTTCTATTTATTTTCATTATTTTCCACCATCACCTATGCATACCAGTCTTCAGCTAGAGATTACAATTTGTAGAACTATCACCAGGAATGGAAATTGGTCATCCTGTGAAATTATTCCTACTGCAATATATTTACATTGTAGGTATGGAAAGTGGAAATGAGTCAGTCAGTCTGCAAACACAGTGAGTGCTCTCAAGCACCTGCACTTGACTTCAAGTTTTCCTGCCTAGATTCTGTTTTCTTAGATAATTGACCTAAAGTGTCCTAGCCTCTCTTAATGAAGGAACTAAAACCACAAGCTACTCTTACTGTTAATACATTTGTCTCAGTTTGTCTTCTTGATTGCTCTCCTCCCCCCTGACACCTCTTCCTTTTGCAGGTTGTTTCCCCAAGTACCAGAGATCAGAAGAGGAGCAGCATCAGCAGCACTGAATAATCATTTACTTGACCTTTTGCCTGTCTCTAAAACAGTTCATGGTCTTAAGTGGCAGGATGAACTATACAATTGACACATGCTCTTTGGAGAAAGCAAATATTCAGCCTACAGCAAATACTGCCTATGGAGTTGCACTGAAATCAAAACATGATCTTGGAATGATACAGGTTTAACTTTCCTCTCCAGAAAAAGAAAGAAACAGGTTATTTGGTATTGTAACTCACCCTAATAAGGTGAGTGTTATCTGACTGGAAAAAAAAGAAGAAATGTGATTTAAGCCTTGTCTATATATTTGTGCGCTGGGCAGAGGAGTCCTAGGGAAATAATCTACAAAGTAGAAATTAAAAACCTGCTATGCATGGGTTTAGTGAGAATATACTTGTTCTGTGTAACTATTTCTCTTCAGACTATCTATCTTCTGGAGTCTCTTGTTAACTACTGGAAAACTATTTAGCATTAAATTACTTGCCATAAATAATGTACATGAATATCCTGTCTTTGGAAAGGAACTCAAAAAGTTTTTTTATTTCATCCTCATGCTTTCATAAAGAGGTGATTTCTCCTGGTAATTCTAAAGAAACTTTTGAAGATGAGGGTAAGCTCAGAACTTAATTATTGAGTCCAAGTGTATAAAATACACAGAGTAGCCACCAGAAAAAAAAAAAAAAAATCTGTTAAATGGGTTAGAGAAGGGAGTTCTAATTTTTGCTTGTTCATTTGTTTTTTGTTAAGACCTGCTACAACTTTTTCTTTACAAAGAATGAGGGGGATATGACTGAATGAAAGTAATAAATATTGTTCCTTTTAAGTAAAAAGTAATTCACCTAATTAATGCTTAGGGTCTTAATATACTGACGTAAGGATTTGTATGATGCAGAATTCTGTGTCTTTAAAAATCCCTTACTGCACTTACTGCACTTTGTACTTACTGCACTTTGTACTCTCAGAGGATAAGATTTGCATCATGAATGCAGAGGGTACATCTGAATTGTGTACCTCATTTCTGATGGAGTAAGTGATAGTTAAATCACATTCTTAGCATGTGTCCAGTTGCTCCAGCAAACATGAATTCCATGGTAATAAGTAGCCACAGTACTTCACAAGCAATAGGTTTGTGGTTTCATTTGGGACTTCTCTATTTATGTACCATTGCTTTTGATTCCCCCGGGAGTTCAAAATTTATGCAAAGAGTAACATTCTTCTTCTCATGGTTTCTCGCATAAATTTTTTAGTTGTACAATTTCAAAAATCTATTGGTTCTGAAAGTTTTGGTCTACTTTAACAAAAGCTAAATGAGCCCAGCCCAGTCTGTATAAGCCTCATAAACTTAGATGATTCTATAACCAAATGTTTTTGTGATTCTGCATTTATTCAGTGCTGGTACCAGCAGTGTCATTTAACTACCTTATATTTCCTAGCCCACTCAATCAACCTAGTTTTAAATACATTTAAAACTAGGTTGATGGCATTTAATGCTTTAGGTTATCCAATATGTATTTTTGTCGCAGTTGGAAACATATGTGTTAACGCTGCCATGCACAAATTCTTTCTTACAGAAGACTATTTTGTTTTTTACATTAAGAAAATTAGAAATTAAATGTATGATTTATGTAATTTTTTAGTACTTTCAAAATAGAATTGTATTCTTTTCAGCCTCACTCTATGTGTTTTACAGAGCATTGATTTGTATATGTTAAGGCCCAATCCCAATTCTGTTGAAATTTTTCTTGTATGCTTTTTCTTAAATGGATGCTCTACGAGGATTCTGACATGTACAGATCCAGATCTACAAGCAGTTGTATTTGCTTATTTTCTGGAGAAATTTATGACAATGCTCACCACAGTCTGAACATTTTAGTAATGGAGCAGGGCCTTCTTTCAATCTGGCAGACTGCACAAGGGACAGATGATAGAAATAAAGAAACATAATTTGTAGTGGTATTTTTGTCTTTGTAAGAGGCAAAATTACCAGCACAGAGAAGGTGTGTTACTTCTTATTGTGTATGTTAAGAATAGCAGAGAAATGCTTTCATTTAACTACTTTTTTTGTTTTCCTGGTGACGCAGTTGCTGAGTGCAGACATGAATCAGGGACATAGAGAAATTAAAAGGGTCAAGAAGGGCTCATCATGTGTAGCTAGGTACTGTCCTCAGCTGTCCTACTGTATCCTGCTACCTCCTGTCTGCCTCTAGTTCAGTGGTTATTCTGCCTTTTGATGATTTTAAAGGCTTGTTGTCATGACCTGATAGTTTCAGATGAGACCTCAGGAAAAATGATACACATTTTTGAACAGTAGACTGGAGAAGAAGAGTAAGGCTTCTAAAGCAGAAGATTCTTAAATTAAAACCTATCACTTGCTATTATTTTAGGTAGAAATTTAGGTGTACATGATAAGATCCATCAGTTCTATTTATTATAAGAACAGTGAGTGCTTTAAACAATTGTTCAATGTGAAAGTACTCTCCTATGCAAAGATATATATAGCTTGCTTTTTTTTTCAGAGCTGTGAGAGTTGGTTAGTTTTCTGGTATTGTAGTCTTTTTTCTTTGTTTGTGGTTTTTTGTTTTTTTTTTTTTTTAACATGGGACATCCAATTCACCTATGATAAAGTAAGCAGGTGTATGAATCCATTTGTGCTTATTACATATTTTCAGAATTATGGGACTATAAAAAACCTGAAGTACTTGCTATGAGTTTTTATCTTAAATTAGCGTGTAGTGTTTTTATTCAAAGGAGAGGGGTGGCTAAATGCATGGTTCATTTTTTCAATGACATACTCTGCTTTTGGCTGCAAACTGAATTGCATATTCATTGTAATATTTTTCCATTGCTTTCTGAGCAATTTTGCTCTTGATCAAGTTTTTTTGAAACCGTGTATTATCTTGATCAACATCTTAGGAAATGCTGACATTTGTTCCCTCCTAGATGGAGGTTTTCAGAACTCAATATCTATCTGCAATTGATTTATGAATTATCAGCCCTCTTGTGGATAGGTCATTTTCAGTGTTGCCCTCTGCTCCAAGTTCTGATGAGAATGTTTTTAGGGTTTTTACCATAAATTACTTTATTGTTATGAGTACTTTTATAAATGCACTTTTGTACATTATTAAGGGGAGTGAAATGACTGCATGAAGTTTCATAAATAACAGCCGTCATATACAAATTTAACTGATGGATATTATTGTACTGTATGTGCAAACAAGGTGTATGAGCAACCCTGCTGATGATCAACAGGTAAAGAGCTCCAAAGCTCTGATTGAGATAACTACTGCTGTTCAATTTTTGCTTCACACTTGGTACTGTGCTTTTGTGTCCTTGTGCTTTGTGATTGTTCCTGCTTTCTTACTTTATGGAGATGCCAGTGAAAAGGGCCAGACTGCTCCTCTGTCTGTTGTTTAAAGAAGGGGATTAATTTCTTTGCTCCAAAAGGTAAAAGGATGGGAAGGTAAGGGCACACCTGTGCTCTGTGATGATAGTAGTATAGTTAGACCATACTGTCTTGACGTGTGGTGTATATTGCACTTATACAACAGCAGTGAAGTACAGAAGCTGAAAATCTGGTATTTCTTTTGTCTTGGTTGTATTGTTGTCCCAGCTGCAATTAGGTAGGGTTGTGTTTGCCTTTCAATGGCTGCATTATCATACTTATTGCAAATAAATCTTTCTTTTGTTTCTTTACTTACTACTCCTAGAAACCTATATTTTCTTCTCTCCCTTTGTCCCATATTATCTCTTCTAGCAACATCACAGAACACTCCCAAGATTACAGTTTCTTTTACATCTTTCAAAGGTTACAGTTCAGCTGTCATTCTTTGCCCATTCTCCTAATGTCTTTAAATTCAAATCCTCTGAATCTGTCATGGATATGACAGGGTGTGAATCATGATGCAATAGAACACCTATTCCTATGAAGTATAAGGTTAGAAGTCAAGTACTATTAAAGTAAAAAATGTGTGAATCATTGTGCCATAAGTCACCTAATAATATATTGCGTGATTCTATGTTGGCCTGGTGCAATTCTTGACTTAAAAAAAACCAAAAAACAAAAAACCAAACAAAACCAGAACATAAAGAAACTTCAGGAAGAATTTATTTTAACTTATATTAAAAATGTGATTGAATGAAAATTTAATGGGTTAAAATTATTATAGATATGTTCTCTATTGTAGGTTAACACTAGAAGGTCTATGAGTGGATTTAGTTAAAAAGGAGTACTGCTCTGCATTTTTAAAGCTACTAGAATCACTGTGTTGTGTAGGACAAGTGTCATAAAGTGATTTTGGCTAGGAGGCACCTAAAGATCATCCAGTTTAATTTCTTCTGCCATGAGGACACCTTCCACTAAAGCAGGCTGATCAAAGAAAACCCTATCCAACCTGGCCTTGAACATTTTCAGGGTTGGGACATCCACAGCCTATTTGGAAAACCTGTTCTAGTGCCTCACCACTCTCACAGCAGACTATCTTCCTTGTATCTAACCCATACTTACCCTCTTTCATTTGTCATTTTCCTATAACTACATTCCCTTGTAAAAAGTCCCTCTCTGGCTTTCTTGAAGGCCTTCATTAGGTGCTAGTAGGCTGCTATCAGGCTGTCACAAAGCCTTCCCTAAATTCCTTCAAAATTGCTCCACTTAATCTCACAAGCAGAAGTTTATGAGGATTGTGAGCATCTAGTCTGATATAAGTAGTAAAGACAATAGATCCTGAAGTCTTTTGTTATCATGTCTTCTTACAGTGGCTGTTCAGAGGTTGAATTGTAATAACTTCAGAATATAGAATTGTGTGGTAATTTTCTATTAGTAAAAGCATTATTCTATAAGAAAAAAATACTTAGAGCTGTGTTAGAGCTAAATCAAAGTGGGTTTTTTCAGTTTTCAAATGGTTTGTGCCTAAATCTTAGAACTTGGACCTATTTTATGTGTGATCCATATATGTGTGAAGGCAAAAGTTGTTGACTTATGCTGCTCTTAGTATGGGAGCGCTTACATTCACAGTGAGTGTGTTCCAGTTGTTGACATTCAGTAGATGGTGGATGTATGATTGAGAGTCAAAAACCAGTTTCTCTGCCTGAAATAGAGAACTCTTTATATTCAAGTCTTTTGCTTTATCTTAAGAAAAAAAGGACTCAAAGTATATAAAACTCCCTTTATAGGTGTGCCACCCAAGACTCATTTTCGTGAAAATGCTTCCTTAATTTTAAATATTAAAGTTCTATTCAAGTTGCAACCATCCCCTTCTGACATTTGGGTTTAGATAAAAAATTGTCTAATGGTCAAAGCTTGTCTAACAGCGTGTCAAATTTCACACCATAGTAGTAAGGGAATATTGTCACATTACATCTAGCTGTTCTGGCTTTGCCTGTGACAAGGTCAAAGCACAGCACAAAGATGTGAGTTACAGTTAGAAAAAAGATATAATAAATTTCTCAAAAAAGTTGCCTGAATTTGAAACAAATGGAGAAAACAGGCATTTTTTCATGGTTCTGGCAAAGTAGGCAATAGTTATTTTTTTTATTGCATTGTCCCATCACAGGAGCCAATTTCTGAGAGATGCCATGAACTTAGCGTTCCAAGATAATTTAATGTGCTTTGGAAATTTTTCAGATGTTTTTTATGTCTGTCCCCCTATGGATGTATTTGCTGGTAAATAGATTTTATCTAATTACTGAGAGTGAAGATACAATTTGGTGTGGTGGGCTTTTAAATTATTTAAAATTATTTAAATTATTTAAACAGTTTCACAGCCATTGTCACTACTAATTTCCATAAATATGAATTCAGTGCTGCAGATACAACACATATGTTGTGCTCTGTCTTCTTTTTTTCATTCTGTTTACTTTTCCCTCTGGACTTCTGAAAACTCATTTTTATTGTGCAAAGATATTGTGTTGGTAGGCCTTGTGAGTTTTCACTGACTACTCCTTTTATGGGTATAAGTGCAATTGCATTGCCAGCTCAGAGCTGAGCTTCAGGGGAAAAAAGTGCAAAGCTGGAGGTGAGCAGAAGTACCCAGAAACTTAATGGAATTTTGAAATGGATTTATTTAGTTCAGGTCTTGGTTTTGAGATATTTAAAGGGAGTAATATAATTGGCCTATTAGATTAGTTATTTGTGAATCTTCAAATTATATTCTGCCACATGAGAATTTTCAGCTGTTTCATTGTAAGAATTCACTTCTCAGTATGCTTGTTTTTTACTGCAGCATCCATAGTCTCTTTTTTTTTTGTTCACCAGCCAGGCTTTCTGGATTCAGGAACTTGTCCTGAAGTCCCTGACAGAATTTATTATCATCAGAATACCTGTGTTTTTTTGGTTGCTTGTTAGAGAACTGTTGACAACAGGCAGATAGATGTGTGCACAAACAGAAGGTAGGTCTGTGTAAGATTTATGTCCTTAGACACTGGGACAGAGAACAAAGACCCCATCAGAGACTGCAATTCTCCAATGTTGCTCTTACCCCCAGAGAAATAATCAGCTGGCTGGCAGTTCAGATGGACACAAAGCACATTGAATTCTGATCTGTGCACGGGCAAATTTGAGTCAAGGGATGTGTGTTGGCTTGGCTGTGTCAGGGGTAAATGAGTGATGGTTTTGATTCCTAGTTGTTGAGATACAGCCCTGGTCCTATAAGCTCAGCTCATAAGAAGGCCACTTGCTTTCTTGGGAGTATTCATTAGGGATATTTTCTTCCTTTCTCTCTCTCTGTTCTCTCTCTCCTTAGAGAGCTCAATAAAGAATTGTTTGGCATTAAAAGCAGGCTGGTTGTGAATAAGACACCTGAATAATGATTCTGAAGTTGTTATTTTTATGTAAATATGGCTATTATAATGAGGATGAATATACAAATTAATGAAGCCTGATACAGGAATAAAAATTAGTTAATCCAGCAAAAGCTGCAAACAGTATTTTTAATCTTTCAAAGGAACTGCAGGTAATTTTTAAAATAGTTTTCTCTATCTTCTTACGTTCTCACACTTCAAACTCTTTAGAGAATAATTTGGGTCCTAATGTCCAGTTAAGGAAGCATAGAATAAAACAATTCTGTGAAATCCAAGTGTCTTACAGTCTATATAAACTAACTAAAATTGTGATTGCAATAAATTGCAGTACATCAGTCAGCTCCAGACCTAATCTTGTGGCTTTTAATAGTAGTTGCCTGTGATAAAACTTATTGTCTGTAGCCTAAGCCAAATTGGAAGGACTCATTAATCTATTTCTTCAATAGAGATTCCTCAGTGGGAGCCTTCTGTTCCTTGCAGGTGATAAAGGGCTCCCTTGAAAAACATGCAAAATTTATCTACCAGTTCAGTTAGTGAGAATGTTGCTTTTAACAACTGAGGGAGTAATACTGAGAGCATCTGTCCTGGTTTCAGTTAGGCTGAATAGCTGTTAAAGTACTCAGAATCACAGAATCACAGAATTTCTAGGTTGGAAGAGACCTTTAAGGTCATGGAGTCCAACCGATGTTCTAACACCTCAAATAAATCATGGCACCAAGTGCCACGTCCAGTCTTTTTTTAAACATGACTATTTTGATTTGGAATAAGAATGGTGTTGATGACACACTGATGTTTTGGTTATTTTCCTGTTGTGTTTCTCCTAAGTCAAGGACTGTTTTTTCTGTCTCATACCCTGCCAGTGAGGTGGTCTGTCAAACAAAGACCAAACTGTGAGATAGCATAGCCAGGACAGGTGAACTGAATGGATCAAAAGGATATTCCACACCATAGCATGCCATACCCTTTGAAGAATATAGTATATAAACTAGGGAGAGTTACCTGGAAGGGTGGCCAATCTGGGTTTTGGAAGGGAGGTCTGGCATCAGTCACTGGCTGGTGAGCGTTTGTATTGTTCACCACTGCTTGTTTTTTTCTTTCCCTATTTTAAAAATTATAAATATTATAATTATTTTACCATGGTTCCATTTTCTTTTTTTTTCAATTATTACACTGTTCTTATCTGAACATTCAAGTTTTACTTTGATTTTTCTCCCCATTCCACCGGGACAGATTTCATAAGAGGAAAGGTTGAGTGAGTGGCTGTGTGGAGTTTCATCTCCAGCTAGGGTTAAAACCATGATAACATCTTAAACTCCTTCCTTAAATTCTATTTTATAGACTTCTGATCATTCTAGTTTTTGGCTTTTTTCTTTCAATATCAAAAGTGTCTAAGAAGATGAAAAAAATGTCTGTCTGTATTTATCCTAGTGTTAAATTTTCAATGATTCCTTGTGGAGGCTGCTCTTTATTGGATCCCTTTGTAAAGGAAAAATCACTTAAAAATATATATGATGATGGCAATGGTATGCTGTTCTTCTTGAGATTTCTCTTCTTACAGGTGTGTGCTAATCCACTTGCCTCTCATTAAATCCATGTTTTCTTGGCTGCCCAGAAAGGAGGATGATGATTATTCAATACTCTTTGCAGGAAAAATCAAATCAGCGTTTAAAATTTATTAGTCTTGAATTGATTTAATTGGTTACAAGGGTTGAATGATGTAGTCTAGAAATTAGTTTGGGTTTTTTTTTAACAAAACAAACTCTTTATAGTGTTAACTGGTTGTAGTTGATGGGCAACGTACCATTCATATACTTTTATGATGCATTTTTATTCATATTCTGACAAAGACTTCTACTGGAACAGATTTTATTTAGTTCTCCCTTTCCTACTTAGTGAAAGTATGAATTCTTTTGAATGTTAAAATGCTGTTATTGCACAGTAAGGGTACCCCGCTTTCGCTGTTTGGAATAGGAGAAGATAATAGAAGACACTCATGATGTTTTATAAAATATTGGTAATTTCAGCCCAACTTTAAAGTATGTCTTTGATTCCAAAATTGATTCTAAAATATCCATGTCTTAACAGATGGGTTGTAGGTGCATGTTCACACATATTTTTTTTAAGAGCTGTAATTGTTTCTTTGGTATTGCATTTATTTCTTCAGCTGTAGATTAGGGATGTTTACATAGAATACTCTGAGTTTGTTGTAGTTGGAAATTTTATTAAATATAATAATTTCAGTGTCCCCTTGCTTAATGCCTATTTTTATATCTGAATTGATGAGATAAGATTTATCACAGGAAAAAAAAAAAGCTGCTTTCAATCAAGTGTGTTCATAACTACCTTTTTTACAAAGTTTCTGTGGAAGTCAAATTGTAGAACAATGGCACACCACTTATTTCATTACTCAAAGTTCTTGATGAGAGGCTTGATATCAGGCAGTTGTGGTTGCTTGAATACTTTTTCTAGCTGAACCACTATGCTGCCAGAAAAAAGTTTATTTTCTTGTTTCTAAGTGTAGCACACCTGCATTTTCAATAGATATGAGGAACACTGGGTCAAAACCTGACCAATCACACTTGAGACCAGTGGGGTTAAAACTGATATAGGTGTGAAGCTGAGCAGGAGAAGGGAAATGCAGTGCTCCAATGGAAGGATATGAGAAAAATATGGCTTGCTTGAAAAAAAATGTATGCTGAATATCCTGAATTCATCAGTGCACCAACTGCTGAGGAAGAAAAATTCCTTAGGCAAAATAACAAACTTAGGTGATAAATAGATATAACATAAAAAATAATACATTTTTAAGCTGAAAACTGGAGAAGAAATGTGGTGGTAGAACAAAAATATTAATTGTAGAAAAATGAATTAGATATGAGCATCTGACATGATTTCGAAAATTTCATTGGAGTGGGCTATGGTGCACCTTTCCATTTTGACTGCCTGCATATATCAACTTTGTTGAGAAGCTCTTCTGTATCTCTCCTGAACTCAAACAGAATGAACTGAATTTTTACAGAATTCATGCAGAAAATAACACGTAGAATACTGGGCACTCTGGAGGGTCTGCAAAAATTAGTGTGAACAGAATCCCAATGATATACACAAATTCAATAGTGAATTGCTTACATCTCATATCTTGCTTTGTAACAACTTCTGTATGACACTCAGAAAAAAAAATTAACTATAAATAAGAAATAGCATGAAAAAATCACTACAAAGGAGCAAAATGTCATGGAAAGAATATTGAACTGAATGAATGGATAAGCAAAAATTTTGCTGGTGAGTGAAAGACTTTGATCATGAAGTAACAAATAAAGTTTTAAAGGAGACCTGTTTCATTGCTTAGGCAGTGGGTAATTGGTTTTTCTCGAAGCAACAAATTAAAAGTCTGGATTTATCGGTGTATTGATGTGGCTTCCTGCAAAGGAAGTTTGTCTATGGTGAGATAAATGACATAGACTAAAAATGGGCTCTTTCTAAATGTAGTGTTCCAGTAATTTAAAAATGATTGTGTATTTTGCCATGTGGGAAAAGACAGAAGCAGGGACTGTGGTGGGGATTATTGATTGCTGCAGGAGTGAGTACTTCCTAAACAATTGTATCAGTAAAAAAAATCAATTAAATACGTTGAAAAATTGTAAAGAAAAATACCATCTCTTATTCAAAACATTAGCAAGTTCTGTCAACTTGAAAGATGGCACCTGCACACACAGGTGTTGCTTGTCATACTGAGCATTTGGTGCAATATGGCTCTCTGGTTATAGAACAACAGAGCAGTGATATTGTCATCATATAGTACTGAACAGTCAAGTATTCCAAAATGCTTTCTGTCACAAGTTCCTTCATTTACCTCCCTAAAGGCATGAAAAGCCAAAAGCAAAAACTAGATCTTTCTCCATGTTTTATAGTGATTTTCACTTAGGTTTTTCTTTTTAAATGCTTATTTCTGGTACAGTCTACCAATCTCAGCTATTACCTTTACAATGGGAGATCAGATGACTTGAAACCATGGATCAGCTGAGAAATTATTTTGTTTCAAAGTCAAACTATTTATTTTTGGGTTTCATATACTTCTGTTATTTTAGACTCCTTCCTTTTGGATTTTCTCGTCTGTCTTCTTTTAATTTTTTTCCTTCTGACTCTCGACTAGTGGGTTTTAGTGCTTGGGGTCTTTTTTTAAGTTATAACTTCCTGATATATCTCCTGGTAGCCTTTTTTTTTTTTTTTTTTTTTTTTTCACTCATTTCTGATACCCTAACAGGGTTGAGTATTTTTGCTTTATTCAGTGAAAAAAATACAGTTTCAGTCTATATGAAACTTTTGAGACTGTTGCAAAATTGGGTGAATACTTTAGGACCTTTAATTTAAAAAGTTGCTCCACAGTAAAAACTTTTGAAATAGGTCCAAAGTATTTCTCTGGGGACATACCAGCATGTACAAAAATATTTGGAGAAGCTATCTGATCATTTTCAGAAGCTTGTTGTAGTCATAAAATTTACTCATTCTTCCAGGTCTAAGAAGATGGATAAAAATTAAGAAAGAGAACTTTCAGTGGATTTTCCCTGTTCTTTCCTACTGAATCTATTCAGTGTTAAAAGTTATATTCTTGTACTTCAGGATATAGCAAGAGAATGGTCACCTGTGAGGTCAGAAATACCTGAGTTCCGTACCCTATTCAGAGATTATTTCACATAAATTGAAACTGTTTAAAATGGAGACAAATGAGCACCAGAAGAGCTACATTTCAAAGTTTGGGGAAAAATTATGAAGGTGCACAGTGGGAATTTGTAGCCTGCTCTCCAGAGGAATCATCTAACCAGATGCTCATAAAGTAGAGAGAACATTATAACTCTTTCCTCCGGATGTTTAGATGTGGTTTTTGTGTGTGCGGGTATATCTCTTTGTGTATCACCTAGTACTCCACTCCAACCAAAAAACTTGAAAACAGGATGAAGTAATTTCTCTCTAAACTTACAGAAATTATGGTTTTAAATGCCAAGTATTATGTCAGATCTTACTTTTGGCTGTGCCTGAAACACATTTTCAGTACTTTGGCCATTAAATGATAAAAATAAGTCATCCATTGAGCACCATCTAGACCCAAAAGATCAGATCTTTCATCATCTTTGTACAGTTCTTCAGGTGATTATGTCAGCAGCAGCTCTGTTGCCTTCATTAGAGATTTAGCCATGTATTATATCACATTCGGGTGTCTGGAAAGAAAATTCATCTCCTTTAACAACAGTGGTTGGCTGAAAATTGACTTTTAAATTTCTACCTGCATCTCATCTCTTGGCTGAGAGATCCCAGTGTGAATGCAGTAAATATAACAAGATGATTTGTTTAGTGGCTAATTTCTTATTTTTCAGAGGGAACAACTTTGGCAAACTTGTTATTGCTATGAAGGTAAGGTACAATATTCTCTTCTATTGTAAATATACAAACCTTCTTTCTATAAAAATATATACATGATTCTTAAATATATTTTTTCTATTGAAAAAAAGCTATTTACATAACTTGTAGAAGAATGGATTTTCTTAGCTAGGTTACCGATGGCATAAGCCACAAACTAGCAATCAGTGTTCGTGGGTCAGTGAATACTTTGTGCCTGGAGATATATGAAAGTCTGCTGAGAGAGCACATCATGCCCTACTCTCATTCTAACATCATTCAGTTGTTTTTGAGAGGTGAGAGATTTCTATTTGCCCTATCATACTTTTTATTATTTTTAACACCAGCTTTCTGAACATGCTTTATTCACCCCACCCTTTGTCCTTGTTCCTTTTTATTTGCCCGAAGAGGTGTGGAAGGAAAGATACAAAAATGTGACAGTGACAGGATGCTGATACAGAGAGTGGTTTAGATAATGAGATGCTCTCACTGTCCTCTGCTCCTCTCTCCTGTGTGCTTTAATAACAGTGTATTATACAAATAACGTTACCCATGTTACCTAGAACATGGTGTGGAATAAGTCTCCCTCTCCCTCACAAAATCTCAGGGAATTTCTCACTGCCAGTCCTATGACAGGGAGACCTTGGTTTATGCAGTCAAGTAGATTGAAATAACTACCTGTATTCTGATATATTTAATTTGGTTACCAGAATGTCTGATCATATTTGTATCATTTATGTCTCATGGGATCCTCCTAGTTTGCAATCCAGATGCTTGCTTTTTCTGGCCACAAAACAGCGTTGTGGCTGGTTTTATTTTCTGTTGTAACATTTGAACAACTACACAAAATGCTTTCTTTTCTGTTGTGCTTTAATATATTCTTGGACCACATAGAAATATGTTAATTATATTCATGAAAGCTAAAGTTCCTAGTCTTCTCAAAGGAAAAATTCAGAATAGTTGGCATTATTAGTACAATAATAGATTTTTATTTAGATAGCCAGCAATCACAAAAGTAGTGCAAAATTCACATTTAATACTTAGCCTCAGATGAGCAATGAGCTAAATGCTCACCTTTTTCATTGATAATTGTAAAAATTTTGTGTTTTTATAAATTCTTTCAGTGAAGAAACACAACAAGGAAGACAGACTTTGTGATGGGTGGATGACACTAAATCTGAATCAGATGTCGACCTTCTGGTACCATTAAAAACTTGCAGCTTGTGGATTTCAAAACCAGTGTAAACTTCATTTATTTTGAACTGGAAACCTATTGCATGTTATATATTTGCTCAGCTATTCTTAGTTTAGTTAGATGGACTCTGCTTTATGCAACAAGATTCATGATAGGTGTACTTTTTAGAAGATCTTGAAAACTAAAGTACATTAATAAGTATTTTTAAACTGATTATCCACCATTATACACATGCACAATTATTTGACAGAATGGACTGTGGTCATTGTCAACTCGGTCATTACATGCACAGAATGATACAGAAGTTTTAGTCCTAGGGTTTGCTTTTACTTCTGAAGAGCTCAGCCTCTAAATAAAATATATCTGAAATAATCTAGATTATTTTTTTAATATTCTGAATGGCAATATCATGTTCTAATCAATGTCTCTGACAATATCTGATTCTACATAAACTAAGCTTAAAAATGGCTCAGACTGTTGCTTTTTCAACATATAACTGACAGTTTCTGAAGAAATACCTATTGCCATCTATAGCTAAATTTTATTTTTTATTTATTTTTGTTCAATCTCTGTTCAGAGGCAGGGATTGTTGAATTATAGAAGCAGAGCAGTAGCATACAAAATAATTTGCAAGATGATATATGCAAGCATTGCAAATTCCATGTTCATCCTCAACTCTTTCCAATCCTTCTCTTTTTTTCCCCTTTCAGCAATGCTTTTATTTCAGCAAGTGGAATTTCCATCAATTCTCCCTGCTTTAAGAGGATTCTGGATCAAAACCCAATGTCAGATCTAATTGCCATTTCTTAACAGGGATAGCTGAGTTGACACATGGAATATGAGTGTCCCACCCAGATTGGTGTAGTTCAACACCTGAAGTGGAGCATTTTAGCATGACTGTCCTACACATTCTGTTCCTTATTTTAAGTAGTTTGCATTTATGTTTACAGATTATGATACCATGCATAGGCAATCAGTTCACTTTCTGGAGACTATTTTGTGAGCTAATTTAGTTTAGGTCAAATATCTAGGCAAGATCCAGGTAACAAAACATCTAAAAGAAGTTCCTGCTGATTTTGGTCTAATCCCTGAATCTGTTATGATTGAAATTTGTCTGATTCTTTTTTTCTGTGGACTTTTAATGTAGCAAAAGCACTTGGAGCGCTGTGAAATTTTCTGTGAAGTTAAAGTTTATATTTTTTAGTTTTACATTTGAAAAGTTTTTTTAAATCCATGTTTTTATGAAATTCATCTGGATTGTCATAAAGACTTGAATTCAAGTAAGATAAAAGAGCTTGCTTTAAAAGTAGTATTTTTGGGAACGAGGAGTAGCAGGAAGTGATGTTGCATTCTGTGCCAACTGCTCTGAGTTGCAGGAAGAGGAAAGACTTCCTTCCTTTGAGAAAAGGGGTGGGGAAAATGAGAAAGAAGTTGTATTTAGGGTCACTTATGAAGTAAGGGAGACTGGAAGGTGATATTTTGTACCAATTATCCAAAGCACAAAGTTTTGTAGTGATGGGAAATATCAGCTAGAGCAGTAACTGTTTGGAAAGCATACTGCCTACAGCAAACTTTTGCAAGCTTCTAATAGAATTTTTCTGATACAGAAGTGGCAGAAAGTCTCCAGGCCTTGCTGTCATTGGTTAACTACTAATTTTAAGCTTACTCTTACCTTTTCAAGTGGACAATTTGAATCTGTTTGTAGAAAAGGCAAGTGGAAAAACATGAAATAAATATTTAACCCCACAGGAAAAAAACAAAAACAAAACAAAACCCACCCAAGAGATGTTTGCAAGACAATTTTGACAAATTGTAAAAAAATCTAAAAAATTAATCACCTAAGAAAGAAGCGCATGGATATATGGAATTCATAGTAGCTAAAACTCCCCTAAAGAATAATAATGGTGCTAACTTAAACTCTTGCACTCCAGAGTAAAAAAAAGGTAATGCACAGCAAGGGAAACTAGGTAAAATTATAAACTACATGCATTAAGTAGGAACACAGAAACAAACCCTGAAATGAGGCACAAGTGTAAACCTGGCTATCAGGGAAATGAGTTTTATAGAGTATCACTGCTGAATGGCAGGAGGACATTCATGTTTCTGTGGCCACGGTGGCCTGGTGCATTTTAAGAGTTTAATTTGCAAGTTAGGTGTTCAAAAGAAGAGCTTGTTTATAAATGCACAGGTTGAGCCACTCAGAATGAAGAATGCTGGGAGAGAGCATAGAATTGAAGGTGACATTGACAGTTTACAGAAATGTCCTAAAAATATGGTGAAATCCATTAAAATTTCCTGCTAAAGTAGGGATAATTGATTGTGTAAATGCAAGATATCTAGGTAAGCAACTCTGCCAAAGTTGTCTAAGGCCACTTGCTGAAGACATACATATTTTAAATATGTGTGTCTGTAAATATATATATATTTTTTTACCAATAAAAGGGAACAAGATCAAGCCATTTGTGATCTTTTTGTTTGAGTGTTGTGGTCAGTGTTTCTTTATCGGTGTGGGCAGTTGTGTGAATCCATATTGCACAGTCTGTATATCTACTTAGAGTACACTCAGACATATCATTGCCAGCTGGGCCTGGGGTGCCTGAACTGATCCACCAGATTCAGCAATTTGTGACAAGTATGTTTTTTAGAAACCTGAGAGACAGACAATGAGAATTGTGAGAACAGTGAAGAAATGAGTTTTCTGGGTAAAAAGAAAATTAAATGAGAACAGAGAGTGCTTTAGTATGCAAGAAGAAACACAAAGGAGAGGGAAATAATCTATAGTACAGATTCAAGATTGAAGTATTTGTGATAAAGGAGTTTTGTTTTAATAGTAGGCCAAGCTACCTGATAGGTAGCAAAGTCAAAACTTATGTGATTTGCATAAATAAGCTATTGAAGTTCTCTCTGCAAAGGTTTTTTGAGTAGGTTCTACAATCTTGAGTGAGGAATGTTGTTGTTGATCCTGTCTTTAGTTGGGGAAGAGTTATAGTTTCCTTTGTGCTTTCATGCTTTATTCTTATGTCTTTTAGAAATTCCTCTGTTTAGATTTGATGCTGCAACTATCGTGCTTTATGACACTGGATGTGTACCTGGTGATAGGAACTTGAAGGATTTGTCCTGATGAGCCTCTAATATCCTGCAGCAAATGGATGAATTCCAAGTCCTCAGGAGATGAAAGGTTCAGCCTCAGACCCAAGGTTTTAGACATTTTTGGGGTTATTTGGTCTCTGACTATGAGCTTTTGTATAGGAAACAAGCAAGTTAACCTGAAGACAGATTTTGAGGCTGATTAGCCTTTTTGTTAACACAGCATTTTTCAATGTGAATATAATTGTCGTTTTGCTATTTTTCTGGATCTCTTTCCTTGGATGAACATTTATTTCTTTGCAAGGTGCCCTTTTTCTGTGTGAATTGGCTTGAAGCACTAGACAGATGCTTCTTGCTCATTGATGACAGATATTTAGAGAAGGCTGAGGGCTATCAAGACAGGATTCTTCCAACATTGTTGGTACTTATCTGTCTCATCCGAGTAGCTGTGCTAGTGGCTTGTGGTGCCCTGCTATATGAAGCAGTAATTATTTATTGATTTATTTCTCTGCAGAAAGCCCTCCACCTTCGTTCTGTGAGATGAAAAAGGAATCCTTAAAGCACAGTGTCAGAGAAAATATCTGAATGATAACTCTAGGATAAGCCACAGCAAAGGGGCCCTACTTCTAGCACTGGACCCTGGCTGAGGCAGCAGGCTAGTTTGAAGCAATTTCCCTCAGTGGACTCCTTTAGAGTGATGGGAGAAAAGATAGTTTTGGTTCTCATGGGAAGGAAGTAGTTGTGAAGGTTTTCCAGGATGAGGACCAGGAAGTTAGGTGTCAGTCTGGAAAAGTATTTGATCATTACTGACCCTTGACTGCACCAGAGCAGTTTACAGAGTTTGCTTCCTCCATGTCTGCTGGGCACGTTCATCAGACCAGCTATCATTATTTTCCTTCTGCAAAGGGCCTGACTATAATTCCTCCTGGAGATGGAGTCACTTCTGGCTTGGTAACGAGCACAGTATCTAGAATCACTGATAAATATGCATGAACAGTCCCTGCTGCAGCCCACATTGGAAACAGGGGGATAGGAAACATAAAGTTTAGATAAGGAAACAGTAGGCACCTAAACTCTTACATGATGCAAAAGAACAGAATATAATTCCACATATGATATATGGTTTTATTTCTAATCTCTAGTGAGCACACCTGAAGAAGGAAAAAATATGGTAACATGTAGCCTAAGGCTACAAGTCTTGTTCCTGCAAAGGACACAAGAATGGAGGCTTCATATTTGTCCCAACTTTCTTGAGATATGTTTCCTTTCTGCCATAATTAAAATAATGACATCACACAGCTTCTTACTTTAATGTTTTGGGAGTATCAAATCTCTGTGCTGCTTTGAGAACATGTCTTTGCTGGCACAGTTGGAAGGTGGGTCAGGAAACACGGAGGTTGAACTCATAACATACAACTAAAACAACTACAAGGAAGAGGTAGCATCTTTTTCTGAGAAAACATTATACATGCATATCTCAGAATAACTATGGATATTAGAGTATCACTAGACTTTTCCATAGGAGCAGCTGGTCAGTTCCCGCCCTCTCACACTACTTCTTAACAGGTTGAGTAACATAGCTGTGGCACACTGAGGATTCAAATGTGGTCAGTGGAGTAGATATGGATATCATTTAAGTGATCCCATTTTGTGATTTTTAAGGAGAAATCTGAGGCAGAGTGAGACCCTTCCAACAGGACTTTCTCACTGTACTGAGAAAGTAGCACAATAAAGAAGTCCCTGGCAGAAACCTCACTGAGGGTTTCATGAGAGTGCTCATAGGAAAGGTTGCTGCTTGATGTCAGTGAACTCAGCAAGTACTTGTGCCTTGTTCAATAAGGAACAAGGAGGCAGAGAAGGAGGCTTTGGTGCTAGTCTTTGCTCATGGTCAGTCAAGATATTATTGGGGATTTTTTTGAGTGTGGCTATTATTGTGAGTGCTGCATCAGAATCTGGATACTTTTCCTACCTCTGGGAGGTTTTCTACTGCTGCTGAAGTGTAGGAGATAATGGAGGAGTAATAAAAGACACTGTAGTGTGTGGTTAAGGATGGAGATTCAAATGGTCAGTCTTTTTTAATGTGCACTGGAAAGGATTTTACTTCCAGAAATACAACAGGAGGGTCTTTCACTTGTTTCTTGCACATCAACTAGTTTGGTTTTTCTATCCTGACTTAATGCAATTTTATATATGATCTGCACCTTTATTGATGCCAGACAGGCACTGTAGCATCTGCCTACTTTCTTGTGTGACAGTGTTTAGATTTTTACTTAGGGGAGCATCTAAGTAAAGTGCTTACTGAAGAGCTCTCCTGTTACTGCAATGTCTTTGGGAAAGAGGAGCCACCAAAATTCTCCATGAATTGCATGATAATCCAAGGCAGAATCCAATGTTCATCTTTGTCTTGATTTTCCTGAGATTTAAGTTGAATAATAATCTTTTAACTTAAATGTTTATGATAATGATGTGAACACTTACAGCATAGACTGTTCAAGACTGTTGTGTATAGGCTCAGGGAGCATGCACATACTGCTTAAGAACTAGGTACAAACAAACTTTTCTTTAACCAAAACTGTCAATATTTTAATATATTTAAGTGACATAAAACTGTTATTTCTATCTGCCTCAATGTGCAGTATGGATTCCATCAGATAAACATCCCATACAGTATATCTGCACAGTGGCTTTATTGTTGCTCAGATTCAGAGCTTGACTATTCAACGTTTGCTCCAAAGGATCTGAAGGGCAGTGTCATGGGAGAGAAAGCACCTGACAGAAACACAGTGGCCTCCTTGGAAAGTGTGTGTACTTTTGTTTTGTTACAATGAAAATGCATTCTCCCTGAGACTAGCGCTGATGTTGGCAGTCTCAAGGGAAAGGGGAATTTCTGATTTACACTTTTTTTTGCTCTCTGGCAGAGCAGGATGCAGAAGCCTCTTCTGCCATGACTTACACTCTTACTTTGTGGGGAGAACAGATGAGTTCAGCCACAGGTCAGTTCATCCTTGTGCTCAGGAGCAATCTCCATCCTCAGGTAACTGAGCTGTCTGGCAGTGCTCCTTTCAGCAGTGGTCTGTCTGTTGACATGCATATTGGAAACAATAGCAGACTGTTGGGGTTTAAAAATATTTATTTTCTGCCTTGCAATGCCTCAGCTTGTCAAGATATATTCAGATAACAGTGAAGACTGTCATACAGTGCAGGACATGACAACAACATCATAGGATCAATAGAATTCCTCTTGACACGATGCAAATGGATAGGCCAAACAAGGGTAGCAGGATTCTTTTCCTTCTCTTGCTGTTAAAGTTGTCCTGATTCTAGGAAAGCGAATTACTTCTTGGTTAAAAATAAAATAAAGGAAAGAAGCAGACCTGAAAGTGTGATAAATACTTTGGAATATGGAATTTTTTTTTTCTTTTTAACAAAATGTTAGCTAATTTATAAAGTGAATTCTTCACATAGTCTTGGTAGAATATAAGTCTATTTTATGTATGATATCAGTCTCCTCTACCAAAATGAGTCCATTTCTGCGCTGAAGAAGATGACTTGACATTGGCCAACTTTTTATTCTGCACAGAAATAAGCTTGGCATTGTGGCTTAAAAAAAAAAGCTATTTGGTCATTTAACTCCAACAAAAATTGTGTGCGCTTTTGTTATGTTACCATGGGAAAATGCGTCTCCCCTGTTACTAGGATGGTTGATAGTCTCAAGGGTAAAGAAAAGGTCTGATTTACACTTTATTCCTTGAAAAATATGTGTCTGGGTAACTTGCATCAATTTAGGAGAGCATGGTGTGGGAGCCTCTCCTGCTGTGGCTTGTACTGCCATCTGATTACTTATTACACTGAAATCCCTATAAACTTTCTATAAAATAGTATTCAATTAGGTTTTATGAAAAAAAATTAAACAAGTTAAATAACACTAGAAATTCCTATAGCCTTCTGTTCATTATGCATGAAGTTGTTAACTTTTTTAAAACCCAAGGATTCTGCATCTTGTTGAGTCATATTATTTAATACATGTTATAGTTCTTCTAGAGTGCTTATAATTGTCTGAGTAGTCTTTATGATTGCTTTTTATTACTTCATTTATGTGTAGAACTGCATTCATTCTTACTGTCTATCATGAAATCAGAGCCAGGAATTGCTGACTAAAATCCTCATGCAAAAGTAGAATGAATATAGCAAATAAAACCAGATAATTAACTTTTCTGTTTTTACAATCCTTTTTATTTGTGATCATTTAGAAGAGTGACATTTTGCTTTTTTCCAAAGCAGTATTTTTGAAAATCAGAATTCTGCCTCTAGGTATAAATATATTTCAGTGAGCACATTAACATTGAAGTGCTATGGAGGCTTCTCACAAGTAGTCATGCAGTATTTCAGCATCAGCTCCATTTTGAGCAGAAATTCAGTGTAGAAAGGGCTTATTTTCAGAGACTTGAGGTTAAAAGCAAATATTAGTACTTTCTTGGTTCATCAATGGGGCAAGATATGGAAATGGAAAATTTGACCAAGTACAACAGAAAGATATAAGTTATTCTACTGATATTTTGTTTATTACTGGTTTGAACTGGCTGAAATAAACGAAAAAAGTAATTACTTTTTAACTGAAAAAAATCATCAAATCTTAATACATCTTTTTATTTATCCAAATAATTATGTTCATATAAATTTTCAAGAATCTGTTCCAGGAGTTTTCATACTAATTTTTATTTTTCAGTGATTTTCTTGCCAGGAAAGCAGCTCATGCACTGAGCAGTAGCACAGCTGTGTCAGTTGGCAGGCCAGTGACACAACCCAAGCAATGGCAAAGCAGTGATTTTACAAATAAACACAAGATAAATGTTGCATGAAAACTCAGGCATTAACTTTCAGAAATAAAATAAATTTCTTGTGGATCTCCTGGTTATTCCTTTTTGCTAGGCAGTGTTTATATTTGCCAAGAATTTTTGGTAGATAGGGGTGGTATGCTTTTTGTAGGAAACTGATCAGCAAATCTCTTCCTTTTTTAATCCTTCCTTCTCTTTCTCTCTTATTTTTACTCCTTCGTGGTTTTCTGAAGAGGAGGAAGACCTGTCTATTTTGCCACCCTCCATTTAGATATGAACCAAAATCCACCAAAATCAGTGAGAGGCTCTGCATTGAATTTTGCAGAATCACAGCTCTAATTCTTTAAACAATGCAGCAACACAAATTAATTTGTATTAATAAAAATATGTATCTCACATCTATTGATATATTTTTAGTATATAATAAATGCATGTTCATCACAAACCCAGTTTAACCATGCAGCAGTAAAGTGTGACTATAGTATTCCTCTGTGAAGGTAAAAGGGAAGCTTAAATCTGTTTATTCAGAAGTAGAGTTTTGTGAGATAAGTAGAGCATGCAAAATTAGAAGAAAATAAAAATAATACTAGGAAAAAATCTGAGAAAATAAAAATTAAATACTTTACTGCATCTGCTTGTATTGTTTTATGGGTGAGACTAACTAGTATTTAAAAGGCTAATATCTTGAAATTGACTCACATATTTTATTGTGCCCTGAATGTTTCTAAAGACCCATTTAGAGTCTCCTTTAATGAATATACCATATTTGTCAAAGCTGCTGTGCATGAGGCTACCAAATGGTGATTTGGAAAAGTATAACTTCAGCTTTTTCAGTCAGAGGCCTGTCTGAAGCGATTTGAGTGTTTTGGGAAATAAGTGGAACTCTGGGCAACAGTGGGTTTGGTCCTTAAGTAATGTATATTCAGTGGTTTAGAAATTAAAGCATTGTCTACGAAATTTGTCTTGCTTACTTCCAGGCTTCCAAATACACAAGAATTTTGGGAAAAACCTGACAGAAATCCTTGAGTGACAAGTCAGATTAAGGGATGAATTAAGACACATGAGGCCAAACTGTGCTCCTGATTACTCCTATGGGGATGGCCAAAGGCATCTCTGCAAAAGGATTTGTGGGCAGAATCAAATTTGCTCTGCCTGTGTTGCCAGATGCATTCAAGCTGATTCTGCCTTAAAAGCTGGGAGACTTTGGGTTTAAGATGAAGTCTTAAGCCTGAGGTGCAATCTGTAGTATCTGAGGCCTTAGAAGTATGAAGTGGGTTTGAGGTATTTTTGTTGTTGTTGTTATTGCTCTTTAAATTGGCTACATCTGCTTAAGGTTGAAGTATTAGAAATAAAGCCTTCTGTGTCCAGCGTTATATCCCTCCCTAATTGCTGACTGCCACCTGGAAAGGCAAAATAGAACAAAAAGTGACAAAACGGAAATCTGAATTTTCCTACATTTCAGACCTGTCTGTGGCTAGCAGAAATAGTAGGCATGCTTGTTCTAAAAAAGAAAAGCAGTAATAACCACCAACACGTGCATATGTATTACTGATTTATGTCTCTAATTCACAATGCCAGGATTTACCATAATATTATAAACATTCCATAGATGAAGAAATATTTCTACTTACTCTGAAGTTATGCTTAGAGATGTGTGCCTGGAAGACTTACAGATTATCTGTGGGCAAAGTACAAAAACAGCTTGATACTCTCGAATTACTGCAAATCTGGAGTTATTTATTCCATTTTTTTTATGAGTAAAATAAAGGCAAACTAGGCAGAAAAACATTGTTATTAGTGCAATCAGTCGCTCTTATATGTTGTAACTTTATGTAACCACAAGATCTGAGAGAACTGTGCGGTCCTTATGGACACTGTCCTTTGGCCACGTCCTTAACTGGGCTAGAAGAGAGTTTGAGTGTGATTGAACAATATCCCCCAGGAGCTGAACGCTGACTTTTAGTAAGTGATTATTTTAAAACTAAATGTTAGCCTTAAGATGTTGCTAAGTTTCTATGAACTTTAGGCAATGCAACTTCAAACCAAAAATCCCCTTAATCTCAAAATAAGGGTCGGGAAGAGCAGTGACCTGGCTTCAAAGGAGTTTCCATAATACTGACAATAAAGTAAAATGCAATTCTCAATCACAGGATGTAACAAGGTCTCTTCCAATCCTGCATGCCTTCAGGTGAGGAAAAATCATGCTAATAGTTTGCATAATCACCTCTTGGTTACCAAGTAAGAGGGGGATGCATTTGTGTTCTTTGAACATAAGAAAACAGAAAGCAGAAAATGGGAGAGAAATGAAGGGGAAAGGCAGTAATGGTATTGTTTTAGTGTTCAAGCTGACCAGGACTGAAAGAGGTGATTTTCAATGCCAGTTTTGACAGCTTCAGCAGCCACTCCTTCACTTCAGATTTTCTGTTTCCTCAGTGCTTTTATGTAATTAGAGAACTCTTCTGAGGGTCAGCTATTTTGGGATCAGTTGCTGAATACATAGGAGAGAACTAGTGACAGAGGAGGGACAGATTAAGAAGGGTGAGATGAGGGAAATATGGCTTAGTTGTGAAAACTGGGAAAATTGAGAGGCTATGACAAAAAATTTGGAATGGAGTGAGTGTTAGTGGATAGTAAGGGTGATAACCTGAGGAATTAGCAAAAGAACTGAGAAAAAGTAGAGGAAGGAGAAACTGATGATTAGAAATATTACTAGCTTTTGAAAACCAAGAATAATGAACAGAAAAATAAGTAGGAAAAAAGGGGAAAATCAGCAAAGAAATTTGAGTGAAAGCAATGAAAATTAGAACAATCCCCTCCCCTCCAATTATTGTTAATTTTTCTTTATAACTGTCTTTTGAACAATAAAAATAGCAGCATGTTGTCCTTTATATGATTCATAAACCCCTTCAAGATCACTATAGTGAAGGCTTAAGAGAAGAGCTGACCAAAATAAAAAGGATTGACACTTCATCTCTCATCATAAAAATATGAGCAGTGAAAAAAGCTTTTCTGTTTTTATAAGATACATTTCTGTCTAGGTATACCGACTTTTAAAAGCTGTGTAATGTAAATAACAACAATTTTTTGACTTTGAGCACCTTATCTTCTACCTGATTACTAGCTGTCCTCTTGAAAACATGTAATTTGGGAAAATTATGCTCAGATAGGATGCTCTCACTGATATGAATGGAAAACATTCTATATCATGATGAAAGATGTAGTGTTTCTGGGAAAATGAAAACTGAAAAGCTCTGCAAAATGTTAGTGTCAAGTCTGACCATACCATCTAATGGTATAATGGTGACTGATTTTAGTATGTTTGAAAATAGTGCTATGATATTGCTGGGACCAAGGATTTCTTATTCGTGAAAAAAATTTCTGCCTTCAAAATATCTTCAATATAAATTCCTGTCTTAGGCTTCACATGGCTGATTGTGTAACTAATAAATGAGTAATTAGACAAAATATAAATTGCCACATCTCTATGATATCCTTTTTTCGTTGAAGAACACTCTCATGCTTCACAGTGAAGATGAAATTCTTCTTTAGCTTTCTTTGTCCTTTTTCACCAGTATTAAAGCTGTTTTCAGACCAGAAGTCACTTTTTTATTTTTCAGGGTTTGTCTGCTTCTTCACAGGCACCAATCAATTTATGTGACAACTTTCTGAGCGCCTGTCCAAGTGTTTTTCTGCTTATGCAATCTGTTTCTGGCTATGGATTTCCATCTCAGCTGCAACATGTAGCTGTTTGGAGTACAGCCAGTTCTGTCTGTCAATGGGCGAGGTATTTCTAGAAGTATCAGCTGCAAAGTTCTTGTGTGAGATAACAACTCTTACAGAAAAAAAAAAAAACAAAAACCACTGACAGAAAAATGAAATACGTATGTTGACTGAAAGGGGTTTTCTCTCTGAGCTGACAAGCACTTACACTACACTCATGTCTCTTTCTAAAGTGATGCTAATTCTACAATTTGGTTAACATTTCTGTGTGATGACGCTGTAAGCATGATGACAGTGGGTCTGATTGATAAATTTAAGTAAACAAATTTCAGCTGGGCATAAATCATTGTGGCTCTATCAACAGATCTTACAGTTGACTCTCAATGGTGCTTTTAGAACAATTTTTATCATCATCTCAGACAGTAGATGCTGAGGTCTGTATTTTGCATGACTAGTGACTAAAATCTGCGTCCTGCAAAGTATAAAGTATTATAACTGAGATATGCCACATGAAAGAAAAGAGAAAACTGGGCTAAAATGAGAATACTTAGTAAGAAATGCAGTTCTTCAGGTCACGCTCCAAAAGAAAATATTTTGGATGAAGCATATTAATTTAATTTCAGCTGAGAATTTTTTTTTGAAATCTCATGCGCTAATGGAATGTCAATGATTATAGTGCAAAGATACAAACCATCCAACTGTATATTTAACACCTCTGCTCACTTCTTTAGATAATTCATTTGAACAGCAAATACACCTTATTGCTTCAATATCAGGTTTGATATGGAACAAATGACACATGCACAAGTGTTAAAAACAGTATTAGGTCTCCCTGTCCTTGTGGGTTAAGTAGAGAAGCACAATTATTACTAAGGAATCAATTTATCTGTAACTGCATGGAGCTGGCTTTTAGCAAAGTTTTCAAGACTACTTAAAAGAAGATAATATATTCATGGTAAAGAATGGATTTACTTGTACATTTTCTTAAGCTTCTCTCCAGGCAGCTGCCTGACAATTTAATAATGATGAGATATTATTTAATGTTCTGCATTAGTATTTTTAGCACCAACATTTCTAATGATTGCCTTTTGTAATCTCCGTTTGAAGAATTTTCCTGAAATATCTGTGAGGTAATTTTTTTATTACTGTTTTCTTTTAGATGGATTTTTTTTTCTTTTGCTGTTCAGAGTAATTCACACAAAGTAAAAAGTTATTTTTAACTTTCAGAACAGGAGGTTCATTACTGCAATACTCTTGCTTGTTAGGCAGACCATTTTACATACTCAACAATCAAAGTGTCCAGGTTTAGAGGAAATTTGGGGAAGAATCCCCCCAAAGGATCTCCGGTGGGAAAAGCAGATCCAATCGGCCCCTCCCCCCAACTGGTCCGGGAGGAAAGAAAAATACCTCCTTGGAGAAAGGTGGAAAAAAAACCCTGTTTATTAAACAATAAGACCAAAACAGTATCAAAACAATGAGACCCCTTGCCACTCTAAAAGAGATGACAAACTGAGAAAACCCCGGGTTCAAGCAGCAGCTCACTCAGTCTCTGATCAGTCCCTCAGTGCTGGAATTGTCACAGGCCAGGGTCGGCCCAGTGGGCCACAGCTGCAGCTGCCGGTGCTCTCCTGGGTGTTCAGTCCAGAGCAGTTCCAAGAGGTCCAAAGAAAAGGAAAAAAAACAGTCCAGGGAACTTCTTTGCCCAGCTAGCTAACACTAACTAAAAAGCAAAAGAAGAGCTCTCTGTCCCGCTGTCTGTCCGCAGACAACACAGTCAGGAGCAGGAATGTGGAGGAGTGAGTGCAGTGTCTGAAAACAAACTGCGCGCTTCTTCTCTCTCCCCCTTCACTCTCTGTAACACTCTTAAAGGTACAAAACTTATTATTATTCAACATAAACAGAATGAGACGATTGGGGATAAAAGCATCATATAGTCAACCCAGGACATTCCACCCCTTATCCCCATATCGTCTGCTTACTACTAAAACTAATATAAATTCTAACTCTACAAGTACATACATGATACATACATGATACAACTATACACAGACAATGGTAATAACATTCAGGAAACAGTGATATTTATACAGGTTTTATCCAACAATCAGGTCTCCCTGAGGTACACATCGTGTTCTTCCATCTTTTTGAATTATCCACCATGTGCAACCTGGTCCCTGAGCAAAAACAACCCCACGAATGGGTTTGTCTGTATCTGAGGCAGGATTAATCCAAACTGTCTTCCCTAATAAACCTCTGACATGTACCACTGGGACTTTGTCTCCATCTACTCTCTGCAAAGGCTCAGATTGGGCAGGGCCCACTCGGTTAGTAGAGCCTCGAGTGTTAACTAACCAGGTGGCTTTTGCCAGATGCTGATCCCAGTTCTTGAAAGATCCCCCACCTAATGCTTTCAATGTGGTTTTTAACAGTCCATTGTACCTCTCCACTTTGCCTGCAGCTGGTGCATGGTAGGGGATATGGTACACCCACTCAATGCCATGTTCCCTAGCCCAGGTGTTGACAAGGCTGTTCTTGAAATGAGTCCCATTGTCTGACTCAGAACTTGCTTTTCCAGGCCCAGGATGGTGTTCCGGGCTGTAGCATGAGACACAGGGTAGGTTTCCAACCATCCAGTGGTGGCTTCCACCATGGTCAGCACGTAGTGCTTGCCCTGGCGTGTCTGGGGCAGTGTGATGTAGTCAATCTGCCAGGCCTCCCCATACTTGTACTTGGACCACCGCCCACCGTACCAGAGGGGTTTCACTCGCTTGGCCTGCTTGATGGCAGCACACGTCTCACAGTCATGGATAACCTGAGAGATACTGTCCATGGTTAGATCCACCCCTCGGTCTTGTGCCCACTTATAGGTGGCATCTCTGCCCTGGTGGCTTGAGGCATCATGGGCCCATCGAGCTAAGAATAACTCTCTTTTATGTTCTCAATCTAGGTCTATTTTGGACACTTCTATCTTTGCAGCCTGGTCTACTTGCTCATTGTTTTGGTGCTCCTCATTAGCTCTACTCTTGGGTACATGGGCATCTACATGGCAGACCTACACAGGCAGTTTCCCTACCCTGGTAGCAATGTCTTTCCACTCATCAGCAGTCCAAATTGGTTTTCCTCTATGCTGCCAGTTAGCCTTTTTCTACTTCTCCAGCCATCCCCACAGAGCATTGGCTACTATCTATGAATCAGTATAAAGGTAGAGCTTTGGCTACTTCTCTCTCTCAGCAATGTCCAGGGCCAGTTGAACAGCTTTGAGTTCAGCAAGTTGGTTTGATCCACTTTCTCTTTCAGTGGCCTCTGCCACCTGCTGTGTGGGGCTCCATACAGCTGCTTTCTACTTCTGGTTCATTCTCACAATGCGGCACGAACCATTAGTAAAGAGAGCGTATCGTGTATCTTCTGCTGGCAGTTGGTTGTATGGTGGAGCTTCTTCAGCTCGTGTCACTTCTTGTTTTTCTTCATCAGAGAGACTAAAGTTTTTACCTTCCGGCCAGTTTGTAATTATTTCTAGAATCTTAGGGCGATTCAGTTTTCTAATACGGGCGCGCTGTGTGATAACAGCAATCCATTTGCTCCATGTAGCACTGGTGGCATGGTGCGTAGAGGGAACTTTTGCTTTGAACATCTACTCCAGCACTGGTAGTTGGGGTGCCAGGAGGAGTTGTGCTTCAGTGCTTATTACTTCTGAGGCAGCCTGGACTCCTTCATAGGCAGCTAAGATTTCTTTCTCTGTTGGAGTATAGTTGGCTTTAGACTCTCTGTAGCTTCGACTCTAAAATCTCAGTGGTCGACCCCGAGTCTCTTCAGGCACTTTCTGCCAAAGGCTCTAGGACAAGCCATGGTTCTCGGCTGCAGAGTAGAGCACATTCTTCACCTCTGGTCCTGTCCTGACTGGGCTAAGGGCTACTGCATGAGCAATCTCC
Source organism: Zonotrichia leucophrys gambelii (assembly GCF_028769735.1). NCBI lineage: Eukaryota > Metazoa > Chordata > Aves > Passeriformes > Passerellidae > Zonotrichia > Zonotrichia leucophrys. The sequence continues at coordinate 86,043,469 of NC_088171.1, read as the reverse complement.
TGCTTGATCTGTGCAAAGGCTTGTTGCTGCACTGGGCCCCAGTGGAAAGTGTTCTTCTTACGGGTGACCAGGTAGAGAGGGCTCACTATCTGACTGTATTCGGGAATATGCATCCTCCAAAAACCTATGGTGCTTAGGAAAGCTTGTGTCTCTTTCTTATTGGTGGGTGGAGACATTGCTGTGATCTTGTTGATGACATCAGTGGGAATCTGACGCCGTCCGTCTTGCCACTTCACTCCCAGAAACTGGATCTCTTGAGCAGGTCCCTTGACTTTGTTCTTCTTGATGGCGAAGCCAGCTTTTAGGAGAATCTGGATAATTTTCTCCCCTTTCTCAAACACCTCTGCTGCTGTCTTCCCCCACACAATGATGTCATCAATATATTGCAGATGTTCTGGAGCCTCACCCTTTTCCAGTGCAGCCTGAATCAGTCCATGGCAGATGGTGGGGCTGTGCTTCCACCCCTGGGGCAATCGGTTCCAGGTGTACTGCACGCCTCTCCAGGTGAAAGCAAACTGAGGCCTGCATTCTGCTGCCAGAGGAATGGAGAAAAATGCATTGGCAATGTCTATAGTGGCGTACCACCTTGCTGCCTTGGACTCCAGCTCGTACTGGAGTTCCAGCATGTCCGGCACAGCAGCGCTCAGGGGTGGGGTCACTTCATTCAATGCACGATAGTCCACAGTCAATCTCCATTCTCCTTCAGATTTTCGCACAGGCCAGATGGGGCTGTTGAAGGGTGAGTGGGTCTTGCTGACCACCCCTTGGCTCTCCAGCTCTCGGATCATCTTATGGATGGGGATCACAGCATCTCGATTCGTTCGGTACTGTCGGCGGTGCACTGTTGAGGTGGCAATTGGCACTCGTTGCTCTTCCACCTTCAGGAGACCTACTGCAGATGGGCTGTCTGACAGTCCAGGCAAGATCTTCAACTGCTTGACACCCTCTGTCTCTACAGCAGCTATTCCAAATGCCCATCTGAGTCCCTTTGGGTCTTTGAAATACCCACTTCGAAGGTAGTCTATGCCCAAAATACATGGGGCCTCTGGGCCAGTCACAATAGAGTGTTTCTTCCACTCATTTCCAGTCAGGCTCACCTCAGCTTCTACCAAAGTAAAATCCTGTGATGCCCCTGTCACACCAGCAATAGAAACAGACTCTGTCCCCACATGTCTGGATGGGATTAATGTGCATTGTGCACCAGTGTCAACCAAAGCTTTGTATTCTTGTGGTTCATATGTGCCAGGCCAACGAATCCATACAGTCCAAAAAACACGGTTTTCCCCAGCCTCTACCTGGCTAGAGGCAGGGCCCCTCTAAGCCTGGTTATCCTTCTTTCCCTGGGCATATGTCTTGGAGGTTCCTTCAAGGGGATCAAAAATATTGTCATTATCATCATATGTGACAGTTCGGTTACTGGCCACTGGAGCTGCTTCCCTTTTGGAACTTCCTCTCTGAATCTTCAGTTGTCTCACCCGTTGTGCCAGAGCAGAGGTAGGTTGTCTATGCCACCTCCTCATGTCTTCTCCACAATCACGCAAATAGAACCACAGCTCAGCTCGTGGGATGTACCTTCTCTCGCCGTCTGGGGAACGTCTGCATTGGGTACCAGAACCTCTGATCTGTACCGCCGAGATTTGGAGAAAGCTCTCTTTAATCTCCTCCCTCAGTTTCTTGTGACCCTCCTCTATCTTGTCCTCTAATTTTTGAAGACGTGTTTCCACCACTGCGATTCTGGCATGTGTTGGGCCATTCACAGTGTCTGCATACGCTCGGAGCTTCTTTGCCATATCCAGCACGATCTCCTCACCATCATCCTGCTTCATCATTGCTAAAGCAGAAGCATATTCTCGTGGCCCAAGTCGTACAAGTTTTCTCCACATCACAGATGTGCATGGTACCAAGTCTGGATTTACAATGTTTCCATCATCTGAGAAGACAATCTCAGCTACTGCCATTTCCCTCAGGCGTTGAATCCCTTGTTCTATGGTTTTCCACTGGGTTTGCTGCATATAGAGATCGTCTGAGCACAGGTATCTTTGTGCTACACTTCTTAGGACCCGTTCCCAGAGGCTGTGTGGATTAGCCCCGCTCATCATTCCTTGATCTATGGCAGGATCCTGTGACAGGGATCCCAAATGCCTGGCTTCAGTGCCATCCAAAATTGTAGCCTCGCCTGCAGCATCCCAGAGACGGACCAGCCAACTAATTATGGATTCATCAGACCTTCGAGTGTAGTCCTTCCTTAGGCCACGAAGGTCCTTCAGGGAATAAGACTCAATATTTGCGTCTGATCTTGCACCTGCTGCTTTGACTCCTGATTTTACGTCAGGAGGCATTGAGGTTCCTTCTCCTGTATCACCATCATCATCATCATCCACTGGTCGATCAGTTTTTTCCGTGCGTTTCCCACTTCTAGTACTGGTAGCAACAGCCATGGGTTTAGATGCTGGCTTAGGCTCACTGTCTGGTGTGGCTGCTGGCTCCGAGCCTGGGCTGTTGGCTACAGCTTGAGTGACTGGGATAGCTGATTTATCTCCCTGCCCCCCTGCCTCTGTCTGCTGCCCGACAGTATCTAACAAAGTGCGATAAGCATAGGCCAGGGCCCAGCTTATTGCAATTAGCCTTTTCTCCTTAGAATCGTCATGGCACTTCTCCTTTAGGTATTTCCCCACCTCTGCTGCGTTCTGAATTTGTTCCCGTGGGAAATCCCAGTCTACAGGATCAGAAAATTCCTTCAGGGTTTGGCCTATATTTTCCCATTCTCCACCCCACTCAGGATTTTTCACGCCTGCATCTGCTTCTGGATCAGGGGTCTCACCAGCTCCTCTGGATATCTCAGCCCTCATTCTAGAGAAGCTGCAGACCATATGGAGGAAACTTACCAAATTAAATACCAGAAAGATGGTCTCTTTAACATTCAGGGGAAACTGAACATTCTCAAAAAGTGACATAACCGATCCAAAGGAGAAGAGGGAAAGGGAAGGCTGGAAAGTCTCATTCTTAGCTCCTCCTCTAACAGACTGAGTGTAGTTACTAATAAATTCCCAAAACATACCACTGGAATTGGGATGCAGGGTAGGATGAAGAAACCATAAACCATACATGCTGTAAACAGAGGTCAGTATCTTTTTGAACGCTTTATAAATCATTATCACCAAGGCCAGCACAACAGCTATTCCAATCCGTACCCCTCTACCGTAAAAATTACTTGTTAAGGACAGTAATCCTAATGACCAGAAAGGTATTGAAACCTCAAAAAGGTCTAGAGCCCAGAGCCACACAGAGGCTTTCACAACCAGAGACATCAGGGGTTCAAGCAGCATAGCTACTAACTGCTTTAACAACAACAGACACACAATTAATAGGGCTTTTTTCCACATTTTCCAGCCCCGCGTTGGGCGCCAATTCATGTATTTGTCAAAGTTTAGAGGAAATTTGGGGAAGAATCCCCCCAAAGGAGCTCCGGTGGGAAAAGCAGATCCAATCGGCCCCTCCCCCCAGCTGGTCCGGGAGGAAAAAAAAAATACCTCCTTGGAGAAAGGTGGAAAAAAACCTGTTTATTAAACAATAAGACCAAAACAGTATCAAAACAATGAGCCCCCTTGCCACTCTAAAAGAGATGACAAACTGAGAAAACCCCGGGTTCAAGCAGCAGCTCACTCAGTCTCTGGTCAGTCCCTCAGTGCTGGAATTGTCACAGGCCAGGGCCGGCCCAGTGGGCCACAGCTGCAGCTGCTGGTGCTCTCCTGGGTGTTCAGTCCAGAGCAGTTCCAAGAGGTCCAAAGAAAAGGGAAAAAGGGAAAAAAAAACAGTCCAGGGAACTTCTTTGCCTCAGCTAGCAAACAATAACTAAAAAGCAAAAGAAGAGCTCTCTGCCCCGCTGTCTGTCTGCAGACAACACAGTCAGGAGCAGGAATGTGGAGGAGTGAGTGCAGTGTCTGAAAACAAACTGCGCGCTTCTTCTCTCCCCCCCCTTCACTCTCTGGAACACTCTTAAAGGTACAAAACTTATTATTATTCAACATAAATAGAATGAGACGATTGGGGATAAAAGCATCATATAGTCAACCCAGGACACAAAGGAAAAAAAGTTTATTTTAATTTACCCTATTAAATTCTTGAAGAGTCAATGGGAGTTTTATTTTCAACTTCTAGACAAAACAAATTTATTCTTATGAATGTGAACAGGGCCATCCTCAGGAAAACATCTCAAAATAATAGCTTTTGGTGGTGCTTGCCATTGTGGAAAAAAAAAAAGCTCTTTCCCATCTCTCTTTCTGAAGTGTTTTCAGCCTTCTTTGATTTGTTTTCATTAGCCAGCCATCTTTTACCACTTTACACTTGAATTTCCTAGATTCGCATTAAAGCTTTGATGTAATAATATTTCTATGTTTCTTCCATCTGATCTCTCTTTTCTTCCCATCCTGATAATTGTGAAATCTAAAGATTTTTTTGCTCAATTTCTCCTAATTTCTCACATGATATTTCTGTAGTCTCTTAAATAGTTTTTTTTCTTCTACAGGCTAACCTTCATATAAGCCCATCTTTAAATCTGTTATGCATAATACTATGAGAACTGAAAAATTCTCTTGTATATAAATTATTAACATGAAAAGACTATATTAGCTGAAAAAGATTGTAATTGTGCGGCTGTGCTTTCCATCTCTACTGCATGTAAGTAATTGCATTTCCTCTATATGTTCATTGCAAGCTATAGAGAGCAAGTTAAAATGGACAAAACCCGAAAAATGACTAACAAAAATTAAACCTTTATTTCAATATCTAAACATCTATTAAAATCTCCTTTTTAAAAAAAGTTGAAGAACTGTGTTAGAATTAATGAAAAAAAAAAGAAACTATCTCAAATTAGGCTCATTTGATTTAATGCTGCCTTATTATGAAGAAGTGAGCATTTTAGAATCTCAATTTTTATCTGTTTAAAATACTGATCTATGCTTCTTCTGAAAGATGTATGTGCGTGTTATTAATCAGACTTACCAAAAGAAAAATGTCAATGTTATTGAGCAATATTTTTTAAAGTGACACTTCAGTCTTCACTGATACTAAACAAACAAGTATTTTGATATTACTCATTCAGTAAATAATAATTAAATGGTGGCTGGCTCTGTTTGTCAGATGTGGTCATGCTGCATCAGGGAGCAGTATATGCACTTATATACCTTGGGGCCCTTTCATACCTGAGGCCCACAGCTGTTATCTGCCTTTTCAGCATGTCCCACTGGGATCTCTTTAGTGAGGAACCATAATTCTTGTTTTTTCTATTGTCTGGCACTGGACATCAGATGAAAAAGCAGTTTGACCATTCCTTTGCTGTTGGTGTGTGCCTGGGTCAGTAGAAAGGCTGTATAGACAGCCCTCTTCCGCTTGCTTTCTGTACCTTCCAACTTGCCCTTGGTACTTCCACCTTACTTCTCCAAGGTTGTGGACTCAGGTGACATTGGTGTAGGTGTCCCATGAGTTTAAACTCTGCCATTCAGTCAGGTCAGTGTTTGTTTGGGAGTGATTGGCATCCTTTGATCCATATGTTCAATGCCGACGTCATGTGATGACTTACAGTGAACAATGCACAGTGTAAATGTTGGTTAGAGAGTGAAGGAAAGATAAGGTGAAAATTGACTTCACAGCAAATTTTCAAAATGCCCTCATGCTTGAAATTTCATAAAAAAATATTTTGTGAACTTGTTTGCTGATTTACGTTTTGGAGAAGTAGCTCTTTGGAAAAGTTGTATTTCTTTTTTTTTTTTCTAATTTTCGATAATACTTAAGGTGGAAATAAGATAGTTCATGGGGTATAAAACAAGTTCTGTGCTTTGAGGAGCTCTTTATTCCCACACTGTATTAGCAATGGAATTGCAGGAAGATTACAAAAACACAATGTAAGTAAAAAGTAAGTGCCAAAAATCAGAGGGTAGAAAATACTTTTCTTAGTAGAAAAACTTAGCAGGGACCAAATAAATTGATTTACTGAACTTGTCTCTTTATTCTATATCTAAATGAATGTCTCAGACTAGACTTTACATAAGCATATTGTACTTTCAGAAACAATTAATAGACCCATGTGAGTTGTAATTGGAACACTTGCATTATTCGCACATCTTTTAAAGTGCAATTTGAATAAAATCTTGTACTTTAATTTAGCTGTAAATCAGGTGTTACTTTACAAAGTTTCAGTTCTTATACAACCTCCTGGGCTGGGATTTGGACTATTTTAATCCTGTACCACAAGGAGTTTAAGTAATTGTAAATGTTTTATTATTTCCTGGAGCACTCATTCACATAGTAGTATAAATTCTCAAAATGTGTTTACAAGAAATTAATGTACTCAAATTTCAATCTGATCTGAGCTACCAATAGAGTATAGGAAGTTTGCTTGCTTTTTCACCCTACAACTTCTTTCTCTGCTTATAAGAAGTTTGGTCCTTTTTAGGTGGACCAAACAGCAAATATTCACCTGAGCTGATTAAAAGAAAAATGTACATTATGACACAGATTCAGTAACAGGTTGAAGGGCCCAGGCTGTATTCTAGTGCACCTCATATTCTGAAAGCCTGGTTGCTCAGGACTGTGTCCAGTTGAGTTTTGCATACCTCAAGCATGAACACTGGACACTCCACAACCCCTTTGGCAACCTGTTCCATTGCTCAATCATATTCACAGTGAATAAAATCCTTTTTTCTTGCATTTAAATTTAATTTCTTGGTGGTTTTTTTCACTTTTTTTTCAGTGTATGTTCAGAGGTTCTTGTCCTGTCATGGGCACCATGGAGGACAGTCTGGCTTCATCTTTTTACTATCCACCATCAGGTATTTAAACACACTTGTAAGATCTCCTGTGAGCCCTCGGGTTAAACAATCCCAGCTCCCTCTCTCTGTTACATCTCTGTGACATCGGATGATTTGGTGACTTACATGCTTTTATGTCACTTGTTCCAGTCCACTAATACCAAGCTGCTCTCCTAGAATGACAGCTGTATCATTCAGATGATCCTTCTGAAGTGATATAATTCTACATTTTGGCTTACCTTTTGAAAATAAGCACACATAAAAGGAAAAGCTATAAAAGCAAACAGTGATGCAAGAGGAAAAGATAACCTGCCAAAATAATTTCTCTAATGCTACTCTTGGTAAATATCAGTCACCAATCACAGTGAAAATTATTGTATGAGGAGGAGGATGTTGAACCTTCCTCCTTCTCTGGTCCCTTAGTCATTAATCAAGGTTAAGATCCTACAAAGTTTACCATCTATGGATATCTGGAGACTTACTTTCAAAGCACATGCACTGCACATGTAAGTGTAAGCCTGTAAGTTTTCTTACCACAGAAGAAATCAATCAAACCTTGCCAGTCTTAAGGTCAATAGCAAAAGTCTTAGTGAAGTGAGAGTAACCAGGTTTTTCAGTTTTCTTCTCCTTTACTGAACCAGCTATTCTCGGTAACTACCAGAAACACTGATGCTTCCTTTCACTTTGAGTGTCCATTTATATACTGCAAATTTTATTGCTGTTAACTGTTATCATCACTGACCTTTCAGGTTGCTATTGATTTCTTCTGAGTTGTTATCACCCCAGAGTTCTGCCACTGGAGTTTCTTGTCCACAGATAGGAAACTGGGAAGAAATTTTTGTCTTTCCCAGAATATGCCCAGATGGGAGCTTGGTAACTGGAGAGCTTATTAAGCTCAATGACAAAGCTGCTCAGCTCCACAGTCAAGGGGGTTGTGGAATTGTAAGGCATCTGGAAATCATTTGTCTTATTTATATCAAAGCTTTTTATGGAGTCAGCATTGTGCTGTGGAGCACCCAGATACTGTAGAGTCAGCGTTCCAACATAAGACTCTCCTAGTACAATATTTTCAGCTGAATCTACCACCTCATTGCATTGAGATAGAATTATTACCGTAGTGTATTTCATGAACTGTGCAATTCATGGGCAATGAAATTTGAATCCAGCTGCACAGTAATTTTGATAACTGTGAGGATTACATTTTATCTTTATATCCCTGCCACCTTGAATCCTGACATATGCCTATGGAGAGAGATCAATTAGATTTAATATTAGCTGACAGGGGCAGACATGAGAATAAGAGGAACAAAGTTACCTAATTGAGAAGTTTAGGGGTTCAACCAAACCTTTCCAATGTTCTTATCTATTACTCTGTGAAAGAGAAAATGGTATATTGTGCACACATTTTCAACACACTAATCAACAGTTTCCTGATTGAGAATTGCACTAATGAAAATAAATTTCAAGTGACATATTAGCTGAAAACTAATTAGTTTGTGTGTGTGTCTAGGCCAGACAAATTCATTCAAAATGTTGGCAATGGGAACAAATACCAGCTGTATCTCCAGCCCTGCATAAATAGCTAAATAAATGAAATGGCTAGCTGGGAGTTTCCAAGGTGTCTGTGAGTATCACCTGGTTTGATTCAATGAGGTAGCTGTAAAGTCATGGTGCTCTCCAGATGGCTTACTGAGCACCAGCAGGTGCCCAAAGCACATCCTCACTGCTCGTAGGTGTGTTGTCATGGGCAGAATAACCATTCTTAACAGAGTGAGCAACACATAAGTTTTTAAGATGAATCTGGAAACCTGCCCAGCTTATACACTTTGTGTGACTTTCACCTCAAAAGGAAGATAAGGAGCTTTTAAAACTCCTGTATGTTTTTTCTTGAGCATATGCAATTATACTCAATAACTGTGACTTTTTTCCCATCTCTCAATTTCTCCAGAAATCCACAATTCCACCTCCTTTATCAGGCTGATACAGCCGAGGCCTGGCTGATGTTAGACAGATGTACATGAGTGGAGGAGCTGTCAATTTTTGATGTACTGACAAACAGCTGTTCTACTGACCCAGCAGCAGAACCAGTTGCTTGCTGTAAGTTGACTGAGATGATAACCCTGAGAAAAGCCCAGAGTTAACATCTCAGTCATATGCTACTTCCTGCTTCTGTTCTTTTTGAAACCTATCAGACTCTTTTCCCTTATTCTTTTTGTTTTTGTTTTTTGAATAGCAGAGTTTTAAGGTATGGTTGATGCTTTTTGCCAGAGATATTTTTCATACATGTTCTGAACCTAGAAATGTTGGCAATGGCAAGTTTTTTGTTTGCATTTCAGGTATGTACATCAAAAATATAAATGTAGGTGTATAAGTAGGTCAGCTTGTGATACACTGGTGCTTATTACTTATTCCTGGTGGACTGTACCATGCAGATCCAACCCTTTCCCTAAGTATCTCCATATCTGCAAAAGATGATCTTTAAAAGTGCCAGTTTTAAGTCTTGCAATTCCTTTTACCTCTAGGTAAAAATTATGCTACTTTTCAAGTTTGTGGGAAACTTCTCATGTAACTGAGCTAGACAGTTGGGAAGGGGGGGGTTGCTCATAGCTCTAGCCACAGCAGCACTCATTTCATTAGTGTTCAATTTGGATTTTTAATGGGACATTTATGCCCCAATTTTGTATGCCCCTATAAATTTTACTTATATAAGAATCCTCCTGTGTTTTCAGAATCATGTGTATTTCAGTGTGTGTGCAAACCAGAACCAAGTTAGGGCATACTGGGCTTCTACTCAACTGCCTAAAATTGGCCTACTGGATTAAGTCATCCAAGAGTGTGGGACAGTGGTTGTTGTTGTAAGCTGTGATGGGTTGAACCAGACTGGATGCCAGGTGCCCACCAAAGCTGCTCTAACACTCCCTGCCTCAGCTGGAGAGCGGAGAAAAAATAAAATTTATATATATACTTTTGCAATGTATAAAGCTGTCTTCTTTGTCTCCAAAGAGTGGAGTTTCTTTCATTCAAATGCCTGGGTAGCTGAAGATTAGGAAATCTGTGACATGGAAAAGGGAAAAAAATATTTTCATGAGAAATTCCCTATGTAGTTCTCTTGATCAGAAAATACTCTCTTGAATTGTGGAGTGTGTCTGGAGCACCTTAGTTTAAAAATATTGATTACTTTATCTTTTGGGGATTTGTCAATTTCTTTTTTAAACTCATGTTTGGCTTCCACATTCCACAGGAGTATGCATAGCAGTTACCCTTCCTTTTGATGGAAAATAAATTCTGTTAATTTGCTTTAAACTTGCTGTGTGATGATTTCATTGATCGCTCACATGTTCTTGTCTCAGAAAAAACAGCAAAAATCATTCCTGGCTTAGTTTCTCTACATCATTCAACACTTTATTAACTTCCAACAGGTTTGTGGTTTGTGTTTTTGTTTTTGGTGGTTTTGTAATTTTTTCGGGTTTTTTTTGTATTTTTTTAAACTTAACTATATAGTTTTTCTTACATCTGATTGCTCTTAATACTTTGGCTGTCTACCATCCCTCTTGTAGTTCTTTTGCATAGCCTTTGCATATGCTGACAAAAATTAGACGTATCATGGCTTCACCAGTATCAGATTGACAATTGTGATTGCTGCTTTTTTAAAACAATTGCAAATATTCTATTTGTCCTTCTTTGGTGGAACTTTGAATTTTCAAAGGGTTCAGGATGACAAGATATCTTTCTTAATCAGTAGAGTAGGTCACTGTAGATGTTAATGTCATTTTTCCATGTGTGTTATATGCACTTTTCTATATTTAATTTAATCTAGTTCTTCTTTTATCTCTGTCTTATCTCTCTGCCCCACAAGTGCTGCTTTAAGCTTATTTTTTGATAATCCTGAATAATATCTGTCTTCACAAGTCATCCCTTTTCCCATATTACAAAGATGTTGAGGTGAGCAGGCTCATATATGATCCTACTGATAAAGACCTTTCTTCATCCACATAGAGTAGTTATATAATTTTGCCATGCAATAATTTTTAAAATAAATTAAAAGAGGCCTTTCCATTGTCTCCAGAGAGCTCATATTTTAAATAAACTTTAATGACTGGAATTTTAAATTTTTTTGAAAACCCAAGTATGGAGTATCTGTTAATTGTTTATAAATGATGCTGAATGAAGTTTTCTCAGCACTTGACTTCAAACTGGAAGAAAATAACCCTAGAATATACTTTGTGAATCCATTAATGGACACCTGGATTTGTGTCCTGAAGAATTTGGAAACACTGCTTCTGTGGAACAATCTACATTGTAGAATATTGCTGAGGATTGAATCATCAGTCCCTAGCACAACTCCTTGCAGATTTAGGCATACTTGTGTATACATATAGGTATAACAGATTTTAGTCTGAAAAACACTGGTCTTTAGGTGTGGAAGATGTAATTTACTTTCCCATTTATTAATAATGTGGTGCCCTGCCATGAGACAATCTCAAAACCAATCTTATTACTTGTAGCTGGAAACAAATAACTGGGGGATGGCAAAACTTATATCATCTATAAACCATAACTCTTTGAAGTAGAACTTTGACCTAGAGTTGTCGTTTCAAAATTACTTGTTTTGTCTGGGATGCTGTGTGTGTGTGTGTGTGTGTGTGTTTATTCCTGGGAAAAGAGAGGGCTGTATTTATGCATATGTGAAAGAGATGGATCATGTAAATGCATTATCAGCTGAAGATCAGACATTGCTGAGAGAGAGGTCTTGGGGCATTTACTGCTTTCAGAAGACAATCAAATTTTCCAACCATTTTCCAACATCAGATGTTTCTGATCCACTGGCATTAAGTTATGCAAATAATGACAATATTTTTAACTGCATTAGTCATTGCTCATTTTACACCTTGATAATAATGCAAGCATAAAAATTGGACACTCCTCAGGCACTGTCTCACCTTTTAGGGCAGGAAAAAATTGTGTTGTTTTTTTTTTTTCTTTTGCTCTGTAGGATGCTTTGTTATTGATTAACATGCAATGAGAGCAAATGGCTTGCAACTGGTACTAGTGTTTACTTAACTGAGCTCTACAACTGTCCTGCAGTGCTAAGGTGCCAAGCATATGGCAGGCAACTGTTAATTAAGCAAAGCACTTTGATTAATATGTACCCTTTGCAATATGCTGCACAATTTACTTGATCTCTACTAACTGAAACAATGGTATTTATTCAAGTGTCTGCTATTTTCACTGTCAGTTTTGCAACCTTTCAGCCTGTTTCATGCACTAGCAATTTCTTTAGAGGTGGCAGTCCTTCAGAGACAGCTGGGTTGAAAGGTGCTATCTTTCCCTTATGTAAGTTCTAAAATCTGGATTTAAAGCCTAAAATCTCAAGATGCTTCTGGTGGACAGGTAAGAAATTCAGAGACATATAGAACCTTCAGTATATATGAGCACCCCCCCAAAAAAAAAAGCAGCAATTCACCTCTAGTTTTCCCTCATCTTATTTTTGACACAATGGAAATGTCCAGCTTAGAAACCTCGGGGCCATACACAGCCTTTGTAATTAATTAGTAGAGGGAGAATCATCTCCCTCTTTGACAGTGTCCCAAATGTGAATATGCACATAATGACACTATTGTGGGTTTCTCTGTCAAGCCAAAATATTTTTTGAAATTAGTATGATCTTGTGGGGTATTATAACTTCTAACCTGTGACTTGTTGTCACATAGATATTCTTAAATATACCTGCAGTGTTGATTTTGGGCACCCACAGCTTTAATACCTGATGATTAAGCTAAAATACACTCAAGTGAGCAGAAGTCTTTACTCACCTTTACATGTTTTATATTTAACTTGCTAAGCTGCAAGTGCAATTCTTGTAATTTTCCTTTGAAAAATTATGTCAAAAGTTTTGCTGCTTCATTACTGAAAGCCCTCATTTCAGTTATAAATTATATATTATATATTATTGTATATACATTATTGTAGAGTTTTAATATTTTGTCTTTTAGCAGTACTTATAAAAGTACTTATAAAAGTCCCTTATAAAAGTAAGCTGTTTTAAGAAACTTTACCTTCATTTTCTTAGAAAGAATGCAGTTGATTCAGTGGAAAATTTTTTTGTAGTCCACTTAAAATAAGGAATAGATAATCAGATATCCTCAAAACGAATGCTTGAAGGAAAATACAGTTCTATTACTTTTTTATTAAATTATTTAAACCATGAAAAATTTCAAATATCTTGATTTTACTTCTTGACTATTCTTGCATGTGGAAGGAGTTCAGGCAAAAGATATAAACGTCCCACTGAGCAAGGCTGTGAATAGGTGTTAAAAAGGCAATTTCAGCTGGGCAGCAGGAATGCTGACAAATGCCACACCTTCTAAAAAAAGACAGTCCTAATACGGTTTTTTCTGACTTTGTTGGACTGAGAAAACAAAAAAATCAAAATACATGAAAAAAAAATTCTGAAAGAAACAGACTAGCATAATGGTAGGTAGCATAGAAAAAACCCAGACTTTTTTAACCATAAGAAAGCTTTTAAAAGATCCAGGCTTAAACCATCATGAATAGATATGAAGCATAGGACAATACTTAGTCTCAATGAAATTTAGGAGTCAGTAAGGATCCCATTCTATGTGGAGACAAGTCCATGTATTTGTTTCTGTTGTGTCCCTCATTTTGTGAACTGTAATTTTTTTGTTCCTAAATATAGGGTTTTTTACCGGATTTTGGATTATTGTTATAGATGCTAACCAGTATTTCATATAAAGTCCATTCTTGAAGAGATAGCCGGTGAGAGCAATAATTTTAATTTTCAATGAAGAAGTGAGACTCATACAGCAACCTTGGCTACAATAATCTTTTTATTTTTTAATTTGTCTTGTCTCATATTTGATAGCATACTTTGGAATGATGGCCTGTTGAAAGAAATGGTTCCATGTGGAAGACTGAACAAGAATGGGACATAAGAAAACGTGAAAATTTTTGTATTTGTATAAATTTATTTAAAAATGAAAGAAATACAGGGGTTGCCATTATTTTTAAAGCTTTTTCTTCTATTTAACTACCTGAAGTTATATACTGAGTTTTGGATGTTTGCAGGTTGGTGAGGAGAAGTGAGTGACTATGCAATACCACAAACTCATCCTTTTGCTGGCCCAAGAACTTATGATGAGACTATTCTACTAAATAGAATAGCCTGGATTTCATTTGATGTTAGTATTGATCTTGAGTTGAGTACATTTAGGCTTGTTATAAAGATTGTAGATCAGCAGATCATTTTCTATGTATCTCAGAAAATCTATATGGATCTTAGAGTTTGGTGCATCCTACAATCAAAGCCAACAAAGAACAAGATACCTTTTTCTTTACATGAGGCACAACAATCTGCACTTAATAATTTTAAACTGCAATCATATTAAAAGTATGATTGTTAAGGTTGTAGAATTCTTCTAAATAAGCATTTCTTGATGACATCATGTGGCAGTTACCTGTCAGTTTTGTGTCATATTAATTGCATGTACTTTTTCTGACAATGTCTATGATTTCTTCCTGTAGGTGAGGATCAGACTAGGTTATAACATGTCTCTTTCTGCCCTTAAAATATATAAATCTGTCAATCTCTTTATGCTCTAGTAATATATGATCTAGGTTTTCTGCTGAGTGGAAATGCTTAGAGCACAGCCAGATATGTACTAGATGATTTAATGGAAAATGAGAAATCTCATCAGAAGCTGTCAAAGGACCTTTATGGCTTTGGTGTCACAGGATTGAATTGTGAGAACTTTTGTGCTTCTTGTGTGTGCATTCAAAATCTTCTAATCTTTCAGGAAGCCTCTTTGCACTGGTTTCCCTTTAGACCTGAAAAATCTCAGAAAAATAATCTCCTTTCTGTGGGCAGTTCAGTATATGGCCGTCATGAATTTTGGAGATATGTTGTTAGGCACTTTTAGTGTTAGGAAATCTTCTGTAAGATGTGCTTATCCACCACTTCAGCTTTTGGGGTCCTTCGTAGCTGAATTTGTCTGAAGTTGAAATTGAGATCAGTAATGGTGTGCATGGAGGAAAAATCTATTACAGCTACATTACTTAGTATCTGGAAAGTGTTAATTATGGTGATAGTCCTTTCTTCCAGTGTGATATTTAATAATTTTGCTAAATAACCCTCACAAAAATATTCACATTTGTATTCTTACATGGCAATTTTAAATTCCTTAGTAATGCACATATGTAAAGTTCTTAAGATGGGAGTTCAATTACATATCTAATGTAGTCTTTTTGTGAACAATTGAATGGGGAGAATATCCTTGAAATTATTTGTTAGAATTTAGTTAGAAATTATTTCAGATTTAACTAAGATGATATCCTCTAATTTGCTTGTCATTATACTTTTCTTCTGCTTCTTGTCAGTGGTTTGTAATGAATTTTGGTTACATAAGTGGTACTGCCTCTGTGAAACTGACAGGGTGAAATAGTAAATAGATTATTTAGGTAATTTAAGCTTCTCTGTTTCCTGAGACATGAGGCACTGTTGTGTTACTCTACAGTGTTGATTCCTATTTGGATTTTAAAATGATACTATTTCTGTATAAATTTAGTTTTACCTCAGATTTCTTCCAGCTGGAAAGATCAACTATATCGTTATTGCTATTCTAATTCATCTCTAGGTGTTTGAGTCTTTTGTAGCTGGCACTAATCCCCTGAAGCAGGGAACTTACTTTTCTTAATGTGACGTGTTAATGCCAATATAATAACGCTAACAGTGGGGAGCCCAGATTCATGTTCTCAGAGCGATTAACAGGGATTTAAAGCACTTTTTTCTTAAAAGAGATAATTATTACCATTTACAATGTTCTTTCAGACCTTAATTGTTTAGCAAAGGTACCATTGAGGCACCTGACAATGTTTGCAGTAAATCCTCTGAGGAGACTTCATGTATAATATCTCCAGCTTCAAAAAAACCAAACCAAAATAGGTTTCAACTCTAGGGACCAGCTCTTTCGTGTCTCCCTCTCAGACTAGTGTCATGGCCTGGAAGTGGATATGATGGTCACTATAAATCCCTGTTGGGCTGAACAAAGGCACCAATTCACATGTCAGGGAACTCTTATACTTTATTGTATAAATTAACTCCAGCAACTAACCTGCTATTTAGTTGGCAGAAGTGTTGTAAAAGCTCCCAGCTTTTACAAAGAGCTTTAACAAGCTCCCAACTCTACAAGCTTCGGGTTCAGAGCAAGGGACAGCGTATGATTGCTGCTCTTGCCAGGATGAAATGAGAGAGGAGAAAAGAAAGAAAGACAGAAAGAGACAAAGAAAAGAAAAAAGATCACCAGCCCTTAGATCCTGCATTCTGCCTGCTGCTGTGGGTGATCTGGCTCTGGGGCTGACAAAAGACAGGGAGCAAGAGATTGATCCACTGATCCTTTTTACTTTACCTCTTATGTAAAATATATTTATTTTCACATCATATTTGTAGCCTTTGTGTTTTCTTTGGGCGGACTCACTTCTTCTCTTAACACAGGTGCACTGAAACAGGAATGTTGAGGCAGACTTGCAAGGCTAGAAACTGAGATGGAAGCTGCCTCAGAACAGCTCTGCTCCACCTCCACAGGACTCTCTCTTCCCTTCACAACTTTCCTGTTGCAAAAGTTGGCATGTTTGAGACCAAAATGCCTATGCCAAGTGCTCCACAACTAGCTAGAGAGTCAATAACCTGTACAGCTCTGATGTTAACCAGGGTAAGTACCTACCAGATCACCCTCCTGTTTTTAGTGTCCAGAGAAGGTAAATGCCTGTGTTTCAGAGGAATGTGTTAACTCATGCTTAGGTGCAGCAAAGACACCTTCTCCCTGCCATTGCTCACAGTGTGGTTTCATTCACACTAAGCACATTTTTATCCTATAAAAATGAGAATGGTTTTTCTTATCTCAAGGCTTCTTGCATGCAATCCTACTCATTGAGGCCTTCCTTAATGGCACAAAGAGTGAGGGGTCAGATGAGTGGGAAAACATCTGGGCTTGCCCAGTGGAAGGCAGATGTGCACTACTTCATGCTGCTATGAGCCCATTTTGCTTCAGGTCCTCCCAAAGCCAAAGCAAGTCATTCAAGAAGGTAGAAGGCACTAATACATTTTGCTGACCTGAGGCCTTTGTGTGGATTTGTGACTGCACTGCTGACTACATCTTGTCTGACCATTTACTAAGAGGAAAAGGATCCCTCCTGCCCCAGTCTATACTGCCTTCTACAGAGTGGCAGGCACTGCAGAAATGCATGAAGAGGAAAAATTCATAGTTACTAAGCACTGATTTTTTCTTGTTGGACTTATGGGTAGATTGCTAGTCAGTCTGTCTATATACAATCTCTCTACAGAAGGAGATATATGCTTTATTTTTCTTGTAAACTGTCACTTGTAGGTTTATAACTGGTTGAGTATTAATTCTTTTCACACGTACAACTCAATTTTGAAATACAGTGAAGTATTTGTAAGGAAGCTTCATTTAAGTTACTCCTCAAACCCAAGAGTATGGGTTTTAGAGCTCATACAAGAGCTCAAAAATTATGAATACAGTTTAAACTATTCCCTCCTGCTTTGAGATTATTATAATAACAAGAATGATAAATCAATATTATGGAGTGTCTTTTTTTTTATTTCTGAGAGTTCTTTTTTGTAGGATATCTTCTTCTTGCCTTACAGTGTAATTTTATTTATTTTAAAAATTTGTTGGTCTTTTTTTAATTAAAAAACCCCTTCGGTTTCTTGATATTGCATAGATTTGAATCTGCACAATATTTCATATTAATATAGATACTGCAAAATATCACCTGTTAATATTTATCTTCTTAAGAATCTTGAGAAAACTCCAGGAATTGTGCAATTTGAGAGCTAAGAGCTCTCAAAGAGCTGAGTTGTTCATACAGTTTTACTAAGAGATTGAACATAGAATTGACAGTACAATTAAAAGCTCTATAATAGTGGTAGATGCTAACTACTATGGGCATGCTCTCCTGAATATTGCATTGCTGTAATATTTGAAAGCAACACCCTTGAACAAGTCAAACATACAATTTATTTTAAGCATTTCAAGCACAAAATTCAGTATGAGGTGACGTAAACTCATGTTCTTGTGTCTTTTAACTGAACCGAAAGAAATTTTTTGGAAAAAGTAATTTTAAATCCTTTTTTTAACACTGACATCTGTTAGTTCTTACTACTGTGTGAACATGCAATCCCATATTTTATTAAAAATATTTTATTTTAATAACAAACATCAAAGGCCAAGAAAATTTGTATCTGTCAGCTTTCTTCATTGGTTTAATATGATTTGTCATAAGAAAACTGCATTACATCACATTAACACCATTAAAAATTGGACATCTATGTTTAAATTTTGATCAGAACATCTGGAATGCAACCTCAAACTACAGAATTAAACTGAAAACATTTATGTTGAAGAAAACACTTAAAGGGGTTATCCTATGTAACTCAGAAGCCATTCCTTTGTGAGCACATGAAGAAAATCTGGATTCTAAAAGACAGTAAGTTTCAGTTTTTAGGAATCTTATGAGTTAAAAAGTTTCAAAACTGCTAGCACCTAAATAGTTGGGGTTTGAGGTTTGATTTACAAAAAGGCCTTCAGAGATGGGAAGAGGGTTTTATGTGGTTGCTGATGGAATAAAAGAATCTCTGGGGGTAAAAGAAACATATAGATTCTATGCTACAACAGCTGTTTCCAAACCCACAGACTTTTTCTATTGCCTTGCCTATTTTTTAGGGATTTTTAAAGCCTGTCCTTCTAGTAGGACATCCTGCTAAGAATACCAGGTGTAAATTACTCTTTCTTTTCTCTTAGAAAAATAAATCTTGGGCTACTCACAATATATAGCAGCATTCATAAAATTTGTTGGACTATGCTTTAAAATGTTTGTATCCTAACTCATTTCCAATTGTCTTATCTTAAGAAATGCAGCTTCTGGTTGGAAGGGGCATGTAGAAGCTCTTTTTAAAGAGATTCTGAGGAGTGCATGGGGATGTGATGATATCAAGGGAGGTGGGTTTATTTATGAACAGATGAGCTTGTTTCAGTTTTTAGTGGAGTTTCTTATCTACAAAAAGAATAAAAAGTACATTTCAGGGCATAATTTCTAAGTTTTAACGTTAGCTATATGTTTGTCTCTAAATGCTTTTAATTAGAAGAGTCATAATCTTGTATTATTTGATGACAACTAGCAATTTAGTTGTTGATGTAACTTTGTAAATAGTTACCTGTTTTTCAGAGAACTGCTTCTATTTGATGAGAGTATTTAAATGTTTTGTAGAAGCATATCTCAGACTTGTCAGACAGTGTATTTTGAACTGTTAATACTTAAAAGAGAAGAATTAACTGTGAAGTCAATGATTTTTGAGTTGTGCTCTAACCTGCTATGTCCTGTCAAAAGGCATATGCTTTCTTGGCTGATAAAATTCTTATTAAAATATACACTGGGAACATGAAAACATCTGTATTATCACTGATTTTTGTAGGATCCCTAGTGGTTAGGTGAACAATTAATATCTTTATTTTTCATTTGATTCAATTTTTACCAGAGTACTCCATTTTAGGATTATAGCTGCCTCCTGACTGCAATTCTGACAACAAAACAAAGCAGAAAATGCCTGCCACTAATCAAAAACCTGTTAAGTAATAAATCATAATTTTCAAACAATTCTCTTGAGATAATACAGAAAAACTATTTGCATGCAAAGTGCATGCTACAGATGAATCTTACTGGCAGCCTACCTCATTCTGTGTCAGGACACCTCAGTTTTTGTTGTGCTGTTGCATCACCTCTGCGTGTCTGTTAGTAATAGCTTGTATTTAATTCACATGGAGCACGATCCAGCTTCAAAACTCCCTTTACCTGCTTTGTATGTCTTGTTAGCGGCACTTCCTAAGGGTTTCTTCTACTACAGGTCTGTGCTTTTTCAGAGAAATGCAAGTATTTTCCCATTATGCATTCTGTGGTCTTGTAAAGAAGAAAAAAGAAACAACAAAACAAAACAAACCCAGATCTATCCAACAAACTTTCACAGTTGCTTGTGCAGCATGAATCCCACTACACTTGTCACATTTTTGAGAAACTTCTGGGCAAGTATTTTTTGCAAAGGTACCTGATGATACTCAAAGCAGAAAAATATGTCCCCACTTCATGACAATACAGAATATGTTTGGGATATTTTTTGACCTGAGCTTTCTGTAAAATTTAAAAGATTACTGAGTGCCAGTTATTTATGTGTAAATACACATAAATAGGATATCTACTGATTTTTGATATTGTCACAGAATTCTCACTCAGAGTTTACTCTTATTGGTATATTGAGGTTTCTTAGAATTGTAGCAGAACAGGTAGAAAGGCCTCTCAAAGGTGCAATATCTATCTAAACAAGACTTTTGTTAATTGACCTAAGGAAGTGGAATAGAGCTATATCTGTGATGACTTTAATACAGAATAAGGCATCCGTTTAAAACAAAAGGTGGTAAAACAATAAAGCATGAGGGCATGCTAATTCCTACATTTGGAGTTTGTTAGGTTGGGAGATGAATATAAACTATTTTCAAGTTTGAAGTGTTTGAATTTTTATGCCATTTATGAGTTCTCTGGGTTTCAAACGATCATAAGGACAGATTCATTATATAAATGTGTGTTTAAGGAATGAAGAAAAGTAACACAAAATGCTGCTGCACCATATTTATTGGTAAGTTATGTTTGTAAGACTTTATCTGTGATGAGGACACATCATTTTATATCCCTTGATTATCTTGTCAAGTCAGGTAAAGAGGTTTTAAATGTGAAAGAGATAGTAAAGCATCACCCAGCATTTTCTCTGTAAGCATGCTTGTTTGATTACAGTAATAATGAATGTTTGCTTTCCCTCATAATTTCTCCTTAGCTAAATCAATGATAAAAAAAAAAACAAACACAAATTAGTGATTAGTGCTATTGGTCAGAAACAAACCAGGAAAAGAGTTTAAACACATTAAATCTAATCTCCATCGTGCCTGTGATCAGCAGAGAGGCCTGCATGCACAGACATACTTTTTCCCCAAGTTCCTACAGAATTTCTTCACTTCTGGGAAATACTTTAGATCCAGTTCTCCTTTCAGATTCTTCTGAAACCACCAGCCCCTCTCAAGGCTTTCTCTGACACTTATGTTGCTCTGAAATACCTCTTTCAATCTTCAGGGGCAAATATTGTTGAGATTTGTAGTGGTATTAAATGTAGATACACTAAAATTAGTGTGAAGGGTGAATGAAAGGGAATGTCTGAATATAGAAGCAAGAAAAAGAAGATGAGAAAGGTTTTTAGAGTGACAGGTATAGGTGACACTAGGTTATCCACAGAATACCAATGGGACAATTCTCAGGGCAACCAGTCTGGGAAAGCAGAGAAGAAACTAAGAAAAGAGAGCCTGCTCCCAGAGCAGAACAGCCTCAGGCAATTAAGAAGTAATATCAAAAAGAAAGAGAACAGAGTTCGAGACTCAACGTACATCGGGAGACTAAAGGAAATTCACAGAAATTAAAGAGGACAGATGCACAAGTTTTCTTAACCATTATCAGATCAAAACACGCACATGGTCTCCTGTCTAAGGAAAAAACAAGTTGCAACGAAGGCTTGATAAAAGCTATCTTGCCTTCCTATGTGATTGCTTGAAATTCCAGCCAAACCACTGGGTAGATACAACTTGTGCCTGTGTGCTGAGCAGTCTGCTTGGATGTAAGCATTTCAGGGCTGATGAGGGCTTGGCTGTATGAGCAACACTGGCTTCCTTTTCAACTAAAATGTTTTTCTCCTCCTGCACTGAGCATTGCTATAAGGTTGCACAAATTTTACTGCATGTTTTCCTTCACTGTAGAAGTGTGTTCTATTCTTTTTTAGTGGTTGTCAATATCATTGCTTGAAACAGTCAGTAGTATAAAAACAAGAGGACTGGCTGGTGTAGCATGTGTGGATGGTTGTCCTGAATACTTCACCACATAGGATGGGTTCCAGAAGACACCTGTGCTGGGCATTTGGAGGAGAAGGTGAAATACTGGGAATGCATTTAATGGAGTAAGCCAAGGAATTAATGCTTGCATATATTACCCAGGTAGGAAAGGTATGTAGATAAAATCAAGCAATACAATGAATAATTAAAATCTGAGTGTTTTGAGGGAGAATGAGGGCTCTAGATTTCAGAAAAAGTTTATAAAATACTCATATTCCATCATTCCTTTAACCAAAGGGGTTACATGAATCTTTACCTTAAATTGATTGTGGAGATTTTCAACCCTAAGTAAAACCCAATTATGAAGCCTTGAGCATAATTTCATTGTGAGTTTTCAAAGAAAAACATGACTTATACAGGAAGTAATATTTTCTTTACAAGAAAGTATGAATAACAGAGCTATAAATCTGTTGTAGGAGAGGGAAAAAGGTACTTGGTCCTTGTATGAAAATAGTTAATCTTCCTGACACCAAAGCTGTAAGGACCCATTGTTCATAAAGAAAGTATAAATTCCTGTTGTGCTACATCAGCTTGGGAGAACACAGAGGGAATTTGCTCAGCACTTGTCATTAGAAGATGAGAGATTAAATGCAGCCTTAAAAAGGCAAATATTTCTGTGAGCAACATTTATATCCTTCCATCACACAGATCTACATTAGAACTCCTAAATCATCTTAGAAATCGATGATTAGTGAAATTACCTAAGATCTTAGGTTAAATTTATTTATGGTTCATAAGTTTAAAGGAAAGACACTTGGGCAAACTTTTACAACTAGCTTTTCATATGACAAAGCTGTCAGGGCTGTCTTGGGTGGATATTTTTAAAACCCATGTAGGCTTTCAAAAATATTTAAACTTACTACATTTTATAAAGCATAGAGTCTCTCTTCTAAGACGACCTAAGTAGGCTCAGGTTAAAAAATATTCTTCCATTCCAAGAAAAATGCTTATACACAAATTTATTATTAAACATTTAAAGTAATATACTTTTAAAATTAAGGGTATGTTGAAGAGTTTTTGGACACAGTGTATTCAAGTCAGGTACTACATGTATAGCAGTGATGACAAGAAGAGTGAAGGTATGTTAGAAAGAGTATGAAACAATAGTCCTGTGAGCACCAGGACTAGCAGCCTGATTATCTGCAGTTTCAATGTGCATCAGTGCTACACCAGGAATAAGCAGCAATGCCAGAACATTGTGTCCCTTGTTATTTGTGCTCTGTTTACTGCATACAACTCATGGCTCAGCTTTCCTCCCAAGGTGTGCTCCCAGAAAAACAACTGAGAAGTAAATTGAATTTCTTCATTGCAAGCAATGCAGTCATTGCTACCCTATGAACAGGATTTTCCTCTATCTCTCTAGATACTGCTCTGTACATGGATAGGGGAGATAAAGAGCACCCTATAAATCATTTCTGTATAAACAAGGGCAAGCAAATGGTAATTCATGCTGAATAGAACTGCTGTGTCCTCTGTGCATATATATATATATATATATATATATATGTAATATATATATATATATATATATATGTAATATATATATATTTGTGTGTGTGTGTCTGTGGGGGACTAAAAATCTGCTGTAGGCATACAGGCAAGCAACACAACTGCCCAGTTTATTTAGAGCACTTTCTAAGATCTCCACTGAATATAGATCAGTTAGAGTTACTAAAATCAAGTCTTTTATATCAAGGAAACTTACTCATAAAGTGTAATACTCTAGTTGAGGAGAATATTCTTGGTAGGGAGAGAATGTATGACCATCACTAGAATAAGTTACATCCTCCAATACTTTAAGATATTGAAATTTTGACTCACAGTACCAGTTTTCCTGAATGCAGATGAAAATAATCATGAACTTCTGTGCTTTCTTAACCCGAGGCTTAAAAACAAAAATGCTTTTTTTCACCTTACCAGCATAAATTTGTTGAGAACAGACATATGATTGTGATCTTAAGGTTTATTTTTCCATGCCACATTTTTTAAAAAACAGTGCTTTCCATTTTCAAAATAAGTTCCAGAATTACTGGTGTGCTCATGGTCTATATCTCTGCTAAAAACATCACTGTGAAGAAATATACAAAGAAGTAGTGATCAATAGAGATGAAAGAGTATAAATTTTGGTGAAGAATGTATATTAATGATTTTTAAATCAACTTATCAGTTTTAAGTATATGTTAAATTTTCATTCATATAAATGTTTGTGAGAAAATGAATGAATATTCATGAGAAACAATCTGAAATTGATCAATGGCATTCAATAAGAACCCTCAAACAGTCAAACATCAATGTTGTCAAGGTAAAATTATTTCTTGAGAAACTCCTGTGGAGCCCTTTGCCTCATGGCTCACCTGGCTTAAGGTTTTGACCATTAAACTTCTGTGCTTTTACAACCAAGTCAGAACCTGCCAGAAATGCAAGGAAAATAGCCCCCAGCACCAGCACAGGCCGGGGGACGACCTGCTGGAAAAGCTCCTTGGAAAAGGCCGACTGTGTCCTGGTGGACAACAAGCCCCGGGCCAGCAGTGTGCCCTTGTGGCCAAGGAGGCCAGTAAGATTGTGAGGAGCATTAGGAAGAGCATTTCCACCAGGTGAAGGGAGGTGATCCTGCCCCTCTGCTCAGCCCTGGTGAGCCACATCTGGAGTGCTGTGCCCAGTCCTCGGCTGGCTCCTCACGACAAGAGAGACACGGAGCTCCTGGAGCAGGTCCAGTGCAGGGCCACAAAGGTGATTAAGGGACTAGAACATCTCTCTGATGAGGAAAGGCTGAGGGAGCTGGGCCTGTTCAGCCTCAAGAAGAGATGAATGAATGTCTGTCAGTATCTGAAGGGAGGGTGCCAAGAAGATGGATTGAGGCTCTGCTCAGTGGTGCTGAGCAAAAGGGCAAGAGGTAACAGTGAGAAACTGATGCACAGGAAGCTCCACCTGAATTTTTCTCTGTATGTCTGCTCTAAATACTCCTGACTGTGCTCTCTACAGCAATTTTAGAGCAGCACTTCACAGTCTAGAAGGCTAGATTACCTCAGGCATAGAAGACACTATCCTTGAGCAGCAAATTAGAGAAGCAGTATAATGAATCTCTTCTTCCATGTAGTGGAGGATAAAATGGTAAGTAGTTATGAGGATTTAATTCCCTTTTATATGTAAAAGGACTTTGAACTCTTCAGCAGGGAGCCCCAGGGCTGTGCAATTTTCTATACTGATGGCACACGAATAGCAAAAAAAAAAAAAAAAAAAAATCTGTGGGCCTTGTTCTTTAGTCCCCAGGAGATTAGATTGCAGTGATGGTTGGGATACCAGGCAGTTTCACACGCAAAATGAGTGGCACAAAGACTACAGGTTTGTAGGACTGTGAATTTTTTTCAGGGAGTGGGCAAAGGAAAGACGACAGGTATGTGCTATGTAAGATGCTATATAATGAGATGGAATATGATTTGTTAGTTCCTTCTTTTCTGAGTCTGGGGTAAATATAGGATACATGAACTACAAGAATAGCCTGAGGTATTTAATTATTTCCACTTCCTTAGATTTCACTCCAGCTGTGACTTACTCATCAATGGGCTTCCCTTAAAAGCAGTCCCTCAAGGACCTTCAGGGTGTGAAAAGTTTCTGTGTGAGACTATTGGAGGCAGGAATCAGTGAACATTTGTACATCAGGGTCTCTAACCACCCAGGCGTGCACAAAGCCTGGAAGGATTTCCTTGCATAAAGAAAGGATGACAGAAAACACACACCCTTAAGAGCAGCTGAGGTTATTGAGATATGCCCTATGTCCTCCTTCAGTTACAGATTTTTCCTGAAACACCAGGGTATGGGTTGCTTATCGCTTTCTTCCTCTGTCAAGACATGGTTGCCCACAATGGCTACAAAGTGGGTTTTGGTACCTATCACTGTTACTGTGATGGTCACCAGGTAATTACTTTATTGCATTTCCCAGGGACAGCTGTCACACTTTGCTGTTTCCTGGTGCTAAATTGCATTATACATCAGTCAAGTGGAAATCACCCCTAAGTGTTCAGTTTTGCTGGGATGCCTAAAACACTAGAAGGGCATCTGATTTTTTTATTCCTAAGTCTTCCTTGAATCTCCAGTGTCCCACCATTTGCTCTTTCAATTTTTATTTTTTTTCCCCAGGATCTCAGAGATTTTAATTTTAAGCTGTCAGTTTTGCATCATGTGTGATACCTTTTTATTTACATAACTTTATCCTGTCTGCTAGAGAACACACACTTCTTGACTGAAAAACACGTAAGTGAATTGCTAGGGCTTGTGGCTACTCGTGGAATACATATAAATATTTCTTTGCATTATTTCATCAAACAAGGATTTGAATCTCTCTTGGCTGTTTTACCTAGTTCTTTATCTCACACCGTGACAAACATGGTCTCTGATTTGTTTCCTTTGCATTTCCTGTGTATTTCTGTACCTGTATGCAATATGTACTACTCGTGTATAAAAATATATCCAAATACTATCTTTAAATGCAGTTGTTTTTCTTTATTATTCATTCTAAAAAACTTACATCCTAGCTGGAAATATCTTTATTGAAGAAATTTGCTCATTGCCTTGTTTCGATACTCCTTGATTTTTTTTTTAACAATTGGAGGGTGATACTATAATACAGAAAACTTGAGGCTGTTGATGCAAGTCCAAATCTGCTGCAGATTTATGCATAGACTATCCTGAGCTGAACTGGAATATTTCTTTCCTTAAATTCTTAACCTGCTTTTGCACAAGGCTGCTTTTTTGTTTGTTTGTTGGTTGGTGGGTTTTTTTTTGTTTATTAGTTTTTGGTTTTTTTGACATGTTGTTTCTTAATTTTACTGCTAAAAGTAAAAGGAGAGTCAAAACTGATTACTTTAAGAAAAACATTAATCTAGTTGATGCATCAAAGGAGTACATTAAGTAGGTAAAAATAGACTGTTGAAATAAGTCTATCTTTTTTATTGACAACACCACATGAACTTTGACTTCCTTGTCCTTTATCTCCTCTGTTAATCTACTTAGTCTTGACCCTTCAGGCTTTGGTGTTTTATTTTTTTTTCACTGTGACTGAAGAAATTTTTCCATAATTTTAAATATGTTCGAAAAATCTCTCTTTTCCCTGTTTGAAATGTTTCCCATCCCTTAATTCAAATACTTTTTGAAGGCATGTCTTTCTCCTGAGGGTCAGAAATGTTCAATCATTGTATATAGGTCATGGCCACTGTGTAAAATAATAAAAGTAAAACAGAGTAAGGAGAGATTAATTGATAGGGTCTGCACAAGCCTCAGGGTTAGTCTCTTAAAATGAAATTTCTTAGGTTAAAGTTTATTTCACTATAAAGAACCTGTGCAATAAATTGGAAGCATTGCAGAATATCCTTCCATTCACAATTCTATGAACAAGTGAATGTGGATGCCTGAACTGATTTTGGAAAATACTTTCATTTTTTACTTCATAATAGAGGAATGATGTGCGACTGAAGAATTTAACTTTGCCTTTCCAGTACAAGGAAGGAGGCATTTTAATTCTGATCATGAATTCTGGTTTGAAGTTGACCTGTTGGTGCACTGTCCTTATTTGCATGAATGTTTGTAGAACATGAAAAGAACTCTGTGCTGCATAAGTCCTGGTTACTTAGGTACTTTGACTCAAATATTTTGTTTAGTTGCCTCACCATCAACTTATGATCTTGATATTAAGAGCTGAATTTAAAATGGCTCTAAACTGTGTCTAAATTAGGAATAGGGAGGGAGTAATGTAAGGAAAATCTGTTATTAATTTGAAATGTCCTTGCCCCTAAAATTAAGGAGACAAGAGTACATTGAAAATTCATTTGGCCTATCTCCCTTCTTGAGGTACATTTTTTTATACAACCATTATTTCTGACAAATGTGTGTGTTTTGAAAGACCTTCCAATTTTAAAAGATCCTCCAAGATAAGGTCAGCAAATTTTTCAACTGATATTCCAATATTTTAAAATAAAGAATTAACCTTTAGCACTTGGAATTCTTATCTAGTTGGAAACCGTATAAACGTTCTGGGAATTTCTTTTTCATAGCAAGTAATTTCAAAAAATTTGATTGACTGTTAACTTGCAAATGGATCCAGCCCTAACCTCTGTCAAAGACATTTTGCATATTTTTCTCATGATTTTATAGGGCAGGACACCTGAAACAAAAGGTTGTCATATAGTTGGTCCTATCTTAAAATCAAATATTTTCAGATTTGAGCTGAACTATGTCTTTCTTTTAAAGGATGTCAGAAAAGAAGAAAGTAAGTGCAACTTTGCAGACTTTCACTGCACATCATGAAACTCTCACTGCAAAATCAAAGTGTAGACATGTCTCATGATCTTGATTCAATCCCATACATGTCCTTGATAATGTGATGGATTTTTCTTAAAGTGGTCATGTTTATGGTGTAGCCATTATAACTGGATATTGAAAAAGTTGCTCTCAGGAGGGGGCATATATGCCACAGTGTTTTGAGAGGTTTCAGCTCTCATAGGAAGGATTTTGACTGATTATCAAGCAAGAAGAAAATAATTTCATTGGTCTGTCCTTCGGGTGTCTCTTGATATTCTGCTCAATCCTTTGATCAACCTGCTCTAGGTTACCTTTGGATCTTGGGTTTTATCAGCTAGAATGTGTGAGGTATATCAAATTTTGCTTGATTTCACTCAGTGAAGTTGTGAAAAGATGTAGAAAGAGAAGAGTTACTATTTTGGCTGTAAAATGGAATGTGCACTGGGAGAAACCTGTATTTAAAACACTTCCCTGGAAATATTCAAGATCAGATTGGATGGGGATTTCAGCAACTTGTTCTAGTAGAAGGTGGTGTCCCTGACCTAAAAAAATAAAAAAAATCCCCAAAAGAATCAGAAAATATTTGAATCAAATAAATTATATCAATTGGGCACTGGATTGGTTAATACCATATTCAGATAAGTAAAGAACTGCATTGTTTTAAATCTGAAAGAGAAAGTTCTTGCACATTTTAATATTATTTCCCCTGAGAGACATGTTGATACTCCTTAAAATATATAGTTCAATAACATGTAGAAATATATAATGAAGATAATAATTTTGTAGCAGTTTATGTGAGTTAGCAAGAGAAACTTCTTTTATTTTAAACGAAGAATGCACATGTATTTGAAAGTACCAGAAATAAAACATAAATAATTCTATAACTTTACCTTCAATATTAGTCAGCCCTTACATAAGATTCTTAAAGAAACTTGATTTTTTTGCTCTTGTTGTTGTTTCAGTACAATTAAGAATTTCACATGGCAATGAACTGGGAGTGTTAGAATATTTCCATCCCATTTTTGCAAAATCAGATAAAACAATATTTCTGATTATCAGTTTGAAGTTTCAGAAAATTCTCTTGAATATATATAAGTTTGTTATGCTGTAGAAATTCACCATCACTGACTTGAATCGTATCTCTAGGACTTTTTGGAAAAGAGCTCTTCATTAGCTAGTTCTTTCATTTTACTCTTCCTTTTTAAATATTCTTTACATCACTGTTCAAATTTGGTAATTGCCACCCTTGAAAACATGCTTCTCAGAAGCTTTAAATTATCCTTATCCCACCATTTATGGCCTGAAATATGTGCTACAAAATATTCTTCTAGAATATTTGCACTTTCCAAACAAAGTACACTTGTTTGGAAAACATTTAAATTATATTAGAATGAGTTAAATTTAGAACTACTGTACTAAATAAGCTCAAAAATTTCCACATAAGTTTCCTTCTGTATTTTTATGCCTCGTTGATGTTTTCTTTTCTATGTGTACTGTTTTTAAAAGAATATGATTCATCTCATGTTAAAAAATATTATTTTGATTGAATTTTTTCTCCTTTTTATACCAAAGTTCATATTAACTATTCATAATGGATTTAACCTTTATAGCACCGTAAGTGGTAGTATCATTATAGATTATCTCTCTTTTTGCTAACAACTGATATTTCTCATTCTTTATGGTTGTTTGTTTTCTTATTTGGTTTTTTTTGTTCTTTTTTTTAATGAATTAAAAACTTTAAAAAAGCCTGTATTGGCTGAGAATATATCTTATTGGCAATTAAAGGTTTAAAGACAATATTTTTCAAATGCCAACTATTTACCTATCCTCTTTTTCATCTCCCATTCCTTTTAAAAATATGTGAATGAAAAAAATATTTTCATAAAGTGGTTTATACCTCTTATCAAAAAGGTAAACATTCAGTTATGATTCAGGACAATACCCAAATGTCAGAATGTACTTCATAGAAAGAGTCAGCATAATTCCCTCCAATAGATGGTAATTAATGTGTTCATGAACATCCTTTCACATACATTATAGCTTCCTTTACTGCTCCCTGTTCCTAGCTTTCAGCTATCTAATTAATTTGGTAATGTAAGACTTGACAGGTGGTTTTAATTTTCTGCACCACTGAGAGGGAGACATGAGATTGTAGTCAGGGAATACAAATATCATCATAATATTTATTTTAATATGATGGTTTTGGTTGGTTTTCTTGAGAATGTGTAAGGGTATTTTACTGGCTTGGAGCAAATAGGGATGAGGGATTTAGGCTGTTCATAGTGTCAAGTTGTCTGATCAGTAGGATAAAATTGTGTTTTACAGAAAATAATTCTCTTTTGCAATTTTTCTGTCGTATGATTTTTGATGTAAAAATATTTTTAATGGAAAAATATCATGCCTTAACACTTTTTGATAAAATTGCAAGAGTTTTTGAAGTTGGCGTTCTTCTTTTAGTAGGTGTTTCTCTGAAAAGAGGGCTTAAGGGCTTTAAAAATGATACCTAAATAGTACAACAGTTACAGAAATGTTAAAAACTGGTCAAAAGAAATGCTATTCCCTTTCCCATCCCTGATAATGTCATAATTTTTACCTAAATGTCCTTGAATGTCTTACATGGCTGGAATGAATAACAAGATAGTTCTTCCTGTTTTGCTCTCACTGCTGCAATAGTGTATTCTCCTGCAATTCTGGATAAATGGTAACTAAAATGTGCATGAGAGGCAAGAAGTATTTCCTGCTCACTTATAGAAAATTGAGATATGGCATAGATCAAGTGGCATTCTTACAAGATGTAGATGCTAGGGGTAATAGAGGCGGTTTCAGGTGAAAGATCCCTAAAATCAGATTGCTTGATTTCTGATGTATTTTGCTATTCACTAGAAGGTCTTTCTTTACACACTATTTCCCTGGTCTTAAGAACTAAAGCACAATAGATTTTTTTCAATTTTATATTATTTACAGAAGCCTAGATTTAAAATTACTTGATAAGTGCATGTTTCTGAAGCAGTCTTATCTGTGTTCCAGTCTTCTGTAATGCTTATGTGTGGTAAGCTATGTAGCTTCTGAATAAAATAAAAATACTTAGAAGAGATAAGCTACTTGTAAAAAGCAGCAGAGTAATAAAAAGGAAAGGAATGACAGAAATGTTCATATAAGGTTTGAATTCATCAGCCTTGTCCCTTGATTTGTGACCTGGTTGCTTACCTACTGCATATTGTCATTTGAGTAGCCCAGCCCCAGATAACCTTGGGAACTCTTGGGAGTCCTACACTGGCAAGAGAGGGAGGCAACAGTCCTGGAGCAAATTGTTTCTTATGGACACTTAAGGACTCAATCAGGTGGAGGAGTGGAGCATTGCTAAGCATTGCCACAAGAAAATGCAGTGGAAGTTAATTCTCAAAATTTCAGTCTTCTGTGTAGAGGAGAAGGTTGGGAATATAAAAGATTATATAGAGAATGTCAAATCAGCTTTTTCTGATGGGTTCCTTAAATGGAACTTCCAAAATTTTTAGATGGTTCCTAGTGGAAAGATGATTATGCAATGTTGATCCCCTGAAGTGAATAGATTATTGTGTTGGCATCAAGATACCACCCTTCACAAAAGTCTGCAACTTCTGAACGAGGAAACTATGTTCAAAGTGATTATAGAAGGCTTTAAAATTATTGAATCATATAGGTTTGAAAATACCTGTAAGATCATTGAGTACAACTATTAACCCAACACTGCCAAGCCCAGCACTGAACAGGTGTGCCACAGGTCTTTTAAATACATCAAGGGGTGATGACTTCAACACTTGTGATGTGTAAGGAGTGATGGTAAGCTCTTCCATGCCTGACCACCATTTCCATGAAGAAATTTTTCCTAATATCCAATCTAAACCTCTCCTGGCTGCTTCCTCTTTTTCTGTTGCTCTTGTTTATTTCTTGGAAAACAGACTGACCTCCACCTTACTACTACACCCTTTCAGGTTGTTCTACACACTGACAAGGTTCCCCCTCAGACTCCTTTTCTCCAAACTAAAGAGCCCCAGTTCCCTCAACCACTCAAGATATTTTCTGTAGAACCTTCACCAGCTTTGTTACTCTTTGAACACACTCCAGCACCTCAATGCCTTTCTTTTACAGAGGTGACCAAAACTTAACACAGGATTTGAGGTATGGCTTCACCATGATGTCTGTTGGAGTCCAGCTAAAAAGACTCTTTTTAAAAGGAGGCCCTTTTTCTACTCTCATTACTATTCATTACTATTGATAGATAATAATAATTACTAATATTGATCTATTCATTACTATTGATGTAAATACTGCTCCTGTGTTTCCATTCTTATCTGATAGCACATTAAATCTGGTATGACCATACTGACCTGTTGTAGTGTGTTGTAATGTCCTGTTTTAGACTTCCAGGTCCCGGTTCCCTTCCCAGGTGTTCCTACATGCTTCTCCCTTTCCCCTTGCCCCCATGCTGAGTGAGTCCTGTCAGTCAGGCTTAACATTCCAGCAAAGGCGTCGTGTGGTTCGTCGAATTTAAAGGATGCCTCTCAGGCCCAGAGGTCATTGGCCTGTCTAGGTGTCCCTCACCCCTTGAGACCCCGCCCCCCCACCTGGTTGGTGGCTCACCTGTCCCCTCCCCTCCCTACCCCCTGAGCTTAAAAGGTGAGTCCAGCCATGTGCTCGCCATTCTGTTGGAGGTCTTCCCAAGATTCAGACCTCTGTAACCATGGAATAAACCACTGCATATAACCCTCCAGCAGAATCCCTCCTTTTTTCTCTTCACCTTCGCCTGAAGCCTCTTCCTAAGGTAAACGGAGTCCCTAACAAGCCTGGACTTGTTTAGTGCCCAGCTGAAACCACCAGCAAGCTAAGGGTGTCTCTGGGGTAAAGCACCACAGAAGCCGCCTTTGGCTCAGCAGCGAGGGTCAGACTGGCCCAGGCACAATCTAACTGGTAATACTGGGATTCATATTCCAATACTGACCTAAGCTGTTTTCCCAAATAAAAAGCTCCTTGCTGCTTCCCTGTGTGTTGTCTTTGTTTATAGGATACTTTACCAGTGCAATGCTTATGAGCAGCACGGTGAGAGTATCACCTACGGATTGATTGCCTTTAAAAATCACATTCTATTTGGAGTGTCTAAAAATGAATTGAAGTCTAGGCAGCCAGATTTGAAAGCTGAATGCATATTGAGTAAACAGACAACCTTCCCTGTATGAGATACAAAAAGCCAACATTATGTAAAAGATTGAATGGCAATAGATATTTAGTGAAATCGGTAATGTTTCACTAAATATCTATTTATCTATTATCTATTAATCTGTTTTATCTATCTGATGACATTCCATCCATACATGTTCATGAGTTTTTCATAGACTAAAGGAAAAAGTCCAAAAGCTTTGTCAAAAGTGCTACCAGTACATAAGGCCGTGGTCAACTTTTTACTGAGCTCAAGCAGGACAGGAATGCTACCTCATTACTTATCACTTTACTTGCTATTTGAATTCCAGCAACACACACAAAATGGTAGAGGGGCTCAGGAAGGCTTCCATTTCCAGGATAATTTTTTTTTTTTTAAATCAATAAGGTTCTGTTTGTCATATTACCTGTTGCCCTAGATATTTTGCTTAAATATTAATCTATTATTAAATATTAGTCCAAAGCAAAATTGCAAACTGAATCACACATTTGTTCAGTGACTCTGCATATACAGCCACTTAATCATGTTTGAAAGCATGTTCAGCTTTTCACAGTTCAACTGTCAGTTTTGTGTCCATTCTCACCTCCTTTCCCCTGTTTTCTAAGGAAGTGGGTTCTTGAAATTACTTGATGACAGCTTTCCTTTTTAAAGGTCTGACTGGCCTTGATGTACAATCTTAGGTATTTTGACTTTCTGTCATGAGAGCTTGGACAAAATTACAGTCACTGTTTATCGGTGGCAAAACTCTGTAGTGTCAGATCTGAATTAATCCCTTTAATGAAATATTTTTTAGGAGCAGGAAAATGGCTGTCCTTGTAAACCAAAGGCTGTGTGTCCTTCTAACGTCAAGAATCCCAGAATAACTCTATTTCTTGAAAGATGGAGAGAAATGTTTTTCCAGAGAATAGATGGCCAAGAGCGATTGACCTGCAAGTAAGTAGAAGAGAAATGGCTTCAGGAATTTCAAGATGCTAAGGGGATCCTTAATAGTTTGGAAACAAAAAGTTAAGGAAAATCAGTAATTCTTGGAGCTCTTCCTTTCTGAGCTACAGTGAACAGCAGATAGAAAGAATACCATTGTGCAAAATCAGGCAGCTGTCTGTTAAAAGGGTTGCATGTACAAACCAGAGCAGGCATTCCTCTCCTGGCACAGGGCTGGATAGAAATAACAGTTGCCTCTCTCCTGTTGAGAGGCAACGATGAAAATACATGGAAAATTATGCCAGTAAAGAGCTTGAAATTTGCTAAATATACACCTGCCAAAAGAATGCAATGCAGGTATTTGTTTAGGCCATCTGCTTTTGGACAAATAAAAATAGTTCATTAGAAACTATTATTAAAAATTGTTTGCAAATGCCATCTCCAGTAAGATTCTGGCTCCTGTTAGTTTGCTGAAAGCTGACGTTCTTAGGGAAAAATGTCATATATCTTCCCTGAGTAGAAGTTTAGTGATTCTTTTGTCTTCAGAACATCTAAATTGCTGTAGTCTGTCAATATTAGTGCTAAATTATTTTTTTAATAGTATCAACTATAGCTTGACCATTCTACCAAGTAGTAAGTGGCTAGTAAACAAAATGTGAATAATCAATATAATTTTTTGATATGAGCATACAGTGGATTCTCTGTGGCACAAATCTTATTAGTAGACTGTCAGGAGATCTCTTTGCAATACACAGCTACCTTAAGTGAAAAAATAAGGCCAAGAGTGCAGAGACTGTAGAGTGCATGGTGCATTAAAGAATAAGGAAAAATTTACAATGTCTCCTGTTCAGAAATGAAAATGTTTGATATGTTAATATAAGTTAGGGATGTTTGATATGTTAACATAAGTTAGAGATAACTGTAAAAAATGCAGTTATTGCAGGGCAAGTTTTGAAAAAGATCAGTAACAGTTTCTGGTATTAATGTAACACAATGATGTGTTTTCTCCATGAAAGAAAGTCCTTTAGTTCTATCCACAAAGCAAAGGTACAGAATCTCTGTAGGACTTTACTTGTCTATTCAAAAGTGAAAAGAGAAGAAGCAAGAGCAGAGGATTGCTTACATACCTTCATTACCTGTCTTCCCCTCAAATGACCAGGAGCTCTATGGTGTAGAGCAAAGTGATATGTGAGAAGCTTTCTTTTGGAGACACTAGTTCCTGCATTGCAGTTTGCCACTGAATGTGTTCTCCATAGCTATTAACACCTTCTCCTACATTTTTAATGGTTAGGAAAGATAAGCTAAAATGAGAATTAAGTAACAAAACCCTACCTAAGTATTGAAGTTGGAGGGACAAATCAAGACTTAAGTCTACACATGTTAATAAAGGAGTATTCTATACATTTATAAATAGTAGTAGATTGTATGTTTCATTGAGTTCTAAATAAATGTAAGTCCTCTTTAAAATATGTTTTTGTTTCATAGATATTTCTAAATTGTATGACATCCAATTAAAGAG
Source organism: Zonotrichia leucophrys gambelii (assembly GCF_028769735.1). Lineage (NCBI taxonomy): Eukaryota > Metazoa > Chordata > Aves > Passeriformes > Passerellidae > Zonotrichia > Zonotrichia leucophrys. The sequence continues at coordinate 86,007,721 of NC_088171.1, read as the reverse complement.
ACCTGAATTACAAAGAAACAAACAATAAAACTATAAAAGAGCAGTCTAATTGGGTTATAAATTTGCTTATAGGCTGGTTGGTCTTTCCTTGCCCTATCCCCAACCATAAATTGGAAGGTGTTTTTTAAAAAACCCAGACATTTATTTTCATAGTGATGTGTATATTAAAAGAATCAACAAAGCTAAAACTATGTAGTTCAATGTCATGTGTTTCTTCCTGTAGATGTTAATATATCTATTATCTTAATGATTCACCTAATCAAAATAATGTGGATTTCTGAATTTGCCTGATGACAATCCATTTATGTCTTTTGTGAGACAATTATGCTGAGGAAGGCAGAGCAAAAACTTTAACTTGAGTTGTGTACATGTGGCTTAAGAACATAAAGCAAAATTGCAGTGCAATATAGTGAAAGCTGTAAAATATAACAATCTTATTAAAGCAGCCTCCTATCTTCAAGTAAACAACCCCAAATTGATACAAGAGTACTCATTTACCTTCATTAAAAAATGTACCTCCATTTTTGTGTTTACAGTAGGAAAATTTGGGGAGCTGTTTGTGCTCCCTCTGCCTTTCTTTGATGCATGTGCTCAAAAAGTCTGAAGTTTTGGTTCAGAAAGTATTTTCTGCTATCTGGATTTCTGTGAGAATTTCATAAATTGAGCTTTTTCTATAGAATCAAGAAAGTCAGGGCTGGTAGCTTTTATCAATAGATCTGACAGTGTTGTATAAAGGGTTGTTTTTCCCAAAGTGATGCACAGAGAAGAGAAGGTTACCAGGAAGGCCAGAGGCTGAAACAAAATTGTATTGAGGGTCCTGGTTCTTCGTACGGCTTTTTCTTCAGTCAGAAACTCAGAAACAGGTAAGACCCTGCACTTGGGTTTTCGTTTGCTCTCCACCTGCATCGACTGACCATGGTAACAGGCTTTACAAATGCCCCGTGTTGTGGAGTTGGCTCTTTTGCCACCTGGAATGGCAGGTATTTTATGCTGTATGTGTAGTGAGGCAGCTCTGTGGGAATAGGAAGAAAAGAGGTTGGAGCAGGAATATTAGCTTCTGCTGGAAGAGTTCATGTTAATGGAGCAACAGAGCAGATGCCATGTAGCGACTTTGGGTTTGAAACTGCAGCAGTCAGAAGCAGCAACAGAAATGAAACCCAGCTTTTCTGTCACCACCCAGTTTTTTTGGTTTGTAGAATACCTCCAAGATGTAGTCCTCAGAGGGTAATTTCAGATAGATTTAGACTGAGCAGTTAGCAAACATAACTACCTTTCCTGCTTCCTTAATTCCCTAGTTGACCCTAACTACCTGCACTGAGCTGCATCTCTCCTGTGGGAATGGAGGCAGGGGATGAAGGACAGCCCTGGCCAGGCCTCTGGCCTCAGAGAGCTGCAGTGCTGCTGGAAGGAATGGCTCACAGCAGGCAACTGGAAGCAAGCCAAAGCCCTGGGGAGCCTTGGGTCTTATTTCATGATTGTCCTTTGCAGGATGAGACTCCCACCTGCAGGACAGGGCGCTCCTGCTGGATGCTCGGCTGGCACACGCTCCTTGTGGGTCCGGAGAGCCGCTGAAGTGGGGCAGGGAGCAAAACCCAGAATTTCTGTCTTGCTTCCCTCTGTTCCCAGCTTCTTATTTCTTATCTTTAAGGGTGCATAGGCTATGTATGGCATACTTCAGCATGTGACATTCTTCTCTCCCTAAAATAGCATGTTACAGGTTTTTTTTGAGTGCCTTAACATTGGCTTCTAGAACCATTTCAAATGGCCTGACATACAGATGGTTTTTTTTAAAGGGTACATGTCTATTGTATATTTTGTATGATGACTGAAAGCCCCATGTCAATGTTTTGAAGGCTTTGGATGTATTCATAGTCAATCAGCATTCATATTTAGATACCAGAATCTTTGTCTGTATTGCTAAGGGACCATTTTCTTATTTAAGTATTATCTTCTTGTACCAGCAATTTCTCAATAAAGTAAAAAATCATTTCAAATGTGAACCCACTGCTGTGAGCTTGTTTTAAGAACAGAGAGCCAGGGCTCTTATGCAAACACCCTTCCACAAGGTACCACCCAGGTAAGGAGTAAATTATGTGGGTGATTCTTCAAGTCTATCCTGACAGAAGTAAGAGAAAATTTTTGTTTATACAGCAGTGGTTATGAAGTTGAGAGGATAATCAAATTCTTTGTTTGTAAGATAATATATCTAAAAAGGTCTTTTTATATTGATTTCTTATTTTTGTAGATGTGAGCACTAAAATATCAAGACCAAATTCGGTTGCACAGTTTACCTGTGGCTTAACTTATGTGGGTTATTTGCTATTTCTTAATTGCGCTCTGTGCTTGGTTACCTAATTTACATGTCAATAAATTTATTGGCAGAAGCCTCTCCAGCAGCAGCAGCTGACAAATGTCGCCTGTCTCACAGTGGATTCTAAATAATGTATACACCTGATTGTGCATAAGTGGCCTCGTTACATGTAAATCAGAATTGTGACAGGAGAAACTATCATTCTCCAAATGTTTGTGCAAACAAAAAAGGAGTCTCCAATCTGAAAATGAAAGATGCAGCCCTTCTGCTGTGGCTGCCTGACACTAGCTGCTGGGTGTGTTTTCTGCTCATTCTAGATAGCTGCTGCTTTTCCTTGGTTTGAGCTGCGTATATATTTTTGCCTCTGTTTCTCTTTTTTTCCCCCTCTCTCACTGACTATTTTGAATTACTTTAATTGTCTTTTTGGGTATGCTTCTGACAAGCTGGTGGTCTTCCAGCTATCTTATTTCAGTTTTGAAAGTATCCCTGTAATATTTAATGGGTTTTAAAGAATTGTTTTATCTAAGCGCTAATACAGCACTCTCTGAGCCACCACAGTGCTCTCTTTGCATTTAACCACTCATTTTGTCTTACATGGTATCCCAGTATAAATTTTGTAATTTATTATTATTTAATTTTATTATTTCTCTTAATTTGTTCCTGATCAGTACTGGTGCGATTGACAGAAGAATGTGCAATTGTAATATGCCAGTGTGTAAATCCTCCAAAAAATATCTGGTCTGGGGGAAAAAAGGTTGGAGTTTTTTTGAGGAGTTTGAATTGGTTTGCTTATTTCCTAGCTAGGGTTCAGTAGGATTTCTGCATCAAGGACTGCACTGACTTTTCTGAAATTCATATAGAAACATTCCAGGTAGATTTCTGACCCACTGGAGTAGCTGGCATTAGCAATAGCCAGAAATTCACCATGAGGGCAGCCACCCTTTGTAACACAAGTGAACATACATGCATGCAAATATTTATTATCATTACTTCTCCTTTCACACCAGATGGTTAACACTAACTAGGTGATCCAAGAAATTTTCAAGTCTTTGCTGCTGCCCATTTCTCTTCAGTTTTCTGATCATGACTGGAAGAAAAGCTTTGAGTGAGGCTTCTCTGGGAGCATCAGCTCCCTCAAGCAAGTGTGTGCAGAGGCAGACACAGAGGAAAAACATGATCTTGAAGCGTGATGCTGGTACCTCACAGATGCAACTTGTGCTTGTCTGGGAAAGCAGCTCTTGCCCACATGTCCAGTATACAGCAAGACAAGCCAGCTTAGGTCCCTTGTTGGCCTGATTAGCTTGAAACTGAAGAGCACTGTATCAGTAATCTCAGCTAGAAGGTCACAAACACTGCACTTTGGTAACTTAGTGCCCATAGGTGGTCAGAGGAATCCGAGTATTCATTCCGTAAGGCAACTGTGTAAAAGCCAGCTCTGTTTTCCTGCAAACTGGAGCAGTAAAGTAGTTTTCACATAGTCAAGGCTGCTGTCAGGCAAGAAATTGCAGCTGCCTCAGCAAGCCATTTGTCTATAATACCTCAGTTTTAGTGTACTTTCTAATCTGGATACAGCAGTGGGGGTGAGATCATTCCCTGAGCCAGCTCTTTCTGCTTCGGCCCAGTTCACACCTGCCATGTAAACATACTGAGAAAATTGAACTAGAAATGCATAGAATTGCTTGACAGATCTGTGTTTCAAAAAATAAGAAGAGTAATCCTAAGCAGATGCTTTCAAAATTAATTGCCTTTTTTTTCCAAAATTATATGCCTTCAATAAACTCACAAGAGTAAAAGTTTCTACAGGACTTTGGTGTTGCAATATTTGTCGTTAATTTGTCATATTCTTTTTTTATTTGTTTTCCTCCAGCTTTAATTGGAAGAAAAATTTGTCAGAAATAATTTTTCATACGCTATTCCTTTGCACTGCACTTCTTTTTTTCTCTGTGTTAAAGTATTAAAAATGCATTGCATCTAAAATCAATAACAACTTTCAAAGGGTACCAAATCCTAGAAAAAGGCTTCAAATTATCTGTGCACTGTCCTCTCTCTGGGAAAAATAGAGGTGACACTTTTCAGTCCTTTCCTTTGCAATTGCATTAGGGATTAGGATAATGAGTGCTAGCATTGCAGACCATAAAAATGTGTTACTTTTTACTAGAAAAACAGTATGGAAAAACAAATTAAGTAGTAAAGGGAATAATTGCTAAGTCATGCACTGGAACCCCCTGTTATGTTTGATTTTTCTTTTTCCAATTAATTAGAATAAACTAGCAATTTCTTTCTTTAAATAAATATTTTTAAAAATAAAAAAAGGCAAAAAAACAAGCAAATTATTAAGTTGTGGCTCTACCTGGTTTATATTCAGATGAGTCCAAGGACAGGATTTGTACTACAGCTGAAATGTGCCTACATTTTTCTCTGCTGTCTTCTAGTGGTGTAAATAATTTACATGGAAGCTATTCAGGCTGAGCTCCTTCAAACACCATGGTTGAATTGGCACGCATGCTGACAGAGGTATTATCATTGCTGGAACCACATCCCTTCCCTCTGCTTTCTGCTCCCACTTTATGCTGAGGTGAGGCCAAGGGCTTAACTGTTCTCTTGAGATAAGTGGGGATCTTTCAGGAGACTCAGGGGGTGATGGATCTCCACTTTATTTTGGTTGGGGATTGATACTTTCAACTAAGTATATTCTTTAATAACTTCTAGAACGAAAAAGAGTTTTAGCACTTTTCTTCTGTGTTTTCTTTTTTAATCTCTTCTAAACAAATCCTTTTCACAGTGCTTCCAGAGTTGTTGCTTGACCTGAGTTCAGCTGTGTGAGAAGTCATTAGATCTCTGTGCTCCTCTCTGCTGAAAGCTTTTGCCACTCAACAATTTTTCAGTAGACAATTACCCATGGTGCTCAGTCGTGGAGAAGTACCAAGGGCAAATGAGCAGATGAGCAGCAGAAAGAAAGGGAATAAATAAGCTTTGACTATAGAAAGTATTTAGCTGAGCTCTATTTTTGTGAATTATAAGCATTAGTATCAATTAAAAATCAATATTTCCAGGATAATTATTATTTCTGTATAATTTAGGCATTTTAACTTATTTTACAGAAAATAACCCAAATATTATCATCGTATCATAGAGCAGTTTGTATTGGGAGGGACCTTAAAGATTGTCTAGTTGCAATCCCTGCCACAGGCAGGGACACATTCCACTAGACCAGGTTGCTCAGGGCCCCCTCCAATCTGTCCTTAAACACTTTGAGGGATTTGGCACCCACAGGTTTCTCTGGACAGCCTGTTCCAGTGTCTTATCTTCTTCCCTTACAGAAAAGAATTTCTTCCTAATATCTAATCCAAATCTACTCTCTTTCAGTTTAAAGCTATTATGCCTTGTCCTATCACTACATGCCCTTGTAAAAACTTGGTTCTCTTACAGGCCCCTTCTAGGTATTAGAAAGTGCTCCAAGGTCACTCCAGAGCCTTTTCTCCTCCAGGCAGCAAAACTCCAGCTGTCTCATCCCATCTTCATGGGACCGGTTCTCCAGTCCTCTGGACTCACTCCAAGAGATTCACATCTTGCGCTTGGTGAGCACTCCAGGTAGGGTCTCGCCAGAGCAGAGCAGAGGCTCCCTTGCCCTGCTGACCGCACTGCTTTTGATGAAGCCCATGACACCGACTTTCTGGGCTGTGAGTGCACCTTTTTCGTTTATGTTGAGCTACTTGTCCATCCACAACTCCAAGTCCTTCTCCCCAGGGTTTCTCTCCATCAATTCTCTGTCCAGTCTGTATTTGTGCTTGGGATTGCCTAGACACAGGTGCAAGATCTTGCTCTTGGCCTCATTTAACTTCATGAGATTCAAATAGCCTCACCTCTTGAGCCTGTCAAGATCCCTCTGGATGGCATCTTTTCCCTCCTGCATGTCAATTGTACCACTCAGATAAATTTGGTGATGATGATGCAGTCAGTCCTACCATCTGTGTCATAAAAAAAAGAGATTAAACAGCCACAGTCCCAATACCTATCCCTGAAGAATGCCACCTGTCACTGCTGTCCACTTGGACATTGAGCTAAATTGTTCCTATCAAGGCTATCGAGTTCAACCCTTTGAGTGTGACCATCCAGCCCATTCCTTATCCAGTGGGTATTCTGTCCATCAAATCCATGTATCTCAAGCTTAAAGAGAAAGATGTTATGTGGGACAGTTGAAGATATTTTCACAGAATCACAGAATAACCTGATTTGGAAGGGACTGAAAAGGATCATCTACTCCAACTTCTGGCCCTGCACAGCACCATCCCCAAGAGTCACACCATGTGCACGAGATCAGTGTCAAAACACTTGAACTCTGTCAGGCTGGTGCTGTGACCACTTCCCTGGGGAGCCTGTTCCAGTGCCCAACACTCCCTATGTGTAAAACTTTTTCCTAATATCCAACCTAATCCTACTCTGACGCAGCTTCAGGCCATTCCTTTGGGTCCTGTCACTGTCACCATGGAGATAGATCAGTGCCTGCACCTCCTCTTCCCCTCACGAGGAAGTTGGAACTATGATGAAGTCACTTCCTCTCATTCTCCTCCTTCTCAGTCTCTTCTTCTCCAGGCTTAACAGACCAAGTGACCTCAGCTGTTCCTCATATGGCTTCCTCTCAAGGTCCATCATCATTTCTGTTGTCCTCTTTTGGACAGTAATAATTTAATGTCTTTCTTATATTGTGGCACCCAAAACTGCCCACAGGACCTGAGGTGAGGCTGTCCCAGTGCAGAGCAGAGCAGGACAATCCCCTCCCTTGCCTGGCTGGTGATGCTGTGCCTGATGCCCTCCAGGACATGCCTGGCCCTCCTGGCTGCCAGGGCACTGCTGACTCATGGTCGCCTTGCCATTGATCAGGACTAGGTCCCTTTTCCAGTGTCTCATGTCCCAGTGTGTCCATACATCCACGTTTGCCACATGCCAGGTGCAGGTCTCTCTGCAGGGCCTCTCTGCCTTTGCACAAGTCCAGATAGACAGGGACCAACAGAAAAGCAATTATTTATTTTAGTTATTAATTAGTATTTAGTTATTAATATTTAGTTATTAATTATTTAGTTATTAATTAGTTATTTTCTGTCACACTCTCATAAAGTGTCTCAGGTTCAAACACAGTAGTAATGAATAGCTAGTAGACTTATATAAGAAAATCTTTTCAGATATCAGTCAGAATAGCTGAGCTGCTTTGTAGGAGAGAGAAAATGGAGGCTAAACACACATGCTCTACTATGGTTGTTATCTTTCTGAGAGAAATGGAATAGAAAATATCTTGACACAAAGAAATCCACCACATTTTTCCTGAATTACAGTAAATACAGACTGTGTCAGAGTCCATATACTGGTTCTGCCCTCAGAGTATAGGGGTTTTCATATGTCTATCCTTTTCCAGTTTATAAGTGATGGAGAATAAGAGAAACTTTGTTAGCTCTGTGCCTCCTACATCACATTATAAGGGTTCCTCCTGTAAAGAAATCTCTTAAAGATGGTGAGGTTCTAGTATTGGAGAATAGGAAAGAGGTGGATTTTTTCTAATGTTTGACAACTCTCCTAAACAAGTGCACATTGAGATTGGACAGAGGCTGAGCATCCAGGAAACTGGCAAAATGCTAGTGCTGTAAATAGGGTTTTTCATTTTTTTATTGTGACATTTTAGCAAACAACAATAGAAGTGAGGCACTGCCAATGCAGCAGAAGTCAGGAAAGGGAAGGAAAAGTCAAATGAGAAAAAAGGAAATATGTAAGGGGGGCTTGCATCTGCTCCTTAATGTCACTGTCATCAAACTATTCATCACCCTGGATAAGGCTGTGTCTCCTGATGTTTACAGTAAGCCAAGAACCATTTTGAAGAATAGAGAGAAGCATGATCAATTCAGTACAGCACGGATACAAAGAAGATCCATAGTCCAATGATCCTTCATTTATAAAGGCAGGCATCACATCTCTGTTCCCTGAATTACATGCATTTGCTATGTGTGCAAAAATCCAGTGAGCTCTGCATGGAATAGAAAAGCAGCAAGAAAATGTCTTACTCATTTTTTCTCAATCATGATCTGCTTTTGCATGCAACTTTTGGAAACTGCAGAATATGAATCATCCTCCAAATACTGTGTTTAGATCAGAAAAGCTTTCATAATTAAGGATTTATTTGAAAATCAGCTTATCAAACTCAATTTTTTTAATTGTCTTTAGGTCACTATCAGTCACTGAGAGGTTAAGGAAAGAGGAAAGCTAAAAAATCTAGAGGAGGTCTTGGGGAACTCAAAATGGTAATGGGAAACTCTAAAAGTACAATTAAAAATATGGTCTTTGTCTCCTTCAGACACATCTTGCTGTTCCTACACCTTCTTCAGACTCTTTGTCCCTATCAGTGGAGCACCTATCAGTACTATCCTTTGGGAGAGGCAGCTCATATGATCTGGTTTTCTCCATTACAGCTGTGAGTGCATTGAAACAAGATTGTCTTACACACTTATCATCTTTCTTGCAGCTAATGGGAAATTTTCACTAAAGTTTACAAACATGATAAAAGGGGTATTTTTTTCCTTTCCATTGAAATTGAGTAAGAAAGTGAGGGGTACCAAGAATGCAGTTAATGCTTTAGGGTCTTTGAAATTTATTTCTGGGATCACAACATTGCCATGAAAATTAAGTTTTGTACGTTTGCTTGACTGATTAGATAGCTTTAAAATCAAGTATGTGTAATGTATATATATTTGTAAATATTGCTAGATTAAAAATTTCTATAGAAGAGATTTTTTTCTTAAAAGTTGTAAAACCAATAATTATTTTGGCCTTCTCCAGATTGTGCTACTTTTATTATTATTGTGTAGCTATTTTTATTTGGAAATTAATTTACACTGTTAATTATGCTTTACCTCAAGTTACATCTGCAACTACCAGTATACATAGGAACTCACTATATATTTTAAGACAATTTATAATTTTTTTAGTGACTCTGGAAAAGCAATTGCAATGCTTTGTTCGTGAGCTTTTTTGAGAGAGAAAAGGTTCTGTTTGCTCAGTTAAAACTAGGAGTATTAAAGCTAGGTGTTATCTGAATATTTGTTTATAATTTTCAAATTGATCCTATAGTTGAGTCCAGACCTGAACTTTAGCTTTTTAAATATTTAATGTCTTAGATCTCTTACTCACAAGTACTATCTTTTGGCATATGAATCAATCTTTTAGTGACCTAGGTCCTACATGGAGGAACAAAACAACCCAGAATTTCATGTGGAGGTTTCAGCAAAAACCATGTGCAACATTCAGAATATTTCCAGTCTTGGCCATGGTTTGGTTGTCTTTCTGTGTAATCATTTTACCTCTGGGAGCCAAAACTCACAATATGGTAAAGTAAAACTTTTTCAAAGCTTTTAACTTGTTGAGTGTCAGTAACCTCGCCTGATTTAAAACACTGCTCACATTCTGCCGTTCAATATCTCAAATATTCATTAGCTGCTAATTAACTCAGTCATTCTACTTTTGATAACCTACAGTGCTTGATAAAATAAAACAAAGAAAATTTTATTCATAATTTAAATGTCCTATAAATTGTTACACATTAAACACAGCAACTACATTTGGATCAGAGGAACCACTTTGTAGATGTCTTCTGTAGCCTTTGGTTACTGAAATCCTAGATTGCCCATGTATTTGCATGAACTGTTGGTTTCAGAGTTATAGAAAGCTTCTATATACTCCCATTTCTGCATCTGTTTTTCTCACAATCTCAAAAAAGCACTGGCTGAAACAGAAGACTTCAGTCATACAACATGATATTTAACTCAATTAAACAACATACAAGCTAGAAAGTTCTGGAAAATAATCAGTAGATTTCCTGTTTTACTACTACTTTCAGCAGAGAGTTCTCTTAATTGAAAGGGGGGAACCAGGCTTGGCAGAATGAGTGTCTCCCTTTTTGGCACTGTGGTTGATTCCAATACACTCAGTTTTGTGGCTTTGGTGAGCGTTGTTGAACTGGGTCTTGACAGACAAGATGGTCTTTGCATTAACTATTCCACTTTAATAGAAATATTCATACTTACAGGAGACATACCTTATGAAACATTGTTTGCTCAAAATGATTTATCCCTCATCATTTTCTGTGCATGCAGACTGTAAGTACTACCAACTTTCATGAAAAAAATCTCTCTCATTTTGGCTAAATGCTCTTTTAATCAAACACCCTTAGTGTTTTTATCTTTTTTGGGGGGAGGGGGGGAAGGGGGAAAAGAAAATCAAATCCCAAACAAACAAAACCAAAACCCAAATCAACTTTCAAGAATATTTTTAAAAGTAGTTCCATTCAAAATACTTCTTTATAGTTGAGTCCTTTTTAGGTGTCAAAATATTCTAAACTCAGATGTATTTATTTCTGTTTCTGCAAAAGCCACACATGCTTTAATTTCTCTGTTTGGATGCTCTCCAGTGTTGTCTAAAAAGAAATATGGATTTTCCATGTGTGTATTAGTATTCTAACAGTCTACTGCAGTAGTATTCTAACAGTCTACTATTACAGAAATTGTAATAAATAAAAAAAAATAAATGTCAGTCTGGCTGTTGCTCAAACTTGCCATATGCAGAATGCCATGCAGTCCCAGCTCATACTGCCATTTAAGGTACTTTCTACCTTGAGGGAAGTTCTGCTCCAGGGCAGAATGAAAACTTTGCTGTAAATCCACTCTGAGAGTTCGGTTTACTGATTTTCCAATTCTAGTAAGGAAGCATGATCTATTAAGTGGAAAAAGCCAGACAATTATGCTGTAGAAGATTTTATCCTGAATATTTGACAAGGGGCTTAGGGAGCTGGGTGCCTAAGCTCCCTTACCTGTCTCAGGATATTACGCACCACCACGTGTGAAGCAGAGAGCGCCCCATCTGTTTGACACAACTTTAGTTTTCCTGTTGAAATATGGAAATGCATGTAGGTTCTGTTTCCAAGGATGCTGTAGCTATTTCCTTTCAAATACACCAGGGCAGAGGACTGATATATAACAACTGTGAAAAAAGAAGAGTTGCTTGCTTCTGGAATTGTTAAGGCTGTAGCATCAATTCCCAAAGTAACTACAGTTATCTGCAAATAAGGGCAATTCTTAGGTTTGAGCAAGACTCTAGGAGACTGTTGACTGCAGTGGTCTTAGCAGTATTCACTATTATGGCCTTAATTTTGAGGCTGTTTGGGTTGTTTTTAAGAATAGGAATATTTTTATTAAGTATAATCCTGTTACCAGATAATTTATTTTTCAGTGAAGTCTCCACTGGCAACTAAAACTTTGTCTTTACAAAGTTTTCATGAGAACACCTAAGTAAAGTATTTTCAGTTCATATGTTTCATCTGGAAAAATACTGTGAAAATATCTAGCATTTTTCTTTGCAATTTGTCAATACAACATGAATATTAACTAAGAAAACTGTATTAAAGAACTCAGTTTGCTTGAAATGTTTCACTTCAGTCAAACAAGCAAGTGAAGTCCTAAGCAAAAAAGAAAGCAAACCTTTGCAGTTCTCACATTTCCTTAAAAAAACTAAGCAAATCAAAATCCCCCAAAATTTACAATACTTGTAACCTTTGCTTTCTTCTCATAAAAAAAAAAGATACCAAAAAAAACCCCACCAACCAAAAAAACCAACCAACCAACCAAAAAACCAGCAAAATAGAAATTAGTGATTTCTTTTTAATTTGGAGAAGATGCAAGTAAAAGATGCAAGTGATTTTTGAAACATTGGAAGCAATAGCTCTACACTTATCAGTTACTATTTAGTATTGTGATTTTCCTGAAAAAGATAATATGAAATTTTTCTAATCACCATTTGAAACATTTATAGTTTTGAATACCTGTAGTAAAAAAGGGAAATTCTAACTGTAGAAGGCAAAATGCAATATGCATAGAGCCTGTTGCACAATGTTGGTTAGAAGCTGCATTTCTCTTGTGGTAAAATATAGCTTAAAATTGGTAAATAATTGCGTCTGTTTTGAGTTTTACTTCCAACTTCCTTTGGCATAATTATTTTAATTAGATGAAATTTAAATTGCAACTCATGTGGTGTTTGAAATTAAATAAGATATTCTGTTTCTGCCAAAAAATTAATTTGCCATCTTTGAAGGGATCTGTATTATTGGTGATTAACGCCAGGTTAATTCCTTGATAATGGCAATAAATTTCAGATGTAGATCCCGTTTTATTTCAGACAGTCTATGTTAGCACATAGAGGTGTCTGTCGCCAGCAGTCATTCTCAAAGACAAATGCTTGAAAATCCTGTGTATCTCTTATTCTGTATCTTAACTCTGTTCAGCAATGTTCAAGAATTTCATTAGACTGAGTGCAATTCCATTCAAATCACAATTCCAAGACATCTAGAGCCAAAGTAATTACTTACCACTAATAACTGCAGACATCTACTAATTTCCAATGTGTAGATACAATACCATCAGGAATATTTAATTCAGTGGTCCTACATGAGTCTGTATTTTCAAAAGTCAGCCTGGTACACTGAGTCAGTGTGCAGGAAATTCAATGTTTCTGTTATTAATATTTGGTGAAAAACTAGACTTTCTATTCTCTTTTTATGCTAGGATGGGATTCCTCTTGTTGAGGCAGACATTCACTGACTTTTGTCTTTTAGTATGATATATATGAATATATTCCTAAAGTTATATCATATTATATAGCTAGTGAGGCAAATTTCATTTTTCATTTGGACTTTATTTTGGTTTTTTCCTCTCCTTTTTTTTTTTCTTGACAGTGGTGTAACTAGAGCCAGAACTTGTATAGTCTCTTTTCATGGCCAGAATATACTCTGTGTAATTCAAGCTACTACTAAACTTTAGTAAAGCTTTTTAGGAAGTTTGTAGAAATTTGTCATATTCCTCTTAGGGCAAAAGCAGGAGTAGCACTTTAATCAGACCTTTGCACCTTCTTCCATCACTTGTACTTCCTTTAGCTTCATTTTGGCACCCTGTTGGGGAGTTATAGGATAGCACAGGGAAATCAATGCTGCTTTGAATAGTTTTAGTGGGGGCTATTGCAGAATTTATTTGCGATAATAAAAACAGGCATATATACCTCAGGCACTGTTTCCCAGCTATGTAGAACTGAAAGATTTTCTAACCTTTCTGGAAAACAGAAGCAAAAAGCCTGAGGATAACCTAACACAATACAGAGAAGAGTAAATTTAAATAATTGTTTCTCAGATTTTTCTTGTTTTGTTTTATGTTTTGTAGATATTTTGCAAACTGCCATTTGCTGTCCAGTAAATAATCAATGATTTATAGGCTAAAGATTAGGTTGAATTTTTAAAACTTATGTATTACCAACCAAAACTGTCAATCATCTGTTGATAATGTTTTAACTTTGCCCTGGTGAAAGAAAAGATGAGAGCCAGGTAACTATTTTGGGGGCTAAAGAATCACTTAAGGAATTAGTCTAGGCTGTAAATATCTATGTGGTATCTGTGGTTAAACTCTCTTTGAGTAAGTCCAACTCATGTGACTGAGTGGTAAAGACTCAAGACAACCAAAATGAACTGCTTTTCTTTTTGTTTTTTAAGCAAATGGAGAAATAGCAACTCGACGAAAGTGGACAAAATGCCAAACCAAAAATAAACTCAAAGGAGTCTCTAAGGAGAAGCTGAGAAAGTTCATTAAATCTAGTCCTATACTGCTGACCTAGATTCTGTGTTTCTTCCCAGTACTTGACTCTACTGTGTATGGCAGAATTTGTCAGGTGCCTGAAAGGGTGAATGTTCTCTTTCTGCATTACCATTACATGAGGTGGAAGGTGTCCCTGCCCATGGAGGGGTGGAGGAACCAAACTAAACTATTCTGTGATGCTGTGTTTCTTTGTGGGTTGGAAGAATAGATAGGCCACCTTCAACATCTGCTTTGCTGCCAAGGCTAGTGAAATAGCTGTGAATTAAAACATCTGTGAGCTTGAGTGTAGCCAAATACAGTCAGACAAGAGCTGGACAGAAAACATATCTGTGTATCATATTTGTGACATTTCATATACATTCATATCCAAGCAGCAAATTCAGAAAAATGCTGTTTATTCATGCTGCATGCAAAAATAGGGCAAAAATGGAATAAAATTATTGGTAAAAAGAGGTAAAACAGCGAGTCAGTCATCTGATCAAGAAACACATCAGAAAGCAAGACCAAGGGTGTAGGTACTAAGAAGATTGCTAATTGATACCAACCTCTGCAGTGTCATGTAAGTCTGGAAGCATCTTTATTTTCAGTTAAACTGATGCAGAGGGCATTATGCATATCCATCTATAAAATATGCATGATCAGTTATGCAATCAAAGTATTTTCACAGACTATCTAAAGAGTTTTAAAGGTAAAAATTTTGATGTGTTGTCTTCATTCTTAATTACATTTTGTGTATACAATTTTCTTCACACACAGTATCAAATTCAACAAGATATTTTGGTGCCTACTCTCTTCCATGCAACCTACCTGCTTTTCTGGCTGCTGCTCTTGCCTTCTGCTTCAGCCTGCCTTTGCCAACAAGCCTCCCATAGTTCTCCCTGGACCACAGCAAAACAGGCAGTCACAGCCACAACTGACTGCAATTAACTTTGCCTTTCTCAGAAATCCTTGGGCTTTGTTAGCCCTTTGTTAGCCCTTTGCCCAGTTATGGGTTTTACATTTAAAAAGTAGGGGTTTTTTTTAATAATTTCATGGAAGTTCCATTATATATATAATTATCTACTGGGGATTTATTATTTTTAAAGAGACTTAAAGTTCAACACAAGTAGAGAAGTCTGGACAATATTTATAACAAGATAATCTACGAATATACATAAATGAAAAAACTTCCCATACATAATATATAAAGACATAAATTCAGCTTTCATGTTTTCAAATATTTCAGAGGTATTACATAGGAGTAAGATTTTTTTTTTATAAACCGATAAAATAAAATGTTGGCTTTTTTTCATAACTGATAATAATAGTATCGATTTTATATCCAACACAGCTCTTAGAATTGCATCTTTGTGTTTTCTAAGAAGCAAAATGATTGCAGCTTTTTCTATGCTGCATGCTATTGTGAAACTTAACCAGTTATTTGTACTTTCTCCGGTGCCTAATTTGCAATTTTTAGCCTCTGCTATTTGAAATTCTCATTGGATTTCTGATTGAGCCTTTTCATCCTAAACATCCACGGGCGGTCAGGTGTTTCAAAATGATCTTTTGGAACAATATCAAGACTATTTCCTGAAAAAAAGATGATAATACCTGATTTGTTTTATATTTCTGGTTCCTTTCTTGAGATTCAAAACTACCTTCAAATTGATTTTTTTTTCTCGATTTGTTCCTCTGCTTGGTTGGACACAGGGTAAGAATCCGCTGTAAAGCACCAGAGCAGAAAAGTGTGTGGGAAGAGTACATCAATTTTGTCAGGTAACACCTTCAATAAGGCAGGCACTGATATTTAGGAAAAAGAGTCAGCCTTATTGATCATGCCTCCATTTTATTTCATTGCTTTGATTTTTTTCCCCATGAATGACAGACACATTTCCTTATTTTTCTCTCTCCTTCTTCTTCTTACATCCTCAAGGAGAATCTGTGAAGAGAATCGGGTGTTTCCTTTCATCTCTGAAGGCCTCTCAAAATCATGTGGAGGAAAGATTTTTTTTCCTTTGGATAAGTGAGTATATTTACTGTGATTAAATATCATTCTCTAGTAGAATCCTGCTTGGTACAGAGTGTTCAGTAAGGGCAAAAGAAGTACAAGAATAAACAGAAAAGAAAATAACTGTGCTGGATTGCAACTGTAGCCTTTCTCACAGCTCTGAGCTGGATGTCTCCGAGGCTGATTCCCTACATCCTAAAGCAGGTAATTGCTTTTCCCAAAAGTGATGCACTGCTAGGAGCACTACTGGCTGCTCCTCTGAAAAGAGCTCATAAATGCAATAATCGGAGGAATAAGAAAAGAAGGC
Organism: Zonotrichia leucophrys gambelii; assembly: GCF_028769735.1. Classification (NCBI taxonomy): domain Eukaryota; kingdom Metazoa; phylum Chordata; class Aves; order Passeriformes; family Passerellidae; genus Zonotrichia; species Zonotrichia leucophrys. The sequence goes on along the minus strand of NC_088171.1, from coordinate 85,991,444 downwards.
ATGCCTTCCTTCTAGCAAAATTCTGAATCTGTCTCATGAATTTTTACTCACTTGATATTAAGGGTTTTCCTGCCCTGTGTGTTCTTCAGTTCTCTTTTCCTCCCTGCTCACACCATGGTGTGCAACTCCTCCTTTCTTCTCCCTTACTCAGTCTCAATGGAGAGTTAAATGTTAGCGTAGCTCTGGGAGAAAAAGTCTTGTCTGGAAGCAAGAATTCTCATAATTTATGACAACTGTCAAAACTTCAGGCACAGTGGTTTTAAAAGTCTTTGCTGATAAAAGCTCCCACTTACAATAAAGTCTGACCTGTGTGAGTGGTACAGTGAATTTTTGAACTTAGCTCCCATGCCTGAAGGGTACTGCAAATGGGGGGGCCTCTGAGAATTTAAAGATATGATGACTTGTGCCACGAGACTAGGTTTCTTCCATTTTGGGATGAAATTCAACTTTCTGTAAAATGTCAAACCTCATAAAATGCCAGAAAGAAAATATTTTGATGGAGTCAATTGACATGTTAAGAAACTGAATGCTTCTATGAATAAGTTTTTTCTTTCTCAGTAAAAATGTACCTTTTTGAAAAAAAAAAAAAAGGATTGTTTTCTGAAAGATTTTTCTTCTAACCATTACTCAAGTGGGGGAGTGTTGCCAGTATGGAGTCACTTGTCAGTGGACACAAACAGACATGAAGGAAATTTGCTATACATTTTTGTTAAAACAGAAACATTGTGTTTCTTGCATTTCATTATTGCAGTTGGCAGCCGCTTTGATCTGTGAAATTAGTAGTAGATATCTTCACACATTTGGTCTAGTACTATTTACTCTTTTCCTAATTAATCTGTAAGCAGTTTATACTATTTCAGTGTAATGTATTTTTCTAACAGGGCCTTAGATCTAATCTTAAAAACTTGCTTTTAATATTGCCATTGAAAAAGTGTTATTGTAGTCATAATTCTTATACAATTGGCTACAATTTTTCTGCTTCTATTTATGCTCCAATGCATGGCTATATTCCACAGTCTTTAAATGTGGTTCTGTAATTTTTGTCTTGATTCCAGAAGCCATCAAAAGTGAAAGATACATGCAGTGAATTAGATATGGGACCTTAAAACATAAGCTTCAAAAGCTGCCTGATCTCTTAGTGATTGGATGTAAATGTCAAGGCTAAAAAAAAACCATCAAAGCAGTATTGTTTCCCTTTTAAAAATAACTCAGGACTTGCACTGAGAGTTGTGAGATGGCTGTGATTTTCCCCACCTATTTTTTTTCTATTGGGCCTAGAACAAAAGGGAGCAGGAATGTCCTCGGTTCATTCTTCCATGGCTAGAGAAGTCACCGGGAATGCAGGGGACAAATAACGAAATGCCACAGGTTCTTGAGGGGACATAAAGATTAGATCATGTCTTTCACTGCAGAGCCCTTAATTCCAAGTAATGTGGTATTTCATGGTTGGCATTCTCTCAGCCTCTGTTACTGAAACTATTGCAGGTCACATTAAAAAAAAAATGCCTGTTTATTTTCAGAGTGAAAATAGAATAGGTACTTTGGTAGTAAGGGCATGTGGGATGCTTATTCAATGATGAAAAAGACCTTGGTTTCTGTTTCAGGTAATCTTAAGTCTTTTTATGGAAAACGTAGAGAAAGCAGCTGATGAGATGGAGGAGCACATTGATCTTCAGAACAGTCTACAGCCAAGTGATTGGGCTTGAATGCTGGAGAAATAGCCCATCATGGAAGTTTTGAAAGTAACTCATAATTGGGAAAATTGCTTTAGCTATCAAGGCATTATTCCAAAGAAGAACCCGCACAAATAAAACTTGTTGGTATATCTTGAGTGATGACTCCTAACTGATGGTCTTAACTAGTATCTTTGGTGTTAAAATACTTTGTGCATACATAAAATATTTTGTTAATAAGCAGAGCTGATAACCATACGGAAACAGTTCTTGAACTAATTTTGGTTTAGTGCAAAATTCTGTTTTCCAAGCTAGGAAATAGGGATGAAACCATGCTTCCTCTTTTTCTCCTTCCTCCATTTTATTGAGAACATTTTGAGCTGGACAAACAGCCGTACTGAGACACTAATGGCTGAGTGTAGAGAGCACACTCATCCAGGTACACGAGTCTGCAGGAAAAGATAGGATGAGTTCCAGACACTGAAGCTCTTAAAAGTGTCAGACTCTTGACAAGTGATTTCAGTGCCTGATCCTGCTGCATGTGAAGTGACGCTTTAATTTGCAATTGAATGACAAAGTCCTCAAATCATCCTTATCTCCTGAGTAATTGAAGAAAGACTCTGCAATGTAAAAAACTCATTATAATTCTTCTGTGTCATTTTGCACCTTTCCAAAGGAATTTGTTATCATTATGTTGCTCTCTGGCATATTTTTATTAGCGCTGAGCTGCAAATATGAGATGCACACCTAGATTATGTGCTTATATTTACAGATGAAATGGAAGATTAAAAAGAGAATTCATATTGCATCTGTGCTAATTCTGCAGAGCCTCTCTGCCATTGATCTTTACACTTTATAATAGTTTCTTTCAAGCTCTGATGAGAAAATAAAATATGACCATTCTTTGTGTTGTTGCTGTTCATACCAGAGGAAGAGATTATTTTATAGTCATTTTACAAGAGGAAAGTAATCTAATGAAGTAATTAGAGTAAGTTAAGATCAAATCTTAGATGAGAATCTTTAAAACAGGAGACAAAATATTTTTTATTGTCTGGTGTGCATCTCTGCATTTCCTGGAGCTGTAGAATCCTAATTTTTGAGCACTTCCTGTCATGTTAGAATTTAAAAGCAGAGCTGGAAGCCTTTCTAAAGAATGATTTCTTTTTCTTATGAATTTGAGAAAGGAGCACTGGTAACTGAGACTTTCATTGGTAGCAAGTAGATTGCAAATTATGGCAGTTCTCAGAGAATTATCTGCACATGCAGTGGGGTACATCCACTGATAGGCTATGAGTAATTTGTGCCATTTTGGCTAAGCAAAGGAGCAGTCATGACTGCTTAATTTTTTTTGACAGAAAGTAAGACATACCAGCATATTCTCTGCATTATTTGTGATATAACACACAAGAATGAAACACACAAAGAATGAGGAAAAAGTTGAGAAAGCATCAGGGTCTGAAAGAATCTGAGTTCTCTCTTCTGGGGGGGAGTTATAATGGTGGAGCTCCATGGCCTCATGTACCTCAAGTCTCAGCCTGTGGCTGGGGGCATCAAAGGATGAATTTAAAGGAGAATGTGTTAGCACTGGAAGCATAGGAATCCCTTTGTGATTCTCTGGATCATGACCTGAAACATGTTCCAGGCTGAGCTGTGTAGCTTTGGAGCAGAATACAAACATATATTGGATCTAAAGTATTTTATTTTCTTCTTTTTTACCTCTTTCTATTTTTTATTTCTTTCTAACTGTAGCCCTTTCCCTGCATGAAAAGTTTACACTGATCTTAGCCCCTAGACTGTTGAACTCCAAATATGTTCTGGATAAGTCCTGTTTTCCTTTATTGTCATTCTTCCTCAGAGATAAAGCAGCAATAGGGCTTTATTTTAGTTTATAATGATAAATTATGTACAATGTCCGTACTTTTCCTGCTGCTTTTAACAATTAACTGTGAAAAATTTGCACCACATTTTGTTACTTTGTGATCTTAAGGCTATGGTGCGGCAGCTTCTCTGCATTCCTTAGAGAATTTGGTCCAGAAGTCATACCTTGTTCTGGATGTCTATGTGTAAAAGAAGTTTTGGTTTCATGAAGAGAGGGGTTTTGTTCTTCACAGGAACTTGTTTCTGCATGACAGCATTATTTCTATGTCTGTGCTGCATTGGTCTATTTGCATTGGAACATAAAAGAACAAATCAAAAGGTAAAAATGCTACAAGGTAGTTATTGGTTTGAGTCTTACGGCTTTTACTTTTTTAAATTCATGACTACCAAGAACCAGGCTGTGAGTAATATTGCTCAGTGAAGAGGGGAAGCATTGAAAGGCAGCAGAAACCACTTTGTGATCCTAGTGATATTTATACCCTTTATATTCCAGATGTTATGATGTTTGGAAATAGAGTTTCTCTGTCAGTGAGTGACATCTCTGTTCCCACGGGCTGAGGAAGTTTTGCTTGGAAATACCCTGAAGCATGATCAGTTCAGGACCCTACCTATGGAAATGGATGCCTTTGTAAAATGCCTTGTATGTACCGTAGCTGTGGATTTGGTTTTACCTTATTTAATGTTAGAAAAAGTTTGGTACAGCTGGATTTGATAATCCAGCTGAGAACTGCACATTTTGACTTGTTTGAATTCATGTTAATTTTATTTCATGCTTTATAATCAGTTTTATTAATTTGGGGTGGCAGGTTTAGTTGCACCTTACATCTGAAAATGATGCAGACTAAATCAAATCAAACTAATTTCTCAATTATATTTTGCTTGTTTGAGGGTAAGCAGTATAATATTTGCTTCATGGCAATGAGGCCATAGCACTGCCACAGCACATAGACTTTTTGGTAAATATGGATGGTGGCAAAGTGAAGTAAACTTCAGTACATTGTTGGGCATGGACACATAATCTTTTAGAATTAATGTTTTCTGAAACTTCAATGATGGTGACTTTGGAAAACTTCCATTGTTTAATGCCAGCTGACAACTCAGCCTCACATAGCCACCTGCTTACTCTGTCCTGACTGGGTGAGGGAAAGAATTAGAATAATAAATGCAAAAACCCTCCTGGGTTGAGGTAAAACAGCTTAATAGATAGAGAAAAAGTCATGCACATAAGCAAAGAAGAAAAAGAGAATTCATTCACCATTTTCCATGGGCAGACAAATGTTTAGTCATTGCCAGGAAAGCAGGGGTCTTTTACCTGTACCAATGGCTCTGTGCAAGAGCCCCATGTTAAACGCCTTAGATTGGTGACCACTTCTGCAAACGTGCTATAAGGATTTGCTGAGCATAACTGGAGATACATATGCCCTGAGTGGGTGAAAAATATATTTATTCCTATTTTTTTGTGATCTGCATCCATCTTTTCATAGTTCTCTGAGACTAAGTTGCCTCATGCCTGATATTTGCTGTCATACAATAAATAGTAAGGAATTGTTGCTGCTTAAAGATTACAAAATTGTTATTATTCCTGAAAAGTCTTGGTTTTGAAAGATCAAAGGCCAGTGGAGATATAATAAATAGATACTGAACATTAATTTTTTTTAACTTTGTTTCAGTCAGAGGCAGTGACATGAAAGCTGAAAAACTGGTGAAATAGCTGTGTCTTGTTGTGTTTCCAGATTTGTGTTTCAATGAGGAGCATTGATTTATACCAAGAATTTCAGCCAGCTTCAGTCATGTTGTAGGCTTTTCTGCTCACTCAGTAATGACTTTCTTATCACAGAGGACCAGAAGAGCCCTTGTCAATATTTTCAGATAAGAGTAGTCTCTGGTACAGTGGGTCACCAGCCAGCACTGCCTCTTCTGGGTGGTTCTGTTGTCAGCTTGGTTCTTCTGGAGTGTTTCTTATCCAAAAGGTTGGAGGTGCCTAATCCAATCAGGGAGTTCTCATGGCCCCCCACTCTGGTTATGGGTAGAGATCTTAGGGTCACTGGTAGCATCAATGCATCAATTTTTTCCTCAGCCTTGCCATTTAGAGAAGTCGTAAATTTGGTCCCTGACACTGCTAATAATAGACAGCAATGTTCCTTTCATGATCTCTGCAACTGGAGCAGGAGTGACATGTTACAGATCTGTTCACTTGTGTGTCAAAATCTAGGTCCCTCAGAGGTGACAGGTCTGGCTAGTAGAAAAGCTGTGAAGGGAATATTAAGGAACTAAATTTCAGTATGATTCTCTGTATTGGGCAGTAACACATAAAGATACATAATTGAGGTGTAAATAGAAATTATTTTGGTTTTGTGTGTGAAAGTGCATACACAAGCCCATCTCTATTTAATGTATCAATATTTAATGCGCCAGTTATATTTCAAGGGAATTTTACAAGAGATGTTCAGCAGTCTGTGTTGTTACACACCTGGCTGGCTTGGCATTGGAGATGAGCAAAGCAGACACCTCCTGCATCGGCTGCTGGCCTCTGAGTGATTTTCTGTACAGCAGAACATCTACTGCCCAACCTGCAGAAGAAGCCCAGTCTATTTCTTGAGTAGGAAATGATGTTATGAAGAACATAGAGAAAAAAATAGTGCTGTTTTCAAAAGGACCAAGATTTAATCTCAGTGATTTTAGGTCCATGTCTGGGGCTTTGCCGCTCAGGAAGACTGCTTAGCCCTCACTTACTATAATATGTATTCATTGCATATTTACTAGCTTGACCTTAAGTCCAGACTCTAGCAACACGATTTTGTTGTATTACTTACTTAAGTATTTGGCCAGCTTGTCCAGAATGCATCAGTTATTGTAGAATATATTCGTAGTATCATGGAATTATGCAACCCAAGAAGGTAATGTGAGACTGCTCTGGATTAAGTGCTTGATTCCCTTTTTTGTTGTCAGTATAATTATTCATCAGGTTAGATCTTCCATGTAGGTCAAGCAGTTTAGTAGCAGCTTGATTCTCAGGTTGTACTCATGTTTGCAGTCAGTTGTCATGACTCTTGTCAAGCCCAAGGAACAGAGATTTAGGCTTAGACACAGGAGCTCTCAGTTTTATTTCTGTCTTTCGCAGTGTCTTGGAAACTGAAATTATGAAACTAAGCCTATGTCTGTCTGGTTTCCTTTCTCTCTCATCTTTATGTGCTTTGCAAGTTAAGTGTGGCTTTGTACTCTTTGCTGGTTGTTTCTGAGTGGTGTAGGAGGTTCCCCTGGGGAAGGACCTCTGGATGTGTTGCTGTGAGATGCTGTGGCTCAGGTGAAAGGCTTGTGGGGTGAGGCAGGAATGGCTCTCCAACAACCCAGCACAGGGTTTGTGCTGTGGCTCTCACCACGTGTTACACGCACACAGTATTTAATCCTGGCTGCTCTCACCTCCAAGGACCTAAGGTAATGTAAATAACAATCACAGGGTCTTTTCCTCTGAGAGCTTAAAAATGTCTTGCTTTAACACTGCGGAAGCTGACAAGAGTATTTGTATCTTTGTTCTTGTGGCTTTGGTGAGTTGGATGATGTTTACTCCTGGGACTGAAAAGATGGTTTAAAAAGGCTCTTTTAAGGACTTAGCTTCATAGGATTACTTTATTCACAATGCAGCTTTTCAGGTACACTGGTTGTATTTAGTATTTTGAATTATGTTTAATGATTTCTGTTTTTCTCTTGTGCAAACTTATTTTTATCATGAGTTTTGCTCTGTATTTAAAGTGCCTGGGGTGCTTTCACAGACAGGTGCTACATAAATAAAGTATATTCTTATTTTAATAAGCTGCAGCAGGGCAGCAGTTAGAAAATTCCTTATGTTCATATTATCTTTTTAATTGTTCATATGGTCAGGATTTACTGTTCAGGGAGAAAGATAGAGTAGAAAGGAACTTCATGTGGGAAAGAGAACCTGCCACCCTCTTCCACATGCATACTGAAGAAATATTTCCCTAAAGACCTTAAAATAGATGCAATAGGTGTATATATATATATATCTACATATCTATCTATCTATCTATCTATCCATCCATCCATCCATCCATCCATCTATCTCCATTATATTGTGGAAAGGGTAAAGAGCAGCTAAATGTTTGGCTAATATGGGACATTTCAGAAATCTGGTGAGACCAGTTAATTATGGCAATACAGCCACACAGGAAAACATTTTGAGCTGCGAACAAAATGTTTGTCATGAGCACACAGGCAGGAGTATTTCCATTATGCCTTGCGTTAAACACCTGAATCAAACAATTATGAAGGGTCAGAAATGTTCTGTTAGCTGCCATTCTTCTGGTTATTTGTTATTGCTGCAAACCTACGTACTTACAAAAGCAAACTGGTCTTGAAAGAAAAAATATCCAAATAAGGGGTGTTGGAACTAAATGATCCTTAAGGCCCCTTGCAATCCAAATAATTCTATGATTCTATGAACACTTAAAAGATGAGAAAAAAAATCTAACTCATGAAATCCTGTTTCTGGCTGGAATGCCAGAAATCTCTTGAGAAATTCTGCCTTTCTGTTATTTCCACTGATAAATAGAAAGTTGTAATGGTACAAAGCTGCAGGTGTTGGGCTGCAGCAGCAGTCACTTAGCCAGAACCTTGGCTAAATGTCCTGGGGTTGACTCAGCTCCACAGTGTCTGGCAGCACTGGCTGAACCCCAGCAACCCCTTCACTGCTGCTCTCTCTTTTTCTTCTTGGACCTGTGACTGATTCTGAGTGTGTGTTTTTACAACTGTATAGTAGAAAGTAGTCAAGATCTAAACTGATAGCTCGACCAGAATTCAAATAATCACTTAGACATTTAGCTATTTTAAACAGTAACCATAAAGATGTTTTCTGGAGACAATCTATGATTCCTATTTTGAGTTTCTGACTCAGACTGGGTTTTTTTTTAATTTACACTGATTTATTCAGACCAGATTCTGGTGATTTGTACACAGTACTTCTATTTGGCACATGGTGAACATGAAAAACTAAATAGACCTAATTAAATTTTATCAAAATCTATGTCTTTGGAGATCATAAATTGAAAGTCAGTCATCTTTTTTACGTACAGTTTCTAGTCTAGTAAAGCATGCTTATAGGCACACCTACACAGCAATTCTGTTCTACAGGAGAATGCATTTTATTTCCACTGGAACTCTTTTCTTTCAGATTTACTTTTATGTTTCCTTCTCTCTCTTTTTTTTTTTTTTTCAGCCATCAGAAATTTTTGCATTAACTCCATAATATTTACAGTGTAAAAAGTGCCTAAGGCATTTTGTTGTTTTTGTGAACTGAGATAGGTATTTTCACCCGAGAATAACATTTCTTTTACTTGCTGGAAGACAGATTCCTGCTTGGAGACATTAGTCTCCTGCAGAAGGAGGTCAGCCCTGTCTGCCTGTTGATAGTCTAGCTGACCACAAATGAAGAAAATGCTCTGGTCTGTTGAGGCTGGGACCAGCAATGATATATCATAGCTGCATCCCAGCACTGGGGCCTGGTTTCCTTAATGAAAGTCACCTTAATGTCTCACAAACATGGGAGAAAGATAGGAAAACCTGGGTACCACAGGACTATGTCGTATGGCTGGGACCTGGGTCAGTTTTCAGGAAAATTTATATGTATCCTGAATGAAGGGTAGAATTCATTTGAGTAGCACAGTCTTATGCTACAAAATTTGGTTTGTGAAATACAGGATTTTGGTATTGTTTGAAACACTGGGTTTAGTTGTGTTGATTCTTTTGGTTTCAATAAGTTCAGAAAATGTAGGAATGCTGAATATTTATTATCACTCTTATAAACCAATGTTTAGAGCTACAAAACTTCTTTTAGCTCTACATCTTTGGAGCTAATTGCTCGCACTAAATTTCTGCCTACATGCCTTAAAAAGAAGTAATGGTTTAACTTTTTCTCTTCTTGTGTCCCTGATGCCTTGGAGTGGCTACCTAGAACAGAGGCTAGACAGAGTTAAGAGAATAAAATTTATTAAAGGCCTTCAATAGATACACCTTGGACAGCATAAAAGCCTTGCAGAGGCCACACCTAAGATGGACCATGGTCACGAGTTTTTCAGAGAATTACAAGTTTGGTCTATTTGCATATCAAGAGTTAATTCTCTAAGTACAGCTTCAGGTAACTGAGTCATATTCCCCCAGCTCGCTCCCTCCAGCTCACTTTTGTTTATGCTTTTGGGGCCTGAGGCTGTGGTGTGTCCTTGGATCACAGGCCCAGAGGGATTGTTTTGTCTAACAAAAAAGTGAATACTGTTTCTACACTTTATATGGAGTTTAGAGTTATGCACTGTTGCAGTATGGGATTTGAAAAATGTAAATGCTAAAATCTTAAGGCATCATCCCAACAAGCTGGATATGATACAGCTCACATACCAAAATGTTGTATCTCTGACATATCTTATTGTTAGCTAGAGAACTTGTCAAATAAAAAATGGCCATCACACTGAGATTGCATTTGGGTGTAAGGTACAGCTGGCAGATGCAGGCAGATGGGAAATGCAAGTGACCGTGTTAGTTAAGGTGATAGTCAGGACCCTCAGTGCAGCAGAGCTGTGACTGTCATTGTGTTATACAGGCACTGAAAAAGGCAGAGCTCTAAGGAGATTTGGAAAACAGCAATAAAACAGGTTGCAGATGTTTCTGAGATGTTAGAAAGGGGAGTGCGATGGAGCACAAAGGTGATTGTTTTAAAATTGAAGGAGAGTTCAGCGGGGACTGGCAGAAGTTCAGAGCTGCCCAGCCATCCTATTCATTTTTGATGATGCAGAATGGGAGAAACTTGTTATCCAAAGGACGAGTTGCTATGGTCTCTCCTTCTGCAGCCTTCAGATGCTGTCTAAATTGTGTCACTTTATAAAAAAACATCTGTAGGACACATACAACACCTTTTACCCAGAGGAGAGTAGAAGTATAGCAAAAAAAGTCAGAAAAGCAAATTAGCCAGAGAAACACACTGTATCATCTTCACAATTTTGGAGGGTACAGAGATGGAGAAGGTAGAGAAGAAGGATCAGAAATTCAAAGTAAAGTTGTTGTTACACAGCTATGTTGTATCTGGCTAAGTAAGCTTAATTCACACAATATTTTCCCTGCCTTCCTAAGGCTGTCTTAACTGTGTTTTATCAAAAGTGGCTGTTTTGCAGCAGCACAGCATCTTATGGATCATTCCAGTGCTGTCCTTTTGGATACAAAGGTTTAGCTGTGGCTCAGTTTTCCATTTCCTCTTTTTGCTGTTAATCAAAATCAAAAGTCATTCACTTTGAAAGGATGGGCTTATTCCTGCAAGTGGAAAACCAGTGTTATATGTTATAGTTTTCCTTAAGCACCTGTACACACAGGGCTCATCTGGCACTGGTACCTTATCCAGCATATCCCAGGAATGAGCAGTTACCTCCAGACGACAATGTGCTGTGCTCTTGTGACAAACCGTATTTTGTCATGGAAGCTTTGAAAGCCAAATTTAGCAGTATTTTGGTAAATATTTTACAAAATGTAAACATTGTGAACTAAATCCTTATCTGCAGATGATTAAAAAAATCTTTGTTTTAAAAGAGACCAAAAAACCCATACCATATCTTTCCCCCTTGGTTCCACACCTACACCTGCTACACACTGTATCACCTGCTAGCTGGCTTCCTGCATTACCGCATATTTGTTGGTTTGTAGGTGCAGTTACCTTAAAAAAAATTTGGTCCTTTTCATACTAATTTAGCCTCACCAGCATTATGTGTCCCTGCAGTTGCTGTGTTTGGGTTGCAGCCACTTCTAATTCCTATTTCCCAGGTGCCACACGGTGGTGCTCCTGACTCCGCGTTGCTCAGAGGGAGCCCTGAGCTGGCTGAGAGCAGCTCCAGATGCTGTGTGCATACCAAAGCTGGCCTGGGAGGGAGGGAGGGCTGCGCACAGCTCTGCAGTGAGATGTACCATGCCATGGGATGGGGAATGAACTTTTCTCCCAGGACTCAGCTACCAAATCAGATATGGTAAGAAAGAGCTGAATAATGTCAGCTGACAAAAGTCTTCAGTATTGTGCATGTATACACATATAAACATATGCTTAACCTCTTTTACACTTGATTGCTGTGTGAATTTTGCATACTGGCTTTGCTTTGGTTTGCCTTCCCATTTCCTATTTGCTCAAGTGAAGGCTTCTGCAGGTTCACAGCTCAGTATCCTCCTGGCAGCAAGAATGACTTCCTTTCTCCAGATCTATGACAAAAAAGCAAAGAAACAAGGCAGAGAGAGGAGAGATGTGCCTCCTTCTCCATCTGAGAAGGGACCAGTGCAGAATCAGGAGGTGCCTCGGTAGCCCCAGGCAGGATCCCCAAACTGGTGCTGGTCTTGTGTTTATTGAAAAGTCTCTTTTTCTCATAAGAAAATCTCCATATCCAAGGTGACATCCTCGTCTGTATCAAGACTACAGCTCAATAAAATCATCAGGAAATATTTCACTGACTTGTAGATACTCTGAATCTGGTTCTGTGCACTGTTGTGGTCTGTCAGCTAAAGCTGAGCTCCATGCTTTAGAAGTAAACCTCCCTCTGAAAGTTTCATATACCTTTACTAAAACTTGGATCAGGCACTTAGATAGTCATGTGAATCTAACTTTTAAATTGTGTCAAGTCATGTTTTTTACTAATTCTTATAAAAACAATTGAATGTGTGACTTACAAGGATAATTACTTGTGTTCACCTTTGATTAATTTGTAAAAGTTTCATCATATTTGTGTAGTGTACTGCACTAGTAGGAGCTCCAATAATGTCTATGTTCATTGGACAGTATGAACTTTTTGGGACTGGCAGTCATGCCATCTATATAAACTCTATGTTCTGTAGTGTATTATTAGCATACATTTTAAAAAGTTTATTTTTTCTGACTTTGCATGTCTTAGGATTCTTTATGTATATCTCTATCTCTTCTATAAAGCCAAAACCCAGCTATTGAAAAAGTACCTTAGGTTAGTCTTCAGTTTATGGGCAAATTCTGTAGCTTTATGTGATGGGATCCCCTGAATCTGAGGAAGCGTGGTTAGTTTCTGGCATTACTATTTCCATAATTATTGATAGTGTGTGGTCTCTATAAAGAGTTAATGCTAAGAAGAATTCTTTACTCTTATGGGATATAATTCTAAACAATTCTCCAAACATGAGTAAGTGAAGGTTGCAACTGGTAGCTGGCCTTTGCTGAGAACTTGAGACACGCCCAGGGGGCACCTCTCTGCATTATATAAATGGATATAGGGACCCTGGCAGGCAGCATTAACCCTGTCCATGTCAACCAGTGACAACTCTGTACTTCTAGTGCAGCCTTACAAATCAAAGACAAACACTTAAAATAATTGACATGGAAAGTACACTTTGATATTTTGAGTCAGTTCACTATGGGAAGGAACAAATAACCAGGGTTGCATTTGCAATGAATGGTGTCTCTGATGGGTGGTGGGTATGGAAAAGAAAATAGCCTCAGCTGAAGTAAGCTGGAAGTGCAAGCTGAAGTATCAGAGCTAGCTGCTTGCCTCCTCATAGGCCGATTATTTGCTATTGATGGTATTTTGTAAAATGCTGAATTGAATTTGTTCTCGCTGGCAAGAAATCCTGAGTAAAATTTTCTCCTTGAGATGACATGAAATGGAATCACCCAGACCAGTCCAGGGACCTCTTTGCTATCTTTATTCAGTAATTACATAAATGTAACTGTAAAGTCAGATCATAATGAATACATTAAAGAATAAAAGCTCGGTGCCAGGGAAAGATGTAAAAAGTACATAAGTTTCTATATGTGCAGACTTGTAGAGACTTGGAGGATTCATTTCCCTTGTTTCTCTCCTCAGAATGGATTAAAAGATCAGAATTTTACTGACCCTATATCAGAAAATAATGTTGAAGATAAACTGCAAATATTGAACTAGTTCCCAAAAGATGAATTCTAGAAGTAATTACAAATGCATATCCACGTAAGTGCAGTGCAAGTTTCTGAAAAGCCTAAATTCACTCCTGCCAGCACGTCCTGATGCAATCAGTATTGTTTTCTGCACTGGCTCACAGCTGACTTTCAATGCCATTTTAAGAGCTTGGTGCAAATTCTTACCCAGACCTTTGGTGTCTTCCCCTGTTAGGCAAGAACTCATATTCATGCATCATGTCTGAGTGCTCTCCTAGGAAGCACAAGAACCAACACTTCCCTCACAGCTTAGCAGGGTGTACCCTTAGCTCATCCTGGAGCACAGCTCAATCTCTCTGCCCATAGCACTTTGTGCTCAGCCCCTGCTGCCAAGGGGACAGCACATCCAACAGTCTGCTGATTTCACCACATCTGCTGGCAAGAGACAGGTCGAACAGTAAAACATTCAGATTTTTTTGCTTACATGAAGATAAAGGGTTTGAAACAAAAGGTTGCAAGTAAAACAATTTTAGTAGGGTTTTTTTTTCCTCTATGCCTTTTCATATTTCACTGGGATTGCAGTTCTTGGGGTTAGCAGTTGGAGGTCTGGTCACCCAGGTCTCTCACATATATTCTGTTCTCTGAATACTGAATAATTGTCTCACTTTTTCTTCTAGATATACTACACTCAGCTTCTCCTTGATTCCCTGTAAATGGAATATTGAAGGCTGGGAAAGAGAGGAGGGCAAAAGGCTAATGGTAAGAAGGAGATACATTCTGGCTGTTTTCACTCTGCTCTCTTGATACACCTGCCTCCGTGGATGTCTTCGTGCTTTAACTTAAAATGACTTTTTTCATGTCTAGATGTTTTTGTGTACTTTCTTTAACTATACACATTTCCTTCTTTTTTTTTCCTTAATTTTACAGTATTAAAATAACACACATGGAAAACATCTATTCTCCATAACATATGTCAAGTTGATGGCATGGTGTCCCATGCCATTTTCTAAAGAGCTCACACGAAGGTGGTTTAATGAACCTATTTTAATGAACAGACCGAGGGCATTGAATTAATTTCTTAGTAAAAGCCACATGTCTTTGTCCTGTGTTTGTTCTTGGGGTTTGTTACCTAAGTCAGTATTCTTTCCCTGGGTTCCTTGTTCCTATTTTCCATACAGGAAGTATTACACTAGATTAAATGATATTTGCAAAAAGTGAGGAGTTTGTTTGTGCGTTTATGTGTGTGATAATGGCTTTAAAAATGGACAATATGAGAAGGAATAAAATTCCTTCTGCATGGAATGAAGACTTGTCACATAGATGACAGATGACATTTTATTATCACATAGCCAAACTTTGCCCATCACATCCTGTCTTCTTGCATTTCTGAGAAAATATTATGTAAATTCATAAAATGTACTTAAAACAGCAGCAAACAAAAATATAATTATAAATCTTCTGGTCATTTTCAGCTTCCAGAAGTTTCACCTGTTCTGCTGCCCAGTTTTCTGGATTCTGTATACGACTCCCAGGATCTTATACAGGCAGCAGGCAGGAAACTTCAATTGTACCTTGGATTCCAATTTAGAAGGTGATTCACTTCAGTGGCAACAAAATTGCAAATGAGCAGAGCTGAGAGTTCAGTGGGTAAAGGTTCCTACCTTAGAGGCACCTGTGTGGGCAGAGAAGTCACCATGAGATGAACCATTAATCACGGGATATACACTGTAACATGTTAGTTTTAAGATCTAGAAAGTGTGAATTACTCCTTTTATTGTAGCAGTGGTAATGCCAACAACTAAGGAAGTCATTTTCTTTCCACAAAAACATGTTTTGAAAGGAAGCTAACCAAGCACACCTAACCACTGGGAAAAGTGTGGAAAGTGAATGACTAAACCAGGGCTTTGAAGGCACACAAATGTACTTAGGTATCTCATTTGGGATCTCCAGGATTTTAATGTTTAGCCTATGTGCTTTCTGTATGAGCCAGATAAGTGCAGCATCAAGGGAAGTAAATAATGCAATCTGTCCCCAAACCACAATACTAAGCAATTTTAGCTGCAAGAACACATTTATTGTTTTCAGTGGTGGGATTAGTGTATGTGGTCCTTGCAAAGCAGTTATGTATTGACAAGCACTTTAAAATCTGGCGATTCTGTAGCAAGCTGAATACATTTTAATTCTCATCTATGAACATGCATAAGTGTATTATATATATATCTTTATGGAAAATTGGGAAAAAATCTTGATGTGTGTGTTTGTTTTTCTATATGTAACTATATATGCAGAGGCACAGATCCATGCAAAAGGACTTTTAAATATTTTGGTCAATGAGTTCCTCTTGATGACTATTATTCTTGGTGCTAATAGTTATGTTTTAGGTTTGAAGTGCCTTAAATGTGTTCTTTTCAGATGGAGGAGTTTATTGCTTCATAAGAAGGTTGTGCCTCTTGCTCTCAAATATCTGATAGCTCCAATTTGTGAGGGAATGTCCTTCACAATCCTATTGCCTTTTCTGGTATGAAGTTCAGCATTACTGTTTGCTCATGTGTAAACAAAACTTGAAGTTTTATCTTCCATTAATGAAATTGAAACAAGTTAATATAAAGCAGAATGACAAAGACAGAAGTCACTAACATTATCTCTTTTTTTTAATTGCTTTTGGAGCAGAAAAAAGTGAAAATATCCATTATTGTCAATTTGTTTTGATTTCCTTACTTCTCCCTGGAATGGCTAATTTTTAATCCAATGGTTTGTTTAACATTGAAAATGTCTATAATTAGTACAGAAATACATTAAGACATGGTCAGCTTTAGGAGACTGTAAGCATAATGTGTTATTTTGTTTCCAAAGAACATGGAAAATCACTTACTAGGTCAAAAAGACTACATTAGTATGATGGTGGTTAACATTCCTGGGTTCAAAGCAAATACTAGTTTCTGCAGGTTTAATGGTAAATGTTCATTGCCATTTAATATTCATGGCAGTTTATAAGAATGCTCGAAATAAATTGAGCCCATTAAGTCAGTCTGGCTTCTGGTGTGAGGGTTTTGCTAAAAAGATTATTCTGAGTTCTTTATTTATCTCAGTACCAACCTTAAACGATGCACAGTTCTTTTTTTGCTCTGCAAGTTCAACAATGGCCTCAAGTACCCCCTTGAGAGCATCCTTCACTAGCACATTGTGGCAGGCTGGTCTGTCCAAAACACCCGGCCTGTGGGAGGAATTCAAGTGGTGTTGTGCTGCTGCTTTTGCAAAATGCCTGTAGTGCAGTGTCCCTCTCCTTCAGTAAAGGGACACCTCTTCCATCTCACACAGGCTTAATTAACGTCCGGTGTAAAGGCTCATTGCAACCCAGATGTTGGCAAATAACTGAGCTGTGAAAGTTTCTCACTCCATCCATTTTAAGTGAAGTGAAACTGCTATAATTCGATGTAGGAGTCTAGGTTTGTACTTTGTAAAGCCCTACCAGTTCAGGTAAGGTTTTGCATAAAGAGAATGAGAGATGGATAGGACTTTGTGTTCATTTTTATTCAGAGAGGTTCAGAGAGGAGTAAAAGGTGGAAGGAAAATCAAATAAAGATGCTCATCTTTTGACTTAATCTGAGTTATAGCTTTTATAAAATTCTATTTTAATAATTTGCTATGGCAAGATTAAAAATAATATTATTCTGTGAGAATTTTAGAGAAAATACATAGTTTAGGAGAGTTTTTTAGTCTCTCTGCATCTTTCCTTCTTTCATAATACTATAACCTTTTACCCTTTTCACTTGTATCTATACTTTACAAATAAATTTCAAGCTCATTCTTGTTCTTATAGTGGTCAGCTCAGTGTCTTTGGAGACCACAGCAAGAATACTGACCAGCTTCCTACCTCTCTTTAAATTCTGCTGTTTCTGGGATCACAGGAGCATCTTTTTTTTTAATTCAATAAATTATTGTTTCATGCTATACATCTTTGATGCAAATTGTGCAACCTTGCAAAAAAACTGAGAAGTGGTGAATGGAGAATTCCAAAATATTTGAGGTGAATGTCTCAGAAATAAATGCCTTGCCTTGTGGGAGAATGACACATATGAGATAGAGTAGCTAGTTTTCTATGGATACAGAAGAATAAATGATCTGCTTATACTAGTGGTATCTTTCTGGCAGGAACATATGTCATACCTAGTTTATAGAAATACATCCCCAACGTGTTTCACTCAAGACTTGTTTGTGTCAGACAGCAGTAGACAGAAGGCCAGGCTTTGGTGGAGCCTGTGAAGAGCTGCCTGCTAGGCTGAGAGTTTTTAGAGGTATGAATGCTGACAGATATGGCACAAGCACATGCAATTGAAAATAAACCAGTTATGTCTCAAATGCGGACCCAAGCAGTGTAAAGTCATGGTATCTCTGCTACATCGTATTTTTGTGGGTAACTGTGGAGACAGAGGATGTTTTAATGCCTGAAATGTTTTCTGCTTGTTGCATGATGGGGAGCACATTCAGTAACCTCCAGGTGCAGGAAGTGGAGATACTCCACCTTTTAGAGTTACAGATATGCACAGTCAATTGAGGTGAAAGTCTGTGGAAAGGATGGTTTAGAGACCTTTGTTCATTTTTGCTGTCTGCTATGTAAGATTTCCTTCCCTGAGATCCTTCAGTGTGGGTATTGGTGGAGCAGACTTAGGGGTGCTTCAAAGTCAGAGTCTCAGACAGGGAGACAAGAGCAAGAAAATAACAACAGCAATAATAATAATGACAACAACCCCAAACAAAAAATCAAACCACGCTGAAATTGGTGAAATTCTTGAGATTACTTCCTTCTCTGGAAGGGAAGAAGCATTATGAAGAGTTTCAAATTAGAGGCAGTATTTTAAAAGTTACAAAGAAATAAATGGGCTTTGGAATAAAGTATAACCTGCCAATTGTCCCCTGTCACATGGAGCAATCCCTGTGGTTCTTTCAGTATGTGCATACATATGCAAGTTGACTCCTGCATGAAAGTGACAGCATTAGATACAGGTTTTTCTCAGGAGGTTTATGTTCATTCTTGAGTTGTAGGAATATTTGAAAAATTAATTTACAAGAATGTTTTCCTTTTTATTTAGTGACAAGAAAAAGAAGAACAAATAAAGAAGAATGAACCATGCAGTAAGGTAAGAAGCTGTTTTCTTCTTTGCATCAGGTTTTGGGTTTTTTTCTTTGTGCTATTAGCACAAAGAAAGCCATCTAATAGCCAAATAAAGAACAAAGCACAAGCCATTTGGCTTCCAAAATTAAGATAGCTAAAACCCCCCAAAATGATATCTCTGATACGGCTGATTTAACCTGGGATATACTAAATAAAATTTCACAAAGGGCTCTAGAGAGAACTTTCTTAATAGAGTATATTAATACAGATTTTATCATTAGTTATATATTTCTTAAAAAATACGAGAGCGAGAACACCAAATTTACCTCCTGCAAAGCATAAATAAATAAATTGCATGAGACTGGAATTTAATAAGAATGTTGTTTGAATGTGCATTGGTAAAATGCACATTAGGTAGGTAAACATACTCCTTTATCAGGGATAGGATTGCTCTAGATCTGGATATGGGGTAGATTTTGACTGAGAATCTCAAAGGATCCTCAATTATTATTTTAACCCAAACTGCTCTGTTTTACATTGCTATTTAGAGTATTCGAAGTTCTATTGCTTACAATATTTTGGACTAGATACTAGGCTGATATAAATTACTACCAAATATTTGCAACAGCTACAGATCTACACTGTCACCTCTGCAAAAGAAATTTGCCAAAGTTACTGGGAAAGTGAATCAAGAAAGGGAGAAGAAGCGAAGAGGAAAATTATAGACCTAGAGGACACTAAATTATATCCTCCCAAGAGCAAATGATCTGAAACCAAAATGAAACTGAAAATTGACCTTGTCTCAGATCCATACCTGTGTCTTTACATCACATGTAGAGACTCACCTAAGCCTTACAGTTCTAAGCTTTACAGCAATTCTTTGCATTTCAGCTAGATTCCAGAGATGTTGACATTCCTTCCTCCTCCATTCAAAAAGAATGTAGATAGATGATAGATAGCTCTTGGCCTGCTGATATTGTAAAAGAGCTTAGAAGTTTTCTTAATAGAATTCATAATTCTTATACAATTCAAAAGACAAGAATTACAAAGACAGACAAGCACCAAAAGTAAGTTTCTATTAAATAACATATTTGGTTGAGTAAAATATTGAGAGCAATTGGTGCATTCTCAACTAGAAATGAGCATTCCACTGACAAAACTCCATAATTTATCTATGGTTGAAGTGACAACTGTATCAACACCACAGCATAAACTCCTGCTTTCAGGTGAAATTTTTCAGCTATAGTCTGTGTACTCCATTAAATAAGGAGAGATTTGGGATAGCTACATGATTTCAGTGTGATATAGGATGTGGTTTATTACTAAATTGTCATAAATTTCAGCATTAAAAAAAAAAAAAAGAAAGAAACCTGGCAAGAAGTCCAACTGCAGTTGCTTCACCCTATCTAGGAGGGTCAATGTATCTGACAAGCATGTGGACAGGTAGGATGTTTGTCAGTTTGGTTCGACTCATACTGGAAAGTAATTCTGCTGAAAAATATCTTCTGTAAATAGACCCATAGGATTTTGGTGAAGATATTCTGGCAAAATTGGTCACCACAAATGAATTACCAATTTATAAAGTTTTATGTTTCAGTTGTTTTTATATACTTTGTATTTGGCTATAATTTTGAACATGGAATAAATCTCTCATTTTTTATCTACAAGCACACAACATCTAAGGAAGAAAACAGGAACGTTTGCAGCTGCATGAGGTGCTGTGGTGTGACATTGAAGCCTGGTGAGTGACTTGCCAGTAATAGCTCCTTCCCTGTCAGCCCCATGGGGAGAGGAGAGCACCAAGAACTCTGCAGAAAAGGGTGGAAGTTCTTGGAACTGATTTTAAAATATGTGTGTTCTCAAAGTTTCAGGTGTTCCTGAGGGCTTAAGTTGCTAACTTAAATCTTTACTAAGTAGTATGCTTCTGTGAAGAATGTATGTAAAATAATGGAGAAACTTAGCAAGGACTTACTGCTTTCTGGGAGAGCCTGGAAAACCACATTGCATGGTAAGAGAACTGACAGACACCTGGTTCATGCAGTGTTTGTTTCCTATGCAGAACAGTCCTCTTTCTAAGGCAGGCTGTGACATATAACTGAGATGGTTTATGACAGAGTTGCTCAAAAGTGCAATTCTGTACATTTCTTTCCCATCCAAATATATCAATGACAAAAAATAAACATAATTATATTTCAATTATCCATAGAAAACTTATTAGATATACTAAGCAGTTTTTATTTCCTGTGCTGTAGCTTTCACCATAGGCTATGTTAAATTTAATCATCTTAGGCTGTTAAGAACATACACAGCAACATTTGCTTCAATAACTTGACTGAGTTTTAAACTAAATCTAAACATCTCTCCTCCTTAAGAGCTGTTTGTATTCCCATTGTGTTTACTGAATGAGAATATTGCAATAACAGAAATAAAATATAATAATAAAATATCTTTATCTTTCAATCTATTTGTAATCTCTCTTACTTAACATTCCTTTTTCCACACCACCCTTTAAGTATTTGAATGATAAGCTGATTTCTCCACTAAGAGCATCTACTGTGGTAGCTTAGGACATGGGCTTAGGAGCAGCTGGGAGAGGTCTTTGCTTTTCATCATATGTAACTCATGAATTCATAATGGATATATGTTTGCTATGAAAGAGAGAAAAACAATCTCTGAACAAAAGCAGGTTGGGGTTTTTTTAGCTTTGTCAGCACCACACCAACACATGGACTCTTATGGGCATTCGTATAATAGTCCTCATCCAATTTTTTTAAACCAGTTCAAAGCTCTCTTTTAATAATCAGACATTTATGAAATATTTCAGGAGCTTCAGGTATGGGAAATCAACTACTTGAACCATAAATGTGTGTGTACATTTTCTGCTTGCAGTGAACAAATAGAAGATTTTAGTGCAAAGCCAGTACATTTTGTGTACTTGCAAACAGTTTGATACATAACTGATTGCATAAATGCGACCATATCCCTCTTTTGAATGCATGAAGTAGGAAATTCAGGGTAGCATTGTTGTAATTGAGTCCCTGCTGGTCTAATTGCCAGCCAGTTCTTTGTGGAGCATACTGGACTTGGTTAGTGCTGTATGCTAGAAAACACAAAAGAAAAGGTGTTGGGTTGCAAAGATACCTGCTAGGGGTACAGCTCATTCAAAATGTCAGGGCAGCAAAAGAGTCCTGACATACCTTGAAATCTTGCAGCAAAGCTATCTTCAGTGCATAGATTCAAGATGAACCTCACTGAGGCACACTCAGATTTATGAATTCTTTAAAGGTCCAGTAAGTTTGAACTCATTTGCAATTGAAATAAAGTGTTATTTGAAAGTCGTTCTCTAAAAAGGGGGAAAAAATTAAGAAAGAAGAGCTTTTCTGCTGAAGAGACTCAGGCAATTAATTAAACCTCTTCAGGAAATAGCATAAGAGCTTACAAATAAATAGTGGTTATTATCAGGAACAAGAGCAGGACAGCGACATTACTTTCCAGTGACAAATTAATTGATTTTCAGAAATCTTTTCAAAGCATAATAATATAAAAGCACTAGATATTTTAATAAGGAACTAACACAAATTGTTTCATTAGCAAAATGGGTTTGTTACTGTACATTTATTCTTGTTCCTTTTATCTTCTTGACTGGAAATAGCACCTCTTGCTCTACTAGAAAGTAGAATTTTTCAAGGTTTCATTTTAAATGACTTTACAGGAAGTTAGATGGGAAAAATGGATGTGGAACCTGTTTACTCTGCATACCTGTAGAGTTTAAGATTCAATAGAGGTGGAAATATTCCTCCTGCTTTCTGATTTGGAAAAGTGAGAAGGCAAACAATTAGTATCAGAGCTGTTTATGTGTTACATGGGCTGTCAGTGATAAGAGCACTGGAGGAGGAACATCAGTTCATCCATTGAACTGATGGATTCTGTCACTGACTTTCAGTCCACTGTTGTAGAAGGTGTTTAATCAGTATTATCTTTTATAGTGGCTGTGGATTATTTTTGCATCTCTTCACGAATGCACTTTCAGCACTTTAAATCAAAGTTGTCAAAAGTTCTGTGTCATTGCAACCAGTTAACCACTAGGATTCATTGCACTTTATCTCTCTAATAAATTAGATATGTCATCTAATTTATATATCCCCATGGTAAAAAGGGAATCTGTGTTAATTCCATGCTGCTGATAGACATTTATACAGGGTAGGCTGAATTGCTGTGTGGAGATATCTCTTTGTCCTACTGCCTACAAAAAGCACCTGGACAATTAGCTTAGATTAAGCATCTTTGAAGTTCATGTGAGATGAGTAGTATGCTCAGTACAGGTGAAATATCTATGATGTCCTGAATACTTTTTGTCAGTGTATTCAGAATTTGCTTTGTTTTGTGGATGTAGGAAAAACTGTTCACTACAAATCAGACTTTCTGTATTCCCAGAGGTGAAGATTCATGCCTGCTCTGCCTAGAGAAAATCTCTTTACCTGGATTACTCTCAAGGTTTGAGATTTCACCTTGAGCTGGGAGAGTTTTTTAAATTTTTTTTTTTAGTTTTTGAGAATGAATTGCAATGGTATGGAGAATGGACATCTGAAATTCTTTTCCACAGGACAAGAACTCTTTAGCTTTTGAGTTTCCAGAGGTTGAGAGCTTTGCTGGTTCCAGGACCATACTTCATCGGTAAAAATTGGTTTTATGTGTGAGATAAAACTTGGAAAAATTTTTTAGACCATCTGTCTGCTCTGTCAGGATTTACGTAGCAGCTTTATGCCTTTTACTTTCCAATAATATAGCTCTTAAAACCATCATTTATGAGAAGTCCAAACTGTCATTTAGGTATAGTTTTTATTAATGTGTTGGCCCCTGTTTTCATTATCTTATATTAATTTTTAGTACACTTCTTTCATTTTATTGTATTTAAACTTTAAATCAATAAAAAACATAAAAGCTGTGTTGCTTGAGATTGGAGGAGCTGTCCAATTTTACTAGCTTCTTTGATGATATGATCTAAACCATAAGCTATTATCACCACTATAGCCATACGAAAATTTTATTTTTTGTTTTTATGGTGTGGTATATATCTTTATTTGGAGAATGACTATTAAAAAATTCAATATGGCAATGTGGATTGACAAGCTTCATTTTGCAGTATTAAATTTAATTATATAAAACCTGAAGTTGCCCCATTAGAAGTCTAGGGATAACATAAAGTACTTTTAAATTTGATGTCTGTTGTAACTCTTGATAGAACATAAAAGTTAACAGTTTAAATAGGTCTTTTATTTCTTTAAAGAAATACTACAGCTCAGAAGAGTTTTGTGAGCTCTTTGTGTAAGCAGGAACAATTCTTAGCATTGTAGAAGAGAGCTGATATTTTATAAGGAAGAGTAAGTTGCTGTGGTGTGTTCTTAAGTCTGTTAGTTGCTCCCCCATTTTCTGTATTAAATGGTTCAGGAAGGTCCCAGGACTTCCTGCTGTTACCCTGTCAGTTAGGTTACTATGGAAATGAAACTGCTCCTCCCCTGGTTTCTCTTATAAAGTGAAAGTGTTTCCTCCTTGGGTTCTGTCAATCACCCCTTTTTCTCCTCCCAGGTTTCGAGAATTTTCTTTTCTCTGGGAGTTATGGTTGGCTGTAGCCCTGGAGCCCCTCCTATGATTTATAACAGTTGGTTACTTTGATATATCAGTTATGTTTCGTACCCTCAAATATGTATTTCTATTGGTAGCCGGGTTTCCCTGCCTTCTTCCCCCCTTTTCCCTTAAAACCCTCTCCTGCCCCTTGTTCGGGGCCATTTGCTGGGTGTTTTCCCCTCCTTTGTTGGTTCTTCTGTAATAAACCGACAGTTTACCCCCAGCAAGTGGTCGCCTCCTAATTCGATATATGCTTTAACAAATAGAAATAGGTCCTGTTTTTTTTTTTTTGTAAAATCAATCAGCAGTTTTTGCAAAAAGGAAAAAAAAGTACAAAAAAGATTATGGAGCAGTTTATTGAACAAAATTCTTGTCATCACTTGACAGTCTTTCCCTGTTTTGCTGTCCAGATATATTTGAATATTCTATTATATATAATATATTCTATATACTTGGCACAATGCTACCGAGGGTGTGAGTGCACCAGCACATTGACACTGCAAATATCAGCAAGAGCTGCTTGAGTGGCCTTTTGTTCTGTACTATGATAGAAACCTAGCCTTGAGCAAGACAGCTCAGTTTTTCAGGAAGCAGAAAAGTTCTCTTGAATGGGTCTGAGGCACACATCTGTAAGAACTAAGCATGCTGAAATTTTGATTTATTCATAACTGTCATTCAGTTTGTTTTTTAGTTTGTTTTTAATCATAAAATTGCATTCAGGCATCAACAGTGCCACAGAGATGGTGCAATTGATGGCTACATATAAATGCCTGAGGTTTGTTTGTTTGGCAGCTGTGTTCTCTGTGTTCTCCTTTGATGGATGATCCTACTCTCCAGTCACAAAATAGGTCAAGACCATGACATAGAGGGTTCTCCAGACTTGAGTCTTACTACATTGTGAGTTATAAACAGCTTTCTCTCCCACTTGAGAAATTAATATTTTTGTAGTAAAATGATGATCCCAACAAAAGGTGAAAATTTTCCCTGTAGTAATGATACTAATACTTCCAGGGAAGAAAGGGTCATTGATTATCAAATTAGTTTTATGGCATAATTTTTCTTGAATAAATTATATTCTTAATAGTAAAATGAGTTAGTGACTTCTGATAATCTCTTAATTCCTTTCTTTGATAAGGCAAAATTAAATGAGAACAGATTTGCAAACTTCTAAAATAAATACTTCAGGTTTTCCTGGATTGATAAAAGGAACTCTTTCTGTCCAACTAAGTAAATATTAAAAAAAATAGATCTGCATTAAGGTTGATGCCTTTTTGATCTTGGCTATGTTCTCTGCAAGAAAAAAAGGTTACCTTGATACCCTGAAGGTGAAACTCTTGGATCACCTGCAATAAGACCTGAGATGTGGTCAGCCATCTGAATGCCATGGGATTGAGTCAGTCTTTTCCCCGCAAATTGCACATTTCCATAATGAATGCAGGACAACATTTCAGAATCAGTAAAGGTGCAAGGGAAGCTTCTTTTCCAGGAACTTCAATTAAGGTGTCCTTATTCTGTCTCCATAGTCCTCTGCCTCCAGTGTCCCCCTCAGCTGTCACTTTGTCACCAGCAGTTCTGTTTTTCCACTGCAGTTCCTCAGAGGAAATGCCTAGAAGGAAAATACTCTATACCTATGCAGACATCTGAAGAGGTGATCTGCTCATTATCTTCTTCTGCCACATGCAGCTGCCTTGCTGTACTACAGAACAGCTTGTTCAGTTTGCATTCCAGAAACCTCTGAAAAGAAAAGCATTTACCTGTTTACTTTGGGTGTCTGCTGCTGTTGATGCCTCTGGAAATGTAGCTAAGTTTTAATTGCCATAAAATTTACCTGTAAGTTAAGAGATGTGCATTATTTGAGTTGCGACTTCGTGCATGCAACAAAGGAGCATTTATTGATGATCCCGTGTGGTAATGGAGGAGGAAGCAGCTCAGATGCCTTTTGAGATGACAATGCGACCCAAGGAAAGCAGAGTGTGGCCTCCCAGTAAGACCCTGTCTGTAGTTCATTGTGCAGCACCAAAAGGTGCAGAGCATGATGCCATTACCTGTGGTTCTGAGAAAAGCCCTGGTGCCACAGGGGGAACTAGGAGAGATGCTGGGGCTGCCATCTCTTCAGAGCTCAGTAGCACAGTTTTACCAGGGGCCACACATTGGTGACCTGTAACTTCCTCCTGGTGGCAACCACTATTTTCAATCTCATTGTTACTCATTTTTTGTTTGAATAGAGTGGAGGAGTCCAGAGGACTGGTGTGGAAGGAGAGGTTGCTTTTTTCTCAGGGGACAGAGGGAGAAACTGTAAAAGTCTCAGCAGAGAGACCTACAGGTCAAGTGCAGAACTTGGGAGTGTAAGGAGGTCCTGATGGTGGGAATGGCCTGAGGAATGGGGGGATAGACCAGGGCTTGCTACAGCTCAGGAAATTATAGAAGTCATTAAAATTGAAAGTGGGAGAAATGTCTTGGAGGACAGTGAGGAAAAGGATCAATTTATCCATCTTTTACATCTATTCAGTCTTTTGGTGACTTTGAACTTTCTCCGTTTAGAAGTTAAGTGTTCTAGTTCATATTCACATAAGACTTGGATTTTTTTTTCAAGTTTCAAAGTCTTTTGATCTTTAAGGTTTTGACTGATATGAGCTCTTGTCATTCTGCTCTGTGAAATGAACATAAGGTTTCAGGTGTGGTATTTGCAGCTAAGGATATTATTGCCCTTGATAGCTGTATAGCACCAGAAAGTAATTGTCATAAAATGTAGCAAATTAGTTAGAAATATATTTGTTGCATTGTTAATCATTACTGTATATTAAAAGTACACAGACAAGCAGGACGGGCTTGTAATTCTGTTTTTTAATTCTCCAGCATAAAGAGTATATGAAAAAAAATAACATATGGTTAAACTCCTAATAAGTTGAAAGACATGAAAATATTGACAAATTTATTTGTTTACTTCTGGAATCTGTATTATGAAATTACACTCAAGTGAGGTATCACTGATAGGCATTGAAGAAAAAAAAGTCACACAGTAAGCTGGGGAGGCAAAGAGAAAATACCCTAACTCTGAGGTTTCTTGCTGGTGGGAGTGACACATAATCTTGCTAACTATATTGCCACCCTGAATCTACCAAGGTTTCTGATGGAAATTGAGGCTCAAAACATCACAGTTTCCTTGATCTCATTTAGAAGAACAGTGTACAAGTACAGACCTGAAAGACCTGTCTATGAAGCAGATTAATGTATTAAGCATCTGCAAAAGTGCTTAGCAACAGTTTTTTTAAAAAACTATTAGACACCCATGGACCTGTGTGCTGTGTTTTTCTCGCTCTGCATTTAAATAAATATGAAAAAGAGGAAATATTTGTAAATGTCCCATTTTAATAGTATATGACAGTATTTCTAAAGTATTTTCTGATATATGACCTGCCATTTAGAGTGATTATTTTCCTGTATATGAATTGAAGTACTTAAAAAATATAAAGGAAATAGAAATTATGTCTAACCTATTTGTTTGAGATATGAGTATTAAAAAAGCCCAATGTGTGTATGCATAGATAAGGCCATGAATTCTCTTCTACTGTAGTTTTTCATATGCTTTTAAGTGATCTCAGCCATCATATTTCCTTCTGAGATACAACTCTGTGAACTGTGATTAAAGATAAAGTGCCCTAGCACATCTTTTAATGTGCTTGAATGAGAGAACAGTCAAATACATATTATGCAAGGTCTAGGGGATCTCTCTTCTGAAGTTTTCTTTTTGACAACTTCTAGAACAGTAGCTGCTGACAATAATGTTATAAAGGAATAAATATACTTTTCGGTGTTTACCTGGGGTTAGCGTACGGATGCTTGTGAAGGGAAGGAAGTAAAGAGATGCTCCTAGAAGCATGCACAGCATACAGAAGGAGGGAAAGCTTGCTCTGTTGTGGTTGTTCTGGGAGGAAGGAGAGATCCCTGTTGAGGATTGTGGTTTGCTGCTCACACATAAGGGAGCTGACACACATACTCACATGAGTCAGAGCAAGACAGACACATTTCAAACTGTACTCAGTGGTACAGAGCTTTCCACATCCTGCCC
Organism: Zonotrichia leucophrys gambelii; assembly: GCF_028769735.1. Classification (NCBI taxonomy): domain Eukaryota; kingdom Metazoa; phylum Chordata; class Aves; order Passeriformes; family Passerellidae; genus Zonotrichia; species Zonotrichia leucophrys. The sequence continues at coordinate 85,963,176 of NC_088171.1, read as the reverse complement.
CCAGGGCTACAGTTCTACTTTCTTTAACTATGTGTGACTCAAACAACTATGTTCACTAAAAGGTGACCTTCATGGTATAAACAGATAAAAAAATAAAAAAGAACCCCCTCTTTACAGAGGAACTTTCCAGAAATATAAAGATTGAAAACAGACTGCAAGCAGACTGAAACAGGGGGGGAACATGGAAATAAGTGGGTTCAACTCTTTGATCTTTTAGAGAGTTTATGTCAGTTACCTATGTTACAGTGCCCCAGTGGACCTCTGATTTTGTTTGGAATGATGGCCCTGAAGAAGGGACCATGTTTCAACTCTGAAAGTTGAAATGGGAAATATTTGGATTTTGAATCTCACATTTTTACAAAGATCTGCTATTTATTTATCATCACCCTGGATCTGTCTAAATTTTCATTTCTTGAGCTACCAAGGCAAGGCTCTAGTGTTCTTGTCTTTTGGGACATTTAACTCACTTAGATGAAAATGTTACCAAGATAGAAAACTAAGCCCTTAATAAAATTCACTGTCTTTTTATTTCTCTTCTGGAAAGTATTTTGCTCATTACAAATAGCTGCAGAAAGATTTTATTGTAGATACTTTGAGAAATACAATTATTGCTTGCAATTTACTGTTTGTTAATTATTTTATCCAGACTCCTCTAATTATAAGCTTCTCTCCTTTTTCACCTATAGTGATTCAGATAAAACAGATAACAATAAAATGACTTTTAACAAAAAGTATAGAATCCAATAAGTCAAGTGTACTTTACCACTAAAACAATGTGATAAAGATTGGCTGAGATAAACATTCCCTGTGTTATCATTATGGTATACCCAGAAGGAACAAAAAGATGAGACAACTCCATCTGTTTATAGATGAATTTTGTTTTGTTAGAAAAGAATTGTGGGGACTTCAAGGTCACAGTAAAGAGAGGCACCAAAGAAATGATGTTACAGTTTTTCCCTTCTACTGCCTCAGCATTCAGTCTTTAAGAGACTACAGAAAAAGTGTCTCTTATTTTACCCTGTTTTTTACCCTCTTACTGTGTAAACCTTTCCCATAGAATTGTGGTAATAATCTGCAGTGTAGTTGCAGAGAAATCCTCATTCTACCCCTTAAAATGCACTAGGCAGATTAGTGCTCTTATAGTTCTCTGAACCTAATGTGTTCTCTTACTCTGTTCTCCTCCAAACCCTCCTTTAAATAGGATATAAATAAGGAGCTCTGAAGCTCCACAGGGGTTCTCTCTAAATGTCCATGAATCAGGAATGCTTATTCTGAGCCTGTAACCCAATGTTTGGTGTCTGTTTCCCTCTTGCTTTTTTTTTTCTGTATTGACTAATACTGAGCTCATCAATTACAGTGACTTAGTCAGCACATAATTCTAATACTCTAATTGGAACTGGCAGGTATTCCTAATATAAAAATGTGCAAATAAGATCAAAAACTAAAACCTTGCATTATCCATACCTGGTTAAAGAAGGCACACATTTTCATTCTTAATGGCACATGTATTAACCTCCCTTTGAAATAAGGTCTGGCCAAAGTTCTAGTGGTAAATTCTTCGGGGAATACAGAACAAAAAATAATAGTGAGGTTTACACCTGTCTAAAAGTATCTATTGGCACCTAAGAAAACAATTGGAGAGTTGCCTTTTCTGTCTTTTTTATTCATTTAGGTGTTTCAGAACTTGTGTTTTATTCCACACTGAGGAGAGTTTTATTTCCCTTGATTTGCGAATTTCTTTGAGAACTGTGTGCATTCAGTGTTTTAGCCTGTCTCTTACCCTAATCTAAGCATGAATTTACCTTTATATTTTTCAGGATGGGGCTGACAAATAAGCCACTTTAACAGGACTATTTTTTTTTTGCATATTGAAACTGTATGGAATCTCAATCAGTAATCAGTAATCCAAAATAAGTTGCTGTACAGGGTCTGGCTGGAATGGTTTTAACTTTCTCCATAGCAGCTCCTATGGTGCTGTGTTTTGGATTTATGACTAAAGCAGCTCTTCAATGTTTTAGCTATTGTTGAACAGTACTTCCACAACATTTTCTCTTTTCCTCACTCTTCTCCATAGCAATTAGAGTGATGAAGGGAAAGAAGTAGGGAGGGTACATTGCAGTGACAGGTGATGTCAACTGACCAGAGGGACATTAAAATCATTTGACATTATGCTCAGCCATAAAGCTCAGGGAAAGGAGGAGAAAGGTGGGAATACCTGTGCTAATGCCATTTGTCTTTCCAAGCAACTTCTACATGTGATGAAGCCTTCCTTTCTAGGAAGGGGCTACAGAGAGGTTTATGTACTACCACTGTGGCAAGTGGTGCATAACTACCTTATTTTTCTTTGCCTTGCTCCTGTGTGTGGCTTTTGCTTTGACTATTGAACTACCTTAATCTCAACCCTAAAGTTTCCTCACTTTTACCATCCCGATTCTTTATTCCAGCCCACTGTGGGGAAGTGAGCATGTGAGTGAGTACCTAGCTGTTATCTGGGCTCTAGCCATCATGGTAATGTTACCTACACACAGGATAGGTAACAAACACTGGTGGCACACTAAAATGTTTCTGTTAAAGTAAGTCAGTTAAAAGAAACAATAGCAAAACTGCCTTCCACAGAATCTCTTAAAATCTAAAAGTACTAAACTCAAAGAACAAAGTCAATAAGGGATTTTGATGGTGAAGAACAATGTAGGTGGATCCGGTAAGTCTGTCGTACAAAACTACAGTCCAGCACTTTTCTTACACTCATACCCTGCTGATGTTGCAGGTATCTCTTTGATGTTCCCAAAAATTCACTGGGTGTCTAGAGTGGAATCTCTTCCTGCTCTGAGTAGCAAAATTCAATCTAAGCTAGGTGCTCCTGCTGAGCTCTAGCAAGTGCCTTTTGTAGGAAGACAAAAGAGACCTGCAAAAAATCTCCAAACCAGTTGTAGAATCACTGCTTTTTAGCTTACATTCTTCTTTGAAAAGTAATGTCTGCAAAGCAAAGGAAGTGGTGGGGTTTAATAGGTCTTTTCCAACAAATTCTAGAACAACTGAGCAGGAAATGAGGTACCTCAGTTCAAATAAGACTTTAGCCTAAAGGAAGTTAAGCCTGTATTTCTCACATTCCCATAAAGTGCTAATTGAGCTACAGATTAGTCTATATTGAAATGAGAGATTGAGAGATGAAGAACATTAGTTTACTTGGTGTTCAGGCTTTACCATTTTCTGTCTCCTGCTGGTATTGCAACTGCTTGTTTATCTCTTATTTATCTTTAGTCACACTTGGTCTATAGATATTCTCACTCACAGCATATTTGTGAGAGAATTTCCATTTTCTACTGCCTAGGTACTAAAGGATATATTCTTTTTATGTGCAATGCTGTCCTGAGACTCATTTCACTGGAAGAGTTTGAATGTGCTTAGAAGAGAGGTGAAGGATTCAGCCCTTGTGTCTGGGGGACTGTTTGATGTAAGAACCCGTGTCTCTCTTTCACAGTTTGCTTTCAGTTGCTTTCTAGTCTTTGCCTTGAAGACTGGCATGTGAGTGACTTGCTTAATACATTATCACTTTATTTTGGTTGGGTTCAAGCCTTACTGGCTTTGTTTTCTGATGAGGAGCTGCTCTTTATTGTCCAACTTGCTCCCTTTATCATGGCACACATCTACACTGATTTGCTGCATATCCTTTGAAGGACTGCCAGTGAGTTTTAAAAGTCTTCATAAGTAGTTTATTATTCATAGTTTTCCATCCTTGAGTGTCCTTGTCCACCTCTTGACAGATTAACACTATTGTAGTACATTTCTTTTCGAAAATAGCCCTCTTTGCTCGAGTCATGCTGAGGCAAAACCTTCTGCCTGCTCCTGTCCTATGAGCAAAGTTCCAGCCCCTCTCTCCCTCATTGAAAGGTATGCTCAAGTCATTCATGTAAAACAAATGTAGGCTTGGACAGAGGGTTGTCAATGCCTTGGTGCTTACAGGGTGGCCTGATCATGATCAGGTTGTTATGACCACACATAGATCAGGTAGATGAGGACCAGCAGTCATGAAAAGTCCTAACATATATCGGAGGCATTTGTTTTAAATTAGGTGAGATAATCTGAAGGTCTTTATTAATCTCTCAACTAGTTGAAGTAAGGTGTTGTACTGTTTTTTCTGTTTTAGAATGTTAGGATACTTTGGACATTAACAAATATGTCCTAATTGGTAAGGGCAACTAGTCACAATTTCAGTTAATTTTTAATTTCTTTGTACTTTTAGATTAATTTTCCAGTTTCATTTTAATTGTATTTTTTTGTCATGCAAACGAGGATGAGTACAATTCCCAGGCCAGGCAGAAAAGTTCATTCATATTTAAACATAAAACTCAAACATAGTTTGAGCCCCCCTGACACTGGCAGTGACACCTTACAGTGGACAAGACAGCTGCAAACCCCATCCAACGTGACCTTGAGCGCCCCTCCAGGGATTTTCAGCTTCTCAGAACAGCCTGTGCCAGTGTCTCACTGTCTTCACAGGAGAGAATTGCTTCCTAATGCATGATCGAAATCTAGCCTCTTTTATTTTAAAGCAATTCTTCCACTGTCACTCCATTAGCATTTAAAAAGTTCTTCTCCAGCCTTTTTGTATTCCCTCTTTAGACGCTGGATATTTACAAATATCCAACATTCTAAAGTTTGGAAAAGTTGAGTGTACTACTTGAATTTTCTGTATATGTATAATACCTGAAAATTTTTTATAATGAATTTATATTGCACTAGAGATACTTTTTTTTTTGTCATCCTGCCATTATAAAGTGGCTTTAATTGATTGGAAGTTTATTAGTTTTCACTTTTATAACACTGAAAATTTCAGATATTCCACTTGCAGTGTATTCCCATTTGAATCTTGTCAGTATCCAGTCCTAACTACATCCTTTACAAAATTTCATTTGCTAATAGACTGGACATTGATTTGCTCTTTTAATTGCTATTCCTCCTCCATACTTGTTTTTCCTTCCTTATTTTTTTGTTATTGTTGTTGTTGTTTTTTAATAATAAATGTTAGCAAGAGGAAATCAAGATTTAATAATTAAAAAAAAACAAACCCAAAACAACAAAATTCAAGCCTGATTTGCCTTTGCTGCCAACATAAGCACACCCTAAAGGAAAATTGCAATATACCTCTATACTGTAAACACTCTTCTTGGAAGCTAAACATTAAGCACTTACTGTGCTTTAGTTTTCCAAAGCAAAGAAGAGCTTTGATATCCAGGCTTTCCAAGTTGTGGAGCTGAGGACATAAATCTATAAATTTTACTTTAGATTTTCTGATGATTGTGGAATAATGTAGAAGCACTACAGTGCTTCTTCAGGTTTAAAGTAGAGGCACAGTTTTTGGCAGACTGTGAATTAATCCTCAATGGAGAAAAAAAAGACTCCACTCTCCCATAACAAAATTGAGAAATATAAAAAAGAAAAAATAGCTTTTGAAGTTTCCTTGATACATGGAAGGCCAGAGTTTCTTAATTTTGATATAATTTTCCTGTTAGACTAGAAGTTCATATAGCCTTTTTTTCTAGTTGTGGAATGAGTTTAATACAGAATCTATACAAATTGTAAAAAATAATCTCAATGACAGTATGAAGAATCTATTTTATTCTACAAACTGAACTCTCCAAAAATGTAGTTCTTGAACATAAAAGATTAATATCAGTTATGAGATTGCTTTCCAAACTAGCAATTTCTGTCAAAGTAATTTTGTAATTAAATTAGGAACTACCTAGCACTTTCACAGGGAGAAACTATACATCTATATACAGACAGGAATGCATTACAAGTAACTTAGAAATCCTTTAGCTTATTTCTCTCAAATACTTTGTCAAATCCACAGACATAATAGGGAGGCTGCAGAGTTTTTTTTTTAACACTTCCTTTTTTCTACTTCCATCCAAGGTCAGTTTGAATCATGAATTTTTTGAGAGGGCCAGGGTCAGAAGGGATGTTTTGGAGGTGGAGAAAGGACAAATAACTTTCTTACAGTCAATCCCCACAAATATCTTTTTGGTAAAAATAGCTTAATGGAATATTTTCAAATGGTGCTTGCACTGACATTTAAAATCTATAAGAGAATTATCTTAGTAAGCCTAGAAAACATGCTTTGTGTGGATTTTGGTTTGTCTTTAGTTAAGCTTAAATAGGGAATGTTACAGTTATGCTTAAATAGGGAAATAATATACACTATTCCCACTGAACTGTTTCAAAGGAGTTGAATGCTGGGTTGAGATCCTCTGTTCATGTCTAACAGATGGAAATATAACACTAACCTTTTCATAAAATGCTTTGTGATCAGATGATTAAAGGAACATGCCAATATTAAAATTAAACATTACTCGCTGTGATGGGGCTGCTAACAAGCATGACAGGAGCAAAGGAGCTGGGAAGTAATATAGAATAGAAACTTTAGTAAAGAAAAAAAGCATGAAACAGAAGACAGATAAGAAACACCTTTAGGAATGTCCCGGATGACGTTAAAAATTCCTCATTGTTGTTTAACAGTTGTGTGTTATGAAAGCTGAGCAGGACAGGAACTATTATGGTGACTGGGGAAGAGAGAGAGCCTTGAAGGCACCTGCCCCCTGGAGCCCCAGGATTTGTCTTGGTGGAAAAGGCTGTGCTTCAGGGGGAGCCAGTGGCAGAGGGAATGCCAGGGGGAAGGTGTTCCTTAACATTCAGATAGCAGCTGCTATCCCATGTCCAGAAAGGGCAGCTGCTGTGCTCCTCCTGAGAATTGTGTCTTGTCTGCTCAGTGGAGACTTCGCACCTGAGGCTCGTTCCTGGCAGTGTTGAGTGGATGACAAGGACACATGAGGGCTATGCAGCTGTGTGTGCTGTGAAGAAAACTTTGGGGTTGTTTTTGAAGTGGAAGTTGTGGAGTTTGTGTAGCCGGAAAAATGATCAAATCTTATATTATTTGGCATTCTTAATTCCAGTATAACTCCAACAAATTGTTTCATCACACAATTAATAGTTTCGTAATGGCTCCAAATTTTGTAGGATAATTTAAACTCTTTCCTGTTAAATATGAATAGTTTCTCAAGTACTTAGGAGTCCATAATCAGGGAAACCCAATGACAGCCAGAATTCATCTTATGCATCTCTGCTGAAGTGGCTATTACATGCAAAAACATCCACTGCAACAAGATCATTGATTATTCCATGTCAACTCTCTGATTATTTTCCCCTTTAGAAGACTAAGAAATAAGGACTCAGAATTTTCCTGCATTTTATTATGGACTGTTTGTAACAACAAAACTGATTTCATTGGAAGTATCAGTTCTGACCATTAGGAGAATACTTTTAGGATAACGTGCTGCTTGCTGCATGTGGCACCAAAAACACATGGAACGCATGGATTATAAGTTTTCTCCTGACTTTGTCTCAGGAAAGACACAGGTGGACAAGCTAAAAAACAAAGCCATTTTATCCCTTTCTAACTCCTTGTCTCATTCCGGCACCCAATTCTTTGCTACATAGAGTGGCAGAACAGAGAGGTCTTCTTTTACAGATTAATATGGTATAACAAGGATTTCTGGCTTCTTCTCACTCTTAGTGAAATCCGAATTTTTTTTCTTGGCTCAGAAAACTTAAAAAACCCTCCCAAGAATACCCCACCCTCTTTGCCCAAAGCCCTTTTTTGCTTTCCCTTTTCTGAGTCACAAAGCAGTGCTGTTGTTTGGGACTCTTCCTTCACACCTCTCATCTAAATGATAAGTAGCCTTTAAAACTTTAAACTCAGATAAATGCTGGTAAAGACCTCAATAAAAGTTAATGCTCCTGTTTGATTTTGATGGAAAAAAATTGTAAAATGTCAGCCTTGTAATAAATGCACTAAAGGGTGAATGCCACATTTAAATAAATAAAGTCTTATATCTGAGAAGCAAGAACACTAAAATACATGAGTACAGAACAAGAATGTATTAACCTGATGGGCCTCATCTGCTTGCTCAGAGGACTGTGAAACAGAAGTAAATCTGAAGAACTGGAGAGAGTTACGCATGCATGAAATAATAAAAATGAAGTGAAATGACATATAGGAACCACAAGTTACTTGGACATCAGCAACTGATTTTTTTTTCCCAACTGGGAAAGTCTCTGTATAACAGCATTTATTTCCTTATTTTCTGTCATATTTAAACATATGTACAAGGAATGTTTTTCAGCATTTTTCGTATCAATGAGAACATTAAGATTTTCAGTATACCTACAACTTTTGATAAGGTTTGTGCAATCAGCTGAAGATGTAAAAAGTAGTACATGGTAAAAATTTGGATACTTACTTTGTACAAGGAGATCACAATCTGGATTTAGAAATGACTTTGTGATTAACAATTGTAAGGTTCATACTTTTAGACTGACAAAGAATTGAATGGTAGGACAAACATCACAAGTATGTCTTAAGAGTGTATCTCAAGGTTTTGACATTTGAGAAAGTCCTCTGATACTCAGGTCAGTACATGTGGTTTCTCATTATTCAATGCAAATATCATCCTGCTGTGGTATATTTATTGTACAACCTCATCAATGTGTAACAGTTTGACAGCAATTATTAATTTCATTTCTTCCTGGTTGTTGACTTAAATTCGTTTAAATTTACTCTTCCAACTCTTAACAGTACTTACTGCAAATAACTGAGGAATGAGAATGTCAGAACAGAAATGTATTTCCCAGTCTCAGGGAGGAAATGAGAATTTCTTCCCCTTTGGTCAATGCAAATTCTTCTGCCATCATTTGGTGTGCTTTGTACAGTTGTTGTCCAGGTTGCACAGTTACTGTCCAGTAACTGTACAACCAGGACAGGTGTTCAGCTGTACTCCAAGGAAATATCCTCCTCCTTTTTTAAAGACTGGAGAGCCCCTCTTCCATTCAGACCCTCAGAACCTTCTGAAAGACTTCCATGCTCACTTTATCTAATGTGAAAGGACTTCTGTTGCGACTTTTCCCTTCAACACTGAGAGTGGCTCTTGCTCTTAGGTTTATGTGAGATATAGAGTAAGTAAAGGACTTTTAGAGTAAATTATTTCTGGAATAACACCTGCTGTAATTATTCTCAAATGCTTTTTTCCCCTACAACTCACCTGGTATACTCTGTGTGAGATGCCACTCTCCCATTTCCCCTTCTCATTTCTCCATGTTCTCCACCAAAGAATTAAAAATCAAGCCATCAGGGAGATAGTGTGATTCCTTTTGAAAAATATCAGAGTGGAGTGGTATGGAGAGCGAGTAAATGTACTCACATGATACAATATGTGAAAACACAATAGGATTAAAGTTTTTGAAGTGTTTGTCTTTTTACAAGTATCCAGGAATATAGCAGTTATATACAGAAGAGGGCAAAGAAAGAGTGTGACTCATGGATTTTTAGAGCTGGAGTTTGGATACCATCTTAGAAGCTTTTCCCTGAGTAGCAAGTGTATACTGGCCTGACCTGTTTGCTGTGTCAAGCATTTCTGCTTTTCTGAGTGAAAGAAACTTGGACACCTGAGAGATTGCTCTGTTTCCTCCTCCCCCACCCTTACTTAGCTACTAATCTAAGCCTTATGGCATTTTTTGACTTTCAACCTGTTGATGTGACACTGACGCTCACAAGGTAGAGAAGATTTATTGTATTACAATGTGATTTGTTGATGTGTGATTTTTCTTTCTATCAGTAGATTACTTTATTGAGATCATAAAATGAAAATCAGTTTTTCATTTCAACCTCCCACTTGTTCCCCCTTAATTTATTGAAACAATCCAGCAGAGTAAAAGAGATTCATTTCCACTGTTTTTAAAACAGGAGAGCAGTTCTAAGGACAAGAAAAAGTGTTTTACAATAGAGACGAAAGAAAAGTTGAGAAAATGGGAAATTGAATGCCCTCGCAGTGTTTTATTGAATACGTTCAACTTTGATGAAGCACAAAGGCATTGCTATATATTTTAAGTTGGCAGGTAATACATTCTGAGGGACAAAAGAAAATACAAATTAGAGTAGTTACTTTTTCCCCTTTCTGATCTGTTGATGAGAGAAGCATGCAGTGGATGGCATTAAAAACCAGAACATTATCTAGATATTCATAGTAATTAAACCAACTACAGTGTTTATCTGGTATCTTAGACTTGGAAATAACGGGAAGAGTGCAGTAAAAATAAATGTCTAATGGTGCTATTTTGTGCTTAAACAAAGAGTTTATACTGCACTAGAAATGACAGCTAATTATGTGACCATTAAATAGGAAATTAAATATGCAAATATGCTCTCTTTTGGTCACCTTTTTAGTAATGTAAAAGGTTTGCCATATAAAGGCCCTCTTTCTGATGTCTCTATATTGATTTCTGTTGATAGATGATGTGACTTCTATGATAGGTGTCATGTCCGTGATCTCTAAGTTAGAACGCAGATGGAAACAATTTGGGCACAAGGGCTGTCATTCTAGCATGTTTGCATGATGCCTGAAGGAGCCAGGCAGTTATTTTGGCTGGAGGTATGGCTATAATTATCATAAATATTGTTCAAAAGAGTGACCTACCATTTTCTGTGTGTGTGCACAATCTAAATGACAGAAAACACATCAGGGAATTAAACAAGTCTTTTAATTTCTGGAAGTTAAATTAAAGAGTTTTTGTGGTTAGAAGGCAAAGTGTCAAAGGAAAACTGAGATGGCTGCTAAAGTTGTTGCTAGAAAAATGTCTCCAAGAGATTTTTAAAATGGAAGCTATTCTGAAAGCATAGCCAGATGGAAGGAGCTGCATGATGTTAATGTCTGCAGGACCTGAAGGAGACAGATGGTCAGCAACTTAAAATGTTGAATAGTTTCAAGTATACATGGGACAAAAAAGAAAGAGAATAGGAATCCAATGCATAAATAACCCTTGATGATCACAAGTCTCAAACTTACTTGAAGTGTGAACCATCTGAAAGCACTCCCATTCAAATTAAAAACCTCCATGGGAGGACTCACGGCTCACTGGACAACAAAGATGAATTGGAACCTCACCTGCTGCTCATAAAAGTATGCATTTCTAGATGAAGATGACAAGTTAAAACAGAATTTTAATGGGGTGAGATGAAAACTATTAACTGTGGATGGCCTGACCCTAGAGAAGAAAAATAGAAAACAGTGAATGCATGGCATGCCTTAGGACCTAATGGAAGTACTGAAAAATGCCTGCGAGAAGAGCAAGCATCCGGTAGTCACAAATAAGAGAAAAAGTGACATAAATGCTAAATCAATGATCTCATATTCTGATAGGAATGAAAAAGAAGGAGCATGGAAAAGTTGAAGCAATACCTATAGTGAATATGAGTTACATTGCTTTAATCCAAAATATAGGATATATATGTGCACCTAGGAACAGTGGCTGTTTTATTTAATTGTGGCACATCAGATAGCTACAAGCAAGGAACTATATGCTACTGATTAAAAGTAAATTGGTAATTGAATGTAAGGCATCAAAATTGAGCTTGACTCTGGTATAAGCCACAGAAACTGAGATACTAGGTGCAGACAGAATGAAGAAATCTAAGACAGGCAAAATATTTTCAGAAGGTCCTGAGTATTTGGTTTTAATTTTTGTTTAATTTGGATACTATCCGTAGTTAGATTACTGATATGAAAAACATTACCTCAGTGAATGTCAGTGGAAATGCAGCCAATCAGGACAATTTTAGTGTTCTAGACAGTCACCAGGAATTTAACCAGCAATTTTGAAGGTCGAATTATAACTGTAAATCACTAGACTAAAATTTAAGTTTCCAAGTCACTGACTTTCAAAGTCCTCTGGCTGCTCTTGAAAAGACTGGAGTTGATATATAGATCATGAGGATTCTCACTGCACATCTTTTCTTCTGCAGCAACTGAGATTATGACAGATGCTTCCAGCCTCAGAACATGAAGAACAAATGTTACAGGGACTGAGAAAAACCTATTGTGCTAATTTGATGATAGTTTAAAGTGCTCTTCACTTCTGAATGCATTCCAGCTTGCAGAGTTTCAAACCAAAACCCTTTGCAATGTGTTTGTCACCCACTATGACCTCACCTTAAGGTGTCTCATCAAAATTGCACAAGGGTCACTCGCAGGTTGAAGAGACAGCAGAAAAACTAATTCAGGTTAAGTAAAAGAGAAATATATCTTGTGACCCCAGAAATTTTTATCAGCATTAGGCCTCAAAGGATGCAAGGAATAAAAAGGGCCAGCTGTTCTCAGAATAATGTAAGGCATTGTTATCTAAACTATGATACCAGACTGTAGCATCACTTGTAGGGTAGCATCCCAATGAACCCATAAGACATGCACCAAACAGAGAAAATGACATAGAAGAGAATGACATTTTCAGATGAAAGGTGTTTGCTCATCTTCTTGTTTCTATTTGTTACGTGACATGTTCAAAATGCAAGCTTTGCAAATCTGAGTTTTGTTGTTAAACAAAAAAAAAACATTTAAAAAGGGGGCTGACATTTTATATTGTAAGTACATGGTGTTCCTGTACCTATCCCTCTTGATCACTCACAAAAAACTAAAGTTAAAGTTGCACAGAAAAAGAGGGGCAAGAAATATGTAATGATGAAAATGAAATCTTAGTTCTGTTGCAGAATATCTACATGCATAATTTGTTAGATTTCTTGGTGGAGCATGATCATATGAGGTGTTGGGTATTCTTTCACTATCAAATCTCATAGACTGAATTTTAAGGAAAAAAAAAGTGGAAAATGGTGATAATTCATACAATCTTCTCTATGTCACTTGGTAGAAATCATCACCCACAAACACTATCTACTAACAAAATCCCCACTCAATACTACAACTTTTATCAAATTCATATATGGTTTGTTTAACCTGTTTTTAGTCTTGATTTTTGTTTTTTTTTTTTTTTTTGTAACCTGCAGGAGCTGCTAAAACTACAGTGTAATTTTGTGAGTTTTAGTGTTAATTGCAGCTTTCAAATCTCTATTAAGTAGTCTTCCTTCTTTGCCAGCATATTGTTAAGTTAACAACTTTTATCTCTCACCTTCAGGGCTTAAAAATTTGAGACTTCCTTCTCATTTACACTCATAATATATTTTATTAGTCACAGAGAAGATCTGTAGAGTTTTTTTCCATGTACTTGACTCTTCTGTGCGTTCCTCATGCTAAACATCCCAATAAATTGAACTTAGTAATTTTGTTTTTCTTATTCAGGTTCTACATTGCAAACTGACTTACACCTTTAAATTTTAAAAAGTCATCAAAGCTATTATCAAGGTTTTTTCCAAGGCAGTTGCATGGGTGTTAAAATTAATTCTAACAAAATGGTTTATGGTTAAGTGGAAAATTCTACAATAAATTTTGTCTTGGTATTTAATTCTCCTAATTCACAAGATGCTATCAGTTTTTCATGTGAGCACCTCCATTGCTAAAGTGTCCTTGTGTTATTTTATATTTGTATCTGATTTAAATAAGTTGTGGAGTCTCATCAGAGAAAAGCTTGTTCTTAGTCCCATGCTCTTTTTATTGTCCCATGAAATGCCTTAGATTTTTTCTAAGCATTCATGCCAAATTTTTCAAAGAGGAGTGTTTCCAAATTATCTTCCCAGAACTTTATTTTTCCACTCTTTCTTTGAATCTATCAGCTATGGGCAAAGAAGATATGTGTCCCAGGCTGTCAGCTCTAACTGGAGCAAGCAGTATCTGAAGTGTTGCTAATGACTGGTACAGGATAAACACCAATTGAGGTAAACAAAAAGGCACACAACTTCTGTTAACTATTTGAGTTTAAGAAAATATTTATTTGCTTCTTCCTGTCCGTAAAAGAAAAGGATTCCATCATATCATGACTATAGTCACTAAGATTGGTGTTGATTTAGTTTGCTTTGTGGTAACTGTTGTTCAAATCTTGTTTGTCACATTCAAGAAATGCTATTTCTTCCCATCAAGTTCATGTCATGTCTCTATCAGGAATGGCTTCATTTTAACAGCTCATAATTTTTCATACTGAGTGCTATGAAAATCATGGGAGGTTTACGTCACACATCATAAGAAGTTCATTCTCATCTGGAACTTTTTAAACCTATTGGCCGATATGAGCAGAACTGGCAGAGGAATAATGGATGTTGATATCCTATAAATGCTGTGGTTCTGAGAGAGACCCATTTAATAGAAAACTGAAAATCCTCATGGAAGCTTGGTCCTGAGACACAAATCTACAGTAGAGGGATACTAGTTCTCCTGTTTGTTGAGCTACTTCTGATAACACATCAGAAACAGAATAGCTAAGCTGAGTCAGTTCACTTCACCTATTCATGGCAAAATCAGTCACTTTTTGTTGTGGGTAAAGCCAACTGCTGTGGAAGCCTTTATTTGACAAGTGAAAGAAAATTGGGGAGGGGGTGTTTGTTGTTTGTTTGCATTTTTAAAATTTGAAACGTGAGTGCAATTGCATTTTTTAGTATTGTGGAAAAAAAAATTAGAAATGAAGTCCTAAAATGTGAAATCCTGGGGGTTTGAGGGTTTTTATGTGAGTTTTGTTGTCACTGTTACTACTTTGTAAATTCTTGTTAGAAAATTAAATAATAACTTTGTTGACTTGATTTGTGGCATGGCTTTAACCTGCTAAAAATATAAGACTTAAGTCTGTTAAAATAGTGTCCAAGCTGAGCAGTATTTTTTCCACAAATAACAATCACAAAAAAAAGGAAAAAGAATATATATTTGCTTTATGGAATTATACCAATTCAGACATCACAAAATAGGAATATTTGATGAGCTAAAGATTCAGAAATGGAATTTAAAAAAATATATATATTACCACATTTTTTATGCAATGAGCTTTTTGTTGTAAGCAGGTTATGGGAATATTTACATTTTTATTTGTTTCTTTCCATTTTGTCACAAAATAAAAATGACAACTGAAAAGTTTCACTTCAGAAACCTGTTTAGCTCCAGCCCACAGAAACTACATTAGTTGATAAATTGAAAAGACTCCACACTGTATTTCATCAACCCAAATTGCCCCTTTTTTCTTTTATTTTTTAATTATTCCTCTTTTACTTTAGTCCCTCAATTTTACTGTCTTGAAATGCCAATATTCCTGCATTTGTCACTGCTGCTTTCTCCTGATTACATGGAACATATTGTTTGACCCTCTGTTTTGATTCACAGACTTATGTATAAGGGATTTTCTATTCCTATGTTTAATTTCTGTATGCTCCTCCTGTTTCTCAAATAATGTATATCTACCTTCACATTGTTATAATTATTTTGATATGGGTAGGAAGTAACTCTATATGCATTCACAGTTAACCCAGACTGCAAGAGCAAACATCTTTTGGAGACTAAGTCCTAAAAAAGAATAATCCAGCACACAAGAACAGCTGGGTAATGGTTGATTTTTGGCAGAAACATAAAGGAAACCCAAGCTCACGTAACTTTAAGAGATTTATTAGATAATGCCATGTCATGTGGTGCTGTGATTATTGCAATAGAAAAGAAAAACTGCTGTTGTTTCCCTGCTTTAAAATTAGCGTGTTCTTTCCATGACTTTTTAGATCTTATTTACTAGAGGAAAGGATGCTTGCAGTGGCAACGACTTCATTCTTCAAAATTTGTAAATGCAGTCTCAGTGAGAAAGACTACCTTGGAGTCTACCCATGCATCTTTATAGGCTAATAATATTTTAATGTTTGGTGCTAATGGTAGAGGAAATGTTAATTTGGTTGTGTTAACCTTTCCCCCCCAGACATGCCTGCTACATGTGATTAGAATGGTTCTTTTACCTCGTAATGCATGTTGGTTCATGTATTCTTTGTGAGGAGGCTTTGACTGTAAGCTCCATAAACTATAGGGTTTCCTTAGTAATTTTCCACAAATATAGGCAGAATGTTGTCTTTCATAACCATCCAAGGAATATGATAACTTCTTTTCTGTCCATTGCTTTGCCTAGAGTTTATTTCAGGGCATCCAGCACACTCCTCAGAATTCCCTTTTTTCACCTACAGGTACCAATCATATTATTGCTTATGAGAAACCCAATTAGTTTTGAAAAATATGAGAATGGCTCACCAGCATCTTATCAATCATAGATTCTTCACGCTTGCTTCTTTTTCTTGTTGATTAAACATATCTCATTAATTTGAATTTTGTCTCTAGTGTAGTATTACACTTCTGTGATTTAATCTTACTGCTGGATTCCTCTCACTGTAAAAACATAAACCATTTCATAGCTTGTGCCCTCTATTCCTCACCTGTTCCCTGCCCATATAGACTGAGTTTTCTTTGTCCTATTTTCCAGAGTTTTGGCTTTATATTTCAACAATTAACATTTCTTTTGATGGCGTATCTTTGGGAATTACATATTACCATAAACCACTAAGAGCCAAAGAGTTCAGAAATTTGCTTCCCTCAGTGTCTGAGCAATGGCATTTCCAAGTAAGTCTCAGAACTTGATGGGGGCAGTGTAACTCTGTAGAATACATCAATGGTCAGGAAACCATACATTTTAATAATGACTTCATGTCCTCAGCCTTTTTCTGAGTATTTCTAAGTATTAAGTAGGTTTTATTTTGTGTCGCCTTGCATAAAAAGCACCTAAATAATAATAACTAAAAAAAATAGTAGCAAACTGTGTGTGATTTGTGTGCATCTCTCACGCAATATATTAAAGCACTTTTTTTGCTGGAGTAACTCTGCACTGTCTTAGGAAAAATTGTTTTTGCTGATGGGATTCAGAAAGGACTTAAAATACATTTTTCAAAGAAAGAAATGTGCCTGACAGTAGCAGTGAATTAGATAGGAATATATAGGAATTATTCTCTTTTTTCTCTTAAAACAAAGCAAATTGAACATAGTTTGTAAGTGTGTCTCTTGGTACATAAGGGAACAAAACATTTTTTTTTCCTGCACAATTAATAATGCTTGAATATAACTTTATGTTCAGGTCAATTAATTTCAAATCTACATTTGGAATGCCTGGCAAAAAGACAAACAAAATTTCTAAGAAAGTTTGCTGAAGGGTAAAATGGATCTGGTAGCTACCTTCCTTTTGTAAAAGCCTTGGGGTTCAACACACACTGAAACCTTTTTGGTATTGCAAAATCCAAGTGGGTAAATAGCTGAGGGAAGGTTGAAGCACTGTGCAGGGAACTACATATGGTCATGTGATGTTATGTACAAGGGCTTCATGGACTGGTCCTCAAAGGATTCAGTAAGCCATGTATTGGTAGAAAATGTGATTTATACTGTTGCAAGGAAGAAAGTGTATAAAGGAAAACTGTTACTTCCACCAAGCCCAACATTTCTGTTAAATTAGTCATACCTTTCTTCAGGGTAAGACACACTTTGATTCACCTAGGAGGCGGAGGTGGAACAACTTAGAAGCACAATACTCATTTCTATGGGATGAATATACTAATGATAAGTGTACTTCAGCACTGCTGTTCCATTTGGGAGTTCCTACATTCTAGTCTGCATGTGCTCTGCACATGCTCCTTCTGCACAGGCATTTGCATGGTTCTGTTTTACTTTTAAATGATATTTTGCACTTTGAAAATAGAATTTTCAGTATCTACTACTGAAATGCAGATAGAGTGGCTTAAAATTGTGGCTCAACTCAGTAAGTAAACATGGACAGAGCAATGTCAACATGGATGAAATTAATCAAGAGAACACCCATCTTCTGCTATGCCTTTTATATAGTGTGTGATGTAATCAATAAAGTATTCAGTTTTATTTAGGAAAAAAAATGTTGGCTTAAGAATACCTTTCCTTTTTTGCCTTAAGCTGCTGTGCTTTCTGGATATATTCTTTAACCTCACACAGTGAATTTCAAGTCTCTGTAGAGCCATACTCTTACCAGCATTAAGCATTCCTTTCATTTTACAGTAAAAATTTGCCACTGTGGGATTTCATACTTAGTCCCTTAATAACTTCCACTTCACAAATGTGGGCATATTTTATTTCCTCCAGCAAAGTAGGTTCTTCCAATCTTCTATGCTGCTACTAACAATAATTCAGCCCAAGACCTGCAGAAAGTCTGGGACTGAGATAAAACCTGATGAAATCACCATGTTTAAGGATGCTTCAAATTTGGACATATGCGATACAGGCTGGACATTTGCAAGACATTTTCCTCAATGGCAACTTCTGTACTTCTCAAGGCCTGATGAGGTTAGTTAACCTTAAGACCTCTATTTCCTCTTCTGGGTTATGTGCCAAGATGCTCTACATGCACACTGTCTGTATATGTAGAGATTTTAAAGTCTCACTCTTACATTTGTGATTTTAATTTGCCAGTCTTATACTTGGAGGTGAATACAAAAGGTGTCTTTCCCTTAAAAGAATGGTTACACCACACCCTTCACAGTCTCATTTTTATCAACTCAGGACTACTGGCAAAGTCCTTGAGAGAGATTAACAGAGTAAAGCTGCCCTTGACCTGTACTTTCATTCTCTTTCAACAGATGCCTAACCAGTTCATTTGGTTTTAAAGGAAGTTTGAAGAATCTTATTCATTAATCTATCACTGGAAATGTGTGAAGAGCTTTTAGATAAAGCTGTACAAAAGCATGTATTAACGCTCAGAATTTTAGAAAGAAAATCTCTTTTGAGCATCTTGCTTGATATATGTTCAAAGTGGACATTGTTATAGCTTATATTGGAGAAGAGAACAATAACACTTTGTGTGACAAAAGCAGAAGATATAAGTTACTTTACCCAGGCTTGGGGACTTATGTAAAGTAGTTTGTCACTTGAAACATGTGGTCTGAGGAGAAAATGTCTTGTGTTTTAGGATTAGCTACAGCAGGAAGGAGACAGAAGGTCTGAACATTATGGGACACCCTAGGTTACAGAAACAGAGTAAAAAAATGAATAGGGCTCTGTGAACATTAAAATTAAGTAGGAGACATGATCGGGAAGATGGGGATCTTGTACTTCCTTACTGTACCTGCAATACCTGTGACTTTTAGGAAGCATAGTGAATTTTACTCAAGAGAGATATGTAAGAGTGGGTGTCAAGTCATGGAGAAAGGATTGGGGACAAAATCAGTGGCTTCAGGGAAGAAAGACTAGATTTATCATGGGAAATCCATATATAATGGGAAAGAAACTGACACAGAGGTGTCAAGGTGAAACAGAAAGTGGAAAAAAGGAATATGGGATCAAGGGCTGAATTTGAGACCTGAGCTTTGCAAGGAATAATGGATAAATTGTGGTATTCAAGGAATGGGTATCAGGGGATTTTCTGGGTTGGAGAGATAAGGAAATGTACAAAAGATGGAAGATACAAAAATCTTATGGGAGAGTGGGAACATGAAAGAAGAAGATATACTTTGAAACAGGTCTTACAGAGAAAGAGATGTGACAAGACAAGGAATAAAAGCAATATAAAAGGAGCAATAGGGGAGGCAAACAATGGAAAGCTGGTGGGTCATAAACTACAAGCGCTCAAAGTGTATTTTCTGACTGGCTGTCAGTAACCAGCGTGCTGTGCTGCTCAGTGCTGACTGGGCAGTTTTCATTGTCAGTTTGGCAATGACTAAGGGTATCACTGCTCTGTCACTACATATGATATAAACATATTCCATTCTCATGGAGCTTGAGTCGTTTAGAGGCACTAGTGCTCCTTCACTAGAGCTAGTTCATGAGCTCAGGTAGGCTACCACTAGTTCACCAGTCTACAGTGCATTGATAACTTACTTCAGCTGCTCTGGCTGCAATGCTGCTTCTCTCTTACCTTGCTTATTTAAAGAGTTTTAGCCTTGTCAAAGTTTGCATTAATTGTGTTAGATGTGGAGAAAATACTGAAAATAGTTTTCTTTTTCATTACAAATTTAAAATGTATAAGTTAAAAAAGAAATTTTAAAAAATAATTTACAAGAATTGTAAAATAAATTTAACTTAGGCTGTTACAGCTAATTAAACTAATGTATTTATTTTCAATTCAAAGCTTCTCATGCTTGTGTAAGAGTTCTGTTAGCTTCTCCTTTAGAAGTAGCAGAGCAGAGCAGTTTGAATTCAGAGTGGCCTGCAGTTCTTTGTAAAACAAAGAGAGAACAATGAAAACAATGAACAATGGAGGTTCAAAATATGGCCTTAATCCACCACATCTTTCCTATCTGAAAAAAAAAAAATAGTCAATATTCAGATTCGATGTTTCTTCTGAGAGGAGTGCTGCGGATTAATTTGTTTAGCTCTGGAACAACATCCTTAACAGATACCCTCTCCTCTATGGTTTGGCTTTGATTTTGTTTACCTTTGGTTTTTGTTTTTTTTCTCAGAGAAAGACAGTTAAATTTCATTCTCATAGGCTCAGGACTGTGAAATGCCATCATGGGGAAGGGTGACATAAAGATGATGACCCTTTTGAACCGTGTTCAGTGTTTGAACATTTCAAGTGCAGCTCATTGTGCTCATTCTTTTTCTTTTTATCTTTTCTTTTCTCTTACACCACTGGACTGTAGTCCTTATAGAGGTTAGTACCTTTTGGCCTTTTCCTCTGTGAATTTTCTCAGATGACTGAATGCACAACGTAAATGGCACTTTAAAGAAAAGATGGATATACAGGTTTTTGCATGAAAATATAGATTTTTTTTTTCCTTCTGGCCATTAGAACTCTAGCTGGACAATTAAGTAACATTTTTTTTCTTCCCAGCAAAACAAGCTGGCAAAGCTGAGCTTTTCTTCTGAGAGTGTCAAGAAGTTCCACTTCTTACAGAGCCACTCTTCAATTTCTCCTTGGGATGTTTTTGTCCCTTTGCCTTTTTCAAAAATTACATCATCCTGAAAGCAATAGAACATGGGCTTAGTTTTAATCCAATAACTTTATAAAGTACTTTTTCCACAGTACTATTACGAATTGTATTTTTGACAGCTTCAGAATCATATTTACTTCATGAACTTGTTTAAGAGATTAGATCAGCACTGCAAGTTTTATTGTTTTGTTGATTTCTTTTCTGTGGTAATGTAATTGACAGGAGCTGATAAGCCTGTAAACTCAAAAATAAATATTGAGTGTACTTCCAAACTAATAGCCCATTCATCTTCATCTGCAGCGTTGTCTGTTGTCCCTGTGAGGAATTGCTCTGAGCTAGTGGTGCTGTTTCTCCTGATATGAAGTCTGTGCTTACACCCAGGTACTTTCATAAAAGTATTTAAGCAATTTCTGCTGTATATTTTCCAAAATACAGACTTCCAAGACCATGATATTTTTATTGTCTACTTTAACAGTGTTTTCAGCCCTGATTTTCAGAGAGTAACTTTGTGCCCCAATTGAGTGGCACAATACCATCTGCCTATAATGCTCTTTTTGCTTGGTTATTCTGTCACTCTTACTTCACCAAAATTTGTCCTGTGGACCTCCTCTAATTTTCTCTTCCTAGATCCCATCACAGTATCAAAATAGTAAAGATGAATTTGTTTTCTATAATATATAGAGTCTTTATGATTGTCATAAGTCATTAAGAAAATAAAAATCTTCCAGTTCTACTCAGAGTAGAAAAGCATCCAACTATTTTTTTTCTTAAATTAAATTAAACTTTATCCAGAACAGTGCTTCAAAGCTATAGTGAATCTTTTTTAGTTGGATTCTTTGTGATAAAGAAGAAAATAATGTTTAATTTTTTTCTAGTTACCATCTATGTTCCCTAGGAGTTTGAGCCAAATGGGTTGCAGTCTTGAATCTCTGCTTGACCCATTTTGCAAAACTAATATTCTTTAAGGGCACAACAGAGGCAGGATTCTCCCCTTCTGTTCATAAGCCCAGCTTGTCTCAGTGCAGCAGCCATCTCTTCAGCTACCTTCTTGTGTGCCTGACTGAGAAAGGATCTCCATCTCTTTTTATTGTATTTCCTATGTTATAGGAAGCATGTCACAGATATATCAGTCATGGGCAAATTTAACAGGAATCTACCAATTGCTTTTTTAATGCTTCATCTGTTTTCGTGTGTTTTTCTTGTGCTCAGAGTCTAAATTAAACTAAAATCAGTGAAAGAAAATGGAAATACTTCCCCTAAGAATATAAACAAATATATCAATAGTTCAGGATTTCAGAGTAAAAAGAAGCAGAAAAATTGTCAATTGTCTCTTCACTATGAAAGATTCTCTTGGAGACTAAGATGATGGGTTGTTACATCTTAATATGTTTAGCTCTCCTCTTTTTGTGCTGACACTCTTAGGGGCATCACTCTTGAAGATAGATTGCATTGTAAATATTTTAAAATAAAGTAATGACTGTATTCTCAGCTACTGATTACCTGAAGCTAGCTTCTAGAAAATTGGACTGAAAGTAAGTCTAGTTTATGAAAAGACCTTCTCAGTGTTTATGATATTGCACAGTTGCAAAAGGAGGTTATCATTGTACTTCAAACATTCATCATGGTAAGTGCAGAAAATAAATCATCCTGACTGCAGAAACACTATTTTATGGCTATAAATTATTAGACTGTAAATTACCTTCTTGGAAAACATACTTTTAGTCTGGAAATCTTTTACAGGGAATCTTTATGATCTCATTAGGTTTCCCCTTTGCGGCAGAAATTTAAATAATTTAGTTTTTGATTACTAATTCATGGCAAAGTAATTTGAGAATGTTTACATTTTATAAAGCTCATCCATTGAATTATTTATCATCTGATATAATTTCAATAGGCATTTGTTCAATTTTTCATGCTTTACATACGATGCCATTAGCACAACAATACCCCACAGTTTAGATATTGCAGAGAAGCTCTGTATTTTAGGCAGAAAAATGCAAATGAGTATTTTGAAGCAATATAATATGACTTTGTTTTCCCTTCTAATCCTACTTGCCCACATACCTTTTTGGTAATTTGTACTGTAACCTTGTACTACATTTACAACTGCAAACTACTAGCAATATGGAAAGAGAAAAAAATGTATAATACTTTTGACAAGAGGGATTTATAGTGGCTACTTAGTCTTGTTTGCAGCAGCAGAACTTGTCTTGTTTCTAGGGAAGTGCTTGGAGAATCATCTCAAAGGTGAAACATAATTTAACGAGGCATCGCTGTGAGCAACAAGGAAACTTGTTCCCTGTAGTTGGATATGAGGTTGAGGGACAAAGGGGGCATGAGTGTGATGAGGATTAGTGATAGTGTGTGATGGTAGAGAGTGTGTGATGCACAGCCTTGTATTGGGTGAGATGCAATCCCAGAGCTTTTGTGTAAGCACAGTGAGACTAAGCAACAGCAACAAAAAGTAATTTTGACTGCTTGCTTATGTGAATGACATAGAATCCCTTCCTATGGGCATTTATTGAAATATAATTATTTCAAAAAGTGTTGTTCCACTAATGCTAACTAGAAGAGCTTGTGTGGACAGGTTCAGTGTCAGCATGTGTGGCAACACTTGGCCTGTCCTGATAGTTGGATTGACTGTGTATTTCTGTTTTGCTTTCATTCATTAAACTTCGTCTTTGAACATGCAAGTTATTAGAAATGCTTCATTGAATTTGAAGCTAGGTCAAATAATATTCATAGGATTGTTTGCCTAAAATCACACTGTAATGCATATCATTACTGCTTATTGGCAAATAATAGCAATAATGCTATAGGTTACTGTGTTGCAGATTCCTTCTACCTATTGCTTGAACATAAGATCTGGAACAGCTCTAAATTGAGAGATAAGAAACCTAAGGAATTGTTTACTCTTTTTTTTCCACTTTAAGTCTCAAATGAGAAATCCAGTGTGTATAGAACTGGATAGTTCTATAGTATAGAAAAATTCTGAAGGTTCACTTTACTTTATGCGTGATCTTTACTAAAAGAGGAGGATAGACCTCAAGGGTGTGCTCCTGTGGGGTGTGTTTAAGCTGCAAGAAAGGTTCTCTGAATAAAAAATTGTCAGGGAGCTTATGGTTCTTGTACTCTACAGCCTGCATTTCCTAATGTTCCAGAGTTGTCTTTTTATTTGTTGAACATAGTATTCTGACAATATTTTCATAAACTGCTTTATTTTCACATGAGTACTTCAGAATATGATTCTTCTTTCTTACTCATTTTTATTTGCTTTGTGTTGAAGAGGACTCCCTAAGGACAAAGCTGATAGGGTGTAAGTAGAGGTCTTACTGCACAGAGTCTTGATCTGAGAGAAAGCTGGTTAATGACAGAGGTCAGCTCTGGTGATTGGAGACTGTAGAAGGTGTAAAAACCAAATTAATAAGTTTGTGGCTGGACTTGTCTGAGATAGAACAGTCAGAGGTTGCCAACTGGTTGTGTGTTGGTTTATTTTTTTTTCAAAGGATGTGGGGAACAACAAGGAGAGGAATCCAAAGCTGTCTTTTTGATTTCTAACATTCCTCTTCATCACCAAAAATAGCTTGATAAACTACTCAATGTGTAGCTACACATGTGTTTTTTCTTAAGAAGAACAAAGTCATATGATAAAATACAGACCATGGACATAAAGTAAATAATAATCTCTAATTCAATGGAGCAGGAAAAATCCCCTGTTTGACATACAAGAAAATTAAAAAGCTGTGAAAATATAGGGCCAATGGTAAGCCTGCAATAGGCTCTTTACAATTTGTATTAATTACATGGGAATTCACTCCACATCCAGTACCATGCTAGTGTAAGATAGACTTCAGTGTGGGTCATATTTCTGCATTTCAGAAGCAGAAAATGGTAACTGTAGATGTGCCATATTAATGTTCAGATGACTTTTAGGCAGGATAGCTGTACATGTGTCCAGTGGGATCCTTGCCATAGACTGGGGATAGGTCTGTTTGTAATGAAAGATTGTGTATTTTAACAACTCTGACCTCAGTCCTAACCCCTTACATATTGTAGGACTAATTTAAGAAAACACTAGTGAATTTGAAGCCTGGACAGACTTCAAAACTTCCACAGAGCTCCTGACCTTGATAAGGATTTTAGCATGTAAAGCCTGTGAGATTATTCCTCCCTTTTGCAGTATAATAATTATAGGAAGTTCCATAACTTAATTAAGTATAAAAGCAAAAGTTGGGCCCTCTTAAAGCATATAATACTTTACTTTCAAGAGAAATGACTCGATTGTGAAAATATTTTTGTCCTCATTGCCATCATTACTTTAGTGGTGATAAGGCCGGCTGTAATTGCCCTTATGAAGCTTGCTGGTAACACAGCTGATCATGAAAGTTAAACCCTGCTTGCATATGCTATGGCCTTTGTGGCTTAACAGCCTCATCTGAACAAAATAATTCCAGACCAAATCCTTTTCCTTCGTTGCTCTGATGCATTCACTTTTTAAAAATGTATGTTACGGGAAAACATGCCACTGAACCAGTTATGCAATTGCAATTATTGGGAGACGTGAACAAAACCTATAAAAAATGAAGTGTTTTACATGGTATTTGACAGGAAGCAGTGTAGACACTTTTCTACAGAACAATCATGATTGTGTCATGAAAGACTCTAGTTTTCAACTCTTCAGTTCTGAGCATCAGTCCTGGGTAAAGGACAATGAATAGAGAAATTAAGTTATTTGCAGGAAGAACTTAGGCAGTTATTTCTTACACAACAGGGTTAGGGCTTATGCAGTTTTCCAGACATTTATTTCAAATTCTCTTCAGGATGAACTTGGAATTTTTGGCTTCAGTCCTCAAAGATACTGAGGATGACATGTATACAAGTATGTAGATTGTATATATTGTATACTTGTATACATTAAATGACAGGTCTACAGTTATGTGGATCGACACCTAAGATTTCAGTCCTGAAAAATCCTGCTCTTACTTGAACTATATATTGCAGGAAAATGTTTTGACTCATATAATCTTATGGAATCAGAGAATCAGAGGAAATTTGATACTTTGCCATTACCCTTAGTATTTTTGGTCTTCAAACTTAAACATTAGGGCACAATGATGGTGTTTGCTTCCAGTTTTCTAATATAGTCGAGACCTGTATGCTATCTCTGTAACCACAGATGTCAAATTCACAGAAAACAATAGGTTAATATTTGCTTGCTTAGGATAGAAAAAAATTATCAATCTTATTTAAAATAAAATAGAATTAATTTATTTTCCAAATGTTCATAGACCTTATTAATTTTAGCCATGGGAACATGGCTTTGTATCATTGAAAAAATAAACCAACAGAAAATAAAAGGAATTTTTGACTTAGATCTGTTGTAAAAATTTGCTGTCAAAATCTGTCCACAGATGTCAGCTGAATCACTGATTTACATAGATTTTGGATTTTCGCTGGTTTTACTTTAAATGATACCATTACTGTTTGCTTTCCCTGCCACTTGTATTATACGTATGAGTAAGAAGAAGAGAGTTTCTCTGCAAACTGAAGAGAATTATTTAGGGGATCTGTCTTTCTGTTTTAATGAGCACTTAGCAAGGTGATTTTTCACAGAGGGATTGCTAAATAACATTGTCAAAAAAGCTTTATTTTAAGAATATTTACTTTTAAGGCATTAGTGGCATTGTGAGAATAGGTACAAGGTGAGCAAAAAGTCCTTGTAAAATGATGTTTGTGTCACTTTCAATTAAAAATAACAACTTGGGCAAAAACAGAAAAGCTTATTCTGAGATAAAAGCAAGATGTAGACATGAAAAGAAAATCCAAATATGACTGCATTTTAAAGTGTTTACTCTCTTTATATCTGTACATATACCTTGTTTTCTGAGTTCTAGCTTTTCCAATTATTGAATCAGTTTTTACACGTGTACACAGAAATGTGCTGTCAGAGCATATGTGTGTAAAAAGAGTCTGATATTTATGTCTTGCCTGTTGAGAACAGCTTAAAAGGAGCTCTAGCATCACTACTCTGTACACATATTTCCCTGATACTACATGTAATTCGTCTTGGTACTTATGCTGTGAGGAGGCTGTTTTAATAGAGCTTCTAGTGCACTTGAAATGGCAAGGCTGGCATGTTTTCTGGACACTCACCAATCCTGCCCAGTGGGTGAGCAGCCTCTGTCTAAAAGAGTAGTGCTTGCTCTTCTACAATATTGTGGATAATGTTCTTTTTGGACTACTAGTTATTGGTTTCGTCCTGAAAATAAAGGGCTTGCATACATCTTTTTCTTGAATACCTTGAAAATGCAACCCATTTCTGTTGAGAATCTCTCTGGGAGCAGTGTTGCTATTCCCTGCAGTGAACAGTTTTCCAATGTCAATCATGATCTGAGAGTGCTTCCAGGATCGGCTCTCTCAGAGGAATGAGACTTATCCCCAGCTAGGTTTTGGTACCTAATTATTGCAGCTCCAGATAAGAACATAGTATTAAGCATATGTCAGGTTTAGGCCCCCATATAGCCAGCCTGGCTACTGAACATTTAATTATGTTAGAATTTTGAATTGGGCAAGAGAGATTCTCCATGATATCAGGATCTATGCGGCATCCATCATCACAGCACAAAGTATTTAGTAGGTACTGTGTGTACTCCAGGTGTTGGGTTAGAAGTCAGGATTGCCTTTGTATTTTTTTCTTTCAGTTGGTAATAGTCGAAGTCCTTTGTGACACTGCCGCTGTGGATGTGATAGAAAGGAGTCTTTTCTAGTGTCCCAGAGCAGAAGGCAGAGAATGCTTTCAATCTAAGAGCTACTGTGAGTGTCTGGATTTGAAAGGCAGAGAGTGCTGGAAATGAGTTGTAGTTCAGATCATCAGTGTGTTTTTGAAGTTAACCTCCTGATGGTACCCACTTACTGAAATTCATCCCAGGTTATAGAGCTTTCTCATACTCTCTGAATCAAGTTTCTTTGAGAACCCAAAACCAGAAGGTTTTCTCCAAAAATAACTTGATATTCTAATTCTTCTAGTGAATATTCAATGCATGACACCAAATTTGACTCAATAATAAGTGTAAATTTCCTGAAATGCATTTCCTGGCTCATCAGCAGCAACAACCTCTTCATTCTGCATCTGCTGCTATTGAACCACATTCTTGCTGATATGGTCAGCAGGAGAGCACCAATCCTGCTAGAAGACGGCACAGGAGAGGATTTTTTTTCCTTTTTTATCCAGATGATCTGAGAGCTTTCCCCTCACAAGCATTCATGTCACCTAGAGATAAAGAGAAACAAAGCTGCTATGGCTGTTCAAAGAATTTAATTTTACAGAAGGAAAGGCATCAGCGTGTTCAAGATTTAACTACATATTAGGTTAAACTGCCATGTTGGGAAGATAAGCAGCACTGGCCCAGGATCCTTCCATCCCACAGGATTTCCCAGTCTTGATTAGAGGATGCCATGGATCTGATGCTGGCACTCATCCTGCTTTGAGCAGGTGCTTTCTACAGCTTTGACATTCAGCTGAGATACAAGCTTGGGGATGGAGGGGAAGCATGAAAATTTGTAGTAGTTCCAGCTAGGCTGACCAGGTCAGAAGGAAGTTAATGAGTTATTTATCCCATAAAACCAGTCGTCTAAAATTTAACTTTACTCCTGTGAGCTATAGTTACATATTTGATTGCAGAGAAAATATGAAGCTTTCCTTGGTTTTTACAATTAACTGGGGTGTATTTTAGCCCAGGAAAAATGATCTAAAACTGAATTAAGTTACAGAAGTGCGTTTCACTTTATCAGTATTTCATATAGAGTCTGTATTTGGATTTCTTCTCTTTTCAATGCTAAGTGACAATACATCAATATTTTTAAGATTATGGGTAGTACTCAGAATTTATCCCTTATGTGAAAGCATGAGTGCCATTCTTTAAGTATGTTTTGTAAAGTTTCTCAGTTTAGCCACCCTGTCTTTAAAATTCAACCCTAAAAACTCACTAAAGTATATTTAATTTTCTTTTTCTTTTTGGTGTTTTTTTTTTTTTGTCTTCTTTCCTTTGGACCTTGACTCATACCTTTTAAATATTTAGGTTTGGAAATAACTGTTTTTAGCAAAAAGCAATTTATAAACTCAGTATGTTTTAAGGTTGTGGAAAGCTTGCAGACTAAGTTTACAGTTACTTTAAAAGGGGAGCTGTAAATTTCTTCTTTTATTTACTGTTTTCATTGTAAATACATAATTTAATTACTCTTTCATCATCTTTGAGGAGGAAATAAGGAGTTAATTTTTTTAAGAAGCTGTTACTTGTCCAAATAGTCCTTGAAAAGCTGGAGGATGTGATGTGCCTGCTCCCTTTCTATCTAGGCCCCCCTCACAGGCAGTGAAGCAGGGATGCCTTCATGCAGAAGAGTCTGGTTTGCTTTTGTTCTATTGATTTTAACTACATTAGAATAAAGTTGTAACAGTCCAAAACTTACAACAGTGAAAATTTAATACTGTAATTATAATTTTCTGTTGCAAAGTTTTGAAGTCTTATGCAGACTTATTTAGTAGCAAGAAAATGTGCAGTTGAATTCCAAATTTGAATTATCATCTCTGACTAAAATAGTCTTACATCCCACTGAAAATAATAGCAGTTATTTAAATTAATAGTTCAGTGTTTTTCAAGATGGCTTTCTTTTTTAAGTTGCCTTTTGTAATTTTTCTTCTTTACAGATACAGACAGGAATAAGCAATTTGGAATGGTTCTGTTGACATGAGGTTTTTCATTTTAATACTGAAAAATTTGCTTTTCATCCAGAGATAATTAATTTGGGTATGTATGCACACAGTAAGCACAAATGCACTATTAAATACAAAAAGAAAATAGTTTGACCTATTCAGCTGAATAAATTAAGTCTGTTGATAACTAGTAAAAGAAGACCTAAAGGCTTACAGGTATTTTTTATTGATTTGTGAAGTGGTCAGAAGTGAAATTATCCTTCCTTTAAGACCCAGTCTTCACAAAAATAATCTGTTTAATTCTCTTAACTATTATGTGAGTAACTGGGAAATACAAAACCCTATAGTCTCCACCAGCTCTCCAACTCTGCTTTTCTTTAATGTGACATTTTGTTGAATGAGTTGACAGACCTGACCAACCTTAAAATGCATAAGTATTTTAAGCTTCTCTATATTTGATAATGATGATGCTTGATTGCTGAATGAGTGCAAGGTTATAATCATCTCTCTTGGCTTTTTTGTCATTCATAAGCTGCTTGAGCTGCTCTCTGCTGGCTTATGACATTTCCGGGATCTCTCAAGTGGATTGTAACCTTGTGTGTGCTCACTGAATTCCAAGGACTGGTGCTTCTAAATGCTCTTTGATGAGATGAGCTTTTATTCCTCTGTTATTTAAAAAAGGGTTTCATGCCATACAGTTTGCTTCTCAATGTCTTAAAATTCTCACAGAAAATGTTTATAAATTGGAAATGAAAGTAATTTAAAACCTCCAAGTTCTCTATTTGCTGCTTAGAGATTTAATATTCCTTTATAAATGTGTAAAGTAAAATGATAACCCAGAAAATGTGGCTTTAAAGATAATTTTTTTAACTTGGCTTAAAAAATATAAATTATTTTATTTTTTATGATAGCCTCTATTTTCAAATGAAATCCTGTTTTGTCATCAGAGCATTTTTGTAGAAAATGCTCTGATGACAAAACATATCCAACTAGGATTGTCTGAGAACATGATTTCTAAATTCATATTGATTTTTTTAATTTCACCTAGAAATCAATAGCGTATGTTTCATTAAATGATGGAATACAACTATACAACCCTCAGGTATTATAAAGATATTCAATACTCTCTTTAATATGATTATTACAACACACTGATTTTTGTTGTTGGCCATAGGAGAGCCGGCATTTTCAAAATAAAGGTAATTGTTTTGCAATAGAAAGTCCGGTCAGATAGGATGTGTTGCCAGATGTGTTGGTCATAAATGCAACTGATGTAATTGGGGATGTCTAGACTGGGGGCAGCCTGGGCTGCATCAATTATACATTGGTTAAGTTTGAGAGATACTGGTGATGTAAGAAGTGAAATTAGGCCCCTGAACTTTAGAAAGCTGACTTCCAGCTTTTCAGGGAGGTAGTCAGTGGCATTCCCCAGGAGAGTGTGCTTGGGAATAGCAGAGCCAGGACAGTGTTGTGAACAAGGTTGGAAGATCACTAAAAACTTTTTTAGAAAGCATAAGAGAAAAAAATTGGGTAAGGAAAGTAGGAGACCATCATGGTTGAGTAAAGAATTGCTGATCAAATTGAAGGGAAACAAACAAATGTACCGGGAGTAGAAACAAGGACTTCATTGCCAACCTCTCTTCCCGCACGTCTTGAATTGGTGGACAGCAGGATGTGGATGGAAAGTGCTTCCCACTGAAAATAAAGGTGAGATTTATGACCAGCTGAGGAACCAGGATGGACATAATTCTATGGGACCTGATGGGATGCGTCTCAGTGTCCTCAGGGACTCAGCTGATGTAGTTACCAGGGCACTCTCCATGAAATTTCAAAAATCATGGCAGTTAGGTAAAGTCCCAGGTGACCGGAAAAAGAGAAATATTGTACACATCTTTAAAACGGGCTGAAAGAAAAACTGACTTGTCTGCCTCACCTCTGTGCCTGGGAAGATCATGGAGCAGATCCTCCTAAAAGCTATGCTAAGGCACAGAGGGAGCACAGAGATGAGTCAGGACAATCAGTTCAGCATCACCAGGGACAAAACCTGCCTGACCAACTCAGTGGCTTTCTATGACAGAGTGATCACATCAGTGGATAAGGAAGGGTTACAGATGCCATTTATCTGTATTTCTGTAAAGACTTTGATATGTTCCCCTACAACATTCATCTCTCTAAACTGGAGAGAGATAGAGTTTTGAGTAGATTGTTAGATGGATAAGAAAGTTGGACAGTTGCATCCAGAGGGTAGTGGTAAATGGCTTAGAGTCCTGATGAACAGCAGTGATGAGTGGTGTCCCTCAGGTTCCATATAGGGACAAATGATATTTAATATATTCTCTAATTACATAAACAAAAGGATTGAATGCACCATCAGCAAATTAGCAGATGACACCAAGCTGAGTGGTGCAGTTGACACACCTGAGGGATGGAATGCCAGAGGGACCTGACAAGCTCAAAAATTGGGCCTATGGGAATCTCACAATGTTTAACCAGACCAAGTTCAAGGCGCTGCACATGGGTCAGGGCAACCCCCAATATCAGCATAGGCTGGGGGATGAACAGAATGAGAGTAGCCCTGATGAGAAGGATTTCGGGGTGCTGGTGGTACCTCCAGGAGAAAACTCTGGAATCTCAACCAACAAGAAGCTCAGAATGAAGTAGGACCAACAGAATACCTTCGGATCCACATGTGGTGACTGTCTTCTCTTTGAATTGTCTCTCTTTTCCCACCTACTTTTCTATTCTTTCTATATCTGTACCTCAAATTTACTGTTAAATAGAATCCATATTATTGACTTCAGCATATGGTCTCATTTGCACCTTAACTGGGGCAGAGACATTTCTCAATAATCAGATACTAACAGTACTGTGGCCAGCAAGTTAAGGGAGTTGACTGTGCCCCTCTACTTCACTATGGTGAGACCCCACCTGGAGTGGTGCATCCAGCACTGGAAGGGCATCAACCTGTTGGACTCAGTCCAGAGGAGGAATACCAAGATGTTTAGAGAGATGGAGCTCCTATCCTATGAGGAAAGGCTGAGAGAACTGGGTTTATTCAGATTGGGAAAGAGAAAGAATTGAAGTAATCTAATTGCCAACTTTTAGTGCCTGAAGGAAGCCTCCAAGAAAGATGCAGAGAGACTATTTATAAGGGCATGTAGTGATGGGGAAAAGAGGAATGGCCTCAAACTGAGAGTAGGTTTAAATCAGATATTAGGAAAAAGTTTTTTACTGTGAGGGTGATGAGGCACTGGAACAGATTGCCAAGAGAAGTAGTGGATGCCTCATCCCTGAAAGGATCCTGGAAGGTCAGCTTGGATAGAGCTCTGAGCTGCCTCACCTACAGAAAGGGGTCACTGTTTATGGCAGGGGGGTCAGAACTAGATGGTAAGGTCTGTTCTAACCCTGGCTATTCTGTGAATCTATGAATAATAGCAATAAAACATTTGGTTAGAGAGTTAAACTAGTACTTGAAATTCTGGTTTTGAGCTACTTGCTTATATCCTGGTGAGTGACATGCAATGTGATATGAAAGACTGTGTATGAAGGCAGTGTTCGTGCCCAGAAGGGAAGCTGGAAGCTTGTTTCACCTCATAAAAACCAAAGGAAATCACAAAGGGCCTCACGGGGAATGATGCTTTGAATAGGCTGCAGAGAATGTGCAATAACAGATATAATTTGACAGCATTTTCCGCACTGTTGGAAAGTCATGACCATGACCTGTCCTTGATTCACAAGTAGAATATCGCTGTCTCCAAGGGCTGTTGTACATGTGAGCAGTGCACATCCTCCATTTCTCCCCCTCCTTAGTATGATCAGCTCCTTTGGACAACATCATATGACATATATAATCTTATGATGAGGAATTTTGGTGACTTTTTTCTGCTGCCTGTCATTTTCAATTGTTCCTTTGTCTTGGCTGTATGCCACTTCTTCCCAAGCAGCTTTGGATGTTAAATAGCAGTTGCATTTAGCCTGTGACTTTAAAGGTCGGGTTGAATAAAAACCTGTGGCAGTTGTGTAAGGCAAATTACTTCTGCTGGGCTAATTAAAGATCACAGATCAAATCATGTCTTGTGTTAAGTGGGTGTACTCCCTTGGATTTGGCCCAAGTGTGTGAGCAATGGATTTGCTTCTCTGTATCTACTTAAACATCACTGTATTTAAACTGTGTATTTCACTATTTTAAAGATGATTTTTTTTTTAATTCTGAACTTGCTTTTTCTTTTTTAAATGAATATCCTTGCATCTTCTCTATTTGCTTTGTATTTATTTTGTGTTGAATGTTTCACTATTCTGTCTGTCTAATAAGGGATAGCATAATTTTGTACAAAGTCTATAAGCCTTGTTCTCTTGTCTCTTCTTTTCCTTTTTGAACATATCTCAGCCTGGAGGACTTAAGAGAGTATTTGAAGCCATCATTCAGGGATATGCAGGTGCAGTGAGGAAGAAAGACTGCCTGCAAGGGAGAAACTTCTCTTGAGTACTGAAGTACTCTTTCCTAAAAAACTTTGTGTAAGCATGTCTGAATTCACTGTTCACGTTTTTTCTTTGGGGCATTCATAACGAATGGCTGATTTTAGTGTATATGCAGTGTTTTTCTAATAATTACAGTTGATATCCTCAATGTAATATTTGTTTATGGAATTGAGTAAATAATGCTTTGGATTTTTTTCCTGGTTTGAGAATTTAATTGGCAAGATATGCGGACGTGCTGTTCCTTAGTTTGGCAGAATGTGGTAGTCTGCACACCTGACATACAGTGGATCTTGAACATTTGTCACCCCTTCTGGGTGCTAGAAGTCTGCCTCCCTGGTCACAGAGACTGAAAGGCTTTAGGACTGACTCCCAACTCTGTTGTAACTTCCAATAAACTAAATTTTCCTCAAGCTGAGTCTATTTTGCCTGTGAAGGTATTATGTGAGTGATATCACTGCTTTTATCTGGACCCATTTTCTCCCTTGGCCTCTCCTGTCAGGCAAGGAAGGTTCAGAGTATTGCTGTTCAGGGCCTACCCATCACAGGTGATAAGTTTTCCAATTTCTTCACTAAATTGATCCTAATGTCTTATTATTATGTGTTATTTATATCCTTTATCAAATTATAACTTGTCTCTTTAAGATGGAACTGGGCTCTACAGGGGTTCTGTAAATCGCTAAGCTTGCATCAAAATCCTTTTTTGTGCATCATTAATTCTTTTTGGGCTACTTATTATCACAGAACACGTGGGTGTACTCCCTTGGATTTGGCCCAAGTGTGTGAGCAATGGATTTGCTTCTCTGTATCTACTTAAACATCACTGTATTTAAACTGTGTATTTCGCTATTTTAAAGATGATTTTTTTTTAATTCTTAACTTGCTTTTTCTTTTTTAAATGAATATCCTTGCATCTTCTCTATTTGCTTTGTATTTATTTTGTGTTGAATGTTTCACTATTCTGTCTGTCTAATAAGGGATAGCATAATTTTGTACAAAGTCTATAAGCCTTGTTCTCTTGTCTCTTCTTTTCCTTTTTGAACATATCTCAGCCTGGAGGACTTAAGAGAGTATTTGAAGCCATCATTCAGGGATATGCAGGTGCAGTGAGGAAGAAAGACTGCCTGCAAGGGAGAAACTTCTCTTGAGTACTGAAGTACTCTTTCCTAAAAAACTTTGGGTAAACATGTCTGAATTCACTGTTCACGTTTTTTCTTTGGGGCATTCATAACGAATGGCTGATTTTAGTGTATATGCAGTGTTTTTCTAATAATTACAGTTGATATCCTCAATGTAATATTTGTTTATGGAATTGAGTAAATAATGCTTTGGATTTTTTTCCTGGTTTGAGAATTTAATTGGCAAGATATGCGGACGTGCTGTTCCTTAGTTTGGCAGAATGTGGTAGTCTGCACACCTGACATACAGTGGATCTTGAACATTTGTCACCCCTTCTGGGTGCTAGAAGTCTGCCTCCCTGGTCACAGAGACTGAAAGGCTTTAGGACTGACTCCCAACTCTGTCGTAACTTCCAATAAACTAAATTTTCCTCAAGCTGAGTCTATTTTGCCTGTGAAGGTAATATGTGAGTGATATCACTGCTTTTATCTGGACCCATTTTCTCCCTTGGCCTCTCCTGTCAGGCAAGGAAGGTTCAGAGTATTGCTGTTCAGGGCCTACCCATCACAGGTGATAAGTTTTCCAATTTCTTCACTAAATTGATCCTAATGTCTTATTATTATGTGTTATTTATATCCTTTATCAAATTATAACTTGTCTCTTTAAGATGGAACTGGGCTCTACAGGGGTTCTGTAAATCGCTAAGCTTGCATCAAAATCCTTTTTTGTGCATCATTAATTCTTTTTGGGCTACTTATTATCACAGAACACAGCTTTTCTAGAGATACCCATTACATAAGCATGTGCCAAGGGGGATGTTATCTCCCTCCCCTCCCCAAATGCAATAGTGTCATGTTACATACAAGTTGCTTCATGTCAGTTTGTTTTTACTTCTCAGTGCAGTCAGGTTTAGTCAGACAACTTGAAATCTGGATTGCCTGACAAAGTGTGATTTGGAACGGGCTGAGCTACTTGGACAGAATTATAAATACATTTAAGACTATTTCTGTGCTCAAAAATTATTATGCAAACATAAACTTAGTTTGTCTAAAGAATAGTTTATGTTTAAAATTCTGATTCTTATTTTTTTTTTCTGAACAGTGACCATAAATCTTCCAGCTTAGAAGTCTTTTGGAACAGAAGAAGTGTGGTATTGCTATCCCTGTCATTCTGTACAGGGGAAGTCTGGTGTAAATAACTTGCATCTTACAGAGAAACTTGTTCAAGGAGAGCACATATTATCAATTCCAATATCTGCTTGTGCACCCAGCAGTCAGGACATTTTAGATCCACATGCATATCTTACTCTCCATGCATTGGTTGAAAGTTTTGCATGTAAGGCATTTAAAATCTGAAAGACTGAATATTTCTCTTTAGCAGTGAAAATGCACTCAGTGTTCAAAGGTGTTAAAGTTTGACTATAACTATTGCTGTAATTGCTGCACTCAGAAAGGCCTGTCATAAATGAAAATATTCATTACAGGAAAAAGTATCTTGAAATTCCACTTAAAGCACAATTAGGTGATGAACCTATTATCAGTCATCCTCTGGCCGAAGTCTGATGAGGAAAATGGTATGTGTTGAAAAATCTGCCTCCAGCTACTGAACAAAGTTGGCTAATTTGATGACGCGACAAAAGCAACTGAATAAGGCTAGTTCAGAAGTGGAACATGAACCATTTGGCCACTTAATGTTATATTAAGAATTAATTCTTGATGAATATTGCTTATTATGGAAAGAAAATATTGTGTGATAGGTCAAGAGAGACAAGGATTTTAAGTGTTTCTTTATATTGGCAAAAGATAACTGTAAGGTGAGTAGGTAACAAAGCCTCCAGTGAAACTGAGAGATCATAGCTAAAAATAGCATTTTTCTCTCTTCAGATAAATATCATTAATGATTAGAAGAAAGATCCTAATCTGGAAAAGAGCATAAACAATGAAGTAGGAAATAATTGGAATTTGCCTCCAAGTTTGCTGTTCTAAAAATCCTCTTTACTGTATAACTCTATAGCACTCATCTCTACATAAACAATTTATCTTGAGGATTCTAAATACTGTAATATTCTACCTCTGTGTATTTTCATAACTCTTATAATCTTAGGTAAATAGACTTACTTCCTCAGTGTCTTTCCTCGGGATCTTACCATGACCTGAAAACTAGAATACTAATTTTCTCTGAGCATATTTACCATGTGCTGACAGAATCAGGCTTTCTAGAGAATTGATCAAGTATTACTGTTTCTCTTTAAGAGAGAGGGAAGAAGAGCTAATGATGGATTTTTAAATTTAATTTTGTTAAAGTAACAGCTGAGGAAACAAGCAGTTTCTCTTATTTTATTTCACTTACCTGACTGAGGTGAGCGAAATGTAAATCTCCTTCCAGAGCATGTCCCACTTCCATCTTGTGACATCAGTGTCTGTGCTATTCTCACTCTTCATCTTCTACTGTCCAGAAAATATCTCTGAGAGTATCGCTGTAAAGAAAGGCAGAGCATGTGGAAGGAAATGCATTTTACAGCATTAGGTTGCACCTCCAGAAGGCGATGCTGAGCTCTGATATTTGTTACAAGAAAACCCTAATCTTTGATATAAAGGAGACAGTCATTGGGAATACTATTTTATAGGTTGGACAGTCCTATAAGGTATAGAAAAACTAGAAAGAAAGGATTTCTCTTGGCTTTTATCCTTGTTGACTGGCTTCTTTAATCTCTTACTAAGTGCTCGGAGTTGAGAAATGGTAAATTTATGTTTAGCCCCTCACTCCCAATCCTCTTAAAAAATAAAAGAACATCTCTCTCTGGAAAAAAAATTATAATCATCACTTGCTTAATCATTTTGTCTTCACTGGAATAATCTTAATACCTTCATCTAATTAGAATTATGCAGCAGTTACTATTTATTGTGTTAGAGATGAACTTCATGTATGACTAACTCAGGACCTTGTGTTTCTGCAAGGAGATAAGGATGCAACAATCTGTTAGAAAAGCAGAAAAACAAGTATCTTGATTGTTCAGCTTTAAATATTGCATTTCACTAACCTTACCCATTCATTTCAATGCACATCAGTGTTGATTTCTAGGATTGCTGAGGGATAAATTGAGTGGGGCTGCTCCACAAGAACATTACTTGTTAGAAAATTTGTTACTTAATTTGCTGTTTATCACAGGTTGATCTCAAAACAAAATTTAAAGAAAACATGAATATTTTCAAGGGGAATTGCATTCTGATTTTTGGTCCTGAGATGATTTCTCTAATAAAGACAGATGATTAGACATGTTACAGTTCTTTCATTTCTTTGTGTTTGGAAGCTGTTTTCTGCTCTCTAGCAAGGACCTCTTTACAATTCCTTACTCTCTCTCAAAGAAATAGTAAGGGTTAAAAGTTATTAGTTTTTTCTTCTTTAATTTAAATTTAAATGAGGGTCAGAGCTCAATCATCCCTAATGAACAGCAGAAATAATGAAAAACTTACCTTGTGGAGTGTTCCTTGTAATAGTGCTGAATTAGAGCTGCTTCTGAACTGAGTAATGTTTTCTGAATATACACGGGATCCCAAGTCATTAAAGATTCTCATAAAGAAAGCTCATAAATTTGGCTCAGCTCAATGAGACTTAGTGCATATGTGAATAAAAATGTTTCTGTAAATGGGAATTGATTTTTCTTTCTCACTGATGGTTTTCTTTAGTTAATCTTATGAATGTGTTCTGCACTAGTTACAGCAAGACAAATAGAAGGACACTGGGAGTCATAGGAACCAATATTAAAGTGCATATTCCAGTCATCTTTGATCCTCATTGTGATACCTATTTCACCTTCTGCTTTTTCTCAGAGAGAAGCTGTTGCTAAGTCACCTTCTTCATTGACCAAGAGTAGCTGCAGACCAATCAGGTAAAAGCATATTAGAATTTCCACACCAGTTCCAACCTCAAAATCTTCTCATCTTTTGTTCTGCTCTCCTTTAAGTCTATCTGTTCTAATTTTTGATGCACTGCTGTGGTGGATTTTCCTAGCATAAGTGATTTCCTGACACATTCTGATCCTGCATAATTGCAGGTCAGTTGAAAAATCTCTTTTGACAGCAGTGATACAGGATCAAAGTTACTGTTTGATCCTGTTATTTTAAGAATAAATAAAAACAAATGTCAGAATTAAATCAACTTAATAAAAGAAATTGATTTTCAGTTAAACTTTGGAGACTTTTTTCTGGTATAGTTCTGAAACATTTACAATTTTGCTGCTATAGGAAGGAAATGTTATCACAGTTCTTTCATTTACATTTAAGGAAGGAGCACCTAATCTATTTAGGTTTTAATACAGATTCAACCTGAATACATATAGATGGGATGGACCTCAGTGGACAGGTATCTGATTCCCACCCTCCCTCTCTAAACCTTGTAATCCAGTTGCTAATTTTTGAGACACATTTTTAGTATGTGTGGGTTTTTTTACCTTTATTGGTAGCCTGCAGTGAAGTTTAAAAAAAAAAATTCCCTGCCAACCAAAAAAATATTGCAAAGAACCAAAAAAAGAATATGTATTTCAGTAGTCATGTATTTTATCATGGTGTCAGTGTAGGATCAAATATAATAAAGTGCAGGTGGCTATGCTTTCTTCTTTGTGGTTGTGATTTTAATGTACTAAGCACTCAGCTCCCCTTTAAGAGATTAAATGGAAGGACCAGGTTGTGAGCACTCTTCCTACTCCAGTGGAAGCAGGAAGAAGGTCTTGGATACAGACAGCTTCGAATATCTCTTCACTTGATCTTCTGCCTCCTCAGTTATCAACTCAGCTGCTCAACTGAGTGCTTCCTGGGGCTTCAAGATAATGTGGTGCAGCAGAAAGGTACGGCTGTGCTGGAGCTTTGTACAGCAGCGTGTGCTGTAGGGGCTGAGCTCTGCCCCTGCAGCTATACTTGGAGAATGAGCTCTGCTCTCTTAAACAAGAGGGGTGCCTTCCAAAGCAAATTGTTTTTAACATGCCTTGTGTGAAAATGGTGCAAACAAGATTTACAAGAAAGTTTTCATTTCCTTACCCATAGCAAACATTTTTATGTATTGTGTGTGATTTTATTTTATGATGGGAAAACAATTATTTTATAGTGCTTCTGCTCACATTGAGTATGAGCCATATGGTATTTAACTAAAATTATTTTTTTTTCTGCTAACTTCTCATGCAGTAAGAAACACTTTTTCTCTACTTAAAACCCTGGGTATTACGCACTTGAGACAAGCATCACATATTTCAAAAGACACTTAGTTCTTCTTTCTAGCTGAAGAAATTATTTTCAGTGGAATGCAACAGAAATCAGATATCTTTCTGTTGTTTTTCAGACCTCTTGCGTGCGAATACTATATCTTGATGTTTTGTTTTGCATTTTCAAGGTGATGTTCAAAAGGCAAAAGGAGAAAGCCAGGTTTTATAACCAGCCTCTGTAGACTTAACTACAGATGAAAACAATAGGTCTATAGGGTAATTTCTATAAGAGTACAAATAGAACTTAAATGGAATTATGCTGTGGTCGGGATAGGTATTTTTAGAGCTGCAAGTGCAGTAAAGAAATACTTGTATAAGGCTGGATGAGGACATTAGAGTTTTGTGGAAACAGTTGCATGAAGGAAAAAAAAGTGTTTATTAGCTGTTATGGTTGAATTGTATATAGCCTTTGGGGGAGTGGGGAAAGGAGAACAGCTGTCCCTAGGGCTTAGAAGTGTTTGCTGCAGTGCTGACACTGAACGTACTCAGTTCTGTCTGGCGCCCATAGAAATTCAGTGCCTTGGAAACCTTACAACTATTACCTACGATGGTAACAGACATGAGGCTCTTCTCTATCTTAGACTTTTAAGAACCTTATGTCAGGATTATTATATGCAGAATCTTTTTGACTTTGAAATAATCTTAATATAATAATGAAATATGCAAGGTATTCCCAGAACCTTCTCGGTGAGAAGGTTCAGGAGATAATTTTACAAGAAATGAAATATAGTCCAAAGAACTGAATTAAATCTACATCAAAGAGAGAGATTTATATAGGCTGTTTCCAGATACAATGTTTTATGTTGAGTGTTGATATTGTGTCACCATTTTAGCTTCTATTATTTCATTGTTATTTTAGAGCTGAACACAGCCCAGATCTGCAATGCTGATTTATTACCATTATCAGAAATCTTTGTTCATGGAAACTCTCAGCCTCATGTAAAACAGTCTTTCAGCTCAACAATCAATATTTATAAATCTTTGTTGCCAATCTCCTGCCTTTCAAGTCAATACCATTGCAATTATAGTAAATAGTAATTGAAATGAGATTTAACCCTTATTTTTTTGGTGGGTCTAGGGGGTTGGTTGGTTGGTTGGTTGGTTGGTTTTTGGGCTTTTTTGTGTTGCTAAGCATGGGGATCTTCTAGGGACTTTTGAATCTGTGTGTTATTGTAGATCCTACTAAATAGTGCTAATTTTCTGTGATAATATTT
The DNA here is from genome assembly GCF_028769735.1 of Zonotrichia leucophrys gambelii. NCBI lineage: Eukaryota > Metazoa > Chordata > Aves > Passeriformes > Passerellidae > Zonotrichia > Zonotrichia leucophrys. Next base: position 85,921,675 of record NC_088171.1, on the reverse strand, counting down.
AAATGAGCAAATAAAAGCCCTGGCTTCTTAGTAATTGTTAAAAGAGTGAAAGTTACTGTTCAAAGCACAGATGAGTTCTACTGTTAGGTTTTTGTTCATTACATGAGAAATTTCTTTTACAACACACTGAAAATGCAAGGGATGTGCTCCTGACTCTTGACTGCATTGCAAATGTGGCAGAAACAACCACTAAAGGCATGCAATTGCTAGAAGAAAGTAGAGGGAGGAGTTCCTTTGAAGTTAAACTTTTAAGAGAAAAGCTATATTTTGAAGCTGAACAGGTATTGTCCCTTTTGTTTCTTTTTTTTTTTCCTGCTCAGGAAAACAGAGCTTGGTTAAGGTTTTCTGTAAACAGGATTATAGTGACTCAATACCTCACTCAATACTGTCTAACTCAGTTTTCTTGTACTGAGGTAAGTTCCATCCTAGTTCAGTAGTAGGGCCTTGAGGTGACGTGATTAAATACGTATTTTTCATTCTCATTGTGAATTTGTAGTTTTCCTTACTTGGTGAAAACCTTGTGTTTGTGAGATAGGGAAGCTTTGCTTACATGAGTTGTTTGAATCCATAGACAATCAAGGAAACCATCCTGAACTCCTTCTTTTTTCCATTGCATCACCTCAAATGTGTCCTTCCCCAGCTACTGGGGCTCAGTTTCTCTACAATTTAAACAACTGACACAGATAATTTGATCAGCTTTGTGTTTGCAGAAGTAAAACTTAAAGAGGACTGAAATGGGGATGTGGTGCTTCTACACTGGGAAAGAATGTCTGACCATGCATTCATGTTTACCAAAAATCAGAATTATTGCTGGAGCAGCATCTGTGATGTGTTGCTCCACCAGTGTGCTGCTGTCTATCAGATACCAGGACAGATAAGTCAGGCAGTGCTAGATAGTTTTGAGAAAAAAGTGGTACTTTGCTCTAGAGTTGTAGTTTTATTGGGTGAATATGATCAGCCTAAACTACTAAGAAATATTTAATTGATCTAAGCACAAAATATCCAGCATCAAAAAGCAGAGAAGAAATACTTGATCACAATAATTTCACTGTCAAGGACTGTCATTAGGATGAATCCACAGAGTAATTAGGGTGGATGGATGGGGTGAGAGTACATGTAAGCAAATGTTGAACATACTTGACTCTAGCAGGCTCAAGATCTGAGGATTGTTGGAGGTACAGAGCCAAACTTAAACAATATTCTGTCAAGAACTAAACTAAAACATGACACCTAGTATTGTTAGATCGAGCATACAAATTCATGTCTAGATTTTTGAAGCTTGGGTTGCTTTTAAATGTCTTGCCTAGTTGTTATTTTTCTCATCTGCCTCTGAAATTCTGAGCAATTACAAAAAACCATCCCATTTCCACACAAGTTATGTAAAAAATCAATGAAGCATTTGAGTGGAATCACAGAGAAACTTGATAGAAAAGATTGAATTTGGAACACAATGCAGTACATTTATATATATATATCCTATACCCTTTATACAATTTATATCCTGTTCACTTTGGGAATCAAATACTATCCTGACAGATTCAACAATATTTCAATCATGTAAACCCAAGAGATAGTAAATTAATTGAAACTTGTATTCATTGATTCTCCAGGTTTATTTACTTGATGGAACTACTAATTGGCTTAATTCCTGGGTGCCCCCCACTCCTCCCCCCATATTTCAGTGATGGTAAAAGACAGGTAATATATTGCTAGTGATTTCCTGTATTTTATTACTCACATTGTTGCCTGTAATAGAAACCATTCATTTTGTATTTGCTAAATTTAATTTCTTTAAACTGTCAGTGCTAATTGGGGTGTCAGGACCTAAATACCAAAAACCTGAGGAATATAATACTGCTTTAGGCTATTCACTAGTAAAATAGATGAGGAAATGCAAAGAAATGTGCTGAAAAGTTGAGACTAATGATAGAGTCACCTAGCTGTGTAATGTGTTTAGTAATTAGGCCTTGTTTAAATCTTGTTTATGTAATCCAAAACTTATTCTAGTCTGGAATCCAACCAGTTCCAAGATCTGATGCTTCTCTTGTTTTGCTATGAGTGTTCAGATAGTGTTATATTACTAATAAAGGAGTCTTACTTGTAGTCTTACAATGTAGAGTCTTTTTGTTTGGTAATGAATCCTTTATGAACAGATGCTTATGTCCATACATAATGATGTGCAACATCAGATAGGTGCCAAGGTTAGACACACTGTGGTTACTGATAAATCCTTTTTTTAAAGGCAGATTTATATGTTTTGAATTCACTTTATTAAATGAGCCATATTTTGGAGGAAACTGTCTGTAGGGTGCATAAGAAGAACAGGCAGATAAACAAACAACAAAAGTTCAGGTTTAGTATTTCATAGCTTTATTACTTATTCTCCTCATATCCCCTTGAAAATCGTTTCAAAGAAAACAAGTCACAGTGTAATCAATGAAACCTTTAGTTTGCTTTTTTGGGAAGACATTTGACCCATTACAGCCTGCATCCTGCCCTTCATCCTTAGCTCTGCTCTTGAAATTAAGGTGAAAAATATGCACTTTAAGCACCCTTTTTTTCCAACTGCTTAAATTATGTGAAAATTTACAGTCTTGAAAATGCCTTAATAATAAATTGAATACAATTAAATTTTTGCAGCCACTACTCAAATCAACCAGTTTATTAACATTTCAATTCTTGGGAGGTTTATGTTTGTTTTTTTGTTTTGTTTTGTTTTTTTTAATGGCCAGTGTACTTCAATGTTTTCTTCCCTTAATGGAGTAAGAACACTTGCCTTGTGGATCTTCTGACACTAAACAAAATGAGTGCTAGTGCAATGCAAAACCATAATCAGAAAGCTGAAAGAACATACCTCAATTCTTTTTTTTTCTGCTCAAAGATGAGCATTTGTTTTCATCCTTGCAGTGGCTTCCCATTACTCACATTTAGCCAATGCAAAAATACGAAAACTCATGGTAGATTCCCTTCTGCTGGAATACTACAGATATGATACTGCTTTTACAGCTTTGCAAAATTAAATTTCATGAAAATCAACAAAGTAACAATGCTGTAAAATTGACATAAGCGATGAGGCTAAACATGTTCTCTGAAAAATCCTTTCCTAAAAAAGATAAAACAGAAGCATAATATTTGGGCTATTGACTAGCATTTGAAAACTTAGATTTATTTGCCAATCCTGTGACTTTCAAGCAAGTCTGAAATGTCAGAAAAATTATCTCATCTGTTTTAGAAAGGTGATTTTCACTATGACACTGGGACGGCAGTGCAACATTAATTCTTTTTCTACCCGTCTCCCTGCCCTCACCCCACCAAAAAAAAAAAATTCCTGAACAATTAAAAAAAAACCCATTGATAAATAGCTAATGCCGACTTAATTTTGAATTCATTTTTGTTGATTTAGAGTAAAAAATGGACTTATTTATGGGTTGAGAACTCAAGAGTTTTAACACAAAACTGCTGTAATAATATATTTCAATCCTTTAATTCAGTCACAGAACAGAGGGTGGAGGGAACATGGGATGAGAAACCCCCAAAAACCCCAATGAAGTTTCTTCTGCTTTCTGTTTCACTTTCCTAACATAAAAATGTTAGGATGGAGATAATATTTCAGAGATGGATTTTCAATAGCATGAGCTTTTTCTCTCCCTGCCTGAATTAACCTGTGTTCTTTCACAAAATAATGTTTGTTGAGACTTCTTGGTTATTAAGACTAATAATCTGAAGGTTTGAGAAAGCAGATTCTATTAATAGATACTTCCATTAAAAATAAAACAAGGTCACTTTCTGAAGTGAGCATTTCTGGAAATCCTTGAAATTCATGCAATTGACCATATGTATCAAGTCTCTGATTCAGAGCTGTAAACTCTGTGGTGATCTGGAATGAAAACAGACACAATCATCTTTGTGGATGCCTTCCAACTTGAGATATTCTATGATTCTACGGTCATTTTGGGGTGGTGTTGCCTTTAGAATAAATAGACAAATAACTTCTAATGGGGGAAATGAGAAACTTGCAGGCTGCTAGCCAGTTACTCTTGTGAGAAACTGAAATGCTAAAGGTTAATAACTCAAACAATTTACAAAAGCACAGGTAATTTTAGAATAAACACTAACTTAATTTCAAGTAGATGCCTAAGTGTGCTGCAGAAATGGGACCTGGAAAAGTAAAGAAGGAGTGAGAACGACAGCCATTAGGAAACCCACATACTGCTGTGGAGAGGTCTGGCCTGGACTTTATAATAGATAAGGGAATGAGAGGATTTGGGATAGGTGAGGTGAGGGATGCAGGTCTGTGCAAAATTTAAGAAATCCTTAGAAGAAGGGGCCAGGGAGAAGGAAAGAGGGTGGAGACTGGGGAGGGAAGGGGATGGGACACTGAAAAGGCTGATAATATATAAACCATTGCTAGTTTCTGCATGTTTTACCTGTGCTGGTCACTGCAGCCTGTCCTGCTTTATTAAATCCTTTCTGACCTCTTCACAATTCCACTCTACCCTGTCTGGGAGCAGTGTAGGGACTGATTGCAAGCTCTGGGGTGATGGACACAAATGGATTTGGAGTCAGCAGATAGAGTCAGACTGGGATGAGGGTGCACCTGGGCTTGTGTGGCTCAGCTAGAGCAGGCTGGGCCTCAGTGTCACCCTCCAGTGTGGGACTGTGGAGTGTAAGATTTGGAGAACTGGAGTGTTTGTGGTTTTCTCCTGTCTGGGTATGCATGGGGGTTTTGTGTGCATAACTTGGTAGCAAATACAAGGTTGGACTAGCTGGTGAGCAGGAGGACCTAACTTGGGGAAGGTGTACCTTGGGTGACCTGTGACTGTGAGGTGCTTGTGTCTGTTTGTTAGCAAATACCAGGCTGGGATAGCTGACAGGTGGAGACTGGAAGAAGTCAGTGTGCAGGCATGGGTGTTGAAGGGGAAGAGACTGCTTGTGCTGATGTCCAGGGGATCTGAAATATGGGCAGGGATCTAGGGAGTGTGGCAGCATGAGCTTTCCCAAGATGAGCTTCAGCCATAACCAGCTGGAAAGGAGGAAGCGGATTTGGCCGTCTGTGCTGAGTTAGGTGAGTCCTAGCAGTGTTATATGGGGGTCCTGTTAAAAGGGAGTGCCCAGCCTGAAGCACTCAGTAGCTGATTGCATTGCTGGCTGTCCTCTGTGTGTGTCTGATCTCACACCAAGCATCACTGCTGCCTGAACTTGCCAATGAAAAAGTATCAGCTGCACCCATTGGCATGGAATGCAAAAGCAGGTCCCTGTGGATACAAGGACCCTGGGCTGGGCTGTGGTGGCTGGAAAGGAGCAATCACAGAGGCAGTAGCATTAAACACCCCATAAAGTACATCTGAGCAGTCTTTTACTCCCAGTTAACAACTGAAAAAAAAATTAAAATCAACTTGCAGCTGTAACTGGTAATTTAACTTTTTAAGTATTTTAAGACTGCTAAGAAAAAAAATGTCTTAAGGCTTCTTTACAGATAAAATTACTAAGAACTTGTATTAGATTGATTTCTAGTTTTACTGTAAGGAGTTATATAGAGACAATTAAAATACAGGGAAATTAATCAAGACAATCCATTTTTCAACATTCAAGTGAGTTTTTGCAGAGGTTGAGAACTGTTTATGCTGCAATAAGACCCAACATGGTTAGTGGCACAGTCTCAGATACACAAGGAGTTTCCATTGAAGGGAAATGGAAGAAAGTTTCAACATTAAATAAGGAGGAAGTATAAAAGATTGATGAAAACAGACTACTGAATTGTCCAGTTATAACATCAAAGGTGTCAGGTTGAAAGAATCTCAGTTTCTGAATTCTTTAAAGCAAAGCAGAGGGGAAGAGGGAAGAAAATTCTTTGCTTATGGAATTCAACAAAATTTAAATCAAAAATTTGTTTTTTAAGGTTATGTTAAAGAAAATAAGTCTCAAAAAATTCCAACAGATGCTTAAAGAAAGGTAAAAGTGTTCAGATTTTACAGTATTTTCTAAGCGCTAGTTTCATGGTCTTTAGTGTATGTTGAGTACAATCCTTTTTCAATCTACTACTAATAGAAAATTAAATTATTGTTTCCATATCAGTAACTTCTAATATTCTTCAGTTCTGCTGCAGGACTCTATATTCCTTGCCAGCAACTAATAATTTTTTCATGATGCAGCTTGGGAGCTGGACGTCTGGGTTATGAAAAGTAGAGCAGCACTTATGAGCAGTGGCAGCTGCAGTTTGAGAGCCCTTGCACAGCAACAACAACAACTGAACAACAAGGCGTTAGTGACAGAAAACACTGAAGCTTGTATCAGAATGATCTTGGTGCATACTAGACTAGAGTTTGAAACTAACATTTCAAAAAGGAAGAGTAGGTCAAGAGATATGATTTGTTTTTTGAAGTGATGGGGGCATTCCTTTTCAAAACTGACCAGCACTTATATATTCCTATATAAAGGTGTTTGGATGCCAGAGAGAGGCATGTCTGTTGCTGCTATTCACACAATTAATTTACATGTATTCTTTACTGTGAAATGGGAAGAAGAAGAATCTTTGTGTAAAGCTGAAGGGAGTAATTCATTTGTTCATTTGGATGAATGTTCTAAAGTGTTTCTTTGTGGCATCTTAGAATTAGTATGTATTATTATAAAGATAATAATTCTGTGGGGGATTTGTGACCTATTTACTTCTAAAATTTTGGATTCCAGGTCAGCAAACTGGTTACAGAAATGCATATATTGTATCAATTGCTTTTGTTTCCACACTGACTTTTCACCACTATTTCTTTCTCTTTATACTTTTCATTTACTGTACCAGTCAGTTGTCTTAGTTACGGGTAGTTCATTTTTATTCCTGAAAACCTTAACCTGCTCATCCTTGTGTGAAAGAGTCTCAAAATATTTCAGACTGAAAATATACATAATCGTTGATAACAGTTTCTTATCTGCCACCTACTATCAAGGTACTAAAGCAGTGTTTTGTTAGAACTTCCAAAAGCTGCTGCAGAAGCTGTCAAAAAAAGATGAATTATCTTGAATGTAAGAACTAGCAATTTTTTCCCATCTGCCTGTTGCCAGACAGCAGCGTGGGCTAGAGAAGCAAACTCCTACTGAACTGCTCTTGGGTTGAAACTCAAGTACTACTTTATAACTTCTTAGGCTTTGTAAAGCAACATGTAAAATATTTGTTTAAAAAGTGAAGGATGAAATCTCAGTACAATACTGGCAAAAGGCTGACTGATGTCAAGACACGATACTGTTCATCTAGAAGTACCTGCCTAAATCTCTTTGGACCTAATTTCTATTTTGTGAAAAACTTTTCCTTCCCTATTTTGTTTGTCTGATTTTATTTTTTCACATGTAGCACAAATGAGACTGTGTTCACTGTGACTCAGGTTTCTTATTCAGTGGCTGCTTTTCAAAGGACAGACCCACTCTTCTTCCTCATTGCTTCGCTGTATTATTTTCTGTATGTCCAAAGTTGAATTTTACCACTTTATAAAAACATTATATAAAAACAATACAATAGGTCCCTCTTAGAGGGCTTTTTATTGCTATGTATATCTTCCCTCTGATTTCTGTTTCCTAATTTCACGATTCTGTGAATTTTATATACAAGATCTATACATAATTGTTTTATTATTGTATAGTAAGCTTCATGGATGGTGAAATTAATTAATAAAAGCAGGCTCTTTGATAGTTTTATCTTAATTTTTTTTCTTTTGAGATCAGACAATTTTTCAGCAGTGTTTTAGTATTGTATAGTAATTTTAAAAAATCATATTGCTTTGTGGCACTAAGTCAAATCCTAGGTCTATGCACATGTTTCAATGAGAAAGCTGCATTTGTTTACCTAGGCATCTTAGGTATATAGCTTGGGCTTTGACATGTCAATGTATTCTCACTTAATGAAGACTTACAACACAGAATAGTATCCTATTTGGTCAATTTTCAAGTTGACTAATATTTATGCTTCCAATGAACTAAATCCAATTCTTTGATGGAATTGAGTTTGGCTTGGTAAGTTACATCAACTGTTTTGCTTCTGAAATATCCAAACGTTTTTAGATTTATCCAAAACATATTTGGCAATGTGTCCTCAGTTAACCCTCTATTTAGGATACTTGGGAGCTGACTATATAATGCATTTCTTCTCATTAATGAAAATTTCCCATGCCTTATGCTTATTATACTATTCAGATGGTGACAAAGACTTGAAGAATTTCATCCCAGAGCAACTTAAACTTTTGTAACCTGTTCCTCTGCCTCCAAGCATGAATATCTTTTCCTGATAAATATTTATCAAGCCTTTCATGAAATACCTTTAAGTAGACAAATTACATGGCCTCTCCAGGCAATCTGTTCTAGTGCTTCACTCTCTTTACGTCAAAAGTTTTTCTTAATTTTTACTTTGCATCTTTTATGTTGTAATGTGAACTCATTCTTTCATATCCATCATAGGTAAGGAAAACAGATTAATCCCTCCTTTACAGAAGCCATTTAGTTATTTAAACCATGTTTGTATTTCCCCTTGTCCCTTTCAGGTAAATTAGATTAATTCAATAATTTCAGTTAAGTATGCCTTTGTAGACCTCTGATTATTCATTTTCTTCTTTTGACTTCTCTGATTAGTACAGATCTCATTGAAGTTCAGCACTCAAATCTGGATCAGAGGTTGTAGTTGAATATGAGACTCTCCTTGCCTTATGACCCTTTCTCCATAATTTTCATCAGCAAGTTCATTGTTCAAATGTGAGGTTCATTGTTCAAATTGTGAGGTCTAGTTAAAACAGATAAAGGTATAACTCTTTCCTGCACACAACCATAGGATGGTGTGCTGGAATAAACTAGGAAAGAAAAAGGAAGTGTTTCATACAATTGTTAGCTAAACATTTTTTAGATGGCAGTTAAGCAACAAAAGTTACCATGGCATCCAAGAGTATCCCTTAAGTATACTTGGGGGATCTCACCCACTAGAGCTAAGAGAGAAACCTAGCTGTCCCTTTCTTCCTTATGCCATTCCCATTTTGTTAATTGGAATAGGCAATATATCAGAACTAGCCATTTCATTGGTGCAACAAGCCTAGTTAGATGTTACTCTTTTTTTCAAGGTCAGCCTTTGATGCTGGTGATTCAGGAACCAACATGTGAAGGTTTTTTCCACAACTCCTTACTTGATTTCTTATGGAGAAACTCCTTGCCTTGTCCTCTCCTAAACTGTATCTACATGTTTATGCTCTGTTCATGTATGCACCCTTAAGAATCTGACTTTTGCCATTTCTTGTATGTTTTCTTCTTATGTTTGAAGTAAATGCAGAATATTTATTAGCTATATTGATCTTTTGATGTGTTTTTGACCTTCCTTGAGAGAATGATTTGCTTGAAATATCTACTTGAAAACAGGAAATATTTATGCTGTTCCTTCTCCTTTAATTTCTGAGGATTATTAACTCTTCTGCTTACTTACGGATTTAATTGAAGTTACTTCTTCCTGTGACATTTTGCACAACCACTTCATCCTTGTTGTTCAGAATTATAGCTAAAAGCCGTCTCTGACTTCTACATCAAAAAGCATTCATACAATACTCCAGAAATATGATAGAAATCTTACCTGCCAAAGCTAGTCAGATGGGCTTCTTCTACAATTAATGAAGATTAATGGGCCTCTGCAGACTATGATGATAATTTGGAGATAAGGAATGAAATATTCTCTGAAAAAAGATCTTTTGTTAAATGCTCAATAGATACAGAGTTTAGGTGACTGGATTAGTTTTTGATTAATAACAATTTAGGTTGCTATAGTTCAGTGAACTGAATAATGCTCTCTGCTTTTTTGGTGTAATCTTCTTTTAGCAGGCATTTGGGTAATTGAAATTGTTTATTATTTACTGAACCTCACATTCTGAATAATACTGCCATTGATTCTCACCAAGCCTTGTTTTCTTGATGCTCATGGTTTACCTTGAGCTCTGAGCATTGTGTTGCCCCATGTTGCAGATCAAGGTACTGCCTGTCTTCATATTTTCAAAAGTTGATTGTTTAATTGATAAATGGATTGTCAAACTATTAGCTCAGAAATTATTTTTTGTTTCTCTAAATAAGAAAATATAAACTAAATCAGCCAATTAAAAAAAGGTACTCCCAAAGTGCAGGCCAAAATAATGAGGAATGAATGTTTCAGGGAAGAATTTTTTAGGTTACATTCTAATGGATAAAATAGAACCTTGTTTTGTTTCAGGAAAAAATATGAAAGGCTTGTTTTACTTCTCACAAAAATTGTGGAGTTTCAGAACCATTTTGTCCCAGCCTCAAAATACCAAGATAATTTGCTGTAGTCCTTCTTATTTTGGCTGCTGATAGTAAAATAAAAATATTATATATCCTAAACAAGATGGGAATGGTAATTTCTACCATCGACTGCTTCACCATCCAAGCTGTTTGTCAAATGTGCTGTCACAATAGCTTCTTTGGGTAATAATTTGAAGAATCAATAGTCTTCTCTCTTTTTTTATAAAACCTGGTAACTTTTCCATCGATTGCTTTTCTTCCAGCACTGCACCTGCTGCCTTTGCAGTTTCTGATTAATTTTCTAGCATCTCAGCTCATTCGTGTATTTCAATATAACACAGTGACATGGGCTTCTGAGAACATACCGGCAGTTTGTTTCCTGTTTGGATGCTGTAACCTATGTTGGCAAAATGGACCATGTTTTATATACATAATATTGTGAGGTATAGATAAAACAGATAAAGGTATAACTCTTCCCTGCATACAACCATAGGATGGTGTGGTGGAATAAACTAAGGAAGAAACAAGAAATGTTTCATACGATTGTTAATAACACTTTTTTTTAGATGGCTGTTAAGCAACAAAAGTAACAATAAAGGGAATGTTTGCTATGACCATCACTGGAATGATCATTTACCTGTCGTGTCTCTTTTCTAAAGAAGAAATGACAAGTTTAAATCTTGTTGGGTACTTCCAATTAGAGTGCAATTTTGTGTTATTAAGTGCATGTTCATTTATTACTAGAAAAGGTTGAAAAATGAGGGGCAGATGTTGTGAACCTTTACAGACATGACTTTATGCAGATGACCATAAAAATTTAAGAAGTTTTCTGGATGGCTTTAAAGTTACAGTAGCAGCTTATGGCCAAGTGAACTCTAAAACTTAGCTTTTAAATTGCAACAATTATTTGTAATGTTAGCGTTGTCTTAATTATTGCTCAAAAGCAATATTGTTTAGGACTGGATCAGACTTTGAGCAACCCACTCTTGTGGAAGGTGTCTCTGCCCATGGCATGTTGGAACTAAATGATTTTTAAAGCCCCTTTCAGTCCTAACCATTCTATAATTGTAAAATTAATTTTTCTCTAGCATTGTCTCTTGTCACTGTCAGTTCCTGGAATGAACCATCTTAGACCAAGACTGTTTTAGCGACAGGGACATGTTGAATCTGTATTCATAATCACACCACTCTTCTTCTGCACCAAACTGCAAGTCTTATTGTCAAACTGTTTTTTGTGTACTAATCCTCATACTTAGGAATTTATAGTACTTTTATTGCTTTTTGCCTCTTTCCTGCTGTCCTTGTATGTAAGTTATGGCATGAACCAAGCTATAAATGTCCTTTTGAAATGTGGATGTTGAGCTGGTAGTGATGTCCTGTAGGTGGGGGGTGGGGCAGGGACTGATCTCACATAGGTATAGAAATTATATTACTCTAAATGCTATTCAAATACCAGCTCATGGCACGTTAGCAAATTCGCCATTTGTCTTGTGTATTCCAAAGCTGCTGAGTAACTATTAATTGGCCTTTCCAAGGTAAATATTAAATTTGTTTCCTATGCAGCACTTGAGGAAAAGGGCACCCAGCATTGCTAGTAGGATGACAAATGCAATTGTCTCCCCAGGAAAATAGACAGCATAGAACGCCTTTATTGTTTGTCCTGATAGGCAGCAGGAAACATATTAACATATTTTTAAAACTTACAAATTATTGGTGTCAAAATATGATTAATTAATATGAAGGTATAAATAACAAGTTAAGCAGAGATTTCTGTGTATCAATTTAATTTGCTGATATTAGCTCTGAAGTTAGGGAGGACATGAATTTATCTTTTGTTTACTTATATATTCTCCTGACTGAACCCACTGAAAACCTGGATGTCTCGCTACTCTGAAAATGTTGCATGTTTTCATGAAATGTGCAAAGCAGTCAGGCAGAAACCAGAAATATATCTGTATTCTATTTTCACAGTAGCCCAGTGCAGGCTATGTTAAAGACAGAGCTTTCTCTAAATCTATCCGCATTTCCAATTCCTTCTAATCAGAGGAAAAACATTATTTTCACTTGTCTAAGGATGGGAAAAAATGTGTGCTCAGTTGGTTTAACTTACTGATGCTATTTTCCTTTAATAGGAGAGGTCTACTCTTTAAGGAGCTGGCAAGTGAATATTGACAGGTGCAGTTTTAAAAACTTGCAGAAAAAGAAGTCTCTGGTTAAAATGGATCAATAAAAATCTTTGCTTATCTCATCAGGGAGATGTATCTATTTAAAAGATAGTAAACTGTGATGTGGCTTATGTGGATCATGCAGGAAACATTAATGGCCTTTAGAGAGTAATGCAATCATCAGGGACCATTAACATGGGTACACCAAGGAAAAGCTCTGTGTAACTACTTTGATATCCTTCTATGCTAAGGGCGACCCCATTGCTCTCTTCAGCTTCCTGAGGAAGGGATGTGGAGAGGTGCTGGGCTCTTCTTCCTAGTACCTGCTGATAGGATGCATAGGGATGCCACAAATCTTGGAAACTTCAAATGGAGATTTCTGAATGCACTTTGAACCCCAAGATTTTGCTTTTTCAAACTATATGCCTGAACAGAAAACTGAGACGACATTGATTTTTTTGTATATACATTTTGTATATTTGCACAAATGCAAGTATCTGATGAAAGGACCTGCATAGGAGTACCTTGTGGTTTTTCATTAACTTGGAGGTACCTACCAGTTCAGAGCTGTTTCTTGCTGTCATTAATTATACCTCACTACTCTAGTAGTTCAGCAGAGGCAGAGGTTTCAACCTACATTCTCTACAAATTATTATTTTGAAGATAATAATAGTGCATATAGAGCATAATTTCTTTTGCTGTGTGGATAAGCACAGCAAGTTTAAGTCAAAGGCTATGGTGATGAAATCAAAAACTGAATTCCTGGGAGTTAGATGGCAGTATTAGCTTACAGTACACTTCTGATATGTTGTTCTCTTGTTCAGGTTTTCATAACACCCTTGCCACTTTTTTTTTTCTCTCTAACACAACTTTTAGTGTTGTGTTAAGCAACATGACTAATCTGTCATGCAGTTTTCCTGTTCCTTCCCCACAGGAGAAATGAGTGCAGTGGTGTGTCTTGCTTTGGTCTTTTTTTGTTTTCCTTCCTACCCTCCTACATCTCTTTGATTTGCAGTCTTAATTTTCCCTTTTTTAGGAACTTCTGGAAGTTGTCTGAGTCATGTTGCTACTCTGTGGAGAATTTGAGCCATATTTGGAGATAAGCAATGCAGGCTGGGATACCAGAGGGATTCTAAATCAGTGCAACTTACAGGTTCCTCTGCCATCCCAAAAGATCAGCTGCACTTAGTAAAATCTCTGCAGATTGCTTTAAACAAAGTATTTATACTTAGGTTTGTTTGTCATAATGTAAGTCTCATTCTCCAGCTCATCTTCTCTTACATGGTAGAATTTCAGTGTGGAATGATCCAAAAAGAGAATGAAGGAAGCAAGGAAGGAAGGAGGGCAAAAAAAAAGAAAAAAAGAAATTAACTTTTAATTCCCCTTCATGGAAAGCTATTCCTGCTTACATCCTCTCTTTTAGCACTTTTGCTATGACAGTAGCTATGATGATGACTGATTTATCTCTGTGTCTTTAAGCAAGGTTATTTTGTAACACTTTGTCACTTCAAATTTGACCCTAAATATAAATGTGTGGAAATGGTTTCTCTAAACTGTTTTAGATAGTTCATGACATTTCAAAAATAAACACACTTTAAATCTCAAATTGCTTTTAAAAAAGGATTCAATGAAGAAAAATTATTCCTAATTAATTCAACTTAGACTAAACATTTACAGATATTAAAATATGCACTGTTGACTTTCCTTGGCAGGTGCATACAGCTTGCTGAATAAACCACCACTCCATTTTGCCATAGGTAAATATATGGCTTTTTGGATTGTCTATTCTGAGAAAGTTCCTCATTAGGAGTAAATTAAATTATATTTCTAGTTATATGATTAAGTTTATTTAAGAACTATCTTCTAGAAGCGACATGTTCTCACTGAAGGCCTAAACATGGAGGCCCTCAAAAGAAATGTGCATCAGTGGACATGGATGTATACATATAAATTATATAGGACATACAGTTTGGGTCCAGGCTTATCCCTTACAGAGGGCTGCACAGTCCAGATAGAGCGTGTTTCAAGCAGCTGATGCAAAACTAAGTTAAGGGAGAAGTTGGGAAGAGAGCAGTGGATATTCCTTCTGCTGAACTGACTAGGCTGTTAAGGGAAGGGTGGAGTCGGTCTTACACAGATCTGAACGTTTGTTAGTGTTGGATGGTTCCAGCAGAGTTTAAAACTGTATTTCCTTTTGAAGAAGCTCTCATATTTCCTTCTACCAAACTGAATCTGCTCTCTGAGTTAGAAAATTTGCTCTCGTTCTGAGTAATTTGACCACTTATGCATGCAGACACATACAGGTGCTAGTATCACCAAGTCCCAGGGATTGTGTTTGATAGCTGGTGACCAACATCATACATTTGCTGTTTCCAATTGGAATATTTCCTAAAACAAATAAGCAAACCATTATGAAGGACTGTATTTTTTTTCAGATTGCCCATAAGTCTTTTCCTTTCTGGCTGCATGCATGCAATGTTCACACAGACTTTCTGGGAAAAAACCACCAGACAGCTTTACCTTCTCATGGGAAATTCCATTCTTAACATATAGGCTGACTGCAGCATCTGGGTTATCCTCACTGCCACATGTCAAAGTGAGAATGCTGGATTCAAATGCTGCATGTCACTTTTAGGTTAACCTTGTAAATCTCAGGAGAAGGAGCTTACTGAATCTATAAAAAGAAAGCTTTGCTGTAGAGTTTGAGTTACAAATTATTTTGCTATCTTAACATTCTTCTGGCATGTGGTTGTTTACTTTTATTAGAGATAGCTTTTGCTAATAAATTAGCACTTTATAGATGGCTTAGTACCTTGAGGTGTTGCTGGTGAACTACAAAAGCTTTACGTGTGTGTTGCTCATTAAATTTAAACCAATTTTCAACTTAATTTGATTCACTCTTTTGGACATTTAGCAGCTGAGGTGGATTTACTGTGGACTTGATTGTAGTTTTTACACCATATATGCTACCCCCAAGCTTTCAGCTAATTAACAGTCTGTGAAAACAAAGAAATCTATGGATTACTGAACTGCACTGCCCTTTCAACTGCTGAAAGTTATATCCCAAATGTTATTGACTCCCAGGTAGAAAAACTGGGGGCAGGGGGTGAAAAAACAAACAAAACCCCCCACCAAAACTGAACAACAACCAAATTAAACAGAACCACCCTGCATGTAGGGCTGACTTCCAGTATTAAGTTCCTTGGGATCGGAAATCAAAATTAAATATCCATACACATTTGATCTGTAGCTCCCAAGCTCTTGATGGGAGTTTGTTTTACTTAATTTTGCTATGTAGCATGAAAACTCCCTCCAGGAATCTTGTTCCTGTCTTCTTTCTTTAAATAATTGTTGATATCATTTAAAACCTTCTAGTGTGTAGATAGAGGCTTACAGTGAAGAGGAGAGCAATAAGCTTTCTATATCTAGCCAAAGTTTTAAGAGAGAGATCTTCCAGGAGCCTTGCAGTGGAGAAAAACCTGTGGCAAAATACTTGTTTAGTGATCAGAATAATTTTTCCTCATAAATTAGTCTTATTTTACATTTATTGTGGAAGTTCTACATATAAAGGAGGCTTTAGGAAGGGAGTCTCTGAGGCTCCTGCTCACTACTGTTGGACTTCCATCCAAAAAAACCAAAGTAGGGCTCAAGAATGCCTGAGTATGAAGAGAATTCAGTATATGCTCTTCATATACTGAATTGTTATCATCAATAAAAATAGTGAGAGGAACTTAACAGTGAAATGGAGTTTATATGTCAAAATCAAAGTAATATGAATGATTTATTGGTTATATATGGAATGGTTAAGGATTGTTCCTCCTATTTTGTATCTGTGTCAAAATTTTGGAGATTTCATTTATTCATTAGCTAGAGGTGGGAAAGTATTCTTCAATAGCTGCACAGAAATAATTTGACAAATTATATTTATTGATAAATTATATGCTGCACAAAATGTAAGGACATGAAATTGAACAATCCTGAAGCTGTTCATTGGCATAAAAATGACTTCTATCACTTAATTTTTGCCTTAATGCAAAATGGTTTGAGCTTAGGTTGCTCTACTTTCTCATGTGTCTTTTATATGGGTAGGAGACTTGCTTGCATGCTCGTGTGTTTTTATTTTCCGGGCACCAATTTAAATTGAATTTGCAGGAATGTATCTCTGTTTCCTCCTGTCAAATTTCTGTAAAAGCTATTATGCTATTTCATGGTTCTAGAGTGGAATAAGTGTTAGATAAAATCACCTCTGAGCATCTTTTCAGGAAAACTCAGTGTTCCTTAACTTGGTGGATCCTAATTGATGTTATAGTTATGGTACTCTCTTCAAACTAGCCAGGGGTTGATCTGCTAACAGTTACAGGCCTGCAGTATTCAAGTGTGTAGTCAAAGGATGACCTTACAGCCTTAATTTAGATTTCACTGTTCTTAAGATGGCAGCCTGTTCAATATTTCTTTTTCTGACCGTGAACAAGAAAACACGGAATTCAGAAATAGCCTCTGCCTACACACAAAGAAACCTCTTAGTAAGGATATAAAACTGCTTGCTGGAGCCAGCAATTTTATGTTTACATTAAAACAAGACTAAATGGGCGTCACAATAGACACTGAACTTAAGGGCATCTTTTTCATAGAATTTTTTTAACTAGAAGATAACTACTATGAAAGAGTGAGAGAAAGGAATAATCAAATATAGCAGAGAAATGATATTAATTTTTAGGACAGATGAAATATCTCACTTATAAACTTTATAAAGTTTTCTGTGTGATTGTTCTCATTTATTTCAAACCTTATCATTCATAACAGGGTTTAGCAGTTTTATCTTTTTTGAGTGTTTTTTTGTTTGTTTTTTGTTTTGTTTCAGAAGGATGAGCAGCCTTTTTAGTATTTAGTATTCAGAGCCTGGACCAAGTATTTGGCATTGGTGAAGAACAAGGATTACAGCCCATCTTGACTCGATAACAGAGTATAAAGAACTCTTGAGCTGAGAGCTTTTTTCCATGCATTTTTAGAACTTTGGGGGCATTGGCAGTAAATGTGTCTTTGATATCCTTCAAATGAAGGAAGAAAATATCTTAGAGTTCTAGACAGCTCTTTAATGTGCATCTTTTCTGACTAGGGCTCATTTTTCCTTCGTGTACACCTGGGTTTTGGTCAGCGGTTTGGGGTTTTGTTGTTGTTTCTAAGAGGTAAAAATCTTTGTTATTTATGTATTTACCTGAATAAAATTAAATCCTCCAGGTATTGAGGTCTAATATCAGACATAAAAGTGCTTCAGTGTGAAGATTTCCTGTGTGGTGGGACGTGGTAACCCTAATGCATTTGCAAAATGCCCAGTTGAGAGCACAATGCACATACATATTTTTCAAACCTGACATACTGCTATTCAGTCCTCAGAAATCTTGATGGAGGTGTATGTGCTTATTTGGGTTATAAAATCTTCATTAGATCATCATGTCTTAAGCTGGTTTCTGTTCCTAGGAAACAGAGCATTAAGTAGCTCCCTTTTAGCTAATCAGCATAGTTTATTTATTCCTCAAAAGACAGGATGTATCCACACAATGATAGAGCTGTGTATCTGTTCAATCTCAACTCAAAAATTGTTTACATCCCGAATTCTCTTTGCAGCAATGAGCAGCACTATCCCTGATTAGCAGCACTAATGAAAGCAAGCATAAACCAGCCTTTTATACGCTTACTAATTAAAGGCATATGGCCTTGAACCAGCTAGTCCTAATTTCAGGTTACTAATCTCATTATGTACTGTTATTTTCAGTGACACAAAAATACAAGTGGGGAGAAAGGGAGATAAAAAAACCACTTTAGGAGTACATTATGAATTTCAGACTTCTTGAGAAATGTTAGGATTACATAGTATTGATGCTTATTGGACCTAACAGGAGCTCTTCCACGACCTTCATTTGGCAGTGAATCAGGGTTTCTATTATTTTGACTGTATGACCGCTTTGAAACAAGATTAGAAAAAGCATCAACCATCTGTTTTTCAGGCATATACAAAGAACCAGGCTGGCTGTGTAGGATATGCTAGGAAAGTCTCTCTTGATTCCTGTGGTGAGAAGAAAAAAAAAAAAAGCAATTGGAAGGTTTTGGCATTCCATTAAAACTGATATCGTCTGGCAAACAGAATGATGAGGAAAAGATTTACCTAAATACTCATTATTTTTTACCACTATAGCGCTTTTGGACTAATCTATTTAGAAAAAAAGCAAAGTTCATGTTAAGCAACTGTAATTCAGATCCTTCTGATAAGAAGGATAAAGGGTGGTGACATTTAGAAAATCCTTGATTTATGCTATTTTAATGCCATAAAATTATCTTAGTCACTTGCACGGGTAGAAAAAGAAATGTGATTAAGAGTCCGTGAATCACAGAAATTTCAAGTGTTGAATCTGTTTGGTAGCAAGTTACAGTAACACTTTCTGTAAGTAAGTGTTTGGAAATCATTTTGTTGTGACAACTGTCACTGATCAGTATGATAGTAAGGATAATTATAATATCAATGATAGTCACTTTCTGTGATTAATGTACTTTTCTTTAGGCTGCTCAAGAAGTGGATGTTTATTTGCCATCATGGTATTTTGAACACAAAGAAAGAAAATTATAACAGCAATTTAAAGGTATGATTCATAATTTCATACCTTGAAAAAATCCATTATATTCATTGTAAGGCACTTGTGAACCAGTAAATGAAAAATTCCAGCCATCTGGGTTCCTCTAATAATCTTCATTGAAATCCCTTGAACAGCCTCTTCTGTCCCTCACCAGTTGTTTGGCCAGCCCAGGGTTCAGCGTCTGTATGCCTTCAAGTACCTGAATTTGCTATTCACTCCTGCTACTAAATCACTTATTTGTCAGGAATTAGCAAATTCCTGAGCTTGTCTTAGGTGCAATGTCTTGTCCTTTGCTTGATGTCTGTACCAAGCAAAATGTCTCCTACCAATGCAAGAAACATAAAATGCTGTAGTTTTCATAGTAAATATTTTCTGAAAAAACTATGGTATATTTAAAATAGAAGCCTGTCTCAACCGAGGACAAAAGCAAAACACTCCAAATCTTTGAAAGACTGCAGTATAGAGGATTAATTTATCACAACACCTGATGATGCTCTCCAAGTGAGTAACTACAGCAGTAATTATCTAGTAGCTGTGGAAAAATATTTTCCATGCTAACCCACACTGTGCATAAGAGAACTGATAAACTCTGCCAGGTCAGAAACAGCAGAGGTGAAAATGGTTTTAAACACAGGAGGTCTACAGGTGGGAGGCTGTGAGTAGGGTATGAAGCGTTAGAGCTGAATCAAGGTTCACTAAATATGAACCTTCCTACTTACTGCTTCAGCTTTGGGCTTTCTTCAGAGCACATCAGATGAGGAAGGCTTGAGATGACTGATAGGGTAGAAAAACAGATCAATGTTTTCAACTATGACTCAATTTATGCCATCAAATATGTGGAGGGCTGTTGAGGGGGGAAGTCTTGCAAAACACTCTTAATATTTCTCAGAATTTATTTTACTAGCCTGGAGATCATGGCTTTAACAAAAAAATGAAGAGACTGATATTTTGGGTTTTGTCTCTTTTAAGGTGAATCATGAGTATAATGGTAGAAAGTATGAAATATTTTACAGAAAAATACCCCACACATGAATGTGAGTACTCCCAACTTGTTTTCAAGCTTTATATTGACATAATATTATCTTGCCCATCCCCAAAAAGTACAGTAAGGAGGGACACATTTTGACTTATGCTTTTTATTTAGTAACTCTTGACCCTTTTATATCAGAAGCTTCTACAAATAAGTGCTGCCAGGTCTGATACTTATCTTGAAGTTTAGCAGAGTGCAGACAGTGAAGGAGAAAACTATCTTTAGTGTTAGAAGAAAGGGAAAGCACATAGGAAGTTATCCTTTCTGACATTTTAAAATCTTTGTTCTCCCCTGCAACTACTGCTGTGCTTATAAAGACATCATGGTCTTGTTGCAACACTTTGCTTTCCTTATCCCTTGGATGCTGTGACCCAAGTCTTTTTCCTATTGAAATGTTGGAAAATGACAGGGGAAAAATTAGAGAGAACTGGGAAGTTATATTCCCATTCCAACAGAAGACAAGCAGTATGGAAATTTTAAGGTGAAATGCAGTTGCTACTCTCTGAAAGGGATGCAGTCAGCCTGCATGACTTCCCCTACTTGATATATCCTAAGGAGGACGAGGGGTGGAGAGAAATGGAGACAGCAGAGCCCTGAACAAGTAGGTGAACCACCCTCCAATCCAGCAGGACCACTCAGTGGAGGGTTCCCACAATGAGACACTGGCAGACTGGTCAGGCACAAGTGCCTCAGCTTTTTTGGGGTGCTGACAGACTAATCACACACAAAGGGTTTGAGAAAGTCTCCCCTTTCATGTAGCACTGTGGGATCTAACCCACAAAGATGCTGTACTAAAGTTTACCCGAGGTCCAGTTTTCCAAACTCAGCAATATTAATAGTGTTTCTTTCTTTTTCTTCCTTCCCAACTTTCTTCTTTTCTATCTTCTCAGAATGAGTTCTTCCTCATTATTCTTCCTTATTTGTCTCCACGCCATTGGAATTTCTCCTTTAATCCTCCTTTGATTTGTTTTTTTTTTTTTTTTTTTGCGCCCTGACAAAAAACCTCCCTGACCTCAAACATTTGGCTCAAACCTAAAACATTACTGGGATTTTACAGGTCCTGAGGCTGTTTAATGCTGCAGCTGTGACAATGACTTTGAGTGCAGCAGGGGAACAACAACAATTTGGATACAGTTTAGGCAGACTGTGAAGAACACACACTGGTGTCTGAAGCTGTCTGAAGTTCAGGAACATGTTATTTTATGATAGTGGGGCTTTTTTCTACATGACAGAGTAAATGTGTAATACTCCATACTGTGATGCATAGACAGAACAGAAATCTCAGTTTTGTCATCCTCCCATAGCAGATGTGTAATGCTGGCAGCACAGGCTGTTCTGGACATTGATGGAGCACTAAAAGGTGAGAAAATCTTGAACCTTTCCTCAGTGGCACTGCTCTGTTGGGTTCAACCCTTCATTTTTCTCCCCGATTTTGGGGACTAGGAAGGCAGGCAAGCTTCTGCAAAAATCCAACACTAAATTGTCTGCACTGCATTAAACTGCTGTGTAGTGTGCTAGCACAGAGTGGCACAAGTTTGGATGTTGTTTTGGGAAGCAAAGTTTTAATTTTCAGAGTTTCTTCTCAGAGTGTAGGTTTGTAGACAAGACAACCAACAGCATTTGAAGTTGCTCAGCACCTCAAAAGGACAGATGAGGCATCAGTTCAACGTTATCCATTTAAAGATGCCTGAGGAATTATGAGGAAATGGAGGAATCCCCTCCTCATTCACTACTGTGTTCCAGGCAGGGGAGGAGCAGCCCTGCCAGCAACTCTGAAGCCTGTAGACAACAAGCAGCCAGCCAGTGTGGAACATGGCCTTCATTTTCCAGGGAAGACTTGGGGATCAATGAAAGAAAAGCTGACTTTGGACTCAGCCCACACTAACAGCAAGATTGAAAAGGTTGAAGTGGCTTGACTGCGTGTCTCAGGAATTCATGTGGTGAATCCATGGTATCTTCTTTGGTTTCTGACCCATGATGTTGGAAAATCAAAGTTAATTTTCAAATGGTGATACAGAAAGGAGTGAGACTGGTGGAAAGAGATGGAACTACTCTTTCTACTGTGGGCCCAATGGCATCCTGCCTTGTATCAGAAATAATGTGACCAGAAAGACCAGGACAGTGATTGTCCTGCTGTAATGGGGCGTGCCTTGTATTCTGGTATCCTCAATTCAGGAAGGATGTTGAGGTGCTGCAGTGAATGCAGAGAAAGGCAATGAAACTGTTCAAAATCTAGACAATAAGTCCCACATGAGGAGCAGCTGAGGGAGCTGGGGTTTTTAGCCTGAGAAAAGGAGGCTCGGGGGAAACCTTGTCATTCTCTACAACCACATGATAGGAGGCTGTAGCTTGGTGGGTGTTGGCTTTTTCTCCCTGGCAACCTGGGACAGGATGAGAGGACACAACCTCAACTATGCATGGTGAGGTTCAGGTCAGACACCAGGAGGAATGTCTATGGAAAGGACAGTTAAACATTGGAATGGACTTCCAGGCAGTCAGCATCCCTGGAAGTGTGTAAGAAATGACTGTATGTGGCACTTGATGCCATGGTCTAGTTGATCTGTTGGTGATGGGTCAAAGGTTGGACACAGTGATCTCAGAGATCTTTTCTAACCTAAACGGTTCTGTGAATCTGTGAAAACAAAGGACAAATTTGGTCTGTAGGGAACTTGCTGTAACATCTCCTCACTTAGGCACTAGCAAAATCCTCTCTGGTTTATCAGGCAGATTTGTTGCTGTTTCACTCCAGGGATCCAAGCCTGAGTCTTAGGTAAGCTCATGTTCGGTGTGTGAAAACAACACTGGACATAGAGGGACTCCTGTAATTGCTTATTCTGGCACAGCTGCTTGGTCCCCAGCTGGCAGACACTGTCATCCTGACCCAGGGCATCACACTGTGTCATGAAGATTCAAAGGGCTTAAATTTCAATGCAGAAAATGAGTTGTGATAGAAATGAAAAGCCTGTTGGTTGGTAACAGACAGCTTCCACTGTGCGCATTATTCAGGTTTGGGATCACTTGCATCCGTGCACACTGAGAAGCTGCCCTGGCATGGGCTGGCTTTTTTTAAGACTCCCCATTGCCAGCAGCTCTAAATCTTTATCTCACACAGGAACAGATGGAAATCATTCTCACATCTGAGCAGCAAAAATCTCAAAATGGACTGGGCACAGTGGCTGACATTTGGCTGGCTGTTTGTTGTTTTCTTTGCTAGTTTTTTTCCAAGGCAAAGTACATATTGTCAGGCATCTGGACACAGTGGGCATAAATCTACCATGGAAAAGAAACTCAATCAAAACACCTGGTATAATGGCAGAGTTTTCCAGTAGGAATAATGGCATGCTGTTAGCACTCCTGAGCAACACAGGTAAACCAGACACAATGACCTCTGGAAAATGTATGACTATTCACCAGTTCAGGAGTTCAGTAGGAAGATATATCCTGGGTATACACCTATAACTTGCCAGATTTTAAATTTGCAATTGAATTGGAAAAAAAAATGAGTTGATGGAACTGAGGAGCGGATTCCAGCATTGCTTTAATTGCCTTCAAAATACATTGCCTCTAAAAGAAACCTTGCCAACCCTTACCCTATTCTGCTTTCATGCAGACCAAGAAATATCTAATTTATTTGTTTAGTGGCAATGCTTTTTAAAGGCTCACTGTTCGAAGTAACCAGAATATTTAATAAGTATAAAGCAAACTATTTGATTTGAGTGAAAACTGAAAAGATATGAGTAGAAGCAAACTCCTGTTCATGGTTTGTGAAAATAAATTTACTAAGTGAACAAAAGGAGGCTATGTTTCAGAAAACTATTGGATAAAAAAACACCTGTTCCAAGAAATTTGTATTGAGTAGGCAGCAGAAAGATAGGTAATTAGTTTTCTAGCTTTGAGTTGTGTTATAGACTTTCTTTGGACTATGCATGATCTATTTTAGAGGTCAAGAGTATTATCTGAATAGTTCATATAGATGCTAAAGTATTATGTAATCTATCAAATTATTCAATTAATGTAAAGTTTCCATTAGAAATCTTGGCAGATGTTCCTAAAGTTGTAAAGTTTTATTAATACAAGAAGCATCTGCCAAAGACAAATATCGGACTATATCAAAGACTGAGATGACAGACTGGTTAACATCCACTCAGATAGGTTGTCTTAAACCCTAGTGTTTTATATAAAGTCTCCCATTGATTGCAGTGGATTTAAATTGAAACAGAAGGATAAAGGAAAAGATTTGACTGATGGTAAAAATATCTACAAATTAAAAAAAAAAAAAAAGATAACTAGTATGATACCCAAAATTTCTTCTAATCTTATTTAAGGTATCTATGTTCAGGGGCATTGGTTTAGATAAAGAAAGAGTAATTTTATTTTTAATGCACAAGGCCTGAAGATGTGTTAAATCCATGGTCTCTTCTTTGGTTTCTGACCCATGATGTTAGAAAATCAAAGTTAATTTTCAAGTGGTGATGCAGAAAGAAGTGAGACGGGTGGAAGGAGAAGAAACTGCTCTTCCTACTGTGGGCCCAATGACATCCTGGCATCCTGGCTTGTATTGCAAATAATGTGACCAGAAAGACCACTAGAAACTTCTAATTTCCATCATATTGAAAGATGTGTCTTGTAATATATGTTTTTATCTGTATAAGAATTAAATTTGGTAACTTCACAGTTCTGATTTACTGACAATGACCTAGAAAAAAATTTCCTTTAAATTTGTTGGGTCTTAGTGGTGTTTCTCAGCTGCATTGTAGAGCACTGGGTGACAGTGACTGGGCTGTGGGAGTCTGGCATACTCACACTTCCAGGGAAGATGGGCTCCTACATGTGACCCCTCCCCAGCCCTCCCTTCCAAGAGAGGTACTTATACAAGGTATTCAGGTGAATATTTCCAAGTGTTTCACTTTGCAAAAGGGTTAAACAGAGCCATTTAGCAGGGCTATTTTCTTGTATGTGAATAGTTTCTTTTTTTCTGGCAGGGAAAAAAACGACAATGAAAATTGTTTGAAAGATAATTGTTGAAAGTTGCATCTTCTCTTTCAATGGAAGATCGTCCACTGCTTCTTTCTCGGTATTTCAGGCTCTCAAATGTGACTCTAAGTGCCAGGGGAAAAAAAAAAAATGTATTACACCTTCTCAGAAGTGTAATTAGCACAGCCAGATCTTTGCTTATTAGCTGTTTCCATTCTGTTAAAAATGGTAAAATGTTCCTTTGAATGTCCCACATGCAGACCATTTGGCATCTATAAATTAGTGAAATGCATCTATTATATAACAATTGTAAATCATCAGTGATAACTGTGTCATCTAGGGCAACAGAAAAAATATGCACTTGATGTTTTATTCAGCAGGAGGTTATTATAATGACACCTTAGTGCACAGTGAATGTAGTTCTCTCACTCTACATAAAATTTTTATTAATTGCATTAATTAGTATATTTTTATTTTTAAAGCATAAAAAGCTTCTTATTCCAGGCCCTGAATACTTGCATATAATTTAAACTTCTCATAAAATGTCATGATAGTCTGTCTACTCATTTAGCTTCAATTACATAGAAATATGCATAACTGAATGTAATAAAACAGACCCATTTCAGACCAGCCATAATGAACCTTCTTATCTATCATTATGCTCTTCCCTAAGTACCAGAAAGAATGTTCTAGGAAATCAGTAACTACTAATAATACTAGGAGCAGACTGAGAAAGAGTGAAGTTGTGAGTCTCTTAACATCAGTGTCAAGGCATCTGCTGATTTTCTGGAATTGGGATTTTACCTTTCAGTGAATGATGTAATCAACAACAGCTTTTATAAGCTGTTTGCATCATCTGTAATTTAGGATCTTCAGATTTAATGAGATGCTGTTTTAAAGTTTTATTTCTGTGTAAGTTATTCTCCAGTTTTCTAAGTAATTATTTTCAAGTGCTTCCTGAATATTATTAGTATCATAAAAGCAGAACCCATGTATTCTGTTGGGGTAAATGGAGAGAGCAAGGTGATTTCAGTGGATTTTTTACAATTTGTGATGAAAATATTTTTTTACAATTATGATGAAAATGTGATTACCTTTGCCTCTGATCTTCAGAGGCAAAGGTAATCAAATTCTTACATATCTTATATATCAAAATAGCTGGGGGGTTGCAAAAATTATATGTATCATTTTCATATATACACAAATAATATGAATCTCACATTTTATATATGTACAATGATCCAGTCCCAGTCAGTCACTGCAGTTTTGAAATCTTAATGACTGCATCTTCTGGATTTAGCAAGATCTAAATATCTATAAGTATACTTTTGATTTAATATCCAAATAGATTGATCAAAAAAATTTGAATAGTTGAAAATAACACTAAATATTGGTGCTTCTCAATAAATATACATTACTGTTACCATACTGAATTACCCACTACACTGTTTTTTGCATGGTGAGGTTTTTTTTCTTATAATGCTAGAGAAATTGTAATGAAATAGCTCTCTTTTGATCAGAGTTCTCAAAGAATTGAACTTAGCTTTTTTCCACAAGCTAATGGTGGCAGCAGAAGTCCAAGTCTGCTGCAGTTATACACAGCATAGGATCCCCTTCCTTTGCTGAGGATTGAAATGATTAATGAGAGCATTACATCTCCAGAGAGTGGCCCTCAGCAAACTTCCCACTAAAAGTATCCATTAAAAGTTGGCATACAATATGCAGAAAAGATTTAAAGAATTATACTGGAAAGCCGTCTGGGATTTCAATGCTTCCCAGAGGGTAATTTTTTGATGGCATTAACGATCTCCTGTAGAGAAATCTGCGTCTAATCATTCTCCATCCCTGAATGACTCTGTGCAGCGTGGCATCCTGCAGTATATATTGCTACATATGTACTCTAGGGTATTCAGTGGCTGGCAAATTGCTTGAGCGGGTTATTTACTTTAGCAAGAAGTTATGACTATTTCTGCACTTCAGCTCCTGATGAAAGATACACTTTATTTTCCAAAGTCTTAACACTGAAGTTATCCTCATACTTGGTAGGTTAAAATTTACCACCCTAAAATCACAGCAAATATGCTTTCTTGTACCATGGTGAGTGTTTCTTACCTTTCATACTAAAAAATCATGATCAGATAAATTAGTTTGAAGTAGTGATCTAAAGCCTGAAATGGAAAGAGAGAAGAAAATCGTGGAGTCATCAATGCACGTCGCTGTCAGATACTTACTGCTGTCTGGCTGGGGAAAGTGTGTGGCAACTGGGCATAAAAATGAAGAATAGTGCTCTCCCTCTTTCCTTCAAACCAAAGACCAGGAAAAGCTCAAATGAGGAAAACTCTCGCCCTCCATCCACAGGTTGTGCTTGGCTGAGGGGACCAGCCTAGGAAAGTGATTCCTGAAGCTGCCCTTATAAATTTGAAGAGTCATTCCTTAAGCCAACATTCATCATATGAAGTTTTTTGTGCCACTAGGGAGGGTTTTCTGCCCATCCAGATTCTGTAAATGCACTGGCAGCTTCATACAAAAGCTTTCAGAAATTTTAAAATATTTCACTGGCTCATTTTCTCTTGAGGAACAGAGGAATAAGAAGCAGATGGTTTAAGTGACATTTTTGTTTGTTTCTTGTTTGGTAAAGTCTGAATATCTCTGTGTCCTCTGTTAAAGATCCTCAAATTTGTAGAAGGCATGCATTGCAGCAATGAATAGTTCAAAATGAAACAAAGCTGCATTTGCTGGATTTTACATACAGTTTCTAGAATGAAAAAGAGATCAATATTTTAACCACTTGCTACTCTAAACTCTCTCCAAAAATTTCCTATTTGTATTATTATGTTAATGTAGTTCAAGTTATGGTTCATCATTGTTCTCAAACTTACTAGGAAAGTATGAATATATTTAGAGACATTTTATACTTTCTCTCACACTATAATAAAGTGACATTCAGAAAATGTGCATGAGAGAGAATAAGGAAATAATTTTATTTATGTTCCCTACCAATGTTTTTTACCCAATTTATTTAGAAAATTGTTTAACAATTTATTAATATGAGCCAATAATACATATATTCCTCAAGTAGCTTCACACACAATGTTATTGCTGTATATCAAATGTATAGAAGAGAATAACTCATTCTTCAGCTATACTAGTTATCATTTAAACTTACCTTTATGACATGAGAGTAAATATTGCATCCTATTTCTGGCCAAATTCATTTTAGAATTTAACAGCCAGAAAGAGAAATAGAAAAATGATGGAGTCTTTATTTTCCCAGCTAAGAAATCGAGTAGTTTTTGTGTGAAGAAATAATCTTTTGTAGATATGTTATTGAGTCTTTATTGCAATCATAAAAACAGTCTACTCCATCGTATTTTCAGCTGTACCTTGTCAAAGGTTTTATTCTATTAATGCCAAGCTAATCTAATTATAACTGAGCTACATTTTCTGGAATCATTTAGTATATCTATTCACAGCATCTATAACATTGACTTCAAACCCTTTTGTAAGGTAATTGTTGTGTTGCAGTAGCAGGATGGGTAATTAGAGCCTGCTCTAGTAAGCATTGTGTCATACTATTTTCAATGGTGTGAGAATGATACCTGGAGGTGTAATTGCCCTTATGTTTTTATGGATTCTTTTAAGATCAAACCTATCAATTATGAGACACAAAGACATTTAGACAATAAGAACAAGCATATACATCAAGCAAAGTCAGATAAAGGTAAATCTGAAATTGTTTCAACTTTCAAGAAGAAACTTTTAATGTTTATACTGATACATTACTTTAAAATAATTTTAAAAGCTCCATAAAATAATGAAGAAAGATCATGTGTTGTCCTTGGATTATTATGCAAATGACATTGTTTCTGAGCAACTATATCAGTTTATATTACTGCTAGACTTGATTTCTCCTTGTACAACTTGCGAAAATTCCCCTCCTGCCTTATTATTATACCATACTATACTAGTTTTAATACTACACAAGTAAAGGTTTATGTAAATCAAGCTTTTTAAGAAGAATGAATTTATATGAAACTTGGGCTGAAGATATTTGGCTGCAATAAGAACTTAATGAAGAAGAATTATACAATCAAAATTTTCTGTTTTCATGATAACATAAACAGATTTTTGAAAATACACAGAAAAGATGAAAAACATTCCCCTCATTTTTGATAAAAAGCTGTTCAGTGTTGTGAATATTCTTTCCTTTCTTCCCTTCCTGCATTGTAATGAGTAACGAAGTTATTATCTTTACATAGTAAAAGATTTAGAAGAATTAATAAAGTATCTTTTAGAAGTTTGAAATGTTGAAATATAAATTAGCATTATTTCTTTCAAAAAAGAAAATGAATGGTAGGGTAGTTTTGGCTTATTTTAGTTTAAATGCTCTTTTTTTTCTTGAACTTGAATGATTTATATTTTCAGTCAAAAAAACCAAAAACAAAACAGGGTGATTTTTTAAAAATTTTATTTAGGTAGCCTGACTTCCAGAAGAATTTACTTTAATATTCACTGTATTCATTCTAAAAGTAATTTTGCTTTAAACATTTGCTGCATGTTTCCTATTCAGGAACCACACATGAATCTGCAGCATAAAGTATGCTTGTGTCATCATAAAAATGTTTGATTAAAATTAATCCATCTTGTTCGTATTAAGCTGATGTAATTACTTTTTGTCATAAATCCCTCTATTAAATGTATTTGGGGAGGGGATTTTAAATTAAACTGTTGGTACCATAGCTATGAATCTCACCTGGAATACGGTGAAGAGTAACTTTATGAGATAACAGTGCTGTGAATATTTGCCAGCAGCTCTCCACATTGGAGAGCAGACCAGTTTTACAGCTTGCACAGGAGAGAACAACACAAGTCTGCTTTTTGCTGTCTACAGGCAGGTGCAAGAAGGGATGCCCTGGTTGTTCTAGCTAGTTCTTCATGGGGGCTGCTTTAGAAACAGATGTCTGTGTAGAAGCCTTCATAAAAATTGCAGTGGCCCATGAGGATTCTTGGGGACCTGCAGTCTTGCAGAATGACCAGAGCAAGTCCAGTCCTCTGTTGCACAGTTTGCCCTTTAATCTGCTCTGCTCCACTCAAAGAAGGGAGGTAGTTTAAATCCTTACTTCCCTGGCATTTTAGGTGAAAATGAATGCCTGATGTAATCTGTGGAATAAATATGAATGAACACTGCTCATGTGACTGTTTTACCACCCTGAATCAACTCTTGGTCTGTACAAGAAACATTACAGAAAGAGCTATTTTCCATTGCAGTGGGAGAGACTCCCCTGAACAGATTTTAAGGGCAAAACTTCTGAAAGAGTGGTTTTAAATTTACATTTCAGCTTCACTTATAGGTTCATTCAACTGTGAATGATGGAGGGAAGCTGCAAATGTAATGGCATGTCTATTAGTGGTAAGGCACAGGTGCTAGGACTGTTTGAATGGTGATAAATTTACATTGCAAATGTGATAAATCTGGTGCAGTTCTAATGCTACTGTAATGACTATCAGCTGCATGCATGAGGACAGATAAAAGCTGTTAAATGCATACTCTTAGTGCATGGAAAATGTATTATCTCAGCAGTTTATGTAGTGCTTGATATTCATTTATGAGGGCTTCTCTTCACACAGGATCTTCCATTTCTATAGAAATTTACTTTGCAATGTTTTATTTGTAAATTACGCTATTTGGTTGTTAAGGCTGAATACATACTCATTGCTTCTTGGTAATGTGAACATGTATGGGAGTTGTGCAGGGTACTTTTCCATTTTAAGTTACTTTTCATCAGCTCTTTCTTTTCTGGCAGTTTTCTGCACTGCAGCAAAGTCATTGCTGACAAAGCACCACTCAACAATTCCAGTGAAAATCAGAATTTGAGAGATGGCTGATATCTGTAGCACTAAATTCAACGGTGCATCTTCAGAAAATTGTTTTGGTTTACCTTTCATGTGTGGTGCTTAGTAATCAAGAGAGAAAGCAGATAAATTATTCCCAATGTGCTTGAAAATCTGGCCTGAGCAGTAAAAAGAGCTAATACAGATTGTGAATGTCTCATATAATATGAGGTTTCTTATACTGCTGACTGAAATGTTGGGTTCTTTAGTGTATTTGATATTTTAGTTCTTTTTATATTTGCCATGAAACTACCTGCCCCAGCTGTGAACAGAGACAGCCATCTCTGCCCCATGGAAGTTCGTATTAGCAAGTGTGTGTACCTGTGGGCAGTAATGAAGTGAGAAGATCAGTAAGTTTTCTACCCTACATTGCAACTATGAATGCATCTCCTCACCAGAGAGCCTGGACAGAAATGCAGCAAAGCTGGAAGGGCTGGGCATCAATGGAGGTCCCACTAAATCCTCATTCTACTGGGGGATGGTCCCCTTGCTGTCCTTTGTCCCTTTGTCTTCTGAGCTACTGCTCACTTCTCATGGGCAGCAGCTCACTTGCTCACCCCAGGTATTTTTCATCTGGAAGGGTCTTGCACAATGGGAAGAAAAAAGTCTTGGAGGAAAGTCTGCTCTGGGAAGTGGACACTCACCCTATCTGCCTGGCTGAGAGTTTTGAGCCCAGACAAATTACTGGTTTATATGTCTTGGTCTATCCCTGTCACATGTGCATTCATCTGTTACCTTGCATCTCTTAATGTTTGCCTCAAACCTATCTTATTCCTGTGTCTGGATATTATTAATCCCTCTAAGTTTTGGACTTGCAGAAAGGTGTGGTTGCTCAGCCTCTGGCCCCGTGCACCCCCTTCTCCCCCACTGAAGCCATAACCTCCAGTGGGGGATGTGATGGCTGCATCCAGCTTACTCTGGACTTTGGGAGATGCACGGCAACCAGCAGCTGAGGGCTGTTTGGAGAGGTGACCTAGATGTCTTGCCAGTATGTCAATATGACTATAAATCAATCATTTTACTTCATAAATTGTAACCAACATGCCCATAGCTTTTGGCACTTTTGTTTTTTTTCCCAAATTCACTTCAGTTGTGACTTTAGAGGTTCCCAGTTGCCCTGTGTGGGTTTTCATTTGCTTGTTTGTTTGTTTGTTTGTTTGTTTTCCTGTGGACTTTCTGTTTGCTCTTTAAGCCCCATTGCATTGAAACAAGGATTCAGGCAGTCTGGAAGGGACTCTGGGGGTTGACTGGTTCAGCGCCCAGCTTGTATCAGTGGCAACTTCTAAGTTGGATGTATTGTATCTGAGTCTTGTAATGCAGCTTTGTAGCTCAAAACCTCTGTCCTTCCCAATCCTCCTCAAAATCCAGTTCGTGGAAGGACTACAGGGGAAGATGACAGAAATTACTCTTTTCTTCTGCAGGATTGGCTTGTTTGGCATCATAAGGAAAATGAGAAATTATGGCCTTTCCCCTCTATGGGAAATGAAAGAGATGTAAAGACATGATACTCCAATGACAGGACTTACAGTGAAACACTGAATGTTATCGCAAATTATTTGCTTGATGGCTGCATTTTATCAATTCAAAGTAAATTTAATCAGTGGTTTGAAATGTTTATAAAGTATTGCATTTCCCTGTGTAGGGGAAATGAAATAGTAAAAGGCAAAAACACAGTTACCAACCCTTTTATAGCCTAGAAATATTGAAAGAAACTAATGTTTTGAGTATAGAAGTTATCCCTAGTTCTAAATTTCTTTTTTATATTGAAATGGTAATTCAGAGTATTCACCCAGGCCACATCTCTACACAGAGTAAAATAGCACTGAATGGTTATTCTAATGTTGTTCAATGTTTATTAAGTCTATTTAAAACTGATGTTATTTTTTGATAGCCTTGTTTTCATAAAGCCCATTTGGTTTGGACAAATTAATTTGAGTAAAGTAGACAGTAATATCTTAGTTGACACTATTGCAAGGATTTTACAGGCTAGGTTAATTATAAATATGAGCCTATTGCTGCTGTGTTACCCCCCCACCATCTTTACCATGCTTTAAAATAACAGACGTTACAGTGCTCCAGAGCAATCTAACTATTTTACCACTCTCAGAGACTTCCCATAATATCCTTCACAATATGAGCCTCAAATTTCCTTTATAAATATCATATAATTAGGTCTAGAGTCTTGGTGACTTTAGTATTTCCCTGATAGTAAAAACCGTGTTGTGTGTAAGAACACTCTACCTGACAAAAAACTGCTTTTTTGTTTGAGAAAAATTAAATGGCGCTGTACACTTAAAACAAGATATTATAAGGAACAAAATAACAAACTTGTATAACAGTGTGGTTAATTGGAGCTTTTCCATCATTAAAAAAAAATAACCTAAAGGTGATATTTTTTAAAAACAAATAATATTTTAGGAAATGCTAAAGAAGAGTAGTGAGAAGCCTTCAGTCACTTAAAAGTTCCCATGTAAAAGTATCCCTTCCCTTGTGGGCTTCTCATGGCAGGCAGAAACTTACAACCTACTTCTGTGCCCAGGTGTAGAAGTGCCCTCATGCTTCCCCCTGTACTGATTTTCTCATGTGTGAACCCCAATTTGTATATTGAGCTCAATTTTAAACCAAACAGTGCTGTCTATACAGCGAACATGGTGATTTAAAGCCACTCTTTCATTGTTTAAATCAGACTCCTGAAGTGCTGCTGAGAAGGGGTGGGTTAAGCTCTTTCCCACCAAGATACCACAGGTTAATACAATTGACCTTTTGTCAGAGCTTGGTGAACACAGACGATGCTGAGCATTACTCAGTGCAAAGAAAGTTTAAAAAGTATTTATGCTGTAGCCATAAATCTAGTGCAAATAAGATTTCACAAGAAGGCAGATCAACTCAACTCAGTGTTTCTACGTGGATCCAAAAGGAATGAAGGAAATGTATTATAGACAGCTAGGAGCATCATTGCATCATATTAAAATATTCATATTCTCTACTCCAAAGACTACCTAGTTTTTCTTTAAATTTTAGAAATTTTCCCTCTTGGGAAAATAAAAAACAATGGAATTATCCATACTTTCCTTTTTTCTCAGTAAGGACAGATATATTTCTTGATACTTATGTTAAAGTTCATTAAAAGAAGTCAAAAATATTCTAATTAGCTGTGTGAAGTTTTGCTTATTATTCGAAAATCGTCTAGGCTCATTACATACTTCTTTTTTAGTCTCATATTTACCTCAGCTGGGGAGTCCAGGTCATATTTCTTTCATTAGAAGCATAAAAAATTTTGCCTTAATGTGAATATTTTTCTAAAACAATATGTACTAAATCAAGGCAAACAATTATCTTTCTCATAAAAAGTAGAATTAGAAGTGAATATATCACTAAAGTAAGTCTAGCAGCATTTTGAATAGAATGTATGGGGAAGAGTTTATACTCTGAGTTTTATTTTACTTTTTTTTAGTTGTAACATGTCTCTTCAATGCAAGTTCATTAGCAATGCCTTGAGCAAGGATCAGAGTTCAGGATCATTTTATCTGCCAAAGGTACACTGAATAGATAGGCATACATTTCATCTTTCTTATTCTTTTCTTTGACCAGTAAATTATTGCTAAGCAATGGCTTTGTCTCTGACAGGAGGGACAGGTTGGTTCTCTCTTTAAGTATAGTCTATTCTGGTCGAGCTAGAGCAGTTGGTGAGACAGTGATTTCTAGGACCACATTCAGTTTTTCCTGTTTGTGGCAAAGAAACCAAGGCCGCTATTGAAATTCTGTGTAGAAAGGAAAAAATAAAAAAATAAAATTTTAAAGAACAATTCAAATGCTGAGATTTAATATTCAGCGTATTGAATAACTATGTGGCTTCCTTTTGGAAACAAAAATGAATGAATATTGGATTTGCATCAACTTTCCATTTCATATGTTTGTAGCTTTACTTATGTCTGAGTAGAATTTCCTTTTTTTTCCTTTTTTCAGTGACAGCTCAGGTTCTTAAACCCAAGATGCACTTAAATCAAAATCAAAACTCTCAAATCACATCCTGAACCTGACCAATTGTGACTCTAATTTTTAAATATGAAAACTTGACAAAGAAGAATAAATGAAAACTTTTATTTGCAAATAAATACCATCTGTCACATAAAATTCACAGTAAAGTAGTTTGGGTAGGATGTCATTAGTTCTTCGGGAAGCACAGAACAGTAGGGGAAGGGGAGTTGAGAAAGCAGGTTGTAATGAAAAGTTTTTGGGATGCATGCTTTAACTCACCTCAGCTGCATTAATATCTGCACCTGTAGTAGGTTTGTCCTTATTTATTTACAGTTGAGAATACCAATTTGTATAAAAAGTGATTGATTTTCTTTTAATCTGGAAGTGCGTGGAGTAAGAACTACTCTCTCTGTTCTGACTGCACATCTTGTTCAGTCAATGTCTGGGATCCCTAGATTCTACTGCAGTAAAAGCAAATAATCATAAGAATTACTAAATTATTATTTCTTGTAAAAGCTTTTTATCCAAAAAATGATTCTGCAGGTAGTTTAAATCTTGTAATAATCTGAAAAGGGGGTTAAGAAATGCAAAAATAATAGATGACACAAGAATAGAGAATGGAAATATTTATGGCATTACCATACATATTGGGAGAACAAATAAGAGCTGATTGTCTTGTTACTTCAAAGCTAATTTCATCTAGCATAAACCAAAATAAACATATACCTCTAGCTGGCATTAGGGATGACTCAATGGAAACATCTGGACAGTGTTTAGCAATGTGTATGAAAGAACCATCACATCTAGGAAAGGAAAATACAGTGGAGAATATAATTCTTGTAGAAGGTGGAATCATGTAAACTAAAACCTGGATGAGGTGAAATACTCTGAAATTTTCTTTAGGTCAGAGGAAAGAATGCCGGAGAAAGTAGATTGGGGAGGGAAATAATTAGTAGCTGTGGCAGAAAACGAGTTCAGGTGGATACTTAAAATCACTACCTTTGTGTAGGAGACAAAACATTAAATTTTAATATATATCAAATTGTTTAAAAATAAATAATTTCATACAATGTATAATCACCCCAGGAATTTGGTGTTGTAATGTGTATTGGTAAGAAAAAAAGCTTAGTAGAGCTAGAATTGACAAAAGATATTCACAAACATAAGAACGACTGGTATTCAAAACACTGGTGAAAATAGTTGAGAGAATGGAAACGTTTTTGCTTTTGGACACAGAGAAACACTAGGTAATGTGTTTAAGAAATTTCCTCATGCACAGTTTATTCCACTGCATTCTTGTGTGGTTTACTGTAAGCTGGAAAGCATGGAAAACAAGATTGTTGAACAGGGGCTGCTTCATCTCATATCAACAACAATCCTTTTCTGATGATAATACCTCTAAAAACTTTTAAGAATAATTTTAAAGCTTTAAGAATATCTGGGGTTCTTAATCTTTTTTTAAGAGTCATATTGGAGGATGGTGGAGAAAATTTACTTCTTTCTATAACAGTTGTTTCCTCATTTTAGCTGGGGGAAAAAAATGAAGGCAGAAGGAAAAGAAGGGAGGGTATTAAAAGGACAAATAATTAGTAATAATTTATCATTGTTTTGCTTATATAGTAGATGAAAAAAAATCCAGAAACCTATAGCTAAACAAAATCAGAGCTGTCTCTTGAATATCTCTAATTGTAGGTATAGTTGAGTAAAGTATATCAATGTTACAGATACACCATTCTGCAAGTGCAATTATCAATTTATAGTTCTGCTCATGTATATTCAAATAATAGGGCTGGAGGAGATCAAAAGGTTGTCCTGGACATCTCCTAACCTCAATATAGTATCAAAACTATCTAAATCATACCCAACCAGTGTTTGTAAGCACTTCCAGTGAGAGATTTTACAATATTCACTGGTAGCCTGATGATGTGGGGGTTTAGATACGTCCTTGCCTTTTGCCCAGGCCTCTGGCAGCAGGCAATAGCTTTATTGAGGTGGCCAGCACCCCAAAACCCACTCTTGTTCGTAAGTTCTTTAATAATGGCTGATTTGGTCTTTTATGGAATTAATTCTTTATCTAATAGACATCAAACTAACAGATATAAGACTTAAACTAATACTACACTGGAATAAGGACAAAAAGAGACTTCTTGTAGATATATACAGTGTGAGGTTAAAGGCACCAATTAATGTAACTGCTAGCGAAGAAATGATATAACTTAGGACTGAATGTATCTTACCATACAGTTTCTGGTAGGGTGCACATCAAGATCCTTTCCCTCCAGTAACCATGGAATTTGCATCCAAACTCCATTGCGAAATCTTCCACACTTTCAGTAAAGTGTGTAGAAGGCTTCTGCCTCTGTGATAATTTTTGTGCCTTTTATAATTTGTAAAACAGTGTCTCTCAGTCAAGAATATTTACCTCTTTCCACATCTGCTCTCCAGACTAAAATGTTGATTCTTAGCTGAGGTCTGAGCCCTTTTGATGCCAGAGATGATCCCTTGCTGGGGGTTTCAGGCCCTGGGTTAACTCCTTATGCACCAACTACCAGTGGTAGATGGGGGTAAGGAAAGGCAGGGATGGGTAGATGTCCTGCCACACCCAGTTCTTCATCTCTTTACTGTTAATGGAATTCCATCATAATGTCTAAATATGTTGCAATTCTATTACATTTTAACTGCCTTCCAATTACCCTTAATCTCAAGAATTTTTTCTTGGAATGAACACTACAGTTCAGACTGACTCTTTAAAAAGAGAAAACAAACAAACAAAAAAGAAAAAAAAATAAAACCACCCCCCCCTCCAAAAAAAAAAAAAAACAAAAAACCCTACCAAAAATGCGACAAAACCCTAAAACCCAAAGAAAGGCTTATTCCTTGAAAATGTGAGATTGTGAATATGAACAGAGCAAAAAGCTATTTGTTAGTGTCTTACTCAGAACGGAAAACTGTGCACTCCAGATTCCTAAACTGCAGAAAATGTTATTCCTGATGCTGTTTTACTTAGGGGAGAAAAAACCCCAAACATCAGAAAAGCAATCCTGTTTGCTTCCAAGTATTTGCCAGGAAGAATTTGACTGTTAAATGACTACAAATCAGATGTGCTTGTACAGCCAGTGCAGTACTCCTTGCACAGTCAGTTGTTATGCTCTGATATCAGCCATTTGGAGAATGCAAGTTTGATACTGCCCGCCCGCAGTGATACCGGAATCTGTACTGAAAACCAGAAAATGCATTAGAAAGCTGTGTGTTTTCCAGCTGGGGCATGAATCATAATTTCAGGACCTTTGTTTCTACACAGTTTAAACCCCAGCTGTAACAAGCAAAGTCAGAAACCATAATATGAGCCTTTAGCTCCTAGCTCTTTTGAATTTCAGGTTCTGGGCAGATTCTTGCATCAATATGAAGATTACCAGCATTTAGCTGTAGATGGGTCGTTTATCACTTGCTTCAGTCTCTGCTTTCATATTCATGAATCAGAATGTGCAGTGTTCCTAGCTGAACTTATGTGCTTCTGTACTTCACAGCAATTAACACCCCTGACATTGTATCTCAAGATAAGATGCTCATCTCAGAAGACTGGTAGGAAGTGAAATGTAATCTGTCATATTTAAGTCAGCTCTTTAATAATAACCCATTCTAATAAGGACAAAGTAAGTCCATTTCTTTCCAGTTCTTAACCTTATGTCTTTGTAATTTACATCATAATTGGCATGTTATCAACAGTATCACCTGGGTATCTCAGGACTTAACAGGCTTTTGAAGAGCTAATTAGCTAGAGATAAGGACTTCAAGTCAGCTTGGAAGAATGGAATGCAGCTGCAGCATGCATACATTTTTGATGTGCATCATGTTCTTTTTTTAGCTAGGATTTAAACGTGAGGCATTTGCGGATTGACAGGAAAGAGGAAGGGCTGTGGAAAACTGCAAGTTTCTGCAAGTGAGCATTGCCTAGCACACTATGCATGCTTTGTGCCAAAACTTGTGCTGTCAGTTGCATGGGCTTGCTATTTTTCACATGGTGCTCGCATTTGTCCTTTTGTCTCTCTAAACGAGCAGATAAGATACCTGATGACACTCGATGCATAATATAATGAATGTCAAACACCAGTATTTCTGTGCCTTACCTATCAAAACGTACCCATCTAGAAGCCCTTTCATGGTATATGCAATCAGTATACAGTTCTTTTGCTAACAATATTTAGTTGCACCTTTAGTTTCAATGAGCTGCAGGAACAAGGAGGCTTCAAAAAAAAAAAAAAATTAGCTGACCCCTGTACTGTTGTGGTGAGGACTAAGCACTTAGAGCAGTGGGGACT
The DNA here is from genome assembly GCF_028769735.1 of Zonotrichia leucophrys gambelii. Taxonomy (NCBI): domain Eukaryota; kingdom Metazoa; phylum Chordata; class Aves; order Passeriformes; family Passerellidae; genus Zonotrichia; species Zonotrichia leucophrys. Next base: position 85,882,422 of record NC_088171.1, on the reverse strand, counting down.
TCAGAAATTCACCCTCTGAAGTGGGCATGGCTGGAAATTCTATCCTTCCTGAAATAAATGGGGCAGGAGGTCTTTCTCCTTTTTAATGCCTTTATTAAAAATCATCTCATGTGGGAAGAAACGAGAGGTCGCGCTCATGCCACCACTGCTTCCAGGAGCGGTGCGGAGGAGGAGGAGAAGTGCAGCTGTGTCCGCTGGTCTGCAGGCAGAGCTGGGTCTTCTGTCCTCAGAGAGCACCAGAAGCTTCAGTTTGACATTTGAGGTCCTCTTTCCAGCCAACATCTTTCCGTTAGGATGAGGGGTAAAAATGGTCTTAGCGGATACTGGATTCTGTTCCTCACATCTAGACATCACTTCAATCCCTTAATTCTGTGTTGGCTCGTTGTTTTTGTGGGTTTTTGCTAGATTTGGTGAGGGGTTTCCTCATTTTCATGCCAACCTCGATGTCCCCCTCCTCTTCACCATCCTGGGTGCCGTCCTCCAGGAAGAAGCAGGGTGGTACTCGACAAAAATGGAAATTCCCAACCATCAACAACAGATAATTAGGGACAAATTATTAACAACCAGTGATCACAACAACAAACAGTTAGAACTCCACCCTGGCAGCAACTGGCCCAATCTCTAAACTCTGCAACCTTTTAAAAAAATGGGCAACTTTTCTACTCCTAACACTGCTTATATCTTAAGTGCTTCCCAGTGAAATGCAAAATGTGGATATCAGTAGAAAAATTTCAGATGAGATTAAAATGAAAGCTGAGGTAGCCATCCATTATTTTTCTACAGTTTGGTTTTATTTCCTTTAAATTGTTGAAAGAAGTTAGTGACTCCAGGAGATCCTGAGGCTTTCTAAGTTCCACCTTTCACTGGCATGAAGAAAGTTAAAGGCAGTGAAGCTAAAAATTGATGCTTGGTCTTACTACAATATCATAAAAATATAGAGAGACTTGGAGCAATATTTGTTTTCAATAACTTCATTTATGTATTCATTTATGTTGAGTCACTGTTCACTTTAAAATCAGCATCATGAAGCTGACTTGAAGTAAGAAGTGCAAGTGCTATGTGCATCCTAAACAAAAACAGTTCAGTGACTCCAGTTTTAGCATTTTTCTCTCTTCTTTCATGCTGTCTTTTTGCCATCGGCACCAAAGAGAGACTAAGAAGGAGCTTCACATTTTGACAAGCAATCTAAGCTATTACCCAGCCTGAAAAGTGAATGGGCGTGGGAAACTTATTTTCCCTTTAAGTAAGTGTGAATGTCAGAAATGCTCTTGATATGTGACAAATAGCATTCAGTCAAAGTAGTGGCTGAAATTGCTCAAAGTAGTCATAAATTGGTGAGTACAGCTGGCTTTATTTCAGTTGTGAATATAATGCTAAGCTGTCATTGTCTTTAGAAGATAAAAGCTAGCTAGAGGATGTTCTGGTGTTATCTTCTATATGAACTGTGTGCATAAATGTCTATTTCTTCTGGTGGCTATTTATTTCACTGAAAAAACCTACTGAAAGTAAACAATTCTTAAAATCTCAGGAAAAAGTCACAGAAGAAACAAGGGAAAAAATATGAAAATTCTGTTTATTGGCTCAAATACGTGGATTGACCTAAAAATTCCTTATCAAGTGTCCAAGGAAATCTATGTGGTTTTACTCCCTGCTTCTCAATCACTAGTAACAATGACTAAACTCTACTGCTAATCCTATAGCAATTTTCCTTGAAATTTATTTCCTTCTTTGTGAAAGAGTATAAGTTATCCTTTCAAAAAAACTATTTGTGTTTTAAGGGGGAAATGAAAGCATTATTTTTACTCCCTTCTTCATGCATATAATATGGCTAGGGGAGGTACTTTTTCTTGCTTGGAAATATTTCCCTTTCACATTTCCAAGGTCTGGTGGTCTGAGGATAATGATTATATTTTTCTTTTTTATTTTTAATATTAAAAATGAAAAGGAGAATTTAAAAATAATACTTAAGATCAAAATGTATCCATTATGATGTGTTTATTCAGAAGAAGAAGAGGAGTTATTAAATATGCTTCTGCTAAAAAGTACTTATTTTTTTTACTCCTTGGAATACTATTTAGAAAGACTGCATTTTTCTTCTTATGTGGGAAATATGTTAATAGAAACTTGCTTTGGACTAGTTGGTTAGTGCAGGATAGAAGACTTAGAGGATCCAATTCCAATTAAACAAGGTGAAGTGATTTTCACATAATGTTTTCAACCAGAGAGCTATAAGACGGCATCATATATAGCTCTGGGGGTATGAAACCTTCCTTATTCATGTTTATTACATGCATCTGGCACTTTCTTATAATTTATATGCAGTAAATTTCTATAATAAATACTAAATATACATACCACATATTTACTATCCTGCTATTATGTCTTTTTGATAATTTAGTAGTGGATACGCTTTGCATTTCAAATATTTTCTTATCCTGACTTTCTATAACTGTGAGTGGAACTATGTCTTAGGATGATTACTAATTGCTTAGGAAAACATTCCTCTTGGTATTCATGAAATCAGAAAGAGACCTTGGTTTTGCTATGCACGTAAGTTGCATAATGATGTGGTATGAAAAAAGATAAGAAAAAATAATAAACAGTAAAGAATAAGGGGTTTTTACAATTCTCTTGGAACTGTGTAGAGAGTTAAACTTTAGTACTGGAGGAACCTACTTCAGAGTATTTGCCAGCCAGTTATTAGTGAGGCTTATTATATCACAGACTCCCTGCATGGCCTTATTTGAGATGCCCATTGCTGGATCTTCCTGGATTTATGCATTGTATATCCTGTTAACCTCCTGGAGAGACTGATGCTGTCTCTGCTTACTTCCCACCCAGCTGTGAAGAGATGGATCCACACATTCGGGCACAGGTTTCTCTGAGAAGTCACCTCCTTGAAACTCCTCCCTGTGTTTCTGCAGGAATACCTTGGATAAGCTATGGCTTACTCCACTGCTGAGAAACGTGTCTCTGTACAATAGTTTCTTTGGTTCAGATGAAAGGACTGGTACATTTGCCATTGTCACTTAGCTGAACTGTCACAGCACAAACATGTCATCAGTGCACATTAGGAGAGAGTGTGGTCAAACAAACGTGTCCTCTGACTCTCCCATGCAGATTACTTGTTAACAAGGACGTAGAAATCCAGGGTGGTACTGCCTGATGTGTCCAAGCAGCAGGGACTGGTGAAATAAAGGATGAAGTGGTTCCTACCCATGTACATCTGCAATTTCTTCTTGGTGAAAAATGGGAAAGGTTTCTGCTTCTTCCCAAATACACATTTTACAGTGTACTTCCTGACAATGCCAACAAAGTAGATAGTACTACAGAACAAATTAGTCTACTGCTGAAAAATGAGAAGGGGAAGGAAGGAACAGTATTGCTTTGAGCAGTGCTAAAACTGGCTAGCTCTTTTTCAACAACTGAAAAATCAGTGCAAAGGATGTCAGCAAGCTCAATTTCTGAGTGTTTTTCTCTTATTTTTTGTCTCAGAAACATTTGGTTAAATCTAGCAGGTGGAATCTGCTTGCTGTTCTATGAGCTCCATCAGTCTTATTAATTCATAATCTTTTTATTTTTGTTCTGCATGCTTCAATAACTCTGGCAGTAATAAGAAATTATTATAGAGAAGCATAGTGTAGGTAGTACTGTTATCATCCTGATCTCCAGTGAACCAGCATTCCAGTGTCACATTGGTCCCCTTTCTGCTCTGAAATAACTGTTCAATAAGTTAATACTGATGATGGTCAGGTTAAGCACAGTTATATATCAGGAGTTCATCCTTTGCTAGAATGAGCAGGAACTTAATTTGAAAACAAATGGAACTAGGGACACAGAGAAGCTGTTAAAAGATGACAGAATAACTGAAATATGTCTGCAACTTGTCTAGAGAAGTAGAACAGAGGAAAAAATCAATCATAAATATACTGGGTGCAGACATTGATTACACAAAGGAAGATCTTGGCAAACAAAACATCAGATTGATTTCTCAGATCCATGCTGCCAGAGTGTAGAGCTACTAATTGGAGTTGCTATCAGCTTATTTTTATGACCTTTTTTGATACCAAAATGCAAGTTACTTGAGTTATTAAAATATAGGCTTTACAAAGACATTTGCAAGAGCCTTTGATTGTAGTACCAAGGCAGATCTCCTATTGTGCAGACACAGCTGGGAGCTCTCTGACAGCAAATGGGGTGTGACGCCATAAATACTGCCATGTAGTACCAAGGGGACAAAAATTTTGCAACATGGTAGATTACGAGGGAGGGTAATATTGGATATTAGAAAAGATTTCTTCACTCAAAGGCAGTTGACACTGGAAGTAGCTGCCAGGAGAAAAGGTGGAATCATCATCCCCGGAAGCGTTCATAAAAATATATAGATGTGGTACTAGAGGACACAGTTCAGTGATGAACACAGTGATGCTGGTTTAATTGTTGGACTTAATAATCTTAAAGGTATTTCCCAACCTTAATGATTCTATGATTATTTTTGGCCCTTCAAATTAACACTTATCGCATTGATTCTATCCCTATTGTGAAGGAAGATTGGGTTCAATTCTCCTGTCTCTTAAAAGGTTGGAGCTTCAAAAAATCAGTTTATTTCTGATCAAAAATTATAAAACTACTTTATGATCAGCAATTATGGAATGATTTGTTTTAATATCAACGTAGCAGCAACTGGCACTTGTTAAATATTATATATTTTAAATTGTCTAATCATATGAGATTGAGGGGCTGTAAATTCTTTTGTGGCTGGGAAGTTTTTGTTTGTGTCTTGGTTTTGGGTTTTGTTAATTTGTTTGTTGGTATTTTTTTGTGTTCTAAGCAAAAAATTCTCCCCTTGTGCTTCCTCTATAAAAACAAGGCAAATTTCAGCACATTCGTATATATCCACTAAAATGAAAATATCATGAATTACCCTGCTCTGTTCCTCTTAGTGGATACTGATTATCAATTTTGTAAGAACGAAAGTAAACTGAAAATAATCTATAGGCTTTACGATGAATGAGATTTTTTCCCTTGTAGTACTTAAATACAGAAATTTTTAACTTTTATTGTCCAAATTCAACTTTTCTGATTTTTAAAGCTAAGATTTTTATACAGAAAATAACTTCATCCAAGTTTAAATGAAGGTGAAGTTTTCCCTTCAACCAGTGGTCGAGTGCACCCTCAGTAATTTTGCTGATGACACCAAGCTGTGTGGTGTGGCTGACACACTTGACAGAAGAGGTGCCATCCAGAGGGACCTGGACAGGCTTCAGAGGTAACCCCTTGAGGACTTCATGAAGTTCAACAAGGCCAAGGGCAAAGTTCTGCACCTGGGTTTGGCAAATACAGGCTGGGCAGGGAATGGAATGAGAGCAGCCCTCTGGAGAAGGACTTGGCTGTGTTGGTTGATGAGAAGCCCAACATGACCCAGCAGTGAGTGTGCTGGCGGCCCATCATGAACAGTGTGGCCAGCACTTTGAGAGAAGCGATTCTCCACTTCTGGGTCCAGTTTTGGAGCCCCAAAAATGAAAAGTAGAGGGAAAGGGACCTGTTGAAGTGCGCCCAGGGGAAGACCACGAAGATGATCAGGGGGCTGGACCACCTCAGCTATGAAGGCAGGCTGTGAGAGTTGGAAAAAGAAGGCTCTGGGGATGAGCCTTCCAGTATAAAAAGGTGGGCCTACAAGAATGCTGGAGAGGGACTTTTTACAAGGTCACAGAGTGAGAGGGTAAGTGGCAATGGTTTTAAACTGGAAGAGGGTAAGTGGCAATGGTTCTAAATTGGAAGATAGTAAATTTAGACTAGATATTAGGAAAAGGTTCTTTACTGTGAGAGTGGTGACACATGGAACAGGTTTCATGGAGAAGTTGTGAATATACCATTCCATTTAAGTGTTCAAGGCCAGGTTGGGTGGGGCTCTGAGCAACCTTGTCTAGCAGAAATTGTCCCTGCCTGTGGTTGCGGGGTTGGAACTAGATGATTTTTAAGCCCTCTACCAAGACTAAGTGTTCTGTGATTCTATGATCTGTAAAGATCTATACTTCTTGAGTGATTTTATGAAAAAAACAAACAAACAAACAAAAAGCAAAACAGACAAGCAAACAACAAACCCGAAAAAAATATGAACAATTATTTATAGTTCCAGAGTTTCTGGTGGATGCTGCCAACTGGTCTGTATTAAGAACTCTCTGGAAGTTGGTGTATATCCCAATAAGGTGATAAATAAATCAAAATAATAAAAAAAGTATGAATTTGCCAGTGTAAGAGCATTAAGACCTGGAATTACATAGAAGCATTGATTAATATTGCTTATAGGAGGAGAGACAAATGCTTGCACTTTGGCACAAGCCTCTTGTCTCAACTGCACCTAAGATGTAGCATAAGTTGTAACTTGATACATTCTAGTGCCCCAAATCATTCATAATTGAGAGGCATTCTGAAATACTTGTGTTACCTCACAGGCAAATCTGTTGAAAATCTAGTGTACCCTAATGTCAAACCATGCATTTTTTATATTATGTCCCTTGAAGTGTAGCATGTTTATATATACTATTATATCTTACTTTTGGTAGACCTCAGGACACCTCATCCTTTTCCTCTAAATTTCTTATATTTTAAATTTCCTTATTTCATATGTTCAGGGAGTCATTATTGTGATTTTAGAATAGTAATTTCTGTGTAGTTAACCAGACAATAGAAATATGTTTTTGAGGTGACTTTGCAGTCATCAAGACCCATTGCAGGATCAAAAAGGAATTGTTTTGTGTTAAAAGCACCAGCCAGAAAGTCTGCCTAAAAATGCAGCAGAAGAATATGTTTATTTGTCCATTTAGTCTTCTAGAATAACTTTGAAGTGCAGTCGAGACTGTTGTGCCATTTTATCTTTGTCTTTTATAATAATCTCTGTCATCTTAATTGTTTTTTAAGAAGCCTGTATTTTAAATCTTCAAAATGGATTATTTCTGCTTCAGTGTTCTTCATTTAATATTCTTCTCACAGGTGAGTCTTATTACTGCTTAGGCATTCCAAATATTGCAATTTCTGATCAGTTATTTCTGTTCCCACATGGCTTTATTTCTTCCTTTTCTTGTAAAGCTTTCTCAAGCAATCAGATACTGAAAATTTCTTCAAAACAGCAGTTTGTAAAGTGTTCATTGGAGAATCTCATTAAGTTCTCAGTTTGAAATTCTACATAGGGATCTTTATATTTTATTGAATATTCACACGTTAGTATCCAGAGGTTTTGGTTTTGTCTAGCTGGATTCAGGATTACAAGGTAATCTGTTCATTGCTGTTCTGACTTTAATTTCATTGCCAATTGCATCCATTTAATTTTTTTTCTTTCCAAGACATCTGAAGTACTGAATTTCTTTGGATTTTTTCCCTCATTGCTCAGATTTTCTGTTAATCAGTGAACACCAATGATCAACATTTAAGGGGTGGATTTTGGATGGAGATAGAGAGAGCTGATTTTTAGTAATTTGGTTTGGGGTTTTTTGTTGATTGTTTTTTTTAGTCCAGCGTACCTGGTATAAAGCATCCCTGCAGATACTTGAAATTGGCCTAAATAAATATAAATTTAAATTCCTAATATAATTATAACTGTGTTAATATTTTGGTTACTTTTTGTCACCTTCCATAATAGTGCAAGAATTTATCTAAATTTATTTCATAAATTCTGTTAGACACATTGTGAAAGTCCATGAAATCTATGTAGAAATAAATTACATTCATTCATTTTTGTTGAAACAATGAAGTAGGTAATTGATCTTTATAGTTCCCATCTGAATCTAGTCTGTAATAAATTTGTATCTGGTAATTTCTTTAACTGAAGATGTAGTCTAATAGAATATATTTTAATACTGTAGTTGATTTGCAATCATGGTACTTCTCTCTAGACATTGTGTTGGTTAAGATCTGTTCTCACTGACAGCCTTATAGCCTTATTGTCTGTTTATATTTATCTATCTAGGTATGAATAAATAGATATCTGCCTAAAGCCACACACTACTAACATCTCCATACACAAAAGCTTTTGGATAGCCATTACAGATAAAAAGATTTTGATTACTGTGAACATATGGCAACTCCTGGCTTCTGCAATAATCTGCATTTAACTCCAAAGCAGCAAATTTCAATGGCCCTGGCACATAGGGAAGACAAAGTTCTGCCATCTTCATTGTGTCCAAAACGCTAATGATTTCAGTGGAATGTGGAAAAATTATGGTCAGATTCTGATCTTTGTTTGGGAAAGAGTATTTTACCTTATGCAGGATAACCAGAGATTGCCCAATGAATGCAGTAAATAACATGGAAGTGCAAAGAATAAACCTGTATCAGCTGCTGCTGTGCAGTCCAAAGTACTTGGGACCTGACTTGTTAATCACTCTGGTATCCTTCTTGATAAAGATTGGTCCTTTGGGTATTTTCAGTGTCTAAAGGATGACCAACGATTTCAGTGAAGATATGACAATTCAGAAAAGTTTAAATTACCCCAGTAGAGACATCAGGTGGTTGACAGACACATTAGATTAGTGTGACAGAAATTCCTTCTCTCAAAAGTTAATGCATTTCTAGCTAGCCAACCACAGTCTGCAAAAGACAAACTTTTTCTGTCAAATTAAAATGCTATAATTGAAAGGAACCTTTCCAGTATGTTTTTCTGTACTCCATCACATGTACTCCATCAAATGCTGCTTTGCTGCAAAGTTGGATGCATTCAAAAGGAGAATTGATTAAGCCTCTCAAGTAAATTACTTTCAGCTGAGTTGCTTATGTGAGAAGAATTCTTGCCCTGACCTCAAAGCATGCTCATCTAAAAATGTGAATTCTGTGCAAAACATTAAAAAATCCTGTAGGACAAATAAATCCTGTATTATTTCAAATATATTCTTCAGCTAAGCTTTTAGGAAGCACTTAGAGCTCGGTGTCTGCATTATCATTTATATTTCATTAACACCTAAAGGCCTCAAGTGAAGCCAGGCCGGCAAGCATTTGGGAAACAGAAATACAGTATAATATGCTACTCCAGCCCCAAACATCTGTCACTGTAAAGATGAAAGAAGTAGGAAGGGGAGCAGTGTCGTGCTGACGTGTGAAAGACGGTTTTTAGCAGATCCCTGCCAACAGATTCTCTGAATTGCCCTACTGTGCCTTGTTTTTTCAGAGATGTTAATGCTAGTGCATCCCAGTCTTAGAAGAAACAGAGCTGCCACAAACTACTCCTATTCCCCCCAGTGATTTTCATAATTTTGTACTATTGGGAAATGTTGCATAATGATCACAAGTGGATTAACTAAATAATTGTAATCCATAACTAGTTCTCTATTCTGTCATTCAAGATACAGCATTGAGGACATTTTTTGCAGCTCTTTGCTTGAGTAAAGCTGAATACTTTTTTGCATGTATGTTGTATTATGTGTGACTAGTAAGTATGATAAGATTATTTAGATATTTTAATGTTTTAATTATAAATAGATATTTCTTCATTAACCTGCTGCCCACAAAGTCAGAAGTCTGCTTCATCCTTAATTATTAAAATCTGGAATGATAACTGGTGCAGAATATATGTAAAAAACCTGGTGATGTGGTAGCTTCATTAGGTTCCTGTCTGTGTCACTTCTGTAATTAGAAAAAAAAAATGTTTATGTTTGTCTCATTTTGATTCTCTTGGGGCCATTGGAAAAAAGGAACAAAACCTCTCATGCTCCAGTGTCTCACATTTATTTTGTGGGTGTTTTGCTTCATGCCATGCATCATGTTTCCTCTGAGAAGATCAGAGGAAGCCTCTTTATCTTGTGTATGAGGAGAAAAAAGAGGGTGAAATTGGATGCTGTGAAATTCAAATTCTCCCTGGGGCTGTCAGGAGTGCAAGCAGTCCCACTTGCCTACAGTCCTACTCCCCCAGTTAGGTAAGTGGGGGCAACCATAAGGAAAATGCTATTGGATTATCTACCTGCTTTCTGAGAATATTTTTGGACTTGTTGAAGTTGTAACAGAAGTTAAGGACAAATTATTCCTGAAACATGACAAGGTTAGAAAATGTCTAACTAAACAGTAATGTTAATTGTATTAAATAATGATAACTGGTTTTGTATCCTTGCCCTTCCCAAAGTGTTAATCCCTTCTTAAGGGATTTAATTGCTTTCCTGTCAGTCTTTTCTAACCTTCCTTTAAAAAAATTGTAGTGTTAAACTATTTCAGAATAGAAAACACTATATCTTAGACACAACCAAAACAATTTGCTGAAAGACATTTTGAAGAAAAAATAAAAAATTGAAATGTGCCTGACCTGCACGGCTCATTGGAATTCCTGTTTATCAAAGCTGACTTTGTGTGATCTGAAACAACAAGGAGTTCAAACCACATTGTTGTTTTAAACCATGATGCAGATGATGGACCTGTTTTACTTGCATATCAATTTCAAGAACAGAAGACTTTTTGTTATCACTTAAAAAATTTAAAGATGTGAATGAAGAAAAGATTACCTCTGTTTCTCATCTAAATGTATAGAAACTGAGTAGTATTGCTCATTGAAAACACATTATGAATAGTTGATGGAATTTGCTGTCAGGTGTTATGCAACATTACTTTAGCCAGCCAAAGAGATTTTCCTTTAAAAAGTGTAGCTGAGGACTTAGTTTTATTCTAATATCTGCATAATCTCTTAGCTGTCTTTTCACATGTGAATTTACATTGGGTAGCTGATACTGAGAAACTAGAAAACAATTATTTTTAAATGTCAAAGGCAATGCTTCCTCATATAACTTTGTCTATCTGAAATTAAATGTGCTGAGGGAATGGGGAGAATGTGTATGATAAATTTATTCTGTCTTAGTTTCCTTTTTTATTAAATTCTAGAGGTCTCAAATAGTTTGGCTTGGAAGGGACCTTAAAGAGCATTTAGCTCTAACCCCCTTGCCATGGGCAAGGGCACTTTCCACTAGACCAGATTGCTCAGAGCTCCATCCAACCTGGCCTTGAGCGCTTCCAGGAATGCAGCATCCACAACTTCTCTGGGCAATGCTCCAGTGTTTCACCACCTTCACAGTAAAGAATTTCTTCCTGATACCTAATCCAACCCTTCCTTCTTTCAGTTTATTGCCATTACCCCTTGTCCTGCATAACATTGTAAAACAATTACTAGGGTTGTGCTTCTTAGTATGAGTAACATGGTTGTTAATTCATTGTTTTAAAGATTTGGAGTACCCTGGAACGCACTGCAGATGCATGAGCAGATTGTTCATCTTTATGTCTACATCTCCAAGTATGCTGGAGGATATGTAAAATAAATCTTGGGCAGACCAGAGACAATTCATTAGTGACACGATGAGCACCATGTTCTGAGTTATATGGTGAGTCAGAAGTACATCACTTCTTGTCTGTCCAAATGACAGGACAGGTAGCAGTGGCCATATTCCTGACCAGAGTGGAGTTTAGGAAGGGGAAGCTTCTCCTATGCTGCCTAGCGTGGTATGTATGCATGCACAGTGAGTGATGTGCTTGAGGGGAGGAGAGGAAGGAGCTGCTCTCCCTGTACCAGTCTACCCCTGTAGGAGTCCAATAATCCACAGTCTCCGTGTGCATTGATGATGTGGATTAAGTGCCACCATTTTGAAGGCAGGAAATTAAATGCTGTGGCAACTGATGTAACTACTGTTTCAGTCTTTGGGAAAAAAAAAGCACTTAAATTTGAACCTTGCCCCACTGTAAATGTGATAAAAGTCTAGTGTAAATATTAAAGAAAGCATAAAAAGTGTTTTGTTTTTATATCAAGGTGAAAATGTCTAAAAGGACAGTGATGAAAAGAAATTATCAAGGCACTTTTTTTGATTAGAAGTAGAGTTTTTAACCAGCCAATTTTTTTTTTTTAATTATAGCAGCATATGATACATCACAGGAAATAAATTTGAGTGTGTAACCTGAATCACAAAATGAGTCATGACAGCTATGTATTTCCCTCAAAGGCTTTTATTTCCTGATGGTGAATTTTTATGTTGTGGTTCTTGTTTTCTTCAAAATCACACTTGTTTTCCAATAGGCCCCGTTCAAATTCCTGTGCAGGAATGGACAGCCTGTTGGTCATGATGCCCTTGTGTCTCACAAGCAGTCTGGAGGTGCTACATCATGCAAGTTGCAGGAGGGCTGCCCAGACTCAGTGGCTGTGGCCAGCAAAATCCATTACTGAGCTCGTCACTGGATTTTGTAGGGATGCAGCTCTACAGGAAATCTACCTGTGTGCCACTGTGAGGTAGAAATCAGTATAATCTGTAGCTGTGAAACCATCCACATCTCCTTGCCAGTAAGCTCTTTGGAATATGTTGACAAGTCTTGTAGCCCTTGGATTGTAGAGAGCGGGGCCAGGAACTGTGGCTGTAGCTGATTTTGGTCTGAAATATTCCCTGATGTTTATTTCAATTTTCTTCTGAGTCAGCTTGTGCCTGAATGTACATGTGTGAGCTAAGGGAAACAAAAACATATATGGATATCCCAATTGAGATGAATTTTCATGAGACACCATTGGAAGGTACTAATAGAAATGCTTTTCTGTGACTTTTGAACTTCATGATCTCAAAATCTTTGAGCAAGTTCTTTATAACTAAGAAGTGTACATCTGTATATTCTTTTTCTATTGCTGTTTTCATTTTTTCAGAATATTTTTCATTTAGAGCTTTTAAATAAATCCTTGGAGCATAGCACAAACTATTTTTATTGTACAATATTGCTTCATAGGCTATTTAACACAGTGGGCTATGTTTCACAGCTGGCTGGATCTCAGGAAGTTAACCAAATTCTGCTTTCATTTAGATGAACAATAACATTTACAAAGATTAAAGTGGGACTTGGAGTTTGTGGTTGGTAAATTTGGTTGTCTCAGCACTTATTAATATCTGTATTTTCTGACTATCTACTCTATCCCTCTATCCCAGAGGGAGCTAGTCACTGGCAATCATCAGTAATTAAATTTGGAATTTAACTTCAGCTTGTGCTTATTTGCACGAAGCTATGTTTTCATGTGATGTTTGCAGGAAATAAACTTTGAAGGATGAACTTATTTATAAAATACAGATGTATTGATACATTCTCATAAAAATCTTGTAAAAATACCTATAGAGATGACATACTGAACAGTTCTGTAGACTCCTTCTCTCAGTTTGGGGGGCATGGGAGTGTTTCAAACTCTCTAGGCCAAGCAGAGAGATTTTCCTATTTTTGATTTATGCCTTGCATGTTCTGTAAACTTGGAAAAAAATAGCAAAATTTTTGGTTCAGGAAATACTGTAGTCTTTCTTGTCTCCCATATTTTGGATTCTGATATATTTCAGATAGTAATCGTGAATGTATTACTGGAATAGTGTATTGTTTGAAGTCCATGTAAGTTAACATGTATTGAACTATGTTTTCCATCTCTTTAATAATACTCTATAGAGCTGTACATATAGAACTTCTGGATACCCAAAGGCATGGCAGATTATGTAATGATTTTGGAATTGTCTTATATAAATGCATAAGAGGGTCAACATTAGATATTCAAACAGCTATATCAATATTTTTCTAACAGTAAGAGAGAAACATTGTTTTATTTCATTGACCAAAACTACAGCAAATTCTGAATGGCAAATCTAGGATTTTGTTTCCCCACTGTATCTCCAGGTAGTCAATCCTCTTGTGATTGTTGATGCAGAGTTTTATATATGTTTGCTTTGATAATTTGAAAACTGAGTCAAGAATTGAGACTTATGGGGTTTTTTCCACATTAAATGAATTTTGCATAAGACTGTATTTAATCCAGGTGAATACATGTGTCCTAGGAAGAAAGAGGATTGCACACATTAGTTAGGAAATAAATTCTATTTGTAGAATTTTCTACCTGGATGGTGGTTTCCCTGTGGTTGCTATGTATGTAATTGAGGATTTTTTCTTTTTAGAGGGGCGTACCTTTAAAGTTTGATCTTCTTAGAGTTTCACAGATAATGTTGCGTAAATTTGGTGGATATCATTGATTTATGTTTCTTGAGTACAAACTGGTATTGATTCTTAAGTGTGGAAAACAGTAAATATCCTGAGGCAGCTTTTCAGTAATCCCATACTTCATTTTACTGAGTGGTAAAAGGCAGCATAATTATGGAAAAAGTTACTTTAAGGACAAATCTGTACTGAATGATTTCAAATTCAGTTAGCTGAATAGAACAAAGAAGGAAAAGGAAAAAAAAGAGAGGATATTTGCGTTAAACAGGAACAGAAATTCAGGCGTTGGCCGAAAGTGACAAGAATCCAAGTCACCCAGGAGACTTATTTGATGAAAGTACACATGATATATATAGGAAAGTTATATATATATATATATATGTATTTAGGAAGGTACATAGCCAGGAAAGAAATTAATAACAACCTTTACATTTTATTTCATTAAAACTTTCACAGTAGTTGGCAGAATTGGGAGAGGTAGGCTAAATAAAGATCTCAGCTTTCAGAGTAATGATGTCTTAAAGTGCCTCAGGTGACATGTAATTTGAGAAATATATTGATCGAAGTTTTGTGTCCAGTTTTTTTTGTGTGTGCACATTTTGCACACTGAAAATAAATTGGGTATATCAAAAGATGAACCCAGAAATCACTGCATTACTTCAGCTTGCACACAGATGTACTCTACTGGTCTGCATTGATTGAAGTACAATCAGATGCTGCTATCAAAGCATCCCCTATTGTTTTCTAAGGAATACCTAAAATTTATTTAGAACACACAGAAAAATAATTGCATTTTTACTAGAGATCAATCAGAATATTCTGTATATGTAAATGCTGTAGAAGTGTTTACTAGAATTTCAGGAAGCCCCTTTGTTGTCAAAACAGTAGACAGACTGCACATCTCTTGAGGAATCCATCTACTTGCATATTTTTTATATGCCAGCTATGTTAGTTCATTATTTGATTTTTGTAGCTACAACCCAGACAACATGATGAAAGAAGAAAGAACCAACAGAAAGAAAAATATAAGCTTTCGTGTAAAGAAAAACGAAGTCATACATTTCAATGAGATTTGAAATGCAGTGGTTAATTGAAGTTCTTTAATCTATTTTTGTCACTGTATTTGAGGAGTAGTTCACTCTTCCGGCTGAGGAATTATTCTGTCTGGATTTACAGCAGAAGTAAACCTTTTGGACTGAGTTAACACAGCTGTTATTAAGATTTTGAAGGAATAGCTTACTATAATTTGCTTTAGAATTCACACCCATTTGGGGTACTTCATACCTCATGTAGCATTTTTTAACTCCCATTGATCTATCTGTCCCTGTTTGGTTTGGGATAGGCATTTGGACTGGCTCAGTCACAGCTGAGCATATCTCTCCAAGGTATATACAACGGTATCTCTAGGGGTATTCAGGTTTTTTGGTTAAGAACAACCAAACAGACTCACAGTGATTAATGAGGGTGGGAACAGAGAAAGGCAATACTTTCCTGTGAAATTGGCAGTGTTAGAGGAAACAGGAAAATTCTACTTCTGCCTTCTGGATGGCTGTGTTTTGGGGTTAGTGAGCACAGGCGTTTCAAAATAGTGTGTGTAGATTCAAAATAGTGTGTGTAGTTGTCTGTAGTTGTCTGGCAGCTGAGCTGAATGGAGGAGGTGATCATGAATATTGTGATCTTTACATCTTTAAATGGCATCCTCTTTTCAGATGTGAATTTGCAAATTCACAAACTGTACCTTTGTTATGGTGAGCATTGCTGTGTTCTCTTTACCCAGTACCTACACAATGTTTTTTGTCCACATGGTTTGCTGTTGTTTTTTATTCCTTTTTAACTCTTTGGAGATAAAATTATTCTAAATGCAGACATGAGAAATAAGGTTGTAGCAGAGAAGCAGGTAGAAAATGTTATAAGAACAACATACTTTTAATGCAAAATATGATTATGTCTTGTGTGTCCAAATGGCAGATGCTTTGTAAAAGGCTAGGTCAAATAATGTGGGAATTAATTCTTTTTAACAGGATAAGACATTAAATTACAGCCTTAAATTTGTAAAGAAATTGCACATGTGTGATCAGTCCCCCAAAGTCTGTAGTGTCTGAACTTATGAATCAACACAGGGATTCAATTAATTATATTTCATAATGAATAGAGATTAATTTTATTTCAGACTAAGAAATAAAGAAGGAAAGATAAATACATGCTTTAAAAAATGCTGCTGTCTCACCTCTAAGTCTGTGTTTTTAAACTGGCCAGGATACATGTTAATGCTTAATGTACAAACTTGGGAATTTGAAACTCAGGAAAACAAAAAAATCATGATTCTGAAATCTCATCTACGTAATTTATAATCCTGTCTTTTCTCCTTAACTTTTATGCAACAGCACCATGGATATAAAATTTACTTTTCCCAGTAGTGCTTTTGTGCAGGTTTTGTGGCAGTGCTGTGAAGTACTGGACCTAAAGCAGCTGTTTTGGATGCCTGAGTTTGTTCATTCAGTGTGGTCTTGGGAGTCCCCACAGGGGATTCACTTTGCTGAAATGTTTAAATTTCTTTGGAGAAGCCTGGGAGGTTGAGTTGCTGCCTCTATTATAACATTAAGTGGAAGTTGGATAGCAAATGAAAAAACTAACAGTGTGTTTATAAAGTTTGCAAAACAAATTTAACTGAGAAGAGTTAAGTGCTTAATCTGTTCAATTAATCAATTCTCTGTAAATCCTGGCCTGAATACATGAGTGATGGAGGGCTTTGGGTGAGAACCATGTCTGCTGGCTCTAGGACTAGAAAGCTGATATAGAGACTTATGCTTTTCAATCCACTTCGAAGAACTGATCTCTGTACAGGACCCCTTTTTAAAGATACTCTGTGTGTGGAGGATCTGTGTGCTTGGTGCTGTCACTTGGACAGGGCTGCATGGTCCTCTCCAATCCTTTGTGAATCAGAGCTCTTATTTCTTTTCCTTTCCTCTATGCTTTTTTGTTGTCTTAACAAATGGAGATGTAGACCCCAAAGATTTGCAGTGAGCACTGGCATTGGAATGAGCTAATCATGAGCCAAGCCAAGAGCAATTGATGAGTGCCAGACTTGACATTAACAATGAGTTGCAAATAAGGCAATGGTATCTGATCATATAATTTACTTCATGCTCTAGTCTTTGTAGAGATTAGGGTGCTATTCTGCTTGATAAATGTTGTAAAAATGCTATGGCCTAAAGCACTTGCAGACAGAAAAACACTGAAGTCAGAGGCAGATATTGCATAGTAGGAAATGGTGTTTCTGGGGAAATCTGTCTGCTGACCCTCTGCTCTGGGTCTCCCTGCCTGAGCAGCACTGCCCAACCTGTAAGGCACTTTTATCCACCCAGCTGTACAAGCAATAAAAGAGGTGGGAAAATGCCAAGAAAAAAATCCAAATTGCTAGAATTGAGTTATGGGCTAAGAAGGTTGTGAAGCACTGTCTAGACCATGGAGGTTATATTTATATTCCAGGTTTGTCTTGACCAGGTCCTGTGAGACAGAAATAATAAATCAGCTGTGTTTTCTAAAAAGCTGAACAGTAAAAAGAGTGAAATGAAAATGGCACCACACTGCAATATACAGTAACATTTCATATTCTCTCTCTACAGGAAAATACATTCTCTCTCAAAATCACATATCTTTAGTACTTTTTATTTCCTACAATCTTTTCATTAAGCCATGAGGTGTCAAATCAAAAAAATTAGAAATATTCTAATGATAAAAAATAGGTGGGAAAATAGACTATTGACACATTTAATGATCCTGTTCTTGTTTATATCTTTGACTTAACTACATTTGAATAATAATGTACATTCTTAGAAGAGTGTTTTTAGTTTTTTAATCACTATATCAAAGAGCATCCAGAAAAATAAAAAAGATTGAAATGCACTTTGCAGTCAAAAACCCTTTAAAAGTCCAAGGGGAGTAAATATGCCTAAAACATACTAGGAGTCTAAATGCAAATGTAATAGAATTCCAGACTACAGACCTTTGGCTATAAAAGTTACTGTCTAGCTTGTGTTATTGCCACTAGGGATGAGGTAAACCAAGAAAACTGTAACTTCAGTTTAAATTTTAATACGAAGTGTCTCCATTTTTTTCTTGCTGTATTAATTAGCATTAACTAGTTAACACAAATGTGCGGACTTTTAAAAATCTAAAGTTCTACACATACATTTGATGGCATTCTTATTCTAATTACCTAAAAGAAGCAAACTGAACCTGTGAAGACACACCTATATTTACATATTTGTATGCATATCGATATCTCAGTTAACTACAAATATATTACAAAGTAAGACTATAATTACTTGTCTGAAACAAAAAAAATCAAAACCCAAGAAAAATCAAAATTTAAAAAAAAACTTCAGACAAAAACAAACCACCTGAAACAACAAAAATACCCCAAAAAAGACACCATCCACAAAACTCCAACACCACAGCAGCCAGTGAGAGACTTCTGCAGAGTTGGAAATGGTTGATACTCTGGTTATAGCAAAACAAACAAACACACTCTAGACCCCAGAGAAGAGTAGAGTACATAATAAAAGGCACAGAAAGACATAATTAATGTTTATTTTGTACTTGGGAACCATATGTGGCTTTGAAATAAAAATGCCAAACTGAAAAGTTGCCAGCAGGGATTGTAGCTGTTAACTGTCCTGGTTCAAAATGCTACAAAATAAAGCTCACATCTTTGGGAATTTAACAGTGTTGTCCATGTGACATTAAGGCTTATCTAATTTTATGGCTAGATGCATTTATCTTTAAAGATATGTTCATGATCAGGGAGTATGGAATAAAGGAAATTTATTTGCCTCAGATAAATATTGATTTTAAATGTAAGCAATATTTTCTGTGAGGGTACTTTTCCATTGTATAAAGATGAGGGTTGATCATTACAACCAGTGCTGGCAATTGCAGAGAACCATGCTGGAGCTGGTTCTTCTAAACAGGATCATAGGCTGTTGATTCCATACACAGCCTACCTCCAAATAACTTTAGAAATACTAGAAAAATGCACTTAAAACCTGAAAGCAGTAAAAACCACAGTGTTATAAAGACAGATCAACAGCTTTGCTATTCTCCCAGCTACCACATGTAGGGTTAATTAACACCACTTCACATTAAAAGAAAAGTACCACCAAAAAAAAAGGAAGGAACCAAGCAAAAAACAACCCCTTTATTTAGGGCATATACCCAACACAGTTTTGTTTTTTTCCAAAGACTGTTAAAGTCAGAGAAATGTTATCTTGGAACTCGGTGTTTAAACATGGTATTTCTTTGCTGAAAGTGATTATTGGTCACATGCATTAGATGATATTGATTCAGCATTTTCCATAATGGGTATCTTTAAGATGAAGAATTGCCAGTAATAAATAGTGAATCTTTGGTAGAGGATAATCCAGTTGCAATGCAGACTTCCCAATGAATCATCATTCACACAAGAATCTATTGAACTCTTGGGATTCACAAATATCTCCATGAATGCCTACCAGTCACCTGAATGCTCATAAATAGTGAATAATGTGGGCTCTAAAAAACAAGGTAAATGAGCTGCCTGTCATTTTTTTCCCCCATTCTTTAAAGAGCAGATTCTGAATAGAGCAAAATAATAAACACTTTAATACATATTTTAAACTCAGTGAATTAGAATTAAGGAAGAACTTATTGCCAAGGGAAAATGACCTGAAGAGCTGTACATTCCTGTAGCTGGTAATTACACAAAATTTCCTAGTTAGATATTACTCTTCTGAAAATGGTTGCATGTTTAGTTTCAAACAGCAAAGTTTCATTTGCTGCTGCTAATAGGTGGAGCACAAGTAGATGACATGTTATCTCCCAGGAGATTTCATTTGAAGAACAGTACTCTTTTTCAACTTAAAAATTTAGATAAAAGAAAATAGAGGAGAATGTTTCGGAGGTAAAAGCTGAACTCTCTGAAAATATAGTGGAAAGGGGAAAATGTGACAACACAATTATTAGGTTTAGAAAGAATGAGTAGATATATGCAGGTGAATACTGCTAAAGTTCTTGTAGCTATAAATGTTTGTTTTGCAGTAGCGCTTAGAAAAATGAAATGGGACAACGGTAGAGACAGTATATCATGTCACAAAATATTATTCATAAGCATTTCCAGATACATGAAGGGTATTACAGATTGCATAGTACAGATAGTAATTGTGGCTTAGGGGAGCACAGGAACTGCTAGAGCAGAACTCAGTAGCCCACCTTGTCTGCTAACTTATCTTTGACTATAGGACAACATTTGGACGAGATACCACAGTGAGAGCTACATATCCATACAAATCTGTTTCTCTAGGGAAAAATATGAACTAAATGCACAAGGTGAGTAAGTTCTTACTGCTTGAATAAGACCTCAATACAATCTAAAATGTTAAAAGACTGACTGAAAATATGTAGTTTACCAAAAATGCAATGTGTAAAATGAATCTGAGTATAGTCACCATGGAGTATGAGAAAAAATATAATAATTATTATTTTTTTATAAATAGAGTAAGATTGGGAAGATGTTTATTGTTTGGCTGAGACAATAACAAAGACAGTCTATCTCTGAATAACAGGGTACTTCAGTTCCTTTGTGCAGATTCTCTATCGTTTTTCTGAAAAAGACATTCTGCAGTGATCATTTCATCTAAGTACCCAATTCTCATGGGATTGTCCTTTTGTCTTTTATTTTTTTTAGACCCTTGAAATGCTAGCTTTGTTGCGGACAATTTATCCTAGTAGTTTGAGTACCTTATTGACTTTTACAGGCAGCAAAACATGTATGGTATATCACTAAATACAGATTTCTCTTATTTAAGAAATTCTCTCTGTTTAATATTTATGGAATTTGTAAATAGCAGACAAAGGAGAATTTTGTAAAGGTGGAAGATAGATGATACTTCTTTCTCTATTTTTCCCTGACAGAGCTGCTCATCTCAGCTGTAGTCAGAACACGGCAATCTTAAATCTTGCCTGAGGTAGGTGTAGTTCTGTTAATGAAATCAGATACAGCAAGCTTGAATTGAGCCAGTTTTGTGAGGACCCTTTATGCCTAAAACAAAGGTCAATGTTAAACTTGTCGTGAAGAATATGTAAAATGACTGAGAACCAGGAGGTTCTCATAGTGCAGCCTTGATTCTGCACTTCCAATTCAAAATGTGTCTACTCAGTAGCTGTCAGTAAAATAAATTTAGGTCAAATTCCTCAGCCATCAGATGCTGATAGTTTGAAAATGTCTGTTGTCTTTTGCTTCCAGTGTCTGGTTTTGAGGGAGAAGTTTCCAAACATTTTGGAAAGGAGAATTGCTCAGTACTAAAAAAGGCTTTCTAGAAACTTAACATATCAGGCATCAATACCTTTGCTCAGTAAGCAAAAAAGTAGTATAAAGTAGATTGGATAGTTAATACCAATGTCTTTGTATTGCAGATAATGGGAGAGTATAATTACATTCATTAACAAGCCAAACTTCATTATGAAACAATTGGGTTAGTTGGGATTTTTTTAATGTGCTGTTGCTCTTGGACAGCTCCTCCTTAAAACTTCAAGAAAGTTTAGAAATCTTTCTCTAATATCCATATTTATTTCTTTCATGGGTATACACATTTTCTTTGTGTCCTTTATGGTAAAGAGCATGTTGAGGTTTTTTTCTCAGACTCCTATATCTATTTATAGATACTGCACTGATAGTTTCCTAGTATTATTTTACTAATTAATTGAGAGATAAGTAGTCCTTCTGGATACTTATGATATAAAATACTATTTTATTGCAATATCTTCATGACACTAAATGTTGAAGAGGGATTTGCTGCAGCTCGCTTGTGCACATAATGTCCTCTAATTTGTTTAGCGTTCAAGTCTGTATATCCCAAAAGTTTGGCAGATGTTCCAGCCCACAGGTGCCCACAATTGGGCTGCGTGCAATTGAGAGAGACCATCTCCTCATCACACCTTACACACTGGATTCTTAGCCAAAAGGGGATGAAAGGTCT
Organism: Zonotrichia leucophrys gambelii; assembly: GCF_028769735.1. Classification (NCBI taxonomy): domain Eukaryota; kingdom Metazoa; phylum Chordata; class Aves; order Passeriformes; family Passerellidae; genus Zonotrichia; species Zonotrichia leucophrys. The sequence continues at coordinate 85,860,445 of NC_088171.1, read as the reverse complement.
TTTTTTACCTGAAATGAGCTAATTTGTTTGTAGGCACTATACAATGTGGGCAAGGAACATAAGGGGCTAAACCAGCAGCTCTTTTGCTGTTTTTCTTCCTTTCCATCTGAGTGTGCTTTCTACTTTCTCTTAAAAGATGCCTGTAAATATGCATATTTTTTAATGTCACTGTCAGTTGAAGATATTTTGTGACATTGTTGCAAAGTGGCATAGGTTGTTGGCTTTTTTGTTTGATAGGCTGTTGTCAAATGTTTTCTATTGAACATGCATTGAAAAAAACATTAATGTCGCTATCTTTTTACTGGTAAGATAGAAATAATAAATGATTGTTAAAATCAAAATATATTTTAGTCTCAGAAGGGTTTTAACCCATCCTACAGTCTAAACCTCAGAGATTATTTTGTTATTTTGTATTGACTGATTTTTTTTGTACATATGCATGGATTTTGGACTTGCCCACTTACAAATCAAGAGTGGCTGTGGTGGTTCTGAAGGTATTCATTAGTTTGCAGCAGTTCTTCAAAGGTCTTTAATTTAAGTTGGCCCGATTCCAATTTAATTGGGATATGTATGCATGAGAAATCACACCCTGCAAGCTCCCTGATCCTCGATCTCGCTTTGAGGATCAGTTCGGCTACCAACTCTTGTGGCCGTGTCATTCTTTTGGACCGATGGTGGCTCAGGAAGACCCACTCTATGATTAAGAGCTTCTCTCCTGAGCCTTGGTCCTTTGGACTGTCATCCCACTGGTGTATCATGCTATGAAGGTGTGGCAGTTTTCCCAGCACTATAAATTTGAAGGGCAGGCCCAGATGGTATCGGTGGGCCTGCCTGGCCGAAATAGTTTTCTGTACCTTCTCCAAGGCCACCTCCGCCTCTGGAGTGAGAACCCTAGGGGAACTAAGCCCCTCTCCCCCTTTCAACAAATTGAAAAGAGGGGCCAGGTCTTCGGTTGAAATGCCCAGCCAGGGTCTCACCCAATTCAAAGACCCACACAGTTGATGGACATCTGCTAGGGTCTGGACTTTTGTCCGGATAGCCAATTTTTGCGGAACAATGGTCCGCTTTGTAATTTCGAGGCCCAGGTATTTCCAAGGTGGCATCCGCTGAATTTTGTCCTGCTGGAGCTCGAACCCTGCAGCAACCAACGCATCGGTTGTCAGGCCAAGCGCATGGGCAAGCAGACTGTGGTCGGGAGCACACACGAGGATGTCATCCATATAATGGTGGACAATGACGGCATCCCCAAGGGCTGTACGTATGGGTGACAGCAGCGAAGCGACATACCACTGGCAGATCACAGGGCTGACCTTCAGGCCCTGCGGAAGCACCCGCCAATGATAGCGCTTGGCTGGGGACTCACAATTGATGGACGGAACTGTGAACGCAAAGCGCGGGGCATCGTCTGGGTGAGGGGGAATTTGAAAAAAACAATCTTTTATATCGATTACAGCCAATTCCCAATTTTGGGGGAGCATTGCTGGGGAGGGCATCCCTGGCTGAAGAGAACCCATGTCAATAATTAATTCGTTAATTTGGCAGAGATTGGTCAGGAGCCGCCACTTGTCCTTGTTGGGCTTTTTGATGACAAACACTGGGGAGTTCCAAGGTGACATGGTCTCCTCCAGGTTGCCTTTCAGTAACTGCTCCTGAACGAGCTCGTTGAGCGCCTTTAACTTTTGCTTATTAAGTGGCCATTGCTTGACCTGTACTGGTTTATCTGAAAGCCAATTCAGCTTCCAGGTCCGGCGCTCCTCAGTGGCCTCTGCCCGAAAAACCTGGGGAGCCTTCGGGAGGTCAATTTTGGCTCCCCACTGGGCCAATAGGTCTCTTCCCCAGAGAGGTTCTGTGTAATCTAAAACAAACGGGCGTATTGAAGCCAATTGCCCGTCGGGCCCCTTAATTTGTACAACGCTCTTTGATTGGTTTGCCAATTGAAGGCCCCCAACACCAGAGATCGTGCCCGCAGCGCTTTGCAAGCCCCAATGTGACGGCCATTCCCTAGAGGGAATGATCGTCACATCTGCACCAGTGTCCAAAAGACCCTTCACGATCTTTTTATCCCCGCCCAACAAAAGTTGACATGTCAGGCGGGGCTTCTCCCTCCCTACCAACTGTGCCCAGGCTACTGTCGGAGGTGATGTCTTCTCCGTCGATCTTGTCCAATGCTCTTCATCAGACACAGGAATGGCTTGGGCAATGACCTGTCCCTTGGGGAGGGAGAGTGGGGGCTGGACACAGTACAGCCCTACCACGAAACGGTCCCGGTCGGTGGTTACCAAACCCGGGACGATGTGGATGTCTCGCGGTGTGTGCTTTGTGTCCCCGACAACGGTCCACCTGCAACGTCCAAGTTTCCTCCAGCGACCCGGGTGTTGCAGGTCGACAGACACCAGCTGGATGTTACTGCTAGGGAGGTAAAGGTCCCTAGTTAGCTGCAGCCTGTATGGAGAAGCAGAGAACATGGTGTTAATGGCAGGCACAGCACCACAGGTAGATAGAGTCACATCCAATAAGTTTGTCAAATCCAGCAAGGTAAAAGTCGGCGGTTCTCTCCCGTCTCCTCCCTCCCCGCTTGATGGTAAACAACCCGCCTCATTTTTATCCACGCGCAGGGAGGGGCTGCGCTCTGAGTCTAGTTTTTTTGATTTTGACTCTCCTCCTTTTCCCGCTTCCGCCTGTATTCCATATAGTCCTGGCGCATCGGGCACTGGGGCGTCCAATGCCCGACTTTGCCACAGAGATGGCAGGGGTGGGTCGCTGGTGTTCTTCTGCCGGACCCAGTTGTTGGGGGCCTGGCAACGGGAGCAGCTTCTGCCTCCATGAAGTCCGGATCGGGGCATTCAGCCAGAACTACAGATGTTCTCTTGGGCCATGATGCCAGGGAAACTTGACGCACCACGACCTCAATCATGGCCTCTATCATGGGCCGGGGACTTCGAGGGAGAGTTTTAATTGCCTTGCGGCACTCAGCATTGGCGTTGCTGTACGCCATCCGCTGAAGCATCCTCTCCCTGTCATCATCCCCGAGCGCCTGCGCCTCTTCGTATCGGTAGAGGCGCTCGATAAAGGCCATGTATGGCTCCTGCGCTGCCTGCTGGACCTCATCATCCTCCCATTGGGAGGTCACAACCTCCAGCTTGAAGAAGGCCCGCTCAGCTGCCCGAGCGGTCTCCACAAGCTGGGAGGAGAATAAGGCCTTAGCCTGAGCTGCCCCCTCTGCCCACTGTCCCTCACCCAAAAGATGTTCTTGGGTGATTACCAGACCATCCACGTCATGGGACATTGCAGGATTCCCCCAAAAACTTGGGAGAACCTCCAATATCTCCCTCCTCCATTCCCCCACCCAGACCCTAAATTCCATGGGCCTAACAAGGCTGGAGAAGAGGGCCCTCAGATCAGCCGGCACCAGATCTCCCTGCGCAAGGGCATTGCGGAGCATACCCCGGAAGTATTCTAACCCCCGGGAGTAGTCCTTCTGCGCCTTGCACAGTTCCTTAATCCGGGCCTGTGCTAAAGGCACCCACTGGGCCTGAGGGCTCCCGTCCCCGCTCAGGTGGTACATGATCGGAGCGGCTTCCAACAAGGGCGCCTGCCCCGGCTTCCGGTCATCCACACCCCCCCCCCGGAACACAAAGTGTGGGAACCGGAAGGAGGAGCGTGGGAACCAGAACTGGAGGAGGTTGAGGCGGGGTCCGGCAATGACGCAAGGTGAGGGAGTGGGCGTGGCCAACCACCCCTCTCCGCCTCCTGGGTGACGTTTGGAGGCGGAGGGAAATACGAAGGCGGAGCGGGGGAGGAGTTTGGGGAGGAGCTGATGGTGGGGCGGAGGACGGAGGAATGGGCGGGACTGAGGGAGGATATGAGGGAGGGGTAACCAAAAAGGAGGTGGGGTTCGGGGAGAGGAAAGGGTTGGCGCAAGGGAGGAAAGGGTTAACTGGGGAAGAAGGAGCCCTGGCGGGAACGACCGCGTGGTCGCCGCCATCTTGGGCTCCCGAGGAACCATTTTGTGGGACTTCATCAACCAACTGTACAACCTTGGGCTTTACAACTGGGGACTTGGGGACTGGGGTAGAGGGTGAGGATAGAAGAGGAGCCTGGCCAGGGCTCCTCGAAGGGGGAGGCCGAGCAGGTCGAGGGGAAGCAGGGGTAGGATGGACCCCCTGCCTCTTATCGGCCTTCAAAATCTCCCTCGAGGGCTCCTGCCTATGGGAAGCGGGAAAGGGTTGAGGGGTAAGGGCGACTGAACGAGGGGAACGGGGGGATAAACCAAAACGTGCGGGGCTTTTCTTCGGTTCCCCAGACGAGCGGAGCATCGCAAGCACTCTGCCCGCCCAAAATGCCATGGTCGCCAATCTTATCTCCCCGTAATTTACGGCTTATTCTAATTTTGCTAAAACAGCTGCCCAAAACCGTGGCTGCTTTGCAAGTTCCGGGGAGACCTCGGGGAACTTCGAAAAGACCCACTTAACTAAAAATTTTAACTCCTGCTTGGGGGCCTTCTGACCTCCCCCAAGCAACACACCTTTAACCACATAATAAACCTCCTTTTGGGATTTTCCCAAGCCAGCACCCATGGCACCTTTCTAGTGCAGGAACCGCTGCTACTAGAAAGGGGGAAAATCCTCTGGTGGTACAACCACCCGCCTGAAAATAACAGAAACTAAAACAACAAGCTACTTGCCACCAGCCCCTGCTCCCCTCACTGTCCCCAAGTCTGGGGTTTCAGCAAAGGGGAAAAAAAGGAATTTGGGTGGTGGGTCCGGGCCCCAAGTCTGGGGATACCGGCCCCACGGGAAAAATAAAATAAAAAAGGCACGGGGATGAGGAGAAGCCTCAAGGAAAGAGGGTGGGGGGTAGGTCCCCAACACAGGGCATGCACCCCTAGGGAAACTTTAAAAAGGCGGGGGGGAAAATCGGAAAGGTCCCCAGAACGGGGCCCGAACCTTACCAATCCGGTGGCAGTAACGAACAAAAATCAGGCGAGGGTCCTCGTCTCCGGGGTCGTCCTCTCTGGGCGCGAGGAGTCTCGACCCCGATCCCCAGGGAGCGCTGCCCCTACAACGGGGCCTGCTACCACCTGGGGTAGTGCGGCGTCCACAGGAACAAGAAAGTCCAATTCTGAGGGGTCCGGTCAGTGGTCAATGGTCAGCTGTCCACTTCTGCAGGCCCCACGTTGGGCGCCACACTGCGCGAGGGCGTACACGGCCCTAGGTCCGGCTAGCAGCAGGGGTGAGAAGGCCAACGCCCCTATGCATAGGAAAGCCAGCCCCCCTCGGCGTCTCGGCCTCAGGCTGGGCTGGATGCAAGCTCGGAATTGCACGCTGTGGACGAGACAGGAGGCGACCACTCGCTGGGGGTGAAAACGTCGGTTTATTGATGGAGGTGACCAACAGAGGGTGGAAACACCCACAGCCAAATGGCCCCGAATAGGAGGAGAAACCGGATTTTAAAGGGAAGGGGAGGAGAAGGGAGGGGAGCCCGGCTAACCAATAGGGAAACTCAAAGGGAGGTGTTGAACCTAACTGACATACATTGGTAACCAATAAATACAAAGTAAGGGAGGAGCCCCGGGACCACAGCCAATCACCATCCCTAGAGAGAAGAACGTTCTCGAATGCTGGGAGGAGAGGGGGGTGATTGACTGAGCCCAGGGAGGAGAAAACATTTACTTATAAGGGAGAATAGGGGAGGAGGAATTATATAACATAACTGATTGAAAGCAGGGGTTGCTACGGAAACCAACTGCCAGAGGAGCAGTGGCGGGAAAACTGGGGAGGGAGGAACCATTTACAAGAACAGGGGGATACAATACATAAAATGGGGGAGCAAACTTAAAAACACACTACAACAGTGGTTCAGAAAAGAAATTTGTGTAGCTCAGAAAATGCTCCCCAGCAGCATCTCAAGTAGATGTGAAGATGTGTGCAAGGACAGAGCTAATGTGCCACTTCACCTGATCACACTCTAAACATTTGCATTTGCAGAAAAACTGGCATGGACCTGTTTTCCATGTGTTAAGACATAATGGATTTTTTAATATGGATTTAAATCCATATGAAACAAAAAAGCTGAGGTAGATTTTAACAGGGAGAAAAAATATACCAAAACAGTTAAAGAATAGAGGTAGGGATACACATCTAAATAAAATGGAGAGGTAATTTACTAGGTTTGCTTTACAAAGGCAGACTGTTGGCATGCATTAAAGACGTCTGGTGGTGGATTTGAACTTTCTTTTAAGTGTGATATTTCTCGCAAGGAAAATGATCAAAATGTTAATAAAAATGAAATCTTTATCAAACTTCTTAAAAAAAAAGATTTCTGAAAAAAAGATGGCTGTAAAGGGTAAGGTTCCATGTAACCCCTTGTTGGAGAAAACCTTATTTAGTGTAGTATGCATCCATAAAATAAAAGATGGTCAAGTATGCATACTGGGGCAGTTTCACAATTTTCAAAAGGACCCTGACTAGCAGCATCCTCTTTTATTGCGAAATTTTCATAAAATGGTATGAAAATAATGCTGGAGATACATACAATTTTAACAACCAAACCACTGAACAATTTGCTGTAGAACCTGCTGTTCCTAGCTTTCCTAGCTGCCCCTGTTGTTGACTGAGGGAAGATAAGAAGTATATCTTATATAAGAAGAGACAACACAATCTCAAGCACAAATGTCTTTCTCTGATGATTTTTTGTAACACAGTAGACCTTCCAAAAGAGTTGAGAATGAGAATTCATAAAAAGCATGTAAGAAAAGCAATAAGACAAAATGGACTCAAATTTTTTTCAGAATTAACATCCTTGAAAACACTGGCTCAAGAATGAACAATGTTCCAGGAAGCATCTTTCAGATGGACAGAAAATGGCTAACTTGTTTTTTTTTTTTTTTTTCGTTTGGTTTGGTTTGGTTTTATTTTTGTATTTTTGTTTGTTCATTATTTTTTTGCTACTGGAGATTTCAAGAAATATGTAATGTCAAGACTAGAAATGCTTTCACAGCATTAAGGAAGTCAGGAGCATCTTGAAATCAGAGAGCTAATAGACTAAACTGAGAGTTTCTAATTGAATAATGATATCTGCAGTCCTTTACTGTCCAGGTTTAGAGCAAATTTGGGGAAGAATCCCCCCAAAGGAGCTCCGGTGGGAAAAGCAGATCCAATCGGCCCCTCCCCCCAACTGGTCCGGGAGGAAAGAAAAATACCTCCTTGGAGAAAGGTGGAAAAAAACCCCTGTTTATTAAACAATAAGACCAAAACAGTATCAAAACAATGAGACCCCTTGCCACTCTAAAAGAGATGACAAACTGAGAAAACCCCGGGTTCAAGCAGCAGCTCACTCAGTCTCTGATCAGTCTCTCAGTGCTGGAATTGTCGCAGGCCAGGGCCGGCCCAGTGGGCCACAGCTGCAGCTGCCGGTGCTCTCCTGGGTGTTCAGTCCAGAGCAGTTCCAAGAGGTCCAAAGAAAAGGGAAAAAAACCAGTCCAGGGAACTTCTTTGCCCCAGCTAGCTAACACTAACTAAAAAGCAAAAGAAGAGCTCTCTGTCCCGCTGTCTGTCCGCAGACAACACAGTCAGGAGCAGGAATGTGGAGGAGTGAGTGCAGTGTCTGAAAACAAACTGCGCGCTTCTTCTCTCTCCCCCTTCACTCTCTGTAACACTCTTAAAGGTACAAAACTTATTATTATTCAACATAAACAGAATGAGACGATTGGGGATAAAAGCATCATATAGTCAACCCAGGACATTCCACCCCTTATCCCCATATCGTCTGCTTACTACTAAAACTAATATAAATTCTAACTCTACAAGTACATACATGATACATACATGATACAACTATACACAGACAATGGTAATAACATTCAGGAAACAGTGATATTTATACAGGTTTTATCCAACAATCAGGTCTCCCTGAGGTACACATCGTGTTCTTCCATCTTTTTGCATTATCCACCATGTGCAACCTGGTCCCTGAGCAAAAACAACCCCACGAATGGGTTTGTCTGTATCTGAGGCAGGATTAATCCAAACTGTCTTCCCTAATAAACCTCTGACATGTACCACTGGGACTTTGTCTCCATCTACTCTCTGCAAAGGCTCAGATTGGGCAGGGCCCACTCGGTTAGTAGAGCCTCGAGTGTTAACTAACCAGGTGGCTTTTGCCAGATGCTGATCCCAGTTCTTGAAAGATCCCCCACCTAATGCTTTCAATGTGGTTTTTAACAGTCCATTGTACCTCTCCACTTTGCCTGCAGCTGGTGCATGGTAGGGGATATGGTACACCCACTCAATGCCATGTTCCCTAGCCCAGGTGTTGACAAGGCTGTTCTTGAAATGAGTCCCATTGTCTGACTCAATCCTCTCAGGGGTACCATGTCTCCACAGAACTTGCTTTTCCAGGCCCAGGATGGTGTTCCGGGCTGTAGCATGAGGCACAGGGTAGGTTTCCAGCCATCCAGTGGTGGCCTCCACCATGGTCAGCACGTAGCGCTTGCCCTGGCGTGTCTGGGGCAGTGTGATGTAGTCAATCTGCCAGGCCTCCCCATACTTGTACTTGGACCACCGCCCACCGTACCAGAGGGGTTTCACTCGCTTGGCCTGCTTGATGGCAGCACACGTCTCACAGTCATGGATAACCTGAGAGATACTGTCCATGGTTAGATCCACCCCTCGGTCTCGTGCCCACTTCTAGGTGGCATCTCTGCCCTGGTGGCCTGAGGCATCATGGGCCCATCGAGCTAAGAATAACTCTCCTTTATGTTCCCAATCTAGGTCTATTTTGGACACCCCTATCTTTGCAGCCTGGTCTACCTGCTCATTGTTTTGGTGCTCCTCATTAGCTCTACTCTTGGGTACATGGGCATCTACATGGCGGACCTTCACAGGCAGTTTCCCTACCCTGGTAGCAATGTCTTTCCACTCTTCAGCAGCCCAAATTGGCTTTCCTCTACTTTGCCAGTTAGCCTTTTTCCACCTTTCCAGCCATCCCCACAGAGCATTGGCTACCATCCATGAATCAGTATAAAGGTAGAGCTTTGGCCACTTCTCTCTCTCAGCAATGTCCAGGGCCAGTTGAACAGCTTTGAGTTCAGCAAGTTGGCTTGATCCACCTTCTCCTTCAGTGGCCTCTGCCACCTGCCGTGTGGGGCTCCATACAGCTGCTTTCCACTTCCGGTTCATTCCCACAATGCGGCACGAACCATCAGTAAAGAGAGCGTATCGTGTATCATCTGCTGGCAGTTGGTTGTATGGTGGAGCTTCTTCAGCTCGTGTCACTTCTTGTTCCCCTTCATCAGAGAGACCAAAGTTTTCACCTTCCGGCCAGTTTGTAATTATTTCCAGAATCCCAGGGCGATTCAGTTTTCCAATACAGGCGCGCTGTGTAATAGCAGCAATCCATTTGCTCCATGTAGCACTGGTGGCATGGTGCGTAGAGGGAACCTTTGCTTTGAACATCCACCCCAGCACTGGTAGTCGGGGTGCCAGGAGGAGTTGTGCTTCAGTGCCTATTACCTCTGAGGCAGCCTGGACTCCTTCATAGGCAGCCAAGATTTCTTTCTCTGTTGGAGTATAGTTGGCTTCAGACCCTCTGTAGCTTCGACTCCAAAATCCCAGTGGTTGACCCCGAGTCTCCTCAGGCACCTTCTGCCAAAGGCTCCAGGACAAGCCATGGTTCCCGGCTGCAGAGTAGAGCACATTCTTCACCTCTGGTCCTGTCCTGACTGGGCCAAGGGCTACTGCATGAGCAATCTCCTGCTTGATCTGTGCAAAGGCTTGTTGCTGCTCTGGGCCCCAGTGGAAAGTGTTCTTCTTACGGGTGACCAGGTAGAGAGGGCTCACTATCTGACTGTATTCGGGAATATGCATCCTCCAAAAACCTATGGCGCCTAGGAAAGCTTGTGTCTCTTTCTTATTGGTGGGTGGAGACATTGCTGTGATCTTGTTGATGACATCAGTGGGAATCTGACGCCGTCCGTCTTGCCACTTCACTCCCAGAAACTGGATCTCTTGAGCAGGTCCCTTGACTTTGTTCTTCTTGATGGCGAAGCCAGCTTTTAGGAGAATCTGGATAATTTTCTCCCCTTTCTCGAACACCTCTGCTGCTGTCTTCCCCCACACATGTCATCAATATATTGCAGATGTTCTGGAGCCTCACCCTTTTCCAGTGCAGCCTGAATCAGTCCATGGCAGATGGTGGGGCTGTGCTTCCACCCCTGGGGCAATCGGTTCCAGGTGTACTGCACGCCTCTCCAGGTGAAAGCAAACTGAGGCCTGCATTCTACTGCCAGAGGAATGGAGAAAAATGCATTGGCAATGTCTATAGTGGCGTACCACCTTGCTGCCTTGGACTCCAGCTCGTACTGGAGTTCCAGCATGTCCGGCACAGCAGCGCTCAGGGGTGGGGTCACTTCATTCAATGCACGATAGTCCACAGTCAATCTCCATTCTCCTTCAGATTTTCGCACAGGCCAGATGGGGCTGTTGAAGGGTGAGTGGGTCTTGCTGACCACCCCTTGGCTCTCCAGCTCTCGGATCATCTTATGGATGGGGATCACAGCATCTCGATTCGTTCGGTACTGTCGGCGGTGCACTGTTGAGGTGGCAATTGGCACTCGTTGCTCTTCCACCTTCAGGAGACCTACTGCAGATGGGCTGTCTGACAGTCCAGGCAAGATCTTCAACTGCTTGACACCCTCTGTCTCTACAGCAGCTATTCCAAATGCCCATCTGAGTCCCTTTGGGTCTTTGAAATACCCACTTCGAAGGTAGTCTATGCCCAAAATACATGGGGCCTCTGGGCCAGTCACAATAGAGTGTTTCTTCCACTCATTTCCAGTCAGGCTCACCTCAGCTTCTACCAAAGTAAAATCCTGTGATCCCCCTGTCTCACCAGCAATAGAAACAGACTCTGTCCCCACATGTCTTGATGGGATTAATGTGCATTGTGCACCAGTGTCAACCAAAGCTTTGTATTCTTGTGGTTCATATGTGCCAGGCCAACGAATCCATACAGTCCAAAAAACACGGTTTTCCCCAGCCTCTACCTGGCTAGAGGCAGGGCCCCTCTAAGCCTGGTTATCCTTCTTTCCCTGGGCATATGTCTTGGAGGTTCCTTCAAGGGGATCAAAAATATTGTCATTATCATCATATGTGACAGTTTGGTTACTGGCCACTGGAGCTGCTTCCCTTTTGGAACTTCCTCTCTGAATCTTCAGTTATCTCACCCATTGTGCCAGAGCAGAGGTAGGTTGTCTATGCCATCTCCTCATGTCTTCTCCACAATCACGCAAATAGAACCACAGCTCAGCTCGTGGGATGTACCTTCTCTCGCCGTCTAGGGAACGTCTGCGTTGGGTACCAGAACCTCTGATCTGTATGGCCGAGATTTGGAGAAAGCTTTCTTTAATCTCCTCCCTCAGTTTCTTGTGACCCTCCTGTATCTTGTCCTCTAATTTTTGAAGACGTGTTTCCACCGCTGCGATTCTGGCATGTGTTGGGCCATTCACAGTGTCTGCATACGCTCGGAGCTTCTTTGCCATATCCAGCACAGTCTCCTCACCATCATCCTGCTTCATCATTGCTAAAGCAGAAGCATATTCTCGTGGCCCAAGTCGTACAAGTTTTCTCCACATCACAGATGTGCATGGTACCAAGTCTGGATTTACAATGTTTCCATCATCTGAGAAGACAATCTCAGCTACTGCCATTTCCCTCAGGCGTTGAATCCCTTGTTCTATGGTTTTCCACTGGGTTTGCTGCATATAGAGATCATCTGAGCACAGGTATCTTTGTGCTACACTTCTTAGGACCCGTTCCCAGAGGCTGTGTGGATTAGCCCCGCTCATCATTCCTTGATCTATGGCAGGATCCTGTGACAGGGATCCCAAATGCCTGGCTTCAGTGCCATCCAAAATTGTAGCCTCGCCTGCAGCATCCCAGAGACGGACCAGCCAACTAATTATGGATTCATCAGACCTTCGAGTGTAGTCCTTCCTTAGGCCACGAAGGTCCTTCAGGGAATAAGACTCAATATTTGCGTCTGATCTTGCACCTGCTGCTTTGACTCCTGATTTTACGTCAGGAGGCACTGAGGTTCCTTCTCCTGTATCACCATCATCATCATCATCCACTGGTCGATCAGTTTTTTCCGTGCGTTTCCCACTTCTAGTACTGGTAGCAACAGCCATGGGTTTAGATGCTGGCTTAGGCTCACTGTCTGGTCTGGCTGCTGGCTCCGAGCCTGGGCTGTTGGCTACAGCTTGAGTGACTGGGATAGCTGATTTATCTCCCTGCCCCCTGCCTCTGTCTGCTGCCCGACAGTATCTAACAAAGTGCGATAAGCATAGGCCAGGGCCCAGCTTATTGCAATTAGCCTTTTCTCCTTAGAATCGTCATGGCACTTCTCCTTTAGGTATTTCCCCACCTCTGCTGCGTTCTGAATTTGTTCCCGTGGAAATCCCAGTCTACAGGATCAGAAAATTCCTTCAGGGTTTGGCCTATATTTTCCCATTCTCCACCCCACTCAGGATTTTTCACGCCTGCATCTGCTTCTGGATCAGGGGTCTCACCAGCTCCTCTGGATATCTCAGCCCTCATTCTAGAGAAGCTGCAGACCATATAGAGGAAACTTACCAAATTAAATACCAGAAAGATGGTCTCTTTAACATTCAGGGGAAACTGAACATTCTCAAAAAGTGACATAACCGATCCAAAGGAGAAGAGGGAAAGGGAAGGCTGGAAAGTCTCATTCTTAGCTCCTCCTCTAACAGACTGAGTGTAGTTACTAATAAATTCCCAAAACATACCACTGGAATTGGGATGCAGGGTAGGATGAAGAAACCATAAACCATACATGCTGTAAACAGAGGTCAGTATCTTTTTGAACGCTTTATAAATCATTATCACCAAGGCCAGCACAACAGCTATTCCAATCCGTACCCCTCTACTGTAAAAATTACTTGTTAAGGACAATAATCCTAATGACCAGAAAGGTATTGAAACCTCAAAAAGGTCTAGAGCCCAGAGCCATACAGAGGCGTTCACAACCAGAGACATCAGGGGTTCAAGCAGCATAGCTACTAACTGCTTTAACAACAACAGACACACAATTAATAGGGCTTTTTTCCACATTTTCCAGCCGCGCGTTGGGCGCCAATTCATGTATTTGTCCAGGTTTAGAGCAATTTGGGGAAGAATCCCCCCAAAGGAGCTCCGGTGGGAAAAGCAGATCCAATCGGCCCCTCCCCCCAACTGGTCCGGGAGGAAAGAAAAATACCTCCTTGGAGAAAGGTGGAAAAAAACCCCTGTTTATTAAACAATAAGACCAAAACAGTATCAAAACAATGAACCCCTTGCCACTCTAAAAGAGATGACAAACTGAGAAAACCCCGGGTTCAAGCAGCAGCTCACTCAGTCTCTGATCAGTCTCTCAGTGCTGGAATTGTCGCAGGCCAGGGCCGGCCCAGTGGGCCACAGCTGCAGCTGCCGGTGCTCTCCTGGGTGTTCAGTCCAGAGCAGTTCCAAGAGGTCCAAAGAAAAGGGAAAAAAAACCAGTCCAGGGAACTTCTTTGCCCCAGCTAGCTAACACTAACTAAAAAGCAAAAGAAGAGCTCTCTGTCCCGCTGTCTGTCCGCAGACAACACAGTCAGGAGCAGGAATGTGGAGGAGTGAGTGCAGTGTCTGAAAACAAACTGCGCGCTTCTTCTCTCTCCCCCTTCACTCTCTGTAACACTCTTAAAGGTACAAAACTTATTATTATTCAACATAAACAGAATGAGACGATTGGGGATAAAAGCATCATATAGTCAACCCAGGACATTTACAAATGGATGGCCTGATTAAATGTTAGTGAAAAAATTAATATCTTTTAAAGTATGCTGCAAGTTCTTAACACAAGATTTTGAGGAAGTCAATTGATCTGTTTGGGGCAAATAGACATACTCTCTGGGCCTTTCTATGAAAAATAATCATTTGAAGAAAAGTCTCAACCAAGACACACTTTAAAATAAATCAGGGGAGGTGAAGCAATAGACCTTCAAAATAAAATTATGTTTTATTATTTAATTATTTATTATTTTATATTATATCATTAAACATTATATCAAGAACACAATCCAATGTTACAACGAGACGTTTCAAAAATAGGGAGCTTGATGAGACTCTTGCCTTAGGGCCATACATCTACTGCAGCCTAGGGCTCTGTCATCTGTTTCCCTATATCCTCTTTTGGTTTGCTTCACAGTAGTTAACCAAACTCAGATGCTAAAAAGGCATAAGTAGGAAGGTAAAATTTAATGAACTGTAAGTTCAAAGTGATATTCTGAGAAATACTTTTCTCAGAAGCATATGGTCTGATCATATTCTGCCACCTGGACTTTCAGGGTTGTAGTGTCAGCAAAAGGATGAAAAGCAGACTCTTCTTTTCACATGGCTATAGGAAAAATACAAAGAAGACTCTTCATCCCTCTCAAAATCTGCTAATTTGGTTCTTAATGTGCAACAACTTCTCTACACACTCCAAGGCACTTTACAATATTAGGTAGTGTGATTAAAGAGGTAATTAAGAAACTGTGTAATAATGGGATGAGAGAGAATTGGTGTTTTAAAGCATGTACATTATAATCAAAGCAATTTAATTCCATGAATAAATAAATCAGATCAATTTCTTCTTGTAGAGATACCTCATGCTGCAAGTGAGATTGGATACTATGATTTAAAGTCAAAGTGGATATATGAATCTTTATAGGACACAGAATTCATTCATTCTCAGAAAGCCACCCAAAAAACAATTCAGAAGGCTGTTTGGCAGTGGGTCACCACTACAGCTTGTAGACCCCTGCGAAAGGAATGAGACACAATTACTTTGGTAATAACAGCAGCAGAGAGCTTGTGTACAAATTTTTACATATATGTGAAAATTAATAAACAAAACCTTTCAGAATAGATGGAGATCTTTAAATTTCTTCATGATGTGAGAAAACATGAGGTTCACAGGTTAAGAAAGTGCTTTGTTGGTATAAAACCTTGAGGGGTTTTATCCAGAAATCTACCTTCTTGCAGCTTGCTTCTGCAGTTGCTTATGAATTACTTTAAGTTCTGTTTTATCTTGGTACAATGCTGGCAGTGGGGTGCATTAGGGGATCTAGGACGTTCTCTGGATGCATTAAAGCATGCTGCACTTTTTGAAGGAGATGTGCTTCCCTAGACTATTTGCAGCCTATTTCCTTTGCCAATTACTAGCCCTTTTTCCATCTACCTTGAGCCTTTGTTTTAATTTAGGCAACTTTTTCCTGTGTCCAGATTTTAAAAAGCAAACAAAAATAAAAACAAAGAAGATTGTTGGGAAATACCATGAGGTCATGGTTGCTTTCAATAGCAATCATGCAAATGCAGTAAAAAGAAAGGATATTTTCAAAATGGTATAACGCATACTGTTATGATGGCTCAACATCACTGAATTTATCATGTCCACAATCAAAATGTTAGTGAGCAGCTCTTTGCACGCTGTACGTAATATGGAAAATATGGATGAGGCTTTCCTTATTTGCATATATAAGATCTTGAGACATGTCAGCAGGGAATTGAGGCTTCAGCTGACTACTATAGAGGATGTTACTTAGCATAAGCTGTGCATACCCAAACAGCCCTGATTTTAGTTACTATGGAAAATCATGCCATTGCTGACACAAGAAATCTGACCTAGGGACCTTGTGAAAACTGCATGTCTCTCTACAGCCTGCACTAAAGAGAGAAGCCTCTTTACAAGGAAAAGTCATGAATCCATAACGTATGGAGGTGAGAAAATACAGCACAGGATGACATTTACACAGGTTAAAATACAATTGCCTCCTGAGAATTTCTGAAAATTTGTAGCTTACTAAGAAGTGTTTCTGAGAGGATGTTCCTGTTGATATCAGGAACAGATATCAGATATCAGAACAGATATGTATGAAGTCTGATCTGAGGTCTGATTCTGTGAGTTGTAGGTGCTACAACCTGTTACTAAACACCTTGAGCTGAAACTGATGCTCATCAGCATAGAAAACTCTCACGTCTCACAGGGCAGGCTCCTTGTCATCTAATTTCCAGGACTATAATGGACTGGGACACACCACTATGCACAGAGAGAGGCAATGGCAGATATTGCATTGCCATAAACAATGAATGAAATCTATTTGCTGCTAGGAGCAGCGAGTTGCATGCATTTTTTATTCTACAGAATACTGAGTCTTTTCTTTAGCTGTACTACCCACTTAAAAAAAAAAAAAGAGAAAATGGAAATGAATAGCAGATCTAAATTACATTTAGAAACACTTATGTTAAGCTGCATGTTGGAGTTTCCATGTAGAATTTCCATTTGAATTTTTTCAAATTATGAAAACCAAAACATCTTCTGTACTGTTTAATTGTGGATAGTGCTAATTTAGTATTTTGAATAGTGGTCAATAGGGTTTCTTTATAGGAAAACAGCACACTGTCCTTGAAACATGCATTTAAATGACACTCTTAAAAAACAATGTATTTTCTGCCATGGAGACCCTATTCATTTCTGCATTTACCTAAAACACTGATATTGAGGGTATACTTTTTGATATCCACTTTTCAAGAAAAAGATTAAGCATTTACAGATGGGAACACAGTACGCAGACTTGAGTCCTAGTTATTTTACCCTTGTCATTAGAGCCAACAAAATGAGTGAGAGAGATACAGGAATGGAAAAAGGTACTAATAAAAAATTATTGCTGATAATTGTTTGATAAATATTGTAATACATTTAGTGTGGCAGCAAAACTTGCTGTCCAGCTGAGCCAATTTTTTATATGTGTTTAATTCTGGACTTCAGTGAGGAGAAGAGATAAATATTGTGAGAAAAACATAGTTGTTGAGCTATCTGACTGTATGTTTTTAATATGTGCACAGCTTTTCTGACATTCTAGAGGGTAAATGACATTTCACATCCTCCCAAAAGAGGCTCAGTGTTTATGTAGGAAGGGAAGTAATGAATGCATTCACAGCATGCCATGCTTTTTTGTTTGTTTTCTTGTTTGTTTTTGTTTTTTTTTTTTTTTATATAGCCACCATAAATCATGAATAATGAGTTCCTTCACTTTTTGAGTTTCTACTTATCATAAGTACTAGTACATGAAGGGTATTGTAGTTTAGCTGTAGGACAGCATTTCAACTCATGTAGGTCTTAAAAAACATGGTGCAGGATAATGAATTACTAGATCTTTTATGTAACTCTGAAATTGCACTCTCTTGCTGCAGCATTATTTATTTATATTGTGTTAGTAACTGAGCTGAAAGCTGAACATGGATCACCAGAGACCTTTTCTAGTTTACTCTAGAAATGATTTCCAGCTAATAGTCCCCTGTCTTACTGGTGAGACCTAAGCATATTGCAGATGAATTTTTGGGAACAGGCTGATAAGCCATGGATGATCTCTTCTGTGGGAGCAGCCATGAGGTGATGCAGTAGTTCTGGAAATTTGGTACTCTCAATAAAGCAGTTGGATCCTTGCTAGATGCAAAAAAACCCTAGATATTCTGAAAGGAAAGAAAAAAAAAAAGTGGATGCATTTCATGTGATGTTGCTTCTTGCTTTCTGGTTACATATTTGTTGCAAATAAATGGAATTTTTTACAAGAATACATATTTCTTAAATACACATTCTTGTAAAAATTTTTGGTTTTTTTGTTAAACTAAAGATGGCTTTGTAGCTCACTTTGGCAAAATATTTTTTTTATAACTCACAAGGCAATTAACCAATATTATATTTTTATTGTCCTTGGGGCTTTATGTAGTTTAGGCAGTTCCCTGCCATTTTTCAAGGCATTTTTACTTCTGTTCAAGACATGTCTCCTAGAAAAAGGAGATTAGGGGAAGTAGTGCACACATCAAAATTTTTAGTACATTTTTCAATGCTAAGGCTTTCTCTTGGGTCTGTAAGTAGGCTTTATGTTGTGACAGCTGTTCTGTATCAGATCTATAAATTTCAATCAGTGTTGATCAAGTAAATGACCTGAACCAAATCCTGGAATAAAATGAAATTTACAAGCTTTAATGTTTTTTTATAAATAGCTGACATGATGGCATAGTGATAAAGGCAGATAGGTGGTTCTTATTTCACACTATCTTACATCAAAGTCACCCAGTTGCTTTCCTGTTTTAGTTTGCTATTTCTGGAACAACTTTTTGTTTTGGTATACCTTCTCTAAAGTTTTCTCTCTCCTATTTAGTTCCCTCTTTAAGCACCAGACCTTCAGAATTTTTAGAAAATGCCCTGCCTAAAGATCTGAGACTGTTAGTTTGGATGACTTGTTAAATAGCAGACAACTTCAAGAATAAATTGCATTTTTGACTTTGGAGCAATTGAGTGAGATTTCCAAAGATGTTTACATATCTTTGGTCAGTAAGATTGTTTTGGTTTAAAATAGAAAAATTAAAAAGTTATCTGGTTACAGCAGAATTATCTCATATGTTCTTGCTACTACTTACTGCTGCAGATTTCATGCCAATACTTATTCTGACCTATCTGAGATGAGCTCCTGACCTTTTCATAGTGCGTGAGATAATGTTTAACAAGATCATTTGTCATGGTATTATCTAAATTATTTTGAGATATATAAATCAAATCTGCATGCTAAAAATTTAGAGCAGTTATGTTTTAAAGCAGATTAGAATCTCATTTTACTTCACCTAGAAGCTTGCAAACATATTCACTATTAAATATTGTTATGAGCAAGAGGAAATCTTATGGTAAAATGAAGTGTTACACGCATTTGCAGTCACACTAAGAATTTGTTGCCTGTAACTTTTATTTTTATGTTTTGAGCTAAAGCTGTAGTCATATTTTTAGCTTAGTCCATTTACAGCATTTCATACAGCACATTTCTTGAGCCCACAGTCTCACAAATACAGGAGAAGGGTGTGCTCTTAAAATGACAGACTGCTTCCATAAGCCGTTTCTCTTACGGAAAAACCAGATCATGTCATCTTGCAAAGCACAGCTCCAGTGCCTGAAAAGAGGGTAACACACTGCAGTTGTTGTGGTACAGCTAGCTCTGTTTTTTTGTGCACATGATGGAAGGTTTGGTTTTGCACTGCTGAGCTTGCCAGAAAATGTGGAATGTTTCATTTCATGAACTTGATACTTGAAAGTCTTGTCGGTGCTATTTTTCCTTATATAAATTTAAAGTCTGGATACATTAACTGCTCCTACATAGTCAGTAATTCTCTAGTCACCTGCTTTTCTCTGTCTATAAAAGACCAATATGGTAAACTGATTTTTTTGATGATTCATCCAATTATTGATTATCTACAATGCAATCTCTTTAGAATCTTCCTATAACAAATTATATTGAGATAGATAAGTTATCTGCCAGAGTGGCATGATCTGTGGCATTGTAGGCACCTATGTGCCTGCTGTGGGGTTTTGGAAGGTCTCAAACTTCATGTTTGGTTTTCTATATTTTGGACAGATTTAATTTCAATTTGGAAAACTCCTTAATGTCTCTGAAGAATTCTCTCACCAGAATCTGACAGATCCAGTAAGTTTTAAAGTAGGGTAGCAATCAATTTATACTCTTAAAAAAAAAAAAAGGAGGAAAAGATTAGTGGTTTTTCGACAAATCTGATTTTTTTAGTTTGTTGGAGGGGAGGGCTGATTCTATTTTAAACTGTTGCTGACTTCATGTGTATGGAGGTGTACATACATGAAAACACATCATTCTTATGCTATGCACCTATAGGGATCAAACTAAACAGAGACTTTTCTTGCAATAGCAACAGAGCATTTCTACTATTTATTACACAGTTACTGTATCTATCAAAACAAGACACGTAGGAAGTTGGAGTCTTCAAAAATCCCAATGGACAGTATTTCTGCAGCCTTTCCAAAACAAAGGAAAAAGCTTCACATTAAGTGACACCCTTGACAGTATTGAATTCGTTAGATCAATATCTAAGTTATAATAAACATTTTTATAGTTTGTGAGCACAGCAAATTTTCTGGGTTTGGGTGCGCTGACTTTTACTGTCACTTGAATTTATCAGTTCAGAAACACTGAGAAGCAATGGTACCTTTTATATTTTATTAGCCAAACAAAGATGAAGTACTGTTGTGGCACCATTTTGAACCAGGTACAATCTACTGAGAACTCAAAGCTTGGGTTTAGAACCACTGGGTTTGATGCAGCTATCAGTATTTACAGCAAACACAAGCTTTAGTTTTCTCTGAATTCCTTATAAGAGCTTCACTCTCAAAAAGGATTACAATATCACTACAGGATAGGAAAATTTTAGTCCTTTCATTGTGCTTACTTTTCTTCAAATTGCTTTTCAAGTACCTGGAAGATTATGTACTTATACTGCACAAGAACCACTCTTAAAAATAAGTAACATAATTATCTAGTTAATCAGATAGAGGATTTTTTTTTTTAATTCTTATTTTCATGCTAGCTGGATTTTTTTCTTCTGAGTTAAATTTCTGCTTTCATTTCTTTACAAAAAGTTTTGTTTTGTCCCCTAAGGAGGCATAGCAGCCATAGGCACACATTGCAAGGTAGATTTAAGGCCCCATTTTCTGGGAGGAAATGAGCAGGATTCAGTAAGTAAGTAACTCTTACACGTCATTTGAGAAAATTGTTTACTTTTTAAATATCTGTTTTGAGCACCATATGAACAGCTGTGCATCCCAACAGCTGTGGCAGGGGGGTAGTGGGCAGCACTGCTGACAACACAGTGTTGTCAGGTTCAGAGAGGGAGAACATATCCATCCTTGGAAGCCTGTGCATCTGGCCACCTCCCAAGACCAGATTGAGATCTTATTACATGACACTGCTTTGGACAGCAGAGATTTATTTTAAAATGTTGCCAGTGGGAAGTATGTCAAAAGCACTCCTCTATTCCCTCAGAATGACAGCTGCAAATTGATATCTGGATCTTCTACCAGCTGTTTGGAGCTCTCTGGCCTTTCCGTGTGTGAGGGCCACACTGGGCACACGTGTTCCTTTCTGACCTTAAAATTAATGGACTCTAGAGGTGAAAAATGAAAGTTCAGGCTAAGGAAAGCAGGGTTTGGTTCAAGTCAGATAATGCACATTGCAAGTATACTTTAGAGGAAAACAACTCAGCTTGAGTGAGTTTGAAAATGGCTTGAAAATAATAGCTACTATTTTTTTACCAGGTATGCCTTTCATTGCTGTGTAAGGTAGCATACTCGATAAAGATATTTGGGAGAGTAAAAGTAGGGAAAAAGTGGTGCTCTTGGTGCACTTCTCTACTTCCCTTGAAAATCTAGTTTTATTAACTAATAATCCAGGTGTTTTTTTATTTAGGTCTTGAATATTTTATCTTCTGTTTTTTTGTTTGTTTTTTTCCCCAGTGATTTGAGTTTTTAATCTTTTTTTCTTTCTTTTTTTTTTTTTTTTTTTTTATGTTATTAATTGTGGACCAGTGACCTGCTTGCAAAATACCTCACAAAATTCTGAGAGTTCCTTGAGTAATTCATTTTTCAGTTTGGTAAGCAGATACCAGTCAGTAAAATATTAGGGCTCAGGAGACTCCTAAAGGGAATTACTTAAAATTGAGATAGGAAAGGTGAGGTGGTTTTCCTTTAAGCAAAGATCTTTTGCTATTTGAAATTATATTTAGGTAAGCTTGTCTTTTTAATGTTAACCCTTCTAAAACACACTTCTTCTGTAGTGCTGTTTGAAAAAAAATAATAATTATATATATATTGGTTTTGTCTACTGTCAGAATGAAATATTTCTCTATCGTCAAAACTTTAGTCTCTGTATTCTAAAGCTGAATTCACAAATAGGCTTATTCCTCCTGATGCTGAGCTTCTTGATTAATTTTCTATTTATTAAAAAAATTTATCCATCTCTTCTGGGAGCCAAATGTACCATTGCTCCAGCATAATTTATTAGATTGTTATACTTATCAGAAAGGCCATGGAGCCTGGCACAGAACTCTGGCATGTTGCCAGTGTTTGTAAGAAACTCAATTTCACAATTTCATATGTGCTAAATTATGGTAAAATTACATTGTTAACAGGGTTGAATTCTTTGAAATTTTCAGAGCTTTTATTTAAGAAAAATAAGCAAGAAAAATAGGAGTTGTGAGTATATGTCCAGGTTTTATTTAGGGCTTGAATATTTTATCTTCAGTACTAACCTTTCTTTCTGTGATTGTAGCAGTGTTTGATCATATTCAAAAAGAGAATTTTAAAACATCTGTCTTCCTTAAGTGACATTCTTGACAAGAATCCTTCTGACTTATTAGGAACAAGTTTTAAACTCAAAGTTTAAAATCAAAAGGGATTTTAAAACTTTTAATAGGGCTTATAAAAGAGTTGTTGATTATTGTAACTTTAAATACTTCACTCCATTTCTAAGTACGAGCTTATGTGCACTCCCACAAAAATGATCAGATTTATTAGTCAAGATTCCTGTGGGAGAGAAATTTTCCCTGGAGGTTTGGAATTTTCTCTGGTTTCACTGTGGGCAACATTTGGATGGGGCCACTTTCTCCTTCCTGTAGTCTTCCAAATATATTGTCCTCAATCTACTTTTACCCCTTTACTTAGGCTTCATTAGATCAGCTGTCTCCAGTCAGGGATCCATTCCTGCTGGAAATTTTGACAATGTTAGTCAACTGATGCAACAGTTTGGATACATATATGTGCATATATGCATATATAATGTATATCTATTTCCCTTGTCTCTTCATTCTTATGCTATTTAGAAAGGTGGGTATGTATAGAATTTAAAATTTTTACCAGATGTTTTTGAGAAATTGAAATAAACAATTATAAAATTATGGAATAATGCATTATATTGAGGCTAGAGTAAAAATAATTTGTGTTACTGTTAATATTGTTTCAAACACTAAATTAATTATCTTAATATAAAAAATAAAAGAACTAATATGACAAAACAAGTAGCAGCTAACATGGAGATGAAACATTTTGTCATGTTTGAAACAAAATATTTAAAATTTTCCTCTGAAAATGTGATCTGAAGTCTCATTTTCCTCTGACATGTTTCTTCAGAGAAACAGTATTTTTGGTGAAAATCCATCTGCTAGAAAATAAGGAGGCCAGATATGCCCTGAATGTTTTTAAAAAAATGTCTCCTTCATGTTAATACTGTAATTCAAGATGTCTGTGTCATATTTGGTTGGCCCTCCCCAGATTTGGATTCCAGGCAGTTATTTCAAACCTGTTGATGTACATGAACAAACTCCTATTAATTTCAAAGATGAAGGGAAAAAGAAGAAATTGAATCTCACACTCAATTTAGGAGCCCACTTCTCTTGATTGAATTAAGCTCTCTTACTTCTGCTAATTCTTGTGAACTCCTAAGTGATTCTTAAAGCATTTTTTCAGAAATGTAAAGTGTTTTATGTGGCTCCCTGCTGTGCTTCTGTGTCTTGAAAAACAACACAAAAAAGTCAAAACCCATTAAGAGTCAGAGGCTGCTAATTTTCAGTGATCAAAAGAAAGAGAAGAAAGGAAGTGCCTTTTTTGAACCTAGAGAATAATCAAATCTGAGAAGAAGGTATTACAGATCTACCTGGTATATGGCCCTCAGTAGTGATTTGAACATGTTATTTCAGATGTAATACTACTTATTTAATGTTTGGTTTCTCAATTGTCAAGAAAGTTCTTTCCATGCAGTCACATAATTTGAATACGCTAAATTGTATCAGAGGCATTATAAAGGCCAGAAGTGGGTTAGGTACTGAATTAACAAGAGTGAAACTTTACATGAACTGATCCACTTTAGTAGCTATGTTCAAGGTCTTATTGTTTCCTCTTTTCAAATACAAGAAAAATTGAAATATTAGTTTAAGGATTGTTTGGTGATTTGCCAGTTTGTGTTTATTTTTCAGTTTATGACTATTTTGTAAAGAATGTTGGGAATCCTAACAGCAAAAAAAAAAAATCTTTGCAAAATGTGTACATTTAATATAGGGTAGCTCCTCTGAAGTGTCTTCACCAGTTTCTGATAAATTCAGCATTTATGTAACACTGGATCAATTTTGTAATGAAATATTGGTGCCATATATGATCCCGATAAGGGAGGAAGATAATTTCAGAGGCAGTTATTATTTAATTTTTTTCCCCCTGAGTTTCTAGAATGTCAGATTCTGGAAAAGAAAAATTAAAATTCTTACACTAAATATCTATTGCCATTTTAACTCTTTCAATGTCCTCTCAGATGTCATCTACCTCACTAGGAGAATATGCATCTCCCATAGTTCCTTGCTTAGACCTGTTGTGGTTTGAGTATCCTTGGATTCTGGAAAGAAACACTGCATGTCTGTGGTTAGTCACTGTGTCCACTGTATTATTTCCTAAGAGTAGATGCTGATAGATTGTTTGAAGAGATATTCTACTTATGAAATGACATGACAAAAAAAATACTTTGGTGTTCAACACCTCAATGATAGAGCCAAGAGGCTGCACTTTTTTTTAATGTGTTTCCTGAATTGCACTTCTCTGAGGAAATAAGTAATCAAATGAGCAATTTTCATAATTTTGCATGAGAGATATTGTAGCATATTCTTATTAATGTGTGTCTACTTAGCACTTAGTAAGTGTTTTGTATTCAATGAAGCTGCCACGTACTAACTGTGTAAGACCTGGTTAGAAATGCTCAGCTACCCTGGGATTTTAAAACTGCTTTTGCTCTGATCCCAACTATAGTTGCCCTCTGTCCATTCTCAGGAAGAAATTCACACAAAAAATCGAGACTGACTGGATTCACATAATGTTCTTAAGGTCTGAGCAACATGTCACATAGCTGTTAGGTTTTTCCTTTGTCCCCCTATGCCTAGTGACTTTTTCTAAGTGAGAATTATTGATTCATTTTCAAGTTGGCCTACAGCAAAAGTAGGTTCAGTTAATTAGAGTATCATAGATTAAAGATTTAACCGGCACAGGATTTATATATGTATTGCTGGAATGAATCTCTTTATAATAAGCATCAGGAATAAATTAATTCCAGCTGTGAAACATAGCATATATTTGAACCAGTGTCTGGGCAAAACATTTGCTAATGTGTTTTCAGGGCATGTAACAGGGTTATTAGTCAGTGGAAATAAGAATGATGGCAATAACACATGGAGGTATATGTAGTATTTGATTAGGAGAATCTGAGAAATCAGGGCCCTGAGTAACCATTTCACAAGTTCTACCTTGTTCTATTCAGTTCCCTTTCTTAATTAATTATTGATATTTGGAATCCAAAGTTCTCTGAGCTAGGTCACATAAAGACCTTGATAGTGAATTGAACATATTTTTGTAATTTCTGGTGTAATGAAATTAATTAGAACATAACATCATGCTACTGGTCACCTATGTAAGCAATTACTTAATGCCATAAAATATAATTGCAGACGTTATGCCATTACTCATGGCAGATTACATAAAGTTAAAAAAGCAGATGATCTGTGAGATATCTGACAAAGCACAGCCCTAAAGTTTGAGAAATATCTCTTATTAGAATTATTTTCTTTTTTTTATTTCAAGTATATGTATTCTTACATAATTATGTTCAGTATTCACTAATTTAAAAATAATTTTTTTCTGCCCTAAACTTCTCCTTTTCTGCAGGCAACTTGCTAGGTTTCATAAATTAAAATTTTCAAAAAAATGTTTTGATCCTGTATCTAATTAACACCTTTTGTTTGTTTCAAAGGGCAGCCATACACTTTGGCTTGTCTAAGCAAATTTTCGAACAGAAGTAAAATTGTAGCTTACTAATTGTTTTTTTTCATTCCAGGTGATATTTGTGCCTCTAGGTGCTGTGAGTGGTTAACTTATTTTCTGGTCCTTGCTTCTCTTAATTCACTTTTATTTACACATTAAATAGGTTTATGATGAGACAGCTCTTACGGCAATTAGAGACCCATCAAAAATATGTTCCTGGGTTACTTTCAGTTAGAATTTGATGGGCTGACTTTAAGCCACATCCTGTCTATTTGAATCCACTTTCTGTAAATACATATTTATGCCTCTGGGAATCACACTTATTTACATGCAGATATTTCTAAATCTTTTACAGAAACACTTCCTCCCTTTTGCATTTGCTTTATTTACTTTGATTTTGATTAATTTATCAGTGAAGTCTCCTATTTATTCTGCTGTTTTGAATGTTGTCTAGAGTACTAGGCTGTACATCAATACTGAAGAAGTCCAAGAGGTGTTTTGAAGAGCATATGGTTTTGAAAAGTTTATTCCCAAGACATAGTTAAATATATGATTCAATATGTCTTCACTGTTCTTCAGTTCATGAAAATTCACTGTCAGCATTCCATTCAACTGAATGCTTAGATTTAGCTGAACAACTGGTTTTAGTAATACTTTGCTTTAACTTAGCTGAAATATTTCCTTATTTTGGTTTCTCTGAATAGATTTCACTTTCCTTTATGGATTATGCAGTTTTCCTTTCTGGCCTTTTTATTTTTAATCTATGCCAACTATACAGGCATAGTTGTATAGGACTTGAGGATCTTAAAGGTCATTTCAAACCCTAATGATTTCCTCTGATTCTAGTTATATTTCATTCAGATCGTTATTTGCTGAAATTGTTTCTGTTTAAAGAATAAATTTTGTTGTTTATTTCTCCATCTGTACTTACATGAGAAAAGTAAAAAAACCAGTTCCTTGTATGCAGAACATTAGCTACTGGAGAGATAAACCTAGAAAATGCCTGTATTTTCCCTTTTTTTTTCTGAAGATCCTTTCTTTTGCATTTACTCTTTTTTTTCTGAGATAATCCTTATCTATCCTGACTATTGTTTATCCCTTATGAATTCCTCCAGCCATCATCTTCTATGTAGCTGTCTTTTCCTAATTTTCTTTTACAAGTTCCTCTTTGTTTCCTCAATCTGCCTCTAGCACAGTCCAGCAAAGGTCCATAGAGAAAGGAGAGGGAGCTTCAAACTATCATCTAATTTTTCACCCAGCATAAACACACTGGATAATCATATAGTCTACTTGGATTAAGGCCAGTTGACAGAAAAAAGAAAAGGTTATAGATCTTGATGGTAATGCTGCAAAACATTGTAGCTTCAGAGCAGCATTACTGGCAAACATTTCTGTGCTTTTGTTATAGAGTTTTAGCCAGTATTAATTTTAATGCAGCCCCAAAGAGCCTGCTAACCAGACCTTTCATTTAGTAACATTACAATATCAGAATGGATTTTTAAAGATCTTGGCAGAACCAGTGAACAAAAAAAGGAGGGACAAAATTTAGTCAGGAGACAATGCAATATGATGCTATTACACCAACTCACAGTAAATCTGAGCAGTTAAAAGCAAACTTGTCTGAACCTGGAAAAAACTCCTCTGACTTAGAGCTTGGAACTCTGAAATGGCAGTGGACTTGTTTTTCACAGTGACTTGGACAATAAATCTCTTTCTGCAGAGTTAATAACAGCTGGGACAATGAAGGTGCAGCTGGGTATGAATATGGGATGCCCAAGAAGTTAGGTTTAGATGGCCGTGGGATTTTATTAATGAAATGAATCATCAGTCACAGCTGAATTTGATGGAGTGTTTGCAAAAACACATTTCAGTTATTTTTAGCAGCATGGTCTTTCTCCAACTTTGCAGTATCATAGAGCCTTTTTCATGGATCCAGATGTACTTGATTGATTCAATTCCATGGATTTTAAATGACCACATATATGATGTCTCAGCAGTGCTGGCTTATAGTAGGAAGACTCCTACAAGTCTAAGAGCTCTGCAGGTTTATATGAACTCAGAATGTGACCAGTACTGGACTTGTTGATTTTAAAACAGATCTCATTGTGAATAATCATAACTCAGTTATTACAACTTACTCCACATGGAAAATGGGAAATCTTTGTTCATTGCACATTGTGAGATTCTGTTGAGATGCTGTTGTTTTACTTTCTTCCTGTGTCTTGTAACTTTGCTCTTACAAGAGAACACAGAGCTAATAATAAAGATTTGTTGATTTAAGTGTTCTTTTACTGAAATAGACATAACTGGTTTTTGCTGGGAGAGGTCATTCATCAAAGGGAAGTTTCCCAGAAAACCAAGCTATCAAACTGGAAAAGATCATGTGAAAAACAGGGCTCATGCTAAGCTAATAAAAATTCCTAAATGCAGAAATATTAAAATTATTTAACACCTTCACTTACTTATCAGGATCTATTTTTATCTCCATTTCTCCTGCAATGTCTCCCTCTCTTCTGAAAAACTGCATCTCCTGGTGGTTATGTACTCTTTTCAAACTCCTGATTTGTAGTCTGGGTATAAATTTTTTCACTATAGTAATAGTGTCTCTAGAAATAAGTTAACTCTGCTTTTTCAATTTTCTCATACTTACCTATTTGCTATATCTCTAGTCAGTACTCATATGTTCTCTGAATCTACTTTTCAGGCTCAAATAACTCAGCCAATTCCCAGACATCAGTTTTTAGATATTACCTTTCTTCTTTGATTAACCCTTCTTTTGCTCTTCTTAATAACTAGTTCAGTTTGAAAAAAACAAACTGAATATGTGTGACTGAATATGTGTGAAAAATATGTGCGACTTGACTTTAATCCAATATGTAGGTGAGGTCTAACCAATATTTTATTTAATGGTATTAATACCTTTCCATATTTATTCACTTTATAATTTTATGTCTCTTTTTCTCCCGGTTACATCATACTGACAACTTACATCAGCATATGATTAATTAATCCAAGTCCTGCTTCCAATGTGTATTATTCTTCTATCTGTGTAGTGAGATGATAAAATAAATTCTAGTTTTAAATCTGCTTTTGTTTTCCTCAGCTCTTTTAATTTCATATAATTTTTGGTATTACAATCTTCAAGGCAAATATTTTTTCTAAATTATATCTCTACCCCTCTGGGTTGATAATGCCTTCCATGTATATTTTGCCAGAGTATATGGTTCATTAATGCTAATGTATAAAGCATAGTAATTAATTGATTTGTCTGAGGATCTTCAACAGTCCAGCTGTCCAGAATCACCTGGAAAAAGTCATCTGTTGACCAGAAGCTAAAACATCTAATGATGGGGAAGATTATGCTGCATGAAGTTGCATTTCAGAGTCTGAAACAGATTTACATTATCTCAAGTTTAGAAGAGGGAAAAATGTGAGAACATTCACATACTGTGTAACAAAGGAAGGCAAATATGCCTATGTTGTGAACATATCTATATATCTAATCTATATCTATATCTATATCATCTATATCTATATCTATATCTGGATCTATATCTATATCTATCTCTATCTATATATATCTATATCTCATTGATAGGACTTTGTTTCCTAAATGAGGAGTAGGGTAATATTCATGCCAGCTCTTTTAATGTATTTGCTATAATACTTGCCTATTCCTGTGTAATGTACCATAACTACAAAATCTGTGTATTAACTGGAATTGTGCAGGGCAGGCAAGAGTCAGAGAGCCATGTAGAAAGTCTCCATTTCAAGAAAGAAATATTTTATTCTGAGACTTCAAGTGCCAACAAATGACAAGACATAGTGTCTGCCTGCACATGACAACTTACTCCCATTCCTGCCCTTTCTTGAAGTACCATCCATCTTTTTGCCTCCTGTGATCCATTGATTCTTTGCCTACAATTTTTCTTCCATCAGCCAGTGACTTTAATCTCCCTTTGCCTAAAACTCTTGATGCAAGTGTTATCACAAGGAGTAGGAACTAAAGTGGAAGAATATAAATGTTGCACTAGTGGTAAATTGGCAAAGAATCTTACCTCTTTTCCAGTTTTAGTTGAAAATCCTCCACAAATATTTCTTTTTCAGTTTCTAAAGCTGCAAAATGAGTGAAATTATGTTTTCTGTCCTTCATAGATATCATATTTCGGAGGAAAAGTCAAAATTCTTTGCTGTAGCATAGAAGAGAAGATTTATATTTTTCTGTGTTCTTCCTTTATTTTGTGGTTTCCAAATTAGTCATGAGTCCTTCTCTAGTAACTCTTAGTAGCATGGGACCCTGTTACCTATGACTTGCTTCTTTTTCCAAATCCAAACTGGGAGCTATAATGAACAGGGCTAACTTGACCCTGTAGGACAGGAAGAGATATTTTTAGGCTTGTTTTTTGGTTTTGGTGGGATTTTGAGTTTTTGCTTAGTTGATTTTTTTTGGGTTTAGTTTTTTGTGGGTTTTGGTTGTTTTTTTGTTTCAGCATATCTGCCTCCATAAGAATTTTCTACTATCAGGAAAACCACAAGGCTAAGCTAAGAGTTATTCCTCATGGCATTTTGTCAAACTTATGTCTTTATGATTGTCATCTTGTCACTGGATGCTAGAGTGTTCCTGATGTTGTGTCCTGAATACTATGTGTATTTGTCATTTAGATTTGTCATTTTTGCAAAGGAACCCTTTCCAGGCAGAAAAAAAAAAAAAAAAAAGGAGAGGGGAAGTCTCACTTTCCTTCTTTACAGTAAAGAGCAGTTGTAATACTAAATTATGCAAGGGGCACACCAGATGGACTGTGGAGAGTGCCTTAGGAGTGCATGCAATAATAATAACAACAACAACACAATTAATCATTAATACTGGACTGGGCCTTCCAGCATTGCTTTGTTTGGAACTTATCAAGTATTTCTGAATAACATAGGTTCCCTTTAATACCCAGCAAGTCAGCTGTAAGCTTATTACAAAATTGGCTCAACTTGGAATGGGCCTGATAATAAATGTGATGTCGGTCACCCCACCAGTGCTGTAGAAAAAATTCAATCCATTTTCTTTGAAAGTCTGGAACAGCTGCTGAAATTAGAACAAAGTGATGTGTGATTTATGATACCATACATACCCTTAAGATTTTTCTTAGTTGTTACTGAATTCAGGAAAATCTTAGTGAGTGTCTGAAATCTTAGTGTATGTCTGGGAATCTGTGGAGTTTTTGACCATCTGAAACGCTGACATAGGATATAGTTTAAAAAAATTAAATAAAAGCCATGAAGCATGCCTAGGTTTTAAGTTGTCTGCATCTGCAAAAAGGGGGGAAAAAGTATAGTTTCTTAAGTCTTGTAAAATGTCAGCAAAATATATTCTAACTAGACAATAATCCAATGAGGACTATATTTCAGTTATGATTCCCAGGATAAAAGGTCTTGTTTTATCTCTAACTTTGGGATGCTTCATCTTTTTTTCTTGTGGTTTATAAAGCTTTTATTTTGCTTTAGCTGAGCAGTTCAAATTTTACTACTTGAGATTTTAAAATCTGACATTATAAACTTGATTTCTGAAACTGCTGCAGAAGCCTGTAGGCAGCCCTGGTGGATAGATTGGAAGTAATGGGCATGTAGGGGGATGCTGCAAGTTTCAAGACTGTTGTTTCTTGAGCTGTGTTTTAATATTATGCCAGACAATTCTGTAAGCACTACGGGAGTCTTGTCTTCTGCAAATCTGACTCTTGTCCAAGCAGCACAGGTTCCTAAGAAGATTTAAATGCCATCTGATATTTTCTCCACATTTGTGGCGGCAGTTATAATGATTTTGTCCTTCCAGAGTCTCTGATCTCTTGCACATTTCTGCTCATACTTGCAGATTTCTGTTGAGAGTGTAAGAATCTCAGTGGAAGACTGAGAGAGGAAGGGTCAGTCTTTTTAACTTCTGGAATTTGAGTGACATCATTTGGTTCTAGTCTCTTTTTGTTCAGTCTGTTTTGGCTTGTTAAGCAGTTGTAAAACTATTTAGAGACAGACATGAATCATAATCGAATGAAAAAGTCCTCACAAGAATTCTGACTGAAAACCAAAGGAAACCCAACAAACAAACAAACCCCAAGCAAACTAAAAAAACCCCTAAAAACCCAAAAAAACCCCTCCTAACAGTTAGCATTAATTAGCTTCATGGAATCAGTTTGGGGTGGGGGTTTTTGTATGTGTGTCGCAGCTTCTCATTCTCAGTCTGCACTCTGTGACTATGGCTGTCTTCCCTATTTCTCTCCTTCTTAATGACTTTATAACCTGATTACCAATTTGACCTGGGATGGAAATGGCCAGTATTTTTTTTTCCATTAATGTCATTACAATAGATGCTCAGGTAAATTGATTTTCCCTCTGAGCAAAAAGATGTAATCATTATCAGAGAAACCTCAATGGAAAAAAAAAATCAGATGTGCTTGTTTACTACTGCTGCTCACAGAATGAGTTGTTTTCCGACCAATGAAAGAATAAGAAACATTTTTTAAAAATCTCATATCTTTAGCATTTCCAATAAAAGCTAAGGGTCAGTTTTCTAAATGTGGTGATGTGCTGTTTTAGCAAGAATGTATTTTGGATAAGATCCTCCCAACTTTAGCCAAACACAGCAATTCAGAGTGTTTCAACTTCAATACATATTCATAGTTTTCCCTGCAAAAATAAGCAATGACAGCAAGGAAGAGCAATTTCTTTTAAAACATTTTTAATTTGCTTCACTGTAGTAGAATATGCAGTTGTGGTTGGAAGCCTCACCATGCTCTGACGCTTTTGTTTATAACAATTCATTTACATCTGTATATGCATCTATTTACACACAGTTGCTTAATATGAAAATAATCTAATCAGGTGTCTAGGAATAGATAATGATTTTTCTGGTCAGTACAGTTGTTCTGTGCTGACAAAGAGTTCTCAGTGCTGCTTTCAGCATGTGGGATGCCTGTTGGCTCATGCTGCTTCACAGCTGCTGAATTACTGCAATCTCAGGTGACTGCTGTGTGCTGCAGCATCATCCAAGTCAGGACACGGCCGTGCCAACCACTTGAGTCATGCCACTGATGGGGAGGAAATTTAGGTCCTCTCTTTCTTTCACTGGACAGCCTCTGCCTAATTAGACATCAGGACATAAATTTGTATTTTGAGCATTGGATTGAATGCTGCCTTCTCTGTGTGCAATTCATTTAATGTATTTCAGGAATGAAAAGAAAAACCTTCAATATTATTGTGATAATTCGGGGTTTTGTGGCATTCTTTTATATGGAATTTATTGGTGTTCTTAGTACTGAAGAGATGTAGCAAAATTATATTTTTTCATGTAGTAAAATGCTATTTGAAAGTATATATGGGGGAAAGATATCCCATGCACCAGAAAAATTGTATTCTGCTAAAAAATGCAGGTTATTTTCTCATATTTTCTCCACACCTAGAGACTATCTTCCTCCTCTTAAAGACCCTTTCATCTGGCAGTTCTAAATGACTAGTACATAATCTGTGAGATGGTACTAGCATAAAAGTAAGGGTTTTGCATTATTTTGAGGGAGATAAGGTAAATTCTTCCTCCATGTTGAAAAATATGTCAGAAAAAAATTTTAAAAAATATATTTTTGAAAAAATATGAAAAAAAATTTTCTTCCAATCTGAAAAATGTGTCAGACATTCCAGTCTGCTTTTAGCTTTTAAACAATTAATGTCATTTTGAATGTGAGATGAACTATAATAAGCAAACTAGATGTGCTCAGTTTGTATTATTTTTCTAGTGCAATTTCAAAAGTGCCTGAGAGAATTAAGCATTCAGTTCTCAATGAGAGTAAAGGAAATTAAGATGCTCTTTAAAGGAGTTAAGGGAGCTTTTGAAAATGTAGCATAACATCTTTGCAGACTGTGAGAGTCTAATGCTTTTTATTGATTTTAATAAGAGAGAAATGGCCCAGAAGACTGACTGAATATTAAGATTTCTGATGAAGTGTCCACAAGAATTGCTTTATACTGCTATGATAGGTTATTGGGTAATTGGGATAAAGGTTATTTTTACTTCAGATTTGTTCTGTGCATGGAGAAAAAACATATTCTTGTCTGCAAAGCCTCTTTTGTTTTGGAATTGAAATAGACATCTCTATGGAAAGTAGAATGGATGATGGTTGATTTCCTACAATTCTCCAAGTCCCTGGTACTCAATTATCCAGCTGAGATATTCTGCAATATTTCCCTCCTCTGAAAGAACTAATGCCTTCTACCTAGGTGCCTTTTCCATGTAAGTGTCACCAACTTAATGATTTTGATACCTCAGTTCTTTTCATCAATTTTGATGGAAAGTAGAGGTTTGAGAGATAGACATATGAAGGTCCTAAGGCTCATTTCTCTGGGAAATGAGGTTAACTAGCTAGAATTAATAGACGGATTGGAAAGGATAAGAGTAAGGAATGAAATAACATGAGTTTACAGCATAAAGTGTTGAATCTTCCTGAGCACCCATGACCTAATACATATTAGAAGAAAAACACTTGGTTTTGGTGGGTTTTTTTCAGTAATATTATTCTCTTATGGCTAGATATGCAAGACATTTTTACTTGATATCTTTATTTTCCCCTGTTCCATGAATTTAGAATTGAAAATAATATGGAATGTTTCAGTGTTGTATGTTATTTTACTTAGGGAATTTGCCTGAGTAATAGTGACATGGCCTTCTGATTTCCCCATATGTTATCTAGATGAAGACTTGTTATATAAACAAAGATAAATAGTACGCAGTTCAGATTTATGATTTATGTATGATACTTTGGTACGAGTTAGCTAATCTGTTTTACCCTGGGAATGGATATTATTCTGCTACACTACCATCAACCTATGAAATAGAAAAATGAAGTTTTATTTTGTATTCAATAACTAATTCTCATATTTTCTAACTACTTTCTCTTTCTTTTAGAGTTTAATTTTATCTTGACAAGTAAATTCTGAATGGTAAGAAGGAGTTTTTTTGTTTCATCCCAACCCTCCACTACCCCACGGAAATCTCAAGGGGAAATTTATCATCCATGGATTCCTTTAACCAGTGTCGCTGAATCACTGTTTTCATAATAATGACATGATAGCACAGGCTGTTGTTCTTGGCTTTAAAAATTACCTCAGGATAAACTACAGTCCTCTGGAAGTGCTGGAAAACAGTTCAGAGGGCCCAATGAATAAAGATGAGAACTAGAGAGGTCAAAGAATCTCGGAGAAAGCATGGATTTGACGAATATACTGTGTGTAAAAAAAAACCAAACAAAAAACAAAACAAAAAAAAGAACAGATGGAAGAAAATTCAAGAATAATTAAAGACACTTCCTTCATCCAGGAAAATGTCCAGAAGAGCTCCTGGTCTCCAAAAAATCTTTCAGGTTCAAAAGTGAAACTTTGTGCTAAATGAAAGTACACCCGGCCAATAGTTTCTTCTTCCAAGTAAGCAATGATAGTGAAGACAACCAGAAGATCAAGTTCTTTCCTAATTATTCAATGTGCGAGGAAGCAATGCGCACCACTGAGTTTATAGTTTGACTTAGACTTCATATCTGGATAGATAAGAGATTATCTCAGTGGAATGTGTCCTGCTTTGATACTTTCAGATTTGCTTTTGATGTTGCTAAATATAGAGCTCATTGACTTGCAAAACCACTTGGCAACCCTCACTCAGAGTTGCCTAGTCATGCTAAAACTGATGACATGAATAATATAAATATTTAAGTTATGGACATAGGAATGGTAACCAATGCAGAATCTATCAACTGGTTCCAGACCAGTTTTGTACTTTCAGTATTTTCTCCATTGTAATCATTAGTTTGTCAATTGTAAATCACCTTTCTGGAGAAGGTATTCAAGATAACTAGCTTTGGACTGTCTCCATGTAGCACATCAGCTGAGAAATTCTTTATATTCATTCCTTAGAGTGAGAGCATGCATGAGGCCATAGTGTGGAACATGGCATATTTTCTAAGTGTCAAGAATTCCATACAGATTTAGGTTTCACAGTTAGAGATTCCTCATCTCTCACTGGTGGAAGTGCTGGAAGAAACCGCAAAGAATCTTTTTTCAGTGGTAGTTCTGTATGGTCAAGCTGTACATCAATAGTCAGTCACACAGTTCCCTGGCTACTTGTAGTTAGACATAGCATTACAAGAATGCAGCTTCTAACAAGAAAAAGAAGCAATTCGAGGGAGAACACTTTGCTACAGAGGAATACAAAGGTGATGATTCCACTTAGGCAGATGGTACCTATGCTTAAATAGTTGAGTTCTTGAACTACTTTCCAAAGTAGGTTCTGAGTTAAATGTTGAGGGTATTAAATCTTGACAGGTAGGACTGCATACTGACAGTTCCTGCTGAGATATAACTAATTATATGCAACCTCTCTTTATGTATCTCTGATCTGACTCTGCATTCACTTCTCTAAAAATATTGCCTTTAAAAGATTTACATGTCTGTAGAAGATATTTCTATTTATATAATACATTCTGGGAACATACATTTACTCATCTAGGGCTTCTGTCTGGATTCTGCTGAACGATTGCATTTATCTTGGTTTAAATTGGAGATAAAACTTCAGAATGGAATGGTCTGCTGTAGTCATAAGTAGGACATCTCAGATAGATATTATATGCACACAACATTACATTATAATTTACTAAAATAATAATAATAAAAAGATTTTCTGGTTTGTTCCATGGATAAATCCTGAGTTCTCTTCTTTCTGAGATGAGCAAAGCAGTTAATATTTATCAGACTATTACTGAACGCTTTTCTATGTATTATGCCTTGGAACCAGTCTATTTGTTTATTATAGATGTTATTACATTTAAATTGTCAGCAAGTTCATCTGGAAATAAACGTAAGCATTTTGTTAGTGTTCTAGATGTAAATAAGTACCTATGAAATATTCATTATATATAGGAGATACTGGAGGTGTAAATCATTATCATATAAACTGCCTCATTTTCAACATATTAAAATAAAACATTGATTTGCTTAGATAAAGTACTTCATATAAATAATTGTAAGAAAAATAGAGAATTTAAAAGCAGGAGTTAGTAAAATAATACAACCTTTAAATCCCCTTTGGCTTGTGATTTCCTGATGGGCAGAATATAAATTTTTCTCCAATAAAAGCTTATAACTTAAACTGACTTGTAAAAAAAATTTAAGGATTTTTTGTTTTGCCTGCACAAAATTTTCAACAAGACATAAATGTTAATATATGAAAAAAATAGGCAGAGGTAATCACAATGGCATAAAAGGAAGAAGTTGCCATTTATTTCACTAGAAATCATGTTAAATCCTGAAGAGAGATTTTCATGTGACAGAGTTCTCTATAGGTCAGTATCCACCACAAGAACTGACTTGGGCTTACTGGCAGGAAACATGAAAATGCAGACTAGGTCTGAAGCTATATCCCCTTACTGAGATTTGATATCTGTGTATTTGCAGGATCCAAAAATGTTCCCATGGGTAGGAACAGAAACCTACATTTCAAAATATTCAGAACACTCATCTTTTACATTTCATAGTGGAACTGTCTTGGAAACAGATGTTCTTCATGGTAGACAAATAACTCAGGTGTTGATCAGACACCAGTGTTTTGGCTGTCACAGCATTTGTGCAACATCAAGGCTTTTCCCCACTGGAGTCAGGCTCTAGGTGAGCAATAGGGTGGGAGGAGACACAGCCTGGACAGCTAACAAATTGACCAAAAGGATATTCCATACCATATCATGTTGTGTTTATCAGTGAAAGCTTGATGAGAGGAGGAGGAAGAAGAGGATGCTTGTGATTATGACACTGGTCTTAGCAAGCAACTATTACACATGCTGGAGACTTGATTTCCCAGGAAGTAGCTGCAAATCCACCTGTCATTGGGGAGTGACCTGTCAGTGGGGAGTGATTTGCTTCTGCAAGTATCTTTTGATTTTCTTTTTAAGCTGCCATAATTTTGACTTGAAGATTTCTTTGTTTTACTTTTCCTTTGTCTGATGAGAGAAGTCAGTGAGCAAGAGGCTGGGCAGGGGGTGAGCTGCAGGCTGCAGCAACCCACCACACGTAGTTTCAAATCCATAGTGCTGAGATTTTTTGTTCATTTTGTGCAATAGCTGTTTAAATACACAATTTACAAACTATTCTGAGTAAAGACTAGAACCAGAATACCCTTAGCTGCCATTTCTGGTGTCATGGACATCAGGCGATTGAATAATTCTCTGTCTTGTGAAAAGTCATCTGTGCATTTCTATACGTATTTTTCTTTAGGAGAGACAGAAAGAGATTTTATTGCTTGCTGCAAAATCATGAAAAGAATCTGACTTAAACTGACACTGAGATGTGATTCTGCCAATGAGCCCCTTAGTGTGCAACCCAGGGGTTTGTGTAGCATCCAGCGAAGCTCAAGCTTAATGAGTGATGCAGCCAGCTTCCTCTGCATTTCCTCTTGAGGCAGAGTGGCACTCCATGCTGATGCCAGAAGAATATACTCTATCCCTTCTGGGTTTCAGCTGGAGAGATTCTTATCCTGATAAAGGGAAAAAAAGAAAACACTATTTTCATTACAGATAGATCACTCACAAAGTTTGGGCTTTTAGGGAGCCCCACAATTGCATTGCAATAAATAAGAATGCTTTTGCAAAGTATTTTTGCCTTTAGTTACTAAAAACTATTAGTCAATATAAATCATGTGTACATTAGCAGCCCTACTATAGATGAGAAATTTAAACTACATAAATAACATATTTACTTGCTTTAATTTAACCCTAAAAAGAATAATTCTTGTCTCACTTGAATCTGCAGTAAGACGGATTTTCTTCAACTCTTCTATTTCTACTGTATTTAATTCTCCTGTTTCCAAAAAATTCTGTTGATTTTAGAGGTTACATTATTTTTTTTTAGTGACATTCCATGAAAAGAAAATGCTAATAAAAAGAGGCAACTATTCTTCTTAGTTATTTTCCTCAGTCAGGAGTACTTACTGAACATTAATGATAGATATTTGCATCTTGAATAAGGAATCATTGGCAGAAATAAATGTATCCAAGAGACACATATGCAATGCTAATTGACAACTGTGTACACAAAGAGCTGCCATTTATTTTATTACAGTCAAACATAACCTTTGTAAATGTCAGCTTTGTGTTCTGTTGACCAGCATTTTAATTTAGACATATTGTTCTTCCTTTTTAAGTAATTATTATTTCATTTCTTTGCAGCACATGGTTCATTCTTATTAGTTGCCATTGCCTATTCGGTGATTATTTTGAAAGTAAATTATGTTTTTTTATGGAGCAAATTATTAAAAAAAACCAACCAAAAAAACCAAAACCCAACAAACCAAAAAACCAAGCAAACAATGAAACAAAATGGAGAAGTTATCTCTTTTAATTACTTCAGTAGAAGCTTTATGCTGAATGCAGAGGATTTAATGTTTTTAGTATTTATCTACAGAGTCCAAAATAAACCTTACCAATAAAGAGAGAATGGTGAAAATACCAAATTGCCTTGACAACAAAGAGGTAGGGATCAAAGGCTTGCAGAGTGGGCAGTTGAGACTTTTACTGCTGTCTGCCAAGCCTGACTTGGGAAAGGAATCAGATGTGACTGGGTCCATGTTGCTCAGACCTGTCAGAGTCTCTGTGAACCTTTATGAATCTCAAGGTAGTACGGAAGGAGATCTCACTACAAGTGAGATGATATGGGTAACAGCTTCTAATTGTGGCTTCCTGGTCCTAAATCTCTTCTCCCTGGAAAGTTTAGCAGAGGGAATTAAAAAGAAGATAGTGTAACTTAACACTACTCAAGCACCCTTTACAGCTCTTTACTGGCAAGCTTCCCTCTTGCTCTTAACAGCAGTGTTGTGGTTTGGAAAAAACATTCCTCAGCTTAGTGCATCATCCCACCAAAACTCTCCTAAACCAGATGCCATCTGCTTGCTTCTCTCCCCACTTCACTGGGAGACACAAAAAACCAGAGATTATGGGTTGAGATAAGAACAATTTACTGGAAACAATGCCATAAGTAAATGAACAGTAACAGAAATAATACTAATAACAACTGTGTGCAAAAGAGAGGGCAATTCTCATGTAAAATGCTCACCAGGACAAGACAATGAACCACAAGTGGCTGGACCCTACATCCACCATGTTTTCCCATGACCAGGGAAACCAGGCACATTCTTTGATGGTCATGATGTAGGATAGTGACATGCCCACACATCTCCAGGTCCTCCCTCCCACAGCTACGGTGAAAAATAAACCCTGTCCTTGGCCGAAACTAGAGCAGGGCATCCTTTATTTTTCCCAGGGGGAGAGCAACTTGCAGAAAGTTTGGGATATTTGCTGTTTCCCATTTTCACAGGGAAACTGTGTATTATGAGCTCTTGTGCAAGAGAGTACAAGCTCAAAGGGAAGGAGACCCCTCCTATGTTTTACAAATCATTCAGGCAAAATGCTGTGTGTTGCCATGCAGAATGGCCATTGAATTTTGTGAGAACCTGCAGGATATTAATTTATTACTCCACATTTATGAGAATAAAAAATGTGCTTTGTGTTCCTTCTTAACTTCTGTGTGACAGAGTGAAGCAAAGAATCTCTCTTATTCATATTTAAAAAGTAATGCATTGTATTCCATATCTTAGGACTTGAAAGATAAGGCATGTGAAAAGGAATATCTTCAATATTTAGATTGTAATTGGTTATTTTCTGGTCAGATGATAATTTGAATTTCACCAAAGCCATCTTTTAGAACCAAGTAAAATTGAAGAAGGCACTGAGTCAGCCCTGAAGATAAAAGGCTCAAATTTCAAATGAAACACTTTTGTGATGAAAATATCTTATTCTTTCTGTCATTTTTTGATACACTGAATATGGTTTAGATTTTATTTTTAAAGATATACAGATAAAACAACTTCTGCTTTACTTCTGAGTATTTCATTAAGTCTGGTTCACAATTTAACTGGAAAAGTTGTAAGTGTTTGACAAAACATGTAGGCTAAAATTCAACATCATTGGAGGAGCCAGAAACACATTGGGATTTAATGTCATAACAGTCAAGGTTACATCCAGTTCACTACTCAGTAGCATGTAGTCAGCGTGGAAAGGTATGGAGTGGGGCTCTTAAGCGCACTTAACTCACTCCTAAAGAATATCTAGCAGGTTCTGGAACTACAATTGCATTCAAGGTAACTCTTGCCAAAAGCTGAGGATAAGTAGTGAGTGAAGCATTACTTTTCTTTTACTTTTTCCTTAGGTGTGAACACTTAATTATGCTTGGAGAGAGGACACAGGGTTAGAAGAATCATTGGAAAGGCTGTGCTGGTGCTCTCAGCCTACTGGAAAATTTAATTTTGTTATAGAAACTGCTAACAATTTAAAAAATTAAATGGCAACCAAAATATTAGAATAATAATGACTAATGATTTTTTCCTACCATTGAGAAGTTTTACTAAGTAGATTGAGAAGTCTGACTAAATAGAAATTGGAGTAGAGGGCTTGCAGTAAGGCAACAATATTTGTTTTATGAATTGCATTATTTACAGCAGAATATACTAAATATTTCAACACATTGTTTCTAAAAATTGTAAGTAATATTATTGTTTATGGCTTGCTACTCAATGACATAAAAAGTTAAATCATTTATGGGGTAAAATTTTGAAAAACATTGTTTTAAAAAACCCTATTTCTTAGCACTTGTCTGTTGATTAATATTGGCGGTCATACAGGCTTTGGAAATACTGTTTTCAGAAGCTTTAACACCAGAAAGTGATCACAAATTAAACCATTATCAAAACTAAGGTGAAAATAATTTTTTTCTTTGTAGTTATTTCTCGCACACATCCACCCACACAGCACTCCTACATTCTACCTCCATCCAATCAAGCTACTTCTCTTCAATGTTTAGCAAAATGAGAGATAATACATCTTTTTTCTATTTAAAAATGCTGGAATGTTGCTGAATTACAATGGAACTGAACTTCACTGACGCATTAAAATAGGCAGGAGATGATAGTGACAAGTCACATTGAAACTTTTTTTTTACTTAATTTTGCAAACAGTTTTTTATTTTGCATACGTACTCAGTACCATTTTTTAAAATGTGGTCAGTAAATGGAGACTTAAAATCTGAAATCTGCATTGAAATGATTGTAAATTACTCTAGATGATAAATGTTGCAGAAAATGGGAGAATGCAAAATGCATTTGAATTGTTTTCTAAAAGAAATATTGTTGTAGCTATAGAAGTATAAAAATGTAAGAAATAAAAGGGTATGCAGAGCAATAATATGATTCAGTAATTTAATATCTAATCTCCTTTGTCAGACCATATGATACCCCTGAGATGGTGATAGGAAATGAGAAAAAGCCAGCGCGCTCTGGGCTCTGTCTGTCTTTTATCAGGTCCAAAAAGAGGTCACAAAATCCAAATTAAATATCACTTAGACACAATGTTTTGTTTAATTTTTTTAATTATTGACCTAGTTTCTATCCATTTTTTTTCACCAAACCCAGTGCAAAACTTGTATGAGTTGTGTAAAACTGTGTCTTGTAATTTCTTAAGTGCTATATCTTCCTTTAATTTAATAATCAAGGTTATGTAGTTTCTTTATGATTGTCAGGTGGGGCAAATAATTGATTGTATTTTCAACCAACCCTTCAGAAACCAAGGGATGAGAAAGACTGTTCCTGATGAGTCAGTAACTGTACAAAAAAGGACAAATTTTTTAAAGATGGGTGTGCTTCACCTTACACAGGCCATAACCTCACATTAAGCACAGTGGTAAGGACTCACAGGATACCAGAGGCTGAAGCATATGAGTGAAAACCTTGTGTTTGTAGCTCAGCATTTAACTGCAAGCCTCTTGCTGTTTTGCTCATGACTTTCTAGCTGTAGAGTGGAACTGTGAAGAGATCACCGAATTAATTTTCTGTTTGACCTTGCTTGAGTATAGGTTCCCAGAGGTGGAAGGCAACAGTGATTATTCTCTGCAAAAGTTTACCTCCCACTTTCCTTCTTCTGTTACCTATAAAAAATTCACTGTTGCACCTTATATACTGAGTCTGATTCCACACTCTCTCTCACCTCTCTCTCCCAAAGCCAAACAAAACAGGGACCCCCTCACCCTAAATTAATATGGATTTTCTTCCTGGTAATGCAGTTCTATTTTATATGGAACAGGAGTTGTAATAAGTAGTGCTTTGAATGAATTGTGCTCAACACTACTAAGAAATGTACCTTTTATTATTTTTAAACTGTTCCCATACTTCTAGTGCATTTTAAGGTGAGTAGTTCTTGAGCTGCAACTAGTTTGTGTTGTACTGTGAATGATAACTGATATTTCATTACTTTATTAGTTAGTTATCAAAAGTGATGCCTTGGAGAGGCTGCC
The DNA here is from genome assembly GCF_028769735.1 of Zonotrichia leucophrys gambelii. Taxonomy (NCBI): domain Eukaryota; kingdom Metazoa; phylum Chordata; class Aves; order Passeriformes; family Passerellidae; genus Zonotrichia; species Zonotrichia leucophrys. The sequence goes on along the minus strand of NC_088171.1, from coordinate 85,817,323 downwards.
TAGAATGGAGGCTAGACAAAGATAAAAGAATAAAGTAGGCATTTATTAAAAGATCTTCAAAAGATGCACCTTGGACAGTGCAAAGCCTTGCAGAAGCTAGACTCAAGGTGGATAACAGCCACAAGTTTTCTCAGACAGATATTAATTTCGGTCTATTTCTATATCAGGAGTCAATTGGCCAATTATAGCTTTAGGTAATGAAGATACATTTCCCTGGTGTGCTACTCTTCCCACTCTTTACTTTTGTTTATACTTTCCAGGGCCTGAGGCAAATGGAATGACCTTGGTTCCCAGGCCCAGAAGGATTGTTTAGTCTGACCAAAATGTAAAGAAAGCTAACTAGCATTCTATATAGAGTTCAGATGTATACATTAATGCAGTAAAGCATCTGAAAAATAGAAAGGCTATAAACTTAAGGCATCAAAAGGATTTAATAATGCTATGGTTTATTTCTGGACTGGTTTTTTGTAGGTCACCTAATAGAGTGAGAAACACAAATGCTAAATAGGGAAAGCAAAAGTCATGATATCTTATTAAGATGGTTTTTCTTTTTAAAGAATATATGTTTTGGATAAGAAAATATCAGATACACAAATAAAGGGAAGTGATTCTCTGCCTACTATCTTCATCCATTGTTACCTTAAAATATTTTTTATAGCTTGACTATTGCTAAAATACTTGGAAAATAATACTTAACCTTCTAGTGTAAATTATTTGCCTGGTGAAAGTAATATCTTATAAAATAAAATTACACTAAGAATCATTCCAGTCTCTAACAGTATGAAACCTCAACTACCACTACAATTATTTCTTTTTTACAAAATGTCAGCTTTACTGAAGGAAGGTGCTGTTTGGTTTCCTCTGTTCTCTCATTAAATGTCGATGGTTTAACCTTCTGTGAGAGGTAGGGTG